>NC_140779.1:70942039-72192039 GCF_044657685.1 Stegodyphus dumicola
ATGGTATATCGCGGATTTTCATTACGTTTTGTGAAGTTTAAATTTGACTATGCTTTATTGCTGTTATTTTATGGTCTTTGATCTGATAGCAGTTTTTATTAAGTTTAAGTGTAATTTCATTAAAATTTTTTCTGTATCTTGTTGAAAGAAGCCACATTATGAGACCAATGAAAGACGTTACTTTTTACAACAAAAAGCACTGACATAATTAATTACCTATAGAGACACAATCAGAATGTTAATCTTTACATCATCGAATATAACCTTCCAAATGAAGGTTCTTCGGAATTTCTAACATAAACTTTACCGATTTTTGAAAGTTTTTCGAAAATTATTCAGTTTCGATAGTCATAGTGCATTTAGTGATGCTGGATTCTTAAATCACATTATTTAATCCTCAGCGTTTAGCAGCACTGTCATTTAAGTGACATGATATCAGATTACCAAACCAAACAGAAATTTAAAACGAATGTAATTTTACGCTTTTGATGTTTTAACAGGTTCTGTAAAAACGATGACTTTACTCGCCCTTTGTTGCTGCTATTGTTAGAAAGGATAACGCTGTATTAGCGGCTGAAATTGTTAGAAGTCTTCGGAAGTGCATAGGTGTCTCATACACCTATACACTTCCGAAGAGCTGGAAATATGTGTACTTTGTTTACGGATAATATGTCTAAAAGTGATGCGCATGTAATTTTTATGTATTTTCTCATAATGAATTAGGTCTTTATGTAAATCACCCTTGTATATATTTAAATTCTGAATTATGCTTTGAAGAATGTAGAGTACGTTGCGAATGGGTTACAAATGTGTGTGTGTGAGTATGGCGAAGCCTCGAGGGCTATCTGCCTAAGAGGAGGGATGCCTTCGTGGAGGACTTTCTAAGGGAAACTGGCTCGTATACACGTTACACATGGGGAAAACCACGAAAACGCCCATGCAGCCAGCCCGTTCGCGGGATTCGAACCTCAGACCGAACTACCAGTGTTCAGCGACTTTACCGCTCGGCCGCTGGTGAGCCCGAATGGGTTACAAAACATGCAACGTAATAAATAGACAGAAAGTATATTTTAAATCACCCTCTGTTTCTTTTAATTTTATTTTTATTTTAGTATTCAACAGAAGTAATATGGGACATCTGGATGGATTTATAAAACATTTTTATTTCTGCAATTAATACCTCATAATTTAAAAAATTACAAATGCTAATTTGTCTACACCTTACTGTTTTTAATACTCTTTGCAAGTAGTACTGATATTTCTGAAAAGCTTGCTTTAAGTAATATACTTAAAAAATGTCATCAGAAAAAATCATATAGAATTATGGAATTAATGAGGAGTAGGAGTTAAGTGTAATATTATTTCTACTAATAATTTCAGACTTTTTAAGTATTAAAAATGCTACTTAATTTAATTGCGTAGATAATTTTTATTATTGCTTACAATTAGTAATGATGCTTCTGAAAAGCTTTTTTATATGCATAGACAGAATATATCAGACAAATTGAATGAGGAAAAATATAAAGAAAGCGATAAAAAAAGGAGTGGGTGTAAAGTCTAATACTAATTCTGCAACTAATTTCAGATTATTTTATATTTTAGAAATGTAAGTGGTTGATATTACTTGTAGTTACAAGCACTAATGATGTTTCTGAAAAATTTCATTAGGCCGGCATACTATACGAGACAAAAGGCATTCACAAGACTATACAGATAACGATTTTTTTTCTTATATGTATGTAAGATAAAAAATATATGAAAGTAAACTTCTAAATTTATTTCACTCTAACCTCTCTTATATTTATTTCATTTGGGAACTTCATCTACCTGTCCTAAATATAGCGCTTAAGTCTAAACTGCGTCATTCAAATTAATCATGCTATCTTACGTAACCCTTATTTCAGATGCCTCTTGACCAATAACCTAATTGTAAACTATAACTAAAAACTGACTCCCTCCCTTTCTTTCTATGAACTGAGCCCACCAGCGGCCGAGCGGTAAAGACGCTGAACACTGGTAGTTCGGTCCGAGGTTCGAATCCCGCGAACGGGCTGGCTGCATGGGCGTTTTCGAGGTTTTTCCCATGTGTAACGTGTATACGAGCCAGTTTTCCTTAGAAAGTCCTCCACGAAGGCATCCCTCCCTTTAGGCAGATAGCCCTCATGTGCTTTGCCATAATTAAATAATCCAATTCTTTCTATGAACTGACGCGTCACTTTCGCTTAAGCTTTCCTCCTGGCCAGAAGCTTTGCGGCTACCTTCTTTGTTCAAGGAATAAGTGCTGATCCAAAAATGTAGAGCGCATAAGACGCTCGTCCGTATGTGAACCAAATATTGCGAATCCTGGCTTGCTTTCCTCAATAATAAAGTTATCTTGAATACGGACATGTTTTGCCTTGCCAAGTTTCTTCGCTACTCATCTATTACGCCACCACCAAGCTCCAAATCATTTCATTTTATATCATGGCATTTAGCCGGTGTGTACCTGCTGCCTAGAACTCCAATGGGAAAAGTGTCTGCAAGTTCATCTTCTTAAAGTTAGATATCATCTAGTATCCAAATATGGTACTTACTTCATTTTTCAAATTCTTCAGAAAAAGTGCGTGGAACTAACTCCCAATGCAGTGCTTCCAAAATGTGTGCTATCATTACATGTATATATATATAGAGAGAGAGAGAGAGAGAAAATAAATTATAGGAAGAATAGGATGTGAGATAAAGTATGAGATATTTTCGTACTGCATCTATAATTTTAACACTGTTTCAAAAATAATGAAATTTCTGAAAAGCTTTTTAAATCAGCATAATGTATGTAAAGGAGAATATTGTTGGAAAAACATCTATGTAGAATTATAGAAAAAGGGAGAGGATTATGCTGTATATGTGAGTAATATGTATAGAATTTAAAGAAATTTCATATAATATTTAATTATATCAAGACATAGTATAAAATAAAATTTGAGGATTTCATCATTTACTTACATTAGATAATTTGGTATGTTCCATACGAAACAACTAGAAAATATTTAAAGAAACAGTGCGAACCATGAAAAAAAATTATATACAATGAACTTAAAACAAACTAAAAAATTTACAAAAGAATGAGAATTAATATTAAAAAGTTTCTTATATAAAATTATCAATGTGCACTTAATTATGTTATTTTTAAACGTGAATACCATTTTTAATTGCTTTGTGCCTTAAATGATAATAATGATAAACTTAATTAAAGGAAAGGGAAATACTTTTTCGCGTAGGTAGATTAATTAATGAATTATTTATTTTGAGTAAAACAAAACCTACGAAAATCCGAGTTGTATTATCGCAAAAAGTTTGTCAAAGAGCGAATCCTATTTGTTTTTATATTTTATACCGTATTCCTCAATTTCCTGTACAACTCGGCGATTTGAAGATGAGAATTTCTCTCTCTACTATTTACCGACGCCGTAGTCAAATTTTACTTTATGTCTGGAAGCTTCCTTTCTTTACATACACATTCTGTGTTCACCCCATTCTCGATGAGAAGAGCAATTATTGCTTTCATTCAGTCAGTCACCAGAGAATAATTGTTCTGGCGTCTGCTTGCTATTTGACATATGTAAGACAGATGTATCTTCGACTACCTCATAAAGCTGGAAAAACATCACACAGTTCTGTTAAGATCATCATTATGAATGCTGATTACGAGAGCATTTTTCTAATAAATCTGATAAGGAAATTGTTACTTTTGCTGCTGTTTTGACTGGCGTTTGTGACAAGCATAAATGACATGAAATCCAAACTGAAAGAAAATGATGGATTTTGGACTCTGGGGGGGGGGACGACCTCTGAAAGTTGGTCCGCAAACAGGCTAACGTTAGTAGCAAAACGTAGAAAATTTCGCGGTTTCATTTTACGAAAGAAAATTTTTAATGTGCAAAAAGTGGCAAAATTTTATGTATCATGAAACTGAGTAGGACAAATGAGGAATAATGAGAGTTTGCGCATGAAAAACAAAAAAGCCAGTCAATTTTGATTGAATGGGATGATATTCAATGCTAATTATTTAAAATGTATAAAATTATTTAACACATACAGAGGCACAATTATCTAAGATATATAAAAAATATCGTATACAGAGTAGGACAATTTATGATGAAACCTGAATAACATTTGGGCATTCTGAAGCCAAAATTTGGCAAGATAAGACTATAAAAAAGTGTCAAGAGAGCCTTTCTGAGTAGCCTTTTCACAAGTTTAAATGCTCTCTTAGGAAAATGTTGTCAAGATGCATAGTTATTCAATGTTAGTATTGAAGACGGATTTATTCTCGAAGCATGAGATATATTCGAAGCTAAAAAAAGAAAGGAGATTGCCACGGCGCAGTGAAAGCAGAATATTATGAAAATTGATTTGAATATTGATTTGAATCTGTCTAACTTGCAACCGATTACTCTAATTGTGTTGGGTAATGCGTTTTATCATAGCGTTTGTCTGAAAATATTATTCTTCAAATACATGGAAAGCAGACATTCAGCTTCAGTTGAAAGGAAAACATATTGTTACGAAATGTACAGGCGCGGTAAGATGGCTTCCCCGCAAAGCAGTTTTAGGGTTGCCATAAAATGGAAAGGGGGAGGCAGGGTTGCCACATTTGGCGAAAAATCGCCCATTTGGTGACAAAATTGGCGATATATATAACCATGGACGGATGGAGAACCTTCTGGAATGAATTCTTATTGGTTTAGCCCAGAATGTTCTCGAACACAAGCCGAAAGCTATATAAACCCTGCTGGTCCGCAGTCAGTGAGTGTATGTGCTTCGTCGAAAGGGTGAGTGAGTGTGTGTGCCTCGTCTAGCGAGCTGATAGTCAGTCATTGAGCGAGTGTCTCGAAGTCTAGTGCCGAGTTGATCGTCGAGTGCATCGAGAGAGTCTTTTAGTGCATCGTCGAGTTTTGTCTTAGACTGTGCTGAGTCGAGAGCTATACTCTTGTCATCGAGTGCATCACGTGGAGAGTCTCGAGAGAGTACGTGGAGTTCCGAGAACGCCCAAGCAGAGTTGGGAGCTGTACTCGGGTGCTTTGCAGTGAAGCTGTCTCCACCGTTATAGCCTGATAACCTGAAGGCTGTGTCGCTGATCGTGTCAGCGTGTTTATAGTAGTTCATCGACGACTGTAAAACGTGTTTTGAGCTGTCCTGACAATACTGACTAATAAAGTGTTTCGATACTTCATCAAGTGTCGTCGTTATTCACTCCCAAATCTACGAACCCCGTACGAATGTGAAGGAAGAAAATAACGTAACAACTGGTGTCAGAACAGAAAAGAAGAGAAACGCAAGAATACTCGTTGGGAAGCTGGTATATTGAAAGTAGAACTTTCAGTCCATGTCCCAAGGTTTAAAAGGTTTAAAAACAATCTGAAGTGCGTCGTATCGATGTTGTAGTTTCTCAAGACGGACATAGCTGTGCTCGGCTTACCAACATATCATTGAGAACTGAATCGAATTGAACGCATATGAAGTAATGTGAAAGGATATGTAGCATCCGGAAGCAGAACTTTCAGAAAGAATAAAGTCCATAAATTAATTGAAAGTGGTTGATTTGCAATGGCTAAGTGCGTGAGGCATGTGACAGAAGACGATGAGAAAATGTAGAAATCAGATTGTCTGTTGAAAGACACAGTTGAATGCGTGAAATGTAACACTGATGAGTCAGCCAGTTTAGATTCTTCAGACGATAATCTCAGCGGGATTTAATACCTCAGTTGAAAGAAAAGGCCCTTTCAGGGTCACAAATTCAAAATACGAGGGCCCTTTTCTAGGCTACAAATTAAGAAAAAGGCAGAATTATAAGCAATTGTAAATAGTATATATATACATATAAGCTAACATCCATTAGAATGTCTGCATGAAAATATACCACCAATGCCGAGAGGTTACGACCGCTGAATACTGCTACTAGTTTCACCTAAAGAGGTTATCACACATGGCTACAGTCCCTGCTAGACGAGACTTTTCTGAGAAACGAGATTCTGGTTGCATTGGTTTAAACGGGAGGATTCCTAGAAAAAGGAGCCCCGTCTGAAGCGAAGCCCCGGCTAGCTATGGAAACGATGTTGCGGCTACGCGGGGTTTTTTCAAACCTCACCGAAAATGTCTCAGTTGGACCTCTGTCGCGGGTAGAGACAACCAATCAGACGAAAGTTCTGCTTTTGAAGCATCACGTGATCCCAATCTGAGCAATAATCAATTAGTGTTTGGCGTTCAAGTCTTTGTAGTAAGTGAAAATCGTAACCTAGTTACGTGGGTTTCCTGGAATTGTGCGGGTTCCGAGAATTGTCCCTTTCGACGTCAAGTCCCGCGTAGTCGAAACATAATGTGATTGAGGTTTTAGTTTGAATCCAAGCGAACGGGCTGGCTTCATGCTTGGCTTTCGTGATTTTTCCCAATTTGTAACGTGAATACGAACTAGGTTTCTTTCGAAACGCATCTTACTCTTTACTTAGATAGCCTTCGCGTGCCTTGTCATATTCAAATAACCTATCCTAATCAATATAACTATAGCATAAAGAAACAGGTTTTTGTCCAAAGGGAGAAATTGCTTTGGGGAAAAATTTGTCAAGGACTGTTTTTACATATACTGAAAGACTCACATGCAGTCATTACAAATGAACTCTCTTTAATACGCTCAGTATGCAAATGATTCCATCCAAGGAAAGAAATAGCTAGATTTTCCCTACGATATGATTATTAGTTTTTAGTACTTAATTTTATCTTTAATGGCAAACTCTTCTTTGAGTCGTTAGACTGTCTAGTTCGTTAGTCGTTCTCAGTTTCCAATATTTTTAATAATTTCTTTTTATTTTAAACAGTAATGAACTAGACAGAAAACAAGACGTAGTGTGGGAGGGTGACTGTCTGGACATGACTGAAAGAGTATACGTCTCAGAAGACAATCAATACAAGACATATAATTTTTATGATGAGTGCTATAACATATAGTTAGAGTTATTCGCAAATTAAAATCCAATTAAAGTCTTTAGAAAATAAAAATCGAAAATTTTTCTCTAGTTCACTGTTTTGGAAGCAATAAACTGAGTAAATTCTAGGAGAAAATAATATTCTTCCAAATTTACTAAACTTATATGTTTTACGTTTAACTAACTGAAAGATCTGGGAGGAAAAATTTAACCGAAACTGGAAACAATACAATGTTAGCTCTTCCGTCAAGTTTTCAGTAACGATTTGATTTTTAAATATTATCAGATTCGTATATGTTACATTGTTATTGAGAAATTTCGTGTAATGTTCTACTTGTTTCCCTACAATAAGCTATTAAGTACAAGTTGAGTTTGGCAAGAAGTCGCGAAATGTGCAGAGAGTTGGAGGAATCGAATATCCGCTGGTATGTATGGATAACTTGAAGAACAGGGTGAAAAGTGTGAAAAGACAGTTCTAGCCATGCATGTGTTCTCAGGTTTTGAATTTTTTGATAGCAGTGCACGAGAAATAGTGCGAGAACTGGTTTTGAATCTTTTAATGTTTGGCCAACCGGGATAGTGGTTAGCGACGTTGATTGCTGCACCGAAGTGACGGGTTTGAGTCCCGGAAAAGGCACGAATGTTTGTAAATGTATAGCGTCTGTGCGGCATGGGGAGCACTTGAAATATGCAGCTAGCCGAAAGTCTTCTTGAGAAGTTGATGGTAGGGGAAGAGGGATGGGAGACTCTCCGACCCTCACCACCCCCCCCGGCCGGGTTACTCTTCATCAGAATTGCGGTGGAACTGAGCAAAGTCGTATTGTCTCCTGCATGGTGCTCAGGGCTCTTGCCAATGACAGGCGTAATCATGCTCTCCTTGCCACGATGTATTTCCTAGGCTTTTTCGGATGTTACTATCAGACAAGTGAGATAAGTCCCAGCAACAACAACAATCTTTTAATAATATGGAAAACCTTGCGAAAAGTTCTTTACTTTTATTCATTCAAACTAAGCCGCGCGAGGAATTAAAAAACATGGCGGTTATGATAAACGGGTGGCAAGGAATGTGAGAGCGAACCGCCCTCACATTTCTTGCCAGGATGGAAGTCAACGATGCTTAGCCATGAAGAGTTCTGTGGGGAGATGATGATCATTTTGACCTAAATGGGACTGTTAACACTCACAGTCCTCAAATTACGGCCTTCGAACAATCCCATGCATTACAGAAAATCCTACTGCATTCACCAAAAGTCATGGTTTGGTGTGGCTCATTGGAACCTTGTTTTTTGTGATTAACCACGAGAGAGCTGGTAACATTGTAAAATTTCTATGCTCTCGCCGAGGAAATATTTTTATTGAATAAAGTGCTATAGTATACTGAAATATTTCTATAACCCTTTGAAGGTAGCTCATTTGCTGCATTAAAGCGATATTGCACTGAAATTTTTTCTTTGTTATTCATTTGTGTAATTCTCAGCTATGTAGACTATAGCAAAGCTACATTACACCCTATCGGCGACTTTGGGGATTATTTTTTTTTTCTTGGAATATTTTTCCCCGTGTCGTCATTAGTGTCATACCAAACATGGTTCCATTTCATCTCATAGATGGATTCAGATGATAGTCACCGTAATGTCAATTAAAAATATTATGAATAACATATATTACAATGATTATGCTAAATTTGTTTTAAATTTCTTTTTAACAATTTTGATTTAAAATTCGCTATTATTAGTAATCCCATGACTTTTATCCCTAGTCCTATTAGACGATCAATGTTTTTACGGTTTGTTTTCTTTAAGAAGTATAATTTTCTCACGTCAAATCTTTTCTGTACTTCTGCTTTCCTTCAATTCTACCAAAAAGGTGAGTTTATAATGAGCTGAAATATCAGTTAAGTGACAGAGTGCTAACAGCTTGAACTATACTGAAAGAATATTGTATTAATTGTTCATAAGTTTACTTTTCCACTTTTAGTTACATTAGGAGATGTGTAGCTTTGAAGCAGGGTTATAGTCATTAATTTAATACTACGAGTAATATACTACTGTGGTTATTTTCTGGCTCCAAGAAGTGTAATGTTCAGTTTCTGTCAAACATTTTAGCTTTTGTAACTTTAAGCTCAAGTATAAATAAATGCCATATTTGCTTTTATACTTGTAATCATTTTGTGCTGTTGGATTCCAAGACGTTCGTTAGATTACGTGTATTTAGAGTGCAATCTTGTACCTCAGTATGATTTTGAAGTTACATAAGTTGACTAAATCATGTAATTCAAAAGCGTTTATATATTTTATTCCATTTTACGGTTTATAATAAAATTTACGTATAATGCAAATTTTATGTTCTATCATAAAAGTCTGCAAAGGTCAGTTAACTTGTTTTTGTAGAAAAAAACTTCTACGAGGCTTTAAAATAGTTTTTGAATGCCAGCATTCTGTGCTTCAGAAATAAATTACATATTTATATGTCTGCTTCTGACAGCAGGTTATATTAGATCACTGCAAGCCCAAGATTACTGATTACATAAGTCGTAAAGCTCATTCTTTAAGCGAACGACGAAACAATAAAATTTTGCGGTTCGTTTTCAGGAAAGCTGTAAAAGTCCCCATCCGCGCTTTATTCGTCACAAGTTTTATGGCCTTTCCGTGAAAGTTTTCTTTCGTTTATTCTAAATTTTAATCTTACGCCTCTCACGTGATCTGCTGACGTCAGGCAATAAATCGAACGGAGAAACTGAATTTATTTTTTAGCTCGCTGATGTTTTGTTCAAATATTTCCAGTAGCATCATCAATTCCATTTATTTAAAAAAGGGTATCTCATTTAGTTAGTTCAGAGATCTATATTTTTATCTTTGTGTATGTGTGTCACTGGAGGTTTATTTTGCTAAAACAGCTCGTCAAAGGAATCAAGAAGCCTGAGGGTGTTGAAGTGTCAGCATTGTGAAAGGGAGCAAATTTTTACGAATAGTATGAACTGTAAAAATACCGAAGACCTACTGCCCGGTAAACGTTCTTAGCATTAATTTGTTGAAAAATGTGCAAATAACATAAAATATTTTATCAAAATTTAGAAAATTACTTTACGAAGAAATGTTTTTGGTTGAATATCCTTTATCTGATAGTTACGATAGTTAACTATTCAATTAATTTTTATCTTAAATAAATCAAATCGATTTTAATATCCCTTAAATCAGGACTGGGCATTATACAATTCGCAATGCAATTTTTGTCGTCTCAACAATGTAATTAAAATTAACTACATAGACTGCACAAGAATTTCCCCAAGGTTAAATTAAATTTTTTTCAAATAATATTTTCGCTCATATAATTAGTGTCACTAATTACACGATCAAATATAAATGTCATTAATTGCACGAGCTCATGTCATAAATGGTCATGTTTTAATTATCGAGATGTTGTTTGTAGCTGCTTGCTCGAATGGAAATGTTCGAGGCTTTGAAAGCTCAAATGTCATTTTGGCACACTTTCGACAACTATGTCATGAGAATAGGTCCAATATGCTCGAAGGAAAAGTCAAAAAAACCTTCCCAGCACTGAAGGAAGGTCACGGTTTTTTTTGGGGACGCAGGATGTTTCCATTGTCAACTCCTGCGTTACGTTTCTGTATTAAAGTATTAACTTTGCACATGCTTCCTTAGATAAACGGTGTCTCAAGTCATTTGATCCAGGTGACAGATGAAAATTACTTCTCTCTGCTAGAAATTTAATACACCAATTAAACATCGTCCTCCTACATTTAAAACCAATGAATAATCTGTGCTATCTGCGTACTTTCTGCACCCAGGAACTGGACAACATACCACTGTGCATATATGGAGAACTCTAAAATCTGCATTTATGCACATTTGAGGGTGGAATATGTGCACGTAACATATGCAATAAATGAGATTATCAAAATATAAAACAGTATAGGAAGAAGACAGCGAGCCACCAGAACTTAACCCGATGGTTTTCACAGGTACTATTTCCCATCTCAGTAGCTATGCAGCTTTGTTCCAGTTTTGATGAAGAACATTTCGAAGGATAGATCGGAAATTCTCAGATTTTCTCCTACAACCAAAGCTCTCGAAAGGAATACGTATCGCCAGGATTTTTAAGTATCCTATGCCGCACAGACACTATATACTTACAGACATCCAAACCTTCTCCGGGATTTGAATCAAGTCCCAAAGACATAGCAGTGAGTGTCACTAACCACTACACCAATCAGAGTGGCTATCAAAAAATACAGTAAACCCTCGCCAAACGCATGGGTTACGGCATTTATGCATGGTGCTCACGGCAAAATCGCGTTCCGCAGAGTTAATTTTCTATGGATAGCATGCCTTAGATATAACTCAGATTAAAAAAGTATGTATAATTTAAACGAACCTAAATTTCGTTATAATTAAAAGGCAAATAAACGACACAAATATTAATTGAAAGGATTTTTATGACTATTAATAAGTATATGATGCAATATTTTTTAAAAAACTGGTGATTTTTGATCGCGACAATGGCTAACGCAACTCTTTAAACGCTTCGCTGTAAGAAGCACAAAGTTTTTCAGTACCCCTCTTAAAATGTTCTCTTCTTTCTTCTTCTAGATCAGCGATTCTCAACCGGTAGTAGGCGCACCACTGGTGGTACGCAAGAGAAAAAATCTGATGTGTACACCACATGACTTCCTTGTTCGGAATATTAAATTATACGCATTTTTTCTTGAATTTCCTTTAAATTGATTGGATTGAATTAAATCTACTTCGTCGACAGCGCATAAACCACAACAGAATAAATCCACTCTCTAAAATTCACTATATTTGTTTACTATAACGACACTCTGAATGCACAAAATTTATATCATTTGAAGAATTATCGTTGCCACATGTTCTATTAAAATACTATAATAAAGATAAAACGATGTATGAAAGAAATTAAGCAAACAAAACAGAAAAACAGTTTTTCACAGACGATTTAGTATTTCTCATTCAATTAATTCAGTTCTCACTTCGCGACAAGGCAAAAATACATAAAAACTCAAAATATCTGCATTAAAAATTACGAACTAAATCTTAAACACTTATTTCCTCGAAAAAATTCCAGAAAGGTTTAAGCATAATTTAATTCGCAATAATAATTGAAGGTGTTATCTTTGTTGTTGCGAAGCTAAGTTTCTCTAGATTGGCAACAAATCCACTAGTCTGCTGTTTCAAATGTAAACAATCAATGGCCGCCATAAAAAGAAAAAGCTTAGCGGTACTTAAACAACTTTAAAATTGTTGATAATTCTAAAACTATTGCATACAGAATTACTAATAAAAACCTTAACCGAAAAATAAAAACAACATAATTCAATCATTTTTAAAGCAAAAAATGTACAATTTACAAACATATAAGAGTAAAGAAACTGAGATCACTGAGCCGGGTAACAGAGTGGATATATATATAAATATATTTATATACGTTTGATGCGGCCGATTGCATTCATCTTGTATGTTATACAGCATCTTGTATGTTATAGCAGCCCCTATATACAAAATTTCAACGTTCTGAGGCTACTCGTTTTTGAGTTATGCGAGATACGTACGTACGCATAATTTTTTTGGAGGAAAAGAGTCTTTTATTCTGTCCTTACGTACTGATATCACGCAAAAACATAGTTAAATTGTATTCGATAACAGTCAAAATGGATATTTTCCTTGAAATATGTTGCCTGAAACTTTTCGCGATTACAATACTTCCTTTTTACTTCGTACAAGGAAGTAAAAAGGGTGGTACATAAAGAAACAAAGTATTTTTAACTATTAAATTCAAAAATTAAGTAGCCCAATATCCTGTTTAAATTTTTTTCTCTAGAAAAATTTATGAGATCTGAGCTTTGTTCAAGGTCAACAGCCGCTCATAAACTTCAGCGAAAAAATCCATTTTTATTTTCACAAATATTCCTTTAGCCATAGACATAACAAAATTTGTCATAAATGATGTATTTAAAAGCAGTAATAGAAATAGATGTTGTATTTAATAGGAAATAAAAGTAAGCTATATAATTCCTATAAAAATATAATAGTATCTCATTAATTCTTTTAGAGCTGATCGATTCATTAGAGCCCGATCGACACCAGTTCCTTGCTCATATTGCTCTACTTTTCAATTAGAATCATTTTTCACGTAGATTTGCTGTCTCTAACAACAAGTATTTTGTGTTCTTATTGCTTTGTGTTCCTTACTTTTCTACACGATTTGAAAATATCGTGGCTTGTTTTTGAAGAACTTATAATATATTGTGCATTTAAATATTTGTAAAAAAATAACAAAACAACCCTAGATTTTCAAAATGGAAAAATGGCTAGGAATGACTACGCGGAAAAGTGATGATCAACTTCAACTTCAGTGTGTTGGTTGCGGTGAACTATTATCCAATGAAAATATGAAACCATCGTTTCTTAAGACATCTTGAATATAAGCATGCGAATTTAAATGATAAATCCGAAGAATATTTTAAGAGGAAATTATCGGAGTTCAAAAATAGCAAACAAGTAATGAAAGGTTTTGTTACTTCAAGTGAAAAAACATTGGAAGCTAGCTTCCGAGTAAGCTTAAGAATTGGCAAGACTGGGCAAGCTCACACTATTGAAGAAAACCTTACATTACCAGCAGCTAAAGATATCGTTTTAACGTAAGTCAAAGAAAAAGAAGCAAATGAACTTTAATAATGTTTCGTTATCAAATGATATAGTAAGGCGACGAATTCATGAAATGGCAAATTCCATAAGAACATTTATTCAAAAACTAAAACACAGTGAGTATTTCCCATTGCCTTTGGATGAAAGTACTGATATAACGAACTTTGTTCAATTATTAGTTCGAATACGTTTCGAAGAAGATAAAGGAATTGCCGAAACGAATTTTGTGAATCTCTTCATGATAGAGCAACTGCAAATGAAATTTTCAAATTAATTGACAATTTTAAGTCTGAGAATGACATTCCTTGGAATAAATGCATTGCCACTGTGACGGAGTTCGGGCTTTAACAGGAAAACATTCCGGCGTTATTTCTGAAATAAAGAAAGTCGCACCTGAAACTAAATGCTCCATTCATCGGGAAGCTCTAGCAGCCAATAGAATACACGACAGCTTGAAAATCGTTTTAAATCAAGCTGGGAAAATTGTTAATATTAATAAAAGCCGAGCTTTAAATTCAAGAATATTTAAGATTTTATGCCAAAAGAGGGGCAGTGAACACGAAATCCTTTTGTTACATTCAGAAGTAAGGTAGTTATCCAGAATAAATTTTTAAATCGTCTTTTCGAACTTTAATCAGAAATTCAAATTTTCCTCCGTAATTCAAAATCTGAATTGCAAAAATGTTTATTCAGTGAATTATGGTTGGCGCCTTTAGCATATTTACCTGGTATTTTTGGAAATATAAATGAATTAAATTTAGAATTTCAAGGACAAGTGCTAATTTGTTTGCCATTAGAGGTAAATAAATGCAATGATAAAAAAAATCGAGCCAATAATCAAAGAATTGGATAATAATATTTTAAGCTTTTAACCACATTTAGAAAGTTTTCTAACCGAACATAATTTGAAAATAAAAAAAAATTAGCATCCAACATTAAAAATCATTGTTTTTCATTGATAAATAATTTCAAAATGCATTTTCTCGAGGATTATAAAAAAGAAGAGCCTGGATTAGAAATCCATTTTGTTCAAACGTACCTCGAATTTTATCTCGTGAAAAAAACGAACAATTGATAGAAATTTCCTGTGACCGAAATCTAACTGAATCTAACAAAAATAACAACTTGTTAACTTTTAGCTGAACCGAAAGAAAGTATTTAAATGCACTTCAAATAAAGCTAATAAATTTGTATTGCCATTTTGCTCAACCTATTTGTCTGAACAAGGATTTTCTTCAATGTTATATTTCGAAAATAAATGCAGAACAAAATTTAAAGTGGATCCTAATTTATGGTTAAATCTAAGTGAAATAAGACTAGCCATAAAAAGAAATTGATCTCTCTTAAACAGGCCTAAATTTTAGAATTAAAGTATTGCAACTTTAATTTTATAGTTAAAATAGTAACCGATTTTTAACTAATATTTGTGTGTGCTTGTTTAGTACAAATAGTCAGTAGGTTGTGCAATTTGAAAAAATAAATAAATATTTTTTAATATTACTATTGTGAAATTGAAAAAGAAACATCTTAAAATGCAGTGGCGGTACAAACGTTTTTCAACTTTTGTTTAGATGGTACGAGACAGTCAAAGGTTGAGAACCGCTGATCTAGATCAATCTCTATTGCAAAATCAGGTAGTTTCAGTGCCTTTCTTAACAATTCGTTTAACTTCTTGTAAGTTAAAGATACTTCATCTTCTTCATTATCGGCGCTTTCGCTATCGGTTGGTGTTATAATATCATCTAATTTTTCCTTCATCATTTCTCGATTAATTCCTTGAATTCTCCTTTTTCCATATCTGAAAATTTGTCTCCGTCAATTGCTTTTGAAATTCGTATGAATTCTTTGCCTTAATTTTCAGTCAATGGAATTCTTTTAAATGTATTGATAACTTCTGCCTGAATATGATGCCGCAAGCATTCGGTGTGATGAAAGAACGTTGAATCACGTGTAAATGAATTTTTGGGAGCGTTGGAGAAATTAAATGGAAACAATTAAGGGACGGCGCATATTAGAAATCATGTTTCGCAAATCCGAATTTATTTATCGCAAGTTTATTTCACCTAAACCTAAGTCCAGTTCACTTATCATAAACTGCCTTCACATAATAAATGATGTCATGCATAAATTAAGAAAGACCTATGAGTAGGAAATGTAATTTAGCTTCATTTAAAACTATTTTTTTTTCTTAAAAAGCGTTAAGCGTGTTAAGGGTTAAACTCTATGAATAAAAGGCAGAAAAGTTTTCATCCATTACAAGCAATTATTACGTATAGCGTTTTGTTAGTGAAACATTTTTCTACCTCTTTAAAGCCTATTTAGATGCTAAGTACTCTTGAGAAATCTTCTCCGTTCAATTTACAAAGAAATTGCTTAAACTGTTGCTCTTGCTATAAAAAAAAAGCGGAACGGGCACATAATCCCCATTCCAATTCTTTTAATTAAGCACATAATTCTTTATAACTGATATTTCTATTGATAAGGAGAATAGGCAGTAATAATAATTATGTAATAATATGACGTTCTTTTTAAGCACATTCATTAAATCCTCTCCTCGTTTTCAATTTGTCAGAATATATTTTCGACATTAATGGAAGAAAAATAAAATTAAAAAAAATAAAAGCTTTCAGATTTTATATTACGCCTAAAGCGAATTTTTTTCGTTTTGTGTGTTACCTTTAATTATTAATATTTGTTATAGTTTTACAAAATATGAAATAGACAATAAAACAAATTACGAATTGCAAATTGGGCTTCCAGATGCCCATATTCGAGTGGAGGCATACGTTATTCAAGTTTTGATGTCTCTAGGTACCGTTGTTTTTTCACAGTGTGCGAAACATACATACATTCATGCAGATTTTTCATTATTTAATTTCTTTAAATGTAATGTATGGCTCTAATATTTGGTTCCAATAATTTCAAAAATGTAACGCCGTTTCATAGTGGACGACATAAAATGCCAAAACAAATTAATAGCCCTTCTGGGCAAATTTCCCATTTAGGCTAAAAACATGCAGTAAGTTGCATATAGTAGTGTGCAAAGTTGTAAAAAAAACTATTGTTTCAATATTAAACACATATATTATATAGCATTATAAATGTCTTTCTAAATTAAGGTACATATAGTGACCAAGCGGTAAAGTCACTGAATACTGGTATTTTGACTAATACTCAAATCCTAGTGAACGGGATGGTTGTGGAGGATCTATCGCGGTTTTCTCGAAGTGGAGCATGGATATGAGTTAGTTACCTTTCAAAAGCTCTTTACAAAGGCATTCCTTCCCGTGGCATGTACCGTGTGTGCGTTTCTGTAATAGAAAAAAAAAATTTAAACAAAATGTATCAGTGAGGTACATTTTATAGATAATAGTATCTAACAAACATAATATGGCGTTAGGAACATTTTTAATCACATTTTTAGCTTAAATATTCATTAAAATTACTAGTTAAATACATTATATATAATTGTGTTAACAAAACGCTACGTGGCTTTAAAAACGTGCTTTTAAGATCATTTTTGACCTAAATGTTTATAAAAGTTACCGATCAGGTAGCTTATAAAACATTTTAAGACATTTTTTAATTACAGTAATGATATAAATATTTATAAAAATTGGCGATTACATATATATCATAAACAATATCAAAAAGCCACTATACATCATTACAAACCTATAATTTTTAACTATACTGTCGGTGTAAATATTTATAAAAGTTACAATTAGGTATATTTTACATATTAGCATATTGCGCTAGAAACACATTTTTAAACAAACTGTTGGCGTAAATATTTATAAAGCACTATATAACACTTTTCCCCCCAACGATGTAAATATTTATAAAAATTACCAATTAGGTACGTTACATAGAATAGTATGAAGCAAACGCTATAGGGCGTTATAAACACATTTTTTAATCACACTTTTGTGTAAATACTTACCAATTAGATACCATATAAAACATCATTTGTTCCTTTTTAATCACACTGACGATGTAGATATTTGTAGAACTTGCCATTATGGTTTATTCTAAACAATTTCATCTATCCACTACATGCTATTGATCTTTTCTCAACTATATTGTTAGGGTAAATATTTATAAAAGTTATTAATAACATACATTATAAACAATGTCAGTTAGCTGCCATGTGACGTCAGAAACCTTTTCCCTAATTAAACTAATGATACAAATATTTATAAAAATTATAAATTTGTTACATTATAAATCAAACAACTATATTATTTAAAAAAACTAAAGAAAAAATATATATATATATATATATATATATATGTTACTGTGAAAAACCGAAATTAGAGAACGTAGACATTCACCGACGAATGTCAACACATACCAAATACGTCGGTGAAAGACCGAATATTTGGTTATATTCTTGTACATTCGGACCATCACCGGTGTATGTCGACAATCACAGATATACTGTGGTGGAGGTAGAAAAAGAAGTTGAGTTCAACAGAAGCGCGACTGTCTGTCGCCAAATCCTTTGCTCTGCTGCGAGTGAAGTTATGTAGCATGTATTTGTTATACTCTAGAACATTGTTTGTCAGTCTTATGCTAGGTTTGATGGTACGCTCAACGTTTTCTTAATTTTTTTATCCAATACCCTAATTTATGTTGAAAGGATACATCAGTGAATCGCGAACTTTTCCTTGAAAAGTTAAATGCATTAATTGCGAGTAAACGAGAAGACAATTGTTTTTATTTTTCAAACACATCTCTCCTCACCGGGATTCATTACTCCTTATGAAGCTATGTTTGGCATTAAACCAAGAAGAGGCATAGCATCGTCTTTTTTACCTGGCGAACAAATCGCAAATATTGAAACAGAAGAACAACTCTTAAGAAATTGCTAATACTTTTGAAACCGAAGAACAGCTTAAAGCAACTGTTAATACTTTTGAAGAAACCCTGAGCAGTGGCCATACCGAAACCATATTCCAACGAAAAATATTGAGGAGGGCCTGCAACCTACCACGTCTTCGTATCAAGCCTGGACTAAACAACACAAGTTAAATTTCTATAAAAAGATCAGCCACGAAAGAGAATCTTTTACTGCAAGCAACAAAATGTTACGAACCGAAAAAAAATTTCTCTTGCTCAAATTGGTGATACCGCACGAATACAAGTCCCTGATGTCGACCATGGTCGTACAGATGGCCGAAATGTGTTGGCAGTTGTTGTTGGAATAAGACTCCGGCTTTTATAAACTAGCAAATGAAAATGACACTTTCAAGCAGCTTTATACCCGTAATCAGTTCGTAATTTGTAAAGAAAAGTTACTTTCCGTAGATGAGATTCCTTCTCAAGTAATGTCGCTGAGAGAAGCAGCTGCAGCTTTTTCGAGAAGTAGAGGGAAAGGCTATACACGCTGTCACTGCAAAAGGAAGTGTTCCGCAACTAAATGCAGTTGTAAAAGCAAGGGACTCTTGTGCAATTTAAAATGTCATAAAAGTTATGTTGCTGCAATAATTTCAATCACATAATTACGTTTTTTGTATTATTTTCTTTTTTCATTTAAAATGTATTGTTTAAGTTTAAAAGATTATTTGCATGTGCTGTTACTTAAGCTTTTTCATATTTTGACATATACGGCATAAATGCAAAAGTAAAAAAAAAGTTCTTTATTGACTAAATTTATAACTAAATGCTTAACATTTATCCAACCACGACTGCTGTCATTATTAAGAAGTCAAATAATATCAATAGCCCTTCTTGCGTTAGAAACAAAAGCTTCATGTCACCCCAGTGAAAACGTCTCTATAGAGTTACGAACAACTTTTTTCATAAGGGATTGGTTACTCCTCTCAGCAAGACAGGTGAAAACGTTACGTGACCCTTGAAGTTTTATGGCGCCTGAAATACGAAGAACAAAATGCAAATCTCCGACGTATTCAACATTCACCATTAGTGCATGGTGAATGTCGACATTTGCCGGCGTAAGTCAGAAATAAGGATATTTGACAAATATTTTGGACATGCACCAAGCGACTATGTGAATGTCGACATTCACCGGTGAATGTCGACATTCTCCAAATCAGACATTCTCCATCTTTCACAGTTAACATACAGTGGATGGACAAAAATATGGAAACACCTTGTGAAATGCATGTTTGAAAAGAAAGATTGATTTTAATGAAATATGTAGGTGGCGCTGGCATTTTTGACTACTGACGCCACCTATACAACTTTGTAAATGTGCTAAACAGTTCAGTTGTTGTCGGAGTACTGTTATGTGAGGTTGTCATTGCATTAGGTCAGAGTTAACAGACTTCGAACGTGGGCAAATTGTTGGAGCACGTATGGTAGGTGCTTCCGTAAGCAAGGTAGCCGAGGTGTTTAGTGTTTCAAGAGGTACTGTATCGAACATTTATTCCGCATATTTGAAAAGCGGAAAAACATCATCTGCTAAATCACAGCGCGGACGAAAGTGTGTCCTAAGTGATCGTGACAGACGATCATTAAGGGCAATTGTGACGAAAAATAAGAAGACCACAGCTGCAAAAGTTACTTCTGAAATGAATGTTGTGTTACCGAACCCTGCGAGTACCAAAACAATTAGAAGGGAGCTTCATAAACAGGGAATTGCTGGCCGTGCTGCAATTGAGAAGCCACTCATCAGTGATGCTAATGCCCGTAACAGGAAAAGGTGGTGTTTAAGTCATAAAGCCTGGACTATAGAGCAGTGGAAGCGAGTAATATGGTCTCACGAGTCTTCTTTCACATTGTTTCCCACTTCTGGCCGAGTTTACGTCTGGAGAACGCCATCTCAAGCCTATAATACAGACTGTTTGTTGCCAAGAGTGAAACATGGCGGGGGTTCTGTTATGGTTTGGGCAGCCATATCGTGGTTCTCTGCTAGCCCCATGATAACTGTGTCAGGGCACATGACTGCCAAGACTTATGTGAACATTTTGGCCGATCAAGTGCATCCCATGGTACAAACTTTGTTCCCCGATGGTGATGGTGTCTTCCAAGACGACAAAGCCCCTGTTCACATAGCTCACATTGTCCAGGACTGGTTTTCTGAGCACGAGGATGAGTTGTCCCATCTTCCCTGGCCACCACAGTCACCAGACCTGAATATTATCGAACCTTTGTGGTCTACATTGGAACCGAAAGTGCGTTCTCGTTATCCACTGCCAACATCGTTATCTGAACTTGCCACCGTTTTGCAGGTAGAATGGTATAATATTCCTTTGGCAAACATACAGGAACTGTATTTATCCATTCCGAGAAGACTGCAAGCTGTTTTGGATGCCAACGGGTTTCCTACACCATATTAAGCAAAGAAACATGTTTTTTAAAGGTGTTTCCATATTTTTGTCCAACCCCTTTATGTTTATATATTGCTTTTAAATAGTTCAATTCAAAGCGCAGGTATTGAAGGTACTATTTTAATCTGAAAAATAAATTAAAATTCTCGCAACAATTTTTTTTTTTCTGCTTTTAATCATTGACGGTACAGCTGGCCCACTGGAGGTGCATATAGGTATATATCAGCCTGAATGGGCCAATCGAGACAGTCAATAGAACTGTACTTCATGAGAACTGACTTCGTAAGTGGGTGCAAAACTGCTAAGGGCCGTTCGCACTGAGGTTTATAGGAGCTAACGCAGTCAATTCTATGTGTCGACTAGCTCCGCTATACGCGAAGTTCGGGTTTTTCTTGCCAATATGCTTAGAAAGGCCCTCTATGAAGGCATATCTTCCCTTAGGCAGATGGCACTTGCATGCTTTGCCATAATCAAATAGACCAAACGAAACTTGCCTATATATCTTCCACGTAGAGCATTTGTACTTTATCTTACATATAAAAATTTGTTCGGCAATTGTTTCGTCCTGTCATACAAAACAATACTTTGCTTTTCATTCATCTTACACAATTCATTTTCTATCCAGTACATTATAATAATGACCTTAACTATACTTTGCAGTGTGTTAATCTTACAAAACAACACCTTAATTTTGCAGTATAATACATTAACATCACAGAGTAATACATTAAATGAACATTACAGTAGTATTTATCTTGATATATTATATCCATAGTATGCAACCTTAAATATTATAATGTTCACTATAAAAATTTACTACTGAATATCATTTATTGCATATATTAGTTGCAGGTTCTGACATCACACAGGCAATATTTGCCTTCGTGATTGTGTTTGCAAGGAAATTAAATAAAAATAATATATAATATTAAAATTAAATAAATTATAAAAGTTAAATAAAATATTACTGAATTAAATTAATAAATATGGAATTCATGAATTTAATTATCACAGAAATTAAACGAAATAATAAAATTAATGGCATGCTATTAAATTTGTTGGACCCAGATATGGTACGGATTAAGAAGGGTAAGTATTTCGAACAAGACCTGGTGAAATTGCATCTCTGTTTTTCTTAGCTTTCTTGATCAAGTGTTCTCAAGCCATCTTCAGGACATAAATAATGTCCAAAAAATTTCTGGTTCTAAAAGGGATCGCATTTTTATATGATTTTCTTCTTCAGCTGTTCAAATTCTTCCACTTATTTTGCTCTACTTACGGAAAGTAAGGTATATATCAAATTTACTAACTGTTAAATAAAAAATTGCTTTGATGAAAATATTTTTTGCTAATATTGCAATTCAATTATACAGTAAAGTACCGAAATTTATCTTATTCGGGACTCTGGTATACTCCGGCTGCTTTACAATTTTACTCAAAAATTGAAATTACTAAAGCGCGGCTGTTGTGGCTTCGACCAAATTAAGGTCCTGTTTGAAGGGTCTTGTTTGCGGCCATTTCTCTGCATGTAAAAAATGAATGATGCACTGACTAGTACGAAATACTGTATTAACTTGTCCTAGCGCACTTGCTCTTGCAACAGCTCTCACAATAGGCAATTTGCCAGCTTGCACGGTTGATTAATGCTCTGTCAGTGTGGGTAATGCGCAAAGTGAAGCAAAAATAAATACACTCACGTTTGTGAAAATTGCAACACCAAGAAAAATCGTCATAATTGAATGCAATTTAATACACAGTTGAGTGGTAGTGGTACAAATAAATGATTAAATGTTCAAAGCAAACAAACAAGAACAAGAGATCAGAATCAGTATTTTGTGTGGCCACCACGCGCCGCAATAAGTGCTGCTACACGACGTGGCATGGAGTCAAACAAAGTTTGAATGTCTGACTGAGGAAGAGCATTCCATATCGTTTGTACGCGTACCCAAAGTTCGTCTGCAGACGCAACAGGACGAGGATCACGAGCAAGACGCCGACCAATGACATCCCACACATGTTCAATTGGCGACATATCCGGGGAACACGCAGGCCAAGGAAGAAGCTGTACCTGCTGCGCTGCAAAGAAGGATTTAACAATCCGAGCAGTATGAGGGCGGGCATTGTCCTGTTGAAATACAGCGCCTGGCAAGCTTTGAAGGAAGGGAACAGCTTCGGGCTGTAGAACTTCACGGATATACCGGTTGCTGTTCAGATTGCCCACAATTCGTAGCAATTGAGATCGTCTATGATATGCTATGGCGCCCCAGACCATAACTCCGGGTGTTCGTCCACTGTGGCGTTCGATAATGCACTCCGGAAGGTGGCGTTCACCGGCATAGCGTCTGACACGAATGCGGCCATCATGGTACCACAAATTAAAGCGGGATTCGTCAGAAAACACGACATGCTGCCAATCAGCACCCCAGTCTCTATGCTGATTGACCCATTGTAGCCGCAGGCGGCGATGGTCGTGCGTTAGGGGGATCCTGTATAAAGGAGTCCGTGCGCGCAGCCCACACTGCAGCAGACGTCTACGAATTGATGAAGCACACAATGAAACACCTGTAGCTATTGACCACAGTGCTGCCAATTGTCTAGAGGAAGCTGTACGGTCCGTCCGCGCCATGCGGACCAGGTGTCTATCATCGCGAGCTGACGTCACATTTCGGGGTCCACTCCCGGATTTCCGAGTTGTCGACACTCGTCCGTCCACTGCTTCCAAACGCGCATCACTGTGCTGCTGTTACGCTGCACACGAGAGGCTACTGCACGATACGACAATCCAGCTTCACGAAGGCCGATGATTCTCCCTCGTTCAAACTCTAAGTTGTTCAAATCTCGCTCTCTTTCGTCGACGAGGCATAAGTACAGATGGAGTTAACGTTTACCACTAGCAGATAACCACCGATAACCATACACGCCTCGCTACAGCCGTCTATTTATTCGGATCCATCAGCCGTTCAGAGGGCGCTGCTCAGCATACGCATGCGCTACGGATTTGCAATTCTAATCATTTGCATATCATGCGCTACTTTGCATTTCCTGAAAATTTCAGCTCACTCGCGTAAGTCCTTCATGGTGTTGCAATTTTCACAAACGTGAGTGTAAATAAAATGAAAGGAAATGAGATCTTTGAAACAATATTCAAGTCTCACAGCAACCCAAAGAAAAAATTAATATAAAGCTGTGTTAATATTTTCCGTTCTGTTAATAATTTAATTTCATCGAGAAAGTATAATATATTTTTTTTTAATAGGGTTTAAGTAAAATTAACCTCCCATCATGTGACAAAAAATAAATACGAAAAGTAGCATATTGTAAGTAAAATGTGCAGTGTAGTTTAAAAGATCTGTCAATTTTTTATTCCTCAGATACAAGTACCAGAAAAGGTCTTTTATAATATTTAGTTCCCTAAATATCACCGAATCACTCTTTCTAACAGAGATCCTCAAGAATCTCGAGGAACATAAAGATTCCGTAAAATTGTAGTTGAAAAACTCTAAAGTATACTACAGATTTTTCTAACATAAAAAATTCTAGCAAATATTTCTTACGCATTTTTTATGCCAAAAGAACACTTTTTCCTTGAAAAACACAAAAGGTATCTTATTTTACTAAAATCGATAAAAATATCGATATCTCACATACAAATATGAGTTAATAAAACTCAGGCAATTGAAATATGACCTTACTGTCACAGCAACATTCATAAGAGGCAGGCAAATAGACATTTCATAATCCTTGTACGTTTAAAATGTTACGGTTTAAATAACCAAAAGAATATTAGTAATCCGTGCAAACCACGTTTTAAGTATTGATTTATTTTTTTACTAGCCTAAAGGGCAATTTACTCAGATGGGCTATTAATTTTGTTTTGGCATTTTGCGTTAATTAACTGTAAACGGTGAATCACTTTCTAAATTGTTGCTACTATTAGAGCCCTGTATTATATTTAAAGAAATTAAATAATGAAGAACCTGCATAAAGGTATGTATGTTTCTCGCATTATGATAAAATGACGGTACCAAGAGCCATCAAATTTTGAATAACGTACATCTCCACCCGAATATGGGCATCTGGAAGCCCCAATTTGGAATTTGTTTTATTATTTATTTCATATTTTGTAAAGCATTTATGAGTTTTTGATTAATAAACTCAATGATTCCAAAGCGAGCAATGACAAGACTGTACGAAAAAAAATTATCTTCAGGGCGCGAGACTGTATACCGGAAATTCTAAAGATATGCTCTTTTAAATATTTTGTGATATTGCTGTTAAATTAAATTTTATGGTTTAAGTGCGAAGAACATGATGTTTAATAAATAAAGGTAACACACAAAACGTTAGAAAAAGCCCCTTTCGACATGATATAAAATCTGAAAGGCTTTCAATTTTTTTTTCTCCGTCTCTTTTGGACCCCTCCTTAGAACATGTTGCTTCGCTTGGTACAGCTTCAATTGCGTCGTATCATGTTACGCTGAACGTTTCTACTTTTCTTAAAGCATATTAGAAACTTCTGATTGTTTCTCAGATAATATTCGCATATTGACAAGTCTAAAGAACGCGTCGATTCTGGGACATCTGCTCCTACACGACCGCATGACAAGGAAGCATTTGTTGAACCATAATATAGGATTCAATTGTGTGTATTTGATAACTATCCCCTCTTAACGTCATCAGAGATAAACTATACTGCTGAAAAACGTCGTTCATATTCTGCTGGGATATATGAAAAATGCTTTGCTCAAAAAATAAGAAACTTCAGAAAGAAATGGCAGTTTTATAATAAATCCCATTATATTTAACTATCTTTTTGTAAAATAAAAGTTTCCATTACATTTCGTGATGCTGTTTCCAGACTCAAAATCTTCAGATTCTAGCGACCTGCACTATACACAAGAGATGTAACCAATATCAACTATAAAAGCAGGTAAAATTCTTGTGTAATAAATGCCAACCTAAGGTTGAATTTCGCCTAATTTCATATTAAACTTATTGCTCTGTCTCTAACTATACTTCCGAATTCCCAAACCTTAAGTCCTAAAGCATCTTCCTTTTCAAAGCATCCCGTAAATTCTAACATGTATTTACAGATTTTACCTTACTTAATTTTTGGGAATATTATTTTAACTCTTAACATGCAATGATTTCTCTAAAGTTCTATTTCTGCAACATCTGAAATCAGTTCAGCTTCTAGTTTGGATAATGTGCGGTGGTAACTTCAATAATTAATAATTATTTTAAAAGGTTTCCTTTAAATATAGACTGAACTGTAGATTTGTAGCTACCAGGAAATACTTGACTTTGGTACAAATAAATAAGGACACAAAATAAATAAGATTTAGAATTTTATATGCACTAGTAGAATTTTTAACATACTCATATTTCCATGGATTGAATTCTTGTGTCATTCGATTTTTTACATTTGTTGCCATAAAAATAAAAACAAAACTAAAAATACATAAGCAGAAAAACATCTGGCACGAGGACAGCGCTATACAGAAGGATAAAATAAGGCATAAAAACATTTTGAAACTTAATAGATAGCTTTCTCAGGAAATTTTTACTTTCAGCTTTCATTTCCGCATTGCGATTATTTCTTTCATTTCTGTAACTCCTTAATGGCTTATCTAGTTTAGATAGCTGTTCGTTTCCTTTCTCTTTACAAAAGTTTTGATTATGCCCTTTCTGAATCTCAGCTTGAGCTGCATTTATAGACTCAACGGAAAGGAAATCATAATTGTTTTTTTGACTTTATCAATGCAGCAGTTTTATTGCTTGAAATATACCTGTTTGGTTTAAGTATTCTCCGCAAACTGCTGCCTTCGTTTTAATTATTCCGAAATCTCCTGAAAACTCTGAGTTGCCTAGCGGTAAAGAAATCAGTTTGGGGCTCAGAGGTTGTCTAATTCAAGCATATTCACCCCAATAAGAAGAATCGGTAATAAATCTTTTACACACGAGGTCAATTGTGGCTTCGATGCTCCGCAGAATTTCTATCTCACTTCCATTTATCGCCTTCCTTACATAAAAGTTAAAGAAATCATTATGAATATCCTCTACAAAACTATTGAGTGACTCGAAATAATCACCTTACTCTAATTTTGGTCACACTTATCTTAAATGTCCGAGCTCGTTACAGTGATAGAATCAATATATATGTAACAAAAGCACAATTTTGGAAGCACTGATGTAACAACACTGAGACGTAGAAGCGTAGCAACGTTGCTTAGCGTAGATACTTGATACTTAGAACGCAGAATTCGCAAAGACTAAGAACTTGGCATTCGAGGCGGTTTTAATTCCATTTTTTATTTTAAATTCACATTTGTGGCTACAATTCACTTGGCACTCCAATCGTGCTTATTTCCATAACATTCACATTTTTTATATTATGGCTGTAGAAACGAGAATAGATGATTGCAGCAGCGTCTTGCCAGGATGAAAGCGTAAGTGAGAAGGGAAGAGTGTCGCAGTAGTAACACATAGGAAGAAGAGAGGGGGTCAAAAAGTTTTGGTTTACAATTACTTTGATTGGGCAAGAGATATCTGCATTAAACGTTACGTAAGATCGCATGATTACTTTGAATGATGCAATTTAGACTTATGGCGTCATTTCTAAGACAGAAAGAAGAAGTCTCCAAATTAAATAAAAAATAAAAAAGGTTACAGACAATTAAATTTAGAAGTTTGAATATAGCGCCTGCCATATCCTTCTTTTTCTTGGGCGTGTAGCTTCTGGATATGTAGTTACTTTCTACCGTAGAAGTATCGTATTGTGTGCGTTGCATAAAACAGCCATTTTAACGGCACAACACTTTATTAACACACAGATAAAAATAAGTACAAACGATGAACACACAAGTATCACTTCGTATCTTGCACCTAAGCTGACATACAACCCATTTCCTTCGTTACTTCGCTACTCCCTACTAACTACTCTTCTCTAGTAAGTCTCATGAGAGAGAGGCGTTGCACGCCGTCCGGCTAAACTGCGCATGCGTGGTCATCACGTCATGACACCTCCCCTCGAACAGATTTGATTGCGTCTTTCAATGACCTGTCAAATCCACATATATAAACATTTCTTGAAACAAAATAAAATAACATCCATGAAATTTTAGAACTTAATTAACCAATTCTTACCATTTTAAATTAAAATTACTTCAACATAAATTCAGTAATCCTATTCATTTAAAAAGATGTAACATTCAATTAACATTTCAAACTTAAATCTTTCACATAATCATAATCATATAAGCAGTTATCATATAAACGAGACAATTCAAATCAATCATTAACATTAAACATAATACTTTAGCAAACCCTAGCTAAATCTTTAAACCTATTACCTAACGTTAGAAAAAAAAATTTAGCATTTTAGCTAAAAAAAAAAATCAAACTAAACAGTCAAAATGTCTTATAGTTCATAGTTCATAACATCAGTCATGCTTCCACTCACTGGGGAATATTATCATGTCATTTTAAGTCACGTCATCAATAAACTCAGCATGGTCTTTTAGTCTACACATGTTACCGTTATATTTTGTTGACACATAAACTACTGGATGCACATATTCACTTTCTGATTCAACGATTAGCTTTAGCTGTAAAAGCTTATCTATTTGACGATCAGCTTCATTTCTTAGAACTTCAGGTATTCGATACGGTTTCTGCTTTCCTGGCATACTTCCAGGTTTCAGTTTGATGCTGTGTTCTCTCACATTGGCGATTTTCGGAATACCAGTTCTTAGGTTCTTATGCCTTCTTAAAATTTCCACAAGTTCTTTCTTCTTATGCGGTTCAAGGTGCGTAAAATCACATTCTTCATTAGAATAGTGTTCTTTTGCTTTCCGTGGAACAATTCTTGGAACGTTTTCAACTTCGCCGAAATCAATATCTGTATCATATATCACACCGACATTATTCACAGCGGTATTGAACTCTCGTATCTTGTTTGCGTGAACGTGCTTCGATGAATTGTCAGGCATTTGTACTATGTAACTATAATCAGTATGCTTTTTGATGATCGTAGCAGGTCCCGTCCATCTGGCATAAACTTTGTTTTGGCTATCAGGGATTAAAACTATAACCATGTCACCTTCCTTGAATTCTTTATGACGAGTCTTTCGGTTACGGTAAAATGCATAAGCTTGTTGCTTTCCAACATCTGTAAGTCCTGAGTATTCAGCAGCTTTTTCCAATTTCGTCTTCAAATCATTCAGATAATCGGTAACTGATCTTAACTGTTCATGAGGAACAGGAGTTTCATTAGTCCATGACGATTTCAAAATAGACAAAGGGCCATTAGGACGTTTTCCATAAAGCATTTGGAACGGACTAACACCAGTCGTAGCATTAGGAACTTCACGGTAAGCCCAAAGTAAATACGGTAGATGTTTCTCCCAATCTTTCGAATGTTCTCTAACGGTATGATGTATCATTCCCTTTAAAACAGCATTAAATCTTTCTACCAGGCCATTTGAACTTGGATGATAAGGAGTCGAGAACCTTGGGGACGATCCGATCCTTTTCAAAAACTCTTGGGTCAACGAAGCAGTAAAATTAGTTCCTTGATCTGAAGCAACAATTTGAGGAATTCCTGTACGTGAAAAGATTTGCAACAATGCATCGCATGTTGCTTTGGCATTCAAATTCTTCAATGGCACCGCTTCGGGCCACCTTGTACATTGATCAACAGCACACAGAACATATTTGTAACCTCTACAGCTTGGCTCTACAGGTCCTAGGATATCCACATTAATTACCTGGAATGGTTCTTTAGGACGTGTTACTGGCGTAATCGGAACTTCATCAAAGGGACGCTTTTTCGCTTGAAGTTGACAAGAAGTACAAGCACTGCAGTATTCATTTACATCTTTCTTGATTTCCGGCCAATAGAACGAATATCTTAAGCGTTCGGCTGTCTTCTTGGTTCGTAGGTGGCTTCCCCATAAGCTAGAATGAGCTAAGTCCAAAATCTGTTTTCTTCTTTCTTTGGGTACGACTAACTGGTAAACTCTTTCTCCTAGAACTTTATCTTTATGATACAAAAAGTTGTCAATAACAGTAAAGTTATTACTTCCGTTCTTAACATTTTCGGAATGTTCTTAACATTCCGATTAGAAGCCCTTAAACTTTTTTTCCTTTCTTCCGGAGACATAACGCATTTTTCCGAAGCATGATTTTCGCTTTCGCAAAATAAGCAAGGGAAAGTTTGAACAACTGTAATTTTGCTTACATTAGGGATATAGCTGGCGCCAAATTTGTTGGCGTTGAATGAATTCCGAGTGTGGAAGTTGTTTCGCTTTTCATTTGGTTGTGAATGCCTTCCAAGAGAATTAGCGTGACTCTGAGAATAAAATAGATTTAATGAAGTTCGTTCGCGACTTTCAATTTCCCGTTTTAGAAATTTCATGAGGTTGTCGACATTAAAAGTTTCCTCATCTGCGTTTTGACGAGCAAAATCAAGCGTTACATCCTGAGGTATGCATTTCATTAACAAAGGGTATAGTAACTTTCCATACGATTCGGTCTTGACCCCTATCGAATTTAGTGACCTTACTTGTACGTTGCAGGTATCATATAATTCCCTCAAAGAATTAATGTCATTAGAACTTCGGACAGGCCGTAAATTTAAAAGTTTATGCATGTAAGAATTAATAAGGAGATCTTTTCGACCATACCTCTCCTTGAGAATTTTAAAAGCTTCGTCGTAGTTTTCTGGAGATAAAGAAAAGCCTTCTATTGTTTTTAAAGCTGCACCGCCTAACAGGCTAAGCAAGTAATTAAACTTATCTACTTTAGATAGTTTTTCGTTTTGGTTTATTGCCGTGTCAAAAGAATTGTAAAATGTCTGCCACATTTCAGCATTCCCATAAAATTTATCAATCATAATCTTCGGCAATTTAACATTATAATCAGAAATTTTATCGACATCAGAAATAGATAAATTGTTACTATCATTAGAAGAACCATTAGAAACTAGCGAATTATTGCTATTTCTTTTTTCTTTCAATAATTTTGTGCCTCTAAAGCTCCATTTCGAAATTTTTTCTTCGTATTCCAAGGCACTTTCGATTTCGGTTTCAATGTCATTAACATCAGTCAAAGTTTTAATTTTTTCGTCTAACGCTCTCAAAGAAATAGCTTTTACTTTTAAACTTTCCAGTGATTCTTCAAGGTCTTCAAGGTTACCGGCTGCAATTAATGATTCAATAGCATTTGTTACTTTAGTAATGGCTGAACGCATAACTTTCCGTTCTTTCTTAGATTTCGTTAGCTCTTCAGCCATTTTTGTAACCTTGAATTCCACTTTACCACAAAATAAATTGAACAAATTTCTTACCTTTCTGAAGACTCACTTACGCATTTATCCGTGAACTTTGCAGAATGACATATCCTCCTGTTCTGACACCACTGTCATATCCTTCTTTTTCTTGGGCGTGTAGCTTCTGGATATGTAGTTACTTTCTACCGTAGAAGTATCGTATTGTGTGCGTTGCATAAAACAGCCATTTTAGCGGCACAACACTTTATTAACACACAGATAAAAATAATAAGTACAAACGATGAACACACAAGTATCACTTCGTATCTTGCACCTAAGCTGACATACAACCCATTTCCTTCGTTACTTCGCTACTCCCTACTAACTACTCTTCTCTAGTAAGTCTCATGAGAGAGAGGCGTTGCAGGCCGTCCGGCTAAACTGCGCATGAGTGGTCATCACGTCATGACAGCGGCATAAGCCTAAACTTCGTCATTCAAATTAATCATGCTATCTTACGTAACGCATACTGCAGATATCTCTTGCCCAATCGAAGTAATTTGTAAACCAAAACCTTTTTTGACTCTCCCTTCTTCCTCTGAAGTACTGTAACACTCTCACTCTTTTCGCTTAAGCTTTCATCCTGTTAATACGCTACTGAAATCATGTATATTCACTTCTGTTGGTATAGTATCAAAAATGCTCTAAAAATAGGCACGCTTGGAGTGCCCAAATATATGTATATATGTATGTATATGTGTGTGTGAATCAATACACGCTAAATGAGTTGTTCATTCCAAAACTGCGCTCATAAACTAATAGAATAGTTTAGATGGTAATTCTGGACTTGAGACAGACATTGCCGAATTCAACATAATTTTATTACTGGATAAAAGTTTTTACACAGAGTTATGAGTGCAGTATACACCCCACAATTTTCATCTCGAATGGCAGAGAATAGCTACCAGAGGCTAAGCGACACGTTTACCACTAGGAAGGCGAAGTGTTGGAAAAAGATGCGTAGTCAGTTGCGGTACTATTTAAGCTTGGAAAGTCTTTGTTTTAACCCTGATCGGCGACTGGGCGAAAGTTTACAGCAATTATATATATTATAATTGCTGTAATATATATATATTATATATTACAGTTATTATATATATATATATATATATATATATATATATATATAGCTGTAACATCTCTGGATTAAATAACAAGTCAATTCATTTGCGGAAATCTTTTTATTTTCCATTACTTTGACAAAAGCACAATCTATTTTTAATGTAAATCACAGCAGTTACGAAAGTACAATAAATCTTATTAAAACTGTAAATGAAGACAACATTTGCTTAAACAGAAATGGATGCTTGAATCTTCAAAACATAAAACACATTATGTAGCTGACTTTTAGTATTACAGCAAAATAACATTTCTTATTTAAATGTACAAGATACAAATACAAGAAATAAAGGGCACCAGCAGAAACATTTATGCACACTTTAACAAAAGAAAATTCTTTATTGCGTGTTAGCACAAAACTTAATTATATGTTAATATAATCATGCATATCATACAATCATCTTGCTCCTGTGCCTGTACAATTACCTAGAATACTCAAAGTGTCAGAGTGGTGGCGATTAGATACCAGATACATGCACAGCACAACGGCGAGCGGTCGCTTGAACAAAATAGTTGCGTGCGTATGGGTTCGTTACGAAATGAATGCACAAGTCCGATGAAAAATGAACAAAATTTATTATTATTACAACAAATATGCTTGAATTTCCTCAAATATGCGTGCACTATTACAATATCTCACAGTAGTTATCTTTTAACTACTCAAACGTCCAAGAGAACATAATTCAAAACAGCTAGAGAAAGGTAATCAGCGAATTCTCTACAGTCAGCAAGAGAATTTTCTAAACAAACTCTGAAAACAACAACGAACTAACTAAAAACAACTAAATAAATAACAACAACTGAATTGAGAGGTTTTTCTCCCTCCTTTTTATAAGATTTTAAACCGCGCGCGAGAATTTTCTGGAATTTTCTCGAAATCAAAAAGAGATATTTATTTATTAAATGTTAAATGCACGTGCTCTTGTATTTTTAATTTTTCCGGCTTAGCTTTTCTTTAACATCCGTCACGCGCTGCACTGCACGGGGAATAAAACAATTTAATTTATAATTCAACTAACATTAGCTATTTAAATACCAAATCCGTAACAATATTGATTGGCATGTTCGCGGGGGTTGCTGCACATGCCATTGTCATTTCTTAACGAAGAATCTTCGGCATAACCAATTGCTTGCGCTACACTACGTCTTTTAGTGTCCAAGGTCAATTTGATTCGCTATCATACATCGCATATTACAGTTATAAGAAAGCCGAGATATATTGAGCAAACACTATACTACGTATTGTAAAGATAATTCAATATCGAAAACAGTACCCAGATACCATCTATTAAACTGACATTACCTTTTCCTGACGCGGATCCTCTGTACATGTGATGAAATTTTGAACCTTAAGTAGGAGAATTTGGGGGGGGGGGTAGCTGGATGATTAGAATGAAGATATTGTCTTACCCTGTAGATATAGCTCGTTATTTTTTTTATACATAATTTTTTTCGACGAAAAACGCATTTCTAAACTGGTGCAAGAGATGTTAATCCATAAACATAAGCGTGCCTTTGCATATTCATAACATTACAACTGGCGATGAAGGAAAGTAGCAGACTGATGTTAGCTGGACGTAGGAAAACATAAAAAGATTGTGCAGCTCATGTAAAATTAATAATAAAGAAGTGACTATCTTTTTCTAGCAAAGAGCCGTAGTACTGCTGATTTATGACTGAAAAATCAAAAGCTTTGAGTTACTTTTTAATACTATTGTATAAAAGAATTCTGGTTTATTTTTGCTATTATAAGTACGCTGCGCGAAAAAAAGGGGGGTACGGTTCTATATCTCCCGTTCCACTGGGCCGATTGACGAAATTCAAATTGAGTTTTCTATGTCTCGAAAGCGTAACTTAGGATATATATTAGATTTATAAATAACATTGCTCTCTAACATGTTTTGACAAAAATTCAGACTTTCATCAGACACAAGATCATGATTTTGACACAAAATCAGATTTATTCTGAAATAACATACCAATTTTTTTTTTACATATTTCATTTCTATGCCTCGAATTATGTGTAGATTTTAAATTTTGTAACTTTTCGTGAGAAATTTATGAGGAAATTTAAAAATGTATTTACAAAACTTGGCAGTTTGGCATAATTTGAGTCGTAGAATCGAAATATGGAAAAAAATTTACATGTCATTTCAGAAAATGTCTAATTTTACATCAAAATACCTATATTAGAACAATGATACACATAAATCTAATACATATCCTAAGTCGCGCTTTCCAGACATTAAAAACGCAAGGTGAATTTCGTCAATCGATTCAGGAGAACGAGAGATATAGAACTGTTCCTCCCCTTTTTTTTCCACAGTGCACGTGCATCATTAGCGTTATGTAAAATATAGACGACTTGAGAAAGATTGGTATAAATATATTGCTATTTTTAGAATATAAATAGGAAATTACCGATTTAAAAAGGAGTATTAAGAGGCTAATGCATATTTAAATAGAATTTTATCTTACATGCATTCATTCACGTAGCAAAATCGGTTAGGAAGCAACTACACATATTACGCATGCTCGGAAATCACCGAAAATTAATATTTCTGCTGTCTTATTATCCTATCATTTTAGCTAAAGGAAGCCCCAAATTAATTCCTCTTATGTGATGAGAAGCTGAGAGGAAGTAAAATTCTTTTGCTTCTGAATTCGTGTATAGAGGAGAAACTCTAACCCATTCATCACTTGAATTTTGAAGCTTGAAATTTCAAAAAGTAAAGGATTGGAAATATTATGTATAAATAACAGTTCGGAGGAAAACATTTGAGTGTCATATCCGAAATTTGATTTACTTACTCTGCTATGTTGAACATTAAATTGCCTTCCATGTTTAATAATCCTGCTCCAAGTGAAATTTTGTTTTTCTTTAGTGTATGCAAGCGTCCCTATATTCGAGTTTCTTGTAATGGTAGTAAATTGTAAAACCCAAAAAATTAAAAATTAAATAGGTAAATCTGGCAACAGTGTGATTTACTTATTTTTTCCAAGTGATTGAGGATTCACATTGAAATATTCGTTCATATTAAGAATGATCTGAGAATCATGCTGTGAATTAATGATAATAATAATAAACAACAACTATAGCTCGTGGCATCATAAATCTTATTCAGGAATACTTCCCGGTTTTGATTCTTCATTAATAGAACATTCGCGAGTAATTAGTTAAACACACTTTATTATCATTTAATATAGAATTTCCCCTTCTGATATGCAAATACGTGCTTGTCACAACACTAGCGTTTACTCATTAAAATTCAGAGCCAAGGATTAATTGCCTTTATTTGTAATTGTGTCGCGTATCGTCACATTAACACAATTTGTTTGGAATAGAATTATTTAACATCTGCATACATTTTGTGTAGCAAGTGAGTAAACATTGTAAAAAATGACATGTGAAAGAAAACGAAATTGGTAATCTTCAGTTAATAGTTGAGCTTCTCCATTAACAGATATTCACGTTGATTTAATCAGTCATTAAGGTTTCGTCATTTTTATCTCTCTATGCATTACTGTTTCGCCATTTTTATTTCCGATTTGCTAGACGGATTACATGTTTAACTATCTATTTTCAGAAGTTTTCTGGTGTTTCGAATTCGCGATCACATTTGTAGCTGATATTTTAAATCTTTAATCGAAGGAAGACAGGAACGCCAGTTTATTCAATAGATACCACTCCAATAGAAGTTTGTAATGAAAGAAGAATTCCTTTAATATTGTATCGCGAAGGAAATGTAAACTTTTCACTTAACGTGTAAAATTCAGTCCTGGCGATATTAACGGATGAAAAGAACGGAAAGAATATAAAAGCAGAGCTTTCCTAAGTGCTGTCTCTGCCCGATAAATAAGACCTATAATTTATTTTTCACGCATCGTAAAGAAGAGTAGCTTGTTAGAATGTAGCCGTTTCATAAAATATTAGGTATTCAGTTTTTCCCCAATGGCAAGACAATTTACAAAATTAAAAATATTAGGAGTAACATATACTAATAATACAAAACAATAACGAACTGAAGTGATTGCCTTAAAAGTTTTTTTACTCGACAGCACAAGGCAATCTTGTAGTCACTGCGAAGAATACTATACAAAGAATAGTGTTATTAACTATCTTACCGCTGTCTGGTACTATATTGTTGCTAATACTATTCCTCTTGCTGATAATACTGCTATCTGCTACGAAGGAAATAACTATCTTATAGTCATTGCGAATCGTAAAGATGTAGACGACTCTCTTGATATGTTCCGTTGCACTATGAAAGGGACAACAAGGATTATTATATATACCAATACAGTGGAGGTACTTTTTCATACAGTTATGGCACGACAATAGTCGAAACTGGACCACAGCTTCACGTTATGGCCTACTGAAAATATCCTAAAAAATCGCAGCCTTCCATGGTTGTCTCGATTCTGGCAGCAGTATATTTTATTTTTTTGATTAAAACTCTGTTTGATGTATAGCTTAATTGAAGATATGAGATCCTTTGGTATGTTGGTTCAGTAATTTCAAGCCCTTTCGTGAAAGAACGTTGGCCTGTTCAATTCTAAAATAATGCAGCATCCAGAAAACGACTATTCATTTTTTAGTCAAAGGAGCCGAAGAAATTAGCGACACTCGACATTATCAATTGATACTGGAACTTCTACTAAGGTAACAGCCTGGATTTGTTGCCTGTAAACTGGACAGCAGAACTACTTCCTCAAATTGATGCTTTAAATCCAATAATCAGTGCAATCCAAATGGCGTTCACTTCTTAGAAAACCATTTTATATTTACCTGCAAAAGTATAAAAAAAGAGAAGTCTCTACAGAACACCTGAACTATATACCATATAAAAGTCAAAATATTCATGCATTCATATAAACGTTTTTATAAAGGGTAGTCATTTCAATGTCGTGCTAGCCTTCCCCTCATTTACAATCGTAGAATGCCATCACGTGTCATCATCATCGCACAAAGGGAATTAGGGCTTTTTAGCAAGTTAGAAGATTGAATACCTGATAACTGTACAGACTGAAAAGTTTAACAGAAATGAAACTCCACTAATTGCGTGTAATTCAAAATTATACGTTCAAATTTTACTGAATTGGAAAAACAAGAGCAACATGCTCTTCCAAATATTGGCTAAGTGGTCGCAAAACAAAAGCTGTTAATTTAAGTTATTTTTATCAAAGCTTAGTCAAACTCATCTTTCAAGAAAGTGAAACTAAGTAACAATCAGCACTATGCTCCAAAAGTCTGTTCGTCTAAACTCAAGAGTTCTGCACTTACTTTAACCAATCTGCATTCTGGTAGGAGGCGACGGAAATACAAATGAAAGCAAAGCTAAAGTAGTAAGATAATTGAGTTAGTTAACATACAACCTTACAATCTAATTGATTAAAAATACATTTGTAATAAATCCAATTGACAGTTTTTATGAAATTTGTAGCTTTATTGTGATTAATAAAGTATATTTCTAACGCTTTATACAACTGATACAGAATTATTTGTTTTTTATATTTTTTAGATTAAAAGGAAATTTGTGGGATTATTTTTAATGGTAAACACGTCTTTTAGATGTTAGATTGTAATCAAAAGTTTAATTGCAATTTTCTCTCCTCCTCCCACGATTTCATGATAAAACTTATTAACACAAAAATTCATATGATAACATATCTCCTACATCATTCTTGTCATTATTCCTATATATTAGATCCCAAAAACTAGTCGGTTTAATTCGAAATATTTAAATTCCTCTAGTTGACACTTATGCAGAATTATGACACTTATCCTGTAGAATAGAGGAGAACATTATCAAATATCCTTCTCTAGTCTACAGGGGGAAAAATCAATAAAAATAAAGAAAGAAAAGATTCTGGAGAACACGGTAATTAGTTTTCGATTTCTCACTTTTCTTTGTTTTTGATAAAAATGGAATAGATGCAATAATTCAATTTCAGAAATGCCAAGACTTTCACAATAACAGCTGAAAAGTGTCGAGAGCCATTGTTTCAAGGTACGGAATTTCTATCGGAAGAAAAATCGAACGCAACGAAGAAAGTAATAGAAAGTTTTGAAAATGGGACCAATTTCAGATGATTCATTTCTATTTACCCCGGGGCAAAAGAACAGCGTGTCGAATACGTCCTTGATCATCCAGAATTTCTGTTATCGAGTCCTAATACAAACCTTCCAGAAAAGTTTTATCTGATATAAAAGCTTCTTTTATTTATTTATTTTCATTCTGTACCCCTATCCCATTTTCCCCATTTTCCCACTTTCCATTTATCAAATATCCTCCTCTATTTTCATGCTTATGAAATTGATTATACGCTTATTTTCTGAATATTCGTAATTTTATTTCATTCTTTTGTACTACTTGTATTGAAAGATATTACAATAATACCTCGATTAAAGAATAAACAAAACTTAACCCCGATACCAAAATTGTCGGTTTTAAAAGACAAATGCGCATTTATTGTAATGACAGTCAGGGAATTTTGGTTATTTAGTTATTTTTAAACATTCAAAAAAGTGTTGTTTTCAGTACACGAAAAATCCTGTACATCAAGAAGAGACGCTGTTGCTAATTAACGATGCAAAAGAGCTTTAATTTGTCTTTGTTATTATAAAAAATCAGTTAATAACTTATCTTATCTAGCCTTCTTGACATTTTACAATGAATGCTATTTTATTTTATACCACGAATACTTTTGCATGCTACACTACCATATGCACACAAAAAAAAACTTAATGGTTATAAAAAAAATTGTAATAAATGTTTAATTGACTCTTTATAAATTATTTTTTTCAATTTAGTTTAAACAAAAACATTCTTTTTCATCATTTTGACTTTTTCTATTAATGTTTTATGTTCTAAAAAAAGAAAGCAGGAACAAATAAATGCCCGAGCTTTTAATTAGAATTCTTTTTGGATTTAGTTTTTATCCTTTTAAGATTAATATTTATGAATTTACAGCAATGGACATTACTACTTCAATTAAAAAGAAGAAGCGAAATATTTATTGGATTTTGTTTTTATAATTTTTAATTTTTACATCTATGAGGCACTATATTGTTTTTATTTAACATATAAAATTCTGCTCTGGCAAAATACGAGTAAAATCCATAGACAAAAGGATGGCTACAGGTGAAAACATCGCAACCAAAATATCGCAGACGAAAACGTCGCAGAGGAAACTACTCAAGTGAAAAACGCAGTAGTAAAAAACATCGTGGGAGAAAAGAAAGGAAGGAGAATATCGCGGTTTTATAGCATAGTTTGTATAAAATATCCTAAAAGAAAAATAAACTAATGTAAAAACTTCGCAGTTTTAAAATATCATCCTATAAAATATCGTGATAAAAACAAAACATCTACCAATCAGCGCAGACCATAATTTATAATCTTGCATTAATTAATAAATTTTTACTGAAAAAGCAAGAAGAAAATATGAGCACTTCAGCTCTAGAAATTAACAAAAATTGATGCTGCGTATAGCAGTAAATAAAATTTTAAACTTATGATTGTTTTTTCCTCTTTCTAATCATTTTATACTGTATTTTTTAATTAAAATCTATTAATATGTCTTTATAAAAGAGGTTAATTTAAATAATGATTTTAAACGGATAGTAACATATGTTTAAAATTCTATTAATTGCTGTGCGTAGTATCAGGCACTGTGACGGTGTTTTAAATCACTTTACTCTCTACAACGATGCTCCACGCCACGATGTTTTAAAACTGCAATTTTCTTTATTTCTTTCTTTTCTCTCACGATGTTTTGTACAATGTTTTTTTATGCTTTTCTATATTGTTCCATTTTTAATGAAGATATTTAGTATTTTTGCTTTGAAGCGAAGAGAGAACTGAACTAATTGAATGAAAAATGTATCTCTATTCAAATTCGAGGAAATAAATTTAAATGAAATGTAGCAAAAAATGCGTATAATTTAATAGGCCGTACAAGGTAGTCATGTAGTGTCCACATCAGATTCTTTTACTTTAGGAGTCTTAATTTAGCAATCAACCGACAAAAAATATTTAAACTAATTTTCTTTTATTTTCATTTATGTAGATAATGTTACGAGTTGGCTATACAAGATGTCTCATCTAAAATGTTACGAACTTCGAGGGGAGGTAAGCTACATCTAGACCGCTCGGTTGCATTTGCAATTGCTATTGGTAAAGCCCAATCATATTTACGAGAAATTAGAGCTGGAGCTCAGTAGGGCTCTATCTTGGGCCCTATCCTCTACGTCTACGTAATCGACTTTCCCAAACCAATAAATTATTTTATGGGCTCTTATGGTGATGATATCGTGATGATATCGCCTTGGCAGTCAAATCAGCAAACACAAATCATGCGGCCCGAAAGCTCCAAGCGTTAATGCCAGTAATTCAAAACTGGTGAACAAAATGGAGAATATCCATCAACGACCATAAGTCTCAGTTGCATGAATATTTTACCTAAAAAAGAACCTGACTCTTTTTGATGAAATTACTCCAAAGCTTCGCAAAGCCTTTGTTTTACATTCAATAGAAAGTTAAATTAGAAGGATCACAGCGAAAATATTAAGAATAAAGCAACAGGTCATCAGCTGCTTTTTTATGATTATTGGCATTATTCTAAATTAGACTTGAGAAAGAATGTATCATATATCATTTATATCTCAACTTAGCGTCCAGTTCTTACCTTTGCTTCACCGGCTTGGACTACTCTTACCAAAAATGACTTGCTCAAACTCCAACAAGTGTGAAGTAAATATCTGTGCATCATTACTAACGCACATTTCTACGTGCGCAATCAAAGATCGTATGAGGACCCCAGCATTAAAAAACTAATAATAAGTTTCTCAACAAAATCAATAGAAATGTCTATGAAAAAGCTACCTCTTGTAATCATCTCATTCTTGTTTCAATACCAAATTCTGCAATAAGATAAAGAATTACGTCACTGCAAGTGTGCTAAAAGATTTAATTTTCCTCCCTAAACTCTACACATGAACGCCTGTATTTGTTTATTGTATACTACAGTTAGTTTTCAGTCTTTATTGAAATTTTTTATGTTTTGTGTATCTATTTTTATCCCTACTATGGATTTAATATCAAATTTCAATCCATAATATATCTAGCTTGATCTCTCAAACCTAGAAAAAAATCGTCGTGCCTTTAGGGCAACGTTTTTATTCAGCCGGATACATTGCGAAATTCGCACTATCGCTATATAACGTTACCGATATCGATACAGATATGAAGCTTCCTTTCGCACGAAGACACAAAGTCTGTTGGATTACAGACTACGTGAACTCAGAGAAAGCAGATACGGTGCTGCAGAATGTAATGGTGGGTCGCACAGAGATTTTGCGTTCAAAGCTATTCGTTGAGGCGAACTTCCTCCGATACCATGTTTGCGCGCCTACACCAGAAATTACGTGACAACAGTTCTTTTTATAAGGTTATACGTAATTGAGATCGAACGACACGTACACCAGCCAAAGAGGAAACTGTGTTAGATCAGGCAGAAAGCACTCCCAGTAGAAGAACACGAGGTATATAGAAACACATTGGGATTTCACGCAAGAGCGTGTGGAGGATTCTGAATAGCAATGGCATGCATCCGTATCACTTACAACGCATCGAGTTACTAGAAGCATGTGAATTTCAACCGAATTGGGCATTTTTCACATTGGTATTTTTAGAAATGAGCTGCAGATCCCCGTTTCTCAGCTTCCGTGTTGTTGTTCACAGATGAGATGTATTTCACGAGAAAGAGTATTTTCAGTACTCATAACAACCATGCATGAGTGATCGCGAACCCACATGGGATACATATTCTGGCTGCACAGAGACGTTTTATGGTCAAACGTGTAGAAAGACATTAGGTATTTGTGAAGCAGGAGACATGAAACGTAAGCAACGCCTTCGCCGGGAATCGAACCGCGGACCTCTGTAATACGCGCCCAGCGTGCAGACCACTACATTACGAATTCGTGCTAAGAAAGCGGGAGAAATACCTTATAAACTCCCCCTTTTAAAGGGCGACTGGGGTTTTTAGGGGACCTAGTTACTAAATCCTAGGTGTGGAGCAGCATCATCCACCACTCTGTTTAGTTCGGTCGCCACTGTAGAGACATTAGGTATTTTTGAAACAGGAGACGTGAAAAATGAGCAACGCCTTCGCCGGGAATCGAACCACGGAACTCTGGAATACGCGCCCAGTGGGTTAAATACCACACTTCGAAAACATGCTAAGAAGGCCAGAGAAATACCTTATAAACGTATGGGCCGGCAATGTAGGGCATCGCCTCATTGGGCCATACCTATTGCCTTAAAGGTGCTGACTACTTAATATTCTTGGAACAAGTGTAACAGAATTATAGAACAACGCACATTTTCCACTGCGACGCATCCTTCCCTGCAGTACCAGCACGATGGAGCCCTCATTTCAACCTTTCTGAACGTAATCACATGAATGCAACATTTGGCCAACCTTGAATCGACCGTAGTGGTTCAATGAATTGGCCTGCCCGATTGCCAGATCTATCGTGTATGGTTTATTTCTTCTGGGGTATATGAAATCCCTTGTCTACACATTCCCCGTTGACAGCGCCAAGGACTTTATAGTACGCATTGTTGTAGCTGCCGGGGAAGTCCAAGAAACTCCTGAAACGTTTGAGTGTTGGAGCTTCCATGCAGGGAAGATGTGAGGCCTGCATCACATAAGTGGGTCGTCAATTCGAACACCTCCTCTGATATGAGTTGTGCTTTTTTGTTATTTTTATTTTTATGTTTATGAACAGCGAGTAATAAACGCCTTTATTTGTCCTATTTTGTATTCGTTCCTTTCCTTCCGTTTTATGTTTCAGAAACGCGAAATGAAGCTACGAAACAAACACGCTCGAAACGCCCGCGCCTATTTAATGCCCTCTACCGCATTAAGAAGGCGTTTCCGACTCGGCATTCTTATGTGATTGCGAATAGTCTAAATGTACCCTACTCCCCTCGAAATTTATAACATCTTAGCTGGACACCCTGTATGTTCATACTAAAGCCTATCAATGTTCGCTAGAACCCGAATTTTGGAAGACTGTGAATTAGATCTCCTTTTTTGAAGAAAATTATATTGAACAGAATTTTTCACAAAAGTCTTCATAAAAATGCTCGTCACTTAATTTCTTACCACCAGAAATCCTCTTCTAAATTCATATTTAATTTTTAGATATATACAAATTTAAATATTTCACAGTTCAGTCGTCCAAGCCTTCAACTTTTAAAGCTAAATATCTCGGTCAATTTTTGCCTTACAGGAATCAAATGTTTTGAGTTTTAATTTTTAGAATGATTATAAACTTTTACTGAATATAACTATAGCTACCGGGCGATGGTATAAAAAATGTTTCGTTATTTTTACAAAATTCATTTTTAATTAAAAAGTACCAAAACATGTACTACAGTTGTGTCATTTAAAACATTTTTATTATTTGAAGCACAGTACATCTACGACCAATGGTTGTGAAAAGAAAGCCTGCATATGGACTTTTATGGATACGATGCATATTGCCATTGCAAATATTCTACTTATAAAACTACTAATCTTCTTAATGAGAACATTTAGTAAGGTAAATTCAATTTCAAGAACTGATATATGAAGTTAATATTCGAATTATATTTAACACAGTGTCATCGAGAAAGAATGCTGGGATTGTAAAACATATTGTTAGAAAATGTTACAAATTGTCAGATGATTATGCTCCTAGGTGCCTAACTGCGTAATGTTAAAAACATATTTCATTAATTAATACAGAGCATGAAATGTTCGTAATTATCAATAAATATGTTATAAATCAAATGTGTTTTAAATTACCTCAATCAAAAATATTACCAAAATATTAAATTAAGATTTAAATTATTAAATTATGTTGTTTTTAAACTGCTCATTTAAATTTCACGTCTATAACTGGGAAAATAAAATAAAGATATTGTCTTGAATGGCATCATTTTGGAAACTGTGATGTAGCCGTTCCTCAATAGACACTAATGCCGGCTAGCTTTAAACGGATTTATTAACAGAACACACAGGAACGGTTACAAACAAAAGAAATATACATAAAAATGAAACATATACCAAATGGAACATCAAACATTGAGAATAACATAACATAGTAAGCTATCATCATGGCGGCTGGAGGTCGACTGACGTCTTTTCATATCGCCACGAGATGGCGTTTAAATAAAATAGTTCGGTTACAGTTCGTGAGTTCATGGCGTGAATAAAATAGTTCAATTACACTTAAATAGGTCTGTTACATCCTCCCCCTCTGACTTCGTAGACGTCTCGGCAAGAAGTCAGGAACTGACATTTGTCTACTTTGTGCAGCGGGCGGAGAATCAGATGGACGGGCTCCAGTTTGACGAGGAGTAGATTTTGCGTCACCAGCACCTTGTGCAACAGGTTCAGATTCGGATGGTATTACACGTTTCGGGCGTCCTCTTTTCTTTAAGGGAACCACTGGAATTACACGAGCTGAGTTTTGCTTATTTCGATCTTGATATGGTTTCAAGGCTGAAACATGATACTTGCCGAGAATTTTGTCTGGTTCATGAGGATCGGCAATATCATAAGTGGTTGGAGATCTTGTAGTCACTATCAAAGGACCATCTCTCTTGGGCATGAATTTAGCAGTTTTCTTCAGTGGACCTTTGCTGATTGGGTGGAGGGTGACCCAAACTTTATCTCCAGGAACGAATTTCGGTGTTTCTCTTCGTTTTCTGTCAGCATAACGTTTCTGTTTATCTTGATGCATTTCGACTCTTTCTCGTACCTGTTGTACATTTCTTGCAAAACGTTTCAAATATGGAGTAATTTCGGGAACAAAATTATCGTTCTCAATTACGGCTTTTATATCATGCTTTACATCATCTAAGGTTCGTAACTCTTGTGCAAATTGAAGAAAAGAAGCAGAATGTCCAGTTGAATCACATTTGGCTGTATTCAAAGCAAACCTTATTAATGGCAGTTTATCCTTCCATGACTGATGGTCGTTACCAACAAGTATTGCTAAACGTGGTTTCAGATCTCTATTCTTCCTTTCAACTGGGTTAGATTGTGGGTGATAGACAGGAGTAAGACTTTGATCAATGTTCAAGATATAGCATAGTTGTTGCATAACAGCACTAGTAAACTGGGTACCATTATCACTTATTATTTTCCTGGGTAACCCAAATCGAAGGGCGACTTCCTCCAAAAGAATAGTGGCACATTCTCTGGCCGTGGCTTCCTTTAAAGCAAATAGTTCTGTCCACTTCGTAGCACAGTCCTGCACAATAAAAATCCATTTTTCACCAGACGGTGTTTCAGGAAGGGGACCGAAAAGATCAATTGACAAGGTCTCAAAACGTTGAGCATAGACTGGAGTTTGAAGTAAGCCAGATGGCTTTTGATTAGTGGTTTCTCCCCCTACTTTGAAGACAGTGTGATATTTGTTAAGCAATGCATCAGTTGCAAGCCTTTGGGCTGTAGTTAATTGCTGTCCTTCATTTTCTCGTAGTCGGCAGTTGTTTACAACAACTGGGGTTTCTTCCAGTACTTGGGATTGATGAGGTTTCACGAAGCTATATTTTCTTCGAGGTTCATCAGAAAAGTTCCACTTATTTTCAGCAAGATTTAAAACAATTTTAGCTTTTTGAAGAAAGTCAATTCCTAACAGAGTCGAGTTATTTTTGGCATCAGGCAACACAAGGAGTGGAGTTTTGAACTCTCTGCCTTCGAGAAGAATGATTTGTTCGGTGCGAAGTACCTCTTTTTCAGATACCAAACCATCAGCGAAAGACACCTGTAGTGTTGTCTTTTCAAATACTGCATTTTGTTTTTGCAGAATATGATAGAGGGATTCACTTGCAATTGAGTGACTAGCACCAGTGTCGGCGAAAGCTGTACCGGAAACACCACCAATACTAATTGGAAATACAGCAGTCCGAGTGGAAGATAAACAGGATCGGATTTGGATAGTGCCAAAATTTGATGAATTTGAAGTCTTTGGGGGGTTACAGTCTGGACATTTAGACTTGATAAAACCAGTTTTTCCGCACCCATAGCATGTTAAAGGAGGTCGCTTTTCCTCTGTTTGTTGCTGAACACGATTTGAAAAGGTTTTATGAGTTCCCTGTATGTCACTTGTTCGATTTTCTACTTTGTGTTTGGATGGATTAGTCGGTTTGTAAGAATAGTTCCGCCTGCCAGGAAGTTCAGTTTTATAGCTCGTATTTTTAACACGTACAGCTTCATAATCATCCAATTTCTGTACTAATTCAAATGAACTCTTTATTTTTCCCCAAGTATCAATAAAATGCTCCTTAACGTCACTACTGACTCTTCTTTTAAGCTGATCCGTCAGGACCAAGTCTTTGAGTGATTCAAAGTCTGTAACATCGAGACTATGGAGCCACTCTTCGAGATAATTGTTTAATTCGTAAGTAAAATCTTTCCATAAAGACCCAGGGTGTTTTTGGTGTGTAGTAAGTTTAATTCGAAATGATTCAGCATTTAATTTGAATCTTTGTAGCAGAATCTTCTTGATGTAAGAATAATCTTCTAATTTGTCTTTTGGTTCTCTTAAAATAATTTGCGAAATGTCTATAGGCAGAAGAGGTAGGAGATGAGTGATGTAATCTATTTGTTTTATATTAACTTTCTCACATTGTCTTTCAAAAATTTACAGGTAGGTTGCAATGTCAGAAGTTCCTGTAAATTTAGGGATTAGGTGTTGAATATTTGTTCCAATAGCTGCATTTGAAGCAAAGGCGGCATAGTTAGGGTTTGAGCTAGCAGCTGCCAGGTTTAATTTTAAACGTTCCAATTCTAATAAAAGTTCTTGTTCTTTTCTTTGACGTGTCTCCAGATCGTTGCTTTCACGTTGTTTTTGTTGTCTAGTTTCGATTAAAGTTTCCAGAAGATTCCTGGTAAAAGCCTCATCATAAGTGTCAGAATTGACAATAAGATCTTTAAGATCTATTACTCGCATAGTGTCGTTTACAGTGAAACCCAGTTCTGCAGCGAGAGTTTTTAAATCCTCTTTTCGTGCTTTGGCAAGGTAAGCCATAATTATATGAGAGGTCAGGGGGGAGGGAAAATATGAAGTTGAATTTGTTGTTATTTCGATTTTATTCACAATACAGTATTTTAGAATTAATAATTATACCTTTAAGTAAAATGTATATACCCTTATTAAACAGCATGTATGAATGTAAACAATGTTACTCGTACATTTATATACCACTATTAAACAGTATTTATAATTGTAAACAATAATACTCACAAAGTTTATTATTTCGGAGTCGTAAAAATATCATAAAATGCCCTCATAAATTCAACTTGTATCAATAAACTAACATATAATAAATTGCTCAAAAATTGTTTACTACTTAGCAAAACATACAAAAACATACATAAATGTCTTACCATAAGCTTTTATATTTAAGCTGAATTCTTCGAAATCTTAATCTTAAAAAAATATTAAGCTGATTAAGCAACACACACTTAGTAACTCTTTTACTTTATTTAAATAGTCATTCGATTTTATTCATAATTATTTTCTTTCGCTTCAAGAAATATTTTCAAGACATGCATTCATTAAAGGAAAACAATCGTATTTTCTTAAAGTATTATACTATAATCATTTTCTCAAAATGTTCGTCGAAAGATAAATCAACAAGTACAATATTTTATTTTATGTAGAATAAAACATTTAATAAGGAACAACAGCACTCAAAGGAAATAAAAATAATAAAAGATTTGATGTAAACACATCATAAATCATCGCTAGTCTAAACATTTCCGCGGAGGGGGAAAACATCTGCTGCTGTATGTCAGAAGCGAAACTAATAAATTCTAATGAACAACGTCCATGAATATATTCAAACTTTAACATCAAAACATGTATTCAGTGAAACAATATTATTCACAAATTAATTTACTATGCGAATTAACATTTTAAAATAACAAATTACAATTCAAGAAATAACGTTTGGTTAACAGAAAGCTGTTTGCTTTCGTTTAATACTCTTATGTAGTATCAATAAATGAGATTTCAGTAAAGAATTTACATTTGCTTTAAGAAGCAGCTTATAATAAATAATCAGTTTAAAAGAACTTTAAACTCAGATTAAACGATAATGTAAACGAAACTTATCTTTTCCGTTGAAATTGTCCAGTTGATGATTCGATGTGCTAGCAGCACGGTATGACAATTTTAATTCCAGAATTGGTTTCCAGAATATTTGACCAGTAGTCCACACCTGAAAAGAAACTGAGCCGATCTCCAGCAACTAAAAGTTAAATTCGGGAGTAAGAGCTTGTTAAAGCCAAACAGAAATTCTAAACATTTTGTTGCGCCATTTTGGATTCAAATTTAGTTGGGCGCCAATGTGATGTAGCCGTTCCTCAATAGACACTAATGCCGGCTAGCTTTAAACGGATTTATTAACAGAGCACACAGGAACGGTTACAAAGAAAAGAAATATACATAAAAATGAAACATATACCAAATGGAACATCAAACATTGAGAATAACATAACATAGTAAGCTATCATCATGGCGGCTGGAGGTCGACTGACGTTTTTTCATATCGCCACGAGATGGCGATTAAATAGTTCGGTTACAGTTTAAATAAAATAGTTCGGTTACAGTTCGTGAGTTCATGGCGTGAATAAAATAGTTCAATTACACTTAAATAGGTCTGTTACAAAACTAGATATTTGCCAGGCAGTGTAGAAAATCAGTTAAAGTTCTTATGTTTCACTCAATGATAAATCGTGTCAGTTTTCTTAGATAACAAATGTATGAAAGTGTAACATAACATAACGTAACAGTAACGCTAAAGAAAGAAGTCAGTACATGAATGATACAAACGTTAATAAGAACTCTGGAGATTTCACCTTATCTTAGTGCAATGCTCTCCAAATTTGTAGCTTCGTGACCCACATACGTATAGTTGCAATACATCTCAACCCACTTACATGCAATTGCTCTGAAAAAGAAAAATGAATGAGGGACAGAAAAAATCTTAGAAGATAAAAGTAATAACGTTTAGATACAGCAAAACCTTGTTGTCTCAATCCTAAGAAGTTCATTTTTGAACTGTCTAATATTGAATTTCTAAAAACATAAATAACATTGGTATTGGCCATCATCTTTCTAAGACGTGTTCTAGAATTGTGGGTTGTCTAGAGAGTATAATTATTAAAAACTATTAAATAACAATTATGAATAACATTTATAACCACATAACAAAGCAAAACACGCTGAAATTTTCGCCGCCCACTCTTTGGACAACTACGTGAGCAGATTCCAAATCTTTGCTTCATTCGCAGCACAGCTTACATTAAAACTATATTCGGTTTCCTGTTATTCCACTGATTTATGGAACTGCGATAGCTGCAGCAGTCATTTGGCATAAAAGCTAGACGTAACGAATCTTTTCATCATTTTGGGTTTTTTAAAACTTACACAAATTGTGTTTGATTTATCCCCATTATGTAACACTACTCAAACATTTATTCTATTTCCTGGAAAATTATTGATTCTCAAAGGTGTTGTCATTCGACGTGGCACAAAAACTGTAACTTCTCTTTTGAATTAAATCCTTGCATTACCTAACAACCTAATTAAAGCAATATACTACTTTTTAGAAATGAACTAATGTAAATGAAACATGAAACTAATGTAATTTACAATGCATAAACTTTATATATGCAAGCATATAGCCCATTATATAATTCATTATTTCATAAACGTTTTTACCATTACTGTAATTAAATAAAAAAAATTAACACTATATGCAATGTACATTGGTACAGAAGAATAGTTTCGAGACGCCTAATATGGAGTTCGTTTATTATTTTTTATAATTATTGCATGCTTTTATTATGACCACATATATGTTCCTTATGAAATAATAATAATAGTACAATGAGCTTTCCTTTAAGCCATTTTTCAAGATGACTTTGGTCTTCCGTAGAAGTGGTCGCCTTAGTAAGATGATGTTTTGTAAGATGTTTATACTCGCAGAAATACCAATCACTTTTAGCCTGATCTTCTTAGACAGGAGATGTTTTGTACAAAGCTTATCTGTACTCCTGGTCACTTTAAGAGGTGTCGCCTTAAGGAGACATGCTCTTCGATACAATCCACTGAATATGAAATATTTTAGTTAATGCTCTTTGCAAATAATCTTAAAAGTAAAGTATGGAGTTACGGAGCAAACGAACGTCATCATTCTACTCTTTTCTAACCTTTGTTAGAGTATTTAAAAAATAACTATTTTTGAATTAACAAATATTAAAAACCTTTATAAAATAACTTGTTCAAACCTGAAGACACGCTTCGAAAAACTTCAGCTGAATTTCAGTTAAAATCGATTTTAGTTTTCTTGCCTAAAATAATGAAAAATATTCTCTCCGTAATACTTTAATTAATCGATGAAAACGAAATTTGAAAACTTCGAGATTTTTCTCCCTACGTTTCATACTTCGAGATTTGAACCGGACCAAACTACTAGTGTGCAGCTGTTCCTCCGATCGGTTACTAGTGGGTCTACTATGCAATCGATACCAAATTTTATTACATAGAAATAAACTCATAAATTATTTTATACATATTTCATGAATGATCAATCAAAATTTGTCAAAAAGGTGAGCAGGATGCACAGGAGAAAAAAATGACTCTGTAATGAGCTAGCCACCGCAGTCTTCGGATTTAAACCCCAGAAAGAATTTATATACATACTACACATTTTCGATGCTAGGATGCTAAATACAGCTGTTTGTTATGAATTAGTTTTAGTAGTTATATATCCTATTTGTTGGATTCTAAAGATTCATTTTACTAAACAGTTTCAAAAGGTTACTTTGCAAAGTCGTTAACAAAGCACATTGCTAATTAAATACAAAATTTACAGTTGCATAACGTTAGTAGATCCCGTTATGAATTAAATACAAAATTCACAGTTTTATTTAAACAGTTACAATAGAAACGATTAAAATCAGTATACTCAAATGACCAAAGTAAATGCACTTATTATAAAACTGTAGCTACGTTCAACTGAAGTTACATAACTGTTGAATAGAGAATAATAAATTTGCCTATAAGATTTGTAGAAGATAACATCTACTTTCTACTTTCTTTAAAACAAAAACAAAAAAAAACAAAAAAAAATTAGGGATGATTGAGTTAATCAACTAAATTATTAGATTAATAATATTAATATTAGATTAATAATATTAGTATTAGATTAATAACATTAGTTGTATTTTTTAGGGATATAAAAATTAGGGAAACAAAAATACAGTGATACTATTCAGTTGACATAAACACAGTATTATAAACCTTATTAAAAATATTGTTGCGTGTGCGGACGCGTCCGTAATAGCTTAAATGCACAACTCTATAAAAAGTTAATAAAATTTATTCTTATCACAAGACATATAAGAAATCGCTGGACTTTTCCCCAGAGATATTCTTACAAGTATTCACAATATCATGCACTAATAATCAGTAGAACGCAAATACGTTAAATAGAACGCAATACAACCAGTGGCTGGACTTTAAACTACTAAAAACGCAGTTCAAAGAGAAAGCTAAACAAATCGCATTAACAGTAACTAAGCAACTGAGCTGAGATTGTTCTGTCTCTAGCATTTTATATCTTTCAATCGGTCGAGAGAAATTTCTGGTAATTTCTTTGCTTCTCGGGATTTCTGGAAAACAATAAGAGGAATTACGGTTACAGCTAACATAGTAGTCAATTACATTTATTCAATTTCAATACAAATAAAAGAGATATTCAATATTCAATGTTAAATGCACGTGCTCGTATATTTTTACTTTTCGGCAGCGTGGCACGGCTCTCTTAAAACTCGTCTCTCGTTGCATTGTCCGGGGAAATAAAACAATTTTAATTATAATTCTACTAAAAATATCTAACTAAATACAAAATTCTTCGGCACGGCATTCAGCAACGCTAACCACTATACCCGTTAAACGGTTTGGGTTTATGTGATTACTTCAAAGGGCTATCTGTCTACGGGCAGGGATGCCTTCGTGGAGGACGTTCTAAGAGAAACTGACTCGTACACACGTTACACATGGGGAAACCACTAAAATGCCCATGCAGTCAATCCACTCGCGAGATTCGAACCTCCGACTGAACTACCAGTGTTCAGTGACTTCACCGCTTGGCTGCTGGTGGGCCTTTTACTAATAGATCTGTTATGATTGTTCCGTTAAAATTGTTTCAGGTGTTAAACTGGAGTTTGGGTAAGAAATATTAGACTGCAGGTTTTATATTTTTATGATTTTTATGCTTTTATTTTCTTTTATTTCTTTACTTTCCGAATTTTAAATGGGAAGCTTGTCAGAAATTACAGTGTAGAGACATTAGGTATTTCTTGGAAGCATGCAAGATGAAACATGAGCAATCGCCTTCGGCGGGAATCGAAAGACCTCTGGAATACCGGCCCAGCGTGCAGAATCACTACACCACGAAGGCACGCTAAGAAAGCGGTAGAAATACCTTATAATTGAATAACTCGAAGAAATCCGGCTGAAAACACAGCTGATTTCAAAGCAGCAAAAACACAGATATGTCTCTAACGTGGCGCCCAAAGTGAAAGTGATATACAGTAATTCGTCATCATCTAAATTTGGTCGACTGGATTTCGTGCTTCTTCCTAACTATCTTTTGAATGGGAAAGATTGTAAGGAAATCTTGCATTCCTCCATGCGTGTTCTCATTGTGCCAGGGATTAGCATACCCTGCTAGCTAACTGAAAGATCCGTATTTCAAATCCCACAAAAAGTATTGTGTTTTTTATGTTTTTTGGTTTCCAAAAATTTAATATTCTCTACATACTCTCCCAGGAGTTAGACTTAAAGTACTTTCCTCTTCAAAAGTTAATTTTTTCATTTATATTATTATTACTATTTAATTTTTAGAAACGTAAATTTTAGTTATTTTTTATTTTTATTCATTTCTTTCTCTTTTTATTTTTAATTATAAGGGGAGAAACATCGTTTTATTTTATGATCCCTCTCTTTGCAAAGCAGAGAAGCAAAAGTTCCCCTCCCCTCTCTTTGCAAAGCAGAGAAAAAAAATAGTCTTAATTAGGACTTAAACATTGTCTCTCCTCAGTTAACAGCTTATTTGGCTTTGCACACCTAAAATTTCCAGATTCATTTATGAGTTGAAAAAGGCATTTTTATTAGTAGATGAGCCGGTTTCAAACGAAATTTTAGTTTTCTAGCAATTTAAAATTCTGTACTAAGAATGAGAACTCTTTTGACGATTTTTTAAACTTTAATTAGCGACCTATATTTCCAAAGCATCGTTCTACTTTTCCTTTTATGCCAACATTTTAGCTATTTTATCACTTTTTGCGTTGTTTACGTATTGACTTCTTCTTAAGTTGTTTTTACTCTGTGGAGTGTCTTTGCACAAAACTTCATGTTTTCCGCCTGCCAGTAGAAAGGGAAAAAAAAAAAAAAAAAAGCTATGTTTTTTTTAGAAATGCTTTGTTCATCCGTTCTTTTCGAGATGTTTCTTCTCACTTTTGTGCACCTGGATATGCGTTTTGGGATTTTGTTTTTTCTGCAACCGTAAGAGTATTTTCGTGAGAAAAAACATATTTGTTTTCCTTTCCGTGAGCTCTTTAGAACGTATGTGTTGTCTTTCATTTTAGAAAATGTCTATTTTAAAAGAGGTTGTCAGTAATTTGTTTTCGTCTGCAACCATATTCGATAGGTTAACCGCATCTATCAGCTTTTATTGATGGCAATCAAATTGAAGTAGATGTTTCCTTCAGAAATGCAATATACGACAGTTTAGCTTTCTATGCCTAAAAGAATATCTTTTCTCCATGTCAATAATGGATTTTTTAATTCCTGCAAGTAATAGAGTTTTCAATTTTCGAAATGAATATCTTGTCAAAATTCAAGGTTATAGCTTAATTATATTTGCAATAAGTTAATACAAGCATTCATTCTTACGAATTACATAAGTATGCATTTGTAAATTATTTCAATTATTCTGAAAACAAATATCTAATTAGAGACTTAAAATCCTAATTACAAGCAAAATCAGGTGTCAAAACTCGCCAACAAATCAGCACAGCTCTACGGCAAGTACGATTCCCAGGAATACAGTGGTCTTGGTCTAAGTTCCCATCACTCTGTTATTGTAAACTTACCTCTTATCTAAACTGATTAAATTCTCTAAACTTCTAAATTTAATTACCCGCTTTTTAATTAAATTCACTTTACAGTCAACTCCGAATTAGCCAGGGTAACATCGCGGACGATATTCATAGTTAATTCAGAATGAGAGGATATTAAAAACATAAGAAACAGGAATCACAATATTATAATAGCAGAAAAATTAATATTCACAATTTACCTGTATTTTCAAGAAATTTAATCCAAGCAATAAGTTCATTGGGTAAATTAAATTAGTATTCGAAGCAAAAAGAACACACTGTAAATACGGAATACATTAGAAATGAAGAAAGTATGACAGAAAAGGGCATTTAAGTATAATAATTTTTATAAGAGGGTTCGAAAACATCACTGAATTCAAATTCGCATAAAATAAGCCTTTGAGATCTTTTTATTGTACAATATTTTTATATTTCCACATTGCATACAATTAAATACGGTATATTTATGAATAAAAATAATTCCGAGATATTATATTATCTGCTATCCACATTGCTATTCTACATACTCTAATTTTTCTGTTCGTGTTTTCCACAGACAGCTTTAGTTTATAATGAGAGTTGGTAAGAACAATTTTTCCATATTTTTTTAAATAAATAATAAAAATACGCAATTAAAGGAGCTTAACCCTTTTTATACAAGGCTTGGTTAATAATTAAAAAAAACCTTAACAGTAAGATAGCTTTTGAGGGATATAATATCTGCCATTCTTCGACGGCATATAAATAGAAAACGTTCAATTAATATATTTAGAAAATATTAAGAAGCTCATATTGTTTTTGAATCACTTAGTTAGAATGAGAAGCAATGTAATATTATAATTTAGAAGATAACAGAAAGATGTATCGCAGCATTTATTAAGAAGAGTTTTCTATTTCGCCGGGACATGGTACATGAATTTATTCATCCATTGGAGGAGAAAAAAACTTATCTGAAATGTATTTCAAAAGCATTTAGTCAAAAATTATAAAAAATAACTTTACGATAAGAAATGGAGCAGTGCAAATATCATTATGTCTTCCTAGTAAATGGCTGTCCCAAAACAAATTAAATCTTTTCGAAAATAGATTGGGAAATTCACGTTTAGTGGATTTAAACTATAAGTAACTTTCATGGCAAAATGATTTGAATCAACTTTAACCAAGTACAGAATGCGATGAGTCATGTTTTTACTTTAGTTCAAATTCCTAGTTGGTCTCGGAGCGAATCTGACTCCCAAAGATAATTTTGAACATATTTTTAAGACTGGGTTATCAGAGGATTTCAGGAGCAGTGGAACGTTTACACTGGGAAAACAAATGTCACTCAGACATCTGGCGGGGGGGGAAGTAAACATAGTGTCTTGTTCTCCGTAACAAAAGTAATAGAATTATAAAACGAGATGCAGGGATTAAATGGCTTTAGAAGGAGGGAAGGGATTTTTAAAAGATTCTAAAATTCAGAAAAAACATCTTTCCATGTGCTTCTAAAAAGAAACACTAAATAATACGGGGCAAGTAAAATAAAAATATTAGAAGTTCCTGGAATAAATTTATCATAATGAATAGGGAATTAATGGAAGAACCGAGTTCTGTTTCCTTAAAATGCATTGCAAAGTGTGCAGAATGTTAACATAAGCAAAAGCTTTGGTAGAAAAATTGAGTAATCTATACAAGTAAATACAAGATAAAAGTTTCTAGTCGTTAAAAATTATGTCACTAAAATTGTTTATGTGAACTTTATACTTCGGTATGATTAAATGTTTAGATTACCTTTGGATAGATACTGAATCATTTGGGAAACAATGACTCGCCAAGTAAATGTAAATGTAATGACTCGCCAAGTAAATGTAAATGTAATGACTCGCCAAGTAAATGTAAAAAAAAAAAAAAGTGTTTAATTGATGTATATTTAATGTTAGCGAAAAATCATTTGTAAATGTTGTTGGCACAGTTATCATTCAAAGATTGTAATTTAAATGTAATTTTTTTCGTTAATTTAGTTTAGAACTACATTTTAATTTCGTGTGTTTTTAAGAGTAATAAAACTAAGAAAAAGATTTGACGATTGTTTTAAATAAGCTTTTCAGTCAGAAATTTAAACATAAATCCGATTCGATTCGTCGACAATTTGCCATTTTTCATTCCAAATGGCAATGCCTTTATTTTTTATCTTATTTAAATAATGACTTTTTAATATTTGTTTAAATACTCGTAATTCTATCTTGGCATCAGTATCAATATCTATTTCCTGAAAAGTTTTCTTAAAGCCTTTTGATTATTATTTAAAGTTTCAAGTATGGTATTATGCGTTCCTAATGGTTCTTCTATCCAAAATATACTTAGCTCTAAACTGAAAATACAAAACTTTGGTCAAACCTTTGATACAATAACTCTGAGGCTCTTAGAAACAGGTTATACAAATTTTTAGCCCCGTGCGTACATAAGTCGGCTAATTATTATTCAAATAATTTAAGAACCAGTTCGCTGCATTAATGCAAAGCGAATTTGTAAATTTACATGCAGAACTTTCATATCAGTTCATTTTGTAAGCTGAAAAAATACACTAAATAAAATAGCAATACTGAAAAGACACTAAATATTTAACTGAGAGTTGGAAAGAGAGTAGAAAATACTAAATATAAAAACAATCACTGCATATTTTCCTTTGAAAAATTAATTTCTGTAAATAGGAAAATAAATTAAACGTGAGACCGCTAGAGAGACAGATTATGTTATTAATTATGAATTCTTATGTATTTGTGTTAAAATTTGTTCTGCTTATATGTATATAACTTTATGTGTGTGTGTGTTTAAATTTACGTAAATTTATATAATTATTCAAACTTTGTAAACAGCTCTGGTCCATAGCGTTAGTTTTCAATTTCTTTTTTTAAAACGGATGGTCGAATACTTGCAGCTTAAAGCATTCGCCACGAACGGCCGAATCTATCCAATGTTTAGTAGTCTGATCACTGAGATTATTGCTCAGGGTGCAAGCAGGATATATAAAAAATAACCAAGATTTACGCGGGTTTCAAACCCGCATTCTGCAATTTGAACGAGCTACCAGTTCCGCTAGCCACGAGGCCGTCCAATACGATGATTTCAAAACCATGATGAGTAACATGAAGTCAATTTGACGGCGTATTGGGATATATCTAACAAACTGGCGACATGTTTTTTTTAATATGGGGCGCCTTTGTGGTGGTTTTATTATTTCTATAACCAATATAGAATGTGGATAAAGAAAGTTGTAGATTCCTACAACTCCTCCATTTCCTACACAGAGTTTCACATAAAGATACCATAAACTCTGCAAGGCGAGATTCACCATTCAAAGTACGTAAAAAATTACCTATAAACCACACCTCTAAGACGATATAGTTTTTCAGAAAATTGCGAAAGGAACGTATGACGTCATTTATGTAATTTACTATTTAGAACAGGAAATTCAAAGTTGGTTTCTCTCTTCTAATTTGCCTTGTAACCATGGTAACAACAGCTGGGGAAGAGAATCGAGTTCTCTAATTTGCAAAAACCCCTTGAACATTACGTTTACATGAGAAGGTGTTCAAAATGACTACCATGTATACCAAGATATGCCTGCGTGTGTCATGGAATGGCTGATTAATCATAATCCAGCTGCGTGGTGTTAATAGAAACCTGAATGCAGCGCAAAGAGAAGCAATTAAGTCTTTGTTTATAGTAAGTGTCGCTTTAATCAATATAATGGTTACAGATGTTGTCTAAAATATAGTTTGGCACACACACAAATCCCAGAGAAGGTGTGGATGTTTGTAAATGCATAGTATCTGTATGGCACGTGACCACTTAAAATATTAACCAGCCACAAATCGAATGGTTTGGTGATAGATGGGTGGGAGATTCTTGGATCCGTCCAACAGATTGCTTATCATCAAAATTGTGCGGATCTGTACAGTTTGTGCATAGGGAGTATAAAACCATTGGTTATGTTTTGATGTTCCACCCACTTCTTCCTGTCCTTTCTATGGTGAGTAGGTTTCGATACACCAGTTTCTTCAGGCAGGCTCACAGAAAGAAATCCAAAGGAATTAGGTTTAGCGATTACGGTGGACATGCAGTAAGACCTCCACGTTCAGTCCATGGACCGTAATATTTCTTATTTAGACAATCACATACAGAACTTAGATACGCTAGAGTTTTTTGTCATTCTGGAACCACAGGGAGGGGGCTACATAATACCGGTAACAGTATGACATCGAGGAAGTTAGTTAATATATCACGGAACTTATATAAACATGTAAGCTATTTCCCATACACAAGATATGACACTCACACGTTTTCTTTCACATTCGTCATTTTTCGTCACATTATTTCTTTCATATTGTCTTGAAAGCTATAGTTCATAGAGGTATGGCTCTTCGGTCATTTCATACACCCGAGAACAGAATTCGCCCTGCAGAGTTTATGTTACCCTGACTAGACACTCTGTATAAGAGAGTATGTTGCGTAGCTTGAATGTCCTGCTGACTTCTTATTTCTATGAAGGAACAGTAGAGTATTTGTCTCCTCGTGCTGATTTATTTCGAATGGGTTCTCCGAGTAATTTTGATTTTGGTGCTTTGAGATGCAGTGTATATTTTTTAGCAGAAGTAACGGGATTTACTGATGATAGAAGACATTTCAATTTCATCAGAAACATCGAAGTTACTTGGCATTCTTTTGGGCTCACTTCACTGTTTTAAACATTTACTCGTGGTCTTCCTGTTATCAGAGTATAAGAGTATGCATTGTTACAAATATTAGAAACAAGACTGTAGATTTAATTCTGGAAAGATTTTATTTTTGAGAGAATTTATTTTAATTCCATTATTGTCTTCACACTTACTATAAATAAAGGAATATATTATGGCACACCTATATTCGTGCATTCACGTATGTAAGTAGCATATATGTAACATTTGCAAGAATAAAATGGAATATTGCGTCCCGTGATAATGTGGCACACGCATATCTAATAGAAATGCTATCTGGCGAGTTTATGAGCGTGTTGTTCGGAACAGTCAGAAGCGTTCCGCATTTATTTCGCGTTGTAACATCATAATAGCTGAATGTTGAATCCTGATATAATGAACTTCGAGGGAATGGAAGATTGGCTTCCCATACCAATCCGATTTAAAAAAATGCATTATCTCACAAAAACATGTCAAATTTAAATGAGGAATTAAAAAAACTGATTAACGTTGTCACAGTTATCAAAACAAGTTAATAAAAAATATAATTAAAAACCATATTAAGATTTAATTGCAATTATTTTTACGCGCAGTTACTACTTTTTTTTTTTTTTTTTTTTTTTTCCAAAGTGTTTAGCAATTTCATTAGCTTTTGGCTGAAGAAGGAATTATTTAGATATCGGCAGACAGTGGATTATTTAATTAGTGACCCACTTAGGCAGTGCTTTTTCAGCATGCCTATGCTCCACATTTCTCAATGTTTTCCTGGTATCCAAATGTTTTCTATGAGCATATATTAAAGTCTCAATTTTTTCATGTGGTACCACCTACTGTAGATTTGAATAAACCATATTTCAGGCAGACATTGATTTGGCTGCATTCATTCCGCACTTTTTGAATAATATTTACCTTAGCTTCATTGCAGAAGCTTTACATTTATAACTCGCCAGACGTATGAATTTTGACACGAAACAAGAGTGCAGTCTTCTGGAAAATATGAAAAAGGAATTTAGTTTCGTCAACTAAGTGTCGTATGCAATGTCCCGTTAGAGCACAGTCATTTTTCACAAGCTATATATATTGAAAAACAAAGATTCAACAACTTTGCAGAGACATTACATTTTTTTTTTTTTTTTTTGAAACAGGAGATGTGAAAAATGAGCAACGCCTTCGCCGGGAATCGAATCACAGACCTCTGGATACGCGCCCAGCGTGTAGACCACTACATCACGAAGGCACGCTAAGAAGGCGGGAGAAATACCTTATATCCCCCTTTTGAAGGGCGACTGAGTTTTTAGGGCACCCAATCGCAAAATCCTGGGTGTGGAGAATCATCATCCATCATCCATTTAGTTTGGGCGCCACTGTACAGACATTAGGCAATTTTTGGAAGCAGGAGTCATGAAAATGAGCAACGCCTTCGCCTGGAATCGAACCGCGGACCTCTGGAATACACTTCCAGCGTGCAGACCACCACACCACGAAGGCATGCCAAGGAGGTTGGAATCTTATATACGCCTCTTTTTAAAGGGTGACTGGTGTTTTAGGGGACCCAATCGCCAAATCCTGGGTGTGGAGAATCATCATTTAACATCCTTTTAGTTCGCGTGCCACTGTAGAGAAAAAAATATTTTGGAAGCAGGAGATGTGAAAAATAAGCAACGCCTTCGCCGGAAATCGAACCATGGACCTCTGGATACGCGCCCAACGTGCAGACCACTACACCACGAAGGGACGCTAAGAAGGCGGGAGAAATACCTTATAACCTTTATAAAGAATATCTTATATTTTGCAAAGATCTAAAGAACGCAAAACCCCTATTTGGAGGATAGAACTTGAAAAGCATTTATACTCAAACAAAACAAACCGATGAGGATCAAACTTTTCATTTCCTAAGAAATGACTCAACTGTAAAAGTGTAAGATTATGATATGTTTAAGAGATAAGATATGTTTACTGTATCCTTGTTTCCCTAGAGTTTATTGTTAAACTGTCTCGCATAGCCTTTGTTTAGAACACAAAGTGAGAGTGAAGACAGATGAAAAATAGTATAATTTTTTTTCCTTTCACTAATGGAACGTGCATCTTATTTCCTCAACATTGTTAATTTAGGTTAGTAATTTTTTTTTAAAGGAAGTTCGCTAGAACAGCATAAAATAACATTAAGGAAACTGGACGAAACGAAAAGGCGTTACAGCAGGATTCGACTGTACAGCAAAATTTCGTTTAAAAAACTAAAAAATATGCATAATTATGATTAACCATTCTGAAGTGATAAAATCAATCCAAAGTATTCCTTCGAACAATCCTCTAATTACTCACACTTTTCTAAAATGAACGTTGCTGAGAAAATTAATTAAATGACAATAAGTTCGTCTTAAGATTAGGTTCAATTATGTTTATAAACCTGTTTTTCCCGCATTACCTTTATAAGTCCGATAGTTACAACATATTTGATAATTCGGCATTACAAAATCCAGAAAATCTCGCATTGTCGAAGGTTTATGCCTTAATTCGTAGGACCGACAATTAACCTCCTCATTCCTAATCCCACGGAAAAGCGTCATCTGTTTACGCCAAGCTCGCGAAAACAAAGATCAGTATGGGGAATTGTTATCCGATATATACTCCCATCATCTATTTAATGGACGTGCTTTAGCGCGTGCGGCCCCCTTGTTTACGCTTTCGGAGAGATAGAACTTGGCCTCTGATTGGTCGTCGTCGGTCAATAAACCGCGAACCGGGTCACAAGGCGCAGGTAAATGGTTTGTTTACTCGCACGAGAGGACGGATCAAAAACAAGGACCCATTTCGTTTGGGGACTGTTATCGGCCCGGCAATTCGCTGACGCTAACTTTCTGAACTCTTTTTGAAGTCGTTTATTCTCCCACTTGCGATGCAATCTGCTAAAAAACTGCAATAGCCGAAAGTGGAAAGTCATTAGAAAAGAGAAAAACAGTCTCTTTTATTTTCTTCGCTTAGTCTCATCTGATTCGTCGACAGATTGCAGTGTGACTATTTTTTAGCTATGCCTAGCATTTTCGTTTGACATGTTGTTCTCTGTTTATGCCAAAATATCGTATTTCCCCAATATATTTTGATGTTATAAAGTAGAAATATGGTTGCCTGGCAACAGCATTTGACCACGAATCAAAGAGGCACTCTTATTGGTGCATTGGTTAGCCGGTAGTCCGTGATATCCCATTTCAACCTTTCCCTCCTCAGACTTACGTGAAATGGTAGGGAATTTCGTGATTTTTCTGGCTTTTTCCTTCTACATATTTTTGGTTTACAACATTAAAAATCCCGCCATTTCAGTCTTTTTCTCTGTTCTCCTATTTAGTGTAATCGATGGGGTATATATTTTTTTTTAGTCCAAAGGGGCTTTGTCCCTGATGGACTATTGTGGCGAATCGCTTTTCAAATTGTTGCCACCAAATATTAGAGTCCTGCATTATATTTGAAGGAATTAAATAATTAAAAATCTCCATAAATGTATGCATATGTCTCGCATTGTGATAAAACAACGGTACAAAGAGCCATCGAATTTTGAATGGCGTAATCCTCCTACGAATATGGGCATGTGAAACACCAAATTTGAAATTTGGAATTTGTTTTATTATCGATTTCATATTTTGTAAAACTTTAACGACTTTTTGAGTAATAAATTCAGCGATTTAAAAGCGAGCAATGGCAACAATCTACGAACCGGGGGGGGGGGACCTTTTTATCTCCAGCGCGCGGAACTGTGAATCGGAAATTCTAAAGATATGCTCATTTTAAAATTATTTTGCGACATTGCTATTGAACTGAATTTTATGGTTTAAGCACAAAGAACATGTATTTAATAAATAAAGGTAACACACAAAACGTTAAAAAAAAACGCCCTTTAGACGTAATTTAAAATCTGAGACCCTTCAGATTCCCCCCCCCCTGGGGGGAGCAGGTGTTCAAAGAATAAAGCTGGACGAAATAATAACTGGTTCTTTATCCTGTGTTATTCTTTATAAAAAGGTTTCATATTTTCCCTATTAGATACTAACGCCAGTAACATTAAGCTATATCGAAACAGTGTCTAAACTTAAAGTTTAAAGAGCACAGTGCCATTGTGACATTACTTTATACATACATCATTGTCACTTCCCTCTTACCCGCCCCATAATAAGAAGATGAAATGGGAGAATTTTGAGAAAAGTTTTTTCTGGGAAAGCTCGAAGTGGAACATAATCTCGATCTTGGCTCCCAACCGGGTTCGAATCGCAGAGAAGGCTTAGATGTTTTGTAAATATATATAATTGCATGATACTTAAAATGCCGTGGAACTTTTCACTTCCCGAGGGACTGATAGTAAATGAAGACGAGAAGGAGTCGAAGAAATTCTTATTGTCATCTGTGAAGGAGCCCAAGGCCTTTGCCGGTGTCAACTCTCCCTCTTGTTCACGATGAATTCGCAGATCTGAGCTGGCTAATGCATATATTAGATGGGTTAATAAATAAAAAAGATATGAAGAACAAGGCACTATGTCAATATTCCCTGTAATACGATCACAGAAAAATAAATAAAATTCCTTTTTACGATCATAGCATAACTGAACTTACATTTAGATCAACAATATGCAACTTTGTGTATAATACTTAATATTCTAGTGTTGTGATCCTGGATCAATACTGAACCTATGTGCATAATAGTTAATATTCTAGAGTAACATATATGTTCTTAATATATATATCTTCGTAATGTAGTATGATCTTAAATCCATTTAGTGTGAATACAAGTTATTATTACTTGCGCAATTGCTGCAAAGTTAGTTAATAATAATTTATTTCCTAAACAGTATTGATTAATTGATTATATTATCTCCTAAGTTTAATTAAAGTAGAATTATTTTAATAGTGTGCATCCATACTGGTAAGTTATATTTTGAAAGATGTTTTGAAGTAATTTGAAAGCAAAATGTTAATAATGTCTTAACGGGGACTGGAGTTAAATCATCACGAAGAATAATATTTCAATTGTAAAAGGAAAAATTAAAACATGTAATCATTGTCATTGATCGGAAATTAGTTGACTTTTCAAGGGAAACAAACCAACTCCCGTTCAATGAACAATAATTGATAAAAATACGTAAATACGAAAGTGTTTCGTCTTTACTCGAGTTATAAGTTAAAGCCAAACGGCAATTCTAGTCAGGCCAAATATTTCCGCGAATAGTAGGAATTATGAACCAATGCTGATACTCAAAGAACTTATTCTTATGAAGCATTTTAGTCAATTCAATTTGGAGTAAAAATCAATTACTGTAGAGAAATCCTATAAAACTCGAGTAACCGTCCCCGACACTTTCATGTTTATGCATTTGAGTACTATAAAATTTGTAGAAATTAAACATTGGAAATTGTCATTATGAAATCGAATTCAAAGTAAAGTTGAAATAAACATAGAAGATTACAAAATAACATAAATAATGCAAACTTTGTAAAAACAAATCAAAGAAAATATAAAAAATAATATAAAAATAATATAGAAAATAATATAAATAAGATCAGTGAATGTACATGAAGATATAAAGGCCAGAAAAGGTATTAAGTAACTTACATTCTTTCTAGTGGGGGAGTTGGCAAAGTGTTCTCTTCGTTTCTGACTCAGAAGTGTAGGGTGTCCGAAAATTCTTAGCGGCAGTAGGGGCTTTGAATAATATCAGTCGGTAAGACTTGGGTGAAGTAATTTATGGTAGTGGGTGGGACTTGGAATTCTTGAGGGATGTATTTTGTGGAGTTCTTATCTGAGAGATACCGTCTGTTAAGATTTTTTTGAAAATACTAGTGAATGGAAATTAATTAATTTCTGGCTAATTGTCGTGTCGCAATGATTAAGAATTTAAGAAAGGAAAAAGGCATTTTCACTGTCCAAGAACTAATAGACAGCAAAATATTCCTGCGTCGCTGGACATAAGAATATTACATTAAGCATAATTGCACATCGATATTATAACAATCATTCCAACGTAAAACAAAAGAGGAAAAGAGTTAAAACGTAAAACGCAGAAATAATGCGGTAAATAAAATAAAAAAAATCTTTTATTGATATAAAATATCTTTTATTGAACAGTTGAGAAATATGGTGCATATCAATAATTTTATAAACAAAAGTTTTTAAATAATCTTCAAACAAATATACGTTTGTTTGAAGTCAAAACACCTCAACTTATATTTTCATATGTTGAGTTATTCTGTGTTATAAACCAGTTGTAACAATATTGAATAGCTTGCTATTAAAATTCTCAGCCTAATTTTGGAATTTAATTTCGTAAATTCGAGTTGCCTTTAACTTTTCTCTTTACAATATTTTACGGTACTTACGTATTAATGCAACCACCTTGGCGTAGTTTGACGACTTTTACAGATGAAAAGGTAAAAGTTACTTATTGTGGATGCAAATTGGTAGTTTCCACGCCTTTTTAGAAGGATTCCTAACCTACCTATATATAAACCTATATATAACTACCTATACATAAAATTATAGGCAGATAGGGGGAAATTCGCCCACACTTTCACGTTGAGGAAAGGAAGGAAAAGGATAATCCTTTTGATTTTGATCAGCTGAGTACTTCCACGCCACTCAATTTTTGTTCTCTTCGCCTTCTCTAATACAAGATTGCGAGAATTCTGTTTTATTTTTGCATTAATTTTCTTTTAAAGTGTTTCCTTTTTTAAGTTATTGATTCAACTGTTGGCATTTACATGTTATTGCAACAACAGAAGTCGCCAGACTTTCAGAATGCCCCAAACTCTGGCAATTGTACGAATAACCATTCTTCAAGCAACTATGCTTATAATAATCCTCCAGTCAAGCAACGCAGCCATTTTTATATGCGTTCTTTTTTACTGTATTCCAAATTTCAAAGGCTTTTATAAACAAATCGCGATATTTTTCTCCTGAATTTTAAAATGTACCCTTGTGGAATTTATTAGTAGAGGAAGAAACTGCGGTAAAATTTCTACAGGAATACAGAATTCGGATACAAAGTCTATAAAGGGAACAACGAGGAGCGTTTGGCAGATAGCTGGTGTTGCCGAGCTTTGCGCGATACGGAGTCTCTGCTGATGATAGTTGAGTACTTAAAAGAATAGCGAAAGAAAAAAGGCAGAAAGATTTGGAGAAGAATGTATTTTATTTTTTTAATGTATCGTGTTATCCTTATTTAATAATTAAAATTTTTGTTTTACGTTAAAGTATATTTCTTTTTCATATATTGATGAAGTTTGCTGACTTACAATAAATTTCGATACTTAGGGAATCTTTTTAAAAAAAGTTGCGAAAGCCACCAACTCGCACCCGATAAGTAATTTTTACCTTTTCATCTGCAAAAAAATAGCCCATTTGCGCCAAAGTGATTGCGAAAATACGTAAAGTATTCAACTGTTCTTAATTTGTGCCTTGTTGTTAGACAGCCTGCCACATTGGTTAATATTAATGCTATGTATTAAGGTTACCATAAATCCCGAATTTACAGGGATAGTTCGAATTTTCAATCCCTGTCCCGATTATTTACAACTTGTTTTTCGTTCCCAAATGTATAGCATTTGTACCAAATTGTTCCGAAGAACAGTAGTGTGAGACCGTTAAAGTTTAAATGCATATATTTATTTCATTATTTTTATTTACCTCTAGGTAGATTGCAAACTGAGAATACAAGCATAAATTAAGAGACGCGGGTCATACCAACCCCATAAACAGGGAAATTCCCATCTAGCATTTACCTTAGAAAAATTTTGTAGTGGGGGAATTCTGTTTCTCATTCTCATATTTCTTTCCCCAACCCCCCAATATACACGGAATCTTTGCTCACAGCTCACAGCTGCAGTTCAGACTTTCACTCACAGCACTGCATTTTTTAATTGATATATTAATTCGCTTGTGATTTGAATTTATAATATATACATATATTTTTTAATTATAAACAGTGCAAACGGTAGTATGTATCATACCCTTAAACATTTTACACGGCATCTAAAAGTAATTTCGTCATTTGTTGAAATTTCATTGTAGATATAGCCATTTAAAATCATTTTTCTTTTGTCACGTTTAGACCGTAAAATTTTTACTCCATCGTCATTGATTTCGCATGAAGATGTTAACAATTTTTTTAAATCTGCCGAAACGATGGCGTGTAATGACGTTTCCCGTTTGATAAAGACATGTTTTTGTTTAATTATCAACATGCATGCTGAGGGTAGGTTTTACAGCAGTTAAATTTAATTTATTACTCATTTTTACCATTGATTTTTTTCGTAATATGTTTAAAAAAGTAAGAAACTGTACATTTAACGAAGACCTACAGAAGAAATACGCGTTTATTGAAAAATTATAAGCACTTCCGATGTACGGTGCAATACGTATTCTTCAAAATTTTCAATAAGCAGTAGTAAATGGGTGATAAGGAAGAAGAATTAGTTACAGTAGCATGTACTTTTGCATACTATACTGACCATACCAGCCGATACATCTACTCCATCTTTCCCGTGGTGTCTCCAAGAGGCTCAAAACAGACTTCTATGTACAACAAGCTTTCACAAATCACAGATTTCCCGCCTACCTCAGCAGATTCATCAAAGCGTCAAATGCGCCTGCGGTGCTTCACCTTCTTCAGCAGACGTCTCACATTACATCCACGACTGTCCACTCACTCCTCCCATCACAGCCTCCCTTCCTCAGCCACAGGGATGACATAGCTCTAAGATCTTCAGGATTACTAAGGACAGCGGGGAGTCAGAACCATCATAGAGTATGTCTATTCTAAGAGAAGCATAATCATAGCAGATAACCAGGTCTAGGCATCTGACGAAATGTAAAGGCAGCAAGCCTCCATTCATGTATATATGTAAATATCTCTAAACTAACTAACCATTTTTGCTAATCTTATACTAACATACCCAAAACAATGTAAATCGGAGCACCCAAGAAAAGTAATACAATAATGTTAAACCTGCTTATAATAAGACTGAAAAGATAACCAACCAAAAAAAGGTTGCTAGTGCAACGATCAGGATAACATGACTGATCTGACTGCGCGAACCAAGACCGAAGTAATAATACTAAATGTTTTAAGAGCTTTGCACAATGATCAGAAAAAATATTCATTTGTTTCAATCTTAACTGATGCGTCCAATTACAAGGAAATAATTTTTTTCCAATACTTGTTAGATTTATAAATTGGAGTTATGGAGCTATAGTAAACATTTTAGAATTTAAACACTTACCTGGTGGAAACCCGATATTGTCAGCAATTATTTAACTACTTGTCTTGTAGAAAATAATTTAAAAGAAAAAGGTTATTGGTCTTTGTGCCGATAATACGAATTCCAACTTTGAAGGAGCAGATAGAAGTGGAGAAAATAATGCTTTTGTTAAACTGAAACGAAATCTTAACCATGATTTAACTCGAGTCGGATGTGCAGCGCATATTATACATGACACCATAAGACCATCTAATGATGTTTTGCCAGTTGATACAGGGATTTTTTTTTTTCTAAGATATACTGGAAATCTTATACTGTTAGAGTAGAAACATTGAAAAGTTTCTGCAACTTCGTAGAAAGCGATTTTTAATGATACTAGGGTATCCACAAACAAGATGGTTTGCATTGCTTTCCGCCACTGAAAAGGTACTTCAAATGTTTACCACTGAAGGCTTATTTTCAAACTCAAGAAAGGTGTCCCATGCTTATTTTAAATTCTTTTGATTTTTTTCCATTGACAGAAGCATTTCTACATATTATTAACACTCAGGCTTCTATTATTAGAACAACTAAAAATCAAGCTGCTTCTGTATTTGATGTATTAGCTTCAACGGGTACTTTGAAAGCTTCATTATTGAATAAGGTAGAGAGATTATAGCTTTATTTCCTTAAATGTTAAAAAAAAATTAGTGAATTTCGAGAAGCTATTGTTTCGTTTAATTAGACTTTTCTTACTTATTTGGAGAAATGGACAATATCAGGAGATGGAAACGTACAGTTGTTAAATAAAATGATACCAAGTCATACATTATTGGGTATTAATCATACATTGAGGAATATGTCTACTTTAAACAATATATCAAGAAAGAAAAAAATATTGGAATGGTAAAAAAATAACATGTGCCCAGTTCAGAGGAGGATGGAAATAACTTCATATATAAATAAAAACCTGATTATTTTTCAATTGTTTTAAAGTTGCCAGGGTTTTTTTTCTATCTTCCTGCCACTAATGATGCAACTGAACGAGTATTTAGCGTTATAAACAGTTTTCGGATTAGTCATAAACCATAGCTTAAAGTGGACACTTCGAAGGGTATGTTAATCACCAAAATAAATTTTGATGAAAATTGCCCATAATTTTATATGAAGATAAAAAATAAAAAGATATTCCAAGAATTATTCATGCTTAAAAGAAATATGAGGCTACTTCATCATAATAATTTAGAAGGGTTATTTTTGTTATTTATGTTTGTTATTTTATTTAAAAATGAATACTGTATTTTGATTTAGTTTGTATTTTTTAAAAATAATATTATATATCACTATTAAAATATAAAACAAAAATGATTTATTTTGATTTATATTGTTACAAAATGTACAGGAGCGGTGAGATAGCTTCCTCGCAAAGCAGTTTTAGGGTTGCCATAAAATGACAATTTAAGGCAGGGTTTGGCACATTTAGCGAGAAATCGCCCATTTGGCGACATGCCACAGACGGATGGAGAATCTTCTGGAACGAATTCTTACCGGTTTAGCCCAGAATGTTCTCGAACACAAGCCGAAAGCTATATAAACCCTGCTGGCCCGCAGTCAGTTAGAGAGTGCCTCGTCGAGAGGGCGAGTGAGTGTGTCTCGTCTAGAGTGCGAATGTCTCATCTAGTTAGTCCGTGTGGATAAGATCGAGTTGACAGCCGGCCAGTGAGTGCCGAGTGGGTCGTCGAGTTCATCGAAGGAGTCTGTTAGTGTATCCCGGTTAGTGCATCGTCGAGAGAGTGTGTTGAGCTCCGGGAACGACTGAACCGAAGAGTCGGGAGCTGTGCTCCGAGTGTCGTCGAGTGCATCGCGAGTTGTAGCGTGGAGAGTCTCGAGAGTACGTGGAGTTCCGAGAACGACCAAGCAGAGTCGGGAGCTGTACTCTGAGGTCCTTCGCCCGGTGTGTCTGTCTCCACCGTGATAGCCTGATAACCTGGAGGCTGTGTCGCTGATCGCGTCAGCGTGTTTATAGTAGTTCATCGACAACTGTAAACGTGTTTTGGAGCTTTCCTGACAATACTGGCCAATAAAGTGTGTTTCGATACTTCATCAAGTAGTGTCGTCGTTATTCACTACAAATCCATACGAACAACGTACGAACGTGAAGGAAGAAAATAACGTAATAATATATTGTAGATATATAAAATTTGACTTACATACCATTTCCACCACAATAACAATAGTAATATATTTGTAAAAAATATTCAAAAAATTATATAGCGTCCCGAATTAATACTTTGAAATTTGGTCACCTTATATATACATAAAAATGTCGCATTTAAATGCGTAGAAGGCAAAATCCGGTACATTTCAGCATCTTTCGATATTCATCATGTCGGAGAAGACCGTAGTGGCTGAAGGTAGGGCTGAGTGAAAAAGCATGATGACGCATTTAGCACAACTGAGCTTGAAGAATCAGAATCTTTATTTTTTATGCATATCAAATCATTCTTTTGCAGACGAGATATTACTTAATTATAGTTGAATACAATAAGTTCCATTTTAAAGTACGACGTCATCTTAGGCAAATAAGTAGCAGCGTGGAACAGCATCGTCTTGTCAGCAGGGAAGCGTAAGCGAAAAAGAAAGCAGCAGTTCAAAAGAAGATGGGAGGAGTTTCAGTTCGTGTTAGAGAAAGTTTTGGTTTACAATTTAGTGATTGGGCAGGAGTTATCTGCATTAAACGCTACGTGACATAGAAAGATCTCGAATACGGGAGAACAGAGGAATTTAGGGGGAGAGCATAAAATCTAGAATCGTTAATTTTAAGGTCGCCAATTATTTGTTTTAAAACAGCTATCGTACTGTGTTTGTTATATGTTACATATATATATCATCTTTCTTAATTAATGAATATCGCAGCATTTTGTGCAACATTAATATAATTTATGAATTACATTTTATGCAGTTTCTGATTTATTTATCTCTCTCTATCTGTGTTTATATATATATAGAGAGAGAGAGAGAGAGAAGCCAAGAATTTTTTCAAGCAGCATATCTAAAAATTTATATACATTTTTATACTACTTTTATTCCATTCTATTTTTAACACAGCATAGATTAATGATTATTTTGTAAATGAATTATTGTATTATTCCTGTATTAATTTAAAAAAATGGTTTTAAGTCAAAGAGTTACTATAGGCTACTAAGATAATCAACAGAAATTCAAGTTACAGAACTTAAAATTAATCAGAATAGATAATGGAGATTCTAACGCCCCTCCTGCTACTGATCCTCATGAAATGTCTAGTTTTACTAGTGAACTATTCCTGAACATTTGAAGATACGAATATTTATCAAATATAATTCCAATTTTATTATAAATTGTTTTTATTACAGTACTGCTTTGTGTTGCATAAAAATATAAATAGACATAATCCCAATCATTTAATAGATATTTCAATTAAGTTTGCAAAATATGCGGTTCTCATCATTTTATGTTGTAGGTTGTTTTTGTAAACATGTTTTTCATTGATCAGACAGGTTGTTTATGATTTGTGCTGAGGTTGCTGATACCTCTTTAGAAGGTATTTTTTCTCACATTTTCCTCGTTTTGACTTTAAAGTCACTTTCAGGCATTATTTGCTATTTTTTTTTTTTTTTTTTTTTTTAATTTCCAATACATTTCCCGAAAGCAGTAATGTTACCTGTGTCAAAACCTGCATTTATTTTCCAATTGTGTAAATACTGTCAAAGGGAAATTCAGCAACAGATGGTAAACATCTCTGCAAATATTTGTCTCTCTTCTTTGTTACTGAGGGTTGTAAATATCAAATCATATATTAAAAAGGCTAAAAAAATTGTTATCCGAACATTTCAGATTACAGTTTAACACTTCCGAAAAAAAAAGTTTCCCATTAAAAATTTCAAAACATTTAGAAAATATTTAAAAAAATTCAAAATCATAAAATTTAGGAATATTAAAAAACTTTTAATACAGTTTTCTTATTCAGCTTCCAGTTCCGGAAATGAAACAGGTTTCATAACCTTTTATTTGGTCACCTTTGGTATTTGTCGCTATGGTCAAAAGTTTGTCATCAATTTTTAAACAGTTTCGGGATAAGCTAAGTTAAAATATTTTTACAAACACTGTTTGTGCAAGACAATGCTATGTGGCAAAGAGGTTTTCCTAACTTCAATTTAGATCTTTTTCAATTTAATACTGAACAATTTTTTGCCCATATCTTCGTTTAATAAACAAACTAAGAAACCTCAAAATTTTACTACTTGCACCATCGCATAAAGAGTTAAAAATCTTTTGAATGCAATTTGCATGAAAATTTTAACTCAATTTTTGATTTTTTGTCCAATGTTTTAAAATTGCGCGTTTTGTTCGACTATTTGAGGCCTATGATTTTAGAATTTTAAATCTACATATGTATCAGTTACAGAGACTTGAAATTTTCACACGTTATAAAACCAGCTCTTTATCTTCTTTTCAAGCAAGAATGATAAAGAGGCATTAATAAGGCGATTTTCCACCCTTTTTTAAAAATATGCTTCAATCTGAAATAGAAGGTAAAGTGTGGTTCTTCAGTTTCAAGGCTATATGTCAAGAATAGCCAACCTTCATGTCAGAGCCACATGTTGGAATTTCAGAAAAGTTCGAGAGCTGCAACTAGATTCCGAAAGGGACAAGTGCATATTTACATCACTTTAAAAAGAAGTTAAACCGGTTTCAAATGCAAAGAAACGTCTGATACTAAATAATCATCGAATATCAGTTTGCCTTGCTTCCTTTTGGACACTGCGTAGTTTCACTTACCCATATTTCATACACATATTTTATTAGACGCATTACTGGACTGTGAGAGCCGCACGTGGCACGCTAACATCGCTATGGCCACCTCTGTTATATGTCATCACGTCATATTCTACTCACTCATTGTAGATGACAAAACAAAGGCCTAAGCCTTTTTTTATATTTTATTTTCTGTTCAAACCATTTTTCTCGTATAACTTCGTTTAACAAATGAACTAGAGTTTCAGAATTGTCCTGTTTGCTTCATCGGATACAGCGCAAAACATTCTTTTAAATGAAGTTTATAAGATATCTTTATTAAAAGTTTGGATTTTTTTTTAAATTGGTTTCCCCCCCCCGACTATTTGAATTAATAGAATTATTGGAAGTAAAAGAGTGATTATGCTTTGTTGATAAATTAATTTTCAATTCAGTTACTGCATTAATAACAAGTTATTAAGACTAAAAATGGTAAAAATAATTTTTAAAAAAAATTCTGAAGGAGTCAGATTTTAACGTCGCCAAAACGTTTCAATAAGGTTGATAGCGCTCTCGCTGAGCTCGCAGTTTGCTGTTACACTTACTCCTGCTAACCACATTTTTTGTGGGGGGGTGATAATTTTAGCTGTATTATTAACCATAATTTTCTTTGCACTTAACGCCATATACAGTTCAACAGCAAAATCACAAAATATTTAAAAACATCATACCTTTAGAACTTCCATTTGGCAGTCTTGAGAGTTGGAGATAAAAATATTTATTCTAAAATGTGTTGTCCCTGATTGCTTTCCAATTGTTGAGTTTGTTAATCAAAAATTCATTAAAATTTTACAAAATATGAAATATAAAATTTCCAATAAATTCGAAGTCTAATTTCAGTTTTGGTAAACTAGGTAATAGTAGCAGGGCTAATCCGAAAATTAGGATGTAGGATTAAACCCTTACGCTTTTGGCTAAAACGTTCCTGCACAACTGCTGCTGATTGAGCCAAAGCATTACTGCGAAGAAGGAACAACTGCTAGGTGCTAAGTACTCGGCTTTTATTTAGAAAGGCCCATAAGCAGCATGGGCTGTGAGTCCCTGTAAACTAACAGTTCAACCGGGTTCAAATCCGCTCAAATGGGATTTAGCAAGGGCATTTTCATAGTTTTTCCCGTTTGTAATGTGCATATAAGGTAGTTCTCCTTATAAGGTCTCCCAAGAAAGGCATTCCACACACTTAGGCAGATAACTCTGGCGTACTTTGCCATAATTAAACAACCCAAACGGATTTGGAAACTCCTTTTCAGTAAGTTAAGTAAAAATTACTTTGACAACTTGTTTCACGTAAATAAAATCGTGACGAATAATTTCCTTATTTTTGAAACAAAAGCGCTTTACCTTTATTTTTTGCTTAAGAAGTTGAATTTGTTCCCTTAGATGATGAATGATGGTGACGCATTCATTTGTGAGAGGACTTAATGCCGAGTTTCAATCTCAGCAACAATCAGTTTTAAGTCGAAGATTACTGAATTCGATCATGTTTCTGATTGTCAGAGGAAGATCTTAGCACAAACTGATTTTAACTTCCCCAAGTCCCTTAAAATTTGACGAATTGTACAATAACTTGATTAGCAACAAAATCATCTGCCATCATTCTAATTTTCAAACAACCATTTCCTGACTTTTTCAATGAATCCCTCATTGGGAACACAGCTCTATGGACCTGGCTTAACCTCATTCTTCGGCCGCTTATTCCCCATTTTGGAATAATGCAAACCACCTGAATATCTGTGCACGGAATAAAAAAAATTATACACTTGACTCGCAAATTCTATTGCCTCAGTAACTCTTTCTCCGTATTTTAACTATTCAATATTCTCTCTTTGCTTCAGACTGCTTGCATCACAACTTTCTTTCACTGTCTAATGGAAATGGCGCCGATTACCCATCCGAATTAGTGACTGGCCGTGGAATGTTGCCAAATTAAGAAAGAACATTAACCATCTGAACGACGTGTGTTATTTGATCGACTTCATTTTTATCTTGATCTTTATCAAGGCAGGGTCATTATTTAATTTTCAGATCGAGTAAATGCAATTAAAAATAGTTTTCATCGCAAAGTTTCAAAATGTATACTTCCTTATTATTAGGAACCCCGTTTTGGAAACGGAGCCAGGACTACCAATACATCACCAATATAAACCGTCTTCAACGGCCAGCAATCCGATTGATGATCATTTATAATTTGCTCATGATGAGAAGAACTGCAAGTAAATCACGCGTGTTATTATATTGTCTTTTTTTCATGTAAATGTTAACGATTCACAATCATATAATTCTTTCATCACTAGAAGAGCTCTGTTTATTTCATTTGACAATGTATTTTATTTTTTAAAAAATGCCTGTCTGACTTTCCAAGAAGCGAGGAAGATGCTGTATCTTTCTTCCAAGAAAGACATTTTACCTTACATTCGAAAATGTCTATTAAATAAAACTACATATCAATAAACACATTTAGAGGTGCAATGTAAAAATGCTGCAAATTAAGGGAAAACATACCTTTTGAAAATTAGTTCTGAAATTTTATAGTATTTTTTGCAGCAGTGCGACGATTTATTTACTGTTGGGAAGAGGAGCTGACGTTGATTAAGTTGTGGGACAACCAACTCAGACTTTACGAAAATACATCCATTCACTGACATAGTTTTGTGAAGGAGGTGTATTCCCTATACCTAATCCGACAGCAAGATATGGTCCTGTGAAAAACTGCGTACATAAACGAAAATGCGTTCGTTCAGTGGAAAAACAAAGCCCCAGAGTTCTTCCAAAATTTTGGATATTTGACGCGTTATGCCGGCGAATTAGTGAGTTCTCTCTCGCTCAGGTTTTGGACAGGCAACCCCACTCGTGGCAAAAATCGCTGACCATGTACAAGAGGGGTCGAGACTGTTGTAGAGCATATAAAACACAGGAAATGGAAAAAGTAAGTTAAAGACTTTTTTTTGTTGTTGTTGTTAACCATTAAATTTTATTTTGTTGACACAGCAACTACTGCTCATACACAAATTTTAAAAGACTGGAGTAAAAATCAATGAGGCATGGTTCACCATCATCCCGAGTCTTACTTTACGAAAATCATGAGCCAAAATCCTTGAACAAGAAAACGCTTCTGATGTCATATTAAAAGCAATCGCGGAAACGTAGCAGCCACAAAGTGTATGTGAGAATTAAACATGAACTTTGACATAATCCTGGAGCCAACTAGCCCACAAGCGACCGAACGGTAAAAGCTGCTGAACACTGGTAGTTCCGTCCGGTTGCCGCGAACGGACTGACTGCATGGGTGTTTCCGTGGTTCCCCCATGTGTAACGTGTATACGAGTTTCCCTTAGAAAGTCCTATACGAAGACATCTCATCCCTTAGGCAAATAGCCCTCAAGGTTTTGCCGTAATCACGCAAATCCAAAACTTGGAGCCAACTAGATGTTTAAAAAACGGTGATCTCCAGTTAGCAAGTGGTTCGAATCCCATTGAGGGCAATGTTGACTTTTTGCATTTCACTTTTTTAAGAAATTTAATGTTCACTAGCTAGGTTATTCGGGAAAGCTAGTAGGAAGGGACAATACATGGATCCCCCTGTTGGTAAATATCTGGTGTCCCTCTACTTATACCTGTAGCTAATGATTTCTAGAGTAGCGTCTGAACTAAACTGGATGATAACTCGTTATCACCTGTAATGATCAATTGCATGCTGGGCCTTTCCCCAGTCCCCTTTAAGTGCAGAGGGGCAGAATGTAAGAAAATACCTCATTTTTCATTACGTATTTTGAAAGTGATTAACAAGTCAGCTAGCAAACAAAAGTACCGAAGTTTAAATCCCGATGAAAGCACAACTGATTTTTCATGTTTCCCACACCGAACCATGGTTTCGGTGGTCTCTACACGTTGATTAACTAGCAAAGAGCTTTCTTTGAAAGATCAATAATATTTCAAATACCGTATTTGCCGGCGTATAAGACGCACCTCCTTTTTTATACACATTTTTGAAAGATAAAACTTTATTACTGATCATTCTAATGAATTAACAGTATTTTAAATATAAAGTAATTCAAATACGAAATTAATACTTCCTGCAAATATTCAATTTATCTGGGAAAAAACACCTAATATTCTTCATCAAAACCCAGACACTCATCTCCAGAGCTAAATGAAGAGTCTCTTGAAACCTTCCAAATCAGCATCTGAACATCATCTCGAATAACAAATTGTTCTCTGTGCCATCCAGTGCATTAATAATGCCACACTTCTTAAATGATTTAACCACAGTCTCTTTTCGCAACATCCCATGAAGCTTTGACCCATTCATAAACTTGCGAAATGCTAGGCCTCTTCCTTCTTTCTGATGATGTAACCTCAAAATTTGAAGACTTTAGAACAGCTGGATGCTGTTCCAATTCTTCTTTATAAACTCTACCTAACTGTAATAATCCCATACTTCGCAAGGAAACAAGAAAAAAATCGCATGACTCCGAATAAAGGAAATTTCCAGAAATGAATGTAATCAAAAACTGAGTATCGACGTATAAGACGCACCCCCGTTTTCAGACATATTTTCCGAGGAAAAAAGTGCGTCTTAAACGCCGGCAAATACTGTAGTTGTTTTAGTACCCTTAAGTGTACTGATGCCACCATAACTCTATACAGCTATAGACCAAAATATACTGCTAATCATTAAATTTGCTATCCTAGAAGGCGGCAAGCAACAAACGTCAAATCTATATGAGAGGTACATGCTAGGATATTCAAATGATTAGCATTCCGAAGTATGCGCGCTTAAATTGTGTATAAATTGAAATACTGAGCAGTATACCCCCTTTTCCTCCGTTATCACTCCTCCGCCTTCGCGGATCTCCATCGCCATTGATATGCCAAGATCATGTGCCGTTTTACGGCAGTATTTTCAAGAGAGCTGGTAACGGTACTTCGGGGGATAATATTGGCGTTGGTTGGCGGCTTTCTCATTTGGAAATCGCCTTTGAACGTTGGATGTTTGTTTTAAGGTAGTGTAATGCTTCGTGAAGAAGAAACTTACTTTAATTGAACTATAATGTACAAAACTATAGGCGACGTTATTTTTTCATGGTGATTTTGTTTTCAAAAAATCTAAACAGTAGAAAGCTGCGTAAATTTCTACTAGATGAATATTCTAAAACTAGATGCTGCGTAATTTCTACTAGATGAATTCTAAAAGTAGATGCTGTGTAATTTCTACTAGAGAAAGCTGCGTATTTTCTACTAGATGAATATTCTAAAACTTAGTTTTTTATGATGGACAGGTGTTACTGGTAGCGGCTCAGAACTGATTTTCAGTCAATGGCTGGGGTTAATTAGCTGGTGCAGAAAAACAGCTGCCGCGCAGGGTTCAATGAACCAACCGATTTTTCATGGAAATAATACTTCCGCTTTACCTTAAATAAAAATCGGCATTTTCCTTTAATTTTTTCGATGCGCTAATTACCTAAATTAAATAATTCAGACGTTATTCGAGGATGCATAGTTTACCATTTCTGACAATAAGAATTTTTTCTCATACACTAAATTTATTTAAAATATATTTTTACTTTCTTGAACCAGAAATTAATCCAGATATTCTTTATTCGTCAAGTTTACCTCAAATTTAAAACTTCTCTTTCAGTATTAATCATAGCTTTACTTTTATAAAAACATAAAATTTAAAAAAAAAATGTAAAAATAATTAAAATGAACATCAGTGCATTAGCTCCCAAATCGGCAAAACTCTCTAATCATTTCTTCAAGAGAGAGGAATCTATTAATTATTTAATACTATAACCCTCATGATTTCAAACATAACGAAATAGGGAAAAAAACTTCAGTTTGGAAAAATTTTTAAATTGATTTCGATTGCAATCACGCATAAGCCTTTTTCTTCCCCCCCTCAAGAGTACCTTTTTTTTTTCTTTCCTTTTATTTCTTCCTTCCCCCTCCTAAAATCTTAAGTTTAAGTCTTTATCTTCCGTTTAGACGCTGTGTGATCATTGAATTTTAGTCAAAAGATATAATGTTGCTCTTAGTTTTAAATTATGCATTGATTGGTTCTCATTTAAGTCAGGAACACGATTATTCGCGCTGGAATATTTTCAAGCATCAGTGTAATTAAAGTCATCCTAATTACAACAAATTTAACAATACATGCGCAACAAATTCAGATACTGATGTTGTTAGAATATAACTCATGAATATATCTTGCTGCAGAAATCGCCCGTAAACATCTACTCAATCATTTAAAAATTTCCCTCTTTTGAAGAAGATTTTGTAAAGAAATAAAACGTTCTTAGAATTTAAAATACAATCATTGCTATAAAAATAATAGTAAGAGATTATTTGAAATGTGACAAAGCGTGCAAGGTCTATCTGCCTAAGAGAAGCATAAAACGTGCCTCCATGGAGGATGTTTTAAAGGAAATTAGCTCATAGCCACGTTACAAAAGAGGGAAACTACGAAAATTCCCATTCCGTTCGCCATGATTTGAATCTTGGACGAATCCCCAGTATTCATTGGCTTTACCGCTGGGCTGCTGATTGGTACAAAATAAAGAACAATAAAAAGACTAAATCTTGAGAATCACAAACGATAACGAGAAATTTCGAGTACAATGGTAATATTTGTATGGTGTTTAATGTGAGCAATGACAAATTAATTAATAGCTGTTTTGTCAGAACAGATGTCATTTTATATTGTACATATAATTATTTCTTTAATGTTTCTTCCATACATGTATTGTTTTTCGTAATGTATAGTAGTTTGCAAGCTCACCACGTTTCGGATTCTAAAAACCTCTTCACGTGTTTCCGGCCAGGTTTCCCCACCTCTCTGTCCTTCTGCAGCTGCCCCAGACATGGCTTGCTGATCACCGAAGCTCAGGGCTTCACTTCTCTTTTTCTTTTACAAGGCTATCTCAACAGGAGAAGCTTCATCTTTGGACTTTTGCACACGCCAGGATGCTAAAGGGACACATTCATGAATCTGGAAAGAGCAGGAGTAGTGCATCTCCCGCTGCATGCTAGAATAACCAACAAAGTATCAATGCCAAATTTGTACAATGCGCTGGTGTTTCTTAATCGAAAACACGTGGATTTTCCTTTAAAAACATCAGAGAATTGCCGAATTCGGTATCGCGTACAGCCATAGCATTTCGTACATTAAAAGTGATATACCATATTATGTTCATTATACATAAAATAGTTATTATTTTCGTGAAGCTTTATTAGTATTGCTGCCATCTAATCAGATTTCGCGCCAACATTTGTGTTTAGCATTAAATAGTGTTCCATTAACAGAAAAGATGTTCAGATTAATAGATTAAGAAAAGATTAACAGAAAGATTAAATGATGTTTCATTAACAGAACTAGCGACCGAGTGGTAACGTCGCTGAGCACTGATAATTCGGTCTGAGGGTTCGAATCCCGCGAACGGGCTGGCTGCATGGGCGTTTTCGTGGTTTTCCTCATGTATAACGTGTGTACGAGCCAGTTTCCTTTATAAAGTCTTTTATGAAGGCATCCCTCCCTTACGCAGATAGCCCTCGAGGCTCTGCCATAATCACATAAACGAAACCAAGCCATTAACAGAAAAGTACCCCGCCCCCAAAACATATTTTGTTCCACTTTTTATCCAAGAAAGGACTTAGGTTTTGATAATTTATTTATAGAAATATTTTTAAGGATTATTAAGTTTACAATTAAACAAAAACGTATTTATAACTATATTTGAAAATATCGTGTTCGAATGCGATAACACAGCTTTAATTTTTCTAAATGCACTTAATACGCTTTGTAACAATAGCGTTTGGTTTGGTACAGTAGACGTCTCAGAGTAATCTTCCGCCTGCAGAAACATTCGATATGCGATGTAGATTTTCGATGGTTGCCAATGCCCTGCCTCCATGAATAATACATTTCAATTTAGAATTTCCATTCGACTGTCCCGCAGGAACCAACCTAAGAAAAAGAAAGCACTTCCGAAAGAGGTTCTGAAAGAGAAAGCCAGCTGGCAAAGTGTATTGAATTCAAATGGAATTTCGGGATTCTTTTTGCGGGAGACCTTGCATCCATTTCAGAGAAAGAATATATTGAATAGTTATTCTGTTTCGAATTAACCTCTTCCAAGCCGCAGTCTTAATATAAGGCGATCTCTATAAGTCTTAATTTTGGATGCTGGAGAGTTCGAAACTAAATTTAATAAATACCCTGGTAGCGTTTCGTACTGTAACAAAACATAAAGGGAAAATGGATAAACTTATAGAAGAAAGTTATAGAAGTCTCTAATCTTCCATTTTTCGCATCCTGTTCAGTTACGTAGTGCTAGCTGTCACGGCATTTATCATTCACACGGCATGGCATAACGCATTGCCATTTTATAAAACACTTTATCACTTTACACACATTATCACTCAGATTACAACTATAATTTGCTTAACTCTGAACGATTTAAAACAATATACGTGCTTCTTAATTATTAGTTGCGGGGGTGAAACGCACTTAAGAGGCACCCCGCAAAATATTTTCGCATTAGATTACTTTGTGGCAGAAATGGAAAGGGAATGGCAATGGGCTAGGACCACGCAGCTTACAAGGAAGGCCTTCCAACCTTGAACTCTCAGTTTTTTAAAAAATATATATATATGAATCTACTTATCAAGAAATATATAATAATGAATAGCTGATAATTCGTACATAATAATGAACGAATTATCAGCTAATATTCTATAGAAAATCCGAAATTAAATTATTAAATACGGGATTTTTAATCGCCAGTGGCAAACCTTCTGACGAATTTTATCACCAATAGCAAATTTCTGACGAAAGTACAAAATTTCAAGAAATCTGTTAAACAGCGCTGCATTGTCAAAGATAGTTTATACTTATACATTTTCAATTTCCCATTCGCATTGATTTAGCAGTCAATTTTTTAAACATTTTTTACTTGTAATGAGAAAACGTATTTGTAAATAATTTGTGTATTGCTTTTCTAATAACTTTAGTTGTTTTCATCGTAATTGCTTTAGATTTTCAGTAAAACTGTAATCTGCACTTACGTGAAATTAAAGCCGATTTAGGAAAAAGAACTCGGTAAATTAAACGCCTTTAGAAAGAAAGATATTAGATTAACACTGACAACTAAATTTCTTAATTAACAACTAAATTAAAATTAATTAACTTAATTGACAACTAAATTAAAAGAACTCGGTAAATTAAACGCCTTTAGAAAGAAAGATATTAGATTAACACTGACAACTAAATTTCTTCTGATGAAATAAAACAAATAAAATTGTGAGTCACCAAAGACAAACTTTCCGTAAAGTTCAGCTTTGTGACAAGTTTCACCTAGTTAGCATTACAGTCTGTTCTTTGAAGTCTTTATAATCAAGTCATAGAGTCTTAATAAAAGTAAGTCTAAATAATCAAATTCTTTCATCTTTATTTATGTTGCATTTTATATATATCTACTATTCATTAATGTATACTGCTGTCAAAATTTTATAAATATTTCTTTTCCCTCCCCAAAAGGTGCAAGTAACTCCTTTTTTCTTTTTACTTGCAGTCAAGTTTTTAATTGCTAAAGTCTAAAAAATAAGGTGACCTTGAAATAGAATTTTAATCCTAAATTACGTTTTCATTTGAAAGTATAAATATATTCAAAAGATTTATATATTATTTCAAATTATACGGCCAGGTGTTTGAAATTATCAGATTTTATGCAAGAAGATACTGAACTGAAAAATCTGTTTCTGAAATTTTTAAGTCAAAGGAAAATTATGGATAACGAAGTAATAGGAAAAAACAATCCCCGAACGCTAATTTGGAGCTTGCAAAATGTCCAAAATAAATTTAAGCAGGTAAAAAATTTGCAGCATTTTTATTATTGGTGAAAAGAAAACGACGACAGAAAACATTTTACTTAAAAAGGCCTTTTCACTGCAAATGATTTGCATTCACGTTACCCATTCGAAAACCAAAAAAACGTTTCCTTCAGACGACCCATTCATGGGAAGATCGGTTTGTGATTATGTAACTGAGTAAAACTCAATATGTTCTTTCAAATTTCCATCGGAATGTTTGCCGCACATTTGGCGACATCTCCTTGAACTTTCGAGGTCCACGGGAAAATATGCAAGTACCAAACAAATTTATAAATTTTCTAATCATAGATTTTCGAAGCCCTTATTTAGTACATGATGTTCGAAAAATCCTTTTATTAATTAAACTTACTGTCCAAATAATCAGAATTTCTGTTTTTAGGGCAGTTAAAATTAAATATTCGCTAAATTAATTACCTTGAAAAAGCCGTCGAGCAAAGTTTCAGAAGCGCAAAGCATTACAGTAATTAATTCTTAACAAAATTACAAATAAAAAGTTTTAAAAAGTGATATTGAACAAAAGGTACTCATTAGCGAAATTCGCTAAGTCGTCTCAACCCTTAACATAAACATGCAGCATTTTTATGTTATTTAAAGAAATTGCTCATTAAAATCAAGCCATATGCCTTTTTTCGTCCTTTTGTCATTTTCATCGTTAATTGCAAGCTAACGAAATATTCTGCTTATTAAGAAAAATGCGAAATGTTTATTTTTAACTTTTGCATTTCTCTAACTCTTTTGAGTAAGGATTTCGAATCCAATTATGGAGGAAACTGAAGATATTGCATTTTATGTATATTTTATAACCTTATTTGCTTATATATTTACGCCTCCGTTTATTTAATTTTCTTATTTGAATATTACAATGGAAATTGGTACAGTGAATACCACTTTTTAAGGAAAAGAATAAAAAGAATTATTATCATTAAAAAGTGTATATGAACATACCTTTTTACGAGTTTTGTCTAATGTAACAAGAAAAGTCTGAGGAGAGAAAAGTTATGTCAGAAAAATTAGGTTAAAAGGGCAAGTCTATTTATCATTGAGGTAAATGGCTATCTCGCTAAATTAACGAGATATTGCCAAGCCGGCGATGGTTTTGGTGACTAACTTTTGTCGACAGATTTGGTGAGACCGCGAAAAGTCGCCAAACCTGGCGACATTTTGATCTTGTCCTAGTATAACTGTAGCTGATCGTGCAACTGAATAATTGTAATTGATCCCTATATGTAATTAACCGTAACCGGCTTTTATGTGACTTTAACCTTATAAGCCTTCCAGTAATTTCAATAAATGGAAGGTACTGGAAATTCCCTGGTGGTCGGATGGGAAAACTATATAGGACCGGAGAGTAACATTTCTCACTTTTTAGTTCACAGTTGACATTGCAGTATTGAGAGATCTCTGTGCGAGCATTGCCCTTTAGATGCGCTTTGCATTGTGTTGTGTTCAGCCTTTTTTAGTAGTTTGCAGTGGTAACAGCTGATCGTGCTCTGTCATACTGAGAAGATCTGTACGAGTACTTTTGTGAAAAGTTTCAGAACTGTAAAGGGTTTCTTTTGGGAAAATAAATTTGATCAGGCTATCATCGGTTCTGCGTACATTCAGTCATTTACGAAGTCGTCCGCATGTAATAATACGAGGGTCACTCTAAAATATTTAGATGCGAAATATGTAAAGTTAAGCATAAGCTAAACTTACCGAATCTTTGGCGTGTTCCTAGTAGTTTCCTCTAACATCAATACATTTTCGTAGGCAAATTTTCCAAAGATTAAAGGCTTCAAATATTCTGTTCGTTGGAACTGATGAAAAATATTCTTTCATACCTTCATGAGTCTCATCTTTGGACTGAAAACTGTTGTCATGGTCATACAATTCTTATTTTAGTCTAAACAAATATCCAAAGGTCACTCATAGCAAGATTAGGAGAATAGGGTGGATGTTCGACTGCCAGTCTTGCTGAATGAGATGCATTTTCTAGGTGAAGCATGTGTCCTCTAATATTCGTTTCTTGAAGAATTTCTCTGAGATATTTAGTTGATATGCCAGTTAGCTGTAACTATCTTCTCTTCCTATAAAGTGAGGGCTTTGAACAGTCCTGCAGTTCTGTAAAAAACCACATATATTACTTTTTCATTGCTCGCTATCTTTTCACCATTATTGATTTGGAGTTCTTCAAAGACCCGTACTTTATTTTCTTGACGTGTTAGAATGCCGACAAACGATATGAAAGTTTCATCACCATTTATGATTTTAATAACAATGCGGTATTCACCATCACTAAGTAATTTCAGGGTTCCCTCGCTCCGTTAATTTATAATTCACCCAAAGACAAATAAATATTTTCATATTTGGTTCTTCATGAATAATTTTATGTATAGCCGCGGATTTAATGCTAAGTTATTTTTTCATACGGCTAACACATTTTCTAGAACTATATACAATCACAAAAATCTACATACACCCATTAAAACAGAGGTCTAACAAGCAATATTTAAGTTTAAACATTTAAACTGTATTAATTGTCATGCTACTCTTTTAAAACGTGCTCAGCTTATATCAAAATATTATATCTAAATAACACCTTAAATTAGATAAATAAGAAAGTTATAGGCAGACTTATTGAAATCAGCACGTCACAAAATAATTGTTTTTGGCACAGTTAACTTCACACAAAATAACTGAACACAGTTTATTGACTCCCTAACTAAGTTTTAATATGTGGTTGTTATCTTCTCTTTGCTATAAAGACGTTATGCGGACACATGAATCACTCAAGAGAGTCAGAACCTTGCTTCTCTTTTCCAAAGCTAGTCGTAGTTTAAAAAACTAAATCCAAGGAAAGAAATTTCCTTAGAAGAGAGATATCGTTTTGTTAAAAATTAAGGCATGAAAAGGAATATGTTGCTGAAACAGCTAAAATTATTTTTATCAAATCTTGAAATGATCATCCAAGAAAAGTTCAATCATCTGAATGTAAGAACTCCTGTAAAAAGAAACAAAAGTTTTCAAACGTAAGGTGCTCCAGAATTAATTGAATGCCTTGCAACGTTAACAGGAAGTACTGTCAGTTCAGAAAAGACGCATAAAATTCTTTGATCCGCGGAATTTAATTGCGGAGCTCCCAGAATAAAACCTCTAATCTAACTTTAAAATCCACAAAAACGACTAGATTTTGCACTAAATAACTAAATAAAGACTCCAATTTTTGAAAAACAGTACTAGTTTCTGATAAAATGTTCTCTGACGTAGTACAAAGCTTTGGCGAAAGAAAATTTAAAATATAAAACCAGAAAATTTGATATCAGCTGTTAAACATAGTAGAGGGAATGTAATGGTTTGGGGCACAATGGCAGATGCTGGAACGCAAATTAGCTTTCATAGATTGCACTAAGGATCGATTCGTGTAACTGGAACTAATGCAAAGTAACCTACAATCATTTGTTGACAAATTGGGACAAGGAATCAGCTGGGTCTTGCAACAAGACAATGACCCAAAACATTGATTATGATTGTTAGGGAATTGCTACTCTAAACGTCAATCCAGTCAACTGGATTCACAGCCCTAGTCGCCACATTTAACACTATTGAGCATGTATGAAATGAACATGATCTGTGAATCTAACCGGTATACTATAAGAAACCAAGAAGTTCTGAAGGTAGCAGTTGAAGGAGTATGGTCTGAAAATTACACCAGATTCGACAACGAATCTAGTTCTTTCGATGCCAGACAAAGCTACTGGTAGTGATATATGCAAAAGCTGGTTTCATAAGGTATTAACGTTATTTTTTGAGTCATTCGATGAGATTAAATAAAATATTTTTTCCTCTGTATTTAGTTTTTTATGACGTACAAAGTTTACAATTTTGTAATATTTTGTTGAAACTCAACGAACTATAATTTATTTTCTTGATTAAACATAAATTTATGTCCCAGAGGTTTATTAAGATGCATTTATTTATTTATTTACTTTACAAACTATCAGTAAAAATGCAAATAAAAGTGTTTTGATGACTGTATATAGAAGAGTTTTATGACTATGTGTATAGCTGACAAAAGACATCCTGAGTGTTCTTCATCTAGCAGAGAATTTCAATTTCTACGAAGTTCTGTAAATCATCTGAATGCAGCTGTACGAAATGAAGCTTCATTTCCATGGGATAATTGCAGATGGTGAACGCATTCTTCCTGATTAAACTTTAAAACACTTTAAAAACATAGAAAATCATAACGCAATAATACTCTCACGTCAACTCCATTTTCCGTTGCCTCAAACTTTGTTCTACTAATTTACATAGATACATTGCAATTATTACCACAATTTATCGTCTGCGCTCATAAAAAAGCTAAAATTTACATATCTAACAAATAACTGTTTTTAGCGCATAATGTCTGCCCCTCTCTCAAAAATTTCAGATTCACTTATTATTAGTTTTGATTAAAACTCTGACTGTAGCGGAATCCTTTCAAATTTTTAAACCCGTTATGTTACGCTGTGTTGCGCTAACTTCGAGTGATTCGCCATAATTGATTAAACAATAAAAATATTTATAATGCTGCACACACAACATAATGCTCATTTTCGCGTGACAAAAAATAACCTTTGGTTTGTTAACAACATACAATAAAAAGCGTTTAAAATATTCTGCAATAACCCCTCTGCCTGTGTCCTCCGGGACTTTTGTTTAAATTTAGAATAATAAAAGCTCATTTTACTTCGAAATAGGTTTTCTCAAACAAAGAGAATTTGCCCGAAATGTGTAAGTCGCGGACTTACACATTTCATAAATAGAAACGAATTTCGTGAATAGAATATTCATCAATATTTCATGAATAGAATATACCTGTTCTTATTACGAGGATTTTAGTTCGTTATAGATACTATATATGTATGCCATTTCATGTTATAGTGTTACCTCATTGTTTTCTTTTAATTTATAGTATCATAGAAGTGCAAGTATTTTCATTTATAAAATAATTCTAAAATAATCACTTTTGATGAGACCTACAAAAAATGCATATCGTTATTTTTGCGTTCGTTTTGCAGACTTACTCAATGGACATTTAGTGTAAAAAGTTCAGATTATACTTTTAACAACATTGTTTGATACGGCATCTTGCTTGCATGTAGCAGAAAGGAAACTGATTTGACAGACTATGAAAAAGAGATTAGCAAACATGAATCATTCTTGCTAGTAAAAACAGGATAATCTCTTTCGCTTATCGCAGTTTAAGTTAAATATAAAAGTACCTAAATACATTTAAGTCAAATTTAATGCAAATAGGTATTCTACAGACATTGAAACACAGTTAACAAACTACTGTACTGAAATTGTTTGGAAATTGATTGCAGAGTGAAGAATAATAAAAGGATCTGTGAAATATTTGTGAAGAAACATTCTAAATGACTGAATTTCGAAATATGCTAACATATTTCGTCTAATATATCTAGATCAACTAGAAAATCTACTTAAAATCGCGACAGATTTAAAGAAAGGTTTCTTCCTATAGTTCCAGAAGCTCGTTCTTGACGCATTAAAAGTCATCTTATGCTGCTCAAAAATATTTCATAAAGAGCGGAAAAGGTACAGCTGTAAAAACTGTAAACGTTGCTACTTGGCAAGTTCGCGAAAACAGAAGAAAATTTAAATAGTTATATTCTTCTCAAACTATAGCAACTTTATACGCATGACAATGACCAGTCCATCCGCATGATTGGGGCAGAATGAATACATCTGTACAACAAGCGTCTTATGCGTGGCAGCAATGCCATTAAATCACTGCCATTGTCTGAAGAACGGCTATCAGAAAATATTCCAGAGTCTACCAATAAGGAAGATAAAAACATCAGGCCTATTCCATTCCAAGAAAACTTGAAAGTGAATAGAAATACTGACATATTGAACGTGATGTTTATCTTATCAGATCCGGTAATCGTCGCCCACAAGAAAATGACTGGGAAAAAAACAGAAGCCCTTTTCAGAAGAGGTTATTACTATGATAAATATTAGAGACTTCTTACATGGTCTATGGACAAAGCTAATGACATGCATGGTGACATTCATATAAATAATGAAGAATAATGGCTCCTAAATGAATAATAAATACCTAGTTTATAGATTTTTGTTATTTTATTGTAGAATAAATATCTATGAAGTATTTTACTTTTTAATCTAAAATATGCTGAAATGCTCACTCTACATAATACACCTCTTAGGAACACTTTACTTTATATTATTTAAAATTTTTTATTTATTTATTTATTTTGTTTTGTTTGTTGTAGTTTTAGCTGTCTTAAAATCCTTTTCATCTCTATATACGGCATTTTTTGGTCTCCATCTACATTTTTTTACATAATGCATTAATGATAATAGTCTCTAAACTTTCATTTTAAGAATCGGATTGGTACTTTTGTCAGCCTAAATCGAGTATTTTGCCATGCGTGCCCGTATATTATGCATTTCAACACAAAATCATTCAGTTTTATACAGCTATTTATTTAATTAATTTTCCTGCTGCTCATTGCTACCCACTGTTTACAGCACAAATAAAAAAATTACATAATTTTATTTAATTTTATTTTATTACTATAAATAGGCTTAAGGTAAGAAAATATTGTAGAATATGTTCCAGTTCAGTATTCTTCTGTAATATTGGCCGGAGGTGTAGCACCGAGCAAAAGTGGCATTTGACCCTTGGAACTACTATACTCTTTCAGAACATACGTTCACTTCCAGGAGTTCAAATGTATTTTAAATAACCCCTCTAGGAGATTGAATCTTCAAGGTATATTGCCTTTATTAAGCTTTTACACGAGGCATTTAGGGTTATAATTGGCATAAGCCAACCTTCGCTGCTAGGCAATGAGGCCTTGCTTCGTCACGGAAACTTGTAAAAAGAATTTTGTCTAAATGTTCAGACTTTATTAGTTTACATCAAGATGGCATAAGAACCGACCGATCACAGCGAAGCAGATACAAATAATCCGGTAGATAGTTTCGCTGTACCAGCTGCATATTCACCACATGCACAAATATCCCTGGTCATCCGAAGATCAGATTGTTAAGTCTATTAAACTTTTCGAAAAAGGAAACGTTAAACATCAGCTATTCCCTCACCGGGATTCGAACTCCAGATCTTCTAATTCTCAGCTGGACGCACTATCAATTACACCACAAAGGCAGGTGATGAGGAAGAAATGTAATTCCTTATACTTCCTTCCATTTGAAACGTGACTACTGAAAGAAAAGACACTATCGCTGTCAATGGTTACAAATTATCGTCCACCAGAATTTAGTTTAGAAGCTATTTGTAGAGTTTATTAGGTATATACAGTGGGTTCCAAAAGTGTTCGTACACTTTAAGAATTTGTAAAGAAAGCGCTGTAGCCTGGAGTTGAATTCGAGTATAAAGCACAGTATTTTTTCATGTCTCCACCCGAGTTTGAATAATCCTTTGTTTATTCAAACTCGGTGAATAATTAATAAAATAAATCAGTAATAAAACTTTGTTTTTAATACTGATTTATTTTCTTTTTTTCTAAAACTGAAAATGTAAGGAAGCACAGATAAAACACGGCATAAACATAATCGTACGCCGAAATATTTTCGTAAAATTTAGTAAATAAAATTATCGTTTACCACTTTTTTTTTTACTTCTGCAATTTGGTGACGTTTAAAAATTCGTCTTGCTTTATTCTTTGCTTGCTTCCATCGTTAAATTTTATTTAATATTTTAAAATGCTTCGTAGCCATAAGGAAACAACGAACAGCGTTCAAAAATTGATTATGGTTCATCATAAAGATGGAAAATAGATCCGATATATCACTAAATTAGTAGATTTATCCCATTCTGAAGTTCAGTATGTGATAAAATGCTTTAAAGAAGAAAATCGGGTCGAAAATAAAGTAAGAATTTTAATAAATTATTGAGGTTGTCCAGCAAAGTTAACACAGCGTGATCAGAGATTTATAGTTCGAAAATTTATGAATATTCCGCTTTTGAGCGCTGTTAAAGATTTTTACAGAATTTATTGGAAAATTTTCTATTTCAGTTTGACTTGAAACTGTTCGAAGAGTACATAGATCAGCTGGATTACATGGGCGCTCTGCTCAAAGAAAATCTTTTGTAAGTGAAAAAAATAGAACGTTTAGGCTTTCCTTCTCAAAATCAATGATAAATAAGCCCGAAGTGCATTGGAACCATGTATTATTTGCAGATGAAAGAAAATTCAACATTTTCTGTTTCGATGGGCGTATAATTGTATAGAGAAGACAAAATTAGATACTTACCTTGGTACCAAATGGCCTTAGTTGAAACAAGCATGGCGGTGAAAGTGTCCTTATGTAGGGGTACATGTCGGCATCAGGATTAAGTAATTTAGTATTTATTGAAAGCATAATGAACTATGCTGTTTATTTAAATATTTTAAAAGAAAATTTAAAATTATACGTCCAAAATTTGGGTATTGGAAACAGTTTAATTTTTTATCAGGCACACAGACCTCAATGTTTGCTTTCGATATGTCTCTAATTATCTACAAGTTCTGAAAACTCCACCTCAGTCGCCAGATTTAAACCCGGTTTGGTTTGAGAGAATGAGTTAGAGTACAAAAACATAACATAAAAACGAAAACCGAACTAAACAGTTTTGATGAAAGAGGAATATTCATGAAGATATTAGAAAAGAAAACTTGTGATCTCTTTGACCAGACGTTTGCAAGCTGCCGAAAATGCTGCAGGATGTTGTACAAAATACTAACTGATTGAAATGCTGTATTATTTACTATTATTAGCATATGTCTTTAAAGTGTACGAAGACTTTTGTGAGGTAACTTTTCTGTTACTTTTTTATTATTGATTTTTCTCCAAAAATTTTACTGTGTTCATAAAATAATTAATATACTTTTGCTGAGAAAAATTTTAGATAGTATTAAAAAAATTATCCTTCTGAAATGTTAATTTTCATTAACTAATAAAGCAATATTTCACTGAAACTCGTAAGTGTACGAACACTTTTGGGAACCACTGTATTTCGAGCAGGAAACAGAAAAAATTAGTTGTACTGTAGCTGTAGTTTGAACTGAGGATCTTCTGATTGCTGTCTATACGTGCAATCAATTACACTACGAGAGTATGAAGCAGAGAAAGCAAAAACGTATTATAAAGCCAGCCCAAAAAATGTTTACGGATTTGTATGTATACGATTTGAAGTGACCACACGTCTCGATTTTGGCGGGACAGTCCCGCTTTTCGGAGGACTGACCCACGTCCCGCCGATTTTTAAAAATGTCCCGCTTTTTAGAAAACATCTGCATTTTTTGTTTTAAATGTACTGTAAAAATATATTACCTATTATTTACTAATTATTATAGTAAATATAAAGATATAAAAAATACATAAATGAAAAACACATAAAATGCATGCATAGTAAACTAAATTAGACGATGTAACGAGTTAGATTTACTCGGTGGTGTTCGATCATTGTCGTTGCGTCTCGTCAAGGAATATGTATTATTAACGGAGAAATAGCTAGCATTAGCTGAAGGGCTATTTGCTTTCCACACCATAAACCACAATCAAAGTTTCAGATCAATTGACTGTATGTCGCAAATGATCAAAACATTGTAGGACAAAAATTTGCATGTGCAAGGTCAAAAACCGAAGCAATTATTTATAATGTTTTTTCACTATATTCGTTTCCACAATTTCAGAAAGAATTAGATTAAATGCACATTTATATCCATATATTATGATGCTTCAACCACAAAGATTTAATATTATTTCCCACAACTGTTAGACTTTTTGATCCAGAAACAGGAATTAAAATTAGAATATTAGATTTTGTTTCATTGCCGGGTGAAACTTCACAAATAATTTTTGATTCAAATAAGTACTATTTTAAAAAATAATAATTTGAACAATAAAATTATTGCCTATTGTGAGGATACCACTAACGCATATTTTGGCGGAAAAGCTGGAAGAGGCATCAATAGCGTTTTTACGAAACTTAACGAACATTTGAACCAATAAATTATTGAGGTAGGTTGTGCAGCGTCATTCTACACAGTATTATTCAAACAGTATATGACTTACTTCCAGTGGATCTTGAAAATATTAATGCAAAAATTTATTCGTATTTTTATATATATACACTGTGGGTGTTGAAAGTTTGAAGGATTTTTGTGAAAGCTCAGAAATCGAATATAAAACAATTATTGGTTACAGAAAAACACGATGGCTAGCTCTTTTAACAGCTGTAGAAAATATTTTTAAAATATACGAACCATTAAAATCATATTTTTTATCACAAGATAAATGTCCAAGAATATTGCAGTTCTTTATTGAAAATGACACATCACCAATTTGGCATCAGTTGATCCACAACCAAGCTACATTATTTCACAATGCTGTGAAAATTATTGAAGGGGACAATATTTCAATTACGGAAATGTCAAATGTAATCAATAATTTAAAAACAAAATTGCGAGAAAGAATTAATAACGATTACTTTCCTTTAGTTATTCGAAAGGACATCACTAGGTTGGAAGAACAAGGTGCTATTAAACGGCCTGATTTTCCGAAAGAAGTCAGAAATTTTTATAAAAACTGCTTGGAATATCTTGAAGAATAGATTGTTCAATTCGAGGATATTAAAAATTTTCATTGGGTGACATTAAAAAAAGAAGATTTTATGGGAATATGTGGAAAAATCCTTTTAATATATTAGTAACCATTTTCCGAAAAATAATATTCGCGAAAATGATCTTTTTGATGAGATGTCACTGGTAAAAAGATACGTTACTGAAGAAAAAAATAAATGTTGGTTTTCTGAAAATGTGAAAACAGACAAAAAAAAATTGACGGAGCTATTCCTTCATTTTAAAGAGAATAATATTCCTTATGAAAATATTTTGAAAATTGTAAACATGCGCTCTCCCTTCTAGGAACAAATGCATCAATAGAATGCAAAAATATTAATGCAAAAATTTATTCGTATTTTTATATATATACACTGTGGGTGTTGAAAGTTTTTTCTAGTATCAATAAAATATGGGCAATTGAAAAAAACGCAGTTTAACATTAAAACTTTAAAATATGTATTCAGCGTAAAATATAATTTGACCCGTGAAAGAAAATCATACATTTTTTAATATTTATAGATAAGTAAATGAATGTATACAATAAAATACATTTTTTTGAAATCTTAGTCTGCTTTCATAACTAAAAGAATTCTCATTTCATTCCATTTGTACCGCTTTGTCTCGATGAAAATGTGGTCACTTTAGTATACGATAACGAGTAGCTAAGAAAGCGAGAAAGAAATTCTCCAAAAGAGACGTAACACCTTGCAGCAGAAAAATGTTTTAAAAATATATATACAATACAAATATTAATAAAATAACTAACCTTACTAAGAATAAATGATTTATTTATAAATAACAAAACATTTATTGCATGGAACAATAAATATTCAATAAATAAGATTGCTGCCATCAAAATTATTAAAATACATTCTGCAGTATAGTATACATTCTTTTCAAATCAATGATTTTGTTGTACAGAAAAACAACGATTTAGAAGACAATAAACATTTGCTTTCTCTTTTATTAGGATGCGACTTTGTCATATTGAAAATGACAATCATTTCAAGAACTAAATAGTTAGTTCTTAAATTGTACAGCTGCTCGAATTATAGAGTTTATAAAAGACGACAGATTTATACTTTACTCAAATTCAACAACGTACTCGAATTTGAAATAATATTTAAAGAATTGTTTTTATATATTTAATGTCTCCTTTCATTCTAGGGGAAAGTGAATAACTTGAGCAGGTGCTATACCTATGGCTTGGTATTTCTAACTCTTATATTGTTATATGGATTTTAATAATTTTGTTTTGTTCATTAAATGTAAAATTCACGAATTTTATAAAACCGTAAAAAGTAACGTAAAAAATTAACAATACAGTTTATAAAAATTGTTTCAAATGACGTCGATTAAAAATTGAACGGCAAGTTAATTTCAATCTTAAAAAGGAAGCAATTTTTTGCTCTCTTCATTTACTTTTACACGAATTTCTTTCTCGTGAGAGAAGGAACTTAAGTCATCAAAACTACATACCAAAGGAAAGATGTCTGGGTAGGAAAAAAATACAGCATTCACATAGATGGCCAACAGACAAAACATGATCGGAATATGAAACAAAGATTAATTCTGAAACAAAATTCGTTCCCACAGTACGCAAAATTTGCTATCCTGTTTATTGAAATCGACAATGATATTAAATAGCCCTGCAGGCGCCAGAAGCGCTATTGGTAGCCTATACTTAAAACCTGTCTTTTCTCTAATTGCTGGGGATAGCTTATAAAACTATGCTTCGCCACAAAGAATTAATCACAACCGAGTTATTGCAACCTCGGAATGAAACGTGCTTTAAAATTTGCCTGAAACAATATCTGAAGCTATAATAAGGACGCCTTAAATACAAAGTCAAGATCACTTACTTTGATTCGCGTAACATGCAAATAATAATAATCCCCTCAGTGATATTGAAGATATATTTGATGTTGCTCGTAGATAACGCAAAATGCATCTAAACTAAGTCGCGAAAAAGAGTAATCACACAAAATCGGACTTTCTGAAATGATAGCCCAGTTTTTTCCATATTTCCATTTCTAAACATTCCATCTTGTCACATTTGGTGCGAAATTTACGAATAAATTAAAAAATTTATCCTAACGCTTTTTTTTTTTTTCATTTTGCACCAAGAATTATTTACTTGGTGAACTTCTTAATTTATAGCAACCTATCTTCCTTTTCTTTTTCCATTGTAAACGAGCGCGAAAAGAAGTCATCGTTCATACTTTCAAATAACTTTAGCAAAGTGCGTAAACCACATTTGGCATTATTATCGCTAAAAAAAATGCCAAATTTCAAAATGCACCAATATGTAAATTCATGTATATCTTAGAAAATTTGGAATAAAAAACTTTAATTTTTTGCAGATAGGCTTAGAAATACATCTACTTTAAGATGATGGTAAAAATTTTATAGATTACAATTAAAAATGTATTTCCAAGAATTTATAAAAATTATTTTAAAATACAAATTTTAAAAATAAATCATAAAAAACTGTGCGAATTATGTTTGTATTAAGCCTAAATTTTGAATTCTGAAAGAATGAATCAAGTAAATTTAATAAAAAAAGACATATTAATAAATATATATCAAATTTAATTAACATTGAGGAACTAAAATTTTGACAGCTATTTTTTTTAAATCTACTCTTACGATTTTTACAAATCTTGGCAGTTTGGCATAATTTCAGTCATAGAATTGAAATATTGAAAAAAACTACCACCTATATTAGAACAATGCTATATATAAATCTAATACATATCCTAAGTCGCTCTTTCGAGACATGAAAAACGCAAGTTGAATTTCGCAATCGATTCAGTAAAACGGGAGATTCAGAACTGTCCCCCCCATTTTTTGCGCAGTGTACCTCCACAAATTACCTCAATATAAAAAGAAAAAATTGAATTGACCGTTTGACTTAATATAATAACATGAGTTAATGTAACACTCGTCCTTCATAAATGAGAAGCAAATGACTACACTAAATTTGTCGTCTCAAAAGCAGTATAATTATATGTTCTCCTACACCCACACATTGTTGCTTAGAAACAATTTGTTTCTTGTTTCGTTTAAAATGCGTTTTTTTTTTTTAACATAAAAATAAATATCTCGATTTGCAGTGGATTATGTAATACAAACTTCTGCTCACCCAGTAATGCAAACTAGATTATTTTTGCTCTGAAAGCGACTTTTTAAAAATGTTTCTTTAGAAAGTTATCCTTGAGTTTTTGAAGAAGAGCTCTGTTAAATATTTTTATACTTTACTGATGCTGTATTTTGCAATAAAAGCATTTATTAGTAAATAAATGAAGAATTTCGGGTACTTTAGTAAATGAACTTAATATTTCTAAAAGAAATATTCTTGTATGTGGTTATTCTTATATCACCATCGACATCGCGTGCAAGAAATTTCCAGACTCCCTCAACTTCTCAAATGAAGGATACTTCAGTTCTTTCTGTTTATCTGCCATTTATCTTTAAACGCATCTCTTTGGTTTTTAAATGCTTTGGAAAGTTGGACTTTCGGGTTTTCTTTAAATCTGGCAGTAATATCAAGGTCTCAGTTGTAAATGACAGAGTACTGGACCTTCCTTCATGTGACATTTATAAAATTCTTTTTGAATGCGCTGTTACGTATATAAGTATAATTAATGTTGAAGGTTAGCGAGAACGTGTATAGCTATGGGCGCAAAACGATCTTTAATAGCTTTTCATTACTGGAATGAATATCATGAATTTTGTCCAGAGGCAAAACGTATTGCTCGCACTAATGTGACTCTTAGTTTAGAAACTTCCAAAATTTTTCTGCACAAAATTAACCGCGCACTTCTTTCGATCAAGTTCTATAAATTGCATTGTGTTCACTACCGTAATCAACAAAGCTTTGATAATATTGGATATAAATTCAACGAAACTGCAGTCGGAGCTGATATTTAACTTATTTGTGCTAAATGTTATGTCGAAAGTCTACATTTATTTATTATTAAATTGCACAAAGTTCATGTTTTCCTCAAGTAAGAGCAGAAATATTGTTATAAGTGTCGAAGAAAAACGTACCATTTTGAAGGTTTCAGTTTCCTAAGGATATATGTGAGAGTTACTGAAAAAATATGATTGCAACTTTTATCTCCTTAAACATTGATCTCAGACACATTTTTATTTCATGATTCTCTAAATTGCGAACAACGGCATCACCAATAAATTAATTTTTGCTATCTTTCGATGCAGATTTAAGCGAACAAAGAGTATTGATAATGATGTCTTTTCCGGCCGAAATATTTCTGCTCGAAGATGTGATCATTAAACGATCATCTTCAGCACATGCTAATTCGCCATAGCTCTTCGTAAATAAACATTTTTCCATTTTTTGCTTCTGATGCACTGAGAAGCTCTAATTAGAGGATTCATTATCTAGGAATATGCATATAACAAGCATTAATAAAATAATTATTCATTTTTCTCAAAAAATTCTTAGTTCCTTTTGTGTGTGATGTATTCAAAATAAACCCAAATGAAGTAATCGTCTGGTGAACTAGTTCCCAAAATAAATTATATTCCAACCTCTAAAAAAGCTCTTAACTATTTGGTAAATAATTTAAAAGAACATTTAAAGTTTTTACCTAGTTTATTATTATTATTATTATTATTATTATTATTATTTGAAAAATCCTTAAATAATTCAAGAATATTTATTATTTCGAGTGTATCCCTTCGAAATCCAAATATGTTGATTCTTTGATTTCTTTGTTCTTTTCCTTTGAATTAAAATTTCCCCATTTTTAATCGTTTCTAAAGTATATTTTCTAATGAATATTTTATTTTATTTCTCTATTGCACTATTTCTTCACATTTTAATTAGTTTATTCTGCGTGCGAGATAAATATCTAACAACATCAAAGTCAAGAAGAATGGATCAAGGGAGGCACAGTAAAATTTGTGAATTTTATAACACAATCAAGTCAATTATTTTTTCCCGTGGACAAAAATGTGATAAAATTTCCCATCGCAACTACCTCGCAAAGGTGATTACCTCTTAAAGTGACCAGTATTTCCAAGAACATAGATAAAATCGGCATTGACTAATACGATTGGTTCTGCAAAAAACTAAAATAATCTAGAACGGAAGGAGGGTAGTCGTCTTAGACAGAATTCATGTGTTTTCTTACCCAAGGCAAGAAACAAACAATATTTATAAGTTAGAAAATGCTGCCCAGCCGTTAATAGATTGCAACAGGCTGTAGTAAATAACTTAAATATGCTCAGTGCTATCCTATGGCAGCCGCAATCCAGGCCTTAAGCTTGATCACGCATGGTGTTTCAAACGACGTTTCACTACATTGTACAGTTTTCATTAAAAAGCATGGGAATTTCATTGGTATGTTTCTCTTGAAACTTTAATTGATACTATAAGAGACATTCAGTAATAGTAATGAAAAAGCTTAAGATTGGTAGGATAAGCCAATGAATGCTTCAAGTAATTCTGTTAATGTGTGTAAGGAGCATTTACAGTGCGAAGTGAAAAGTCACATATATACATTATATATTATATACATCATATATGGGCGTTAGAAGGAGCTAGTTAGACGTGGACGTAAACAGAAGGTACCGTATCAACCATGTGCACCGTTCACGCTTACACTTCACGCAATAGATTCCGAGATAAGACATGAGAACATGGAAAAAATGGACCGCAGTGCGCGTTTTGACAACAGAAAAGGTTAGCAGTACTGAAATTCATCAACGGATGGCAACAGTATATATGGAAAACACGGGATGTCCTTCACAAGAATAGAGGAGTAGTGTAAGAGCTTTAGAGAAGCGTGAGCACCACTGGCAGACGACAAACGATATAACCTACTAAAATGGGGGTACAGCTCATATTGGAAAAGATAATTACCTCTTTCAATAAGACCGACCTTGTAACAGTAGAGAAATCCGCAGACATTTCCCATCTGAGAATCGGAACTTTCGTGGAACTGACACGGATAAAGTGAGGTTCCTTAAAATATGCGCCTCAGTCACAATTTGACTGAGAACCAACAAGCACGTTATTTAACTCTCACTGTAGAGCGTGGTACAATAAGAGAAAAAAGGGGATGAGTTTCTGTCTTGGAAAGTCACCTGCGGAGAGATATAACGTCATCATTTTAAGCCTGAGTCAAAGTGTTAGTCTGTACAATGGAAGCATTCTAGTTTGTCTCCTTAAAAAATGCCAAGGTAAGATCAAATTGTACAAGCGCAAAAGAAAGTGACTTTTGGCTGGCGAAGTTTGATAAAAAAAAACTATCTCTTTTAGGCTTTATTATCACCATAGGGTAGATGCACTGTATTCACCGTGAAGGTAAACCAAATCGAAAATCTAGAAAGCTTCCCAACGGCATTCTTATTATTCATGATCCACGCTAGATTCAATACAGCGAATGTAACTAAAGATCTCCTAAAGAAATTCAAACTGGAAATCCTCAACTCCCCTTCATATAAGAAAGCTTTGAAAAGGAAACGTTTCCAGTCAGGCAATAACGAAAAGGAGAGAGTTCAGAAACGTTTCCACGAATAATTTGAGGACTATAACAAGAACTTTTTTTTACGTTTGGTGTTCCTCTGGAAAAATATCTAAGTAATAAAATTATATATTTTTGAGAAATATGTTATTGTTGTTTCAAATATGGAGGCACTTTCAATTTCATGCACTCGTCGGGAATGGTCAATATCCATCAGATGCTAAGCAGTCTCATCACCGAGGACGGTGCTCAAATTGCCTCACAGGTACAAGTGCGAGTGGGCTGTACGCTAGAATTTTACAATTGGTTGTACAGGTATAGCCTCACCTCACTAGCTTATCAGATCCCGATCCAATATTGGTAGAGAATACCCCGAGAACGGTTCAGAAGTTTTCAACGATTTTACTGCCGCAAGAACGGGAAGTTCTGTTCCGATTTTGATGAACACGGAGGACTGATCTGAGCGTCTCCCATCCTTAGTTTCTTTATCATCAAACCTCTTTCGATGACGTTTTCTGTTTGCCACTTCTTTAAGGGTCTCAATCCCACACGAACACTTGTACACTTGATGCTCAAATGCTATGCTTTTACAAATCTCCGGCATTCAATTCGATGCCTAACGATATGGCAGCCAGCAGAGCTGACCACTATAAAGATTGAGCTACTTTTTGAAAAATATTAAATAGTTAATTTTATAGAATCTTCGGCTCGTTTTCACTGAATCCGCCTTGTGCGTAATGTAATACGGTAATTTTTCAGTAGTATATCCGCTTTTGAGCATTAGCTTATGCTATTAGAATCCCCTTGCTATCATATGCATAACGTACATTGTTAATGTATAATACAATATTATATTGTTGTACAATGAACTTTAATTATTGTTGGCATTATATTATTATGTGTAATGTATAAATTAAAAAATTTGCCACATATATATTATATGCACTGCATTTGACCGCATACAAATGGAACCATCAGCGACTGATTGGTTTATCCTGGGTTCAAACCCAAACGAACAGGCTGACTGTATGGGTGTTTTTCGTGGTTGTTCCCATGTGTAACGTGAATACAAACCTTTTTCTTCCAAAAAGTTCTCTACGAAGACTTATCCAGGCGATATAGCGCTTGTGTGCTTTGTGGTGCTCAAAATAACTTAACCTAACTGGCATATAAAATGACGTGGTGTACAAGTACACCTAGTTATTTTATTTAGATAATCATTTTATATATACCCAGAAAACAATTCCGGCCTCAAGAAAGTTTCAGAGAAATGAAAGGGAAACGTTTGAGATCGGATGGGGAAAATAGAATGTGTTAGAAAATATGCCGAAATCACAATAGTCCTTAAGAACAGATAAATACCACTGGCCAGAATTTGAAGATGCCGTAAAAAGGGAATTTTAATAAAACCAACAAAATAATTTTATCATCATGGTAATCTAGTTCATAATTTTGCTTTAAATCGACTAAATCCATTCTGAATGTTAAAAGCTTTCAAGAGGTGTTACCCTTAGTTTGTAAGGTGTATGTTAATTTTATAACAGTAATTTTTTATTTTGAAACCCTTTTCTTTCAATTCTTGTTTCCCACTTACAACTTCCTAACAGAATGAGTTTTTAGAATCGCGCTGTATGTAAATGAGTTAGAAGTAGTATTTAAGGGAAGTTCTACTTACTTCGAAAGAGAGAGTGCTTAGGAGTCCTCAGTGGCACGTGTTGAGACCTTCTGGCTACTTCGTTCTTGAATTTATTACGGACATCTGTGTATTGTATCTGCCTGTTGCTAATCGCCGGGAAGTTTAAATTAAGAACCAACTGCGTTAGATATATGTGTCTAGCTTCGGCTAAGTCTATTTTAGTTAGTATTAGTTTAGTTTCTTATTTTCTTGTCCTGATTTAAAAGCAAGAGTGCAGGCTTTCCTGTAAGCCCGAGACGGGGCCATCTGGTATCATTTATGGGAGTGAATAAAAGGGTATTTTAAAATTCTCGAGTCTACATTGTTAGCGCTTGAACTCAACGATAATTCGCTACACAGTTCACTAGGTTCCTAAATATTTTATTACAGACAAAGTAGCGAGGGACATTGTAAGTTTATAAAGTCGATTTATAAGAAAAGAGATAACAGCACAACAGCAGCAGCAGAAGATAAACATGAAATGAATGAGTATTTTAATTTCAGATAATGGTAACTGACTTTAAATTTGACTCTGTTTAAAAATAAGTGAATAAAAATATTTCAAAGCTGTATAAATTTATTTTTTTAATATTTTACTAGCAAATATACGATTGCTATTTTAATTTCTCTCTTTTAATATTTTCATTTTCAATTTGTATGTGTAAAAAAAAATTGCCTTCTACTTAATATTTTATTTGGAATGATAAATATATAATTTATTATTTTTATTCAATGTTATTATTAACGGGTTAGTAAATCTAAGCAGAAACCATTATGATTGTTAATACTCATTGCATTAGATATCCCAGAAGATTTTTTTCGAATCCAATGTCTCAACTTATATACCGGAAAATAGCGTAACTTACATGAATATCTCCTTAGAATGTGTTAGAAAATAGGTCGAAAGGGCGTTATAATGGCAGTTTCTGCAAATTGGGTAAAACGTTGTACGTAATACCTGTGGATAAGCAACGTCCCACTTTAGTATAACTAAGTGTCCTAAGCTTTGTTTTTGCTCCGTTAGTCGCATACGTTCAACTAGGCAAATGTTTTAAATGACTCAATTGAGAATTCAATTGAGAAAATAATTATCTGAGTCAAATTTTGCATTACGAGAGTCAAACATTTTGTGCTTATTTTTCATAACAGGTACGAAATTTTCTTAAATGCAAGTATACGTACCAAAGGAACTTATAAAATTTTAGATTTCGTAAGTGTCACAAAGTCGACTTTTTTTTTTCATTTCAAAAATACCAAAATGTGAATCTTTGTGAGATTTGAAATATTTTTGTAATTGAAAGTATATATCTACGACCCATGGTTGCTAATTTAATGATCCGGTAAGGACTTTTGCGGAAGCAGTGTAGCATCAATTATATACAAAACCACAAAATAATAAAATATTTTACATGCATTCTAAAATGTTTTCGCTAAAAGCTTTGATTCGATAAGATTATTACAGAATCTTTTCATCCGACATGAATATAATCGTAAACATCAATATTCAATTTTTTCTAATCTCTTCAATTTGCTAAATTTAGATGGAAGAAGGAAATATATCTCATTAAAAAGAGCGAACTGGCACTATGCTTATCTAAAAGGAAATCCCATATCACACCCAAGTCACGTCTCAGCCGGCCTTCAGAATTTTTCCAGTTGTTAATTACACTATCCCCTGTTCATTTGTATTCATTGAAAGACACACGTATCTCATCTATTACACGCCGAATATTGCTTAGACATTTCGACACCCAAGCAGGATAATCATTTGTCAGCCTAGACTAGAGAGGCTAACTAAATGTACTAGTTAAGAAGGCAGTTCGGGCATATAACTGTCAATCACACGCTTATTTGAGGAGCTACTGAGCGTCTGACGCATTATAACTTTTTAGCAAGCTGAAGTGAGAACGAAATATTTAAGTTTAAATAGGATGCTGATCATTTAAGTTGTTCGTGCCTTGCGAAATTAGATTGTTGTTCTGAAACATCACTTAAGTCAAAATGAAGAAACGTGTGGTGCAAGAAATTATGGCGCTATCGCATTATCCGTCTAACCTTGACAAGAATCATCGGGCAAAGCGCTATGTCACCAAAGTAGGAAACCCAGAATTTTAGGAAAATGTATTTATCTAGGAATCCATGAAGGATTGGCGCGCGCTACTCCAGTGCATAATGCTACCAACTATCCCGTTAGTGGTGGTAGTAATTAGCGTGGTTTTGAAATTCTAGCGTCATGTTTCTGGTTTCTCTGTTTGTTGTGATTAATGTGTGGATACTTTTTTCTCTTGTAACCAATCGTGATGTCACTGTGGAGGTTTTCTGTTATTGAAAAAGAAAGCCCTGCATTTTTTCAGAAGTATGGAGTTTTGTTTACTAGTAGAGCGTGCAAGAATGCACATTCCATGAAGTTAATTTGTGCAATTGACTAACTTTCTTTAAGTTAAAAGAGGTCAATGTGTATATGGAGAGCAGAGCCAGTTTGCTCTGCAATGCTGACAATTTTGCAATTGTCTGATGTGTTTTTAAGTTAAAACAGATCGTTGTGTAGACGGACAAAAGATCGAGAGAACAGAAAGTTAAATGGTTCATTATAGATGCTTGTTGCATTTTTAATTTAGATTATTCATGGCTGTTTTATGAAGCTTTGAATGCTTTGTTTCATGTAATTTTTACTTTTTATTATAGGTGTTCCTTGCGTTTTTAATTTCGTTAATTCCTTGCTCTTTCATATAATAGTCACTTCGCTTCTATTTTTAAATGTGGCTACTGTTTTTCATGCATCAGGTTGACGAAATATTAGTCTCCGACGATTAGCAACTGTGCGGGAGGATTGGATTGGTAATGCGAGAATACCGAAATTGTTTCTAATTTACTAGGAAAACCTTTAAGAAAATTACCCCCAAATTTACCAAATCATACGAAATAATACATAGAACATAAATTAATACTATAAGCAAGATTGATATAATAACTGTAGAAATCATTTTCGATACTCGTTAAGGTTTATAGTTGGCGGAAGCAATTATGGTACTTTTAGGAGTCGCCGAAGTTTCAATAGTGTATATAACTAAACACTGTTGTACGAGAAAGCGAATGAAGAGAATATATTTATATATCATCATCGTTTTAGCCATCAGGTCAAATCATCGCTTGGTATTGAAACGTCAGTGCGCCTATTTACATTTTCTACATCTGCATGCCTTCAGAGTCAAAAGTCTAGATTTATTGTCTGCTCTGGTTAATGAGGAAGGTTGGGTCCATGACAGTATGTTAAATTGTTTAATACAGTTTTATAACGTTGGAGCGCATACGATTCCTGAACGTTGGCAGCTCGACCAAGTCCAAATAGCAGCCAACGAGCTGGCTGCATCTCCGTTTTCCTGGTTTTTCACATGTGTTACGTGAATAAAATCAATACCCATGAGAATATCTTTTTTAAAGACATTCCTTCTTTAGGCAGTTAGCTTTCGTGTGCTTGATACTAATATATTAACTCTAATGTACCGTACATTTTTTTTTTCTCATTCGCTGCAAAACGTTTTGAAAAACTATGCTAAATCTTTGTGGTGTTGCATGATTTAAAAAAACATCTTTTTCTCTCCTTTCTAAAAGGAAAACTCATATTCGAAATTCTTCTGGTAGATGAAAAACTTACGTGCTCACAAAAGTCCTTATCTGACATTTATTTTCGCAACCATTGGCTGCAGACATTGCACTACCGGTTACAGAAAAGATTTTAATGGCGCAAACATTCATGTTGTGGAATTTCTAAGTTTAAAGATATCAGTTTCGTAAAAATCACAAAATCTAACTTTTATGCGTTCCTCCTGTCTCTATACTTATATTTTTGAAAGTGTTATACTTTTTATAAAAGCAAAACACAAAAAGCTTAGCTTACGCACGACAAAAGTACAAAAACTTATCGAGATATTCGGTATTAAAATAGGGGATCATATTTAGGGCAAATTGAAGAGCAAAATATTTGCATGTGTAAGTTACTGAAAAAAAAATTTAGAAAAAGGGTGTATGATATTAATAGATTAAGTGACAATCATTTCTGTGTAGATTATCATGAGAAGTATTGATCAATAATTTTTTTAAAAAAATGGGGATATTATTCACAGAATCATACAGAATTCGTGCTCTACAAAACAGTGGCAAGTTTCGGAATTGGTAAGAAGCCAACTCATAATATTATTTACGTTAATTAAAAATTTAAAAAATTGCAGTTTAATTAATTTTAGTTCGATTACCAGATTATGGTTATAATCACAAGAATGTTAAAAACGTATTTTCAGACTCTAAAAATTCATAAATTATTATTAATGTGAAAATGTCTTCGGCATACCAAATGTAAGAAAATTATATGTTAAAGACTCTAGTAAACACAAAAGAATATCATTCAATAGTATTTAATGGGGGAAAATTACTGTCGACTTAATTAACTTTGGAAATATCAAATTATGAATATTTCCGTCATTTAAAACTTTACTATGACTGGAAGTACATATCTACGACTAAGATTTGCGAAAATAAAGGCCGGATAAGGACTTTGTATCTGTATATCCGGATAAGGACTGTATCTATGCTGCTGTCTTAATAGTATGTCCATTCTGTGTTTTAACATAATTTCTTCTTAAAAAATTTTAGAGGAATTATTGACAAATTTATTTAAAACAGAACCTATTTATACAGAAATATCTGACCTATATCTGCAAATCTTTCCTGAAAATGCTTTTAAACACATAATCTAAAACATCTGTTTTAAAATTGCCTCAACAGCAATTAAACGCTATTTTTTAAGAATTTGATGTGGTGATCAACAAATTTACCTTGGATATTAAATTAATAATAAAAGTATCATTGCTAACATTAGTATATGAAAACTTGAATATCAAAGATACCATAAGAAACACAGAAATAAATAACTGAATATATATAATATTAACCTCAAATTCGATGAAAGCGAGAATGTACACTCAACCAGTTTTCAGTGGCAAAGGTATCACTAAAATCAACAAAATTGCACTTAACACAAAATTCTCAATGCCTAACACAACAATCGACAACGCTATCAGTCGCTATATGTATTATTATACGGTATTTTCACAGGAGGGATTCTACAACGCATAGCACAACAATCTACAACGCCATCAATAGCTAAATGTATTATTATACGGCATTTTCACGGGAGGGATTTTCGCGAATTCCTTTATTTGTGTTACTCTTCAGTTTCATATATATTTGTCAGAAGCTCGAAATTTTTATAAGTTAACGATACTTCGTCGCATTAACCAGTTAAAACTTAAATTACGATATCTAATGTCAATACATATTCGTAAACTTATTGCGGTTATTTATTACACCTATTAAATATAGTAAAAATTATGTTCTCAAATAGATACCAGTACTTTTACAAAAGTTTAGAAATATTATTATTCTTAAGAACGATGCTTTCGGACGACGCAAAATCAGGGACAAAGAAAAGACCATAGACCATAGACGTTCCAAAGACCTAGCCTATCTTAGTGATCCACTTTTGGCTTAGAAGAAGGGGTTCTTTTTAGTGCGAACCATGACATCGTTTACTTTCTTAATGGCAGTGTAATGTCCTTACGTATGTCATTAAGAGACAAAACGACATCTTGGTTTTCATCCAAAAACGCAGTAGGCTAGGTTGAAGCTCGGGATAAAATTCTCATCTAAGATAAAGATTTTGTAAACGTACCTGGTCCTTTTCCTTGAACTCCCAGTTTGGCATCACACCAGATTCTCATCTTACCAGAAACTATATTAATTCTGTTCTGACAAACTGATATATGTCATTTAAATGCTGATGCAGATGTTAGATGCGTTATCGTTGCCATGTCGTTACCTTGCTGTCGTTCAAAGAATGAATCCCACAGCAGACAGAAATCATCTGTGACAGTAGTTGGTAAGCTAGAGAAAAAAAGACTTTTGTTAAATCAGCTCTGTCAAATTCGAGACACAAGTAACAAGAGATGATCCAGAATAATTTAATTTGATATCTAACATGACGTCTAAATGTGGTAATAAAAGTTATTTCGACTGTTTGTCGCTGAGAAATTGGAAAAATATATTTGTAATGGCGTGAATTAAATTTGGACTCTCCGAAAGAATTCGAGAATGGATCTAAATCAGGAAATCTAGTTTCTATAAAACAAAATGGAAGTAGAAGAATATTTTGTTCCTTTTTACGTTAGAAAATGTCTAAGCGAAGTTTTTAAAAATTTTTACAGCGTTACATCACTCTGACCTGTATTTTCTGTTCCATTCAAGCGTCATTCCTGCTTTGCCAAACAAACGTAAAACATCGGTGACTGTCAACCTAAACGTGTCCGCTGGCTAATAGAGGTTTGATTTTATTTTAATAATATATCTAAATTTACTGCACACTTTCCACTGATAATCTATAGGTTGTAATGTTAACTACCAAGTATTAGGTCATTAGTGCACTACAGCTCATTTTAATAATCTACTAAAATTTAATATCGACCACTAACGGCCATGTGAATAAATTTGCTAACACTATTAATTCGTCTGGGCTCAAATTCTGGAGAATACCTGGCTGCATGATGGGTTTTCGTGGTCTCTCTTTGTTTGTAACATGAATTCAATCCCGTTTCATTTAGAAATTTCTCCACGAAGGCATCTAACATTTTAGACAGGCAGCTTTTTAAAGTAGTTTCAACAAAATTTTCGCCATATTCCATTAAATAAATAAAATTAAGTTTACAGCGACGCCTCAGAATAGTGACTCTCAACCTATAGATCACTAATGATCACTAAGTTCATCTTCGATTTAATTTTATTCTAATAAATTTATATAATTTATCTAATTAGTGCAGCTTAAAATTCGCTTAATTTTTTCAACTTGTACTTTTTTAAATATTTGCAACATTCTTGAGATTATCTCATTTGTTCATTAACTCATTTCACTAACTTATAAAAAATATTTCTACTGCCATACATTATCTACTTGAAGCAGAATGGCTTTTATCTTAGCATTTTGGAATATTATAGGGTTCAATAACAAAACGCGTTACGTTTTAGGTATTGAAGTAATCTGAGTATATTTGAAAAATGTAAATTATTTTTACACAAAATCCTCAAAATCAATTTATGAAGAATTTGCAAAGGGTATAATTTAAACGCTTCTTTAAATAACTTGTTATTCTGTATTTAGTGAGCGCTGTAGTGCTTGAGGCATGAAAGGTCAGAGGCTTATTTGATTATGGTAAAGCACACGAGAGCTATCTGCTTAAAAGAAAGTATGCCTTAAGGACTGTCTAAGAGAACCTGGTTTGAATCCACGTTACATCTTGGAAAAACCACGAAAACGCCCATCCAGCTAGTCCGTTTGATCACACAGATCAAAGTACCATTGTTCAGCGGCTGTAACAGTCAGCCATTAGTGGACTGGCATAAAAGGAAATACAAGCTTTTACATGTTTTTTAGGAATAGATATTACTCGCAAACTTGCCAGTTCCATTACCATTAGGTTTTAATTACAGTCTGTTACTTTCCAAGCTTTATTTGCATTTACTGCACCTCGACATGTGCTCCGTTCGGTGGTTTTCAATTATCAGTCAAAATGTTCAGATGATATTCCAGTTCTACCTCAATATAACAATATCAACATCGCCATAGCTTCACCTATGCGTCTGTAAGGTGTAGAAAGATCTGAAACAGATGTCTGGTAGACATAATTGGGATGTACCTTCCAAAGAAAGAAATACAAGTGAAAAAGGCAGCGCTGGTGACATCAGGCGAATGTGGAGGCTAGAAGGTTGGTCCTGTACAACCTATCCATCGCCCAGGGAAATCTCAATTCAGAATACATAGAGCTCTTTTGCGAAGACATTTTCTTGTTAGGATACCAAACATGGATGCAACTGCTATATCTGAGGTAGTAGGTACTCTTAAGGCATGTCGCAGTAGATGTTGCGGGTAACAATATTTTTTATGAAAAAAAAGAGGTTAATAAAATAGCACGTTAATTAAAAATTTGAATGTTCTAAATTAAGGCTAAATACGTATAAGGTATTTCTCCCGCCTTCCTAGCCTGCCTTCGTGGTGTAGTGGTCAGCACACTGAGCCGGTATTTCAGAGGTCCGTGGTTCGATTCCCGGCGAAGGCGGTTGCTAATTTTTCATCTTTCCGTCTTTTCCAATTAATCTAATGTGTCTACAGTGGCGCTCGAACTAAAGGGGTATTGGATGATGATTCTCTTCACCCAGAATTTGACGATTGTCTTTCCTAAAAACCTTAGTCGCCCTTTAAATGGGGAAGTATTTAAGATATTTCTCCCGCCTTCCTAGCGTGCCTTCGGGCCTAGCGTGTAGTGGTCAGCACACTGAGCCGTATTTCAGAGGTCTTTGGTTCGATTCCCGGCGAAGGCGGTTGCTAATTTTTCATCTCTGCGGCTTTTCCAATTAACCTAATATCTGTATATACGAAGAAGAAAAAAAATTAAAAAATATACAAGAACATTATATTTAAACAGAAAGAAAACTATCAGCTCATTACTGTAACTCTAGTAATATAAGAATTTTTTCCATTGAAACTTTTTATTTCACCCTCCTTTTACTTTCCTAGATTTCTCATTTGTTTCTTTGAATTGGAACTTTTTCATATGCAATTAACATTTTTTAAAATGACTACCCACGGTTTCAGATAGTTTGCTCTTCTTTTATGAAAGTTGTTCTCTTAAAACGGAGACATCCTATACCAATATTTATCTCAGAAATACTGTTCACTTTTAGAAATAGTCATCTTACAACGAGATAATTCACAGTATTCGGCGCTGAAATTATATATTCTAATGCCTTCTGTCAAAATTGAAGTATAGACTAATACAAGTTGGCATAAACTAGTCAAAGAAGAAATGCGATAACAGTTTACGAGATGTTTAACACCTCTAAGAAATGTTATTGTTTTCGGTTAAAAAGAAAATCCTAGTCTTTCAAAACAGAGATCAGAAATACAAGAGCACGTTCTTATCAATTCACAATGAAGACTTTTTCTAAGCCTTCGATATTATTGAAGGGAGTTATCCGGTGTAAGAAAGCAAAATATTTGAAAAGCTGTTTTATGAATACTTTTTAATAATGTTAAAAACAAAGTTTTATTTTTTGTAGGTAGGCTATTCTACTCTTTGGACTCCACGCATAAACTTTCCTCCTCCATTACATTAAATTTCAGTTAATATCGATTTTTGAAATAAAAATTTATTCTTCAAAGTAAATAAACCCATTTTTGAGAATGACAACAATTTATTTTGTACCTGAAAGTTATACGCCTAGTTCATTTCAAATACACATTCGTTCCTTACTAATGTAATTTCAATAAAGTAATAGCGAATACTTGCGGTTCTTCTACTGTTTCTGTAAACCCGTTGAAAGATGACGAATATGTTCTTTCTGAAAATCTTCTAAAATCTAAGCGTTCATCAGAGATCACATTTGTTTTCAATTACTGAAACATTTTAATACACATCAGGTTTAAAGGCAAATATCTTACAACGTTGGCAGGAATAGAAATATTATGCACAGAAGTCGACTATACTACATTTCGAAATCAAAAATAATAATTAAGAGTAAGTGTAAACCACATTGATTCAGGAAAGAAAACGTTCGCGATAACTTGTTATCTGAAAATTTTACTACTGTTTATAGAAGACAATTATAATAAGTTTATTATTATGCAAATGTATGATAGGCTTAATATAAGATATAACATTAAAAAAACGTAAAAAACGTTATTAAGGGTACCAATTGCTTTTTTTTTTTTTTTTTTTTTTTTTTTGTTCAAGTCAGTACCTTGAGATAATTGCCCATATACCTCACACATTAGTATATGAATTCTGTTTTTAAGAGTTCCCGATTTTATACCGTTTATCATTTTTACTATCATCTTTATCAATGAACACTTGTAGTTACACAACAAAATTCCTTACGAAACTTATGAAAGAATTGGTGAGAAATCACGATATTATTGCTATGAGCTTTAACTGTGGATAGACAAGTCATTTGTATTTATAGAGGTCAAGTTCCGAGCAGACACCAATTATTCTCGAAAGTTCGAGAAATAGAAGCTTCTTGAATGTGCAGTTTCAAGTACAGCAAACCCTTGATGAGCGCGAATTTGCGGAACGCGATTTTGCTCATACGAAGTGTGTAAATTAATTCCATTTGATTTGTACAACGCTAGAATTTCATTCGTACGTGGTTTAGCGTTCATTCATCAACACTGAATACTTTTTGACATCAGCTGTAATCAGAATAGTAAGTTATTTTCCATAGTAAATTAACTTTGGGGAAAGCGAATTTTGCCATGTGCGCAGCCTACTAATGATGTAACCTCCCGTTCGGCAAGGGCCAAGCATCGTCTGTTATAGCAACTCGCGTACTCCTAAGACGAAAATAATTATAATTTGTACCTCATTTAATATGCGCTCTTCTTATATGTTTTATTATGCTCTTTAAAGCAGTGCATTTATGATATTGAGCTTTGCAGACGCAATTAAACCAGATACAGCGGCCTATGAAAGAAGCTCTCACTCACGTGATACACGATAATACACTCGCAAATGATGAAAAGCCTACTTCTCTGGCGTACCCCTAAAAGTATCACTATGCATACCTCCTGGGGCACACGTACTCTGCTTTGGAGACCACCGCGCTAGAAAAGACATTAAATTCAGCTTAGAAAATTTCCACCTTCCAAATATAATTTCTAAATTTCTGTTTTTGATTCTAATTTTTGCTTCTTTTTTACAGTTTCATTCAATTTCTTCTTTTTTTTTCTCCTGGAGCGGAAGAGAAGCTGCTGGAAAGAGCTTACGGAGCACAGATTGGGAATCGCTAGTCTGTATGAACACTGTTCATACTCCTGTACTGCAATAATAGCTCACGGGTGCAATAGATTTAGAATTTGCGATTAATTTACAAATAAGCCTTCAGTTTCATTTAAATTCGTAAATATTTTCAGGATTGAAAACTCTGCACGTGTACGGAAATGTAAAGAAAAGTATAATAGGCAAAATGCGTATCAGGTTTAAAAACATGAATCTGCAAATTTTATTGTTTTTCGGAACTTTTTTTTTTTTTGTGTGTGTGTGTGTGTAGAAAAGCATAAAGTTTCAACGATGGTTGTTTACAACTTTTCGGATCCTTTGTCGTTTTTTAACATACGCTTCCTTGTTTTGGCTCGTGAACTACAGCTGCAAAATACGCAGATTCTGCGAAAACTCGTTCAGACAGACGTGAATTACTGTTTATAAAACCAACGGTAAAAATCCGTCTTTGCGCTGGGAAAAAATAAAAGCAGTCTTTCGCTGGAATTCAATTCTATGTTGTCGGCAGCAATTTGCGCAAAAGAAGACGACGTCCAGACCAAAAATAAAATTTCTCCGTTCCGATTTGTAAACAACCTCCTACGGCTGAATGAGGTCACAAATTATTCAGTGTTATGCAAAATGCGTTGATTTGCTTTGTATTCGCTTCCTTGTGTGGGGACGTCTCAAAGTTGCCATTGAATCCAGCTATACAAAAACTGTGATCAAAGGCGTCTGAAATTAGCCGCCCTCCTAAACGTTAAATGCCAAAGAAAACTTTTGGTAAATACTGAATATTCTCCGCTTTTCGACCATTCTTTTCTCGTTCTTTTTATTTGCTACCTAAATCCATATACCCGACGTTTAATTTTCGTTTTGGGGGAATAAATATTTCTTATGATGAAAACTTCTGAACGTGACCAATATCTTTAGAAATTTAACTAAGCCTTGGTACTAAATGTTATCTCTCTTACTCTATAGATGAGTGAATTAATCGCTTGGAATCGTTGGTGGTTCTTTTAGAGAGGTTTCAGTATATTTTGAATGCATATAAAATTTCTACAATATGTTTTTATGTTTTTGTATATAAAAACATGTTTCGGACAATCTTTACAGATGTCGAGTTACCATATATTTCTCGTTCATAACGACTTCAGAACCTTGTTCCTTTACGGACACTGCTATTGTGACTGAAAAGGAAATCCTTTAACTTATTTAACACGGGCTGCCAAATAGCCAGTTCGCAAACGCTTCCATCCAACAACAAATAATATACTCACTTTTCAACTGAAATTATAATTTCCTAACAAATCGAGGGATTTAAAAGCAATAAACATATGTCTTAATAAAGTCTTTACAGATTTTTTAAAATACGTATAGCGGATCCTTTCAAGGCGATCAGCTTCTTAAGAGTATCTCATAAGAAAGCAACCAGTGTTTCTCAGAACATAAATAAGTATCGCTATTGGCCATCACCTATAAAAGTGTACCACCTCCATAGAATACCAGAATCATCTGGAAACGTGAGTGGTCGTCTTGAGGCAGAGAGGGCTCATAGTACATTTATTGATATAACATAAAACACACTTCGTTTGTAATATATTTAATTGATAATTATTTACATTTGCAGAATTACTGTACTTAATAAAAGCTTTTTCTAAGGGTTCAAATTAGTTACATGCAGTTGCTGCTTGTACGTTAAGTTAATCTGCTCTGCCATCTAATACGAGTATAAAATCTCTGTCTTACTGTTATTCAGTTCTCGCATTGAAAGACCAGGGATCTTAGGCAAAAGCACTTTTTCAGTTATTACTTTTCTTAAATCCCATTTTTCTTGTTTTTATCGGTAGAAAACCGGCATTATGAGAAACTATAAGAGCCTTTTAAAATTTGGGACCTAAGCGGTAAAGACGCTATTGGGTCTAGAAGGTAATTAAGCGCTGTATAAAAAAAAAAAAAAAAAAGGTAACTGTGAAAGGGATAGAGGGAAACATCATGAGACACTAAGGCACACATATACCAAATATTTATATAACACATACCCACCTGCAATGTGCCAAAGTAATGGTCAACAAAGTACTATTTGTTTACTATTTTTGAAAAGGAAATGTTATTTACTCAGGATTTCATTCATACTTTTCCCCTTAAAAAACTGAAAATTACTGTATAGGGTACTGAACGCACATCTTTGGAATATTTGATGATGTGTTTAGGTTTGAAAATATTTTTTCACGATTGATGTAAAGATTAGAGAATGATTTCCTGCAATCTTTTCAAAACTACGGTATTAATGTTAAATAAAAGCGACAAGGGCGTGGTATTCTAGAAAGTTATTTGGTCTAATGAACACTCTTGCCAGGATTGTGGCGCAAAATTAAAAATTTTGTTACACAGTATACTTGAATGTAAAATGTAGCCTACAGACATAACGGTAATGCTAAAAGTAAATTTAAATAAGCAAGAGAAAGTCTTTGTTTCTAACTGATATATAACCTCCATTGTTACTTAATGAAAACAATGTTGCATTACATTGCATGCCCAATAACTATGTACAGCGAACATTTTCGTGCCGAATATCTTACTTAAGAGGACCATCAATAAAAGTGGCTAGTATCTTTTAGAACATATTTAAAGGTTGGTACTCAACGGCAGAGCCATGCTTAGATATTTTTTTTACTTCAAGCAATGAAGTGAATACGGCCTTTACATACAGTCAAATTAGCTATATTTTTAGACTTTAATATTTATTTCGAAAATCTACTTTATTCCTTCATTTATATTCTTTAGAGAGAATAACCCTCTTTGAAAATTTTTCTGAATCAAGTTAAGATCTGATATTTTTTTTATTAATTGTTTTTAAAACTTCTCTCGTCACTACAGTCTGTTACGATGGTGGCGAGTTACATTATAGTCTTTAAAAAGGTTCTTCTACCCCTTCTGGATTGCCTCATAACTATGATAACTATGAACAAAACTCCTCTAATTTGCTAAAATCCTCTAATCCCCTCTACAGTGATGATGAACCATTCTATAATCGCAAATGTGGAAACGGCCTTTATGGCCTTGAAGTACCTATTTTAAAGCAATGGACTGTATTAACAGTAACTGACGCTTTTGTTGAACTAAATAGTATTAGCGAATTATTTTTGAAAGATTTAAACTTGAAGCAGCTTTACAGTTCAGAAATAATTTGTCTTTAAAACTAGATGTTATATCTATAACTAATGAAACGTTTATACCATGTTTATATTCAAAGGTTAAAAAGTAATCAGCTACTTCTTTTAAATTACCTACATTTAATGACATTGATTTTTCACGAGTTAGAAAAATAAAAATCAGAAGATATCTCGTTTAATTTTTCACATCTCCATATTGTTCCGTGCGTACAGTTCGTAATAGATTGAATACACGCAAGTCCGATTATAGATTGATAAAATTTATTTTTTATCGAAAGAAATATCTCAGAGCTCTGCAATTTTCCACAGAAATAGTCGTACGAATATTCACAGTATCATACAGTATAATCAGTAATTACACTTCAAATTACTAAGAACGTTAAACACAGTTAAATGCAAAGCATATATAAAGAGAAAGCTAACTTAGTTTACTTTGAACTAACAACTCGCAACAAATAACTAAGCAAATGAGAGTAGATACTCTCTCTCTGACTTTATATAGTTTTCAACCGGCCTCAGAGATATTTCTAGTACTTTCTTCTACTCAAAATTATTGGAAAGCAATATGAAGGTGAAATACGGTTACAGCTGACATAGTGGTCAATTACATTTATTTAATTTCAATACATATTACGGTGATAAAGAGACGAAATGTCGGCAAAAGGTCACCAATTTTGGCGACTTTCGGGGAATTGTCGCCAACTTTGGCTACAAAATAAGTTTTCAAAATTACTGTCAGCCTGGCGATATCTCGCCAAATTACCGAGATACCATTTATTCAATGTCAAATACACTTGTCCCTGTATTCTTACTTTTCTGGCATAGCTTCTCTTTAGATTATCCATGTTATAAAAGAAATAGAACAATTTTACTTATAATTCTACCAAAATTACCTGTCTATGTACAAAATTCGTAACGATATTAAAATATCTAATATTTCTTTCACTTCTTCACAGAAAGAATATTTTTCTAAAAATTAAAAAAAAAAAATAAATAAAAATAAAAATAGCTGTTTGATTATGTAACTTTTCTTTCCAGTTTCCCTTGAATTCTATTGATATTCATTTTTAAAGATAAAATTTTCATATTTCTCAAGATTATTCTCAGAAATATTTTCTCTCTTCTTGCTGTAAAGGAAATGATTATGTCTATTATGCTTGTTTGCTTGCTTAATTCAATACGGCAGATCATACGATGTTTATCAGCTTAAGGAAATGGATGCCTTCGAAAAGTACATTTGAAGGAAAAATGTCTTACGTTACGTTTAGGAATAGCATGAGAACTTCTATACAGCCAACCCATTCACTGAGATTAAAATTCAGTTTAATTTAAGGTATTATGAGTACAGCTTTATTTACAACAACAGTTAATAATTGGAAGGCTTATTTCTACTTTCTCCTTTTCCTGCAGCATTAAATCAATGCAAATAATGTAAACAAATAATTCTAATTAATTTATTTCAAACTGCTACTGTTTTCAGCCCACTGCAATGATTTGTAATTTGATACCTTGTACCGAAGCATTAATAAAAACGTTAGACAATAATAACGAGCTGAAAATTGTATAAAAATACGAGACACTTATTTTTCTGTCTCACTTAAAGTAATTAATGCAGTAGACGTGGCTTAATGTGATCTCATTTGTCCTTGACTATTTTGACAACATTAACCGAATGACAACAACAAACGTTGAGAAAAGTATCCTGCAAACTATCAATAGACTTAAATATAAATATAACTAGAAACATATAAATACTTATTGCAAAAGTAAGTATTTAGTTAGTAATCATTTTAATTAGGAAAAAGGCATTAATAGTAGTAATCATTTTAATTAGGGAAAAGCCATTCATAGTCGATTATCTGGAATTATTACACAAAAGCTCATTTGTGAAGTACTCATAATGTTTCTGGAAGTTTGTTTCAGAGAGCGGAGACAGATATCTTCCTCTGTCATGGATGCTGCAACTTGAGTTTTTTCATCAGTATCCACCCAGTCTTTAAATTCCTTATAATTCGTATTAGTTACAGACGGTTTTAGTTATTAAATTCTTTTATTTCATCATTTATAAAAAGGATGGCATGTTTAAAACAGTGCTCCGATAGCATTAATTCCGATTACTCTAAGCGGCGCCTGCTGTAATTTTAAATCTTTAGTAATTAAATACGATTTCGATTTGATTTGCTTAACTGACTGATTAAGGCAAAGCAGGCTTGGACTACCTGCCTAAGGGTAAGATTGCTTCATTAGAGGATTAACCTCGCTCTTATTTACGCATATAAAAAATACGGAAACATCCAAGCATCTTTCTTCGTGGTATGAATCTGGTTCCAGCTAGTATCTGTATTTAGTATATCCTCTCAGCTACTGGCGCATTAATAAATATTCAGTTACAATTATTTCCTAATAATCTTAATTATTACCGAATATTATAGACTTTTTAATTTCACTTTTATTTTAACACACAAATGTTAAAAAGAAAAATTTACTTCGATTACGTTTGGAGGAGTCATTTAAAAGTACCATGAAATTTAAATTTCTGTCGTAGGAACCAACAGATTTTTATCAGTCAAAATGATAGGTATGAACTTAATTTTTATATGCAGTATCTAATGCATTGCCAAATTTCACCGTTTCAAAAATATTTAACAACTTAAAATGGAATTTATCCGACCGTTGATATGAAATCTTATATCTTTTGATAAAATATTTCCTTTGACTTTAAAGAAACATATCAGCCTTCTTTCAGTATCTTCAAAATGCAGGAAAAATATAAAACTGCCTTTATAAATAATTCAGTAATTGTCTGGCTAGTATATATAACGGTTGCAAAAAGATAAAGAATCTCCTTTCAAACTCCTAACACTACATCGAACAGCATTTCCTAGAATCCAAGAGAATAATAAATCAATAACGCCCCCTAAATATCTTCTGAATATAGGCGGGAAAATGTGTTATCTCAAAGCCTCGGATTTACTTCTAGGAAAGAGTGTTTCCGAAAACAACGAACTTCCCTCGCCGGTCCAATTATTCGTCGCGACGAACCGGGAAAATCCAATTCGTTTGGGACTGCGGGAGGATGCTTCTTGGTGAGACGGGTCAGATAACAGATGTTGAATCTCTTTAATAAGTGGTCTGTTTTCTCCAGCTTTACGAGGAAAATCTGAACCCACTATATATAACTAACAGATTCTTTGGAAAGTGTAATCTTATTCTTATTTAAGAATCTAATGAAGTATACTGCATATTGTTCCATATATGAAATCTGCAAATAGTAAGACTGATCTTTTAAACCTGCTACCTTGCGGCAAAAGCAGGGATTATTGGAAACATTCAAATTTTTATTTATTTATAAAACCACCATACCGTACTCGTACTCTGAGGGAAGATTTGCCGACCTCACCAGCAAATACCTTTATTTAAACATAAATTTACAAAACAATATTACATCAATTACAACCTATTTTGATTACAAATAATACAATAGAAAGAATTCATACAATACAATCCAACTTGAATTTACTTAAATTAATATTTACAAAATATACCAAATAGAGTAATTTACAATAGATTATTTGTACTCTTATAACTTTTTAACATAACAATAAATAATAAATTATAGTGACTGTTTAAATATAACATTTTCAGATTCAGTAATAATTTTTCATAATTTTTATTAATCCTTTTTTTAATTTTTCAATTTGAAAAATTTTAACAATATCATTTTCTGTATTCAAACATGGTAAGAACTTTATCCATTTATTTTTTAACAAATCACATAAAATTACATGTTCTACATCAGCTTCTTGTTCACCACAAAAACATTTCAAATACTTAATATTAAATCTACTATAATATAATGGTACATGTGCATGATTTGTTAGAAATTGGGATTAAAACCCATTACCAATACACCTCTTTTTATTAACTTTTCTAAAGAATCTATAAGTGTATCTTCCTTTTGAATCTTTGTCCCAGAAAACCTGCCATACATCAATTATTCTATTCTTTAATGTGTTCTTTAAAGTCTCAATACAAGTAGGAAGATAAACATCAATCAAACTCTTCAACGTAGCTTGTTTAGCACAAGTATCAGCAAGTTCATTTCCTTCGTGTCCAGTATGACCTTTAATCCAATGGAGATTGATATTTCTTTTCTTCCAATTTTCAATCAGAAGTACATGAGCATCATAAACCAATTTAGTAAAAGATTTTCCAGAAATTATGGCAAGTAATGCACTTTGACTATCCGAGAATAAATCAACATCTTTTGAATATTTCCCCAGTATCCATTCCAAAGATTTAAGAATGGCAAAAACTTCTGCTTGAAAAACTGTTGAATTATCACATAATCTAAACTTTTTAGTAAAACCAATTTCACTATTTGAATAAGCTACGAAAGAGCAACCCCTTTCATCTATCTTTGAATCGTCCGTAAAACTTTCGTGTCCTTCACGAATAGGGAGCTTCTTATCCCAAAAGTAATCAGTAAATAATGCAGGATGAACCTTATTAACTATTCTATAAGTCTCAATATTTGAAATATCCACTTGTAAATGAAAAACCCTATCAGATCTTCTGCCATACTTTAAATCAAATAAAATACGGTCTCTTTGAGCAATCAAATAGATTGGCTCACAACCACTTGAAGTAAACAAACAAGCATTAGAAACTGTTCTGAAACACTTGATAATACTTAACATCGCAAGCCTTTCAATTTTAAATAACAAATTGTTAATTCTAACATTATTTTTTATCATGTTGCACACGAATATAATATCTTCCTTTCAATCCCTCTCTTATAAAATATTTTCTTTATATCGCTATTAAGGCCTTTTATTGCGTACAATTTATTCAAAATAATAGAAGACTGTGTCTTGATCTTCTTCAAATGAGGAATGAAAGTGAGTTGATGATCAATTAAAATGCCAAGATAATTTAATTCTCGAACACTCTTTAAAGAATATCCATCAATATGTCCTCTCGGAAGAGTAACCATTTTACCTCTTTTAGCTATACCCATGATCGCACATATCTTATAATCAAATTTCAATTTAACTTGTTTTGACTAGTTACTAATCAAATCCAATGTGTGGTCAATATCAGCATCAGCATTATGTCTTCCGCTTGCTGAGACAATAATAATTATATCATCAACATAAGCTTGTACTTTCACATTCTCCTTAAACAGCAATTCAAGCATTGAATCACATAAAATATTCCATAATAAAGGTCCTGAATTAGAACCTTGAGGACAACCTCTGCCATAAAATCTCTTAATACATAAATTTCCATCTTGAAAAGAAACAGAACGCTCATAAAGATTATGTTCAAATAACTTAAAAATATTAAAAGGACAATTAAACCTTTTGAATTGAAACAAAACAAAAGGCCACCATACACTGTTGAATGCGCTCTTGACATCCAACGTATAACGTTGCGCGCCTCTAACTAGCACGCAACCAAGAGGTGACTGTGAAAGCTTGTATAAACCACAGAGTCTTATAAAGGGTTTAAGTCCCTTTTTATTCAACGTACTAATTTACAATTGCGTTCTCTTGACGCTTACAAACGGTGCCAACTCGGCAGTCAAAATAAAAATAAAAACCTGAAAAGAAATTAAAGACAATATTCTAACTACGAGGCTCTCTCAAATAACTAACTCACCGCGTTTTACAATACGGCTGCTAATTCAGCAGACTTGAAGCTCACTGGAACAATTGCAACTACTTCCCGCCAAGCACATAGGCCGCAACGCGGGGTTTTTCAAATCTCTATAATCCTCCGCGCTCGCTAAGTAAGAATAACTCTCTCTCACCGAACTTGTTTCCTTCTATTTAAATCATACTACTTCCGCTGCTAATTTGAATGCTTGCGCGTTCTACTCAAATTTACATATTCTGGCATTGGCAGTTCCAGGGGAAAGTAAGGATTGACAGGAAAGATAGTTTAAACTTAAAATAAATGTTAGTTAAAATAAATATAAACCCTACATTTGCCGCTGCCAGAATTTGGAAAACTTGGAAGCAGGTCCTACAAACGACCTGTTGTAAGTTTATCTAATTCTGAACTAACTGGCGAAAGCCTCGTTTACACAAAAATAATCTTATGTAACAATTAAAATTCTGTTACTCTTTACAAAGGTTTCTTCTTACAGCAACTTTTCCTGGACTTCATCAATCAATCTTGGTCTTTCCTTCCAGCATCTGGAAGGAATAAGTATCAGTATCTTTCTACATACATTATAATTTACACTTTCTTGACACAATAAATTTTTGTTTTTAACGTTTCGTTTTTCTTAGTTATTGCTTACTTCACATTCATTCAATTTTTCAAGCATTAATTTAACTTTACCCTGGCTCTCCACCGTGTGTGGTGTCAAACGGGAATATTCGTGTTTTAGTCTTACAACACTTCCCCTAACCACCATGATTTGTTAGAATTCAACAACCAAATAGACACACCTTACTCGACATTCTACAACTCAATGAGCTACTTTAATATTCTTAAAAATTCAAATGTAGGTGGAGAACCCTACAAAACACATTCATTCTAACTTCCCCCTCATTCATCTTTTAAACATGCAGGCTTTCGCTCTAAAGCATGACTTTACAGTTTAATACTTAAATTTTGACTTCATTGCTTTTAAGCATTCACTTTTAGCATCTACAATTTTATGCTTCTAGACTAAATTCTACTTTTACATAACATGCAAGTATTTACATACATTTACAAAAGTTTAATACATATGCTTTTTACAATTTACCATAAAATGAATAAGAGAAAATAAATTTTTACTTTACTCATCCTTCGCCAAGCTGGCGGCACTGAAACTAAAATTCTTATTAGTACATACAAGAATACGAAATTATTTTTATCTCCGGCCAAATTTTGGCTTTAACATAACAGAATTAGTCTTTCGACCAACAGAAAATGCTTGTTTTTAGCTTTTACACTTAAAGAAAATAATACTTTTGCCTTAGCTAAATAAAGTAAAACAAAACTAAGTCTCAACCGAGACATATTGACTTTCGTCAAAACATAGAACTTCGTACTTATGCATAACATTTCGGAACAAAAGAGAAAAATATTTATAGAAGGTTTTAACTTATCTTTGAGTTTTCGATGCTTGAAACTCCGTCATCCGTTTTTGACAAAATTGATCCCAAGTTAGAGGTGTCATGGATGTCAATCTTCTCCTTGTTGATCTCCAATTGTCGTCCCCGTTGATCTTTCTTTTGCGTCCTCTACATGCTGGCCTCTTGACGGAGTAATCGTCTGGTTGTTGGCTTTTGCGTTTCTGCCTGGGACGGCTGGTCTTGACGTCCTCCGGTCTGGAGTCCTTGAATTTCTTCTGTTCCTCGTACTTCTGTGCTTCCTGTTGGCGTTTCAGTTTCCGGAACGGCGGCCTTGCTGGCACCTGACTCTGTGGCCGTGTGCGCGTTCTTCTTGATGTGTAATTCCTCCTGCCATCCTTTGTAGGTGGTGTTTTTCTTTTTACCACGGTTTCTTTACCCGGTTCATCTGTACTTTTGTTTTTCTTAAACGGAGTTTGATAATCATTTTTTCTTTTTGATACCGACGTCCGGGTTGTAGAAGTGCTAGGTCTCTCTTCAGTTCTCCGTTTCTTGGGTGGTGGAATAGTTGTTGCAGTCTCTGGCCCTTCTATTTCGTTTAGACTTGAGTCCTGCAAGAAACTTTTAAGGATTTCAAAATCATTGGGATTATAGTATTTTTTCACCTGGTCGGGACAGATTTCCCCTCTCTCGTTTTTAAGATATAAAACTACTCCTTTCATTTCCTGAATTACATAGGGGCCTTCAAACTTTGGAGCGAGCTTTGCCATAAAATTGTCTGGGGCACTTGATAAAGAAAATTTCCATTTCAATACTTTATCACCAATTTAAAATCTGCTTCACGGCGTTTTTTATCGTAATAAATTTTCTGCCTATTTCTTGCCGTATCCGAGGTTTTAAGCGCCGATCAATTAGTTTTTGCACGTCCTTTTGTTTGAATTCCTGCTCTCTTTGTTGCACAAAGAATAATTTATCTAAAGGCGTAATTAACTTTCTGCCTAAAAATAATTCTGCTGGAGTTTTTCCCGTAGTATCATGATGTGCCGTTCTTAAAGCATAAGCTAATTCATTTATGTAGCCATCCCAGCGCTTGTGATGTGTGCTAACGTAACTGCGAATTATTTTTACAATGTTTTTATTAACTCTTTCTGCTATGTTAGCCTGTGGTCTATACGGAACCATTTTGATATGGCGTATATCAAGTCCATTGCATATGTTTTCAAATATTTGACTAATGAATTGTTTTCCGTTATCGCTAATGACTTTTATCGGTGCACCGTATTTTAAAATGTATCTGTGTAAGAATGCATCTGCGACTGTTTTGGCTGACGCGCGTTTAAGTGGAACAATTTCTATCCATTTTGAAAAATGATCTACTATTACTAAAAGAAAACGATTTTTATTTAACTCGCTCTGGGGGAAGGGACCAAGGAGATCTATGCCTAAAATTTCATTCGGAAATGTAGCGCAAATGCTATTTAAGTACCCGGCCGGGCTGTAATTAATATCATTTAGTAACTGACATTGATTGCAGGACCTGACATACGCCGTTACTATTTTGTATAATTGCGGGAAGTATACCGCCTCGCGTACCCTTTTTAAAGTCTTTCTGACCCCGAGGTGGCCCGCTGTTTTTTTTTCGTGCAACTCCCTCAAAATGCTTAATCGAAGCGAGGCTGGGATGACTGGCTTATACTCAAGATTTTCGTTCGTTGTTTTCGTATAGAATAATAAATTATCTATTATTTCATAGTTTTTTGCTCTATTTCTTATCGCATCGATATCTGTATGCTCAAAGCCTTCGGGGTCTTTCAAATAAGCATAGATATTTCCAAATTCAGGATCAGCTTTCAGTTCAGTAATAACCGTATCTCTAGAATCTAAAATTTTTGAAGTCAACACAGCGCATTTAAGTTCATTACCTTCCTCGTCCAGTTTTATACGAGAAAGTGCGTCAGCTACATTGTTTTCCTTACCCGGTTTATATTTTATTGTGATATTATATTCTTGGAGTTTTAAAGCCCATCTTATTAACCTGGGCGTTAGGTTTTTTCCCGAGTAAAGTCTACCAACAGCCGCATGATCCGAAAAGACAGTTACTGGCGATTTGCCGAAATAAACTCGAAATTTGTGTACAGCCATTAATACGGCTAATGTTTCTCTTTCTGTAGCTGTATAATTCCTTTGTGTTTGATTCAATGTTTTACTAAAAAATGCCAGCGGATGGTTATTTTGCATAAGAACCGCACCCACCGCATAGTCTGATGCATCTGCCGCAATTTCCAGGTTTTCGTCCCCCTCAGGGAATTTTAAAACAGGGGCATTAATAAGCGCTTCTTTTAATCTTTCAAAAGCCGTGTTAGCTTCCGCTGTCCACGTAAATTTACTCTTTTTTCTTTTGATTACTAAGAGTGGTTCAACAATATTAGCGAAATCTTTTATGAAAGATCGATAGTAAAAACATAGTCCAAGGAAAGACGAAAGTTTCTTGGCGGTGTTGGGCGGTGGGAAATTCTTAATAGCTTTTATTTTTGAATCTTGCGTTTCTATACCCTTTTGCGAAATTTTATAACCGAGATATTTAAGTTCTTTAGTTGCGAACTTGCATTTTGAGGCGTTAATTCTAAGACCGGCCTCTTTTAATAATTTAAAAACTTGTTCGAGATCACTAATGTGTTGTTCCAACGTACTACTCGTTATAATTATATCATCTAGATAAATTAAAGTTGATTTTCCTAGGACAGGCTTTAGAACAATGTCCATAGCTCTCTGGAATGTTGACGGGGCCCCACACAACCCAAAAGGCATGCGTAAAAATGCATAAGTGCCCGATTTTGTTATAAACGCGGTTTTATGTATATCTTCGGGTCTCATAGCTATTTGATAGTAGCCAGACGTTAAGTCCAAAGTAAACATATATCTCGTCGATTTGATCTGTCTAATGATCTCGTCTATAACCGGCAAAGGGTAAACTGGGAATTTAGTTATGCTATTTAGTTTTCTATAATCGATAGCAAACCTCCAAGCCCTTTTATCCGAAGGAGGAAACTCGTTCTTTTTCCTACATAGTACGACTGGACTCGCGTATTCACTATTTATGGGCGTTATTATTTTATTCTTTAACATCTCCTGAATATGTTCTTCGATGATTACGTCTTTTTGTTTGTCATAGCGGTAAGGTTTAGTCCTACAAGGTTTTTCGGCATTTAATTGAATCTTGTGAGTTACAATCTGACAGTTTCCCGGCTTTTCTGAAAACAAATGAGAAAAATTACTCACCACTTGCTGTATTGCTTTACTTTCCTGGTCATTCAAATGGATAAGGTCCAATTCAGGTGTCTCCACCGGTTCCACCACCCTCTGGTCCATCTCCAGCACCACGGAACTATCTTGAAAATTTAATTTGGCCCTCGCGGCCCTTAAAAAGTCCATACCTAAAATAAGAGAGTGTTGGAGGTGTTTCACCACAAAAATTAATACTTTGAGATTTTCCTCTTTTACCTGTACGTTTAATGCTACTTTCCCGATGCAGTGACATGTTTTTCCTTGCGCCGCTATAATTTCCGTATTTCTGGTTTTAAAGAGTCGTATCCTATAAAAATTCTTTTTGAAGAACTTTTCACTCATGAAATTGCCTTCTGCCCCTGTATCGATGAGGGCTTCTACTGGTACATCGCCAACCAGGACTTGTATAATTGGTAGCTGTGAATAATATACACAATAAATCACAAATAGCTAAAGTTGTACTCATTCCTTCTATAAATCCATATTGAGATTGATTCAATATTTTGTTTTTATTCAAATAATACCAGAGTCTATTCGTCATTAATTTATCTAATATCTTGCCAAAAATTGGTAATAAACAAATCGGTCTATATGAAGAGGGATCCATTTTATCTCTTCCCTCTTTATTAAATAAAACTAAAGAAGATTTTTTCCAAATCTTAGGAGAAATACCATACTTCAAACAAGTATTATATATTTTACAAATAAAACAAGAATCAATTCTTATTATTTCTTCTATTACATCTAAACATAGTCCATCATAACCTGGAGCTTTTCCGTTATTCATTGACTCAACCACATTCAAAATTTCTTCTTCTGTAAAATCTAAATCCTTAAAATGATTTTCAGAAGTCAGAGAACTTTGTCTTATTTCTTTATGCCAATCAGAATCATCTTCAATCTTATCATCCGAAAATGAAACTTAACCAGGTAATCCAATATCTCTTTAATTGAGTTTATTTCAGAGCCATCATCTCTTTTTAACCGACTCAAAAGTAAGTGCAGATTTATACTTTCCCATAGTAATTTTGTATGGAATACCATAAGGTTGTTCCAAGTTAGTTTTCATACATAAATCGATGACTGTATTTAGATGTCTATTTGAGGGTTTTTCTAAAACTTCCGGGGTCTGGACCCTCCCTTTCACAGGCCCCTCTAGTCGTTTAAAGCTTTCCTTTCAATCTGTGTCTTCTGGGTACGCGGATGCTTATTTTCAAATTTTCTTTTTGGGCCTTGCCCTTCAAGTTTCGATGCGTTAGCTTGATAGTTCTTTCCCCCATATGAGCGATTTCCATTTCTTGTTTCCTCCTTCCTTCTGGTACTTTGAGAATATGTTTGCCCTCTCGCTCTTTCCGCGATTCTGCGATTTTGAAACTTCACCGCCAATTCGAAAAGTTCCTGCAATGTGGTTGGGTTTCTAATTTCAAAGTAGTCTTGGACAGCGGGTAACAATCTTGGTAATATTATTTCAATAATCTCCGCATCGGGTTTTTTCCCATACAACATATCCGTTAGCTTGATTTTTCGTAAAATAAAGTCCGTCAATTGTGCTGTATCCCGTTGATAGAAACTATATAGCTCGGCTTCCAGCCGTGCGCGATCTTTCACTATGGGGAAGGCCTTTACTAACGATTTTTTGAAATTTTCAAAAGTATACGTCGGGCTTCCAAATTCACCTAGAAGAAATTTGCCTATATTTTTCCACCATAGCGCGGCCTGTCCTCTTAGTGCTGATGTGGCGATAGCAACTTTTTGTCTTTCGGGCACAGGATAGAGCTGAAAGTGGTTTTCTATACCTTCTAAAAATACGGACACCGAATTTTTTCCGTCGAAATAGACGTTTGGCTTGATTGATGCTCTCAAAGTCTGGACCAGGTATCCAAATCCTTCTAACTGCGTTGTCATTTCTTGGTGTTGTCCAGCGGCTTCCATCCAGTTTTCGGCCATTTCAGTTCGATAAGTGTTCGGGCGCCAATATAACGTTGCGCGCCTCTAACTAGCACGCAACCAAGAGGTGACTGTGAAAGCTTGTATAAACCACAGAGTCTTATAAAGGGTTTAAGTCCCTTTTTATTCAACGTACTAATTTACAATTGCGTTCTCTTGACGCTTACAAACGGTGCCAACTCGGCAGTCAAAATAAAAATAAAAACCTGAAAAGAAATTAAAGACAATATTCTAACTACGAGGCTCTCTCAAATAACTAACTCACCGCGTTTTACAATACGGCTGCTAATTCAGCAGACTTGAAGCTCACTGGAACAATTGCAACTACTTCCCGCGAAGCACGAAAGGCCGCAACGCGGGGTTTTTCAAATCTCTATAATCCTCCGCGCTCGCTAAGTAAGAATAACTCTCTCTCACCGAACTTGTTTCCTTCTATTTAAATCATACTACTTCCGCTGATAATTTGAATGCTTGCGCGTTCTACTCAAATTTACATATTCTGGCATTGGCAGTTCCAGGGGAAAGTAAGGATTGACAGGAAAGATAGTTTAAACTTAAAATAAATGTTAGTTAAAATAAATATAAACCCTACAAACGTAACAAGTGTAGTATGCAAATTCAATCTTCTATTTTCTTTTACTTTATCCAATAAATCACAAATAGCTAAAGTTGTACTCATTCCTTCTATAAATCCATATTGAGATTGATTCAATATTTTGTTTTTATTCAAATAATACCAGAGTCTATTCGTCATTAATTTATCTAATATCTTGCCAAAAATTGGTAATAAACAAATCGGTCTATATGAAGAGGGATCCATTTTATCTCTTCCCTCTTTATTAAATAAAACTAAAGAAGATTTTTTCCAAATCTTAGGAGAAATACCATACTTCAAACAAGTATTATATATTTTACAAATAAAACAAGAATCAATTCTTATTATTTCTTCTATTACATCTAAACATAGTCCATCATAACCTGGAGCTTTTCCGTTATTCATTGACTCAACCACATTCAAAATTTCTTCTTCTGTAAAATCTAAATCCTTAAAATGATTTTCAGAAGTCAGAGAACTTTGTCTTATTTCTTTATGCCAATCAGAATCATCTTCAATCTTATCATCCGAAAATGAAACTTAACCAGGTAATCCAATATCTCTTTAATTGAGTTTATTTCAGAGCCATCATCTCTTTTTAACCGACTCAAAAGTAAGTGCAGATTTATACTTTCCCATAGTAATTTTGTATGGAATACCATAAGGTTGTTCCAAGTTAGTTTTCATACATAAATCATTCCATGATTGATTTTTGGCAATATTAATTTCTTTCTTATAAATCCCTCTTCTTATATTTATCCTCTAAAAACAATTTATCTTCTAAATTAGAGGCACGAATGAATATTCTTCTTGCAATTCCTTAAATTAGATCTCAAAAGATCCAATTTCTTAGTCCATCAGACTGAAGATCCTTTTACATTAAACTTCTTTTTAATTTTATTCTTTTCACAAATACTTACAATATCTTTAGTAGGTTTTTCAACTATATCATCAAAATTTTTATCATCAATCATTACATTACTATATTGCAACAAAAAAAAACGAAACAACTCTTTCAAAATTAATTCAATTCAAATTAGTCACTGAATACCTCTTTCTTATCATAGGAGAATGATTCTTCTCACCAAGATCAATTTCTATGTAGTTATGATCACTACAAAAAACATCTGTAATAACTTTCCAATCAATATCTATGGAAGTATGCACAAGGGGAGTTAGATTCTATCCAGGAAGAACCTCTTGCTCCTTCAAAAGTAGGAGGAGAATCTGGATTACTCAACATACAAATCTCGTGTGAATTAATAAATTCCAAAATTTGGTTTCCTCTAGAATTTCCCTCTTGATCACCCTAGACTTCACTTTTAGCATTAAAGTCTGCACCAATTGCAAAATCATTACAAAAATCTTCACTCAAAACTCTTGAAATATCATTTAAACAGAAAGTCAAATTTGCCTTAGGAGGACAATAAGCAGAAATTAACAAAAAATCTTGATCTCCGAAATTCATTTTCAAAACAACCAAAGTATTTGAAATTAAAACTACAAGCACAGAAATTGTTTTGTCAAATATAACAATCCCTGCTAACGGGATATCATTATCGGTAAAATAAAGTCTAAATTGAGAAAAAAAACCCTTAACTTTATTTTTAATATGATAGGGCTCTTGTACCAACGTGAATGCATAATTTTGTTTTAAAGTCCTTTGTTGGAGTTGTGACATTGCGGCACGAGCATGGTGAAGATTTATTTGAACCTCTCTAAGTTTTGATAAAGGACTAAAGACGATATTTGGTTCTTCTGATTAATAGATCAAATGGTCTCTTCAAACATGAGCAGTCTTTGTCCAAACTAGAATGCCGCACGTCTAGCCTCATTTTATATTTACTATTTGCATTAGCACAACTTATGCATACTGGATTGTTTTTACAGTCCCAGTGATTATGTCCTTTTTGTGCACAATTAGCACATATTAGTTCTTTAGTACATCTTTTGCGGAAATGCCCAAATTCCTGACATATGTAGCATCTTACTACATTCAAATATTCTTTAACATTTATGCGAAACCAATTAAAATTAATCTTTCCTTGATTAATTACATTTTTAAATTTCTGAGGTTGAATTTCAACCATCCAATGAACCTTATTATTCTTTCCTTTTATTTGAAATAATAGATTAAATCCACCATCTTCAAATATAGAGTTCTGTTTAGTAACAGCTTCCTAAAATTCCTCTTTTACAACTTCCACATCAATATTATATAATATAATTTTCGGATTTTTCTTCATCGGAGCCCTAACTTCAATATCTTCTTTTAACAAAACATTTGTTTTGATTTCCTCTTCTAATTTATCAATTTCTTCATGATTTAAACATTCGATGACAATTCCACCATTATTTATTTTTCTGACATTTCTGATTCCTATTTTCAATTTTGCAGGGTCAATAGCTTCAACTACTTTCATCTTTACTTCCTCTGATGACACTCCTTTCACTTTAGGGTAAATCAAAGCAACGTATTCATCTTTCCTCTTAACTTTATCTTTCTTTGATATAACTTTTTTCTCCATTTTTTGTTCTCTAATAATATCCGCAAATGACTTTTCAACTATTTGTGGCTTTTGAACCACATCCAATTTTCCTTTTAAATTTTCTCTTTCTAACGTATGGGAAATTATAAAATTAAATAGCGCTTCTTGAGCTTTAAAAAGTTTCTTTCTTAGAGGAATTGTTACTCTAGTTGCCTCTTCCAAACAAGTTTCAATATCACTAATGAGTGACCTAGCTTCCTCTATCAGTTCGTTCTGAGGAACAGCCACTGTCTGAATATCTTTATCCATTTTTGATCTAATTCAATCGGGACCCTGGGATTTCCCCTTTGGAGTTTGGATTGAACTTTGGAGTTTGGATTTCGACCTTCCCCCTTAGGAGGAGGAGCCCTCAGACCACGACAAGGTACCAAACTCCTGGGAAGTTTCTTTATTGGCTTTTCTAAATAAACTTTATCAAAGATAAATCGCTTTTCCTATTAATCACAATTTTATAAGCCAATAACTCCACCTGAGGAAATCCCTTTAATGAAGTATACTGCATATTGTTGCATACATGAAATCTGCAAATAGTAAGAACATATATATATATCACCATTTTTTGTACCTATATTCTAGGAATTTTTCTTACATTGCAGGGAAACTAGCCAAAAGCTTCTTGCGCAAAAAAAATTAATTTCATGGAAAAGCACTCATTTAGTTTTTGCTTATATAGTTTATATTTAGTTAGCGTTGTCATATTTATCCCCCTTAAATCTCAGAGAAATCGGATTGTGCATTTAAAGTAAAAGGGCTCATAAATTTCTATCAAACTACTTTTAATACTTTTACGAATTAATGAAATATTTATTTTACAATTTTCATAAATATAGGTAGGAAAATAAAGGCAAGGCATTTAAATAACAGAATTTTGATAACATTATTGGCATATTTTAATAACTGCATATGAAATTTCGCAGTAAGGAGTATGGCACATATGTTAAGAAAAGGAAAAAACACATAAATCCTCTGCTCGCCAACATTTCTGGTCAAAACATTCTTTCACCTTTTTCCATGCAGCATCTTGCATTGACGAATTAGATTTCCTAGAGGCGGTTCACTTTCATAAAATTCTTCCAAATCGAGTTAATGATCCCAGTTCTAATTCGTCTTTACCTTCAGCTCTGAAAGAAATTTTTTATAATTCTTTTCGCTTTATATCAACAGATGGTGCCAGTAACTTTGTTTTTCCTACCCATTATTATCGCATGAGAACATATGCAGCTAAAGAATGGATCTATTCAAACCTTTGAATCTAAGTTTTCAAATTTATGCAACTCAAGCTAATTATTTTAACTTCAATATCTATAACAATATTGGCAGTAATCAAATATTATTCACAGATTTATAATATTAATCACAGTACTAAAATAGAGATATAATATTTCTGTGAAATGGCTCAAGTAGGAATTAACGAATTACCTTTTTTATTGTTTAATTTCTGGAAACCTATTAGCTTTCTTGAATGAAACGTGTTAAATTTGGAGTGACCTCTGCAGAATGCGAACTACGAATCTTCCAACTGCCAGCTGCATATCGTAATCATTTACATCACGAGAACATACACAAGGAAGTGCTATATTTCCTCGTAAATTGAATAATGAGCTCATGAGAACTACCTACCTTCAAAAAGAATTTCTGAGAGAAAACTGGCTCGTTTTTACTTTATTCAGACAGAAAACTACGAAGAAAACCACATACCACCAGCCCAGTTACGAGTATTCTATCCTCAATCTAAGTGCAATAGTACTTTAAAATAATCACTGCAGGATCTTTTTGCTGCCCCGTTTGCTTCGTAACCACGGCAACTAACGACAACTGTGACAGATGTTAGAGTCCACTATTTTTTTTTCCTTTACTTCATTTCCGTCTAGTGTGCTTCGCTTCATGAAACGCGCATGATTGAAAGCTAACTTAACTACAATTTCAGATGACGTGGAAAAAATAAGTGTTGTGTGGTAAGGATGTTACGTACTACGATTGCAGATTCTGAAGATCGGAAAGGCCTTGAAGAGCCTATTTTAGAGTAACAAAGTAATGCTCAGAAGTTGGACTTACTGTCAAGTTTCACATCAAGTAGTTAAAGGGAACATGTTCAAGAAACTGAAATATTTTTTAAAATAATAGTCTCTAGTAATAAATTTATGACTTTTTGCTGATGAACGTATTTATATATCTACAGTTCAAATATAAATAAATTGGAGGTTTTATGTATAACATGTCAATCAAGTCTGCCACTACGAAAATGCATTCAAACTCTGATTTTTAGATGGAAAGCAACAACGGTTCAAATAATTTCAGGACTGAGGAAATTAAGTGAAAGATTTTTGATAAGGCATATTTTATTGGAAATCTTAATTCGTACTATAACAGGGCTAAATGGCGATGGCTATATATTTTCTTGCCCAAATTTAAACTAACGTCTGATCAGTTGCTAGAGTTTGGAAACTGAATACATTAGTAATTTGGAAATGATTACACAAGGTTTGTGTTTGGGGAACAGTTTCTCCGAAACTAAGCAATCTTATTTTATTGGGCCTTTTATTTTAAGAAATGTCTGTGAAATCGTACAGGTACAGGTATATGTGCCAGGACATCAGTATTTCACCATTGATGTAATTATACAGTACAATAAACTATTAGTCATTTCATTGTATTTTCTCCCACCCGGTTGGCCCATGGTAATGACAGTGACAACAGGCGGTCGAATGACCCCTAATTGTTTTCTTCCACTTCATTTCCATTTAGCGTGTTTCACTTCTTGAAAAGGGCATGAATGAAGGCTGCCTTGAAGTACAATCTCAAATGAAGTGGAGAAAAAAAATCTTGTGCGGTGATTACCGCACGTGTTATAATCGTAAATGTAGGGAGAGTGTAAAGATCTTGAATTTCATATTTTAATATAACAGACTATAGCTACGACTGAGTGAACGGATAATAATAAGATAACAATGGCGGTTACATATGCACTAGGGTGCAAAACTTAAACAGCAAATTAATTTTTAAATATACAACAATGACACTGTTGAAAAGGGCTTTTTTGCGATCAGTACAATGAAAGGCCAGCTCAGTAGAAAGGTGATGTACATGTAGATATCAGCACCATGACGTAAGAAGGTACGTCAGGGAACCAAAACGCGAGGAGTCAACGCGCTCAGTGCATGGCAACTTAATAAGAAGAAAGCAGATGCATTCCTAGGCATTCTTCTGCAAGTGAAAGTGTGATTGTATATGTAGTTCGGCTACAAGAAAGCATCAGGACGCCTTTCACATATGAATGGTAATCTTGAGGTGTGACGAATTTTGACGTCTGTCGCCCAAACGTTTGAAACTGATAAAAGTGCTGTTTCACGAGCTTAAAATGGCTATTCACACTGAGGTTTATCTGAGCTAACGGAGTCAGTTCCATGTGCCGAATAGCTCCGCTATGCCTGTACCTCAGATTTTTCAACTTGCTGACCTATGGGGAAAAACTGGTTTTGGAGATGAGTCAGCTACGCCAGCTATGTCCGTTAGCTCAGATAAACCCTAGTGTGAACGGCCCTTTAAAGCCTTCAAGACGACAATTACAGCTGTAAGAAAGATTGAAAGTAGTCGGGCAAGAAACCAACGATGACTAATGATGGCCGATATATCGCTCTGAAGGCGAAAAGAAATCGAAACCGAACAGCGGGCAACATAACTCAGCAGTTGCGCACGGCAACTGGACGACAGATGTCCCGGTTTATTGTGATCAGATGGCTTCATGATATTCACTTGCAGTCCTGAACGCTGTGTATCATTGGCAGCACCCCATCGTTAGCATCGTTTACAGTGGTTACAGAATATAAAGACTAGACTCCTCAGCAAATGGAGTCACCTCCTTTTTACCGATGACAGTCGTTTCACGCTCATAAACGATTCTGGGCGCCAGTTGATATGGAGAGAGGTGGGAAGACGATTTAATCTCCCTAATATGAGGGAAAGAGACCTTTGCGTGCCCTTGGCGGGCTTGTATGTAGAGGAATTATGATGAACGGAAAGACGGAGCTCCCCATTTTCAACCGAGGTTCACTTACCACAGATCATTAATTTGTTGAAAACTTTCTCCCCACATTAGCGTCTTTTTTTGAGTGCCATTGTCCCGATTTTGTTTTTGAGGATGACAATGCACAGTCACACAGGACTCATGCTGTTGAGTAACTCCTGGAAAGTAAAGGTATCCACAGAATTGATTGGCCAGCATGTTCGTCTTGTTTAAATCCCATTAAACATGTGTGGAATCACTTAAAGAGATGCTTGTAATCCTCCTTCGGAGGACACCAAACAAATGAAATAGACACTGCTTGAAGAAAGAAAACTCTTACCCGAAGAACTGTGAGATAATCTGATGCTGAGTATAGACGGATGGCGCAACGTAACGATTAAAGTTAGGGTTCCTTGTAAGTAAGTCATGGCCCTTACTTACAAGGAAAATAGGTTACCATAAAACTTCTCCTAGTCTCATATAAACAGCATATTCTCAGCGCAAACTTGAAATGTGGGCCAAGATAAATTTTTTAATTTCTCACCAAATTTTACAAAATTTAATATTTATGTACAATTTTAGTCTTAGAATCGAAATATAGAAAAACTCGGTATGTCTGTTCAGAAAATGTGCCGTTTTGTGTCAAAGTACCTATATCAGAATAGCGCTATATATAGATCTAATATATATCGTTAAGTCGCGCTTTCGAGAAATTAAAAACGAAATTAAATTTAGTCAATCGGCCCAGTAGAACGAGAGATACAGAACTGCCTACATTTTTTTTTCTGGAGTTAGATAAACTTGCACATACTTATATAATAATAATAACAATATATAATACTGATAACAATAATAATAATAATAATAGCACTTAAATGATTCTACAAATTACAGTGGCAACATCTGATCGGAGGATTTTTTTTTTAATAAAAGAATAATTTATGCCACTTTTCAGGAAATGTAGCAATATCGATTATGTGCTACAAATAATTCAGTTTCTTGTTTTTAAACATTTTTCTTCTTTAACATGATCATTTCCTTTTCGTAACTGCTTGATAATATTAAAGCGATTTTCCTTCGCAACGATGCGCATTTCAAAGTAAAAGCTATATATTATATAATTTCCAAGTTATTATCCCAGCTAGGTGGGTGTATTTCCATCGTTATTACTGGAATAAATTTTTCAGTATTTCAAAACATTTCCTTATTCTGATCAAACTTATTATTTTACTTCTCAGGATTTATTGCTCTGGAAGCTTTATTGCTCTCATTTATATAGCACTTGCAATCCAGTTCGATATTTTGCTGTTCGTAATAATACTTCTAAGATTTTAGTTGCTTTCCTTTTCACTTCATCTTAATTTCTCAAACTAAAGTAATTAAATATTTAATTTGTTTTAATTTTTCAAAATAGAATGAAAGGTATTCAAAAAGGTACAAAGGTATTCTAAAAAGAACATTTCACATCAACATAAAACAAAACTAAGCAATTGTTATTTATGCTATAAAATCTAATTCATTATTTTTTGTAAATTACAATTAGGATCGTAAAGTTTATTTTATTAAGAAATTATTGATATTTACTGATATATTATCTATCCATTTTGCAGACTATCATCTCTGAATTTATATCTGTAGATTTGGAAGCAATTTTAACTGGCAATATGACTAGTCAAACACCTTATGGCGCATGAAAATTGTTATACAGGCTCTTAGAATAGTTCCTTAAGTACTAATCTTAGAAGTAAATGAACAAACATAAAGATTCTTTAAACAAGACAGAAAATGCTATTAGAAAAGTTCCAACAGTACGAGGGGATGGCTTCGGTAAGCATAAACTTTCATATGATTTTCATATAGCGTAACTTATTAATTAAATATTTTTATTGTTTAAGTAATTAAAAACAGAAGGCATTTTTAATATATTCTTAGACATACATTCCAGAACATGTTCATTAATTTAGATATTTCTTTGCTGATTACCGATGAAAAATTTTAGATACAAATATGATCAGTAGCTAAGGAACAAAAGTCGCTTGTTTCTTCAGTTAAGAGTACAAACTTTTTTTTATAATTTACATAATTTTAATTTTTAGTGCCCTTAATTATCATGATACTTTTGGTCATATTTAGCTAGCAGAATGCTTGCGTTTATTTTTGTCTATCAAAATATTTTTTTGATTTTATATAGCTATAATAATTTTTGGTCGTATGACAACAGATATCGACTCTGTTATATTGAATACAAAATTACGTTTTACTTTTTTCCCTTAAATTCCTGATATTTTAAAGAAAGATGAAAAGAGTTACTAATCACTTCACCAGTGTACAGTAGCTTTATTGAGAGTAGCTGAAAAAAGTAAATTTTAGAGGAATTCTAGAGCGATCGGCCCATTATGTAGAAAAAACTTTGAAATAGTTTCTTCTTCTTCTTAAACTTATTTATTTTATTTATTTTTTAGTTTGAACAATGTGAAAAGTGCAAAGTGTTAAAGTTAACATTACTAATATGTATTGTGACTTAATGTTGTATAATCCCATATGACACTAAAACTCCATGATGATAGGCAAAAAAAATTTCTTTAAACATTTGTAATACAATTACAAAGTCGCAAAGTACAACTGTAGAGTCATTAGGATTTTTTTAAGCCGGAGAGATGAAAAATGAGGAACACCTTTGCCGGGAATCAAACCACGGACCTCTGGAATACGCGCACAGCGTGCAGACCACCACACCACGAAGGCATGCCAAGAAGGTGGGGAAAATACCTTATACTACTAACAATGAAACATTTATGTTTGTAAGGCGAAAGGGTTTTAACACCATTTAGCTTCATAACTATCTATTAACGAATTATCTGCCGCCTATCTTCTTGTGAACAGCCTTTCTTCAGTAAGGCTCTATAAGTAAAAAGAAGACTTATTGACATGGAGAGAGAGAAAGAATGGCTGTATTTCAGTAATAATTTTATGTGTAAAAATGCACATTACAAGCAACAGGAAATGAGGAGAAAATAATTACTTTTCAGGATGTTACACCAAAGAATTATGTTTTCAAATTTCTCGGGTGTTTTCATTTAACGGAATTCGGATCTCAGTTAAAGGAATTTGGTTTCTCCGGGCATAAATACCTTCGTTTCCTTTTCCGTATTATCGTTCACTGTTTCAGAAACACGTGTAAACCTTTGGTTCGCGAAACGGAAAAGAAATGGCGGTTAGAGAATATCTCACATCGGTAATGCAACCGAAGAGCGTAAACAAACGGAAAAGGTCGACGAACGAATGTGTTTTTCTAGCTTTTAAGGAACTTTGACAAAAGCAGACAGACGAGCGATTCGGTCTCAGGTTTCGGAAAACTGTAACGTGATTGGGTAAATTTCCTGCATTCCTGTTTATCAGAAAATTGCATACATTGCGGTTTTGTTATCAACTCTTGTCCGCATGTATGAATTTTAGTTTCTTGCTTAAGCTCTTATTTAACTCATTCATGGTGTTTGTCGCCTAGATGAAAACTTTGTCACCGATTCTTTAGCAACGTTCTAATAAGCTATCGAACCCAAATTTTGCACACATATACACATTGTGGACTACAGTACAATGCCATGAAGCGAGATTTTAAAATTTCAGTTAGTTTTTAATGCACTTTTTAGCCCAATGGGGCGTTGGACCCAAAGGGATATTGGTCTCAATACGGCATTTTGCGTCGTTTCACTTTCTGCGTTGATTCACTTTTCAAACTATTGCCACCAAATATTATCACCATGTGTTATTTTTAAAGAAACTAAAAAATGAAGAATCTGCATGAACGCAAGAATGTTTCTCGGACTGCGAGAAAACAATGGTACTTAGATCCATCAAATTTTGAATATCGTAATCCTCCAATCGAACATGGGCCCTAGTAAGCCCGAATTAGTTTTATTAGCTATTTCAAATTTCGTAAAATTAGTTTAAATTAACAAACTCAACAAAAGCAAGCAATGGCAACACTGTACAGAAAAAAAAATTACCTCCAGCGCGCGAGACTGTGTATCGTTAATTCTAAAGATATGATGTTTTCAAATATTTTGTAATACTGCTGTTGAGTTGAAATTTATGTGGTATAAGCGTAAAAACCATGATATTTAATAAATAAAGGTAACACATAAAACGTAAAAAAAACGCCTTAAACGATGCTTAATAATTACGCTACAAAAGGGGGGTTAACAGGAGTGCAACAACAGATTGGTATATACTACGAGCTCAGCGAGATTATAAAAGAACCTTAACACACTCTTTGATGCGACTGTAAAATCTGAAACCGGATAATCTCATCTTTTCTTCTCATAATCTTTTGTTGCAAACGTTTTTTGTAAGAGACATTTTCACAAAAAATTGTAAATGTAAAACATTAAATTTAATTAGGATTTTAATTATTTTAAATATTAATCAAATTTCACATTTATAATTTTAATTGTAAATGTAAAACATACTCATAATCAGAATTATGAGAAATTATTTTACTCTCTACTTTGGTAATTTCTTGTGAAAATGTCTCTGACAAAAAATTTTTACAACAAAACCTTTCATATTTTAATTTATTTATCTTTTAAGATCAAGATTACCCATTTAATTGAACGGTGCTTTTATACATTACATTGCACATTGCGAAAAAAAAAGGGGGACAGTTCTATATCGCCCGTTCTACTAAGCCTATTGACTAAATTCAACTTGCGTTTTTCATGTCTCCAAAGCACGACTTAGGATATATATTAGATTTATATATAGCATTGTTCTAATATAGGTATTTTGACACAAAATCGGACTTTTCTGAAATGATATGCCAATTTTGTTCCATATTTCGATTTTACGACTCATTATGCCAAAGTGCCAAGTTTTGTAAAAATCGCAAGAGTAGCTTTTAAAAAATTACCTCTCGGAATTGAGATTTAGTTTACTTTGCGAGGGAGTTTGAGAATGGACTATGGGATCTAAGATGATATTGCTTAATATTCTCGTCCTCCTTAAGCTATTTCCAGCTACTTTTAGCGCTATATGTATGTGAATTTTTTATAATAATGTATCAACTTCTTCTTGATTATCTCGAGTAATCATTCAAAGAAATATCAACGAACCTGTAATTCGCAACAATGCGGTAGTCTTCTTGATGAGAATTCCATTCGATTCAACTCCAAAAGCTCCAACACCGTGAGCAAAGAAAAAGGAGATGCTGTTCTCAGTTTTTCTCAGCAATTTGAATACTGTGATGAAAGTACCGGGAATTACATAGTGTATGAGTATTTAAACAGGCGGTGAATTAACTTGTAAAGGTTTAGGTCCACTCGACATTAGGCGTCAATAAATGAACGCATAATTGTGGTAATAATGGTTAAAAAACGAGATAGAATTTTCGCAAAATACGTCACAATCATTACGTACGGAATTTTGAAATGTTTAAGATTTCTGAAAAATGTTGCTTTACTAAAGAAAAACATTGTAGAACTTAGGAAGGCAACTTTCTGATATTCTTGAAGAATTTAAGTTAATTCAGGGTTCAATGTTGTAGTCTGCATCTTCGAATACTATTAGTTAGAAATGTATTTTTGAAGGAAATCTAACGGGAAAAAAAAAGCCTAAAAAGTTAAATACAAAATTAATCCAACAATCATAGAAAAAAGCAGAAAATCTTAAATTACTGAATCTGTTTTACATTCCCTTACAATTCTAATGTTCCCGAAATCTTTCAAAATCCTGTATACAATTCTCGAATATAATCTCATCCATTTGCGATAGATAAATTTACTTCCGTATTCCGAGTGTATTCATAAAAGGATATCTAGCTCAAATATATTTTATTTTTATAAGAAGACAAAATTGGATTTCACTTTAGATAAAACACTACAAAAAAAGATATAGTGACAGCTGATCTAAATTGATTTAATTGTTTCCAAATGATTTATACAGTTCATCGTTTCATTTATTTATGTCAACAAACAAAATTAAATAAATTAACACCAAACTTAGCTTAGAAAGAACAACAATCGAATTGCGGATAACCGGCATCCGGATACCGGAATTGGAATTCCAAATAACTCGAGAACAGATGGTTGGGGTTTATCGTATTTATATCTTATACGGAATGCGCACTTTGTTATCAATAACTGAAGTCGTCCGTATATTCGCTTCTACTTAAAGTAAAGTAATTTTTTTTTCAATTATCCTCACTGTTAGTCAGGCTCGGGAGTCATTTGAGACGACGAATTTTTTAACATCTTGAAGATAACAATTGCATTCGATAATGCGAATTATTTATCCTGCCCGCATAAAAGTTCTAGTTATTTCACTTGCGAAGAATATTTTTTGCGAGATTCGTGCATAAGCAACCCGAAAAAACGAAAAATAGTTAAACATGTGCCCTCCCTCTTTCCCCCCTTCTATGACTTGAATAATTCATAAACATATTTCACTGTTTCCGCTCCGAAATTTAAATGTATCGAAAAATTATTTTTTAAAAAATTACAGTAGGTATAAAATTCTCCGCATTGAGTTAGGTTGTTAGGGAATGATATGATAGCGAAGTTCCTCCCTTCGAACGGTACAGAAATTTTTAGTATCATTCTATTCATTTTTATAAGCTTTGATTTTGTTCTATCGTGGTGTTTGTCGCTATGGTAAAAAGTTTGCCGTTGGTTTATTTCCCGATAAGCCCCAGAGTTCAAATTTTGCACACACACACGCTGTTTGCGGTAGCGGTGAAGCGATCTTTTCAAAATTCGATTTAGATTTGTTTTTTAGTCTAATTTTTCACATATATCTTCCTTTAACGAACAAACCAAACATCTCCGAATATTACTGTTTGCACCATTGGATAACGATAAAAAACTTTTAAATGAAGTTTATATGAAATTTCAGTTTAATGTCTTATTATTTTTGGGGGTAAAATTTCTGGATTTTTTTGGCGATTCTACATAAACAATCGTTGGAAGTAAAAGAATGATTATTTGCTGTTTAAAGTATTCTTTCTATTAAATAATATGATTGATAACGTGTCATTGGGATTAAAATAAATGGAAATAAAAGTTTTTATAAAATAATCTTTTATCTAAATTTCATAAAATAATTAATGAACTAAATATGGAAAAATGATTTATCATACAATCTAATGGGGGTGGAAATTAAATAATTCTCTTTAAAAATTTTTCCTGCGGTTTTATAACCTTCAACGCTATTTTAGACGAACCTAATATCGCTTTTGCAACTCTTCGTGATATAAAATTTTAGATAAATTTTAGATAATTATTTCATCTCCTGCTTCCATTAAACTATATGATAAATTATTTTTCTATTCTTAGTTCACTAATGATTTTATGAATTTTAAATAAAAGCTTTCTTTCCAAAAACACTTTTTGTTTTTTATTTATTTATTAAATATACCATTTCTATCTTCTATCAAATTTCTGCGGACTTATTCTTTAACTACTAAGCGAACTGTAATCATGTAGTATAAAACTGTTTCTGACGTTATACTGGAATCAGCAAACGAAGATTTGACTGATGGAATATTTTATAGTTTACATGCAATATTTATGATGCTATATATTATAGTAGAAACATCACGAATAATCACTACTTAATCTCTTCGAGTTATTACTAATTATATTATTATTATTATTGTTGAGTTATTACTAGAATTAATTTACATAAATTAAAATTTAAAAAATTGAAAGCTTTAAGATTTTATATTACACCTAAAGGGGGTTAGCGTTTAGCATGTTTTTCGCACTTAAAATACATAAAATTCAATTCAACAGCAATATTACAAAATATTTATAAAATAGCATATCTTTAGAATTTCCGATACACTGTCTCAAGCGCTGGAGATAAAAATGTTTTTCCCGTACAGCGTTGCCATTGCTCGCTTTGAAATCGTTAAGTTTGTTAATCAAAAACTCATATTAAAGTTTTACAAAATTTGAAATTGATAATAAAACAAATTCGAAATTCAAAATTCGTGCTTCCTAATGCCCATGTTCGGTTGGAAGATTACGTTATTCGGAATATGATGGCTCTAGGTAACGTTGTTTTTTTCATAATGCAAGAAACATTCCTGTTTTCATGCAGATTCTTCTTTATTTCGTTTCTTTAAATATAATACATGGAGATAAAATTTGGTAGCAATAGTTTGAAAAGTAAATCGACGCAAAATGCCGTTTTGAAATTAATAGCCCTTTTGGGCCAACGGCCTTAAGACTAAAAAGATTAGTACTTTACGCCTCTTCATTCGTCATCAAATATTTCGTTAACTGAAGAAACGTTTTAGAATTTTGAAACACTTTTAATCTGAAATTTTCATTCTGAAAGTATTTTAATTTTTTTCCCTGAGATTTTGTTCTTCCTGCAGTGTCTTAATTTTCAGGTGGCATTCACCTCGTCTCACCTAAGTGAAATATGTATGAATTGCAGAACCGTCAGTGAAATTTACCCCCTGAAGTAGTTACGTAGCCGTAAATAACGTGAAAAGTTAATACAATGTATCCCACGAGACTAGTTAAATCTTTCCGTAACACTTCAGATTTGCATTTTTACGTGCTGTTTAAAAATTAAACATTCCTTGAAGTCCATAAAGCTATCGCGCGAAATGTTTATAGTCGCTTTGCCTTTTCTCTTTCACTTCTTGGAATTTTTTCGGATTCTTTTATCTTTCTACGGTCAAAGATTAGCTCGCCCACTTTGAATTTTAAACAGTTAGTTAATTTATTTGGTAGTTGCCGAGTAATAGTCGGTGAAAAGAAAATGGAAGTCAAGTTTTCTGATTGATGCCGCTTTCATTTTTTTAAAATTATTTTATGGATGTGGAGAGTGAAAGTGAAAACCAAGTAAGTGTGCAGAGAACGTGTAGCGGTAAAAATAAATAGAATAAAAGAATGGTCATATTAAAGCTGCGAGACAGTCAATTTTATTGCATTACGTATCTACAGAATTAGAGGCATTCTTACTATTGTGATAATTATTTTAAAATTTTACTAACCGTTAAGTTTAATTTCAAACTGACTGACCTTTCTTTTGATGCATCACATTTTTTTCTCGTCACATCAGAAAGTTTGTAGAGTCATTAGGATTTTTTTTGAAGCCGGAGACGTGTAAAATGTGCAATGCCTTGGCCGGGACTCGAACGTGGACCTGTGGAATACGCGCCGAGTGTGCTACCGTTACAATAAGAAGGCATGCAGAAAGGAGGGAGAAAATACCTTATATACTCTCCCTTTTAAAAGGCGACTGGGGATTAGGGGACCCAATCGTCAAATCCTAATGGTGAAGAATCATCATCCACCACCTTTTAGTTCGGGTGCTAGAGCCATTAAGATTTTTGATGCAGGAGAGGAGAAGAATGTGTAATGCCCTCGCCGGGACTCGAAACTAGACCTCTCGAATACGCGCCGAGTGTGCTACCGTTACACTACGAAGGCATGCAGGAAGGAGGGAGACCTTGTAAGTTATGTATATAAAAATACGCACAATAGAGGTTAAAAAACTAGCGAAGGTTAACTGCGACATTTCTCTTAATGAATGAAAAGAGTCGCTATGCTCTTTTTTAGTGCTAGCAGTAATTTTTTTTGGAGTTCATGAGTCAGATGACGCATCAATTCCCATTGCCGCTTGAAATCTTTCAGGATAAAACCAATTGTCCGGCTTTACATCAAGGGTTCTCTACTCTTAAGGGGAATTTCATAGTTTCAGAGGGGGGAATTGCGGACAGCCTTTCATTTAGTTCCTAAGTATTTAGTTTTAGTTCATGAAATTAAAAACTATTTTTATTCAAGTTTCGATATTTATAGACATTTTGCGTGCACTCTTTTTGTTTAGTTTATAAAATATATTTAAAAATAATCTAAATCTACATAAATTCATATATCTTATGTGAGGTTTGGGAAAGGAGAGAAGCGAGTGATCAATGCTAAAAAGGAGAGCAGCACAATGGGGCAAAATAATTTGAAAAACCACTGCTTTAGAGGACTTGATTTTCCGATTTGAACGTTTAAAGGCAGGTCGTATAATTATTAGCAATAACTGCCGAGAGATAATCGATGCTCTAATTCGTAAATTTTTACCTGAGTTAGTAACCCAACAGAAATGGTCAAGATGATGAATTTTAATCTGTGTTTGTATAAGTTGACTGCAAGCCAGGGCGATAACTCGCTGACAGGAAGAAAATAACTTTTATCGAAATATTGTTAGATGACATGTTTTTAATAAGAATTACATTAATATCTAATGTATATCTTAACTTTTAGCTTGCCTCTCTGGTCGGTATAGTGGTTAGCAATGGTGGTTGCCATCAATCGCAAAGAGAACATGAATATTTGTGAGTGCACAATGTCTGTGAAGCATGCCAGCCGAAATCAAATGCTGGCCAGCCAAAATTCTTCTCGAGCAGTTTGGTGTCAGGGGAAGAGGGATATGAGACCCTGAGATCCTTCCCTGGGCTTAAATCGATCGAAAAGCTAAGGGTGAAATTCTAGTCTCTTGGCCAGTTCTACCACTACCTATGCTAATGTTCCACTGTTGTGGTAGCAGTTAGCAGTTCTAGCTGCCATATCATTGACCCGAGATTGAATTTCGGAGAGGAATATTTGTAAATGTAATAGTGTCTATGCAACATGAAGTTTTTAAAATACTGGCTAGCCGAAAAGTCCTGTCGAGAGGATCTTGGTGGTGATGGCGCTCAGATTCGCCCATTTCCTTCCGCTTTGTGTTTTTTATAAAATTTTGGACGGATCTGTAGAGTAAGTACTGTAGGACGATACTTGTAAATCCACTGGTCAAACGGTGTCCCGTCCACTTCTTTTCTACTATTATACTGACTTCTTCCTGTCCTTATTACCATACCTGCGCAGAGTTACAGTAAGTACTGCTATGGGGCAATACCTAGCATACCGAACCGTTTACTCAAAAATGCTGCTTTCAACTCCGAGATCCAGATAAAATTTATCGAGATTTCCAGTTCCTAAAGTCTTTCATTCTCTACATTTTTCTATCAGAGTCGATGAACAGTACTAAAAATTTGCACTATAACAATAGTATTGACTTTCGAAACATTTATATCTGAATTTTCATTGGATCGTGAAATTACCACTCGTACCGCCTAATGCCTTCACTGTAGCAGAAAGGGCCTTATTAAGTATTTAGTTTTAGTTTATGATTTAAAAAAACTGCTTTTATCCACGTTTTAGTATTTATAAATTTTTTCTACAATTTCTGTTGCTTAATCTATAAAACACACTAAAGAATCATACAAATCTAGAAAAATATTTAGTTTTCAAGTTTTGAAAAGGAAGGGGAATGATCTAGCAATGATAAAGGTCTGCATAGGACAAAAAAGCTTGAGAACCACTATTCTATCATGTTGAAAAGTTTACTATTAATGTTTAAAGATGTTTTAAAGAATATTTAAAATTTGAAAATATAAAAATTACTATAAACTTTAAAAAACTGCAATTACCAATTTTTCAAAAGTTTAGGATCTTTTATTACTTATTTTATTTTATATATTTATTTCAAATTTAGTTAAATCTGTGCTTGCAGCTTCCAGTTTAACGCTTAAACTATTTCAATATAAACATTTATACTTAGCCTACTAGTTTAAGAATTAAATCGTCGGGCATTCAAGATTTGGCACATAAAAACCATATATTTAAAAAGGCTGTTAAAATTAAATGATTGTAAATTTTTTCTGTTATTTTATTTCATCGTAAATTAATGAAACCTAGAGACTTGTGCACTAATTCAATAAAAAAAAACTTTATTCGGGACACCAGCTGTATATTTATTTCCCTGGAATTACTCATGAGATACGCAAGAAATACAATGAATCCTCTCTACTTTTTCGGATGGTTTCTGTCTTTTGCGGAAGTGGTCGATTTGATTTGAAGTTTAGTACCGGAGTTTATTTACTTTCTAAGAAAATACTTGTAGCTTTCAGAGGTTTCTGCTATAATAGGGTTCGCTATGTTTCTCTCAAATGGCAATAATTTTTATTTTGATAGGACACTAGATCCGCTTAAAAATTTATAATAAATGTTCCAATCGTAAGTTTACGGAATGATCTAGTGATCTATGAAACTTGAAGGTATATAGAGAGAAATATTTGCAGATCTTTTAGAAAAGTTAAAAAGTTTTCCTAAGAAAGCAAACACAGAGTTTATTACAAGCTTTTGTCTCGCAGTATTTTGAAAATACTTCAGAAAAGTGGCAGTGAACGTGTTGGAGATATAAAAATTAATTGTAAAAAGATAAAACTATTGCCTATAAAAAGAGAAATAGAATTTTTGCAGATACCATATTTCCTCAGATATTTTCTCCTAGCTTTAGCGCCAAATTCTACAATTTTAAAAATATTCAGGGTAATTTTTCGCTTCCTTAATGCAATCAAAGAACAAGCTTCCCTAAATTTTCAAATAGATTCGTTCAATTAGGGATCGTTTTCATCTCACTAACAAAGACAACTCCTCGCAAACTACCTGCGAGGGTCACGCCGAACCTTTTACTTCTAACTGCTGAACTTTACGCCACCCTAATTCAAGAACTATCCAACCACAGCGAAACAAATAAAAACTGACATTGTGTCAGCGATTTCGCTTGCACACTCACCGTCTCAAATTAATTTAAAATGATTTAAGGCCTAAGAAGTAGTAAATACAAGAAGGGGCGAGACTCAAGTTACAGGATAGTAAAAATTAAGATACCCTATTATAAATTGTAATATCAATATTACTATATATTCTCATTAGACTAGAAGTGCGCGATGAAATACAGTAATAATAATGATAGGGGCTTTATCGGGGGGGGGGGAGCAGCAGAAATTCATTTGCGAGCATCATTGATTAAAGTAAAATAACTCTGCATATAATTCGGTTCCTAGAGTAATGAACATTTTTTACTAAGTGACAAGGTTTATTTAATTGAAATACGCTTTCGAAAGGGATTTACTTAGAGAAAAATATTTCGCAAGGGAGTTATCTTTTCCAAAATAATATGACATGATATACATAATGATTACCTTAGAAATTATTTTACAAAATTATAATGCTTTAAGTATATTTTATTTAATGAAAACATGTATTTGATAGAAAGAATTAGTTAAATTAACTCCCTTTGGAGAAATATGCATTTTTGGCTATATCACATTTTTTTTTTTTTTTTTTTTTTTCTTGAATAGTTTTAGATTACTTATGCTCTTGTTAAACGACAGTAACCGCCAAATATAATCTATATATTATGAGAAATTCTTCATAACGAAATATATTCAAATAAGAATTGTTTTATGACCTTATTATATTAATTTTAAATAATATTTAAGGCAGGAAAGTGTTATATTTAAAGATAATAGTAAGCTCTTTAGAAGAACAAGAAATTTTATTTAAAATAGAAGAAAATTTTGAATTTTCAGTACCAGAATTTAAGCAACAAATAATTGTAACAACAATTTTTTTTTTTAAACCAACAGTTTTATTCCTGAGTCATCGATTTACTCCTCTTCCACTTTTACTAATTTTTCATATAATAATCATTTATGAGCATAATGCATTCTGAAAGCATGCTTGTAATCCAACGCACTCGTACATCAATGCAAATTTTTACCTACGAAACAATGAAAATTCAGATAATATCGATTACTAATCCAAAACTATTAATACAAATTAGATTTAATTAAGGTTAAAATTAGATTTAATTAAGTGAAATTAAAATGCTTTGTTAAACTTTGTATTGTTTTGTGAAAACGTTTTTAAATTTTGCGAAAAAAATGTACTGGCTTGTCATCTTTGTTCAGATTACGCATTCGGCCCAATTTAGTTTGAGACCACTGCTTTAAATTAATATCACATTATAAAATCCATGAGATTTTGGAAATTGCGTTATATACCTGCTGCCAGTTTCGAAAAAAAAATTTTATTTTTCCTCCTCAGTTTTCAATTTTAAGACTGTTGCCATTCTTGTGTCAGCAGAATTTTAATTCGTGCTTCAAGAACGTAATAGTATGAATGGTGTTACAAGCTGCGTAATTTAAAAACGATTTTAAAACTTCATCATTTTTATCCTTATTGCATTTTAAGAATATAACTGCTTGATATAATTTACAATGTATCCAACAGTTAATTTCTATTAGAATTTAACAACATTGTAGTTAAATCATAAATTCATCATATACAGGGAACCTCACATCCCGAACGCCTCACTTTACTAAGCAAAATTATCTCAGCAGTAAAAGCGTCGGTTGACGAACAGTCTATCGAGTTACAAACACTTATGTCATTAACAGATTATTTTCAAACGTTATTTGGTTACCTTATTCTTTCTCCTTTCCTCATGCTTCGTGGTGTAATGAGTAGCATACTCGACGCATATACCTAAGGTCCAGGGTTCGAGTCCCGGCTAGGGCACTGCACATTTTTCATATCTCTTGCTTCGGAATAACTCAATGAATCGACAGATGGCTCCTGAACTACACCACCAGAATGCCCCAATCGCCCTTTAAACTTTAAAAGGGATACTATATAAGGTATTTTCTCCCTCCTTTTTCCTTCCCCCTCTTTCCTCGTGGTGGAACTGGAAATACACTAGACGCGTATTCGGGTAGTCAGGAGCTCGAAACCCGGCGAATTCATTGCATATTTTTCCCGTTCCTGCATCAATATAACCTAATGACTCTGTAAGATATTTCAAGTATTAAAACAGTACTTTAATGCGAGTAGTAATCACTACACAAATCTGTGATTTTCTGCCAACATCTTGGTAGTTTTTCAAAGAATTAGGTCTAAAAACTTGGTGGCCATGAGTCCACAAACCAATCAACTTGGACGTCCTGTACAGAATGGAAAATAGCACCAATGAGATGTAGCTGCAGGTACAGAAAAAGATAGAAGATCAAAGGAGCGATGTCGGGGCTATACGGTGGGTGTGGCAAAAACTCCCATTCGAGTCCGTACAGAGTCCAGCCGGTGAATGCAGACACATGTGGTCTTGCATTATCTAGATGAAACATTGCCTTTTTGCACCGAAACTCATTTAGATGCTTTTCCTTGATAACAGCGTCAACACGGACTAGCATCTCGCTGTACACCTTATTGTCGAGGGTTTTATCTTTTTCAAGATACTTTTTGTGGATAATACCACTGCAATCCTACCAGATACAAAGAATGATCTATTTGTTAGTCAAAATGCGCTTTGCGACGCTACCGACGAGCTCACTGGGCACAGATCAACCCCCTTTTCTGCCTGTGTTGTTGAAGTAAATCCACTTTTCTTCATAAGTGACGATCTGGTCCAGAATTTTGCCCTTGTGTTGGTTATTCGTGCAGGCCCGAACACATCTGTCTTTACCAGCTTGATTCAGCTCATGCGTCACCCAGCGATTGAACTTGTACGTCAAGTTTATGCGATGCATAGCGGGACTAATGGACATGGTACTAACATCAAACTCCTTAGTGAGCTCTCGAATGGTTGCATACTGATCTTCTTTACAAGTTCTCGCAGGTGGGTCTCATCAACATCAGTAGGGCGGCCAGAGCGCTCTGCTTCTTGAATGTCATAGTTCTTGTTTTTGAACTTTCGATACCAAACCTTCCCAGTGTCATATGATACAGTATTAGTACCTAAAGTTATACACATGATTTGGTGACATTCTGTAACTGACTTTTTGCAACAGAATTGGAAGAAATTGATTGTTCTAATCTGGTAGCGTGATAGTTCCATTTCAGACAACTTGTACTTAATTTCAACGATATCGTTTTACGAATTTCACAACACAGAGTTCTAAAGGAAGTCTCATTCTTTCAAGTGCCAAAAATCGTTTGAAAAAAATATGATTAAATATCCCAACGCTAAATGTTTGCGCAGACGATATTTGCGATGGCGAGAAACTTTCTTTAAAACCTGATATGATTGGAAACATTGTAACAGTAACCATATTTTCAGTTTGATATGTTTTAGTAAAGAAAATATATTAAATTCTTAAACATAGGAGAAAAATATAAAATATTAAACAGTTCAGTTTTGATAAACTCAAAAAAAAATATTGATTGAAAACCTGAAACAAATTCCGTTTTTTTTAATGTATTTTTGTTACTTATTTAATACCCTTTTAAGATAATGCTTAGATAATGGAAGTTTAAGACATGATATTTATAGTTAAAATAAAATATCAGACTTAGTCTTAACATGAAGTTTTAATAAATTTCGTCTGCAGAAAATATTTAATGTGACATTTGAGTAATCCGAGTCGCAGATAAAAGACTAGTTTAGAACAACGCATTTGTTGCAATTCTTGATTCTTGAATTGTATCCAACTGCTTATAAAAAGTGCTAAGGAACGAAAAAAGGAAAAAAAGAAAAGTTTATTTTTAGCAAAAGGACTTTTGCTTTTTATTTTGGGATTAGTTTCTGCATTCAGATCTTAGTTCTTAACACTATTTTAGACTGTACTGTATAATAGTTAATTTGTAAAATTAATTTATGAAATGTTAAATAAAGGAACCAGTTTATTCCCCGATGTTTTGCTGTTCTTTGCCGATTCGGGAATCCTATCAAACTATAGTTTTTGTTTTGTGGAACCTTGGCATCTTCAGTCGTAATTATTACAAAACATTGGAAATATATTAACGGTGTCTAAATTTTATGCTAAAAATGAAAAGTAAATCATTATAATTTTATTCATGAAAGTTGATTTGTTTCGTATTAGTTTATATAAAAATAAAAACTGGAGTATGTAAAACTATTTTAGGAGCTGGTTTTACAGCACATGGTACTCGGAATATTTTTCAAATTTTCGTTTCGACTTGCACAACCTCTAGATACTTTATCTTTTACCACGATAATTTGTACGATGATGTTTCAAAACTGCGAAGTTTTTGCATCACTTTATTTTCTACAGCGAAGTCTTAGAACTATGTTTTCTCGTTGTTTTCTTTTTTGACACAATGTTTTGGACAAACTGAGTTTTCCCTTAACGATGTTTTTTATGCCACGTGTTCATCTGCTATGTTTTTATTTGAAACTGGTCAAGTGGGCTTATGTAGTGAAAATTCACAAAGTTTCCGCAGCCTAGGATTTTCACACTAACAATTTCGCAGTAAGAATTTATATTAATACTTCGAATTTTAAAGAACATTTATCAAGTATAAAGCTGTAGCACAAATAACTTGTACTGAAAAGAATATTATAAATTTGTTACAAATTTAAATTTACAAATTCTGGAAACTAGTACCGTTATTATTCTGGAAACCAGTATCGTTATTCTGGAAATTCAGTACCGTTATTTTAGATCAGAATGGTCATTTAATTGGATGGTGTTATCTCTTAAATAAAAAAGCAGCCTCAGCTTGGAAAATTTTTGTCTAAAATTGTACAAATTTTGATGACGTTTAGACCTTTTCAACAGCAAACATTTTGCCCTGACCTATGTCTGATGGCCCTCAAAACCTATAGTTTTAATCTAAATTTACGCTAAAAATTAAGTTTTTTTTTTTTTTTTTTTTTTTTTTTTTTTGCCGATGTTAAATTTTACACTCAGACACACCCGTACCTACGAGATACGGTCGTGGGCACATTGCTAAGGCAGTCGATTTAACTAACGACTGTAACGGCTAGGCCGCTAGATAGACTGAGCAGACAAAGCATGATGAATACTGAAAACGTTATTGGCACGAGTTCAGTATTTGCCTGTTACTTCAAAAGCACTTCAAGGTCGTTGTCTGCCCTCTTTCCATTAGCGATCGTAAACCGTGTCGTCATTACTAAAGAGCATTTATTTCCCCCGCTTCATTTGAGACTGTAGTTCAAGTCAGACTTCTCTTGCGCTCTTTTCATGAAATAAAACTTCTAAAAGGAAAATGAAGTGGGGAAAAATTTTAAGCAGCTCGACGTTTTTCAGGCAGCTGTTGTTTCCACGACTACGAGTGAAATCGAGAGGCTTAAAGTCGCTGAACACTGGTAGTTCGTTCCGGGACTCGAAACCTGGCGAACGGGCTGGCTGCATGTACGTTTCCGTGGTTTTTTTATGTGTAACGTGCATACGAGCCAGTTCTCCTAGAAAGTCCTCCACGAAAGCATTTCTCCTCTAAGAGAAATAGCCCTCGAGGCCTTTGCCATAATTAAATAACCCGAAAACGAAATCGAACGGCGAAAAATGACCTTGGAAATTCCTATTTTAAGACAACAGATTATTAGTTATGCTTCGCATACACGGATTTTCTTAATTAAGTTACATATTTAAAAAGAAAAGAACTTTTCGGCTTTGAGACTTTTTTTATATAAATATGCTGTGGGAGGGCGACTATATGTAACTTCGAGAAAGATCTTTTTCTTTTATTCCAGAAATCCAATAAAAATTAGCTTGATTTGAATTCCTGGTTTAGATTTTGGAAGAGAATTATTCTGAAGGACAGTTTTGTAGAAATTTTAAATTCTAATAGAGAGTACTGTGAAATTTATTTCACGGTAGAAAAGACAACATTTATAATAGAATCATCTAGCCGCTTATAGCAGAATAAAAAATTCTAATAAAAAAGCCATAATTCACGCGCTTATTCGACGTTCGCGGAAAAATCTGCCATTTGCAAAATCCTTAGAAAATCCTCTAAAATTCCTTAAAGAAAATGAAGGAAATACGCTGTGCGATAAACTTACTGTCCTAATGAAAGAAAACAAATTTATTATCCCAAAGGGACAATTTGCCCAGAAGGGCTATTAATTTCGTTTTGGCATTTTGCGTCGTCCACTTAACGGCGTTTAACTTTTGAAACTGCTGCCACCCAATATTAGAGCCCTGCATTAAAGAAATTAAATAATGAAGATTAATAATTTAAATATTTTGTGATATTGCTATTGAAGTGAATTTTATGGCTTAAGCGCGAAGAACATAATATTTAGTAAGCAACGCCCGAAACTTTAAAAAAACGCTCCTTTTGGCGTAACATGAAATCTGAAATCTTTCATTTCTTTTTACTTTTATTTATTTATTATTTTCGCATTAAGGACCAATATTTCCTATTATCGCTCCAGAAATATATATGCGCCATGTTGCTTATTAACCAAGGTTAAATTAAATGCCTTTCTTGTTTTCAAAGCAACTGAAACTTTTTAAAGAGTTTCGTACTACTTCGTTACTTGTTTTGTAATATTTACTGTGTTGCCCGTTTACTTGAAATAGTCAACCGAGAGGTGCCCGTTAAAAAGTAGAGAGATTTTTTTTTGTACTTATAACTTTGAGTTTCTCCTTGCATATCAAATTTCTAATTTCAAAGCGACATGGAAATGCGCAGAATTCCAGCACGCCAAAGATACGTTTCACGCATTCTAGACGGCTGCAAGACAGCTGGCTTTTTATGCTTTTTTCCACCGTTCGCATTTTCATGCATAGCTATCCATTCCGATTTGCCATCCATGTACGCTGAGTGCCAAATTGGAAAGATAAGAAAAATTTTCGGAATCCATCTTCCTTTCAGAATTTCTTTGAATAATCTATTTTAGAAGCATTAAATATAAACACGAATTTTTATTTTGCCTAAACGAAATCATCTGTAAGATGTAATCGCTTTATCTAAGCATGCTTTGTAAAAATATAACAGTAATGATAATTGTCACAATTCATAATATATATTAAGATAATATTGAAACAGGTCACCAGGCCCATGGGCGCATTCTTTTAAAACACTTAATGGAGACGTAATTCCGTGGTTCTTTTATTAAGAACTTATATTCGACTTGAAATCTTGGACAGTTTAAACCACAGTTGCTAATGCGGCTTTATATAAACAGCGTGCCCCATAAATGTTGCGACAAACTTCTAGGGGAGGTAGGGCACATCATAAGGATTAAGAATTGCATAGGAACCCATGGCCCAGAAACGTCAATGTACACCGCCAGAGGATGCTCTACAGGAGAATGCTAGTGGAAAGTGAGGATTGCCTCATTCGAGCGGTACGCCCCATACGAAGAGCATGCAACGCTATACGAACGGAGAGCTTGTGAACATGTGATTCCAACATGATGGAGCACCTGCTCATTTTGGACTGGATGTTCGTAGCCATTTGAACAGATCATTCCCGCATCGATGAATTGGGCGTAGTGGACCGATTCCTTGGCCATCACGCTCACCAGATTTATCAAACCTTGATTACTTTTTGTAGGGAGCCATCAAAAGTGTTGTGTATCACGATCCTGTTGTGTCTCAAATGGATCTCGTGGCAAGACTCGCCTGCGCAGCTGCTATAATCAAAGAAACTACCGGTGTGTTTGAACATGTTCGTCAATCAATGGTTCCGTCGGTGTCAAGCATGTTTGGCGTCTGGTTTAACAACTTCGAGCATCTGTTGTAACATTCAAGCTGTCGAAACACCATTTGTATTCATGTCCGATAAATGTTTCAAATTAATCACTCTCTTGTTTCCTTTCACATCTTCTACCTCTGCTATCACTTACCCCTGACTTTTCCGGGTACAGGTTCCTATGCAATTCTTAATTGCTTAAATGTATTACCATTAAAGCAAACTATAGCACAAATCATTTTGTGCTGTAGTTTGGTTTAGCGTGTTAGATTAGAATCTGAAAGAAACAGTAAAAGTTTTGTCTATTGAAATTATTTCTTCTTTTCTTATATCATCCCGTTCTTGCATTGATGCATTGAGAGCTTGATGGTATACTCCAATTTACATTTAAGACAATTCTACTTGCTTCAGATAATGAAAAACATCCGTCGTGTTGTCTTTGGAAATATGTTCAATAAACTTTAAGACTAACGCATTTCACAAGAAAAATATGTAAAATTAGTAGTAGTTTTGCCTTCAGTACAACTGGCACAATAATCCATTAAGTGGCGGATTCCAACAGGAAAAAAAGATAATTTTCTACAATCTCCATAACATTTCTAAATGGCATCCATCAAAATTCCATCGTTTCTGTAAGTGAACGATGCAAATTTTGCAAGCAAAACGAAATCACTTGGATATAGATGTGATGAATATCGCGGGTGGCGAGGAAGCTGAAATGAAGCTGTGATCCACATTCACACTTCGATTTACATTCTAGCGATACTTTTCTCTGTATAAATATGGCAACTAACCTTTTGACAGAATCATGAGAAGATGCTCTATCGCCATATGCTCCAACTATATATTCAGAAATATTTCTCGGTCGCGTATTTCCAAACCCTACCCCACTTTTCGAATTTTTGACGTCATGGACAAATCGACTAGTTTCGCCTGGATGGTAATTCTTGAGCATGCGCTGAAAGGCGAGAAGTAAGATAAACAGAACTTTGGCTTGCGCCTGTAAACAGTATTAAGTATATTGTCTGAAAGTGTATTCGTTTATGTAATTGCATAATTTTACTGTTTCTGTAATAAGAAAAACTTCATTCAAATAAAATTTATTTTAATATAAATTATTATCTGGTTATAGGATTTACACGAAATGCTGAATACTCTAGGTACTATCGTAATCTTCGCATAACCTTTCACATTGGATTTTGCCTTATCATTTTAAAATATATTTTATTATAAAGATTAAATCAAAGCAAATTACTTTGTTAGAGATGTGAATCTTCTAACTGAATTTTCTTTTTATCACTTATTTCCTCTTTGAAAACACATTCATATTTGACAAATAATTATCTCCGCTGAAAATTTTTTGATTGTTTAAGAACTATATTTGTCAATAATGTAATAAAAACTCACTAATCTAGTGCTTCATAAATCAATATGACAACGAATTCAAAATGTTTTAAAAAAACAGTTCTTTAATCTTTATTTTGTAGTAGATGCAACTAATGTCACAGAGAAAAAATATTTCAATAAAAAAGTTCTCCATGTTAATTCAATAGCAAAATTATTTCTATTTCAGTGAGAAATCCTCTTTTAATGCTTATATAACAGAAAAATGTAACATAAGCATTTTAGAAGTTTTAAATATAAGCTAAAGGTTTATTGTACAATTTTATGTAAGAAACGTAATAATTTACTTTCATTCCTTTTAAATCGGCATATTAGTTTCCAATCAACTAAAATTTTTGGCAAGTTAGACTTAACACACAGTATTCCGTCACTTAAAATATCAATTAATTGTTCTTTTTCATTTAGAGATACATTGGAATTGAAAATACCAAAGGCAAAATGGGTCACAGATCCAAAAAAATTTCTGTCAGTTTTATCATATGTTGTTCTAAACAAGAAATCTGTATTATTTTCTTTAGTAAATTGTGAAAAAAAAAGCATGTTTCTGTTTTTTTTTTTTTTTTTTTTTTTTTTTTTTTGTTCATTTGTTCAATTCTCCTTGCCAGTATTGGCTTAGTTTTAAAAGCTTACATTAGTACAAAGTGCGACACAGTGTGTCTAGGTAAGATTATTTGTTTCAAAATGTCTGTTAATAATTTCAAATATTTTCTCTCCAGTTGCTTTTCCTTCCCAAATATTACAACATAAAAAATATTCTACTGCGTCATTTTCAAAAATATATCTTACATAAACGATGAATTGAAACATTTTAGTAATGTCGGTAGTTTCATCAAGTTTTATAGTAAAGACTGGATTTTGGTTTCTATAGTGTCTGATATGACAAAAATTTGGTGAAAAACAGTATCTTTTTTTAATGCTATTGCTTTTAAATCATTACTATATTTTTCTGCATGCATAAATGGTGTCATTTTAATTGCTGAAGGAAGAATGAGCATTCTCCAATTGTATGAGGTTTTAAATTTTTTACAATTAAATATGAAACTTTTAAGGATGCCTGTAAATCCTTCTCAGGAACTGTTGTATATTTTTTCAAAAATACATTTTAATTTTTCATGCTCTCAGCTCATTCCTTAAAAAAATTCTTCAGATTTATTTACTTAATCTTTATGTTTAGTTTCTGAGGTACTTTTCAGTTTCACTGGCGCAAATCTCGCCAAGCAGACTTTGTTGACGACAACATACAATATACACATAAAAATGTTAACAAACATTAGTTCTAAGAATTTTTTATCTTAAAGGTACAAACATTTTATATGTTTGTGCCTTCAAAAAAAATGGAAATATGGAATGTTTAATTTAAATATGGAATGTTCAATATGGAAATGTTAAATTTAAAATTCCTGGCAAATGTTAAAAAACATCCAAAATTCTCTTCAAATTCCTTATATCTTTTATTGACAAATAAATTTCTTTGAATTTGGTGACCCCCCCCCCCCACAAATTTGTTCATGACTCCCAGGTTAAAATTTTGTAAAAACACAAGTTATCAATTGCATTTTGGAAAAAAAAAAAAAAGATTTCAGGCTTGTCTTAAACAGAACAGCTGTGCTATGCAATCTCTGTGGGTCCTAAATTCTAAAAACTTTTCCACTCCTAAATTCCAAAAATTTTGCTACTTGATATTTCTGTAAATTCCAAAATTTGCACACCTGCCATAACTGCAGTGGCTGTTGCCTCAGTTATCCAATGTTCCAACAAAATCAAATAATGTAATGTTATTTTAGACCAGACTTTCTTAAACTGTAGATCGCAATCCCCATCTACAGCAGGGGGTCGCAAAAAATTTTAGTAGTTTTGGTATTTCTTAAACTTAATATAATAATTTCACAATTACCCAATATTTTTACACAATGTATCTGAATATAGATAAAGATAAGACAATACAGCAAAGAGAAAAACAAAAGTGTTTCAACGCATTCTGTTTATAATACAAATGTTCATTTTAATTGTATTGCATGTGACGCTCTCATTTCGTCTGTTAATTCATTAAAATTTTCACATTGTTCTATGTCTTAAAATAAGAAATTAAAGATAAGGACCTAAAACTGCAATACTATCTTACAATACAAGGGAAAAAATTGACAGTTTCACTCGCGCGCGCGTGTATGTGTGTGTCAGATTTTCGCAATACTTATGGGGTCCCACAAAATTTTCATAAATATTTTGTGGTTGTGAAAAAAATACCCACGGCGCTGTAGCCGAGTGCAGGTCACCGGTGACCCCCACGGCAGTCAACATGTTAAAATAAACCATCACAAGAAAAACCAAAAAAGTAGTATAAGAGAGCAAGAAAGGTGAGGAATCCAATTAACTTTAACAAAATATCGTCAAGAGGAGTTATGTCGAATTTAATTACATTTCCCCTTCTAAAACAAAATCCTTGCTTTTCTGTATCCAGAATCAGCTGATGAACCATTTCAATATATTTTTTATCTTAATAGTTCACCAAAAAATCCTAGTCCTCCTCAAAGCGAAGGAAAAATCACTGAAAATATCTTCCGATTTAAAAATATTTTTCTAATCTAAAAAAAAGAAAGAAAGAAAACATGCCCTTAAAAATGTAGAAAAAATTAAAATCCTACAGTGGAAAATCTTTGAAAGTTCAAAATAATTTTAACACAAAACTTTACTAGAATCTCTTATCAAACAGCAGTAGCAGAGAAAAATGGGAGGGGGGGAAAGAAGTAAAATCATTAAAAATATCTTCCAATTTAAAAAGATTTTACTAGTCTTAAACAGGATTTTATCAAGTTAATTTGAATTTGAATTTTTATTCTTTCTGAAAAATTGGTTCTAAATTTCTTTCTTTATATATTTACTGATCAATTTTTAGCAGCATAATGCACAAAAATTTTTGGAAGGATTATAAATTTTCCTTTTAAAAAATTATTTGTATATACATAGTCCAAACACACCTGTATACAGTGGAATTCGTTTAACGCGAAATATCGGTTAACACGAAATAATGCAACGGTCCCCACAAACTACTATGTATTTTCATGCATTTTGTTTCTCTTCACACGGAACAAAAATCGCTTAACACGAAAAGATATCCTTTCTGGAAATGAACAAAATACAGAAAACACTGGCATCGCTGGCGAGATTTAAGAAGGGTGTGAAATGAAAGAGAGGTGAATTCACATGTTTCGTACAAAAGAGGCTAATTTGGCTTTGAAATACCCTCGGAATAGCCTGTGACACGAGCCAGTTTTGTTTATCTACGGTACTTTCGCCTTCCATGTCTACAAACGCCACACAAACATCTCATCTCTCATCAGTTAGCTTTGGAATTCACTGATGAGTACATGGCAGTGTGAGTAAAAATTAGTGAGTTTGGCTTATATGTTGCACTGCATAGAATTCAGCGATTCCAAGGATGAATGAAAATTATTTTCATTACACACGATTCTCAAAAGTATCAGATTCTTCGGCGCCGAAAGGAATGGAGAAGTAGGATACTGAAATTGAGCTGGCACTTAATGAAATGTTTGAGAAAGTTTCTGTATTAATGAACTGTCCTACTGTACTATCAGAAGAATTCGTTGCAGTAGTTTATGAAAATGTGTGTACAGCCCCAATTATGGCAGACAAAGTTATTTTGAAGTTTGCTCAAAGCTAAAAAAATATATTTTTTAATTACTTAAAACATAGAAGTTATTGGCAGAGATTGTTGGATATAAAATTACTACTTCAAATTTTCAGATTACTATTGTTCATATTTAAAGTCTCAACTTGCAGTCTTAATCCACATAACAACCATTGTAAAAATCACCCGTTATCATATTCCAAAGATCAGCAGCATACATTGTTTTCAAAACTGTGCATAATATTAAATATTGGCTTTTGATAGCCAAGTTGATACAAATAAGATGAACTGTTTTTATGATTTTAGACTAGTAATTTTTTCTTCCATTCACTTATTACAATATTTCATTTTTTATATGCTCGGCTATCCAAAATTTCAAGAGCTTTCCGGATATTTTTTTTTTTTTTTTTTTTTTTTTTTTGTTGAGTTTTTACTATACATACATTTCAGCATTTACATCATCAAAATTGCACATACTTGAAGTGAATTTACTTTTACAGCTAAACACAGGAACTGGAAAACAAAAAAGTACTTATTCAGAGATTGTACTTCTTTTTCGTTCATGAAAATCAAAGTTCATTACACAAACATGCATTCACACTGCACAAGCATGTATGGAAATTCTTAATACATTTAGTAATCCTGATAATTGATTACGCATTTAGTAAATAAATCAGAAAGTATTTTAAAGTATAACAAATGAATAAAATAGTTAAGCTTTTATAAAACACAGCATAATACCACAGTTACGAAAATATTTAATGTTATAAAGTTAGGTAATTTAGTAAATTTCAATTGTTCTCCAAAGCAATGAATTATGAAGTTCCTTGTATATCTTTATAAATGAAATTTATTGCTGTTTCAAGCAATTAAACAACTGTTCAAGTTATTTTAATAATTTTGAAATATATACACTAAAAGAAACAATAAAATGTATTAATCTATTTGTCAACCTTGATTTTGGCACGAAAGTCTGCAGAATGCGTCGTATTTTTTAAGCACATAGAGGCACTGCAATTCTTCTGCAATTGTTTTTTTTTTTTTTTTTTTATTTAAATTGCTGTATTGGCACACATACAATTTTTGTATAGTGGCTTCAGATGTGGATAAGTTTTTCGAACACTTTCGTTTGTTTTACTGGCGTCGCTGAGTTTTGCGATGAAATGCAGCACATTTATTGCGGAGTTATCACCTTCCAGATTTTTCATACTGTTAATGTATACTACATCAGCAGTGAATTATTCTCCTCTTTCCTCAAATACACTACGGCGATAAAGAATAACCACTCACTAAAGATTTTGCGTAAATTCCCACTTATAATAATTTAAATTGCGAAAATCTCACAATTAGCACCTAAACACACTATTCAGCAGCACATTTCTTTCGAAAGCGCGCCGTAGTAGTCAAAAGTGCAGTAGGCGTCTTGCCAGGTGAAACTAGTCGATATTTCCGTGACGTCAAAAATTCGAAAAGTGGGGTAGGGTTTGGAAATACGCTTCTCGGTCCTGTGGCGTCTTTTGTTCAGGACTCAATCGCCAAATGATAACAGATATCATCGACAGGCAATATTTCACAGCCTTTCAAAACTCAGATAATAACAGTTGCTGTATGTCCTTTCCTTTACATACTTCTGAAGGGTGAAAGAATCATTTCATCACGTCTCGTCACTCCACAATTATTAGGTCATACTTAGGTTCAGAATTAATGCTCCTCGTATAAGCGTCGTTCGTAGAAATCAACCCCAGTTTACAAATGAATTTTGCTTAATTTTAAGAAGTAATCTTTAGTCCTTATATTCTAAGACCAGTTTGCGGAGGAGCAGTAATATCTCTGAATACTGATACTTTAAACTGAGCTCGAAATCTAGGCAAACAAGCTGGCTACATGGGGTGGGGGGGGGGTTCGTGGTTTCTTTTATGTGCAATGTCGATAACAGCCAGTTCCTTTAAAATGTCATCCACAAAGGCATCCCTTCCCTTAAGCAAATATACCATGTGCCATATACTTCATATACTAAATAAGCCAATATGCATATTTTTTCACATATATACATATAGGGTATCAACAAGGTGCAACTTAGAATCGATGGCGGCTTGAAGTATCTTCCGGAATTTCTCATATGTTTTAGAAACGGCACCTGACTGTTTATTTTTATGCACATTGTCTCTTTAAAAAATATTATATTGTTAACGTTCTCGATGACTCAGAAGAAAATATGTATAATGATAGAAATAGCTTTAAAAAAATCAAACTTTCGATGCAAAATGGCTTCTGATATTAAGCTGCAGATATCAATGGCCTAGAAGAATCATTTTCTAATATGGATTCAGAAATGTAATGCTTTTGTTAGTAAATAAAATTCTATAAAAATTATTATAATAATACTAATTATACTAATCATTAACGTGCTAGTAATTATCATATTAAACCAGATATCTTCCATTAAAAATCACGTGTAAGACCGATGTCATTATCACACCAAGCATACAGGAGCAATAGCTGCCACACAAAGTATTAAAACACTAGTGATTTGAAAAAGAACTTGATAAATAGTTTACTAAGAGGCGGTACCTTTTACAACAATGAACCGAGCACTAGAATGTTGAAATGAGTGAAAGTTTGCTTAAGGAAGGTCTGAAACTTGCACAAGTTCTTCATCTAATAATATTCAGTATAGTAATAAGATATATGAGTCATAACTATACAAGGCATAACTTTATGAATAAACTGAGAAAATGAACAAAGGCATCACTTGTTTGCGGGGGAGCTGTCCTCTCTCGCGTCCAATTGCGAACGCGTTCTGGGAAATAATCTCCTATTTCTTTGCTAAATAGTGAAGCAAAAAATAAAATCATACAATGATGGCAAAACAGACAAAAGAACATAGCAACAGAAAGACGAAGTCGTAGATTTTCCTTGAAAGTGAACTCAGAATCTAAAACGTATAATAGCTTTGAAACACAATTCTTTACTGGCTATTGGTCATTCCAAATTTATCTTAAAAATTTTAAGTTAGGAGATTCGGAATACCGCCAGTGCGGTCAGGTCGCCGACCAAAACCATTATGTATTGAACTGCAATTTAACAGCCAACAATCACCTTCTGTTCGGAGAACAATATTGGTCACAATGGGCAATATTGGCACACAACAGTAAAAACGAAACTAATCAAGTTATCAACTGTTATCCGGAGCAGTCAGTTAATAGGCGGAAAGGGCAGTATAAATGAACAAACTTAGAACAAAGCTCTAAGACGTGTCAGCTAATTTCAGAACTTATATATCATGATTATGGTTTATGTATCATGGTCTTAGGTATCATGATTTTAATCATGGCCTTATGTAACATGTAATTTTATGCTATGCAATTAAGTATGTATGATATTTGATGTAAATATTTCACATATGTATTACCCAATGTAACTGTAAATATTTTCGGAGCTGAAATAAATGCCGTCTGGCTTTCTATCTCTTCCCTTGGAAGGGTCTAGCAAATACCAGGCAATATCTGCTGGGATATTAAACACTGAAAGACTTGAAAAATCAGGTCAGTCGTCATTCTGAAATTGAAAAAAAGACATGTCAGTGCTTGCTAAAAGTTTTCCATGAGTATGAAGTCAATGGTAAAACATTTTTACAGCGTATCGTCACTAGAGGTACAAGCGGGATTGACTTTTGAATCAAATGATGTTCCGATATGATGATCAAATTCCGTGAGCGGTGCATGAGTGATAGGAATATTATTAGTATTATTACTTTCCCTTTTTATGGTACTGAAATTAAAGATATATGACTAACGTTGACTTAAAATCAATAAAATTACGAAAACTTCCTTGGTCATTGACTTGTTTAGAATTGTGATTAATGGCAATGCATGCTCTGATGGTATTTCGAAAAAAAAAAAAAAAGTAATGCACATTAAAGTCTAGAATAAATGATTAAATACTTCTAATGCTCTTAAATTCGTAGTTACGAATGCGATTAGTTCCACTGTTATAAAAATATTTCATAAAAAATATCGCTTTCTTTTATCGATTTGAATCGTAGTCAGCGTGACACAGTATATTAGCCGTAGTAAATGACGTTTATAATTTCATTAGGATTTAGAGACAGGAAATTCATAAAAAAGAATCCAAATTCCTGTGCTGAAAGCGGAGTTTTCGTGTAGCTTACAGCAATATTTCAGGAACTACATGTCACGATATATTACTGTGTCGTGAAGCCTCGTTGTGTGAAGTATAAAAATTTTTATTTTAGTATATGCGTGTTTTAACATTTTTTCTCTGATTTTATTGTCAGTGTTGTACGAATCAACATTTTAAGCAGTTAATTAACAGATAAACTGGCTGGTGTTTCATAAAAATGATTTGCGCGTTGCCCCATGTTTTGACCTCAACACCATGTTTTGACAACTTCTATGGAATATTCCATTTAAGAAAATTAATAGATAAGTGTTAATAATGATGACAATAATCCAGATCACTGTTTCGTGAGATCTATTGTAAATTAGGTTTAATTTATGAGGCTGAACTGCTTATATCAAAATGCGTGAAAATGAAGCAATCAGAAATGGCCCAAGCAGCTTCGATTAGAAATAGCACAAATGCTTCTAATCATTATAGCTATGTTCATGTTCTTTGAAGATCATTGCCCCTTTGATGATCAATCATAAATAAGCCTATATCGACATAACATGATGCAACTCCCAGCAATAGTGGGAATCGTTTGCTTTTGTGTTGCAATACTATGGAACATTCGTGACGAAAATGGATGATAGGTAACAGATAACATAAAATAAGAAGCGTTGATAATTTTTTAGAACGAGAGTAAAGATAAGGAAGAAGAAACAAAGACGGAGTAAACAGTAATAAGATTTTGGAAATATGAGATTAAATGTTTAATGAAAATATGGAATTTGAATTAAGGCAGTAAAAGGTGAAATGAGGTAATATACACTATAAAGGTTCTTTTGTTATTGTTCATAAAACTGCCGCATCTTTCTCTGATATTTTTTCATTAATTTTATTATATCATTTTTCCAGAAAATTTTGTACATTTCTTGCATCATTTTGTACTGAGTTTTCATTCAAGAAAGTTTCCAAAAAGATAAGAAAATTCAATTCTGTTTATCGCATTTCCCAGAAAGATAAGGCGTTTTCTGCCCATATATCGCTCTCGCAGCTTAATCTGCAGAAATATGAAAATATTCTCTACAGTACAATGTAGGAATGTGACAGAGTTTTCTGGACTACACTACAGATAGATGAAAGTATTCTGTGATGTTCAGTATATTTGAAGCTTCGCTTCTAGAAATATGATTCTCGGACAAAAGCATCTACTGTTTTAGTTTTAAGAAAGTTTTTAGAATGTTTAGAATTGTTTTTTAAAAAATGAGCAATTTCTGTGTCGTACATCGCATCTACAGCTTAATCTCCATAAATATGTAAGAAATGCAAAGTTTTTTGCTGTACATCACAGGTTTAATCTCCAAGAAGCTGAAAGCGTTCTCTGACGTGCACTGCATTTACGACCTGCTTTAAGAAGGATGAAGGTAGACCATCTTTAAGAATAGAAAAGGAAATTCGCTTTTTATATACCGTATTTAATAATTACTTGTCCCCAAGATTTAATTTTAGGCACTTTTTTTTTTTTTTTTTTTTTTTCCTAATTTGTTTTTACTTGATTTTGAATTTTTGTTTGATTTTGCCTTTTGATTTGTTGTTTCGCATTTTTAATCTCTTGATCTAGTCAGACGGCTCAGTAAAGTTGCAAGGTATTTTCGTATTTAGAAGGTCGGGAGTTCGAACTCCAGTGAGAGCATTGTGCATCTTTTACGTTCCTATATCGACATAACCTAATGACTCGACAAATGGCGAGCGAATAAATGGTGATGGACGAAATTCGTCACCACCAGGTTTTGGCCGATTGGTCTTCTTAATCCCCAGTCACCTTTTAAAAGGCGCGTATAAAGGGTATTTTCTCCCTTTTCTGCATGCCTTCGTGGTGTAATTGGAAGTACACTCGACGCGTACTCGGGTAGTCCGGAATTCGAAACTCGGCGAAGTCACTGCACATTTTTTACGTTTCTACATCGATATAACCTAATGATTCTACAAGACGTTTTAAGATTTAAAACTTATTGTTCTACATTGTTGAGTGAATGTTCAAAAATTTTCTTTTTAATATTTTTCAAATAAAAAGTATTTAGTGACAAGGATTGCTTCATTAGCTAAGTCCAGACGTAATTAATCGAAAATCATGTTTTCTTAATTATAAATGTGAATCATGTCACATATTCATTCAGATGAAATGAATGATGGCATTTTATGTTAATTTAATAAGTAATTTGACAGCAGAAAAAAGAAGACATACATTAAATCAGCACAAATAAATAAAACATTTAGTGATAGCTAAAGTTTCGTTGGAAATCAATACAATTTTACCAAAGTATTTTATTGCATTTAGCACTTGTCTAGACATTATAGGCTAAATATTCCCGAAATCTGAAAACAAGTGAAATTAACATTGATGCTTTATAGAGTGGTATCACAAATGTCAAAAAGCATTCGATGCTTCATAATACCATAAAAAGGCAGAGCTAACTTCAACAGGCAAAAGCTAGAGGTAGTACGTATTCGTCGAACAATACAATTAACAACAAAATTATCTTTACACACATAAAAAATCTGATGTGTACACCACATGATTTCCTTGTACGTAATATTAAATTATACGCATTTTATTTAAACCTATTGGATTGAATTAAATTTACTTCATCGATAGTGCATAAACCAAATAGAATAAATGCACTCCTTAAAATTCACTATATTTGTTTACCATAGCGACACTCTGGCCCTAGGTTGACTTAACAACGTTAAATTTCATTCATTTTTTAACTCAGAATGTACAAAATTTATATCATCTTAAGTATTATCTAATCATTGCCACATGCCCTAATCAAATACTATAATAAATTTAAAACGATGTATAATAAGCAAACAACCACACAAAAAAAGTTTTTCACAGACGATTCAGTATTTCTCATTTAGTTAATTTAGTTTTCACTTCGCGACAAGGCAAAAATACATAAAAACTCAAAAAATTTTTATTGAAAATTATGGAGTAAATCTTAAACACTTATTTCCTCGAATAAATTCCTGAATGGATTCAGCATGGTTTAAGTCGCAATAATTAAAGATGACGTTACCTTTGTTATTGCGAAGCTTACTTATTCTAGATTGGCAACGAATTTACTATTCTGGTGTTTCAAATGAAAACAAACATGGCCGCCATGGCAAAAATAATTAGGCTTAGCGGCACTAAACAACTTTTAAATTGTTGATAATTCCAAAAAAATTGCATGCAGATTTACTGAAGGCATAAAAACCTTAATCGGAAGATAAGAACAACATAATTCAATCATTTTTAAAGCAAAAAATGCACAATTTACAAACATATAAGAATAAAGGAACTGAGATCACTGATCCGAGTAATAGAGTGGATATAGATAGATTAAAAACACATAGATTTATATATTTTTGGTACGGCCGATTGCAACCAAAATACGAGGTGCACATCTACACGTTATAATAATCCTATATACAAGATTTCAACGTTCTGAGGCTACTCGTTTTTCAATTACGCGAGATACGTACATACGTACGTACAAACGCCACAAAAAGTTCCCTTCAGAATTCATTTTAAATCAGTTTTATAATTTTTTGGGGGAAAAGAGTCCTTTATTCTGTCCTTACGAGTACGTAGGGATGTCACGCAAAAATATCGTTAAATTCCATTCGATAGCGGTCAAAATGGATATTTTCGTTGAAATGTGATGCCTGAAGTTTTTCGCGATTCCTTTTTGCTTCGTACAAGGAAGTAAAAAATCATATTTCATGCCAGTCAATTTGATTTATATTTCCTTGGAAGGTGTAAAACAAAAACTTAATTTTTATTATCCAGTTCGTGAAGTAATCAATCTGACTTATCCTTTTCATGGAACGTTTAAAATGGAAGCTCAGTTATTATTATCCGATCCAATTTGACCAATCCATTTCTAAGACCTAAATAATGGATTAATAACATCCAAAGGCACTGCTAAAGTTTTAAAAAATATGTTTCTACAAGATCAATATTTATCGAAATGAAAGAGTTTTTTATGCTACCGATATATCATTTGGAAGAGTCTTTAAGGTGGAGATTTAAGCAGTTTATAAGCATGTCTGAAAATTAAAGAAGTGGGAGGATGGCTGAATGTATCAAACGAGGGAGTTTTCATCCTCTAGAAACAATTTTAAGAAGTCCTAGAGAATACAAAGCCAGTGGTTTGTTTTTTTCCTGAGCTCAAATAAAAAGAAGGCTTGCTGAAGGAGTGCAAAGAGCATTAAGGCTGGAATTTATAGCATTAAGCTCTTGTTCTCTTTAATGACGAAACATAGTTCAGTTTAATATTTGATTCTAAACGTTTTTGTATCTAGAAGGAGTTATAAAGATGAAATATTCCAATCCTACTTCAGGAATATGAACCATATGGTGGAGCAGATTTAACGACATTGAGCATCAGACTCACTAACTACTCTGCATACATTTGACAAAAGTACCTGTGTCTATCCGCTCATAAATATCCAGATGAAGTTTTTCAACTCTACATAAGGCACTTTAAAGGCACCTGTAAATCTGAATTTTCTTTTCAATGAAAACACACATCAAGCAAATCTCGTAGAATCATTTAAGAATTATGAATAATTAATTATGTTTTCTGGAAATCAAATTAAAGACTATCTTTTCATTTAGCAATTGGATACGCTAACCATATATTGTAGGAACTCATGAGTGGCCTTCATTTAATTCCCGAGAGCTTAGCTAACAAATTTCTTGAAGCTGAAGATATTGAGCTAATAAATTCGTCAATCAAATTTCCTAATTTTTAATCACATAAAAAAAAAGAAGTAAATGGGGATCCTTGAGAAAACATGCACGGTGGAATTCATCTTCTGCTGCCTTGAAAATCATACAGATGAAGTGAAACTCGCTTCCCTTAACTCTAACCACTTTTATTATAGGCAGCATGAAATCACGTTGCGAAATGTACTACGTACGTGTTGGAACAAATCGCATTGACTACGGATGTCAAATATTCGCATTTGTTTCCAAACTATTTAATTTTATAAAATTTCATAGCCGCATTTAATTTATTTCATAAGTTTGTTTGTTTCGAATGAATTCATATTATTGTCTATTTCGTTAGAATAGGCATTTCAGGTTCATTTCTGGCCTCCCTCCAACTTGTCTCGTAACCATGGTAATGACACGTGAGGCAGATGGTCGTTTCCCCTAATTCTTTTGCCCACTTCTTTTCTGTTTAGTATGTTACGCTTCGAGAAAAGAGCATGGATGAAGGCTGACTAGAATTGCGGTAACAAATGAAGTGGAGAAAATAAGTGCTGTGCGACGAACGACGACATATATTTTACGACCGCAAATAGAGGAGGATAGGAAAGGCCTTCAATAGTCCATTCTAAAATTACATATTATAGACTTGAATAAATTTAATAACTTTTTAAACTTTTATAAAACTCTTTCATACATTCAACTGAGAAAACAGTTGTTACTGTTTTCACAACTTAGTTTCGTGTCCTAAGAAAACCAGATACTATAACTTTACTTGTGCAAAATACGCAATGCAAGCCTGTGGGCAAGAAATGCAGAGAAAAATTTCACAGCTACATCTTGAATAATTAAATGTTTCCTTTATTAAATAAATTCAAATTCTCCCATGCCGTTAATTTGAGACAGAATCACAAGAATATTTATTCCTTCCTTTTAATATAGATGTTTTAAATAGCCCGTTTTAAATATTTGATTTTATATTCTGTACCTTGAACTTTTTATACATCAAACGCATTTGTGAATACAAAATTCTTTATTCATAGAAGAACACAGCCAAATGCGCTTGGCATCTTCCTAATTTTTTGCGAAGTTGATAGAGGGAAAATGTAGAAAAATTATCTTTAAAAGGAAACATTTTAGCAGTTATTAAATTTATGGCTGAAGCCAATTACCGTTTGCTTTACATTCTTAATTAATTTATCAGTTCTTCAGAAACATTTTCATTCTGTGATTAAATCTCAATAAAAATAAATAAAATTCAGTTTATTTCATATTTTAACGAATTACTTTTTAAGTAATGTCAGACTAATTGAAAGTTGGGTTAAAAAATTAGATTTGCCCTTACAATAAATACTCTCTTAAGCTTACGTAATTTTATATCTATAAGCAGCTTAATGCTTTTAGGTTTTTTTAATACTAATTTGAAAACGGATATTTTGTTTTGTTGAATTTAATGAATCAATTAAGCAAAAAATATATATCCACATTTTTGAAACATAGTTCTGTTTTTATTTTCAGTTTTGTATTTAAACGAGTTAGATACGCTATGCTATTTAAGATAGTAAATTCAAAATTATTCCCTGCGGAAATTAAGGATGGAAAATTAATTTATAATATGGAACTAAAATTTAAAAATGAAAAAAAAAAAAAAAAAAAAAAAAAAAGAAGCTAACGACATTTATGTTTTCTTTTTTCCTGATCTCGCGAATAGAAAAGCGAACATTCATTTTACAGCTGAGATTTAAATAATTAGAGCAAGTCATTCAAAAATCGAATATTCCTTAACATAAGCTGCAGAATGTTAAATTATTTTTAATCGCTTGCAATTTTTTTTTTTCATTCAATGAGTTTAGGCATTAGAAAAATATAAATACAATCATGGAAGCAGAATTATTCAGCTGTTTAGGAATGCTGACGCATATGTGTATGTATGTTTCTTTTTTTTTTTTTAATTAAAACTGTTCTAGGTGAAATAAATTAAAATTTGTTCAAGAATTATTCATTACAGAAACTCTCACCAATAAAACCGCAAACCTCTCGTATGACAGTACTGATTACTTCTGAAATCATATTTGGCTTTATAGACTAATGGAACTTAAAATTTCTCTAAATTTTTATGACAAAGACGGCAAAAAAATTGCATAAGACGAGTTCTCTACATTTGCAAAAAATTTAAAGAGCCCGCATACCCTGAATGTATGAAATCTTTTAATTTATAATTTGCAATAACTTTCAAAGGCCCAGTTGATGAATTTCATGATGGAAGCATTATTTTTTGGTTTGGATATTTATTGTTTTTTACCTTTTTAACTCTCACTGAATTGCTGCCAATGTAAAATTAATAAAATTTGATCAAATAAAAAGTTATATACTATTTTTTGTCAGTTAAAGAAATTCGTCTCTGAAGAGGTTAACTTTGAAATATGTCTTATCATTTACATTCCTCAAATAAAATCTTGGGTAGGATATTTTTTGAAATAGAATACACATTTATAGATCTCTTTGCTGCTATTCTCACTGCTAGGGATGGATCAATCTAGGGATGAAATATTCGAATTATCGAATTTTATGAATCTGGAAGATGACCGCAGTTTCAAAAACTCTCAAACTTTCGCGTACTTTTTTTATTCTGATGTTTTGAATTGCATTATAAAATACCTACCTATTTTAACTAAAAACTTTGGAAAGATTAGTTTCGTTGATCTCCAATAGAATAGTTTTTTTTTTTTTTTTTTTTTTTTTTTTTTTACAAAAAGGGTGCAATTGTTGGAATTTTTAGTATACCTCAATCACGAATACCAACTCATGGCGGTGGAAATGCTTAATAATATTCATCACTTAGGAATACCAGTATTACAACCCCACAAATCAAAACAATATATCTTTACAAGCATTCAAGTTTTTATCGTATTCAAACTGGCGAAAGAATTTATTGTTTGGGAGAATTAATATGTTAAACGTATTAAACGTATTTAATATTCCGTTATGCTTAATAAAACATTCTTTTAAGTTCAATATCAAAGCATCCAAGATTTGATTAAAAAGTTGTATTCGAAAATAAGATTCGATGGATTCAGTTATAATATTAAAAGGACCTGTTTGCTTGCTTTCCAACTGCTGAAGAGAAATTTCAAATTCTTTTCATTTATTTGCTTCAGAACTGCAGCCAACTCCGAGTAAATTGAACTGAAAACGTTTTCTGAATTCTCACGAAGTTCTTAGTTCTTTTATATCGTCATGTAATTGAATTGTTGTAGCGAGATCTACCAATTTCGACTGTAAAATTCTATTTAGTCGCAACATATATGAAAATACATGTTTCTATTAAGTAGAATCTTACTTTTGTTTTTGCAGTTTAAAATCATAAAATTCATAAAATCGAAAGATTTGAGTGAACTGAAGAGTATATAAACTCCAGAAGATAATTCCTTATCATGCCAATTTTCTTTTATTTCTAGTGTATTAACCAAGGATTTTAGTAATTTCACCACAAGTATAATAGATTCGTGTCTCTCTGTGCAACAAGAAGGGCAAAGATTTCTCAGAGATTACCTTGAGCAAAAATCTGATGCAAAATAGAATTTCTTTTTGGAGTATTCATAAAAGAGTAACATATTTGTATCATTCTCGTGCAGTTACAACTATCTTTGCAGTGACATGCATCAGAAATTGCCAAACTGAGAGAATGAGATGCATAACGTACATAGAATTGCTGAAGGAAATTTTCCTCTCACTTTAGATTATATGCCCTTGAATATCTGGACAAGGTTATGATGGCTGCGATATCATCATAACCTTGACCTCTCTTGTATTTCGAAAGTCCGTTGGTGTCAAATTATCTGTAAAGGTTTAGCTAAATCTTCTCTACGTACACTACATGTACGGATTGCAAAAATGTGCTATTATAACTGTTTTTCTTTCTGAGTTCTACATATCTCACACAAATAATTAACTGCTCTTGTGAGAAACGTAGTAGCTATAACTGAAAATTATTTGCTTGCATTCGCTTTCTCAACGATCTTACCCAAAGTAATTTTATTTCAAGCATTTATGATTTCTCGATGTATTTTGAATGGAATTTACTTCACGTTATTTCTGAAGAATTCCAAATGATTTTTTAATACATCATCTATTCGAAATCAGAGGAATTCACGGAAGTTTCCTTCATTCTTATGAGATTCAGCAGTATTATTACTTACATTCATGTGCCTAACATAAAAATAATCTCTTAATAGAAAACCATTTTCCCACAGATGATTATTGTTTTTTCAATATAGGATTAAACCTTTTCCGATTTTCTTTAGCTTGATGAGTGCTAGCGATATCAATTTCATCACCTATAGATTTTTTATTGACAAAACGATATATTTGAAAATATTAGCAGGATAATAAAAAATGCTTATAATTTTTTTCTCTTAATACTCACGAAATCTTTAGTTAGGTTTTCTTCAACTACGAAGGGCTCTTTACTAATTGTCCTAAAGCTTGATTTTTTGACTGGCGTGCATATCCCGTGACTAATATTACGCAATATTTACAATACAGGAACTCCCTTGCCGAACACGAACTTGCGAAACGCGATTTTGCATGTACACGTTATGTTGATTGTCTCCATTTAATTTGTACAACGCGACAATTTGAATTATACATGGTGCCTTGCAGAAAGTCGGCCACGTTGCGATTGTCCCCTTTAATGATTAAATGGTTCATTCATTAAAGAAATCAAATATTACGTATAACAGCAAAACCTGAGTTTTAAAGCTCTCCTAATGATCGATAATGCTCCAGAATACGGTAATTGTGCATCTCTCACAAAATTACATCCAAAGGTAGAAGTTTTATTCCTTCCACCGAACACCAAAATTTTCAGATAGGGTAGAAAAAGAAATCAAAGGATCAGTCGATAATAATGAGCTAAAAATGGCAAATGAAGAAAGAATTAGATGATCTTATAACACCACCGACGATGAAAGCAGCGCTAGTAAAGAAGATGCGTGTTAAGCTTCTGTACGTTAAGCTAAACCTTTAACGTACAGAAGCTAAAAAATGTTTAAGGAGTAGCGTCATTGTTCCAAGCAAAAATCTCCAGCTATTTTAAAAAAACAGTTGCATCATGTACTACCTACTTATTAAGCAATAATAGAAATCTTTTCAAATCACATTTGTTTCATTTCCCCTTTAATTACAAGAATACTTAGGTTTTTATAAATTATACATACTTTCTTAATCTGAGGTAAACCTAACCCGTTTTTTCCATAAAACGTTAATTTTGCAGAACACGTGTTTGCCGTACGCGCAAACTATTCACGACGTTAGCTCTCTCGTTCGGCAAGGGTCTGCCTAAACTCCGTCTTTAGAATAAGCCAGCCAAGGTTATTCGTATGATAACGCACATTTAAATTTTCTATTTATACTTCATTATTAAATAAAGAACTTGGACTCACGAATTTTGTAATTTCAGCCCAAGTACTTTCAGGAAAGTCGCGTTTTTCTTCGTCAGTTAATTTAGGATTTACAAAATTTTGTGCATAGTATTTTTCATCTTGAAGAAGGATTTTAATTTCAGCTAAAGGGTTCGTAGTTCCCTTTCAACTTGCTGTTGAGTTTTAGCATTTCTCGAGTTATCGCTCTGCTTAGCATGTGATATTTCTTGGCTTAAATTTCATTTTTCAATTTAGCTTCGTAAGAGTTTCTAAAATAATTTAAGAGGATTTATTTTCTTACTTATTTTGAAATTAATGGATCGACATATATATTCTAACTGTATCACTCAGTCTGGTTTGCTAGATCGTAAAATTAATTATGCTTAATATTAATGAATACTCTGCATCAATGCTACAAGTTAAGAATAGTTTAAGTCTAGAGAAAAGATAAAATTAACATACTGATTTTAGAAAATTATCAGTTGATATTCATAAATGTTGCAAAACAGATATCAGGAAAGAAGGATAAGGAAATAGCTAATGTCATTTAACTAAGAACAGTATAGTGGCATTTGTCTTTAAATAATATATGGGACGACAGGCATGAAAGTGTTACTGAAGTAATGGAGTTTGGGCTCCTCAAGGAGCCAAAGTTTTAATTTTTTGTTTTCAAGGATTCTTGGCAAATGAAATCTCATGTGTATGGCTTGAAGCTCGACTCAGAAGTTAGCAGGAGGACTCTTGCTGGCTCTCCATGGCTCTCTAATATACTTTATATTTGGATCAATTCGAGCGACACATTCCATCACTTCTTGGAGCACACTTTTAACAAATGTGAATAGTAATTCTTTATCCACATTCAACCATCTTCCAACGTTCACTATCTTGACGACAATAATACGTGTTCATGCATTGTTTAGTGAATAATAAGGACAAGCATTAACACATTTGGCATACATGATTTCCTTCGATAACGCAGAAAGTAGATCCAAAAAGATCTCCTTCAGTTCGAAAATTAGCAAAAGAATGATACTTTTTGTTTCCATAGATTTTTTATATAAGAATCTGGGGGGTGCATATGGCCTTTTACACCTCCCTAGGTAGGTCAATGCAGATTTCAGTGCATTTTCGACAGTTCTACGTAATTTCTAGCGTTTTATAACATCAAAGATTCTTCAATGCTCGACATCAAGGATTTTTTTTGGCTATTTCGAATATTTTTACATCTTGAAAAAGGTGAATAATTAAATTTCTATCAGAATTCATCCTTTATTTTTGGCGTCTTGCCGTGTCCTCTTCAAGTATGGAATTGTTAATATGTATTTTACTAAATAAGTAGTATTTTCCAAAAGCAGATAGTAATCCTTGTCATGATTTTTCGTTTAAAACAAAAAATTATGATAGGAAACATCAACCACTGAAACATCTCAACAAAACTTTAGAATGTCCGAATTTCTAGATGACTTGCTAATTAATGTTTTTCAAACGAATTCTTTTATTGTAAGGTATTGTTGCATTCTACGGTTTCGTGGATTTGGAGTGATTGACGACAACACTTGATGAAGAATCAAAGCACAATTTATTCGTCAATATTACACAACAGAATTCCAAATTACAGCCGTCGAAAAACTGCAATAAACACGCTGAAACAATCAGCAACACAGCCTCCAGGCTACAAAGGTGAAGACAATTTCATGGTAAAGCACTAAACTACAGCTAGCGACTCGGTTCGGTCACTCTTGGTGCTCAAGACACTACTGCTGAACGTATTCTCGATACTCTCCATGATGCACTCACGATAAACTCCTACTCCGAGTACAGGCAAAGATTTATAGAGCTTTTGACCTGCCTTCGAGAACATTCCGGGACAAATCGGTAAGAATTCGTTCCAGAATGTTCTCGCTCCGTCTGTAGCATATCGCCACATTTGTCGCCAAGTGGGCGATTTCGCGACAAATCTGGTAACACTGCCTTCTCTTGCCATTTTCTGGAAACCCTAATAAACCTGCTTTGCGGGGAAGTGTTCTTACCGCGGCTGAGCATTTCGTAACAGTATATTTATTGTGCAACAAGCAAGACTTGAAATAGAGAAAAATAATATATTTGAAAAATTTTGAATTCCATGCGTTACTGTTTAGAATAACATCTATGTATATCAAGAGGTAGCTATATATATATTATATGATTAACATTCTGCTCAGAACTCACACAACGCATTGATTTTGTGGGACTTAGTTAAAATGTTTCATGATTTTTTTTCACTCCCTTCGGTTTTGGTTGCTGTTCGTCTTGGGCTGGTTTTCTTACACAAGCATCGCGTTTCCTGAAACTGCTTCCTTCTCCATTCGATGCTGTAACAATGCAGTAGTTCTTTACCAAATATCGTGCGAAAATGTCTTAGAACGACAATAAACGATGATGTTTTGACGTATTTCAAAACACAGTACGCTTTCTCCAAGGATCAAGGATTATGTTTTACGGAGAACTTGCGGTTCAAAACCACTAACCTCCACATCAGAATGCTTTCTTTTGCATGGATGGCGCCGTTTTTAATTAACAGTGCCTCTACCGCCGGTTTCGTAATCGGAAGATTTTTCGCTGCTGCCAGATAAAACTTGCATAATTGCAGTTTCAGAATTAATTTGTTTCGACTTAATAAACTAATTACAGATTTTGTACTGTGTTATTCTTTTTAGTCATTCCACACGAAACACCCTGCATTTTGTTTTTCTTCTTAAGTAAGAGTACTACCTGGTGTTGCTAGTTCGTGAAACTAAACTTTTACTGTTGAATAAAAGTAGAACTTAATTCTAACAGAATTTCGGATTGAGAAGTGATATGATATTTAAATCAAAGTCAATTCAATTTTCGACAATTTCGAAAGACAATTCTAGTTTGAACTAAATCAAATAATAATAATATGAGATAGTAATGATAATAGCGCAGATAAGCAAATTGTACATTGTTGGTATTAATTTCATCATTACAATTAGATTTTGTTTTAGATGCAGTTTCAACTGTTTACAGAAGGAGCAGAAAAGATTTGCAATTGATATATCCAACACTATAAGAAATACATTTTACTTATCACATTTGTGACAAAAAATAACATTCGTTGCAAAATGACGTTAAAAAGTATAGATAAGTACAATCGCAGTGACTTTAAAATCAATGATTCCTATGTAACACAAGGTATTTATGCAAAAATTAAAAAGAGCGGATAGCAGCAACTTTTCTTCCTGTTTCTCTCTTTTTAAAAAAGGAAGGATTCTCTGTGAGTAAATGAGGTCATGAATATCAAAAGTATACTTCACAATTATTTTTTTAATCCTTAGTGGGATCATTTTTCAATTAAATTGCCTGTCCAGATGAAGGTTGATTGATGAAGAATTAAAAAAAAAATAGTTTGAAGCCCTAGCGAAATAAATATGCATTCAACGGAGAAGTGTGTGTTTCTTAATTCAACGACTATTTGGAAGAATTAAAAAAAAACCACAGTAATAAAGCGACAGATAAATAAAACCTCTTTCTACTTTTAAACCTTCAGAATCGGGTTACCTTCAGGGTCAGCCATTTTGAAAATTTAATTTTTATAGTTATTTATTTATTAAAATCTATGACTAAAAATGTAAATCACTGAGAGTAAATACAAATTAAGGGGGGGAACAAGCCATTCAAGACGTTCTGTTTAAGGTTTGGCATTTGAATACAAAAAATACAAAATTGTTTCATTTTCTGAAATCTTTGGATAAAATCTGTTATTTTTGACAGCTATGAATTAATCTCTTACTCCTTACAAACTCGACCATATCTAATTCATAGTCTGACTCCTACTGCCGTACCGAATGGGCCGGGTTCAAATCCTGGAGAAGGCATAGATGTTTGTAAATGTATAATATCTGTGCGGCATGGGGGCACTCTAAATATGCGGTGAGCTAAAAGTCCTCTCGAGAGATTGATGGTAAAGGAAGAAGAGTCGGAGACCCTGCCATTCGTCCCACCAGGGGAATGCCATTCGTCCACCACTGCCCACCAGGGTGCTCCTCCTTTAAAACTGGGGGGGGGGGGGGGCGGTGCAAGGTCATAGTCACTTGAAGGGTGCCTAAGGCTCTTGCCAACGACAGCCGCAATCTTGTACTCTTGTCCTCGATTAATTTCGTGGCCTTGATATGATATCAAATAAGCTAGATTAGCCATAACAACAACAGCAGTTATTAAGATCAGCACATTTCTCAAAAAATAAGCTGAAATAAACTAAGAAAAATAAAGATGAAATACTTTGCAGTTAAATAAATATTTATGCACTTAGATTATAAGTTCATATTGTCGAGAAGAACTCATTTTCTTTAAAAACTAGCGCACTTTTTATCCATTCATAGAATTTAATTCATCATTTATTCGTAAAGCTCTTTTTTTTTTTCCCTCCTCCAAAAGTTGGCACGATTAGTCGAAAAATTTCAAGCGGCACTTAACAAATAAAACTAATAATTTATTGAGTGGGTTTTCAAGAAATCGTCTTCGTTTAGTTTAGGGCAAAAACTTCGAAAATAAAGATCTCAATCCTGCCTAAATTAAAAGAATCCTTTCCAGAGTAGGAATGGAATAAAATTTTTATAGTTCTACGCGACAATATGTTTTTATTCGCAGAGTCTAGAAAATTCGCAAAATAATTTTATTTTACTCTTTTTTTTTTTTTTAACTTTTTTTTTTGTTTCAAAATTTTATTCACGATATATCTATTTTTTAAAATTTCTGAAAATGCTTGTATATTTCAATTGCAATACTTCGGCGCAAACTCGAAACAAAGGTAGTTGATTAATACTATGCATATTTGTGAATGAAATCCGTACCCAGAGGTTTTGGCACCCTAGGCGATAAACACAGTTGATATCCTTTATTTTAACATATTAATGTTTCAGATCATAATATTGGTATGAGCTACGGGTTCCTTGATATTTCTTTAAATGATCAGTCAGATAAACAGGAATATATTAACATAAAAATTCACGACACACAGCACAATAAACAGCCTGAAACAGCTCAAGGAGAACATTCAATTCCTTCTTAGCACGCGAGAAATATTACCAACTCCAAAAAATCACTCGCAGAAATCACTCTAAATTGCACTTTAGATAATAGTTAAATTTCATAACTGATTAAGAACTCAACTCCGTAGCTCTCATCGTAGCTGAACTTGTATAGTACAGCAGGGGCTTCTAGAAGCTTCGAGAAGAATCGGTGTATAGGGTTTCAAGAATGTGTTTTCCGAAAGCTTCATGAAAGTCATCAAGTTGGCAATAAATCGCTAACTTTCACTAGCTTTGTGACAAAAATGGTCGTCCAGGCCAGTCAGAAGCGTATTTGGCCTTATCTCTTCTCCTTGAGTTATTTTTACAGTTCAAACATGTTGCACTCCGAAATGTAAGATCTGAAAATACAAAACAGATGACCGCAAATTCAATGAAACACAAAATAAAACTTAAAATTATCGTACTAAAAAGAAACAAATAAATAATTTAAGTGAAACAATACACAACACTACGAACAATTCATAAAAGCAACAATACAATTAAAAGAGATTCAAGGCCCGTCCACACGAGTACGCTCGAAACATAGCTGACGAACGCGCTTTTACGTTACCAGCGTAAAAGCGTCCAAACGAGTACGCTTGCGAAGAGTGCGTTTAACCAATAGAATTATTTTGCGCAAAAATCGCGTGACGCTGTAATATAGCGTCAACAGAGCTGTATCTTATTGCTTCCCTGTTCTTCTGTATGTTTTGCGGCAAGTTGTCCGAATCAGATGATTTTTTTTATAGCTGAAACTTTACTATTAAGCAGAGGCAAAACCGCAAAAAATGGCAAAAATGGGTCCGAAAGATTTATTTAGAGCGACCTGTTCAAAGAGATTTTTTTTTTTTTTTTTACTGCCTTGTTTGCGAAAGGAATATCTGGAATTATTAAATTCCTATTATTAGCTCACACTCTCCCTATATCTTGTTCAAATTTTTAGTACATAAAATGCTTTTTATTCATCCACTCAAGTTCAAATACAATTTTTTAAACTTGCAGTGAATGACACTTGATGTTAATACAGCTTTTTCACATATTAAATTTTTTTTTATTTTTAATTTAAAAAAATTATGTTTGTATATTTATTTATTTATTTATTTATTTTTGTATTTTTAAACTTTTCTTTGTGGACCTAAGTAGGAATTAATTTTTTTTGGGGGGAGGGGGTATATTACTTGTTTTTTAATTCCTTCAGGATGAGTATCGACCACTTTGACAGACTTGCAGATTCTATATCGTATGAAAATTAGGATTTATAAAATTGGTTTGGAATACAGTATATAAAGAGAATTAAATTACTTAATTCTCTTTATATACACCATCCACCATATAATAAAACCAACTTCATATTTTTTTAACTCGCTCTCCCTTGGTCTTTTGTTTTTCTTTTTATTTATTTTTGAATTTAGAATGAGGTCCAAACTTTAGACAGTTTATGAGAAATTATGTGCATGACAAAATATGCAATAAAGTAAAAATAAAGAGAGAATTTATAGATGATATATGATAAAGAGATGCAGATATATTTTTACATAAGGATTTCTATTTGCACTGCACATTTTTAAAACTAAATTAAAAACAATAATAATAATGAATAAAATAAGAAATGAAAACAATAATAATAGGTAAAATAAGAATATAATGATTCATGATTAAATATAAGAAACACGTTTCAAAATGAAAAAAGCTAACTGAATATCCCGTCTACGGGTGAGGTTTGAACTTGCCACCTCTCCATTCCTCCGCCACCAAAGCAGCGCGCTGACTACTCAGCTATCTGCGATAGCAGTATTTGTGAAAAATAATGTAACAAGTAGTAGTCGCTGCAAAGGTAATTTAATTAAACTTCAATAAATGATTGCTGTATGACACAAGTTGTAACTTTCCTCCAAAATTTCGTAATTGTATTTTATTGCATACTCTTTCACAGTCAACTGCTTTATTTTAGAAGTTATTATATTGCTGAAGTTAGTTTTTGTTGTGTTTAATATTGGGATATTTATAGAGCTTTTTATTACACATGATATAGCCAATATTTCTAATAATTAAGGAGAATTTTGTAAGGCAGAAACTCTGATTTCGTAGAAACTGTAATTTATTTAGGTTCCTATTACTTACGGTGTTATAAATAGGTGAAGCATATGGATATAGTGGTCGGATCATTGCTTAATAAGTATACAGTTTTCCCCTTTAATGAGAATTTTAAATGTATACTAATATGTACGGTTTGAGAAATCTGAAGATGGCGTGAACAATGCTGATTATTTTATTGCTGTATACAGTTATATTTCTAAGCAAAAACTCATCTCTGTGTGGCTCTGACGCCATATTGAAACGGGTAAGCAAGAAGGTTTTCTGATTATGACACGTGATAAGAACTCGGTCGGCTATTGGCTATACGCGCGCGTCGCAGGCGAAAAAGCTGAACAGGAGCGTACTCAGTTTTACGTCTTCTGCGTCCTGCGAATTTACGCCGGCGTCAAAAAAGTTACGTCAACTACGTCAGGAGCATCCTCGTGTGGACGGGCCTTCAAATGTTTACAACATCATGCTTTTATTTAATTCATTGAAATGCAAAATTCGTAGATTAGCAATTTATTTTAAATAGGCGTGACTTTTGTAAGGTGAAGCAACCAATGATGTCACCATATAATAATTTTTGGGCATTATCACCTTCTAAAGAAAGAAAATCAAGACAGTTCAACATTTCGGGATTTGCACTTAACCTAAAAACACGTTTTCATCAGTTTATGTTTGCTTTTAAAGTACTCTTTACTATAGAGCTGCTGGAGTTGTCGAAGATTTAGATTTGGTAGGTTGACTCATACTACAATGCTTTGTAAAAGGCACATGTGAACGCAGGAAAACATTTTTCCTTTTAGATGTATCGAAAATGAGATGATGTCCAATGACTATCATCAATATCAGTTTTATACTTAATATACACTCATTTGCCGTTCGTGTTAAAGTTATAAGATATTTTCTGCCTCCTTCCGGTATGCCTTTGTAGTGTAACAGTAAGAACACTCGGAACGTATTCGAGGGGTCCAGGGCTCGAATCCCGGCGAGGGCACTCAAAAAGGACTACTCTACAAGTGGCACCTGAGGTAGAAGGTAGTAAATGATAATTCGTCATCACCAGGATTTGGCGATTGCTTCCTCTGATCCCCAGTTCCCTTTAAAAAGGGAAGTGCGTAAGGTACTTTCTTCATCCTTCCAGAATGGCTTCGTGGTGTCATGGTAGCAGACTGGGCGCGTATTCGAGAGGTCCAGGTTCGAGTTCGGGAAGGGCATTGCCCAGTTTTCACATCTCCCGCTTCAAAAAAGAAAAAAAACTAATGACTCTACAAAGTAATTGTAAATTTTTCAGTTTTAAGTTAGGCAGCGGTCCACTTTTAAGATTTAAAAGAAATGAACGTGGTACTCTCACCATATTGAATTGTTCACATCATTGCTTTACTGAAGGCAGTTCTCAAGACTGAAGAAAGTTTTTTAAATTGGTTCTTCTAGATCTGAAGATGCGTCGGAATAGTCATAACAGAATATTCATTTCTTTCTTCGAATTCCACTGGTTTTGAACAGAAGTTTAACATCTAACGTTTCAGCCAAATCTCGATCGTCAACTGCAGTGCTTTTAAGTCCTCCTGTAATGAATAAAGAACTTTTCCATTCTTTAAAAGTTGGATTAACTGCAAGATCTCATATGAGGATGTTCAAAAACTGTGGTGTCTCTCCTTCATTAATAGACACAGTATACTATTTTAGTATTTTGCACTTTCTCTGTACTAGAGCACCGTGGGTCTTGAAAACAATTTGACTGATACCCTACACAGTTGCCATATGTCAATTCCGATTGGAAATGGCCTGAATATGAGCAAAGTACCTATATCTTAAAGGATGCATATATACACATATTCTCAAATATGTATATTCTTTTCAGCAGGAACTATCATGTAAGAAGTTGTCACTTCCCAGTACTATGTCATTTAAGAGGCGAATTGCTTTTGCATAATTGGACCAGCGAAAGAGTTTTTTTTAACTAACAACAGAAACCGCCGTATAATGGTTCCAGCACTTTTATGAATTCAGGCAGTGCTCCTCAAAACGAAAACATCTCAAGCGTATGTTTGTATAAATGTGGCAGCATCATTGTGAAGTTTAGTTTCTAATGAGGGGGGTATTGAGATAAATGCCGGCACTCTTGTGTCGAGACATCTTTTAACAAGTAAAATTTTCTTTTAATTTCGTAATCGAAATACTAGAAGAAAAAATTCTAATTGCAGGCACTTTTACAAGGGTTGTCCCTTTTGCAAGTTAAGAACTTGTTTTCATGAAAATGCCAATCCTTATGTAGCGGGATGCTGTTGCAAAGTTTTCTTAGTTAGCGAATATTGACGTATCTGCAAAAGGTGCTGTCATCTTATGGTGATTTCCCGGTATTTGAAAATCATCACAACGTTTTCATAATTAAAGTACTCTGCTAATTCTAACTGAGGTCATTTAACTAATTTGTTCCTTGTAAATTAACTAACTGTCAAATCGATACGATCGCTGAATATGTAGCATTTCGATCCCGGTTCGCATCTCGGGGAACAGACTGGCAGTTTAGGCGTTTTCGTGTTTCTGTCCATTTGTAATGTAAATATAATAAACCAATAAAAAAAATCTATGGAGACAATCTTTTTTGTTAGATTAAAAAGCCCACGTGTATTTTACAATACTAAGAAAAACCTATTACCATGTTAAACAAAAACCTCCATTCACAAGACAAACGCTCGGATGACATAGATCATCCATAGCACAAACAAGTGCTTTTGCCTGTTCTGTTGTAAACATAGCAAAACAACACCTTTCAGTTTTTGTTACATATTTATTCAAAAGAGTAATTGTAATGCATATTTATTTCTTTGCAAGAGATTTTAAACGTTATTAAACTTCGATATAAGCAGCTTAATGCATATAAGCGTATACAATAAGTGTTTATTTCCCCCATACAATTTTAGCTTGTTTTGAATCAAGTCCCCTTCCCCTGTAAATCATGGTGTATTAAGATGGCATTGGTTTCAATTAGATCAGTCGTGTCTGATCGTTGAAAATTACTTAAATATAGAAAGATTAATAAATTTAATAGAATTAATTGAAAATATAAAGACTACTTACTGGATTCCATAGCTTAGTGAATTAAATAAGCTATACATAGCAAGCGACCCTAGATTCAAACCTCAAGCAAAGAGTTTAATATGGGGGCTTGACTACAAACGATGCCTTGGACAGGTAACAAGCCAGTTTATCATCTTTCATCTTTTTCTTAGGGTATAATATTTTTTAGAGGATAATTAGGATGTAATGAGTAAGATGGGGAGTTTAAAAGGAATACCTAATGTTGTGACGGAGAAGCTCAATTGTTAAATATGGGCTTTCCGTCAAGTCCCACTGATTAATCCAATTGCCGTCTCCTTTATCTCTGTACATAACGACAGCTTGCATAATGAAGTAGGAAAAAAAGCGTTGGAACAAGTACCAGAGTTTTTTTAACTTTCAAAAAACTACTATTCGAACGAAAATAATATCATCATTATTGACTCGGGAAACGAAAATTAATCAATCGCAAATAGATTATAGATAGCAAATAGATATTTTTATTTATTATTAAAAGACCCTGAAAATTTTCCCAATTTTCAATTCCATTTATTGCAATATCGTCTCGTCCCCTTTTAATTAAACTCACATTGGATGAGTTTGTCTGATCTAGGCGGGACACAAAACGAGAGCAATTTCGACAGAATGACTAAGCGAAATTCCGCGCAACATGGCTGTAATGCGTCAACATTCATTCGCGTCTACGTACTGTTACCTACCCAGACAAGATCGTAACTAATTGATTTACGCAACCGGGACAAGGAATGCTTAACTACGCAAATCTTTACTCTCGAGTATTCATTTCGGCGGACTTAACTACTGAAGATGTGTCAGACCAGAGACTCGGTACTGATTAGCTCTCTCTTGTTTGGGCAATCACGAAGGTAGAAGTAAATAAGCGTATGTCTTTTGTGAGAATTTCGCAATCGGATATTGTTTCTGAAATGAGGCACGTTCGCGTCGAGTCAACATTTTCGGCCATTTTGGATCTCTCTCTCTCTCTCTCTCTCTCTATGGAAGCCGTGTTCAGCCGAAGTTAACGATGCTACTCTAATTTTTTGACCCTCAAATCGTTCAATAATTCTACGTAATCTTGTTTTTTACCACTTTTTGCCCTTACTAAACACAAATAATTAAAAAAAATAATCTGAAAAGTTTCAGATTTTAAACTACGTCCAAAGGGGCGTTTTTTTAACATTTTTTGTGTTACCTTTATTTATTAAATATCATGTTCTTCGCACTTAAACCATAAAATTTAGTTCAAGAGCAATATCACAAAATAATTTTAAATTGAGCATATCTTTAAAATTTCCCATACACAGCCTCACGCACTGGAAATAAAAGTGTTTTTTCTGTACAACGTTGCCATTTCTCGCTTTGAAATCCTTGAGTTTGTTAATCAAAAATTCGTTAAAATTTTACAAAATATGAAATCGATAATAAAACAAATTCTAAATTTCAAATTTGGGCTTCTAGATGCCCATATTCGCAGTAGGATTACGTCATTCAAACTTGGATGGCTCTAGGTACCGTTGTTTTATCACAATGCAAGAAATATGCATACACTTATGCCGATTTTTCATTATTTAATTTCTTCAAATGTGATATATATTTGGTGGCAACAGTTTGAAAAGTGAAAGGGACATTCAGAGTGATTCGACGCAAAATCGCAAATCGGAAACATAGTACCTCAGAGACCCCTTTGGACTAAAAATATTAACTAGGTAATTTTTTTTTTAGAATTTAGGAACTAGCCGCTTTCTTATCAGCTTTTATTTAAGTCCCTCCTAGCGTTTATCACTATGTCAAAACGAAGCTGATTTTTAAACTATTTCTTGATAAAGTATAGAACTCAAATTTTGATGACAATGGGCAATGTGGTACAGCAAATGTTTTCAGACTTTGATTTATATTTTTTAAAATTTAATACTGAAACGATTATTTCGCAGATATCTTCGTCTTATGTAGAAGCTAAAATTCTCAGAATTTGTGGTTAACAAAATCAGATAGATCTGAAAGAAATCTTTTAAATGAAGTTTGTATAAGATTTTTAACTAACTTCTGATTTTTTGGCAAACTCGCTGTATTTTTTAGATCGTATGACGTATCACAATTGTTGGAAGTAAAATATTGATTAGTCATTGTTGAAAAAGGATTTTTAATAAACCCATGAGCGCAGAAAGAATTGTTGGAAGTAAAATATTGATTAGTCATTGTTGAAAAAGGATTTTTAATAAACCCATGAGCGCAGAAAGAACGAAATCTATTAATTTAATTACATTGCCAAAATTATAAGCCATTATCTTTATATATCTATCGAGGATTTCCAACGCTTTTATTAGTCATGATAGAAAATTGTAGATGAAGTTTATAAAAATTATTTAATGTCTTTTTTTGTGTGTGAAGCTGTACAATAAGTTGTTTTTCTCCGTTTGGTTCATTAATCATTTTATGAGTTTTAAATAAATGAATGTTGTTGTTACTGTTGTGTTACAAATCTCATTTATTTGACAAAAGTCAGCCCAAGCCCACGACGTTCATCACGGATTGGAGTCAAATGCACCTATCGTTAGCAAGAGTCTTGAGCACCATATAGTGACAGTCCGACTTTAACTCTGTTCCATCCGCAATTTTGGGAGTGGGAACCTCGGAGAGACGAGTCCGAGGGTCTCCTATCCCTCTTCCCCTACGTCAACTTCTCGAGAGAACTTTCGGCTAGCCGCATATTTAGAGTACCCCCATTCCGCACAGGCATTATACATAAACAACATCCATGCCTTCTCTGGGAATCAAAACTGGGCTCTTCGGTACGGCAGTCAGCGTCGCTAACCACAATCCCGGTTAAGCGGCAAAATAATTTTAAAAAATTAACTTTTGTTATTTTTTATTTATTTATTACTCAATAAAGGAATTTAATGTGAAGGGAGACCCTCATAGAATGCTATGCTTACAACCTCTCAGCTTATTCTTTATCTAGCTACCGCGCGTTTCGTTATATAGACAAACTCAGAAATGTAAGGCAATAAAGAACATCTTACCCGATGTTACTTAGCTAACTCCAAAAAAACGAAGAGATTGTATCACACATACGAAACATAGTTTAATTAAATGAAAACCCATACTAAGCATGCAAGGATTTACTAACTGCTTCTGCATACTGCGGAGTTACTTGGTGATCTATATAGAAAAGATAGAAACGCAATAGTTTGTTACGTGCGTCAGTCTTTGGATAGCGGTGATTGACGAATGGAGTGATGTCGTTTACAACACTGGCCCTGAATGAAAACTACTATTACATTACATATTTTTTATATAACTGCCGAAAACTTCTTCAAAAGCATTAAGAAAGTCGAAAACCGTAAGTCATTTAGCCATTTCATCACTGCAAAATTGCCCAGAGTGCACCTCTGGAGGCAGGTTGATACTCCACTCGCGAAAAGGAGGACAAGCATATGCAGCCGAGGCCTTATAGGATTAACATTCACAACGGCCGACATTCGTACCTAGCGACGTGCGATTCTATAGGAAACATTTCTGAAAATCGAGTTTTCCTTTGCACTAGAAACCGAAATATTCCTTAAACGGAAAGAGTTACCTTAGAAGATATACTGCAAGTACAAACGCATATTTTATAAGAGCGGGGAAAATGTTTCGTCTGTAGCTCTGTCTCATGTAGGTCTTTGCCAGAGAACTGGTCTTCGCGTAAGTCAACCAATCAGATATCCTGGGAGTGAAGATTCCCAGAAATGTTTCAGCTGCTGCGTATAACTAGGAAGTGTGATAGCGATTTTATGCAGGAATTGGACTCGGTCTCTGTTTAGGAATAACAATCAACCTCTGGTAACCACTATACCGTGTAGGGCAGAAGCATCCGCTTTCATTTAAACTTGGCATTTTGTCTTTTAAACATCCAACTTTTAAAATAATGAAATGTAACGAAATCAATAATGATAAATGTTTAATTGTACATTACACTCAACACTTTAATTTCCAATTAACTAGCACGTATGTCTGTGTGTTTAATCGATCGTAGAAGAAATGAAGGCAATCTGTGTAATGGGAGAGATGCACTCCTGGAGAACTGTCTAAGCAGAACTGGCTCATACTTAGTAAAATCCGCGGCAATGCTCATGTTTCCAATCTATTCCCGAGATTCAAACCCGTTGCGAATGTTAAACCATTGTATCCACTCGATTACTGTTTCACACTGCCCTGTGTGTCAGCAGGTTAAATGAGTAATCCTTCAAAATATAATTTTTATTTGCTTGTCATATTTAAAAAGTATTTGTACAATATTTATATAAACATTTATTCAATGTTCATTTATTTATTAAAAAATTCCTAATTATTTATTCATTTGTTTATTTCAGTTTTTGTTTTGAAACGAAATTCTACCACTTCATAAAGCTAATACCAGCTACAGCTGAAATGTTTTACAGATGAATTTTCAAATCCATGATTAATAGTGCTGTTATTTAATTTTACATTTTGGAACAAATAGCTCGTTGATTTCTAAGGAGTGCATTACATTTTATCTTAAAACTAATAACAAAATTTGACTGACAGCAATAAAGTATTTTGTGGGAAAACTGTTAGTTATAATAGAACGTTGTATAAGGCGAAGGAGTCTACAATATACGCCATGCCCAATTCCGTTGGTCGCAGACATGAACTTCCAATTATAAAATTATTTTAAAACACTCAAATATTCATGTTTTCTTATGTTCAAATTCATAAAAAATTATTTTATATAAAATGCGAAGTATAACTTTTTATGCGTTCTTCTAGTTTCTGTATTTATATTTAGGAAAACTTTGTTCTAAAATAAATAAAATAAAAATAAAAAATAAAATAAAAAATAAAAATAAAAATTAATACTAAAAATCCATTACCTCGTAGTTTTAAAAATGTTAGGAGCAAAACTTATTTATTTGCTATAAAAATTGTTTTTTACACACGCTTCGTCAGTTTCAAATATTTTCATTTCACTATTGGCACCAGAGGTCGATCCTCACTTATTCGTCTGCATCACTTTTGTGTCCGACACAGTTTTTAAATGAAAGGATACTGATACCAAATATTACTTTAAAGTTTTATTTTAAAAGAAATCACGAATAGCGAATATAAAAAACATGTATGGTAACACTTAAAATTCTATTGGGAATGCTATTTTTATGCTATTTTTAAATATTTTGTGAATTTATTGGTGAATTTTATGTGTAAGTGCGAAGAAAGTGATGTTTAATAAATAAAGTTAAAAAGACAATAATAATAATAAATAAATAATGATAAAAGTACACAAAATTGGGTAAATTATTTTTCTAAGAAAGCTGAGCATTGATAGGACGAGAGCAAAAACATGTATGGCAGTTTTTAATATACGTCAGGAATTTTAGAGATATGATGCTTTAAAACATTTTGTGGTTTTTCTGTTGATGATGCTATGCGGCATACATGTGAAGAAAGAGATGTTTAATAATAAAGTTAAAAAGACAAAAAAAAGCTGTGTGAGCAAGAATGAGCCCAAGAGGAAACTGATAAAATATGAGTCCTACGAGTGCATAAAAACTTTCAGAAACACTTAATGCGACAATAGAATCTGAATCCTTTCAGATTTTCTTTTCTTTTTTTAATCTTTTTCTTCCCAGTGTTCTACCGGAAGTGAAAAATTCAGCTTATTTCTTGATTACCTTTGTGCTTTTTTCCCCTTCTTTAGAAGTTTTTAAGAAGTTGTCCTGACCGCTTTGCTTCTACCTCATTTTCAGACGGTCTTGAAGTAATGCTTAGCATTGCCTTTAACAAATCAACCACTCTTCATTTCATCTTCATTAGCATATCATTGCTTAGCTGTCGCGTGGACCTCTTCTCAACTGCAATCGAAAACATCTTCAAAATTCTTAAAAGACCCTTGAAAAAATCCTGATTGCGGTATTTCTTGTCTCAAGTAGTATTTCATTTCCTTCGACTATTTGTGCTTTCATTTTGTTTGCCAATAGAAACCTCACACTGGCTTTCTCATTATCCTGCTCGAAGTGGGTTTGCAGTTTTTCAGAGATATTTGCAATCTAAGTCTTGAAGATTTCAGTTCGATTTTAACAGTTATTTTTTCAAAGGTCAATGAAAGTGTGAAAGAAGCATAATCGGTTTATTTTGTTCTATGAGTTCAATCAAATAACTATTAATAGAAATATTAATGCGGTATATGGGGATTGGGCAACAGAAACCAGCGTAAACCAGTGTCAATTACAATTCCAAAATTTCCGAGCCCAAAAGTGCAGTCTAGAAACCGAGCCTTTTCCTGAAAGATTTCTAGAACTCGACGAAGATATCTTTTCATCCTATGCAGAACAAAATTCTATGTCAATTGGCTCACCAGCTGCCGAGTGATAACGTCGCTGAACACTGGTACTTTGACCTGGGTCTTGGCAAACGGGTTGACTACATGGTTGGGTTTTGTGTTTTTCTCTACGTGTAAAGTGGATATGAGACAGTTTCCCTTAAAACGTTCATGATGGCATTCCCTCCCATAGACAGATAGCCCTCAAGTAGCTTTGCCTTAATCCAGTAACCTAACCTAGCCTATTGTAACTCTAGAGCACTGATTCTCATTCACAGCGTAGCCGGATTTGAAGTGTGCCGCCAAATTTTATGAATGTAGACAATTAAAACTATTTTGTATATGCTTATTGTTACAAATTTTATATATATATAAATAATTTTAGTGAAATTATACGTAAAATTGTAGCATCTTTTGTATAATGTAATATGAAAGGCCTCAAGAGGCTAAAGCTTCGCGGGAAAAATAAAGTTACAGGGGTAAGACCATTTGACATCGAGGTAAATGCATATGTCGCCATGCTTTTGGCTGTAGTTTTTATCGCCAAATTTGGCGATATATCAGCAAAAGTGGCCAAATTTGGGTCCTGTAATTAGTACGATCCCTTTATGTAACTGTATGCGGTACGATCCCTTTATGTAACTGTATAAGTAACTGTTATTATAATGAAATACAATAACCAGAAATTTCGGAAAAACGAAGGTATTGGGCATTTGTTGGCAGACGGGGGGGGGGGAATCTGTATAAGAGTACAGAGAGAGAGAGTATCAGTTCTCAGTTTGGGTTATAGTTCAGTTCAGAGATTAGCTCAGAGTACTGAGACATAACTGGGAGAGCTTTCGCATTTGAGGCTGTCTTGTTTTTAACGTTCTTAGTAGTTTGAAATGGTAACTACTGATTTCGCTGTATTTTTATGGATTTTGTGTAAATTTCGTGAACTGTAAAGCGCTTCTTTGGGAAAATAAACTTTATCAAGCTATCATCGGTTCCTGTATGCATTCAGTCCATTACAAACTCGTACGCACATAACATTATATATAGTGTGACCAGAGCTTAAATTGGGCCGGAGCCAACCGGAGTTCGGCTCCGTACATCTTAGTTTTTGAGATATATTCTAATTCTAGCCAGAGCGCACCGGAACCCTAAATATAAGAAGGCTCCCGCACTTTTTTTTATGTAATGAACAATTATTTCAGTAGAAATTTCATCTATAAAATTTTATTTCTAGCAATAAGATTATATAAAATATCGCTCATTAAATTTTACTTTATATCTTTACATTTTATTTAATTTTAATTATTTAATTACTTTAATTATTTTAATAAATAATAATTAATTAAATTATAATTAATATCCCTTAAATCATTATTATTTAATTTGTACTCATTAACTATTTAATTTTTATATTGTTAAGGATTTTAATAGTCATTATATTTATTTATTTACTCTTGTTGCCCTTTCCTGACGGTCTTCCATACGGCTGCGGCACTTCTACTTTTAGAAATTAAGCCCTGATTGTGACTGTTCTCAAGCAATACAGAATTTTTTTCTTGAATTCGAATTTCAGAACTAACGTCACGAGACGCTACTACAAATGCCCACGTATAAGCGACGTCAAATATGCAGTTCAGTCGGTTCTACTGGCTGAACCAGCCCCACCGCAAAACATTAAGAATCAATTAATTCTTCCGGAATTAATCCCAGATACGATTACCCGACAATGTACAAAAAGCTTTAAGTGTGTTATTACAATCCTCCATATCTTATTTGTGAGAATTCCAATTTTTAGCTTAGCTAATATATAAACGAGAAAAGATCCAACCTTTTAAGCCCGGATCACGAAATGAGATTATTATCATTTTTACGCGGAAATATAAAAAGACACCAATCTCAAATTTTGTATTTAATGTAATATGTAATTTATCATTAAATAAATATTTTGTTTACTTTATAATGCAATTTTATTTCATATTTTATTGAAAATTAATCAACCAAGTAAAATTCTTTCAAATTTATCATATTGTTAGTGTGCCGCCAAAATTCTTAAATTATTAAAAGTGTACCGTGACGAAAAAAAAAAAAAAAAAAAAAAAGGTTGGGAATCACTGCTTTAGAGAAACTAGAAGAGAATGAAGAGGAGTGTACTTTAGATTAAAAAATTACTTTGTTTATTAGCCCAAAGGAGTACTAGCCCAGAAGGGTTATTAGTATGAAAATGACAAAATGACATTTACTGTAAACAGCTGTATCACTTTTCAAATTGTTGCCGCCAAATATTATCGACCTTGCATTATATTTAAAGAAATTAAATAATGAAGAATCTGCCTGAATGTAAGTATATTTCTTGCATTGTGAAAAAAACGACCGTACCTAGAGTCATCAAATTTTGAATAACGTGGTCTTCCACCCGAACATGTGCAGCTGGGAGCCCAAATTTTGAATTCCCAATTTGTTTTATTATTTATTTCATATTTTGTAAAACTTTAATGAATTTTTGATTAACAAATTTAATGAAATAAAAGCGAGATATACTGTTCGAAATAAAACATTTTTATCCCAGCGCATGAGATTGCTGCCAATCGAAATTTTAGTTAACAGACTTGAATTTTGAAAAATAAAAGAAGTTAAAATTTAAGAAAATGCATTATTTATGGGATGATAAGTAAGAAATATATTGTATTTACTTGCGTGTTCTCCTGTCTGTTTTTCCTTATGGACAGACACATTGTTTATATTCACGTGCAGCCAAAATAGAAAGTAAAACACATTTAGCTCTGCGTATAATACCTCATGAAATTCACATGATTCCGAACTCAAAATTAAGTATATTATGTGGGTCATTTTCAGTAGGTAACGTGCCTTTGTTATGCAGGGTGTTCTCTTAGGTAAGGCATTAGTTATGCGACGTACAACTGTGTTGTAAGGATTTCGAACTCTAAAAATTACGTTATAAGACAGAAAGCAGCAGCCTTTTACTAAATAAAATTAAAAATAAAATAAAATATACAGATATAAATAAATAAAAAATTTTATAATGTAAACCTTTATTTAAAACTCAATAAAATCATTAAGGAAATAAAACGAGAAAATAATTTATCATATAGTTTAACGCTCAAAAGGCAATCAAAACGCTCAGAATTTTACAGTTTGCGCCATTGTATAAAGAGGGAAAAAATCTTTTAAGCAAAGTTTAGAAAAAATCTTTTAAATAAAGTTAGACAGTTATTTTTTAACAAAATCTCTGGATTGTTTGAGGTAACACACTTAATAAAAGCAAAAGAATGATTAGTCATTTTTGAAAAACCATCTTTCAATTCAGTAATTTTATTAATAACATGTCATCGGGACTAAAATTATATATAAAAAAAATTTAAAATTTTTTTAAAAAGTAAGATTTTATTTAAGATATAAAATAATTAATGAATTAAAGGTAGAAAAATAATTTATCATATAGTTAATGGAAGCAAGAAATCGAATAATTCTCTTTAAAAAATTCATCAACAATTTTATATCACGAATAACAAAATCGAGGAGCTCCTTGATAAATTTATAATGTAAATACCTTATACAAGGTATAAGTTCAATTATTATATTTCGTTATTTCAGTGCCCAGGCCATAATCAATAAAAAATCAGAAATTATGTCTAAACGTAATTTAAAATTCCTCTTTATACAATGGCGCAAATTGTAATATTCTGAGGATTTTAATTCTTTCCTCAAACGAAGATATGTGCAAAAACTCGCTTTAGTATTAAATTTTAAAACAAATTTTGAAACCTTTAAACCAAATTTTGCAAATTCTCTAAATTTTTTCTCTAAAAAATATCTCTAAATTTTAAATACATACAGTCACATGTACACAAACATGTGCACCTTGATGCCAGAACTTTAAATTTCGATTTATTAGCCCAAAGGGCGTTAACCCAAAAGGGCTATTAATTTCGTTTTGGCATTTTGCTTTGAAATGTCAGTTCACTTTTCAAATTGTTGCCACCAAATATTAGAGCCCTGTATTATATTTAACGAACTTAAATAATGAAGAATCTTCATAAATGTATGTATATTTCTCGCATTGTGATAAAACAATGGTACATAGAGCCATCAAATTTTGAATAACGTAATCTTTCACTGAATATGAGCATCTGGAAGCTCTAGTTTGGAATTTCAAATTTGTTTTATTATATATTTCATATTTTGCCAGACATTAAAGAACTTTCAATTAACAAACTCAGCGATTTCAAAGCGAGCAATGGCAACACTGTACGAAAAAAAAATCTTTACCTCCAGCGCGCGAGACTGTGTATCGGAAATTCTAAAAAATTGCTCATTTTAAAATTATTTTGCGATATTGCTGTTGAATTTTAATTTTATGGTTTAAGTGCAAAGAATGTGATATTTAATAAGTAAAGGTAACGGACAAAATTTTAAAGAAACCCCCCTTTGGGCATAAGTAATCTTTGGGTAAAATCTGAAAGCTTTCAGTTTTTTTTATTACTATCACTTTATTTATTTATTTAGCTCATACTGTGTGAATTTAAGAGAAATTTATATTTAGAAAGCTTCATGAATTCGAGGCATATTATTTCTTTTTAGGCACACTGTTATAATGATACGCACGTCTTCGAACACGAGAAATTAGATAGAAAACTCCATGGAATAAAAGTACTAATTAAATGATTTAAAGAATAAAATAGAAGGTTTCCATACAAGTAATTTTTTGTTTTACTAGCAATAATTTACTAAAAAATTTTTAAACACGTTATTTTGTTTTCCAGTGCAAAACATAATCTTATTGTTTAAAAGTTTGTAGAGACATTAGGTATTTTTTTTTTTTTTTTTTTTTTTTTTGGAAGTAGGCAAGATGAAAATTAAGCAAACGCCTTCGCCGGGAATCCGAACCATGGACCTCTGGAATACCGGCCCAGCGTGCAAAACCACTACACCACGAAGGCACGCTAGGAAGGCGGGAGAAATACCTATACTTCCCCCTTTAAAGGATGACTGGGGGTTTTTTTAAGGGACCCAGTCGCCAAATTCTGGGTGAGGAGAATCGTCATCCAACACCCTTTTAGTTCGGGCGCCACTGTAGAGACATTAGGTATTTTTTGGAAGCAGGCAAGATGAAAAATGGGCAATCGCCTTCGCTGGGAATCGAACTACAGACCTCTGGAATACCAGCCCGCGTGCAGAACCATTACACCACGAAGGAACGCTAGGAAGGCGGGTGAAATATTTTATAAGTTTATAGTAATTTAACCTAGTTATCTGGTTATTTTGCCTATACTATCATTTATAAGGTTCCTATTAATTTTAATTTATTATATTATTATTTATTATTATTTTAAATAACCAGTTATTTTATGATTTAGATCTATACTATCACTCCTCTCTCTAGTTTCCCTATTAGAATGTAAATTAATTTGAGAGTTTCGAAATGTGAGACAGGGTGTGTTTTCGCCTCTTGAAGTCATGTTATCAGGTTCAATGTTCCGTCTTACCTTCTTCGGGAACATGCAAGGACCTGACTCGGAACAGAGAGCTTACTAAAGGTATGTTCAAAACTGTGGGAAGTAGACAGGATACACAAGAAGGGTATACAAAACCCTTTATTTTTCTCTATTTACAATAACTTCCGTACTTCGAAATACACAGACCCGCTACTTGTGGTCTAACGTAAAAATATAAAAATAAAACTAAACTCTAATTTAACTTTAAAATAATAAACGTGGAAGATTGGCCTTATATTAACAGGAAGCCGTATGTAGTACAGATAACTGAGAACACTACAATACGTTTAAAGTTATCAAGAGGATTAAACCTCTGGCCTGAAAGGCAACCAGCAATTGAGTAAACTTCTAAGGTAAGCGGCCTGCTTCGTTGAACTGCTTCCTCTCTCTCGCTTGGCAAAAAGCCACAACTTAAATACTTGGCGTTCGCCAGACAAACTTTGCATAAATACATTAACGCTTATAATTCTGGCCGGAAGTAGAAAATAAGAAGTGATAGTAAAGATTTAAAATAAAATAAACGTTAGTAAAACTTAAGATCCTTACAATGTTACTAGGTTAACTAGCTCAGTTAAAACTTCATTCTGGATTATAGTTACCGATATTTAAACTGTTACGCCGGTAAGAAGTTTTCACCCAGCTTCGCGTTAAATCTTTTATGTAGCACTTGGCTACTAGGCTTAGTTTAAATTTATTTCAAGTTACATTGCTGCAAATGTTTGACTGATTTGTAAGCATCATTTGTACATTTATGTTCCAATTCTGATTTAATAAAAGGGTTTGATAAACGTCTGTAAGATTTTGTAGTTCTGCTTAGACGTAGCGATGATTCGCTCCAAGTCTGTCAGGATTTTGACCTTAGCTTATGCTCCGAAAACAACAACTCAAACTTTGTACACTTCTACTTCCATCTACTCCAAACGAGATGAAAATTAGGGAATGCATATAAGGGCGGAGCTCTGGAGTTTACAAGAAAGATTTTCACAGCTATCAATGTCCAGTTACTGCGTTACATCTCCTTTCACTGAATTCCTTTATCGGCTTTTAGATTCGATGGCAGACATTGTTTCTTGAAACACTGATATTTTAATTTGACTGAAACTTTTGCTCGAGTAACGGCATTTACGTTCTGCTATTGCATGGCTCAGGCAACTGTTAGGCTGATATGTTAATAAACAGGTTTATTTTAAACCCTTCATCAGAGTTTGTGTTTACTGTATTTAAAAGGTACGCACGTATGATAAGTCTTCGGTTTTTCTTTGTGGTTTCAGGAGTCAGCATTTAAAGTAGCGTAGAATGGCACAAATTAAATATGGAGAATGAAATACGAACCAATTTATTTGTTCCTTCAGATAAGGGTATTTGATTAGCAAATAAGGTGTCTCAGTACCAGGGTTACGAACTGGTAAGACGGGTAGAAAGTCTTCTGAGGACTCTGAATCACATAACAATGTAGGTTCGAAAATGAGGTATGCAGAAGATAACTAAAGTGAAAAAGACATCACGTAACTGTGAATATGCCTTTTAATAGCAAATACACATTTACAAAAGCGACAGAGGTTAGAGAAGGTGGTCTAAGAAAAGAGATACCATATGCCGCATAAAAGAGGGCTACATTAAACTAATGGAAGATACTCCATTAGTTTAATGCAGCCCTCTTTTATGCGGCATATGGAATTCCGAATATTCTGGAAGATTTCCCTGGCAGTTGCTTAGATTCTAGTTTCTCAGCGCATCATTTACCTGTATTTTCATAAGTCTCTTGAAGTAGGTTAGGTTATTTTAATATGGCGAAATACAGGAAGATTGTTTGCTTAAGGGGAAAGATGCCTTCTTGAAGAACGTTCTATAGGTAACTGAACTCAGAAGAAGTAATAAAATCATGATGGGTCTGGCAGTCGAGGAGGCCGTGCCTGAAGTGTTGGTCAAATGTATGTGGATGGTCAGATGCATGGTGGTCTAAGTGGCTATGAACGTTACGGCTTAAATGAGTAAGGTCCCTATCAGTGAAGATCGCATTGATGCGGAACGCTGCTAGTAACCCAAATGTTATGGAGACGCATGTTCTAGAAATATCAGCTAAGTGCCAGATCAGGTGGAAATGTAAAAGCTAAGGTGCAATGAAATAGTGCTGGCCAAACATTTAACCATAACACAGATCTGTGCTGCAGGACTTCATGTCGTATAAGGATTCGTCACTGATCACACATAGACGTTATGTAAATTGAAGATTCCATCTTTTCTTGTTAAGTACAACTTATCAGTGATCAAACACCATAAAAGCAGGGAAAAGGGAACTTGCAATACACTGTTACAGAAACTATTGTGCAAAAGCAATCAAAGGTACATAATCATTCAGGTGAAGTACCTAGAAGCGCTGTTCCAAATACAGACGCATTTTGTTTTCATTAAGAATCCTCCAGACGTTGCAGAGAGAAACCTCGACTTCGTGAACTAGGGGGCGTGTTCGAACGTAGAATGCCCGGAATATGACGTAGTACAGGTTTCTCCCTAATGTTCGGGTTCTATGCGGATTGTTCCCGACTCACGCCAACTGCTTGAAGGAAACTCGTTTCAGCTAACCTCTAGTGCAGACACGCAAAGAGTTCACGACAAGAACTGATGACGTTCCTCACACAATCGCTGTGAGGTTCGTCCATCCTCGTTGCCTTGTAGCCATGCATATTGTCATTCCGACCCTGCATTGCCATGTGATTCCCAGTCGCATAGGTGCACCCTACTCCTTTTATAATTTTCTAAGCTAGTACGGAGACATCGAACATACTGGCAGTGCAGATGCTAGCTGAAATATAGGTTGTTTCTTTTTTCTTCCTTTTATTTTTATTGAAGAATTCGGAAATACGGGCACAATAGTCGTTCAGTATTCTATTCTTAATTTCTTTATCCCGATACATTGTTACTAATATATTAGGTTTTAATTATTTTAAATAGCCAAGTATTTTATGATTTATATCTGCACTATCTCTTCTCTATCCTCCTTCTATACTAGAATGCAAATTAGTTCGAAAGTATATAACGCGAGATTTTTCAGATTGTAAGACAAAGCGTGTTTCAGCCTGTCAAGACCACGTTACCAGATTAACTTGCTCACTTTAGATTTCATTCTTCGGCTTGCATTGCAGTTGCTGATATCTAAACTGTTATGCCGGTAAGAAGTTTTGAGCCAATTTGCGTTAAATCGTTTGTATAGCCCTTGGCTACTAAACTTTATTTAAATTTGAATTTACTATAACTTACATCGCTATAAGTGTTCGGCTGATTTGTCAGCACGAGATGTGCATTTATGTTCACTATTCTGATTTAATAAAGAGGTTTGTTAAACCTTCTCAAGACTCTGTATTTCTGCCCAGACATAGTGATAATTTGCTTAACATTTGTTAGGAGTTTGATTCTACTAGTTTATGCTACCAAAACAAGTCAAACTTTATAAATACGATGTATGGATTTCACTTTTCCAAGCGATACTGAATTGATTCATTAATAATGCCGTTAAATATTCTCAACAGTAACATCAGTTCACGCACATGCTATCTGCTTCATGCGGTTTTTATTATTTTATAATCTTTCTTCAAAAATTACTGGGTATACATGCAATTTTGTGTGTGTGTCAGCGTCTATCTTTTGTTGAGAGAGACTGGAAAATTGCAATTTCTCCTATTTCTCATTAAATTATTTAGTTACTGTTACCTTCATTCTTTATTTTATTCTAAAATCCACTGATCTTAATAGGAAGTTTAACACTCCCATCAAATATATATTGTGTACTCTACACTTAACTGATCCGTCGAGCCGGAGCCAAATTATACCCTATGGGCTCTTCATTTCGTGAAGAACATGTTTTGAAAACACATCCTAGAGAGAAAACCGGGAAATACTTCACAAAACTTCCAATTAAAGAAAATACGATGTACCAGTTTGAATGGACACTTTTCTTCTATAGCTCTGAATGGCAACTCGTAAAGGAGTAGAAGCGCATTAATTTAAAATACGTTAAGTGGCAACTCTTTCAGTTTATCTTGATGAACTTGAATGATTCTGATGAGATGCTAGATTCTTTAATTAGATTATTTTGTTTGCTATATTCGAATAAACTAGTTTGTAAAATAGATCGGATATTTATTTTTACACACAATTAGTATTGAACTACTACATATAGAATTATATGTAGTATTCCTTTTAGCTTTGGCGTAGAACTTCGGAGATGTACATTACTGTTCATATGGGCACTGGACAATTCTATGTAAACAGCTAGAAAATGATCCGACAATTTATGAAGACGATTAGATAAAGCTACTGAAATATCTAGCCTGTATAGAGTTTTATGTAAAAATATGAGGAACTCGGACACGTGCAACAGTTGGATAAGGCAGCTGCAGCAAATTTTTCGCAATATATCATGCCTCACCATGGAATGGACAAAGTTGCTAATATCATCAGTAAGCCACGTGTGGCCTTTGATGCTCCTGCTCGTTCTACTACAAGTTTATTTTTAATTGATTATTTGTTAAACAGCAGCATAGTTCAGCAAAATGTTTTGGTACTTGTCTTCCTTGACGAGGGAAAGTGAAGTTGGCGTAATTTGGATGAGAAAATACGATTTGTTGCCAAATGTTATAAACATTTACGGAAACGAAACTGATTACAATAAGCAAAAAGTCCGAAATTAATTCAGTACCTATACCACAATTTAATATATACTTATAGAAGAAATTTAGTATAAATCTTCACTTATTATAGCATTTATTTTAAATTAACAATAGAATTCAACGGAACTTTATTTAATAGACATTTATTAATTAATTTAATTAATACAGTTATGTAAGCAATTTATTTAAAATAACAACATGCCGTAAAATTCTATGTATTATTTAATTTAGTATGGTTAGAAATTTCTCTTAAAAAATATAACCCTACCTTAAAATTCTATTTTATTATCTAATACAATTCAGTTAGAAATTTATTTAAAAAACATATATAAACATACCGGAATACCCATTTCCATAGACTCTTTCTGGTTGGCATAGTTCAACATGTATTGCTAAAAAGGCTTCAAACGTTAATTATAGCTTCTTTTCCGCTGATGAAAGATTGAAAGTAGTAAGTATAACATACATTTTACAATGAAAAACCGCTATATTGACAGAATGCAAGCATGAAAAGCCAGTTAGATCGTTAACCGTTTGTTTTTCGCACATGCACAGATCGACAGTTTGTTCCTTGCCAATGCAGAAGTGGATCAAATCCTTTTTCTCCACAAAGCCACTGACAAGCACCGATGTTTTCACCATTTTCTTTAAAAGAATCAAACTGCCATCACTATTGGCATCAAAATGATGTGCTGTCAAGGGTGGATTGATCCTGATCAATGTATTTTTACAGTGCGTTCTTTAGAAAGAAAGCTAGGAAGAGAAACTTAAACTGTACAAATTGCTCACAGTTACTTACGAAACCAAATGCTAGCCATATTTGGCAACTAGAGTTTTAAAACAATTGAAAAGGCCAGATAAAAGCAAGATATTCTTTAGTTTCTTAGACAGCCTTAACAGATTTCCGTGTTGCAGACTTCATTTTTCAGGTGCTGAAGATCTTCCTTTTGCTATCGAACTGCAGGAGTCGTTAATTTTTCATGCTGCAAGTAAGGAATTATGCAAAGGGAATTCGAATGAGAAAGTACTTCTAGAAAAGCTCAACGATAATGAGTACGAATATTATTTGAAAGAAACTAACGAGGATACTACGAAAATTCTTTGTTTAAGATGAAAATTCTTTGTTTAAGTCAAAAGGAAGGCAGCTTTAGTTTCATTGTTTCTTTTGGTTCTAATACTACTACAAAACGATATTGATAACATTACTATCAGCATATCGGAAAATGTTTGAATTGAAACTGAGGAATCTTTCTCAAAAAACATCTAAAAATTGAAAAAAGAAGCTTGATGACAATTTCGTTAAGATATAGGATATACTCGATGAACTAAATATAACGGATACAGAAGAATTTCTATATCAATCGCTTTAGCTTGTCATATAAACATTTCACTTTTCTGTTAAATACAAATGCAACATACCATTGCCATCAAAAAATCATATCACGTCACGCAAGAATGAAATCCTATTTTTATTGTCAGCATTCAAAGAGGAGAGTTTTTCCGCATCCCTTAATATAGAGTCTGTTATTTAAAGTTATAACCATGTAGTGTTAAAATAATCACTTGTAGAGTCTCACTCTTTTAAGTAGCGTACACTAAGTCAAGACGTGAGCGACTTATTGCTATATCTGGTTAATCACACAGAAAAGTTAGAAGGGTGTAAAGAACCCAATTATCCAGAACACAAATAATCAAACAAAAGACATTTCTTGTGCTTACTGGTTTGTAAGCACAAGAAATGTCTTTTGTTTGATTATTTGTGGTGTAACTCAAAAGTAAGGAGTTCAAATTTAAACTAAATCTCAGTCGTAAACTAGCCAAAGGCTACACAGAAATGATTACGGCGCAAGTTAGTTCAAGCCTACAGCGGCGTGACAAGCACTATGGGCAAGAATAATGCAACGCCGAGACCGAATGTTCTCATAGAAATTCAACTAGCTGCATAGCCTTAGCAGGCGGAACATGCTCTGTCTATATAACCTCTTTAAAAACTATTTCTTTCTACCTCATTTAAATACACGCAGTCTAAAATTTGCATTTTGGCAGAAAAACGCCGGAAAGGGAGAAATGACTCTAAAGTTACGTAACATAAACTAAATTGTTTAATTGAAATAAACACCTTACAACTTAGCACATTCTGTGATACAGCTTTTATCAGAATCTATGGTCGCACCTTGAAAAACTTTCACACATTGTTAACCAAGTTTTAATTTTACTTTCCTTCAGTTTTGCCTTTCTTTACCCTTTACAACTTATCTTAAAAGATATTTATGTAAAAGAAAAGGGACAAGACCCTGTTACCTGTTAAGACTTTAGTTTGGAGGTGGAGTAATTAAGTATTATTTTAATCTTAATTCTTTTAATATAGCTCAATTTCTAATTGATCACCTTATCATGTTTCTACCTGATCAAGTAAGTGAACTAACTAAGCTAATCTATTGGCTTTAAAAGTAAGACCCAAAGTTGTAAAAAGTAAAAATTATATGCAAAAGGATTCGCAGTTTTTTGATTATCTGATGTGCTAAATGCTAAATTTAATGCAATAAAAATATTAAAACTTATGACTGAGGTACACAAAAACTTGCGTGTTAAAAAAAAGGGCAACTTATATAGTTGCATCTTTAATATATATATACTTATATAGTTGCATAATTTGCCACTGTTTTCGATCTAAAATGCTGTATGCATTTTAAAAGACAGTTTCACGCGAATTTATCTTAAGAGGGCGCTAGTATTTTTAGTATGCCTGATGGCTTAAATTTGATGGAAGTAAAGCAATTTGCTCAGCAACTAAAAGGAAGATATGAACCCAAGCAAGATTGTGAGCAAAATAAAATAATGTAAAATCATGCTTGGAAAGTAGTTAATTAAAAGTAAAATCAATTAAGTCAATAAGACCTGCACTGCCATCCTGTATTACGTATTTCCACCGTCATTCTGACTAGAGGGCGCTGCGTTCGTCCTAATAGTCAGTGGCAGGCAGGATACTAAAGGTGTAAGACGTGGAAGGCAGAGATGCCTAATAATATATCTCTAATTGATTGAAATTTTCGTATATTTTCTTGTAAATAAATGTTGTTATTGTTAACAAAACCTCTTATTATCTCTTGGATGCACCTTTAGTCTCACAGAACCATTAGATGCAAAATTGGTGCATCTTGTCCGCGAATGTGGAATATCGGAAGTAATTAGTCATCATTACTGGATTATATTTCTGAGAAGTTTGGATACTTTACGCACGCTTTTGGATACGCAATATTGCATACTGGACTGTGGAGGTAAGACCTTTTGAACTCACAAATTCGGAGTTAATATGGATAAGCTTTCGAAAATAATTGAAAAAAGAAGTAACGTTCGCGCTAGTGTTACTAAACTAGTTAAAAGAGTGCAGAAGCTTGATGAAGCCGTCGAAGACGTAAGTTCATTATCAGAACTACTGGAACTATTAGAAACGAAAGAGCAGATCTTGAAAAGCCATGATTTAGAGGTGGAAGCACTCATAGACGATCCGGAAAAATTTAAAGGTGAATTAAAGGCTTCGGAAGAATACGATGACAAAATATTGTTAGCTAAGATTAAACTAAAAAGCAAAATTAAAGAATTAGCAGCAGAAAATGTTCAGCGGACTTCTTCAGTTCTTAACACATATAGTGTTTCGGAAAACACTGTTACGGCTTTAAAATTACCAAAGTTAGAAATTTCGCGATTCTATGGTGATTCTGGCAAATTTATGGAATTCTTAAACTGTTTTGATAGCGCAATCGGTTCAAACAATTCACTTACGAAAATTGAAAAATTCCAATATTTAAAATCTCTTCTTTCTGGTCCTTCATATAACGTTGTTGCGGGTTTTGAATTAAATGAGAAAAACTATGACTCATGTCTTGAGCTTTTAAAACAAAGATATGGTAGAACTGATTCTATTATAAATTCTTATATGACTAAATTATTAAGCTTAGAACCCGTGAGAAGTTCGTCTAATGTTAAGGGTTTGCGTAAATTATACGATGAAATAGAAGTTAATATAAGAAATTTGCGTTCATTAAATGTAACGGAGGGTTCATATGGGCATTTATTGAATCCAATATTATTGAAGTTGCTACCACAAGATTTGGTGTTAGATTTTCACCGAAAACGAAACAGGGAAGTGAATTGTGAGGTTTCGGAAATTATTACGTTTTTGAGGAATGAAGTCGAATCTAGGGAAATTGCCGAAACTGTGATGAGCCCCCTAAAAAGTTACGAAACAAAACGATCCTTTTCCCAAAATTATCAAAGTGGTCAAACTTATCAGAAAAACTATTCAAAGCCTAAAAATATATCAACCGCTTCAGCGTTAAATACACAAATAAAAAATGTTTGTTTATTCTGTGACGGTCATCACGATTCCGTAAGTTGTAAAAAATTGGATGTAGAACAAAAAATAAATAAGCTTAGGACTGAAGCTAGATGCTGGTGTTGTTTCCAGAAATATCACGTTTCTCGCGTATGCAGGGAAAAAATATCGTGTAAAAATTGTTTAAGCAATTTTCATCATGAGTCAGTGTGTAGAAAAAATAAACCCGTTAATGTTAAGACGAGAGGTTGTGAGAAGCAAGTGGAAAGCGAAACTATTTTGAATGACTCACAATCTAAATCTAATAAAAGCGCCGAGAATATTTCTGTGTCTCATAGTAATATATGTACCAAAAATAAGCCCTTTTTACAAACATGTACAGTTTTAGCTTGTTCGGATAAAATTTCAGTCTTAACTAATGTTATTTTAGACAGTGGTAGTCATCGAAGTTTTATTTCATCTCGATTAGTTAAAGAATTAAAATTAAAGCCAATACGCTACGAAAGAATAGCTATTTTTGCTTTCGGAGACAAAATAGCACGTGAGAAGGAATACGGTATCGTTTCATTGACGTTGCGCAATAGGGATCAAAGTTCGAAATCGTACGAGTTAGAAGCTGTCATAACGGAATATATATCTAATTTGTCCTTGAAAATTCCTAATGTATCTATTCGCAATGCGTTGAAGGAAAGAGGTTTACCTTTGGCTGATTCATTTTCTGGCGACTGTCAGACGGAAATACTTATCGGATGTGATTCATTTTGGGATATTGTTTATGACGAGAGAGTAAAGTTAAATGAAAACATTACTGCGATAAATTCTTGTTTCGGTTGGTTACTAGCGGGAGTGGAAGGAAGTAATAAATTAACTAATAATTATGAAAATGTATGTTTAGTCATGGACTCTTCTTCAATTTTGTGCGATTTGAAAAAATTTTGGGAAATAGAAGAATTTCAGTCAGACAAACAAAACTTTTCTGAATGGGACAAGCAATTGATTGAAAAATTTGAAAATTCTTTGGAATTTAATGGGGAAAGGTATGTTTGTAGATTGATGTGGAAGGAAAACTTGGGACCTGTAGTTGGGTTGAATTCTAATTATGAGGTTGCGAAAAAGCGTTTTGATTCGTTAAAGCAAAAACTAAATAAAAATCAAGAAATTTATGACCAGTATAAACAAATTATATCGGATCAGTTAGAATGTCAGATTGTGGGAAAATGTGTTAATGAAGATAAAAATTTAGGATATTATATGCCTCACAGAGCGGTAATTAGGGATGACAAGGAAACAACTCGAGTTAGAATTGTTTATGACTGTAGCAGTAAAGGTAATGAAAATAATAAATCTCTTAATGAGTCTCTAGAATCAGGAGTAAATCTTTATGCAAATTTATTGGACATAATTCTTAAATTTCGAGAATATCAAGTTGCATTTTGCGGAGATTTAGAGAAAGCTTTTCTTATGATAGAGATTGCGGAGGAAGATAGAAAATACCTTAAATTTTTGTGGTTTCCCGAAGAGGTAGGCGATTCAACCGAAACTCTCCATTTAAATCGTCTCCCATTTGGTTTAACTACTTCGCCATTTTCCTTGGCTTGCGTTTTGAAATTTCACATTAAGAAATTTAAGGAACATCATCCAAAATGTTATGACATGTTAAATTCTTTTCTTTATGTTGATGATCTCTGCTATGGAGTCAATACCGTTCAAGATGCTTATCATTTAACTTCTACGGCAATAGAGATATTAAAAGCAGCGGGATTTCAATTGAGGAAATTAAAAACTAATTGTCCGGAATTGTATAAACTTTGGAATGAAAACGGATATGAGGAAAATACTGACTTCGGGCAAGGAACAGGTTTCTTGGGATTGAAGTGGGATCCGATTGAGGATAAAATTAAATTAGATTTAAGAGATGTTAGGGATTCCATTGATGCTAGAATCACCAAGCGTCATGTTTTGAGAGTTATTTCAAAGATATTTGATCCATGTGGACTCATTAGTCCCTTTGTAATCACTGTGAAAATTCTTCTGCAAGAGATGTGGGAACGTGGTCTACAATGGGATGAAGATTTGCCAAGTGACCTCCAAAATAAATGGAAAACCTGGTGTTCTGAACTTTGTGAACTTGAATCAGTATCTATTGAAAGAAGGTTTTTTGAAAGTGTAGAAATAAGTGAAGTTTCTCTTCATGTGTTTTGTGACGCCAGTCCCAAGGCATATGGGGCTGTTACGTTCCTAAGGTACGTGAATTACAATGGCCAAATCAAAGTGAGCTTTATAATGTCAAAAAGTAAAGTTGCTCCTTTAAAAACTTTGACTCATGCAAGATTAGAGTTAATGGCAGCTCTCCTCGCTGCACGTTTAGGAAATTATTTACAAGGTCTATTTCCTAATTTCGCGAAACAAATTTTCTTTTGGAGCGACTCTCAAATCGTCCTTCATTGGTTGAAAGGATCTTCTAAACAATGGAAACCATTTGTCGCCAACAGAGTAGCTCAAGTGCAGTCGCTGACTCTACCAGAGTGTTGGAACCATTGCAGTGGCTCCGACAATCCCGCAGACCTTACTACTAGAGGAGAATCGGCTAGGAGGATTCTTACAAGTTCTCTGTGGTGGTCAGGCCCTGTTTGGTTGTCTAAACCGCTTTACTCGTGGCCTCTTCAAGAATCGCTACAACATTTTAATGACATCTGTGATGAACGCGTTATAGTGAAAGAGCGACGGACTGCACTGGTTAATTCCATGGTAACCAGTTCAGCTAATGGAAACTTACCTATGTCGTCGTTACTGGACGTTAATGACTTCAGCGAATTAAGTAGATTACTGCGTGTTACTACTTGGATTAAAAGGTTTGTGCACAATTCTAAACCTAATTCTACAAAATTAAATGGACCTATATGTGCTCCAGAACTCGAGCAAGCTTTGCGTTTTTGAATCAAAGCTACACAATTTAAGCATTATAGTACAGAAGTTACCCAACTTCTTTCTAAAGGAACTATCGATAAAAGTTCACGCATATTTAATTTGAATCCTGAACTTGATGATAATAACTTACTTTGTTTAAAGGGACGTTTACAGTTTTCAAGTAACGATATGCGAGCCAAACATCCTTGGCTTCTTCCATCTAATGATAAATTTGTGGAACTACTTATCTGTGATTCTCATACTAAAATGTGCCATTTAGGTGTTGATGCAACTTTAACACATTTACGAGAACAATTCTGGATTGTTAAAGGTCGTCAATTTGTGAAAAAAGTGTTAAATAACTGTCTGATTTGTAGACGATTCAGAGTGAAATCTGGAATGCAGGTGGTTGCCCCTTTACCGCCTGATAGAATTCAAGAGCATCCACCATTTGATGTATGCGGTGTGGATTTTGCCGGACCATTTTTTGTTCGTGATTTTAATTCAAAGTGTTATTTACTTATATTCAGCTGTGCAATGACAAGAGCTATCTACTTAGAAGTAGTTCTTAACATAAGTGCTGATTCCTTTTTGTTAGGATTCCGACGATTTGTTTCTCATCGAGGATTATGTTCCACTATATATTCTGATAATGCCAAAGCTTTTAAAAAAGCAAATAGTGAATTGAAAAAATGGTGGAATCAGATAGATAATGATCAAGTTAAAAATTTGTTTGCTTCTAAAGGTATAGTTTGGAATTTTATAGTTGGAAAAAGTCCATGGTGGGGAGGTTTCTGGGAGAGACAGATACGGACGGTTAAAACCTGCTAAAAGAAAATTGTTGGACGATCCTCTCTTTCTTTGAAGGAATTGGAAACTGTTTTTACGGAAATTGAAGCTCTGGTTAATTCCAGTCCTATCACGTATCTGTACAACGAACCCTCTCCACTAACCCCATCTCATTTTCTTATTGGTAAAAGGTTGGTGTCTTTACCTGTAATAAAACATAAAAATGAAAATTTAAATGTTAATAGGAATTCTTTGGTAAAGAAATATAGATATCAGCAAACACTTTTGAATCACTTCTGGAACAGGTGGAGAAAGGAATATTTACTTAATCTAAGATCAGCTTATATTTCTCCACAACCAGGTAATATAGTTTCATTTAAAGTGAATGATATTGTTTTGATTAATGATGAGCGTTATCCCAGAAATATGTGGATGATGGGAAAAATTTTAGAGCTATATCCAGGAAGAGATGGAAAAGTTCGTTCTCTTCTTATTCAGACTCCTAAAGGACAAATAAAACGCTCAGTACAACTTGTGTATAATTTGGAAATTAATCGTTAATTGTGTTAGTTTAATTGAGTTGCAACGTGTTAATGTTCTATCTGTGTATTAATGATAGTTTAATTGTGCTTATATTTTAATGCTTGATATTTGAACAATTTTCTTTGGAAGTTAAAAGTGTAATTGGTTTTTGTATGTTAAGTCACTGAATAATTTTGAAGCTTTGTATTTGATATAATATGCTACTTATATTTTCATTCTTGTAATTTTAAATGGCTCCTGAATGTAAATTTAGTTAATTCAATGGTAAGTGAACTCAAGTGAGTTCAGGTGGGGAGTATTACGTATTTTCACCGTCATTCTGACTAGAGGGCGCTGCGTTCGTCCTAATAGTCAGTGGCAGGCAGGATACTAAAGGTGTAAGACGTGGAAGGCAGAGATGCCTAATAATATATCTCTAATTGATTGAAATTTTCGTATATTTTCTTGTAAATAAATGTTGTTATTGTTAACAAAACCTCTTATTATCTCTTGGATGCACCTTTAGTCTCACAGAACCATTAGATGCAAAATCCTGTATTGTAAAAGATTAAACAGCGATAACTTATGCTAAGTCAATTACATATAAAGTGACAAGAAATTAGCACTTATATTAGAAAATGCGAAAGTGTCTGCCGTGAATGCAATGTTTAGGTTATGAAGTCGATGTCTCTTCGGGAATATAAACTTTTAAAAGGACTCTTGAAGAATTATCTTCTAGTCTTTTGCAACTAAACAGAGATCAGAAAAAGGGTCTATAAGGCCCTTTTATTCAAACATAAAATTAACAAATGATCCAACTTGGGTTACAGGAAGCCAGCACTTCTGGCTTAACAGAAACAAGTAACGAATAATAATTTCAAGGTGTAGTAGATTAACGGCTCACAGAATACTTTAACGAGCAGGAAGAGCTCTGGCTTATAGTAAACCGGCAACACAGGGACTAATAGCGAGAACACGCTAACGCAAGTCGCTAATAATCACAGCACAACGTGGCCTGAAATAGGCAGACACGCTCTAAAAATAACTTCTGAAACTCTTACTTAAATAACATTTCATTCTGCCTTAATCTGAATAAGCTCTCGCTATCTCATTTACATTCTGGCATGAAAAGCGTGGGTGAAAAGAGAGTAACAGGAAAGTCAAACTTAGACTGAACTATTAGTTAAAAATAAATGGATAAACCTCACAAGGTGTTGCCATACATTTTTTAATATTCGCTACATTATTCGTATTTGGGATATAAAATCATGAAAGTATCCAAATGAATTTGCTCCGGTTATCATCTATAAAGCTTGATAATGCTTGGAGTTGTAAAAAGAGGTTCCGAATTTATGTTTATTTTGCTCTTCTGGCATGTTTATTCATAAAGATTATGCGAACTATTAACACACCAAAATACTAATTTTAGTAAAGTGGCTGTGAATGGCAACGATCTGTAATCAATTTAAAATGGAATCCTAATATTTTAAACTTTTACTTTGAAAAACAGGTAAGATATTATTTTTATATACTTAAAATAGTAAATTTTCAAATTCCATTAGTGCTCTTCATAGGATGTTATAATCGTTATTATTATGATCTAATTTTATGATCTGCATTCTGTGAACTGTTTTGATATTAGCTTTGAGGTACAGCGAGATGAATTAGCTTCAAGGCTCGAGTTGCCTACTTCAGCTATTGCTTACTTTAGTCATTATTCTTAGCGTTAGCAACTTGATTAATATAATTAAAAAAAGCGAATAGAAAAAAATGGCGAAGAAAAAAAAAAGGACAAAGATAAAAAAAATATGCATGGGGTGCACGTAGGTAGCTGCAGCTGGCGGTATTCTAAAAATAATAATTACCTATTTTCTTATTTATTAAAAAGAAATGCTTGGGAAAAAAAAATTCAAAAATATATTTTATTTTAAATGATTTGGTTCTTTTTTTAAGGTATTACAAACATAAAAAAGATTAGGTTTAAAAATATGAATACAAAATTTCTAACGTTTTAAGTTGACAAGGTTGCAACCGTCGTTGCCAAATCAGATTACATAATTGTCCCTTTTAATGTTCGCAAAAAGTAATGAAATTTTCAGAAATAAATAGATAAATTTTAAAAAATTCAGAATTCAACAGTCTGAGAAAACAAACCGCTGCTGTATAGTAGCATATTCTGAAACTAATGATTTGATTCCTTACTGCACTTAAAAATATAGCATTCATAATATACAATTCCATTATTATCTCAGATTAAAAAAGTTTGGACTTGAGCCGCTTTTGTTCTGAAGCCCCATTTATAGATGAATGAATCTAATTGGATGTGATTGGAAAAAAATAAAACATATTGTAGAAAATATGCAGCAAATAATACACAGTATCTTTCAAAAAGAGTTTCAGAAAAATACTAAAATGGCAATAAGAAAAATTTTTGAATAGTTTTAGAATAATATAGATAATGTAATTGAATAAATAATAATTATATAAGGCTGCAATAAGGAAAATAAATCATAATCGTTTATAATAACTGTAGAAAATAATTTAGCCGCGTTTTTATGTTATTTTTTTAAGGTTTTATAGATATTTCGTTTATTTATTTTATTTTATTATTATTTTTTAGGTAAAGAAATGTATTAATTTTTATGAATTTAGTATAAATGCCGAAACTTTATAAAGTTTACAAAGTCATCTTGTTATTTTGCTTATTCCTGTGTTCCGAAACAATTTAAAATGATTTGAACAGTGAAAGACACGAAGCGCCCGGAAGAGCTATGTATTTATAAAAATTTAATTTATCATAAAGCCCTTTTTATTTGTGAATATTAATTCATAAATAAATATTATCTGCGTTATTTATTAGAATTTTTTTTAGTCAAAATGGGGAAGGCTTTTCGTTTTATTGATTAAGATGTTACATTCTAAATCGAAAAAATAATGAGAAAAATTTTCCGTAATAAAGTTTTGTTTTATTCGCCTTATACACCTCCAGATGGCATTTAGCATGCGATTTGTCCGATAGAGTGCGCTGTAATCGTCTGATCTTGTTTCTCTGGGTTGCCAGTTGGAAAGAAAGAACTAGCCGAACAGTTTTAATTTGGTGAGGAAGTGAAATAGGTTGCGTATTGAGTGTTGTGTTATAATATCGTTTGTATTTTCAAAATTTCGTTGTTTTTAGAGGAATAGGAGATATACTACTATTATTTGTGCGAAACTTTCCTGGAAAGCTACATGATCCCCAAGCCAACATTAAACGGGTGAGTATAATAATATCTTTTTATGCATGCTCGTCTGTGCTCGGTGACAGTAAAGAGTAAAGAACGCGTCCGTTGGCCTCAGTCAATATTCGGTTTGACGTACCGTTCTTAAACATAACATAGTATCTAAAACATTTTTTAAATGCAGCCAAGGATATATGGACTTTACAAAAACAGTTGTTGCGAACAAAAAATAAATAAATAAAACCATTTTCGTCACAATAAACTGTAATCTTTATAAAAACTTGTTTATTAGTTTCTTCCTTTTGCAAGTTATAAAAACTGCATATTTTTTTTAAATGATGTTATAAAGTATAAAAATATGCGTTAAAAAAAGGACTTAATTTTCATTATGCTTTGTAACATGATAATATCAATCCTAAAGAATCCATAGCAGCTATTATTTTCATTTTGCTCTGAAATTATGCTAACACTGAATTAAGTTAAATATTTTTTTAGTAATATTAATCATTGTTCTTATTTTTTCTAAATGGTAATACGTTTTGTACGTATTTCTTTGCTGAAATATTATTTTTAGCGAGATCTAAATGCAAGATTAAAATTTCACATGTCAATATATATTTGAACAGCCGATACCGTAATGATGGCATAATTGAGAAGATACAGTAATGAAGTAACACAAAATGCAAATTCGTAAGTTTCGTTACGAAAGTAATTTCATAGTAATAAAGTGTAAAATAAGATTTGATTTTAAATAAAGTATTACAATTATTATCTCTTGCACAATTAGGAAGTTTTTATTTTTTTATTAGTAGTAAGATATAAAAATGAGAATAAAACTCCCTTAAAATATATTGTCTGAAAAATTGTTGCCATAGGGTAGCTACCAACCCTACCCATTTTACCGGGAGACTTCCTTTTTTTATTACATTTTCAGTAGACACAGAATCTTTTTAAGTGTTTAATATTTAGCTAATACCAAGGAAAATTACCCAGAAATAAATGAAAGAAACTTAAAATTTTGAAAATTCTATTCTTCCCCCCCCCTGGTGATTTTCATAATATTTTTTCCTATTAAATTTTATTTGATGTATTGTATGCATTTGTAGAACATTTTATGAATGTTCAGTAAATGTTTATTCAGTTAATATTTGTATTTAATTTTGTTTTACATTAATAGATGGTGCGACACTGAGTTTATTCAAACAGTATTATGTGTATTAATTTTAGTTTCATCAGATTTTAAAGTATTTGATAAATAACCATTGCTTAGGATTTTCTCTGTTGCAAGAAAATTACAGAATGATATTAGCCAAATAAAATAAAATTTAGAATATATTATAAAATTATAGCATCATTAGGTTATTTTTTGAAGCAGGAGACCTCAAAAATGTACAGTGTCTTCTCCGGAACTCGATCCTGGACCTCTCGAATACGCGCCGAGTATATTTCCATTTTCACCAGGAAGGCATGCGGAAAGGTCAAATAAAATATTTACATCAGAATCATATTATAAACATATATATATATATATAATGAGCCATAAATTATAAAATGAATTGAAGTAAATTTGGAATTCTTTGGAACATTGCTGCGCAGCCGTAACCCCTTTCCCTTTTGGAAACTTCCGGTTTTTCATATTTTACGGTTGGCATCTGCGCCATGATTGGTTGATATCTCCCAGGATAGTTTATCTAAGTTTCTTATACGATTAGCTACTGATATATAAGACGTAACAAAGTTTAAAAAATACTAAAACTGTGCGATTTGAAAATTTTGCATTGTAATAAATTTTTTGTTCATTATTTGTTGTAATATTAATGATATTAGTTACGGAGTAGAATTTTTTTTAAACTTCGTTGTTTTTTCCTCTCTTTATGTATGTTATCTTAAGTAAAATATCTAAGACGACAAAGGGTCGGAAATTTTCTATTGAATATCGAACGAATAATCGATATTGTTTCTCATTTGTGAGGGAAATTGCACATAATCCTAAAATACGAAATTTTTTAAAATTATTAAGGTTAAGAAAGAGGATGATAATAAACATCGAAAATATTAGAAATTCGAAATATTTTTTTTGATAAATATTTTTAAACGATTGTTGATCGATACTAAGAACGTTTCATCACATTTTTGTTTAAACAAGATAATGCGGAAACGCAACTGGCTTCACGACGATAGTGATAGTGATTCATTGATATTGTTATTGATTTTGTTCTTGAGTTAAAACGAACTCGTGGCGATTAATCATTAAATATTGTTTTCTGCTTTTCATTGTTTTGAAATAAAATTTATCATCGAGAAAGAATTTTCATGTGGTAGTCATAAACTGACATGAATTTGTTTGACAATTTTAGGTCATGACTCGAGAAAAATGCACGTTATATTTCATGCTTTTGGAAACGGACGATTCACACATTTATTATTATTTATGTAGCTTTGCAGTTCCATTGTCTTCAAAGACTAATCTGCCATAACTAATTTACGAGAAGAAATATATTGAAATTGATACGAATATAAGTAACGAATAAGTTACTTATAAAACTTTCTTATGTAACGTCATTTTATGTAATAACTTTAAATGACGTTATATAAGTAAATTTTAATTCTTGTTTTATTATAATAGAAAATACAGAAAACGTATTGGCAAAAATTATTTAAATTTTTCTTACTCTTGGCCATTGTACTCAAAGTGAAAACATTATTTAATTTTTTTCTGAATCTTGGCCATTTCACTCAAATTCATGTTTAACAACGGACATCAGAATCAAAGACTGGCCATTGATTTGCTTATTAATTTCAAAAACGACGATTTCGCCGTTGAACCTTCAAAATTTAATGCCTCATAACACAAAATATGATACAAAATAAATTGTATTTGGACATAATGTTTAAAAGACTTAAGCAGAACACGTCAATTCTGATTGAACGGTTAATGCGCATTCCTTCTAGGTAGCCCGTTAACCGTTCTACCATACGAAGTACGTTTTGCTGTAGCATTCCGTACTATTCTGGTGCATTTTCGTTGGTAGGAAGGTATTTAGCTTATAATTTTTAGCTTTGTAATTAGTAGAAGTGTGATGCTTCGATCTATATATCGAGATGCCTGTTATGCTCCCATTTTACGGATTTGTGTTGTAAAACAGTAAAACAATGTTTATTAAACAAGTTTTGTTACACTGCAGACGAGAGCGATTTTTTATCATTTGCAACGACAACGCCTCGGCTGTTGGTATCATTATCGCTGGCGAGAAGAAATTTGGTATTTTAGAGTGCTTGTATTCTCCTTAAGAAATTTAGTAACATTAATAATTTTGGTATTTTTATTAATAATGTTTATGGGGTTTACCAGGATATTAGAATCCCATGTTAACCCTTTTTCACTTTCAAAATAAGAATTGCAACGTTGCAGAAACGTTTTCCAACTACTATGATGTAATTAAGTTGCATCCGTCGTAGGTTCATTAAAGAAAGTAAATGTCTTCGAAATGTTAAAGGTTACCTGACGGAAATATAACGCCTTTAAAAAAAATAAAGAGTAACTGGGCTAATTTATTTGTACAATATAAAAGAGTATCCCCTCCCTCCATTTTTGTAAAAAAATGTGAATAATGTTACTGTAACTTTTTTTAATTTGTTGTTACATTTCTAAATAGCGAAAGCTATCGCAGCAGTACATAGCACTTGACGAAAAATTATTATAACCGAGCAATTGTTTCCAGTTTCTTTATTTAAAAAAAAATGCTACATTAATTTAAAATGCTTTTGAGAGTGAAGTGTGTGTAATTCAGTTTGTAAGTGAAAAATTTAAATGATAGTTACACTTTAAGTGTGAAAGAATAAATAAAATAAATTAATTTCTGTGTATTGAAATGGGGGAAGAATTTATTTTAGAATCAAACATGATGTTAAAAAATGCACAGCATTAAAAACATCTTTTGCAAATCAAATACTGCAGAAAATGTACATGCTTATAAATTATAAAGTAAACATTGTATTTTAAATATTGTAGTGCTACAAGGCATTTCTCTCGTCTTCTTGGTGTAGTGGTCAGCACGCTCGACGCGTATTCGAGAGGTTCGTGGTTCGAGTCTTAGCGAGGGCATTGCTTATTTTTCATGTCTCTTGCTTCGAAATAACCTGTTACAGTGGCGCTCGAACTAAAAAAGGTGGTGGGTGATGATTCTTCACCACCAGGATTTGGCGATTGGGTCCTCTAAACCCCAGTAACCCTTTAAAAGGGGGAGTATGTAAGGTATTTCTCCCACCTTCTTAGCATGCCTTTGTGGTGTAATGGTCGGTACGCTTGACGCGTATTCGAGAGGACAGTGGTTCTAGTCCCGGCATCATTTTTCATTTCTCCTGCTTCGAAATAACCTAATGTCCCTACAGTGTCAGTTGTATAAGATTATAACAAAATAAAATATGGATTTAAATGATGTGGAAATTCATTTATGGCTTTTAATTCGTTTAGTTTGTTAAACAGTCACAGTCTGAAAGAATAAATTAAAGAATGTGAGGTCAGATGGCAACACTGTTGAAATTTATTTTTGCCAGTTCTCTTGTGGAAGATACGTGATGCAAAGAAAACACTTTACAGATCGTATGGATGAAAATTGCATGGCAGAGTAATGTAAATTTATTGTCCAAGAAAGGTAAAAATATTTTGAATTTATGTCTTTAGTTATTATTCAGATATCTCTGAAAGGACGTGATATCCAGCGATCATAGAATTTTTATAAAATCTGAGCTTTATAACGTCCACTATGAGATCTGAGTTCGTGCTGCCACTCCAGTAATGCAAAAGATGTCAGATGATTGTAGGAGTCATTTGACGAGAAAAGCAAGTAGAACGTTTTCCTTTAGGTTCCAAAGACCAATACGCGGCGTAAATCACTTTTTTAAATGACCGCCCATTTAAATACAAAAGGTCAGAACTTCTCGGGGAGGGAGGACTATTCAATAACTTCTCGCCACCTACTAGTATTTTGAAAATTACTGATTGATTGTCAGAGTGCTTGACTAGCAAGATCTTTGTTGTGACAAAAAGAAAGCCCTGTATCACTGTTTTTCATTGTTCTATGTCGGAGACGCTGTTAAAAACCTGCACTTTTTCATAGAGCTCTTTGTCATTGATTTTATTAGTCATGGAGTGATAAAAGGTGAAATTTCGGTTAACAGAACATAACAAGTGAAATGAAACACTTTTATATAAATTTAAAGATTCATTTTTTTGTGTAATTAACTTGCGCATGAAGTGTGCTTGAAGTTTAAATAAGCAATCATCTATGGCCCAGCAACATATTAATTCCGTGTTTCCCAATGTGGGGCCCACGCCCCACAAGAGGGCAATGTGACTGTTAAGGGGACAATTCGAAAATGGACTCATCCAGAGTTTAAGGGGACAAAGGACGTTCAAATATGTTTCATGAAGTCAAAATTTTTCGAAATTTAATTTTTTATTCCCCAAAATAAAGAAAAATGTAAGTGATGTATACGTAAAAAAGTTTTTAAATTGCGGTGCATTTTAAATATTTTATAAAGAATTCTCGCTGTAGACATGGAAATTTAAATACTTTTAAATGCATTTAAATAACTTACACATTATGCTTTTCAGACATTTCTCGCACATTTCAGCCAACGAATTTATTTTATTTTTTACTGTAGGAATGACAACCGGTATATTATTCTTTCCTTGAATGGCAACAGCAGCTGCTTTGTTTATATTTATCTTATATTTATTTCTTTCAGCCCTTAGTGAAATGAGGGGTGCAAGCAAGAAAAAAACGTTCGTCGGTATTCGGTAGCATGTTTAAAATTTGGTTTCATACCCAGTCAACTTTTGTCTTTTATGCCAAAAATGCCTGACCAATGAATTAATGAAACTAGGTCATCTTGAGGCACATTTGAAGGCGAAACATAATGCTGATATTAATTCAGATTTGAATTATTTTCACACTTTAAGGAAAATTTTTGAAAAAAGAGTAGTATTAAAGTCTTTATTTACTGTTCATAATGCAACTGTTAATCGTACTCTTGAGGCTATCAAATTTACTTACTCATCGCTTAATCTGGGAAAAGCCGTACTATAGGGAAGAATTGAATCAAGCCATTTAAAACTGTTCTAGGAAAAGATGACAAAGACGTTAAAGCTATGCCACTAAATAACAATACTGTTTGCAGAAGGAAAATTAAATGAGGATATTGAAATGCAACTTGTTGAAAATCTGAAAATAAGAAAATTTTCGTTGCAAATGGATGAACCAACTTTGAGAGACAGTGAAGCCATACTTGTAACTTATGTAAGATATATTCATAAAGGGGATTTTGCCGAAGAAATTCTTCTGTAAATCATTAGAAAGCACCACTACCTCCAAAGATATTTATAGTAAGCTAAAAAATTACTTAGATATAAGAAATATACCAATAAAAAATATAATACATCTTGTACTGCAGATGGTTGAAAAATAAAATAAAGCAAGGACTAAGAAAAAGGGTTGCTTAAAATTGATAAAAGATGAGAATCCAGAAATGCTTCTCGTGCATTGTGTTATTCATAGAGAAAACCAGCTAGCTAAAAACAATTCCCCTGTTCTAAATGAAGTACAGTCAAAAGTCGTTAATCCGGACTCGTAGGGACTTCGGCGATTCCGGATTATCGATTTTTCCGGATTATAGATCATCAGTTTAAATCTCGTAAGATGGTATGCAGAAATTCTAAAATTAAAAATATGAAACCGTAATTTATGAAATAAAGAACAATTGTGATCTAAAGGGTATCAAAATTTGCAAAAAGAAAAAGCTTAATATTTATTTGTTTACTTTATTAAACATTTCTTTCAATGTAAGTTGTTTAAGTTTTGCTTCGTTTCATGTGATAATACTTTCTCTTTAATTCTATTAAACAGATATAATTTCTTGTTCAGTTACAAAGTTCCGCTGTTCAAGTCCTATAATTGCTGTGTCGAGAACACCGACTAATTTGTCAATCGAAATTTTTTCGTTTTCAATAACCTCTGTCACTTTTCTTCGCTATCGGAAGCGAATTATAATGACGAGGAACTTGTTTTAAATCATATCAAAGACGGAGCATATCGAGATGAAATACTACATTTGGTAAGGAATTATAAGCCAAATAAAATAAAAACATCTGCGCTGAAGATAAGGATAGTGCTGACAGATCAACTTCCAATTCATTACGCGCCCGCCGCGGCGTTCCCCCCGCCGAGCAGCGTGAAATTGATAAACAGATTTCGGCTTTCAAAACATACTTTCGCTTTAGATCCTTTACATATTAACAAATATATATCGGAAATTCAATTTGATATAATCGAAAGTTTAAGCTTACTTTTATAAAATTGCTCTTACAGTCTGCAAAAAATAATAAGCCGGATCCAATTCGAAAATTAAGGAACAACGCAATCATCAACATTAACTGAAATAGATAATTAGATAATTTTAGCTTATACGTCCATTATACATAAAACGCGCACGCGAAAACGTATTCTGCACTTGCGCATACTCATATGCGCAGTCGTAAAAGGTCTTACGCGCACGCGTAAACGCCTATGCGCATGTGTCAACGCGGCGCATGCGCAGAAAGTTTTTAGTTTTGAGGTCCAGATTATAGATCATTCCGAATTATGGGTGTCCGAATTAACGACTTTTGACTGTACTAAATTCAGTTATAAAGTGTATAAGTGTATAATAGTGCTATTAAAGCTAGGGCCAAATGTGAACGTCTTTTAAAGTTATTTTATGAAGAACAAAATGAAGACTATATGAAACTTGTACTTCACACTCAAGTAAGAAGGCTGTCGAAAGGGAACTGCTTGGAAAGATTTATGGAATTATTTGATACTCTTAGTTATTTTATAAGCGACAAACCTGAAATGAAAAATTCGTTAACGGATGATAACAAGGCAATTGTGTGTTATTTAGTCGATAACTTTGAAAAGTTAAATATATTAAATAACAACTTCAAGAAGCAAATAAAACTTATGTTGATGCAAAAGGAAGATATTTGGTTTCGTTATCTTTTGAATTATGTCAGGCATATACTATTTACCGCAAAAATTTTGAAAAGTCTCATTGGCTCCAAAAATGTGACGTGACTACCGCTATACCTGTTATTGATACTGCTATACTTGTTATTGTCGATCATCTGAAAATTTTATCGGCTGATTTGAAAGATTTTGTAACTTAAAACAAATTGATTTCCCAGCTTGGATGATGCAGCCAATGCTAGTGGATTTGGCTGATATTTCAAATATGCAGTAAAAAGAACTCGCAGAAATACAAAATGATGAGTCAGTTAAAACTTTATTTAATGTAAAAAGGAGCGATGACATAGCTTTGTGAGGAAACCAGAATCAGATATCCAAATGCAACAAAATTTGTAAGAGAACTGTTACCGTTTGCATTTTCATATTTTGCTGAATGCGGATTTTGTGCCATAAATAATTTGCTGCTAAAAAAAAATCGGTTGGATATAAATGAAATCGGGAGACATGAGACTCAAGTTACCTAAATTGGAACCTGACATAAAATTTCTTTGCAGCAAGTATCAAGCGCAAGGAACTCGCTAAATTTAAATAATAAAAATTAATAATACTTAAAATGAAAAACTTTCACTAAAACGAGTTTTTTCTTGAATTTCAGTTCTCCATGTTTTTAAAGTTCACGTACTGTGTTTGCTCACAAAATTTCGTAGTCATTTCTTTCTAAAAGCTATCATTCAAGTTTCTTTGGAGAGCATTTCAATTTTTAAATATTAAAAATTATGTATATGCTAGGGGGAGCTTAAAAATTTTAGAGAGGATTAGGTGGAGCATAGCACAAAAAAGGTTGGGAAACACTGTATTAATTCATTTTACATTATTTTTATGGTGGAAATAGTTTCAGGTTTGAAGAACGGTTTTAAGGAACGGATTGCATTCTTGAACCGAGGTTTCGCCATATTTTCGCAACGTAATTGTGCTACAATGTTGCAGATGGAATTTTCATTTCTTTTTAATTGATTTAAATTTTTTCGTAAATTTTGCGGGCCATTGAACTTCAACAATGAGTGCTGCATAGTAAAGTATTTTATTTTCTCGCATCTCACCGCATGCTTTCGTGGTGTAATTCAAAAGCACTTCCGACTAGCAGTCGGATCCGGAGTTCGAATCCCGGCGAGGGCATTGCTGATTCTGTCACGTTTTTTATTCTAAAAAATTCTGCTCGCCTGAACTAAAAGCTGGTTGGACGATAAATCACTACCTTCAGGATTTGATGATGGTGTCCCTCCCTGTCTTCCTAGTCGCCGTTCATCATGGGGTAATTGGATGCATATCAGAGGTCCGGAATTGGAATCATGTCGAGGGCATTACACGTTTTTCGTGTTTTCAGCTGCTATAGACCTAATGAGTGTACAACATATTTACATTTATGCTGTTACAGTTTCTGGTTTCATAGTGATAAATGCAGATCTAGTGCACTTCAAAGTTTTCAATGCTGATGACTTTAAAATTAAATCCACTGTCTTTTTTTTTTTTTTTTTTTTTTTAACTTTTTAATTATTTATATATTTAATAATAAAATTCCAAACGTACAAAATTACAAGTACGTTTGGAATCGGAATCGATATGTTTTTACAGTTTTATATATTCTATATCACTTGGAAATTTCTACAGTTGCGTATTTCTATAAATACAACGAAACCTGTCTTAAGGACTACCTCTGAAAATAACTAGTATTTCAGAGAATGACTCTGAATTTAACTGATAGTCATGTTCTTAAAGCGATCACATTTAAGGTGTTTCAGAATTATCTGGAACCATGGGTGATCAGCTTCAAGAGGTTTAACTGTGTGCAGTTTCATATACAAATTTAAGTGATTTACGTATTAAAGTAACAGTACTTTTATTAAAAGGTGAATATATACTGAAATTTTTTTAGAGCTGAGCAGTAAAAACGTTTTAACCAGAAAAAACATGGCTGATGGCTTTAGCTAATGGCAGTTTGAGTGAAATTTTTCTTTCTTTTTAAACGTTAGACATCTGTTCACCTTTTTGAAGGATTTGGAGTTATTGTAAGGCAGTGTCACATCTGTATTTCTCTGTGAGAATTAAAAAAATTATATACAAGTTCTTTAAGAAACAGGATAAACACTAGACATATCTGAAGATTTAGCATTATCTAAGTACAAACAGCTAAGCACACATCTAAAAATGACGTCATTTTGGGAGCAGGTGCTTTTTTCTCTAAAAGTCGCAAATACGAAATTACGTTATTCTCCTTTGATACATGTTTACAAGTTGGAGAAAAGGAAAACTTGTTTTGGAATATTCGCGATAGTTGTGTTGGAAAAACAGATTCACAGGTTTATCCTTTTCTGCATTTTTATTACTATCATTTATTTCTTTTTTAAACGGCTTTGGCGAATTGAGTTGTTTTTCATAAAATCTTCTACTGCGATTGCGAACGAAATAAAAAGTTTTCCTTTTGACCTCACTTCTTTTGCACGCAAATTGTTGTAACTGAGCACGAATTGATGTGTTGTTTTTCACAAATCTGTATTGCCATTAAAAAGTAAGGTAGCTGTATTGTTTTATTTTATTGTGAAAAAAGTGGTTTTGGACACCGGCGTTTTTTAGTTTTATTTTGTAATATCATTTATTAAATATTAGCGAAATAACTTTACTTTTTTAACATTATTAGTGATCATGCTCTTTAAAATCTGCTTGTTTTGAAAAACTTGTTATTCAGAACTTTTTTTTAAAATATTCAAAACCTTCTGAATATTAATTTAAGTATTCGGACACTTTTGAATATACTTAAAAACATGAAAATAACAAAACATGAAAATAACGGGACATTTAATATTTCGTTGGATGTTCTTTTAGCTCAGATTACGCTCTTCTTGCACTTTGCGTGGAATAAACTGATTTTTTACGTAAGAATGATCCATTTTATTCCGTTCTCCGCAAGCATTGCCTGAGTAGAACTTCGAAGAAATACTGTTTCCTTATTTTTTCGTCCATTTTAGTCCTATACATGTTCGATAGGATTTAAATCCGGAGTATATGGAGAAATTTTGATAACTTCAAGACAGTTATCAAACCACTAGTAACATTTAGGGTGATGTATGTTTAAGGTCGTTATTCTGATAGATCTTGAATATACTTTAGATTCCAAGTTTCCTTGCAAATGCTTTCATGTTTTCACTAATAATATTTATAATGGTCCAAGTTATTTTACGTAAAAACTAAATTTCTCATTCCAGAGAAGCAGAATATCTCCAAATCTTACACTTCCACTCTCATGATTAACAGCAGAAAGTAAATTTTTCGTATTCAATTTTCCGGCTTACGCCACACAGTAATTCATCCATCGAATTCAACTGTACTGTATTTTGATTGGTATGCGAGTATAACATTGTTCAAGTGTGATAAATCTTTGCTTACTGCTCTTCTAACAGTTTCAGGATTAACTTTTATTACAAACTGTTCTAAATTTTTTGCAAGTTTTGCAGCTCTAATTTCTCTCAGTGATTTTTCTTAGGATAAGTCTACGATTCTTTGGTGTTAAATTGGAGTATCGTCAAATATTTTCCACGAAATTTCCATCGTTTTATATCACCAAAGATAGTTGAACGTTTTACATCAAGGATTTTTTGTATGTTCTAATACTTTTACAATCTTAAAATACTGAATTGTTAAATTTGTAACAGAACTTGTTAATTTATAGCATCTTGCCGTGTTCTCTTTAGATAAGGAACTGTTAATATATTTTGCTAAACAAGTAATGATTTCAAATGCAGATGATAATACTTGTAATGTATTTTCATTTACAACAAAACAATTATGACAAGAAACCTCGTCTACCAAAGCAAATCAACGAAATTTTCGAGTGCCCAAATTATGTGAGTTACTCATTAACACTTTTTGAATAAATTTTGTTTTGAGGAATATTTTGATGATAGTACTTATTTTGTAACAGGCGAAAAAATAATACATAACAAAAACCCTTGAAGTCTGTGTTTCAGTATCAGTATTTTGTACAAGATCTGTACAAATAAATCTAAGGTGCTCGAAAACAAATGTGAGCCACTGTGTGTTTATATGTAAACATGAATATCTAATGAAAAAGAATTTTTGCTGTGCCGTATGCTATGAACTACATGTTTAAAACGTCATTAGTCGCTATCGAATTGATAGGTTAGTTCAGAGTTTCTCGAACGTTTTTGAAGCGGGAACCACTTTAATAAATTAGATTGTTCTGCTGACCATGTTATTTATGTCTTTTTTGAAAGAAAATTTTTAGTTTATGTTACTACAGTATGCTTATATTTTTAAAATATAAATAATTAAAATTCATGTAGTTTTTGAACTGGTATTAAGTTAGCAAAGGAAAATTTATATTCGTGTATAATTTTGAAAAGCTATTAGAGTTTGTAAAATCTTTATCTTATTAAATAAATATTGGTACTCCCATTAATGAGATAGATAAGATTTCTGATTGTTGCACAGCTGTTTTATATTTGGATATGTGGTAGGTAAGAAGCACGACAGTCATAATGCTTTAAAATCCCACTTTTGCTGCTGAGACTAAAGTGGGAAGTCTTTAGCTAGGGCAAACAGTAATAGAGTTCGTAAAATGTTAGTTTTTGGAGGGAAAGTGATAGATAGTTGCCATGTGTAATTTATACACTCTGATATTTTTAAATATGTGGTATACGTTGTGAATTAGAATTTGATTTTATATCGTTTTTGAAAATCTAGAACTTCCTTCACAAAGGCAGTCATCGAGGATTTTAGGTTGGATTAGGTTATTTGAATATTGCAAAGCACACGAGGCTAGATTACCTCGCAGTCCAGTTAAAATGTATCGCTTGCTACGTATTGTGAGGTATTTCAATTACCCACAGTGTAATCAGTGTAAGTCTGTGCCACCATTTTACTTTGAAAGATCTTCCATTAAAAAGGAACCTTTCTTCAGGCAGGAGTTACCATGTGATTTGCTTGAATAACTTAACCAACAATCTTTATGTAGTATTTATCACCATTTCTAAAAATTACTAAACGAATTGATCAGTAGGCATCCAATAGCGCTAAGACCGCTGAATTCAACCCCCGCTTAATTCGTGGAGGAACATGCTAGCTGCATTTGCGTGCGTATGATTTTTTCCAATATAAGACAACTTTCTTAAAGCTCTCCATGAAGGCATCCCTTCTTGTTAGGCATAGCCATGATCAGCATCTGTTCTGACGTATTTATTTATTCACTATTATTGTTAACTAAAAATATGGTTGTATTTCGTATAAAGCAGGGTTTCTTAAACTGTGGGTCCCGGGATCTGCAGCAGGGGGTCGCCAAAAATTTTAGCAGTTTTCATATTTCTTTAACTTATTATAATAATTTTACAGTTACCAAATATTTTTACACAATGTATCTGAAAATAGGTAAAGATAAAACAATACAGACAAAGAAAAAAACGAAAACGTTTCAACGCATTCTTTTTATAATCGTTCGTTTACCTGCTTTGCACGTGACGCTGTCATTTCGTCTGTTACTTATTCAAAATTTTTACATTGTTCTATGTCTTAAAATTAGAAGTTAATGATCTAAAACAGCAATAGTATATCACAGTACAAGTAAAAAAATTGACAGTTTCACTCATGCGTGTGTCCGATTTGCGCAATACTTATGGGGGGTTCCACAAAATTTTTGTAAATATTATGGGGTCCTGGATGTTGCGAAAAAATGTCAGTGATAAAAAGGGGTCGCGACTGAAAGAAGTTTAAGAAACCCTGGTATAGAGAGCTACATTATTATTTAAAAGCTTAAATTATTCTTAGTTTAACGTTTAATTATCATTAATAATTAATGCTCTTAAGTAAGTAATGCTGTTAACAAATTTAATAATAATACTGTAATTATAGATGCAGCCCTCAGAGGAGGTAGGTGCATTCGGAAATTATAAAGCTGAAAGTGATAAAACTTTGGGAATGAGGGAGGTTAATAAGTTTTAAAGCACTTAAACAAGATAAACCTAAACAAGATAAACCTGTAACATTACTTTCTCAGTTTTTCCTATATCATCACCATTCGACGTCAGTGCGAGTAGCGATCCATTAAGTATTGGATTTCTTTAGAGTAAACATTGTGTTACTGTAGCTTGCAAACCTTCTTGAATGAGTTCGTCGTCGTCTTTGTAAAATGAAACCGCAAATATTTTTCCAATTTTTTTTTTAAGATAAAAAGAAATTTCACGGCTCCCAGTTCTGGTAAATACGGCGGAAATGACTGAAGCTCATCTACATTGCTGAAAGTAGACATAGCAGTCGCATAGTCAGAACTTCTACTTCTGCCGCTGGCATGATCCTTCAGTTTGACCCTAAATTGGTTGCCCCTCTCGATACACGAGCAAATATCTAAAAAATGTTGAAATGACTTCTAGAAAAATAAATTGAAACTGTATTTATTTTTAAGTAAATCTTGAATTATGTGTAGTTAATAATTAACAGTATAGAAAGCTTCCTTAAAAACAAAATATACATTTTTAGGTCTTAAATATTTTTAAATGATTTTTTATTAGAAAACTCTTCACACAACTAGAAATATTTACCGCAATTGTTAGAAAAGTTGGTAAAATATTTACCGCAATTGTTAGAATTTTAGAAAAAAATGTAGAAGTTCTAAAGAGCCGGTATTCAACATTCATGTTTTATTTTCCGTAGCAACATTGAAAATAAAGATCTTGAATATTTTTCTGTGAACGAGAAGTTTTTCCTTAGTAATATTATCATGACCATAATTTAATAGGTATTCTTATTTTTCCTTCAAAAATTTTGACTGAGTGAAGAAAGTATAACAAATGTACCTCGTACAGATTTCTTTGAATTCCAGTGTAAAAAACACTTTTCTGCTTAATGTAATTCCATATGGTAATTCAGAATCTCGTTGTTCTTCACCTGCTTCGACGATCCTCTTGACTTAACCTACAGAATAATGCTTCACTCGAAAACATGACATTTCCCAAAAATATTTCGCACGGGGCGGGACGCTACGCCATTGAGACTGGAAATCCTAGCTTTGTCATAGAAAAGCAGCGCGTTTCTGCTGAGTTTATAGTAATAGTTTACTTTTATGGCTAATATCGCAGATGAATCACTTGGTCAGCATATTAAACACTTTTTATCATTGTATTATGTGACTTATAATCAATCACAACGGTTCTAGAGTCTATAGGTTTATCAAAGGTCTGAAAACATAAGGAATCAGCTTTGCCTTCGCCGGGATTCGAATTAGGGACCGCACTAGCCGGATGTGTTTTCCAGTTACACCACGAAGGATCACAGTAAGAAAGGATAAAATACTCTGCATTAGTAACTGGGAAGGAGGGAACCCAACTGTTAAATATTGGTGGTGACAAATTATCGTCCATTACGTTTTTTAGTTCAGGTGCCACTTGTAAAGTCAATCTGATTTTTTTAGAGACAGATAACTGAAGGAATCTGGTACGCCATTGCCGGGATTTGAACTCTGGATCCCCTCATTGCTATCCTGATGCGCTTTTCAGTTACACCACGAAGGCACACGGTAAGGAGGGAAAAGATACTTTACATGGACCTTCTTCATTGCCAAAAATTATGCTTAAATTTTTTCCTGCCAGTTGTCTGTCTGGTTTCTTAACTCGTGACTCAGGAGATACTGTGTTCCCGTACTAAGTTGTCTTATTTCATATCTAGGTCAGAGTGATAAAGCCTTGTTTTATTCTTACCATTACTAGCCTTGAATAAAAAAAAATGTTTTGTTATGGAAAACAGTTCTGGAAAACATTCGACTTAATGTTTTTTCATTTCTGGAGTTAACATTCTGTCTTTGTGGCGCATAGGTTCGATATCGAAGGCTCTTCATTCAGGTTCGATATCGAAGGCTCTTCATTCCCTAATCCAGTGCTGGTTGGTACCTGTTTCCGTAACAGTCTGAAAAATTGTCATTCATCCTTTTTTCATCACATAATCCTGTGTGTGAAATCATTTAAGAATGACGCTGTTTCTGTGTAAGCATAGCAGCTGAGTTTTTGACAGTCGCATGGGGAAGGTGCATGCATTCATAACTATTTATCAGCCCCCTTCTTTTACTAAGAATTCAGTCGCCAAGTGTTATTTGATATTTACAGTATTAACAAGCATCATTGATTGACAACATTAAGAGCCTTTCATTGAAATTATATAATAGGAGCTTTGTGTGCTTTTTTGAATTCTTCCAGAGGAGGATGCAGCAATTTCATCACATTTTGTCCTCTCGCTAGAATTGATATACTTAAGGTTTATAGAAGACCACTCATGCATACTTAATACTGACTAATTAACTAAAGAAAAGGAAATACAAGGGTATTTCTGTGAAAGACGCATTATCGGCAATTCGCGATTACTTAATTAAAAGAGTGAATAATGTGTTTTATTCCTGACTTTTTTTTTAAATAATAAACTTATAATTTCATTGCAGTTTATACTAAAATTGAACATTACAGCTGTATGGATAACGAACCACGCTACAGTTCGGCAGATCGAAAGTTCGATGCCTAGTGGTTCTGCTTCATAAGAAAATTTAGCCTCCCAACCGCGAGAGTGAGTTAGTGACTGTGATTGCTGTGCCAAAGGGCCTGGATTCGAATCTCAGAGAAGGCATGGATGTTTGTAAATATATAGTATGTGTGCGACATGGTGGCAATCTAAATAAAATATGCGTGCGGCGCGTCGAAAGCCCTCTCGAAAGGTTGCTGGTAGGGGAAGAGGGATGTGAGACCCTCGGACCTGTCCCCTCAGGATGCTCCATGGAGGTAGGAAGTAACCCTTTCCTACCTCCATGGGATGCTCCCTCTCAAAATTGGGGGGGGGGGGGGAACTGAGCTAAAATCGTACTGTCACCTATATGGTGTCCAAGGCTCTTGCCAACGGTAGGCGGATTTGACTCCTTGCGATGAATGACATGGGCTTGTGCTGAACATTGTCAGACAAGTGAGATTGGTAACAACAACACAACGTACTAAAATTTCAAAAGGTTTTGTTCAGAATTTAAATTTCCTAAAGCATAGTTTTTGTGATTTTGTTAAAATATAGCAGAAAATATAATACTATAATTTATCGGAAGTATGTTACTACAAGTTCAAATTTATGTATTTCATTCATTGTTGTGTATAAATCTATAACGCATTTAAGTTACTGCGTTGAATAAATTCGCAAATTTACTGTGGTACATCATTACAAAAAATGTGGCCGACCCTTGGTAAATCCTTAGACAAAAGCATTCATTCCAATAACAATAATAAAGCATTCATGCTCCAAATCTTATCTGTCATGCTTCCTATCTAAGAAATCCATTTAATTTCTACCAGCTAGAATATGTGTCCCTGTACTAATTTTTTTAGAAAGATGCGTTGTGAAAACACGCTGCTTTTTTCCCCGGGGTGGTGGATATCCTGCATTAACGCTGCTTGTTATGTAGCTCGTAGAGTATGAATCAGAAGGCTATAGAACAACAATGATTTTTTGTATTACCTGTTATCACAATTTTTTGATAACATTTCGTTTTCGGTCTTTTAAATTCCATTGGCTCGTGTTTTTTGGTTGTGAACTGGCTGGAAAGTGCTGCCTTTGCGTTAAGGAGGTGGTAGTGGCCACGAACGAAGGAACGAAGGCGAAGGGGAAAAAGGTATTTTCCCTATCGTTACCGCTTGCCTTCGTCGCGTAATTGGAAGCACATTTTTTAGCATTGTAAAATTCGGAGTTCGAACCCCAAAGAAAACATCGTAGATTCTTTATTTTTGGGGACATTAAAAAATTCTGAATGTTTCTGCAGTAGCGCCTTAAATTTAAAATAAAATAAAAAAAAAAAAAAAAAAAGTCTAATGAATCCCCCCCTCTGCTTTCCCAGTTAGTTACCTTTAAGTGAGGAAGGAAGCAAAGTGTCTTCTGTTTTGACCGCAAAAGTCGTAATATTTTTATACAAATTCACGTTCGGAGACTAAAAATGCAAGACGTACGTTTACGTAAAAGTGAAGTTGTAGCGTAAAAAACATCTATCACCTAGAAAAAACAGGTTGCGAGATTTAAAAATAATAAGTCAAATAACTCTGTAATCGATACGAAATCCAAAGCATTTGAAATATATTTTATTAATAACATTACTCTGCAAGTATTCTAATTTTTAATAAATAGATATATAATTAAAATAGAAAATAAACGTATTAATTACTAAGAAATGCGTCTGTTGCTTTTAGGTCACTGAGTTTATTAAACAATTATAGGTTTATTAAATTTGAAAGACAAATCTAACATCTTTGCCGAATGACAGTACTGTGTAAGAACGAGAACTTGGCATTTTTGCGTTAAAAATCGGAAGTATTATAAAAGTTTTGCAGGGTGCTTGAAAAGTATTTTTAAAGTATAAAGGCGGGTAAAAGACATTGAAATAACATATTTTGTAATTGAATGTTTGCTTCCAAATGGCCTGTTAAGGTGATACTGGGTTCTGTTGAATGGGAAATAAAAGTGTTCTGCTGGCATTAATTGTCATTTCCCGTGCGGATTTCGAATGATACTTATTGTTACCCGAAAGCGAAGTTCGCCGACTTGCATCTTATGTATAAGGTTGTAGATGGAAACTGAGCAGCTGCTCAAAGGTGATAATTGGGAATCGTTCATTGTATCTCGTTTTAGTCATTCCTCCGCTTTAACCTCGGCCCTATATTTAAAATGCATGTTGATGAGCTTCGTGTTTGTGTAGCAATCACCGCTCAAAATTTGCACGGGGAATGACAGTTTATACCAGGTGGACGGACGCTTTTGTCTCCATAGCGCCCTGCATCACCTCAATGTGCCATTTTGCCCCATACATTCTCTTACAAAATCTCTTTGTTTCGGTCTTCTTTACCACATCCTGTATTGTCCGGTATCCAGTGGTTTGGCACATCTGGTAATACGGCACGCATGTATGGTAATACTCACGGTTGAGAATTACATGCCGTCCGAGAGCGCTGCAAATATGTCATTTTAGGAACACTATCCAGAAACTTTTAGCAGCTGTTCTGTTGCACAACAATTTCTGTTAGTCTAATGGGTCTCAACCTCATTGCCCCATGCATCTTGCATCATTGCTGGACGATCATTTTCGCATCTTTCCAGATTTGAAAAATACATATACATTTATTTAAATTTGGGTTATTTTTTAATGTGTTTTATAAATTAAACAAGAGAAGTGTAGAAAATGCTGATAAATACTAAAACCTGAATAAAAGTAGTTTTCTGCATTGATAAACTAAAACTGAATACTTACTCGTAAATAAAAAGCTGCCCCCCTCCTAAAACTATGAAATTTCCCCCTCACGGTTGAGAATCTCTGTACTTGTTACTTTTTGTGAGCATGGTATATATAAACTGCATAACTACTGCTAATTATTATAGCCCCGTCTAACAGAGCGATTTCAGTTTAGATCTGCATTCTCTATATTGGTTACTGGTATGCCTTGAAAGCAAATAATTAATAAATGTATCATTAATTTTTCATATTTTTTCTTTCTATACCATACTGAAATAGTGTATTTAATGAAGTGATTTGCCTTTCATTCTAATTAGGAGGGGGAGAATCTGATTAGAACCATGCTCTTATCAAATATTCTTATTCATAACAAATGTTTACTTTTTTATTTATTAAATTCAATCCTAATATCTGAGTGTCTTGTATTCGACTGGATCTTTATTTTATCGAGTAAATAACGATTGCTAAAAATGGAGTTTGTCCTTTTAATTATTCTCTGATTTGAATGAAACCACCACTATGCGCCACCATGTGTTTCTGATTTGAATGTTTTTATACCCACGCGTATTGTATGTTTATTTTATTTCAATGTTGCGTATGTATTAGCTATGATAAAGCATTTACGACACCAAAGCAATTTTTGTAACAAACATTGTCAGCAGGTTCGTTTAAGCAGATAAATACCTGCTCATTCGCTGATTTATATCAGTACTGAGTAGAAAAAGAAAAGGAATAACATTTATGTTAATCTGTCTGTGCAAGCAAATACGAATCCAAAACGAGGTAGTGCGTCATAATTTTTCACGCGCATGATCATTCAGCCTAAAATATGTACTTTTAACCTCAGCTTGCTCTAAACATTAATAAATTGAAAATGCGAACTCGTATAGCTTTGTCGCGTGGATATGCGACAGTTTTGTAAGGAATTATCGCATTTTCCTCTGCGTCTTGTCGTAGTGAAAGTGACTAAACACGTCCAGCTAGCACTTTGGTTCGAAACCCTACGAAGGCACAGTTGATTTTTTTATTTTTGTTCGTCAGAGATAGATATCTGTTATACAGTGGTGTACTCCAACTGCGCAAATGCAAATCCCTCCCGTCCTGCTATAGTCCAACTGCACGAATCAAAATTTCTTATCCCCCGTATTTGTGTAATATACTTGGAAATATCTGAACTAATAATTAAGTAGAAACGAATAATTAACTTAATAACAAGATAATTAGAAGCAACATTAAGCTTAATTTCATTCAATCTAAAACAAGCAATCAATCAGGAGCTCCGCATAACTGAAGTTTTATTGCTATTTTACGTACATTTGCGTACAAAATAAATATTTGCACTTGTGAAACAAGTGAATAATATACTGATAGTCAACAGGAATTAAAATTCAGTGGTTAAAAATATAACTACTTGTCAGAAGTTATGCAAAGTTACCATAGCTACAGAAATTGAATGATTACAGAAAACTAAAGTGTGAAAAGAAAATTCGGGAATAAACATGTTAAGAAAATTAGATGGAGAAATAATCCTTAATTTATTGATATCCATATAAAATCTATGCTTTTGGAGAAGGTTACATATAATTTGGACCGAGGTATCAATCATCGAATCCGAGTTAATTTCTTTCCTTATTTTTTCTTATTAGAGGGATTTGTAAAATGATAAGCGAAAATTTTTGCAATAATTTTAAAGAATAAATTAAAAAAATATTTTTGCTTCACGAACTGAAATTTTTACGATACATTTTTACACAGTAAATAAGTACGAAAAAAGAAAGAGCCGGGGGGGATATTTGGGATTAGAAACTCGGGTTGAACTACCAATGTTTAGTGATTTTTCCGCTTGATCAATAAGAACTTTTGAAATTAGGCTGAACAAGATATTAAAGGAAATAGAAGATACAGCACACGTAAGAACAAAAGTGGGCTGAATTAGAGATTTACATGTTTGGTGAATGAGTTAAATTTATCTATATGCCATTATGAAATATTAGGAATGTAGCATAAAAGCATCAGTGAAGAAGGCAATGGCAATCTAAATCATTATAATTTAAATGTATTACATTATAAATATCTGCTATTAATTTCAATACTGCTGAAAAAATTATAAATTAATTCTATTATAAATCACACGAACTCATTGCATTATAAATTACAACAGTCAGAAATTTGTTAGCGTGATTTAGGGACTATTATTGTTAACAAATAGTTTCAAATAATTAATTTTATACAAATAATTCAGCCTGAAGCTAGGTTAGAAAAAAAGGCTGCATGCTGAAGATTAAGCTTTGCCATTGCGTTAGAAATATCTTCTGTTAACTAGAGTTATGATGCAAGACTTTGTAAAATTATCATTTAAATATAAATTGGCTTAAATGCAATACAAAATATATAAATTCTACATACATGAAAACTTGAATACAGTGCAACAATATGTGAAAAAGGAATGGATAAAAAAGGAAACTGAATGTGTGGGAATATAAGGGAGTTCGGATTTTTTTTTTTTTTTTTTTTTTTGGTTAATTATGAAAATTCTGCAGACGCTCATAACTATCAGTTTATTAATTAAATGTGTATTAGAAATTAAATGTATGCCAAAGTACATCAGGTAGAGTAACTGGAAAACGGAATAAATATTTAAACGTTTCTAGTATTAAAGTGTGGAATTTGTAAGAAAGTTAAATAACTTTAAAATAACTTGATTGACTAAAAATGGAAAGTTTAATACTGCATATATTGCAATAATATTAATGTGAATTTAGAACACTTAAGAAATCCAAATTTTAGATTTATTAAAGAGAATTGTTTAAATTAAATTAGAACTGTTTACCTAAAATGGTAAATTTGGAAGTTAAAACCATTCTGCTATCTAAGAAGATTTGTTAATATTTATCTAGACAAGAAACTTATTTAAGGTGCTCTACAAATCCGATATTTCATAGGTTGATTATGTATCAGTTTTGTGTATGTCATTAATCTATCAATTTTATTATTCGAAACTGATATTTATCAGCGACTAAAATCTACAACTTTAGGCGCTAATAGATATCAGTTTCGAATAATAAAGTTTTTAATTCTTACAGAGAATAAAAAAGATCTGTCTCATCATTTTTTTAAGCATCATAAAACTTTAAAATGAGTGTAAAAGAAATTCATTTTTTACTTTAGCACTCGCCAGATTTTAAATTAATATTTGTTTTGTATGCACAATTTTTACAATATTGATAAACGAAAATAGAGGCTTGCAGTCTCAATAAAATGTTCCATTAATGGCGATAAATGACTTTTTGTAGCACCCAATCTTCTTGGGAATTCAAGTTCTTAGAAAGAGGGGACAGGAAAACGTCGCGCAGTGCGTGGATTAGATAAGAGGGGGAGGATATCTTCAATCAAATTTCGCGGACTGCAGTGACTCCTTAATTAAAAATACGGTATGCTATAATTCGTCACTACTTGTATTTGGTCGTATTTGGTCGAATGGGTTTCATCCCTCTCGCTAATCCTCCTTTAAGTGGGGTGGCTGCCTGGGCGTTTTCGTGGTTTTCCTCATGTGTAACGTGTATACGAGCCAGTTTCCCTTAGAAAGTCCTGCACGAAGGCATCCCTCCTCTTAGGCAGATAGCCCTAGTGTGCTTTGCCATAATTAAATAATATAATTAAATACGCAAACCGTATAGGCATTTTTTATATATTGGCAATTTTTAATTTTTTATGTATAGGCATTTTATATAGTGAAATTTATAATCCATGTTTTTTGTAACTTCCTTATATATATATATATATATTTTCCGTCGATCGATTTTTCATGTGAGTTAACTTTCCACATTTCACAACGGTCAGATTCATTAATATTTTTCGTGCATTAGCAAGTCTTCCAGCACTAAAATTTGGCAGTTTTATCGCGCGTATACAGTTTTTCCAGTTTTACCAGACAAATGTCTTATTATTTATGTAGTACTATGATACAACATTTCGTGGAGCTACAGCTCCTGGTAACTTTTTAGCAAGGTTGCTGCAATGTTCCTACCTACTACTATTCTTTCAAATCTTTTTGCAGCGTTATACGCAAAAGGTTTTTGAGACCAGATAGGTCTTACGTCTAATTACCAGTTAGCTTTACATTTTCTTTTTTTATATATATATACACACGCATGCATATATATACACGTTTGGTGCGGCCGATTGCAGAAATAAGGGAGGTACTCAACTTGATGTTATAGCAGTCCTACATACAAAATTTCAATGCTCTAACGGCTAAACTTGTTTACGTTATGCGATATATATGCATACTACGTACAGACGTCACGAAACAATCCCTTCTGAATCCATTTTACGTTTTGGAAAAAAGAGTACTTTATTATGCCTTCACCTACGAATATCACGCTGAAAAAAAACCGTTCAAATGGAATCGAGAGCGGTCAAAATGGGATATTTTCGTTGAAATATGATACCCGAAATTTTTCGCGATTACAGTAGTTCTTTACCTTCGTACAAGAAAATAAAAATGCAGGTGAAATTATCTTTTAAATCAATGAATAATTTAACACTGTACTGAGAACAATGCAGTTTAACATGAAAGCTAAATAGCAATTGCTATTCTTTCATCAGTTAGTTTATTAAAAAATCATAAGCTGCATTAGAAGGTAGAATCTACAACGTTAATAAAATCAGTTGTTTCATATGAAGTCCAAGCATTTATTATACCCCTTTACTATTATTAAATCCTTTTTACATTTATTATATCCTATACTTACCTAAAACATCTTTAGGAGAGTCTCTCCTAAATTTTTAGGCCATTACATTACGCTGCTGTGCATATACGTGTATACCATTCTCTCGCCTCGGTAAGTATTGCCACCGCGCAAATTATAAGGTGTTTGATTTATCGTCAGTGCATCTTGTGCATAACGAATTCTCAGAAGTTTGTCATTTGACAAAGGATTTTTATTTTTCTCCTTTGGGTAATAAGTAACAAATTGAAGATTTTTACCGTAAATTTATTTACATGTCTATTATCAGTAATGAAAATTATTAACATTAATTTATTTTCGAAGTTATATATTAGCAAAATAAGAGTTGTTGCCAATCAAAATATTTTTTGAATTTATATGTTAACAAGAATGTAGATTAAAAAATTTCGTTTAAGAGGAGTAAACACATTTCTTCGTAATTTAAATCTGTGTATAGTTTTTAATCATATCTCTTAATTGATATAAATTAAAATACATTGTTACAGTTGAAATGTTTCCAGCATTATGTGCTGTAAGTCTAGTACAGAGCCGTTTGATTTTTACGCATAAAACTGGGTGCAAGTGGGATTTGAAAAAAAAAAAAAAAAAAAACTCTAGACAGGGAAATAACTTTACTCTCTTGTTTTCTTCCCTTTGTCGTTTGAATCGAATTGTCGTTGGTAAATATGGGGATGAATAGGGAGGAAAAAAAAAAAGTGAAATAGAAAAGTATCCTTGGCTTTTCTGACAAAAACAACGCAGTATTCGCGTCTTACCCTGCTGAGTGCCTCTCAAGAAGTGGGTCGAGCTACTCATTCCCTGCCTCACCCCCCCCTTTTTGTTTTCATCTGGCCTCCTCTTCGCTCCGGTACCTGTTTGTGTGTCACGAATGGGCATCCATCTCGGCGGTTGTTTTTGCCCGTTCGGAGCTGTCGGCAGTGCATGCCGTCTTCCATTTCCTTCCTAAGAGACGGTTTCTCTCTCGTTTGGCCAGTGGAACTTTTTTTTTTTAATTCGGAAAATCTGTTTTGCCCCAGAGCTGTACTCGGTCACGCAAGGAACGTCTGTCTTCGCACCACAGGCATGCACTAATTGCAGCTGGTAGAAATCGTCTGCTCTTGGAAACAACTGTTATCCTTTCATTGTTCTATTTTGCGAGCGGTGTGCTAAAGGTCAACAGCTGAAAGTGTTTTCGAAACCTATCTGAGCTTGCCAAACTTGAGTTAACTGCTAGACGGTCGAATGTATTTTTTTAGTTGGATATACGGGAACAGAGAGCAGTCCCTTAATTCAAGGTGACTGATAATTTTTTTCGAAATTTCAGGAATTTGTAATAGATTTAAGGTTTGTAACTAAAAACAGAGCAAACGACTACATGTTACTACGGAAAGAATACCTGCAAGTGCATTTGTGGTGACGGTCACACTTGAGTTTCAGCTGTTTTGTTTAATGGTATTGAACGAGCTGCCGTATGAATTAAACTTTCCAGGCCTACTTTCCTGTTGTTGCATCCAAGGTTGCTATTGCAAAGTTTGCTCTAGTATGTATAATTATTTATGAATAGAACAATACGTATCAGCCGTAAAGATGGCTAAGGTTTTTTTTTTTTTTTTTTTTTTTTTTTTGTGTGTGTGTGTGTGTGTGTTAATTTACAAAATCGCCAACTCACTGACGAATTTCTTGGGGATGCGGATAATGAAAAAGTACTCAAACTGATTCAGTGGCCGGCTCCAAACTATTCAAAACTACGCCTAAACGCTAGGCAGATGCTAGCAGATTACTCTTTAAAACTAGATCGGGAACCAATTGGGCGGCTCACGAACGTATTCTTACTTTTACGTTGCATTAGCTGTGTTTTGGCTTCTCTCTTGCCTGCCTAAATCAGAACAAGTCCACAAATCGTATTATGGTTGAGAGGCACTGTAGAGGTGGCAGTATGACTATGCCTTGCTCCGTCCATTTTTTTGGAGTCCTCCTGTTCCCTTAGTACCAAACCACTCGAGAGGACTTTCGGCTCGCCTTATATTTTGAGTGCCCGCATGCCGCACAGACATTCTAAGATTAGAAACACCCTTGCCTTCTTCAAGATTCGAACCCAAACTCAATGAATGATACAACAGTCAGAAGTACTTACCACTAAACCGATCAGGGCGACTGCCTAAGATCTACATTATGCATATACTCGCTATTTTACACAAATTTGCATTTTGATGACGTTGACGGAAGATGCTACGGAAAATATTAATACGAAAAACGTGTTTTCTAAATTAAGCTTTTCTTAATGATTTTTTATTCACCAATAAATGACTTGCTTGCGCTGTATACTATATAGCAGCGGTTCTCAAACCTTTTGACTAACGTGTACCATCTAAACAAAAACTGAAAACTTTTAGTACCACCACTACAAAGTACTACTACCACCACCACCACCACCACCACTCTTGAACAAAGCTCAGATCGCATAAATTTACGAGTGTCAGAGAAAAAACCTCAATCAGGATGTTGGGGTTTTATTTTTTGAATTTAGTAGTTAAGAATACTTCACTTCATTGCACCTATTTTTCTCTTGCGTAGCACCGGTTGAGAACCCCTGCTGTATAGTATTTAGCATTATGATTGCCGCCTAACGGCTAAGTATGTGTACACTGGACGTAAAATATGAGAATTGAAAATGCCCTTGCTGAGACTCGAACCATAGGCCTTCGACTTGGTGACTGACGTGGCAAACCTCTTACGTACGTATTCTTACTTTTGCGTTAGGATACGTATTCTTACTTTTACGATAGTATGCACAAGGGAAAGCTATAATTCTTTATAGATGTGGTTACGTGATAAAGCGTATGACAAATGCAAAGTTTAGTAAATTCTTTATGTATTATTTCTTCAGTTACAGTTGCTGTACTGCAAACTTTTGAAACTTCTGAAGGAATTATGAATCACTCTGTGTGATAGCTCCAGGTAATAAAACTGCCCCCCCCACCTTTTAGTAGCAGTTAACGTCGCAATAAATGTGACGCCCTAAGCAGCCACCCGTATCCTTCGCTGCTTATATATTCTAGCAGGTTTACAAGGTCATGCAGCTTATTGCAAGCGACGCATTTAATGTAGCATTATGGAAAGAACATTGCAGTTCTCTTATCGACTTCCAGAGAACCGCAGTTCACACTATCTGATGTTTTTATATTGTCATTAATTACAATTTCCTGGTAAGAGATGCAGCATTTTACTCTTTGATGCAGCAGATTCCGGTTTATACATCACACAGGTAGCTTAAACTGGTAGCTCTGCGAGATAAAACATGCCAGCTCGTTCAAAAAGTCCTTTTTTTTTTTTTTTTTTTTTTTTTTTTCCAAAGGGAGAGACTATTTTTTGGGAGTTAGACTTATATTTGTATGAATATGTGCTTTGTTAACGACATATTCGAAATCAATTTTTTAAATGTGATATATTTATGATACATTTACTCGTTGATATATAGTGGCATATGAAATAAACAGCAGTAACAAGTCTGTCAGGTGTCCACCATCAAAACCGCTAAATACTAGTAATTTGGGCTGGCTTTAAAAAAACTCCCAGATGTATAATGCTAAATATGAGCTAGTATCTCTTAAACGCATCTCTCCCGTTAGGCAGATTTCATACTTTGCCTTAATCGTATCTTTATTTCTGATATTTTTTAAATTATTCTTGTTGGTGCCGTCTAATAAAATTAAACCTTTATTGTTTAAAGAGATTACGAGTTAGAAGAAATATATAAGCGTTTTCATAATGTTACATAATTTTATCATCATTATTACATTTTTACCTTTGGCGTAGGCGATAGCATTCGAGTTACGGAAAGCGCATTTTGGAGAATGTATAATAGGAACATTTCTTTATGCTATGCTTCTTAGTTTGTTGCTGATGCAATCGAAAGTATCAGTATCAAGATATATGTCGCTTTATTACACTGGAAAACAGTAAATTATTATCATTACTGGGTCGGAAAATGATACCCTTTCCAAGACAATTAAAAATATTCATTTTAAAAGAATTGCTGGATAAGAACGATATTTTACCTGGTGGAGATTTGAGTTGTCGAGACTAGGGTTATAAAGTCAAAATTTTAATTGTACAGTTTTATACGATTTTCTCATTAACTGTGCTGTTTCATTCATATTGTAGTTTAGACAGTGCATCACCGCCTCAAGCCTGACATTCTGGATTTTTTACGGAAATACTCCCATGAATCTCTTGCATCCTGTACTGCCTCCGTTCGTATCACCCGTGCATTGCAGATGTCGTGAGTGTTTCTAAGATTTTCTGCCATATAAATTGGCAGCAGCTAGAACAGGGTTCGTAGCGGTCCTTATAAGTGCTTATAAGTCCTTATATTTGAAAATAAAATATAAAGGCCCTTATAGGTGCTTACTTTTTCTTTAAAGCCCTTATTTTTTTGTTTTTAGTGCTTATTTTTTGCTTTTAGTGCTTTTTTTTTAAATGAACGCGCAATTTTTCCCCGTACCAAAGCCGAAACTAATTAAACAATCTTTCTTCCTAATATGGAATGTCAGATTGTGAACCATACTCTCGGAAATAGCTTTTCCCCCTTTCTCTGCATTAACATAACAGGTGCCCGTCGTTCTGTTGGTCAAAGAATTGCCAAAGCAGTAGAAAATTTCGGTACATTCGGCATTCTTTTCCTCCCACCCAAATACTACACACGTTTGAATTTCTATCAAAATCTTAATAATGTGCATTCTCGTTCCGCTTGGTCAGTTCATATTCGTGTTTATTATGATCGTTATGTTTATATTATGAGTGTATGTATGAAATATTTATTAATAACATAGTTGCAGTAACTGCTGAAGAACTTCCAAAAATGGTTGTGTTTTAACACAGATTAGCTTTCTAAGGAATAATATTCAGAATGGCTTAAATAAAGGGAAAGTAATCGAATAGTCAAAATAATTTCATTTTTTTGGCCAATAAATACATTATACAGTACGAAGATTGGGAGGTTCTCCCCTTCTCCGCAAAATCTCGAATATTGAAACTGTTACAGTTTGCTGCAAAACAAGCAACGGGTCTTTTTTTTTTTTTTTTTTTTTGTCACTTTCCAATCTGGATTGAATAGGACTAAAAGTTTTGCGGTCTATTAACCGAAGCGAAGAATGATTCTATTCCGGAAATTTAACTCAGTCTGTTGAAAATTAGAATGAAAAACACCCCAGATTGGTAAGTCTCTTTCTTTTCCTTTATTTAGTTCTTTATTCTCCCAATACCGGCAGATGTTGAATCCGATTGCGTAATATCATGCAGGGAAGAATTACGGCGCACGTATTACGCAATAACGTTTGCGATATTTTGCAGAAATAATTAATTTTGATGTTCGGTCCGAGATTTGTTTATGAACACTTAAAAGAGTTTTACTATGCTTGCAAAACAGAATATTTTTCTGTTCCGTTGGTTTGGTTTTATATGATGCACATATTGAACTGTCAAAAGCATTTATTTAGCGGAAAAATCTAAAGAACGGCTACAGTCTATCCTCCCTCCGCTCCTCTTTTTCAAGTTACGCTGGACTGTACGAATATTTGCCAGTTTTCAAGTATGGCGGGTAGTTAAGCTTTTACTGTTAAAGGATGACAACATGAAGCAGATTTCTGTCTTCTGATTTCAGAAATGTTCCTCTTTTTTACTTAAATTACTTTGCTTGCAATATCTGTTAAAGGAAAACTGATATACGATGAAAATTTAGAAAATGTTCAGAATTTAGATTTAAATTAGTTAAATATCAATATTAGTGGGAAAATAAATTGTATTTATTATTAAATTCCAAGCGAATAGAATAAATATGCCTTATTATTATTTATTTCCTCTATTTTGAACTGAAATTTCATCATTAAATCGTGTAATATAGTTTAGTTCTGCGTAGTTTTTTTTTCTCTCATTGTAAACTAGTTCTGTAAATTTAACTGTTATTTAAAATAATTAGACAGGTGCTTATTTTTTTCCTTAAAATGTGCTTGAAAAGTGCTTATAGGTGCTTATTTTTTTAACTAAAATGTGGCAATGAACCCTGTAAAAGATTTTCTTCTCTTAATGAAAGCATGTCTTTCGAATTTGAAAATTTATAAAATCCTGATGAGCATTTACTTGCGTCTGGAATATGCATCCCGGGAAACAAATATTTTACGTATACTAAAAACAGGTTTGCGTATTTCTTACGACAAAGCCACTTGTTAATCCATCGCGTATTTTGTAATTTCTTATCAGAACAAAAAATTCTGTTTGTGTGATTTAATGAGCTTTTTCTGAGTTCACATGACATCGTTCAAGTTGTCAAAAAACAAAAACGTTCAGTTCTGCTCTTATTGTTTGAAGTCGCTGTTCAAATGTATGATCTCCCCCCTTCAAAAGCAAATTAACATTTCCTTCAAACAAAAATATCCTCACACATTCGACACATTCATTGTTATTAAAATCGCTGTCACGTCATATTTTAAGAAACATTCTATTGTTAGCATAATTATTTCTTAACTCGGAGCTTTCTGTTTTCATTTGTTTATCGCCAGATTTTGTCATTCGAAATTTACAAATTGTCTTCAAGCTCTAAGCAGTTTTAGTTCCTTAGTTCCCATACCTGCCCCATGACGGAACTGAATACCTCTTTGGATAAACACAAATATTTCTAAAGTGGGTCATATGAGATGAGTCAGAAGAGATTTAATCCCAGACAGTATTATTATGATTCGAAGCTACAACTGTAACAATCAGAAAAGAATATCAAATTGGACGTCGACCGTATTAACTAGCACATTTCCAATAGTCTTTGCTAGCAAATCTTGATGTGATCCCATAGAACTTATAATTAAAGTATAAATTTGTAGATTTGCAGAAAAGCATTTTACATTTGCATAATGGTGGACGTGGCGCTAAACCAATTAACCATAATGGTTAAAGGGGTGGTGCCCACGTCCTCCGTCACTAAACTAAACTAACTACATTTGTATAAGTTTTATGGTTTGGAAAATGTGAATGCATACGAAACAGTTTTCAATGTATGCATAACATACAGTTTTTTAAAATAATTTTTTGATGGTAGCTGGAAAATGATTTGGATATTTAATTACGACAAAGCACTCGAGGGCTATCTGCCTAAGGAGAAGGATGCCTTCGTGAAGGACTTTCTAAGGGAAAATGGCTCCTATACATGTTGCACCTAGGGAAAACCATGAAAACGCCCATGCAGCCAGCCTGTTCATCGAGATTGAACCCCGGACCGAACTATCTGTGTTCAGCGATTTTACCGCTCGGCCGCTGATGGGCACCTGTTTCAAAAACAGAAGAATGTACGGTTATTAGAATGTCATTTAGAAGCTGAAATCATGTATTTTTGCATTGCGACCGGTTCGTGGATGTATCCTTAAATAAATAAGTAGGAAAATTTAATACTTTATTGAAATGAACAGCACTTTTTACATAAACGATAAACGTACATATCCAAGCCAGAAAAATTAAAAAAGGGCAAATTCTTCGTAACATATGAGGAATATAGTAGATCACAAAATAGTTGGTAGAAAAAAGTTCAAATCAGACTCACCGAAGAAGAAACTCAAGAGGAAAAAAAAGTCGCACGACTCCCTTATCACAGCTCTGAACTGTTAACGATCCAGTGTGACTTCCTATATATTTAAGGTAACAATATGACGAACATTTATTAACAAATTAAATAGATTATATATGACTGCAGCTGCTTAACACGCTTCACTTTTTGCCTGCGGCTACCTAAATAAGCCACGTAATAATATATATGGACTTCTTTTCTATTGTTTAAATTTTTTTTTTTTTTTTTTTTTACTACAAGTTGTGGGTTGGGGCAGTTTGCATTCATTCTGCTGTGCCAATCAAGGTTATGTCATGTAATTGGAAAGATGTTTCAAGAGTGTTCAAGAATTATATGTTGAACTCAGCACATCTGTCAGCAACTTCATCATTTCATATACTGATGCAATGGCTTCAAGTTATCTCTCTCGTAAAACCCTTCTAGCCAACTAGCGAATTTTGCTGACGGGGGTTAAGCACCTTTTGAACCTTCCACAAAATTCTCTCCTAAGATTTCAAAAATGCACATTCTGGAAATATTCAGAATATTGCCAGCTTGGTGAGTAATAAAGTTTGCTACAGAAATTATTGCCAGAGCTTCGGCGAGTATTTTCCGGTTGTGCTTGAGCTTCCTTACAATTCCACGAACAAGCGGCTAAAAAGACCTGCAGTATAAGTACGTGAAGTAAACACATACAAATACATTAACGTGGCCAAAAATGTAAGTTTAAATAAAATGCGCAATTAATAAACCAAGCAAGATGCTAAATAAGTCAAATAAAAAATTAAATGCCCAACAAATTTAAAATGCATAAAAAATTACAAACAAACACTCCCAAATATTTACATATCTACATCATGTTTGTCGGTGTTACCTCTTAATGGCAGATCGTTGTCTGCCGCTGTGATAAGCGTCTTGAAGCGTCTATGATAGACTGTTTCACTGCGTAATCGCATGCTTTTTAGATACGATGTGTGCAGTCGTCATTGAACTTTTTTGTGTTATTAATCGTTACGCAAAAACTGCTACAACTTAATGGCGTTTGCGTAATCAAATCGTCAGAAGGAAGACCTAGAATGTGATTCTTGTCTTTGCTTGTACATGCGTTTCTTTTTTTTTTACTGAAGTTCAGCAAAAGTAGAGTAAAAATACGAATGATTCTTTGGGACTGAAATGGAGTTTACTATTTTTTGGGGGAGGGGGGGGAAGTGCAGGGGTACGTCATTTAAAATCACAGATAACTTGTTTACGTATCTCAAGCTTATGCTTCTTTATGTAAAATAAGTAATATACCCGAAGTAGATGACTTATCTGTTTGTACTTTCGATAGTTTTGCGATTCGTTTCAAATTTGCAGGCGCCTGATATTTTTATTTACTTTTTGGGTTAGGGATTTCATTTGCGTGTAGTTTATTATTTAGTTTTGTTATTTGTTTACATTTTTATTATTATTTTGTTACGCTTAGAGCTGTATTATTTTTAGTTATATTCTGTTAAAATGACAATCCGTATAATACATCTCCAAAACTGGCAGACAGAGATGTAAAGGAGTATCATTTATCATTTGTGCGTCTTTGGAAAATACTGTCATTACGTAAAATGTACCTTTGATTTATTTTCCATAAGCTATAACTACTCCGTAGCGTATATCCAACTGTCATAGTGATGCCGTTAGATCTTTGATTTAATCTTCAAATTAACCAGTTTGTTATTAAAAGCCGAGCAACTAGCAAACAGTAAACGTAGTTTTTAATAACTTTTACTTTTTGATAATCTGTCTTATTTTCACATAAATTGCATATATATCTAATCACATAATTCACATAAATTGCATCAATATATCTAATTGATGTTTTTAAGAATATCTTCATTTTATTCTGGTTAACAACAGGTGTTTTTAGCACCGTTTGTTGGATATCTATCGTATAAAATAATTTTTAAAAAATTTTACGCTCTTTTACATTTTTTAAGTTTGTGAAATTTTTAAAACTTTCTTTCAGGGGTTAGATTGTTGTTTGATAAAGGTTCATTTTAATCTTATGCTATTTTATATTTTTATTATTTTTTAATAATTTAAAAATTAACAATTTTAATATTTTGAAGATTTGAAACCTTTTTCGAGATGTTAGATTGCCGTTTGAATTTTATCTATTGTTAAATAATTTTTATATCCGTTTTATTATATATCATGCAAATTAAAAGTTTGGGATTAGATTTTTTTTCTTACTGAGACGAGCTGTTGCCTTTCCTTTATTTTTGTTTCCCTGAGAGCATGCATTATCCACATAATGCACTTTCCTGAGGTTTTAATTTTAAATCTGAATAGAAAGCTACTTCGCAATCAAGCCACAGAATTTATAAAAAGCATGTCTGGAATCTGAAACGGAACTGGTGCCAAGTATTAGTAAGTTTCGAGCTGTTTTTGAATGGAAAATTGAGGTACGTCGCGTTCGATGTCGAAGGTCGTTCTATTAATGTGTGTTTGCGCATTAGCCTTGTTTTTAAGTAAGCATATGAAACATTTTTAGACAAGCAGTTACTGTCTGGGAAGCCTTTACATATAATTGTGACCGTTAAATTTCGAAATACCCGTCTGGTACGTAATCTGTACAGAACGTCATTCGCCCATATTTGGAATTATTTTATCAGCTAAAGTATTTTGTTTGAAGCACATTTTATCTAAAAAAATTAACGCACCTAGTTCAATTTCTTTCATTTGCTGACGTAATACGATGAACATCTCCCACAGTTCCAGACAATTTCGTTTCTTTGTGAAGGACTTATAGAACATATATCGATGGTGCTAAGCACCACGATTTGTTTATGCTGTCAGAAATGCTGATCATTTTAAAGACGGATAGTATTCGCGTTTAGACAGTATTTAGGTTTCGTAGTTTTTATTGTCGAAATGCACACTGCGTTGCTGTATTTGTTCTTAATCGGTGGTTCAGTTGTTGATGTTGCTTGAAAGAAATGGGTTTGTTCTGATTATGGAAAAATGTCGTTTCATTTCTCTTAATTTCAGATTCGTTCGAAATATTTAAAACTACCTGAAAAAATGGAATTCGAAAATCTGTAAACTATGGTTAACCACATTAAAGACGGCACGTAACCTTGTAATTATTTAAAATTTCAAAAAATTATTTTTCACTGGAAGGATTTTATAGTCAATTTTTTGCACACCTGAAAGAAATGTTTATCATTAAAAATTTATTTTAATAGATCACTTGCGCACGAAGGTTGTAACAAATATTTCTGACGAGGCTATAATTTCTGTTTTGCAAATCTGTTCTTTTTCTTGAGAAAAGCTTCTGCTTTTTATGGAAATTCGTTTTCTTTTTGAAAGTAGGCATGCAAATAAATTCAAGCACTTCAATAAAGCGTTTTCCTGAAAATTAAACCTGACCTTATCAAATCTGTTTTCTCATATGTTGTAATTACGTTACAAAGGGTGTATGAGGAGTCTCCAGAGCCCTAGTTTGAGTATCAGAGAGAGCAATGTCTTTGTAATTTTAGTTTGTTTAGTACATACATATTATAGTTGAGTACTTAACATATACGAACTGTATATCCAGTGGATATGTATATGTTCCGTCGTGCTGTACCCATAGATGTATGCTTCTCCATGTCCTTTGTCACATACTGCGGAGCATCTGAGGGGGTTATCTTCCGAGAAGTTTCCTCCACTCTTTCGCGCAGGTCTTTATCTCTTCTATACTGACGCTGAGATGACTTGATTATTCCTCATCAATGAGTTGTATTTTGCTGAAAGGTTCAAGCTTCATGGAGGCTATTTCAATGGGAGGTGGAGATGTTGCAGAACCACGTTCAACCCAGCGGTCAGGATATTATCGTGGACTTCGATATTATTCATTAAGGAAATCACGTACCTAAGGAGCAGAATAAGCTGGAGTCCCATCCTGTTATACCCGCATATGATCCATGATTCCCTTCTCTTGCAACTAAGTTATTAACCGCCTTTTCAATGTGTGTAAATAAGAATTTTCATTCGTTTATCCAGTTGAGGCCTTTTTTTTAAAAATCAAGCCATTTCAGACTGCATTAATAAGATAGGTCAGAACGTTTCCCATTTCAGTCATTTCATTCAAGGTCAACGTGAAATCCTAAAGAGCGATAAAAGTCACGTGATTGTGAAATATCTATGAAGTGATGTCACAATGACGCGTCAGCGTTAAACTTAGTTTAGGCACTGCTTTGATAAACCGTTAATAACATTGGTGATTACACCTAATACATAACACAAAATGTTTTTGAAATCTGACTACAATTCAGTATTATTATTATCTTGAAATAGGATCATGTCGATTTCTAAAGAATAATTGTGGCTATAATATTTTGAGAATTCTACGTTCTTAAAGCTGAAATATTGAAAGAGAAAATTGAAAAACGGAAAGGGAAAATGAAACATTCTGAGAAATTGGCTAGCATTTTTGTATTAAAAATACAGTGTTCCGTGAAAACCGTCAACTACTATCACAGTTTTTAATAAGATAGGTTCATTATTTGATGGCTTTTTATAAATATGACTTTTTTCGTAGAAGAGAACTTTATATCATGTATAGGAAATGGATTTTTTATAGCCGTCTGCCGAACGGAGGTATTACATAATATAAAAGGAAAGGATACGCTTCGCCTGAAATAATTGTTCTTTATGCACCTTCAGAAGTTTTTTTTTCCAACTTTAATCGTAAAATACACAGTTTTACCCAGTGTCTTTCCACCAATTATAATGAAAGGATAGAAAGCCTGAAATGATACAGTGTTTTATGTTTTTATCCAGAACATCTGCCGAAATGGGAATTAAGCCTAAAAATAGTACGATTTTTGCCTGAATTGAAGCCTGAATTGGGAAACCCCGAAAAGGCACGTCACAGTCCATTCACATATTCGTCAAAAAATACGATCAGAACATGAAAGCAGAGTTGCTAATATCACAATTCAAATTACACTGGGATTTTTCTCTGTGGTATTTAAGCGTAGGGGTACGGAGACTTCACGGATACTTTGTGTATTGAAAAGGTAACTTCCTAGTCAGCATATGCCTGCTAAGGCCCAAAATGTAGTGTTAATGAACTTTTAATGCTTCTCAAGGGAGAGAATCAAACCTCACGAAAATAACTCACCCTATAGGAACAATTAACCTTTTCGTAGAATGAAATGTGAAAATTGTGCTGTCGCCGAGATATGCACCATTTGTTTTCCATATGCCCACTAGATTCATTAACGTATTACATGACCACCGAATGTCGTATTACGATAATTCTTTAATATTTTTACGATAATTATTCTAATTAAAACGTAAATGAGCTGACATTTTTAGTTTGGCCAGTAATACACTGAAGTGACAAAAGTCATGGGATAGCAATATGCAAATATACAGATGGCAGTAGTATCGCGTAGAAAATGTATAAATGCGAAGTGCTTTGGCAGGGCTTTCATTTGTGTTCAAGTTATTCATGTGAAGAGGCTTTGACGTGATTATGGCGCACGACGAGAATTAACAGACTTTGAACGCGGAATGGTAGTTGGAGCTAGACGCATGGGTCATTCCATTTCGGATATCGTTAGGGAATTCAACATTCCGAGATCCACAGTGACAAGAGTGTGCCTAATTTCAGGGATAGCATCCCACCATGGACAGCGCAGTGGCCGACTACCTGCACATAGCGACCGAGACCAGCGACGTCTGCGTAGAGTTGTCAATGTTCACAGACAAGCAACACTGCGTCAAATAACCGCAGAAATCAATGTGGGACGTACGAGGGACGTGTCCGTTAGGACAGTGCGGCGAAATTTGTCTTCGTTGGGCTATGCCAGCAGAAGACCGACTCGAGTGCCTTTACTGACAGCACGACATCGCCTGCAGCGACTTTCGTGGGCTCGTGATCATATCGGTTGGTCCCTAAACGAATGGAAAACCGTGGTTTGGTCAGATGAGTCACGATTTAGTTGGTAAGAGCTGATGGTAGGGTTCGAGTGTGGCGCAGACCCCACGAAGCCATGGACCCAAGTTGTCAACAAGGTACTGTTCAAGCTGGTGACGGTTCCATAATGGTCTGGGCTGTTTTTACATGGCATGGACTCGATCCTCTGGTGCAAATGAATCATTGACTGGAAATGGATACCTTCAGCTACTTGGAGATCACTTACAGCCATTCATGGACTTCACGTACTCAAACATCGATGGGATTTTTATGGATGACAATGCGTCATGTCAGCGGGCCACAATTGTTCACGATTGGTTAGAAGAACATTCTAGACAATTCCAGCGAATGATCTGGCCACCTAGATCGCCCGACATGAATCCCATCGAACATTTATGGGACATCATCGAGAGGTCAGTTCGTGCCCAACCCTGCACCGTCAACACTTTCACAATTATGGACGTCTATAGAGGCAGCATGGCTCAATATTCCTGCAGGGGACTTCCAACGACTTGTTGAGTCCATGCCACGTCGAGTTGCTGCACTTCGTCGGGCAAAATTAGGACCGACAAAATATTAGGAGGTATCCCATGACTTTTGTGACTTCAGTGTATAACAGAAGTTGTTTGCGTTTGGAATTTTTATTCTTTTATTTGCTACGAAATGCCCAGCTGCAGTAAGATAACTTCCTCGGAAAGCGGATTTAGGTTTGCCAGAAAGTGGCAAGGAAAGGGAGGGTTGCTCTGTTTGGCGCGAAATCGGGCATATGGCGCCAAAATTGGCGATATGCCATAGACGGAGCGAGAACATTCTAAAACGGGTCCTTAGTGGTTTTCCTAATAATGTTCCCTAAGCCAGGTCAAAGGCTGTGCCCAGAGTAGGTGAGTTATCTAGCGTATGTTGAGTTCAGAGATTAGCTTGAGAGCCCCCGAATCGATTCGGGAACTGTACTTTAATGCCTTACCGTGAAGCTGTCTTCACCGTTATAGCCTGACAGCCTGAAGGCTGAGTTGCTGATTGTTTCAGCGTGTTTGTCAAAGTTTTTTGACGGCTGTACGCGTCTTTGGAACTGTCCTGTGTAATACTGACGAATAAATTGTGTTTTGATTTTTCATCAAGTGCCACACCAAATCCACAAACCCGTAGAAACACAACAATATTATTACCATAGTTATTTCTTAGTTAAACCAGGTTCGAAATTTATTGTGTTTGTGTTTCGAATAATCGAAATTTTGAAATTTATTGTGTTTGCGAATCGAATTTTTAAGTTATGTAGGAAAGAAAGATACTGGATACTAATTATAAGAAAGAAATATATTGTTTTTGTCAATCAAGGAGAAGACTTTTTTTTTTCCCTTTCTAAATAGGGGGAAAAAGAATCAGTGTTGCCTCAATGTTATGGTAGCCTCAGTAGCATGCTCTTTTTAACAAAAATTCGTGACAGAAACTTAACCTTGTTACTTACGTAAGGCGAAAATGTTACAAACAGGCCGATTTAAAAAAATACAACTTCTTATCCTACATTACTTCAGTAATTTACACTCATCCATTATTTTGTTGTGTTTTTCTCAGTTAAAAACGTTCTTGCGTGTGAGGAAGTTTTGAAATATACCCTCTAGTAATGATGCAATTCGTGTTTAAAAGAATTTCATGTACTTAGCATTACATTTCACATAAATTATCTTGATGGCAGACTAAGAGATTGATTGTAGGGTATTTCACGTCTGCTAAATAACAAAGTTACGTGGCTCTGGCATGATCGATGCGAAATCAACGTGCTTGTTCTTTCGTTGTCATAATAATGGTAATAAGAATATAATAATGTCGGCAAAACAACGAAAATTAAAACGAAAATTAGGCAGAGGGTACCAAAATGTTTAGCATAACTTTAAAAATACGCCACTCCCCAGAAAAAAGGAAAAAAAAAAAAAAAAATGTGGTTTGCCTTCCTAGAACGGTCGACTGCGGTAGGGTGAGAAAAGAACCATATCTAAACGAAAAAAGTGTAAGATTATATAACATGAGACAACTTTAAAACATAAAATGATTGATAAGTTCCAGATATAATCTATCATCTTACGTTTTTAAAGCTGAATTACGCTAGAAGTGGCAATGTAATTCCCGGAATTTTCGGTTTCCGTCCTTCCTGATCTAAATGCATTAGAATCATTTGAATATTCATATTTAAACATGCCCAGAGCTAATATTTGTATATTTCATTCTGATAAAGGTGGATGTTATTTAATTATTGAGAACAAAATACATATCATTGTGCTTTGGGTTGATTTCGATGTAATCTGATATGGCAGCCGAAGAATATAGTACGCATTTTTGTTAAGCCATATAAGGTAAGGTTGTGCAAGTCGTACCTTTTAAATATTAGGCGTAATATCATGCCAACTGCGCCTGTTCTGGGAAAACGAGTTACCTCTTAGTCACCCATGTTGCTTCACATCGTGTTCATATCTCTGTAATATTTGTAAGGAAGACCACGAAAAGAATGTGATTCAGTGCTTAAAATGCAAAGGATGGGTGTATGACTTTTATGTGGTTGATGTGAGAAGAAAATGAAAAAATATCCATTTGTGGTAATTAATTGTATAAATAAATTAATTGAGAAAATGAGAATTTTATTATAATTGTCCAATTTTAAAACGTAGTACGGCTTAAGGTATAGGTGGTACGACTTAGAATAATCGAGAAAATAATTGGGCTAATTTTTGACTAAAAACTAATGAGCATGAGAAAGATTTCTGGAGAGTTTCTTCTTCATTGAGACGGTCACAGTTGCCACCTGTCAGTAAGCATCGTATATTTCTCCGAATTTGTCATTTCTAAACTAAAATTTGTGATTAGTATGTTAAATTATAATATATTTGTATTAAATAGATCATTATACACATACTAGTAAATAAAACTAATTATTGCATTATTATATTTAATCATAGTTAATTAAATATAAGAAAACATATTTACGTGTACCTTGCACTTCATGACCGGTATGTATACATTTTGTTCACCAAAGTCCTTACCTGGCCTATATTTCCGAAACCGTTGATCACAGGAATATACTTTCATTTGCAAAAATATTTTTAAGTATTCATGTTGTAAAATTTTTAAATTTAAAAACATGAGTTTGTAGAATCATTAGGCTTTTTTGGGAAGCAGGAGATGTGAAAAATAAGCAATAATACCCTCGACGGTACTCGAACCTGGACTTCTCAAATACGCGGCGAGTGTGCTAACCGTTACACCACGAAAGCATATTTGAACGAAGGAGAAAATCTATTAACATGACCGTACCAAACTTTTTACACTGTACTTCTGTTTATAATTTTGTTCTTATAAAAGGGTAAAAGACACGAAATTTGACTCACGTACAACAAAAATTGACCAAGATATTTCAAATTTTGCGAGTTTTCACATCAGTTTCAGTTTGCATTATTGAGTAAATTAGAATAATCAGAGGTTGATATTTTCCCCGTAAATGGCATTCACTGATTTCATTTGTTATATACTGTTGCCTTTACTTTATAATTTTGTTACGTTTGGTATGCGAAAAGAAATTTTCACGCAAGTAATTAGGAAGTTTTGAAACGCTAAAAATACTTTGTAGTATTCTCTTGCAGTTTTATTTAGAATCAAAAGCCGATTATCGTGTAGAAGTATTTTATTTTTAATTTAAGTAATATAATAATTGGCTATGTGCCTGCCAGTACTTTCGAGAAGATGAGACATATAACATTCTGTTAATACGATCTCCTTCAGAAAAAATTTTATTGGTCAGTGTCTATCACGATAATCTGCACGACAATGCTCGTCACTTAATCTGTTAATAACAGAAAAGCTTCCACAAAGGCATCGTCCTCCTGAGGAAGAAGCCTTTGCCTACTATGTCCAACTCAACCTAACCTTCATTTAAATAAGGTTCTGGAAAATGTTACATTTTTCCTCTTTCATTATACTACAGATTTAACTTCACGCTTCAAAACGTTTAGTTTCGTTGTTCATTATCAAATTTTGTTTGTATCTTAAAATCTAAGTGTTTTTTTAAGGTGTATTTTTAAGTTCTTTTTTCATTATGTGTTGATTTCTAATTTTGTTTTAGTTGAAAACTTTTTTAATATTAAATAAAAGTTTTTTCTTCTTTCTTATTATTCTTTTACAGAAGCTTCTAGAAATTAAGAAGGCTTTTAGAACTCAAATTATAAAAAAAAATTTTTATTCGTGTCATCTTCATCTTCATTTGTAACATAACAGTCCAAAGAAGTTTTGAAAAATTCCGCTTAGAGCAGATGTTCTCAAACTTTTTAACCACACGAGTTAATTTTTTACCACACGAGTAAAAAAAAAAAAGGATATATGTAGCATCATGTACCAGTATAAGTACCAAAAGGGAGCGCCTTTACATTCATTTTGTACAGTCATTTAAGTGTTTTGGATAAAAATCCTACTACTAAAAATAATATAATGTACCACTAGTTGTACGTGTAAACATAGTTTGAGAAACCCTAACTTATAGTGTTTCTAACATCAAAAGTAAATTTAAGGCAGTGTATACTAGGCGTGTAACTGTGGAAAGTAGTTATCTTGGAGTCCTCTTATCAAGTATGCAAATCCATAATTTTTGTTCAGAATTGCATCCGGCTAAAAGGTAATTCCCGCTGATGAGTCAATTGCGGTTAAAATGCATTTCTGCAAATTCTTACGCAGTTACAGCGAAAAAAAAGTGCGTTTATCAGAAGTTTAGTTGTCAAGAGCTAAATACTCATTGGTGAACCTTTCCTTTTTTATTATCTGGTTTTATTTTATTACTATCTAATCGAAATGCTTTCTGGCACTGAAGCGTAGATGTTCGAGTTCTAGATCGTTACGAAATACCCGTCACTACGTACTTGGCATGTAAAGATTGCTGGCATGGAAAAAACCCCGTATTTTAGTCCCAGAGCTGCGGTTTTTGAACGTGCTTGTTATTTTTGAGTTTAAAGAACGGATGACATTCGTATAGCGGACGAGCGGCCTCGCCTGAATTTCAACGGCACACGCGATTTTTTTTTTTCCCCTGCGTGCTGCTTAAAAATGTTTTCCGCCAAAGTCAACTTAGTAACTTAATACATAATTTATGAAGGTTATTTACATGCCATCGTAATTCGGTTCATGTTTTCGCATTCCAGCAAAGCCCAAATGAATGGAGCGTTTCTGAGCTTCTCTAAGTATCATTACTGATGCGTATTTTCAGATATGGAAATACTGAAGTGTACGTTCATTGATTACCAGCGCTTTTATTACAATAAAATTGTTGACGCTACGCGCTCCTCCCCCTCCCAAGAGAATTGTAATAAAATTCTTTTAAAGGAAATCTTGATGTAAGATAAATAATTTCAGAAAACTGATGATGAACGGAACTAACTGATGCGTTACGATGTCAAGCTGTGTGATGACGACACATGTGCTTCCTTTAGGATGTTACCATAGAGAGGGTTTGTAGAGCACAAAAGATAAAACCTCTCTTAGATATCCTCCTTTCTCCACTTCAACGTTCATTCTTGGCAGTGTCTTTTCTTTGGTTTCAGTAATGCTAAATGTAATTCTGCGTTCATAAGTACTATTTCAATGCTTTGCACGACGTCATGCCCGTGTCCAGAGAAATGTGTGATATTTCAGTAGCAAAGCGACATTTTCCCCACGAAGAGACAGTAGGAATGGCGTAGGAATGACACCGCAGAGGACTTTTAGACTTTGTATGTGTGTTACATTGAAAACGAAAGCAGGCAGCAAGACCGTTGATCCACCTGGAACAAATTACCAGTATTTCGCTGTTCAACCTGCTTGACCACTGGGCGGCGATGTCTTGATTAGTTGTTATCTTCTGGGTTTTGTGCAACCCAATTTTATCGTTAATGCGCAGAAGGAATTTCCTCATTTCTCAGTTTCTTTCTCAGACAGTGCCAAACGAATAAATCTACTCTACTCATTATCATTCGTATATGCCTTACATATTTCTCTTCTTTGCTTGCATACTTTTCCCCTAATGTTTTCAGCATATGATTTTGAAACTTATGATTTATATTAATGATATTAATTGCATGCGCAAATAGGAAAGTATTTTGTGTAAGTAAAGCGAATATGGTTTGGCTTATTTGATTATGGCAAAGCGCTGTAGGGCTATCTACCTAAGGAGCCTTCATGTAGGTCTTTCTAATGGAACTGCATCGTATACACGTTACACATGAGGAAAACCACGAAAATTCCCGTCCAGCCAGCCCGTTCTTCGAGTATCGAACCTTGAACTGAACTGAACCGAACCCGTTCACCGAAGTGTTCAGCGACTTTACCACGTGGCTTGAAACTTGATAAGTCCTTTGAAATGCATAATATAATAAAATAAGTATGTCTTTATGTGGGCTTTTTAATGTGCTATGATTATTATTTAATTCAGTTATTACCGTTATAATCCTTCAAAAGACAGGAAATTAAATTGTTAATATATAAGAAAGTAGACGTCCATTAACGTATTGAGAGTAATATTAAAAATGTGTGCAGTCTTCTTTTAGAATGAGCCCACAAATGGTCGAGTGATTAAGACCGTTGAATACTGGGAGTACGACTCGCGTTTGATCTCAGGCGAATGGACTGACTGCATGGTTGGCTTTCATGGGGTTCGCCTTGTTTAATATGAATATAAGCCAGTTTCCTTTAGAGAGCCTTCCACTAATCATCCTTTCCCGTAGGCAGATAGTCTTTGTGTATTTTACCATTTTCATATAACCTAACGTAATCTGCCTTTTAGCATTATAATTACTAAGAACAAGTTTTTCTTAAACATTACATTTGATTGTTTACATCACATTTTTCTGCATGAGTAGCAGAGCCAGTTTTCCTTGAAAAATCCTCCACGAAGACAACCCTCCCCCTTATGCAGATTGACCCTCGAGTTGCTTTGCTATATTCCAATAGCCGGAACCTTATTTTTTTCTAGCATCTTAAAAACCGATATTTAACGCAATTTATTTGCTATAAACTTTATAAGTATTTTACAGGATTTTAGATAATATGCACTATCATTGTAGTCAACTCCCCAAGCAATCAGAATAATGCAAAATTTATAGAGAGAAAACAAAAAGGAGAAGAAAATGCATGGGGTTACAATAGTGGACTTGTTTTCATCTGTAACAGTGAACTGTTTTGTTCCATTTTCGGCTGTGTATGGTGAGCGCAGTGGACGCTCCCATGTGAGTTAGATATATCAGTAATTCAAAACAAAATGTACCTTTATTTACTTGTCGCTCGTGAGAACAATTTAACTGGCGCCCTCCGAAAATCGGGACCCTAGGCTGTTGCCTACGTCGCTTGGAGCCATCTCTCACAATAATACGTAATTGAATTTTACGTAATCTGGAATATACAAACCTTTAAATCGTCTGTTAAAAAATAAGTTGTTAAATCATAAAAAAAGATCAGTGTTTATTTGGAAGTTAGCCGTAAACATAGGCCTCCCTATTACTCCAGTTCCGTTGGGAATATTCTTGTAGTTGGGTTTTGTATGATTGGTCGTTGGGGATATCTTTACCCGAGTGATAAAGGATATGGAGCAGTGTTGAATCGCCGTGATCTTTATTCCCAGTGGTTGAAACAGCTGCCTGTTATGTTTGGTTTTCCTAAGTGGCATTTGTGCTTTGTTTCATAAAGGCAAATAATTTCCCATGTAAAGCCCTTCATGAGTAGTATGTATAAAATGGTGAATGCTTCTGGAGTGCTTTAGTTGAATACATATCCCTTAACGACAAATAAGGGATTTGTTACCTGTTATTTCAGTATTACTCAGGGCGTAAAGAAACTCTCAAATCTTGTAAATTTTCATATTTTAGGTGATTTCCTTGAAATTTTAGTAGTAGTAGGTAAAATCTTCGAAGAACGGAAATAAAATGAACTACTTGAGCAAACGAATTGAGAAAACTCGGTTCTCAAGTAGTAATTGAAAGGTCAGCGAAGGTCACGAATATTTTGCTGTGCGAAGAAAATTAAGACGGTATTTCCATTTAAAAAAAGGCTTTTACTTTTTATATGGTTGTGTCTTTTTTTTTTTTTTTTTTTGTTGATTCTTTTTCTTTCGGCATGAATTCATTGCTTCGGTAATCCCGGCATCCTGTTTTGAATGTGCGCATAAATTGAATTTCCTGTGTGATATGCAATTTCTTGACAGAACTCTGTCATTTTCTCATTGCGCATGAAAAGAGAATTGGAAAAGATAAAAGTAAGAAATGTCTATTTTCCTTTTAAAGATTTACATATATTATCGGCAATTCTCGAAATGCATTTCATGTAGACTCTTGTAAAGCGAATTTATGTAGGCGGTCATTAATTTTTATTGACTGCCTAAATAAATCCCTTTTAAACTTGCTTAAATAAATTTCAAATGAATTAATCCACTTCCCAAAACAAAGTACATTTTAGTGATCATTTTCATGTATAACGGAACACATATATAGATGCGTAAATATCTCTTAACGGCCTGTTCCTCATGCTAACGTTGCAGGTGTGTAAGGTAACGTTACGTAATGCAAACATGCATTTATCATACGTGCAACTTCGTAAGTATTCCTATTAAAACGCTTGCCTTAACACGGTATATCAAATAAGCCAATTAAGAGAATGCTGCCATTCAGTATGACCTAAGATCTTTAATTTATCCTTTAGGTTTTAACTGGAGAACTTTACTAAGGATGTTTTCAAATGGCTATTATAAACATAGCCATTTTAAAACGTCTTTAGTAATTGAAATCTTTATTTTATTTTTTCAATAATGTGTGTACTTGATGCAGAATAAATTCTCTTTCGGCGACCACTTTCCTATGGCCATCTCTGAAAGCGACTAGTCTTTATAAGCACGAAAATAAGCATTGTATATTGACCATCACTTCTGTAACCCGACAATGTCTACACAAGACCAAAATCATCTGAAATATGTGTGGTCATTCTAGAGAGGTTTGCTGTTGTTTAGAATATATTTAATTTGCAATATATCCAACATTTGCAGCATTTATTTCATATTTTAGGCGAATTTAACGACATTTTTATTAATAAACTCGATGGTTTATAAGCAGTATATTGCTAATTGGCAAAGCGTAAAATGTTTATGTTTTTCTTATCTAATCAGAAAACTCGACAATTTAAAGGAATGATGTTGCCACTGCCCAAAATAAAATGTTTTTATTTTCCGCGCGACATTGTGTTGCCATTCGGCAAAACGTAAGATATCTAATTTTTCTTTCAAATTTAATTTCTGTTACTGATTAACAAAACTAAGCGATTTAGAAGCAGTAAACGCAGTTCTTCATTTCTATTATAATTAATTACTGCTTGGCTTCATTAAATCATTATATATTTTTCGTTTTTATAATAACTATTTTAGGCAGCTAGCTGCACAATCCTAAAGAAAAATACATTGCCTTACTAATGAAAGAAAGCCATTCGTTTGAAAAATAATTTTATTTATTCTTCTTTTTAACGTGTTATAATAAGTATCGTTATTATAATAAGTAAAGTAAATTTCTAACTCTTTATAAATATACCTTTACTGCTTAAACGCTGCTTTTGTATAATATCCTTTGTATCAAAAATACTGAGCAAATGTTAATAATGAAATGTTTTTAGTAGCATACTGGTAATAGTCCTTTGTTAGTCCAAAGGGGCTTTGTCCCTGAAGGACTGTTGTTTTCGTTTTGCGATTTTGCGTTGAATCACTATAAATGTCCGTTTCACTTTTCAAGCTGTTGCCACCAAATGTTAGACTCTTGTATTATATTTGAAGGAATTAAATAATGAAAAATCTGCATAAATGTATGTCTATTTTCTCGCATTGTGATAAAACAACGGTACATAGAAGGCATCGATTTTTGAATGACGTAGTCCTCCTACGAATATGGGCATGTGGAAGACCAAATTTGGAATTTGTTTTATTAATGATTTCATATTTTGTAAAACGATTTTTTGAGTAACAAATTCAACGATTTAAAAGCGAGCAATGGCAACACTCTACGGCGGGGAGGGGGGCCTTTTTATCTCCAGCAGGAGCGGAACTGTGTATCGGAAATTCTAAAGATATCCTCATTTTAAAATTATTTTGCGACATTGCTACTGAACTGAAAGTGCAAAGAACATGATATTTAATAAATAAAGGTAAGGTAACACACAAAACATTAAAAAAACGCCCCTTTGGACGTAATTTAAAATCTGAAACCTTTCAGATTTTTTAATCAATTTTATATTTTGTATAGCAATATGTTTTACAGTTTTTTTCACACGGTAATGTTTTGTGAAGCATTATATACTTTATATTTTTGTCCCAAAAGGTAGCAAAAATGTGTAATTTTTGTACTGAGGAAAGATTGTTGAGAGAATTCCATTTATAATTTTTAGGGCTCTTAGTTTATTGTTATGGGGGTGGAGACAATTATAAGAATAGACTTTGAAAGAAGAATTCTGTGTTGAGTTCAACATTAAATTTGTGTTCTTTAATAAGTTCTATGGGACTTAAGTAGTCGTAATTGCTTTTATTTAAATGCGTTGTTTAATGTAATTATTATTTATAACTGGTTTGCTTACTTCGTTGTTTTTTAATGGGCCTTCTTCCCTCGAAAAGGTCTTTAAAGACCTCGTAGAATGATGGATCTAAAAACGAAATAATTAGAAAAAAACATTTAATATTATGCGCATATTAAACAGTATTTCTCTATGAGAAGCCACGTGTTATCACGGTAAGTGCGACCTTGACCGACTGACGTTTCTTGTTTTTCCCATTTACCGTACGGGAATTTTCTGCATGTGGAATGCTAAGCTAAATATTTAAAAATTCGAGTTATTTCATTCATTGGTAAAGATTAGATAGTTTACATAGGTTGCACTTATATTTATTTTCTTAATTTCTAAAGTCCGCCATCATTTTCTTCAGAGTTCATGAAAAATATTCATTTATTTAACCTTATTATTCTTTATCTCATATTGAAAACGGATTACTCTGCTGGAGTAATCTTTGAATTTCACTAAATGTTGAAACGTCTTCAGACTTAAATATTATTGGAATAAATAACAATAGGAATAGGTATAAAATTTAATCCCCTTTCTGCTCCCATTTAGTTACAGGAGATACAAGCAAATAAATATTAAAGATGGGATGTATTTTAAAATTTCTCGAATTCTTTATATTAGAATAAAATTAAGAAGCAAGGATTTGTTTGGGAAGATTAAAATTTTTTAATTAGAGCGAAATTAGAAATTTAAATTCAATGAAAATATGGCTTTAAGAACATTTTAAAGATTACATCTGTAATTATTTAGTAAGAAAGATTATTTTATGTCTTTCTTAATTCATTAATTAATTTCGCAACATTAATAATAATTTTAATTATATTTTATCCTGAAATTTAGTAAATGAAGTGCATAGAATTTTAAAGAGAAGATAAGAGAATTTGTTATTAGAGTTAAATGTTGGTTTCTATTCTTTTTCTATATTAATATTTTCTTCCACAATGAGATCCAGTTTTATTTTACTTCTGTTGGGTTTAAAGCTAATTAAATTGCAAATAAAATGTCCGGAAATGGCATTTCATTGATGTAACTCGTGTAATTTTTCTTTCCTTTGCCCCAAAACTTTATCACTTAAAATTTTCATTATAATTAATTATACATCTGTCAAAAAAAAAAAACGATAAAGATTACGCGTAATAAAAAATTCCTGAAATTTTTAAATACCATTTTTATGGAAGGCTTTAAAAATAATTAAATCTAGTCATTAAATTATTAAAATTTTAATGAAGTAAAAATTATAAAGGTATTCGATGTCAGATTCTGAAAATTTCAAATCTTGTTATGCATTTATAAGAACTTTAATTAAAAATTCGCAGTTCAGAAATCATTTTGTACAATTCACGAGAGAAATCATAAATATATTTTAAAAATTTCGTAAGTAATAAATATTTATTTGAATGCGTTCGACAGGAAACAAATTACATTTTCAAAAGTTCTTGTAAGTCTCTGTCCATTTTTTTTCTAATTTACTTCAAGGATTTTATCAGTTTAATTTTTTGCGAATATCCCACGTGATTTTCGTTCTTAGTAAAAATATTCCATGTTCTATTTTACGAAAGAAATGTTTGTAAAAACAAAGTCGTTTTAAATTTTCAAACCAGCTGTTGATATGTTTTTCCTCAAACTGTATGGCAATTTATTCATTGGTTTTGTTTTGCGTCCGTTATTACCGAAGATTGTTCTATCTATGTAAACAGTATCTTGAGTAAACAAGTAAAACGTTAGTTATCAGTTAGTTGACTTGAAAAAATATCCGCTAAATAATGAGTTTTCAAAACGAAAAATCCATTTTCAATTATAATAGCGATTTTCCTACAACCTCTTTCCTCATCTTTCTGTCATAGGATTGAAACACAAGAACTGTTTGAAGAAATTGCATAATATATAGGAAATAACATTGTGAAACTACTTCTACGAAAACAGGATGCTAGCGCACCAATAGAAGTAAACAGCACAAACATAATTGTGAGAGAACGGGAATGGAGCAATAATCTGATTGCAAGTCAAGAGTCCCCCCTCCCCTTTTATGTCATAAAATAGCTTTTACTTTTTGTTTTTCATCGAAACTTTTAATGTACGAAATACTGTGCAAGTGTACGGACGCTGCTTGTTTTGGGGAGGGGATCCAAATTTGTGCCATAAATATAACCATTGTGAAACTCAAATAATGATAGTAGCACCTACACCGTCATCATTTTTGACCTGAGCATACTTAGCCATGAAAAATATTGGGTTCATCCTCATATAGAGAGAGAAATACAAGCCACCATTTCAACCATTTTCAAAACTGAGGGGCGTATGTGGTTTTTCTAGAAGTAAAAGATTGTAATATTCTTTTGTTAGTTTTCAGCTTTAATTTTTTTTATATTTATTGAAATAAATCGAGGGCAAAATTTGGGTTTAACCTTTTATAGAGGGCCGCAGCATCTATACCCTATGCATGATTAATCCTTGCCTTATTTCTCTTTACGACATTAAATAACGCTCAAGGTATTTTAGGCTGTTGCGAGAATAGTTGCTGCATAAGCTTAGGCAGGGAAAGTTTACTTTTTAGTCCAAAGGGATTTGAGTCCCAAAGGACTATTACTTATCCTTTTGGCATTTTGTGTCGAACTCTTATAAAAGTTGGTTCACTTTTCAAACTGTTGCCACAAAATGTTAGAGTCCTGTATTATATTTGAAGAAATTAAATAATGAAAAATCTGCATAAATGTATGTCTATTTCTCGCATTGTGATAAAACAACGGTATATCTAGAGCCCATCAATTTTGAATGACGTAATTCTGCTGCGAATATGGGTATCTGAAATCCGAAATTTGGAATTTGTTTTTATATCGATTTCATATTTTCTAAAACTTCAACGAATTTTTGAGTAAAAAACTCAACGATTTAAAAGCGAGCAATGACAACATTCTACGGGGGGGGGGGGACCTTTTTCTCTTCAGCGCGTCGAACGGAAATTCTAAATATCGGAATATATCGGAAATTCTGAAGATTTGCTCATTTAAAATTTTTGTTTTTCGACATTGCTATTGAACTAAATTTTGTGGTTTATGTGCAAAGAACATGTAATAAATAAAGGTAACACACAAAACATTAAAAAAAAACGCCCCTTTGGACGTAATTTAAAATCTAAAACATTTCAGTTTTTTTGTTTGTTTGTTTTGTTGTTTCCCTGCTATTTGTATGTTTGGTTCCAATGACACGATGGATAAGCAAATAATCTCTATAGCTTACGTGAAAGAACTAAGAACAACTGAAATAAAATTCTTTAGCGGAAAGATTGTTCCAGGTTGATGAACTATATTGGGCAGCTTTAAACGCAGTTTAATAGAAAAAATTTAATTTATCTTGTTAAATTGCCTTAACAGTTGAAACTTTAAATGTTAAATTGGTTTAGAGTGGGGATCATTATTTATAGCATTGACGGTGAAAGCCATGTTACCTCTGTCAGTGTCTTTAGAATTGATCCTGTTTGAAGTTTGAATTCCAACTCATTCTTATTATGTTGATCGCGCTGTCTCATTTTTCGCTTTTCCCGGTTGTATTTATCGCCTACGCCAAGTATGGGCAAATACTTTTAACCAAAGACCAAAAAATGTTGTAGTGTAACGAGTAGAGCCGTCGCAAGGTGCGATAGTGATTGTACGATGGGGGGGGGGGCTCTATTGTGTTCCGGGACGCAGTGTAAGGGGTGAGACACTCCTCCCTGGTATTTTTTTAATTGAAGTTTAAAATAACATTTTATGCAATTAATTTCATATTTTTGCTTTAATAAGCTCCAGACTGTGAACACGGGGTCGTGATGGCCCTGCAACCAGTTAAATTATAAAGTATGTATAATCATGCGTATTCATGCAACTGATTTCGGTAGTTTTTGTGTAAAATCAGATAGGAAAGAGAATTGCATAAGAAATAAATTTATAATTATTATTAGACTAATTAATATTTAACAAAAAGTATAATTTTCATGTTTATGTAACCTTTCGTGATTACCATATCCTTAAAATGAACACACCTAGAAGTAACCTTTATTTCTGAGAATATAATTAAATAACGGTATTTGAATTGTTGGATATCCATGTTCTGTAAGTTAAGCTACGTCCACCAGCGCCTCCTCGTTGCTTCCACTGAAGGCCAAAATTGTGTAAAATGGTCATGTCAGGAGGGCTTCACTCACGCAACATAAATATGCGATAGTATAGTGACAAAGCAGAGAAATTAAGGTGGTGTGATCTTTTTTATTTTGAACTTTTCTGAGAGACTTTTTATCAGATGTTGAAATTAATACTGTTTTTATCTCCGTTGCACGCGTCTGAGTTAAAGCCATGTGCTGTTTATAAGGCATCTTCAGAACCTCTTTTTCCGCAAGTTAAATTTTTTCACCTGCTTTCAAGAGAGAGCTATAAAAAGAGCCTGCAACTACTAGCAACGTTTCTGATCCACTCCCATTGACTAATGACGTAGATGAACTCAGTTTCATGTGGGTTGTTGTATATTTACTATTGTACTCTGTCTTCGCGCCGTCATTGCTTTTTCCACGTCGCATCGTTTAAATGCCAATGAAACTTGGATGTCTGCGTTGTGGTATTAGATAGTGGAAGCTTTAATACTAGAAAGACTGAAACTTAGTATATACCTCCTATATCGACCAAAAGCATTCAAAATGACTGCATTGTGAAAGAATAACTAATGTGTAAAGAAATTTGTTTAAAATTAATTTTAATATTCTTATGTTATTTACAGTAATATAACAAGTTATTAGTAAATATTAATAAAAAAATTACTTCACTTGAAAAAAAATTATACATTATTATTTGTATATTTTTTGAAAATGAAAGTCGAAATCTTTTTATGTGTACATCTTCCACAAACATACTTTTGATATTTTTCACATGTATTATTTGTTTTGTTGTGGCAATGTCATACTCGACAAATTTTGCGTTTGTTATAATGCGTTGCATTTGATGATGTTGCAGTTGATCTTTGTGGGTCATCATGTGCTGATGACTTTCTGTGTTGCAGCTCTGTATTCGGTGGAAAGCTGTTCTGCCAATTGAAACAAGAACTCTTTTCGTTGTATTTGTATACCTGTCGTTTCTTTGTAAAGGATCCAAGCATTTATAGCAGCAAACCTAAAATATTGAAAAGTATTTAAAGGGGCAGTCAACGAGAACTAGCTTTTAACTGTATATTTTCTGGCCTTTTGATCCGTCATATCAACTCCAAATTTTGTGCTGTTATAAAATTGAATAGATTCCGGGAAAAAATTATTATTACTTTTATCAATTTTCACAAATTCATGCTTAGAACTTAGAACAGCTACTCTTTTATTTGGTTTGCTTTTATATACTGTAAGAACACAATTCTCTGATTTATATAGCAGAGCGGAAAAACGAGGCATGTTATCCTTCGTTTGTCTGGCTGATTTGGGTAGTTCTCTTTGTTTCCTCTAAAAATACTAACTACAGTTGTTTTTTGGCCAATAATTTTGTCGCGAGTGACATGCTAGTGGAAAAGTTATCGGTCGTGATATTTCTTCCACAGGTTGTATATGGCTCGACAAATTTCAGAAAAATGTGTTCACTGAGATTCGAATAAAAAGTACTACTGTATCTTATTGAGAAACTACAATTCCCAAATCGACAATTTACACTGAAGTGACAAAAGTCATGGGATAGCAATATGCAAATATACAGATGGCAGTAGTATCGCGTAGAAAATGTATAAATGCGAAGTGCTTTGGCAGGGCTTTCATTTGTGTTCAAGTTATGCATGTGAAGAGGCTTTGACGTGATTATGGCCGCACGACGAGAATTAACAGACTTTGAACGCGGAATGGTAGTTGGAGCTAGACGCATGGGTCATTCCATTTCGGATATCGTTAGGGAATTCAACATTCCGAGATCCACAGCGTCAAGAGTGTGCCGAGAGTATCTAATTTCAGGCATAACATTCCACCATGGACAGCGCAGTGGCCGACCACCTGCGCTTAACGACCGAGGCCAGCGACGTCTGCGTAGAGTTGTCAATGTTCACAGACAAGCAACACTGCGTCAAATAACAGCAGAAATCAATGTGGGACGTACGAGGAACGTATCCGATAGGACAGTGCGGTGAAATTTGTCTTCCTTGGGCTATGCCAGCAGAAGACCGACTCGAGTGCCTTTACTGACAGTACAACATCGCCTGCAGCAACTCTCGTGAGCTCGTGAGCATATCGGTTGGTCCCTAAACGAATGGAAAACCGTGGCTTGGTCAGATGAGTCACGATTTCCGTTGGTAAGAGCTGATGGTAGGGTTCGAGTGTGGTGCAGACCCCACGAAGCCACGGACCCAAGTTATCAACAAGGCACTGTTCAAGCTGGTGGTGGTTCCATAATGGTCTGGGCTGTTTTTACATGGCATGGACTCAGTCCTCTGGTGCAACTGAACCGATCATTGACTGGAAATGGATACCTTCAGCTACTTGGATATCACTTACAGCCATTCATGGACTTCACGTACTCAAACAACGATGGGATTTTTATGGATGACAATGCGCCATGTCACCAGGCCACCATTGTTCGCGATTGGTTAGAAGAACATTCTGGACAATTCCAGCGAATGGTCTGGCCACCTAGACATGAATCCCATCGAACATTTATGGGACATCATCGAGAAGTCAGTTCGTGCCCAAAATCCTTCGCCGTCAACACTTTCACAATTATAGACGTCTATAGAGGCAACATGGCTCAATATTCCTGCAGGGGACTTCGAACGACTTGTTGAGTCCATGCCACGTCGAGTTGTTGCACTTCGCCGAGCAAAAGGTGGACCGACAAAATATTAGGAGGTATCCCATGACTTTTGTCACTTCAGTGTATCATATACTTGTATGTTATCATGTGACGATAATCGAAAAAAATGAAAACTTATTTCAGTACAGAGCCGAACTGGTCATATAAGAAATTTACTCAATTCAATAATAAGAGTCATTTGATTATTTAAAATTTCTCAAGCAATCAAAGTGACTGCTTTTGGGCAACACACACACACACACATATATATATACCGGAAATGAAAGAAGGGGTAACTACAATTATTAATAAACGCATTTATATGTTGTACAAAAAGTCACAAAATTCTAAGAAATTGTGTCATTATATACATAATTGTTTTTCTAATTGAAATTAAAAAGTAGTCAAATGACTTCCTTAGGCAATCTAGTGTTAATAAGATGCCTGATATTCTTTAATTCATTCTTATTTTACTTTGTCTTCGGTTAAAATTATAATTCTTAAGTTGTGGTCTTCTCTGCAGAAATAAAAGATCTTTCGGCCAGAAAATATTTATTTATTTTGGGTTAAATCCATACGTGACTTAAATTGTGAGATTAGCATTTATCTGAAGCATCGGGAAAGAAAGAGAAGAAATTACCTGTATTTGTGCTCGTTTTTCCGCATATGCTGAAAAATTTGCTAGGAACTCTAAGCTTTCCTAAGGCAACCAATCACCCTGGATGCCAAATAATTTTGGCTTTCTGCAAAAGTGACCAAATTAGAAAGTTGATGTCCACAAATGTATGGAATTAAATGAATTTTTGTTGATGTCCACAAATGTATGGAATTAAATGAATATTTGCACAAATGTATAGAATTAAATGAAAAAGAACCAGTATCAAAAGTTTTTTTAAATCCTTTAGAATTATGGCTCAGTTTTCTATAAATTAGTTGAGAGTTCTTCTATAGAATTGTGTAAAATTTACAGCTTCTACGAAGTTATGTGTGGAGAGTCTGTAGAGATATGATATTCCATAGTGATTTGTGCAGGCATTCTTAGGATCTCATGTATAGAAACTAATGTAATGCATTTTAGAATCAGCTGAGACAATTTTACTGAAAATATCGGACCCAGTTTATAGAAAATTAGAATACTATTCTAAACAAGTTTCGTTGCTTTAATTTTCTATGTAAGATCAAATAGAAGCTTTTGAGTATTTAAAAACAGTATAAAATCAACAAAATTTCTTTGGGATAAAAGAATGAATTGTCATTTTTGAATAGAATGTTTTAACCTTGTCTAAATTTGAAATGATCTGTGGCATGGAGAAGGGGGAATAAAAACTTCTGGAACAGATGTGGATTTTTTCTAGTAAACTAAATTTTGATGTAGTTTTGATTTTGTAAAAAAATTCTTAAATAAAAATTTATATATTTTAAACAATAGTCGAATTTAATTAAGAAACAATTTCTCTTATTAGAGTTACATATACAGTAATTACAAACATTTATTACAGAATTAAAGTTTATAATTTGCAGCATAAATTTTATCTTTCTATTAATTTTATGATTTAAATTGATTTTACATTTTTGCAAGATTTAATTATTATGTAAGCAATAATGTACAAAAAATTCCACAAAGTGGTGGATATATTTAGAAGCTAGAAAATGTTTCAGCTAAAAAACGATAAATATTTCAATTCAGAAATGATTCAGCACAGGCTCTTCTGTAGTGTTTATTTAGGCTCTTCTGTACCCTGTATATCAGAAGATAAAAATTTGCTTTGATTAGAGTAAGCATACGATTCTTAAAGTATTTATGCAATCTTCATATGAGTTTATAAAGCAACCTTTATGTAAAATTATGGTCTGTGAGCTTCGTAAAATTTCCGTGGGTGAAGTTCTAGAGGAATTTTGGTAGAGCTCTATCAGTGTTTAGAAACAGAGGTTACTTTTAAAAGACGTTTTATACAGAAGTCGGTCACCATAAGGAGTTTTCCTGGGTTACAGTGAACCTTTTCTAAAACAGCCATCCATGATTTGTAGTAATTTGGCTCTGCTGTCGAGATGTGATGCTTAATGTTGAAGTTGATGTATGTTATCAGAAATACTGGTCACTTTGAGAAATAGTCAGTCTTACGAAGGTGATCGGCACGAAGGAAATTAATATTTTTATGTAAATAATTATCAACTTCTTTGTGTCTTATTACATCTTTCAGCTACACTACCTCATAGTGTTTCGATTTCCATTACGTTGCTAATGTTAAAAAAAATTACCAGAAAGTCTTATAAGGTACTTTCTCCCTCCTTTCCGCATGCATGCCTTCGCGGTGTAATTGGGAGCATACTCGACGAGTGGACCATAAATAATTCGTCACCACCAGGATTTGGTGATTGGGTCCCCCCAACCCCAATCTCCATTTAAAAGGGAGAGTATGTAAGGTATTTTGGTGCTCCTTTCCTTCGTGGTGTAATTGGAAACATTATTGACGCGTATTCGAGAGGTCCAGGGTTCGAGTCCCAGCGAAGGCATTCCTCATTTGTTACGTCTTCTGCTTCAAAAGAACCTAATGCCTCTACAGTATCTTCATCACAAGTTGTAGACACCTATCGCCAGTCTGAGTCTTTTGGTAGACTTATTAATTTCTAAGACGGGGTAAGGGTACTATTCACATGTAAATGTACAAAAAAAAAAGAGATTATTCTTTTTGCAAAAATTCTTAACAGAGGATTTCAAATTTGTACTTCAGCTCTTTGAATAAGATTTATATCACTGTGTAAATTAATTGGCTGGATTTCTAGATTTTCAGCAAAATTACTGTCGTTTGTTTTTGGTAATGAAAATAACGTAAAACTGGTTTCCAAATCATTAGAATCTTGAAACATTTTCTTCAAATTCTTGTCATAATTATTCTAATTAATTTACGAGAAATTCAATCGCAAGCCCCATAAAAATTATATCGGGGTGCCGCATACGCCCGCGGGCCCCCAGTGTGAGACCACTGCATTACTGGATTATAGTTTGGATTAAATTAAACAGCATGCAGTGTTATGCTGCATTAATGAAGATTTATTCTGAAAAGAAGCACTTAGAAGCAAGTTATCCTAGACGTGTTTCCCGTTTCCAGTATTTCGAATGTCAGCATTAACATTCAGACAAAATAGATATTGCTGAAAAATGTTTAAATTATGGAATTTGTTTATATGGAGAGATATCTGTTCATAGAAGTGATCATCCGTATTGTACAGAAATAGCTATGGGGAATTTGAGCAATTATGATTTTAAAGAAATTGCAAATAATTCCATTTTTGCTCAGAAACATGTTTGAGTATTAGAAAGCTCGAGGCTCTCCGACAGAGCGTTCGAAACCCTGTTACTGAACACGTCGTTCCGGGGTTCGAATCCCTTCGAATGAGTTGGCTGCATGGGCGTTTTCGTGGTTTTCCCCATTTGTGACATGCATACGAGCCAATTTCCCTTTGAAAGACCTTCACGAAGCCATCTCTTCGCTTAGGCAGATAGCCATCGAGTGCTTTATCATAATCAAATAAACCAAACCAAACCTAGAAAGCTTGTGTTTCATATTCAATTCTTTCTTTTCAAGCAGATTAATTGGTAGTTCTAATCATAGTTAAGAAGTACAAGTACGTTTCTTTTACAGGAAGTTTTGTTAAAGTTACTGTGATTGTTTCTAAGTATGTCGTCTCTCTAGAGTATGATTTTAATTCCAGTGTAAGCTGTTACCTGAGAAACTTAGAGTTTGCCAGTTTTCGAGCTTTCACACTTAGACATGCATGGTGAAAGATACATTCTACAAGAACTTATTTTTAGCTACAAGATTCTCTAAGAACTATAAGATTCTTTAAGAACTTATTTTTAACAGTTTCGACTTCTGCTGAAATATGAAAGAGTGAATTTTATGTTAGAAAGCATGAGTTCTGTTGCCTGGAAGATTTTATACTTATTTACTTCAGGTATACATGCTAAAATGTCTAGACTCTTCTCACCAGAAAAAGCGAATTCGAATGTAAACTGTTTAATGGAAGTTGACGTAATAAAGGGGACCTTGTGTTGTCTTTCATAAATTCGGTAATATGTAATTTCCCACGCACATACACGCCTGAACATATATAACTTTTGAGTATAAATCCCTGAGAAAAGTAGTCTGTTTTGCAAAACTGAAAAAAGACAGTACAATCTAAATTCCTTACAATGAATGAATGATTCATGGTCTTGTCTTCCTTAAAGAGAGAACAAAAACCAACGTAACTTGTTATATTTGAGAATGCCCTGGAATTTCACTAGAATAGAACTACTTTTTTTTAGATTAACAATGAATCTTTTTATACAGGCCAGCGTTGATGTCATTCTGCATTTGAGCCTCCCCCCCCCCAAAGCTTGAAACCATGATCTACCATATTATTAACAACTTGAAAACCGGGCGAAAAACAGTACATTTCTGAGGCTTGCGGTTTCGTCTACTCTACCCACCAAACTTTTTTTTTCTTTATTTATTTAATATTGTGTCAAGGGCTTCGAAGTTGATTAATTAACTTTTTTAATGTATACTTATTCTGAAAATCATACTTGCCAACAGAAACTGGTTCTGATGAAAGTTCTCTTTTTCATAACGTCATATTGTTCTTGTCTCTGTATATATTCCAGAGCTTTTTATTCAAAGCAATTCCTTTGTTTAAAGTATGAAACTTAGAAGGATAATTTTTCGAAAACGAGAAATAATTGTTAAGAAATGAAGATCTAAATTGTTTTTGTATTAGCATATATAATATTTTCAGTAATTTTGATAATTGCATTAGAAAAATCTGTAGTAGTTAAGTCATTCAATTTACGGACCATATTCACTACCAAATAGATTTTCACTGTTTTTTGCATTAATAGTCTACGCTGCTTAGCAAAGTGTCACTTCTAAGAGTCATATTATGTCTATTATTAAATAATGAAGTATGTATGTACAGTGCGGAAAAGCGGCAGCACCTGCAAACAGCCAGTTTTGAATAAACGTAATACTTCTCCCCGGAACAAGTGGACTTCGAAGTCCGAATTTTGAATTTCGATTTTTTATTTCATATATTGGGCGTTTTAATGAAATTTTAAAATCAGCGAAATTAATAAAGTTTTAAAAAAACTCCCACGATTTAAAAGCATTGTGTTTCCATTCAGCAAAGTATAAAACATTTATGTTTCAAATTTAATGACGAAACTGAGGATTTAAAAGAAATGTGTTGCCATACGGTAAACCATAATATATTTATGCTTCAAATTTAATCAGAAAACTCAGAGATTTAAAACAATATCTGTTTCCACTACCCGAAATAAAATATTTTTATCTTCAACCTCATTCAGCAAAGTGTAATATATTTAGTTTTTTTAAATGTAATCGATTATTAACAAACTAAGGTAACTACTAAGAAACCCAGCTTAAAAGCTGCTTTTATTGCTATTAAGCTATAAACTCAGTTCTTCGTCTCTATGATTATTATTACTTATCTTACTAACTGCATCCTTAAAATTACACTAGCTGGATTCATTAATATATCGGGTTTTAACAAAGTTCCGAACCACCGCAAATATCGTTTATGCAAACAGTTCACGTTGGCGCGTTTAGTCATATTTTGTCAAACGATTTCTGGCATTTGAAAGAAAGAGACTTGCTTTAGAACACTTTGTTGTGAAATTTGTAAAAAAAATATCTTTATCATTAAGTTAAGGTGTGTGAAATGGAACTATCACGCTACCAGATTACAACTCCAGTTCTGTTGCAAAACGTCAGTTACAGAATGTCACCAAATCATGTGCATAGCTTTAGGTACTGATGTTGTATCGTATGACACTGTGAAAGTTTGATACCGAAAGTTCAAAAACAAGAACTGTGATATTCGAGAAGCAGAGCGCTATGGCCGGCCTGCTAATGATGAGTATGAGTGATGATGAGCCTGCGCCAGAACTTGTGGAAGAAGATCAGTATTCAACCACTCTAGAGCTTGCTGAGTTCCTGCGCGAAAAGGTAATATTCCATCAAGATAATGCAAGATCACATGTGTCTGCATTCACCGGCTAAATCTTTTGCCACACCCACCATATAGCCCCGACATCGCTCTTTCGGACTTCTATCTTTTTTTCACGCCTGCAGCTACATCTTGCTGATGCTATCTTCCATTCTGCACAGGATATCAGAAATGAGGTTGTGTTTTCGGAGTTGCGGCCACCAAGTTTCTGGACCGAAGGCTTTGAAAACTACCAAAACGGTGGCAGAAGGTCATAAATAAAAATAAATTACTCCTTCACTAAGGCACTGCTTTCATGTTTTCGTTCCTAACTTTATTAACAATGTTTTTTGGCGAAAAACTTTCGTTAAAACCAGATATATATATATATATATATATGTAATAAAAACAAAGTCAGAAATAACTGAAGAGCAAGAATTTCGATAGCGTAGACGTGTTGATCCATAATGAATAGGAAATTGGAGGCGAAGGCAGATTAAATCTTCAGTTTTATTTTAGCAAGCATGTTGCGACGATAATCAAATTGGCACATTAATTGTGCCTATTCCAACAGATTTTACATTTTAGATAAATTTGCAATAAGAAAGAAAGAGCAGGCAGACTGCATCGCGGCCAGGCCAAAGCATAGAAAGCAAGTGCTTAATGCTCAGGATGAAATCTCAAGTCAGACTGAGTTAGTTTTGGTTTTCAAAGCATTTTGATTGAACAGTTAATATTGATGGAAAATTACTATTGGCTGGCTGAGTTTTAGTTTATTTTACATCATCAGAATTATGTAAGAGTCATATGACATAGATTTTTCTCCACGCAGTGCAAATAGAAGTTGCTATTTTTAGAATACAGAAGAGAAATTCACTTTTAAGCTGCTAATTTAATCTTTTACGTATTCTTTATTTTTCTTACATATATATGAATTTTTTATTATAACTGTTTAAAATTGTTTTACAAAATATTGATTATTGATATAATAAATTTAGCGTTCTAAAATAATGTAAGTTATTCTTTATAAATAATATATTATCGTCTTATAGCATTTATGTAAATAATAAAAAGAATTTCTAATGACATGTATTATCTACTTTAATATAGAATGTTCGTGTTTTTAATTATGTCAATTATATCTTTTATAGGTAAGTGCAAGCTACATTTGTTTATGACTTCAATTTTGGAGACGTGGAGTTCCGTGAGTGAGTGTAAAAAACATTTTATTGAAATCCATTAATTTTTTTTTTTTTTTTTTTTTTTTTTTTGTGTGTGTGTGTGTGTAAAGTATTGCGTAAGAAGAACTGAAATTTATCAGAGTACATATTATGTGCATTCAAAATGGCTTAAAGCAACGAAGGTTTTGTTGAAAAACGGAGTTTTAAGCGGGAAGAATTTTGTTATCGCTATAAGCTAAATTACTTAATTAAAAAAATTCTTTAAACAAGTTTTGAAATAGATGTGCCAGCCAGCGCCGAGAGGTAAAATCGCTGTATCGATAGATCGTTCACAGCTTTTAATGTTTTAATCTCGGCGAACGGACCGGTATGGGCGCTTCATGGTTTTGTTCCATGTGCAGCGTTCATACGAGCCAGTTTCCCTTAGAAAGCCCTCCTCAATAGGTAGATAGGCCTCGAGTTCTTCGCCATGATAAAATGAAACCCCAACCTATGGAGCAGAAGAATTTAAATGGGAGTTTTTTTTTCAGTGACCTGAACATAGTTTCGTGACAAACCTCGTCACGAAATGTATGTGTGTGTTAACAAAGGTATTTGTCCCCCCCCCTTTTTTAATGTTTCTGGGCGAAACATTTCGATTACGCAAGTATGAGTATTGTTACAGGCCTGTTAAAAAAGGATATAAGAAATAGTTGTAGAAACAAAAATAAGAATTCAGTTTTATGCAGCAGTTTGTGTTCTGCGTGCAAAAAAAAACTGCGAATTTTATTTTTTGTGGCAGTAACGCGTATTTAAACTTAATGTATTAGGCTAAAACGTTTGTATTCTGTATCACGTTTATGCTAAAATTCATTTCTTTGTTAGAAAAGTTTTTTTTATTGTGTTAGTTAAAAGAAAGTGAAGACATAATATATAAGCAGTTTTACAAAATTTCAAAAACAGTGTTGAATGGATAAGACGTTTTTAGGAATTTCATTTCGGTTAAAAGTGCACAGTTATAGGTCTTAGTATAAGAGTTTGAAAAGGTGCCATAAAGTTATTTTCGATAGTAATTAATTAATGTTATTTTTAGCTCGAGTATTTTAGAATCGTATTAAGTGTTTTAGAACAAAAATCTTGTAATTTAGTAATAGTTCATTGTGTTTTATAAATTGTTTCGATTACTTATTTTATATTCTGAAAATTTCTTCCCTGATAGTTTCATTGCTGATACTAACTATTAATATATAATACATGAATGCATGGATATATTAATACATGTATGATATTAATAGATATGTCCATAATATAATATACATGAATAATATTAATGTATGATAAGTGGATGTAATTATTAATACATGATGCATGAAATATTGAGGTTTAAAATTTCAGAGGTGTTAACATTAGAAATTAAGTAGGGATGTCAAAATTTTCTTAAGAATTTGTACATAAGTTGATCTAAAAGTTTCCGCACTCACATATAAAAAGACGTTTGGAAATAGTTACTTTCAGTGGGCACGTAGTGGAAATATTAAATGAATAAATCTTAAAGTTTCCTGGGAAAAAAAAAATTCGATCTAAATTATATGTCTTTGGTTTAATATTGAATTAACATTACCACTTTAGGGCACATAGGAAACGGGAAAAGGTAAGAAAAAGTATCTTTGGTAAAAATATATTGACGGGTGCCCTTTGGCGGAAATTGGCGATTTTTGGCGGTACATGGACACCGAGTTTCTGCAATTCTTTGATTTATTATTTTGGCTTTCTGTAGCGGCGATTTTCACAAAGCCAAAATAACGGAGTCAAAGAATTGCACAAACACGGTATCCATGTACACATCGATCTATTTTCCCTCCCCCCCCCAAAAAAAAAATCAGAGAATTGCATAAAATCGGCATTGCGCACGTTCTTGACTTTGTCAATGTACACATCGATCTATTTTCATTTAAAAAGTCAAAGGAGCAGCCAATTCTACACTACAGCCGATACGGTTAGCCTATATTTAAGGGTCCAAGGGACACACTTAAGTATAGGATAGCCGTATCTTTTGTTATATTTCGTTATTTTGTTTATTTTATATTGTTTTTACATATTCAAAAGCTTTGGTAGGATCTTTTAAGGAAATTAAAGCAAGGAAATTCGTTTTTAAAATTGTTTAGAATTATAGCTGAATTTTCTATAAACTTGACCTGATAGTTGAATTCTCTTAGTCGATTCAATACACATTATATAAGATGCTATATGTGGGATTTGTAGATACTGTACAATTTGTGATGGAATCTCCGCAAAATATCTGCGAATATCTGTAGAACTGTATGAAAGCTATGTGTAAAATTCTAACTCACTTAGTTTATAGAAAATAGGCCCATAATTATGAAGAAATGCTATGAAAATATCTGACAGAAACCTTTTTTTTTTTTTTTTTTTTTTTGGGATCTTCCAGTGTTTCTAGTGTTGTTTGTAATGATGAACACAGTCAACAAGAATTTTTGTTGTTTTGGCATCTAGTTAGATTTTTATGCTATGTGAGATATGCAACATTTAAATTCAAAGTAATATAATGACGTGCCAATTAAATAGGCTACTGCATGGATAATAACGGGTTTCGCTCATGTCACGACAGCCAAACAGTAAATGAGTTAGTTTTGCTAGGGCGGAAATAGGTTATTGAGTATTTCCGCCGCTCATTGACGTCAAAATGAGAATGAGAAACCAGAAATAAGTATTTGAAATGGGTTCTCTTGAAAAAAACTTATTTTTGATTTCTCAAAAATCGTGGTATCAATCAGCGTGTTGAATACGATATTTCTCATATCAATTTTATTGTGATTATTGCTATAGCAAAATTATACATATCATGCAGTTCAAATGTTTATTTAGGCTATACGTATTGTATAGGAGATTTCTACATTGTAATGTCAAATAACAGTTCCTAGACATATATCTGTGCATTCTGTCATTTTATTGCCGTGCTTTGAATAGTTTCAGTTGAATTATTGGTCTAATAGTGCACATTTTAAAACAACAGTTTACGGAATTTGTTTTATTTTGCTGGGCACTTTCAGAATTGTACCCTGTCATTAAAGATGTCGGCACTTTTTATGTATTTCAGTCTCTGTTACCGAAAAACAAATTTTTAAAATATTCATAAACTTTCCGCTATGCAAATAAGAATTTTGAGCGTTTTATCAAAGAGCAGCAAGTTAAAACCCTGCTTGCGCAGCAGTTCCTCAGCATAAAGATGCCGGTACCATTACAAAAATTAATTTTTTTTAAAGTTTAAAAACTGAAGTGTATAATATGGCATAAGATGGCTTTTATGCCAGGACAACTTTGTGAATGGTTTTTTTTTGGGGGGGGGGATGACCTGTGGCCGACTTGTATAAAAGTACTGCAATGTTTAATATAAAAGTATATATTGTATAATGTTAATATAAAAGTACTGCAATGACGCGGCATTGTTCTGCTGTGGCCCCAAAATGCTCAATAGCTCTGCCAATGCCTTAAATGATGCTGAAGCGGCTTTCGTTTGTTTTTCAGTTGTACCTAGCGTAATTTTGCAGAGTCTGAAGAAATAAAATCCACTTAAAAAGGGTGGGGAAAGAAAACCGTTTTGTGGCAATCATACCAATCTTTTTAAAAGATCAATTGACAAACCAGTGAGAAACGAGCAGTAAATTTTAAACTATATTTAATCGAATTTTCTCTTCATAGAAAATATATTAATTCAGATATAAATACTAAATTGGAACTTCCAGCTATGTGGCAACTTGAGATTGATAGAGAAGTATTTATTGTGGATGTAATATTGGAAAAAAAAAGGCTGCTGCTGTTTCCGTGTTGAGTTCTTTTAGTATAAATATGTGCTATTCATGGCATGACGCCATAAATTTTCTGAGAAAATGGCTGTTGCGTAGAAGCCTATATGCAGTAAACTCTTCGAAACGTCTGGAAGTCGTGTAATGATACAGAAGTGAATTATGTACCTCACGGAACATTTCCTTTCGGAAATCAGTTTCGATTCTTTCTCAACAATAAACTAGGGAACTTGTAAAGTTTCACCTCAATAAAAAAGGAAAAAGACCGAATTTGGTAATTTTGGGATATTTATCCATTTTTCTTGAAGGTTATTGCCATTACAATAGTACAATACTTTTTTTTTACAAGGCTGAGGAGGACTTCTTAGTAAAGGGGGAGAGAACCACTACCCATAGTTTTGTTGGTTGTTTGATTTTCCTTTTGCCAAAATTGTGTTTTCTTAAAAACTTCGATTTCATTAAATTATGTCAATTTAAATTAATAATGTAATTCTAATTTGCATTGTCCAATTATTTTTTTTTACTGTTTGTGAAGAACGCATTCAGTCTCATCACCGTACAGTATCTTCAATCAAGGTTATATTATTAGAGCTCTGTGGTTAAGTGAAAATTATACATAGTCCTAACTTAGGTAGCTCATTTTGTAAGAGAACTTACGACTGGAGGTCTACTTTGAGTTCCAATCAAATCCGTGATTGCTATTTGTACAGAATAGTGTGTTCCTAAAGAACGAGTTTGATTCTTTTGTCTTGGGAAATTAAAAAAGCGACAAAATCCCTATTTATTTGGCATTGCGCTTTTTTAAGACATACAATTTTAATATCATTCATACCAAATATTTTTATCGTAATGATAATTACTTTTCTTTGTTGCTGATACTATTATGACTGTAGGAAATGGAAAAGACTACCATTGTAACTATACTTTGGGTTTTATTCAAAATATATTGTCTGTATTGTACCGCTGAAAATATGAATAGTAAATAACTTGCAAGAATATATCAGAGTAAAAAGTGTCAGTTGATTGACGGAAGGTGTGTGAAGACCTGTATATGAAAGTGAAAATAATGCGATTACGATAATGACATTGGAGACAAATATAAAAATACGACTTAGTTGCTGCTTCGGCCCACGTAGCCAACGCTTTGAACCCCAGAGGGTCTTAAAATTATAAGACAATTAAACTGGAAGAGAAAAATGCCAATGAAAAATTTAATGTTAAGCTAAGCTGCTTGTTTCCCGAATTTTAAATATTCGATAATTCCTTAGAACTTTTTTTCCATAATGTAATGTAAACAAATAATTAGACTTTGGTGTGCCTAAAAGAACGTTATAGTTATCATCTCACATTGCCTTAAAAATAGGAGTGCTTGAAAAACGCATCAGTCACTGAGACAGAAATGGTTGTTCAAGCACCCTTTCTAATGTACATGGAACAGCAAACCGAAGCGACCAGCACTGATGGTGTATTACGCTGGCGTTGGAGTAACATCGTCTAAGGTTATATTAAGTTATTTGAATACGCAAAATACATTAGGGTTATCTGCCTAATGAATACCTTCATGGAGGACTTTCTAAGGGAAATTGGCTCGTATTCATGTTATTCATGGAGAAAACCAGGAAAACCAACATGCAGCTAGCCCATTCACCATGGCTCGAACCAAGGTCAAACTGCTTAGATCACCTGTATTCGAATCCGTATTCAGCGCCCTCAATCGATCGGCCACTGGGTAGGCTTAGCTAATAAGAACACTAAGGCTAGAAAACAAATACTTTTGAGTGACAGTTTTGCAGTTATGCTATTACTTTCTTTAGTAACCGTCATAGTACAATAAAATGAACCTTCCCATTGTCAGCACTTCTAAAAATTATTGGTATTTCTGAAAATAAACACCGATATTAAACACGAAATCTGTAAGATGACAACGTCTACTAGCTAAACATTAATTTGAATCATCGGTTAGGAGGGAGATCTTAGGGAGAAGTCTCGTGTTTCTTGTTTTGCTGTATAATGTTTATGCAGTACGCCATGTATCATAGGACTTGGAAGTTTGCAATGATTGGTCTGCAAACTTCGTCGACTTACGGAACCCTTAGAAATATAAGATTTTTTTTGGGTATCCCCCCATCCCATACTTCGAAAAATATCTCAAAATGATATTTAATTCAGATCGGTATGTTACAGGTATTTGATGTAAAGGCAAAAAATAAAAGAAAAATGCTGTATTTCGGATTTAAAAAAATTATAATAAAAGTAATCTAATTTACTTATGCATTTGTTTTAAACAAACAGTGTCTAGCTGTGTTAATGTTATCTGTAGTCGCATACCATAATGTGCGTTTGTTTCTATATTTTTTGTTGTGTGTCCACATATGTTGAAAAAGATTTTTCACTTAAATGCGGTGTTGCGAATGGTATTAAAATGTTTATAGCTGTATGAGAAACATATCTGTCAGCATGGGAAATGTACAAGCAAAATTTTAGAAGGAGCTGCTCTTACTTAAATTCAGATTATTTTAACGAAAAATCTTTTGGCATATCGATAAATTGCTCCCTTTTCTTCACTAGCAAGCCTATTGATTTATAGTAGTTCCTGAACGTATTTTTTATCCATTCATACTTAATTCCAGTTCTTCTGGGACATATTTACTTCTTGTTTCTTTAATTGAGAAATGCGCTCCATTGTATAATTTGTAACCGTGTCGTCTAAATTCAGGTAATTTTCATCAGAAAACTTCAGAGTTTTGCAAAGCATAGTCGTTCTCTTTGAAATATGATGACCAATTTTACAAAAGAAATTTATAACTAAAGTAGAGCAATGTCCCCGCCGGTACTGGAACCACGGACCTCTCAAATACGCGCCGAGCGTGATGACCACTACATCATGAAGGCATACGACTACTGGTATAAAGTAATGCAGTTATATACAGGTTTTAATGTAAGTATTTTACTTATTGAGCTATTTCAGTTGAAATCAACGATGGATGAAGATTGGCTTTTTCTCTATTGTGAATATTCGAGGCCAACCACATCGTTTAATATTATTTAAGAAACTTTCTGTTTTTCTGAATAACTGTTCTGAATAAGTGCGAGATTGTTTACTGCCCTTAATCATTTGCGTTCTTTCTCAGGCATGTACAAAAAGAAACGAATTTTTACGCTTCGTTATCTATAAGCATTTTATTTTGATGCCTGGCAAAATATTATTACTGCTCGTTATCTATGATTGTTTTATTTCGATAACTATCTCCTCTCAACCAGTGGCTGCTTGCGTTTGTCCTCCTTTGATGAGGAAACATGATGGCGGAGAACCGAAGACTTGTTAGAAGCATTTTCATTCATTCATAAAAGCTGGAAAAGAGAAGAGACAAACTGTGTGTGCTGCGCCATTGAACGTTAAAGTCATTAAGTTGTTTACGAAAAGTTCGCTTTTTAAGCCAATTATATTTCTGTGTATTTTAATGGCGTTTTTGAAGAATGTGGTAGATTTTTGTTTTTATTTTTTCAAGAAAAATAAATTCCATTTATTTTAAAATTCTCCATTTGCTAACGTTATAAACTGGTACGTTGCTTTTGTAATATTTTACCGTGTATGAGTATTAAACAGGATGTATCTTTTTATTTGGCGGCCTCCATTTCTGCTGCAGAGGCGCTTTGTAAACAAATTCTTTCATCTGCTAACGAAGAAATCTTTCAAACCATGTATTGTAAGTCCTGTGCTTTAGCACGAACTTCAGGATGAATGCTTCGTGAGAAGAGGATATTCAATAAACAGATGTTACTAATGATTAGTGTGAACTTTTTTATGTGAATTCTCTCCATAACCACCCACGGTTCGGGATGATTTTTTATTTCTGTGGTGGTGGTCGTCTTCGAGAAGTGGTGAACTGGTCTTCAGAAGTTACCACGATGGAGCTGATGTATATACGTTTATTAATGTTTCTCAAAATATTTTATTATCTGCTTCTCGTGCATGTGATATAAGTCATTATTTAGAAGGAAGTACCGTACCGGTGGTGTGAAGACTTTTTATGGATGGGTAGTGGAACGGAGGGAGAGCTGTCGTAAGTTTTCATCCTGCTAACGCATTGTCACTGCAGTAATCACTGTATGGTGGAATATAATAAATTCTGTATCATGATTATTAAAGTTACCTCAAAATCTCAGCACAGTACGAAATATGCCGTTGTTAAAGATATATAGATCAGAACTGAGTTCCTTTAATGAACCATGGTTCATGCTGATTTTTTGAGCTTATTTTAGAAGACTACGACTGGTTTCTACGCGTTTTTGATAAAAGAGCACAAATTGGTCTAGCGTTGGGCTTTATTACTGGATACCTTTTGGTTTCTTGAGCCATTCAGTGCATTCAGTGATGATTAGAGCTTAGTGAGTTTTCTTACCTGGTAGAGAGAAGAAGCGTTCAGTTCTTCCTTTAAAATAATTCTGATGTTCTTTTACAAGGAAGACCAGCATTATTTTAAGAGAAGGCTGCACTGAGGTAGGTTGTTAGATCCTTCTCTTGGGATCTGAAGCATTACTAAGACTCTTTTATTTGTATTAATCTTCATTTTCTATTTCTCAAACCTTTAGTGACGGATTTATAGCATTTTGCAAATGGCTGATGATTCACTTAGCTTGATTAGCCTGTGTAAGAGAACAGGTACAAATACAGATATAAGTGAGCGAGATACCAGAATTTCACCATAGGTTTTACAGGTACAGTCCACTGCATTTACAAGTGCAGAAATAGTCCAGCACCCTTACTATGCTAGCCTTTTGCGAAAACTCAGCCCGTGCCCATCATCATGGCAGTCAGCGTCATTAACCAAAATACCGGCTCGGCGGCGCTTAAGAGATTAGTGTTATCAAATGGCAAATCATTGGTTGCCCTGGTTAACCTGTTCAGCAGGATAGTAGTATCTCCATAATTTGCTGTCTTTACATTGTCTTGTATCTTATATTTTATGATGTATTTGAAACGTAGCTATGTATTTGTAAAGTAGAAGCTTTTGTAAGGTTGACATTTATGCAGCATTTGTAAAGTAGTACCTAGAGTTATGATATTTGCAGAGAACGTTAATTCCTTATTTGAGTAGCTGTTTCAGTAGCATTAAGAATTGCACCCCAATATTGTATGAGCAATGTGGACTCAATTTCTCAGCAACGTATGTACACTGGTGTGCAAAAATTAAGGACGAAGTCGAAAAATTAGCATATCAGCTGAACGAAGAGGCAGAGCGGACAGAAAGACCAATCAGGAGATTAAGTAAGGTGATGTACGGTAGCACATGCGCAGATATGCAGGTAGACGTAATGGGGGAGTGTCTGAGTAGTATAAAGCATGTTGTCGGTGTAAGATCAGTATTTCTGGCAAAGAGATTGCACGCCGTATAGCAGTTAAAATCACACCGAGTTGCTGCCTCAGCGAGAAATGGCAAATAATCAATCTGTTAGACGACATGTGGATGCTTTTACCCGAGATCGAATCATTGGGAAGTTGGAGGAAGGCCGCAGTGTGACAAGTGTGGTATAAGTGTTTGTAACACATGTATGTATCTTATAAGTGTATGCTATTCCTGTATCTACTGCCACGTGCATAACCTATGCCTATCATTCCGAGCGACTGTATAACTCATCTGCCCCTGTTTGGCAATGTAAACACCTTTAAAAGCTTTCAATAAACTCCTGGTGCGGCCTCCTGGGACTCCAGGGAGTTGTTGCCTCTAGGTGAGGGAGGGCGAGGGACACACGCCTGCTTGCCTCTGTCATACGTCAGGCGTCCCCGCCCTCCGTCACCTGTCTTTACATTGTTCAGATTTTGAATGTGATCAGTATAAAATTTTAAAATATTGATCCTAGAATAGACATGCTTGAGGGATTTCTGATTATATGTAATTAGTTGTACATTATTGTATTTGGGCTTTGGTAATTTGAAGATGGTGAGTCTTCTGTTTATTGGTTATTTGATTGAGAGTCTTCTAGATAAGTGGCTGAGCTCGGACACTAGTCTAGTAGTATTGAATATTAAAAAAAAGAATTAAAAATTATTTAAATATATAAGAGTGATAAAAAATAAAACTGTAGGTGATATTAACATCAGAAATGTAATTCGTTATTTTTCATTTGGTGATCAGGATTAATTTACCTTTATAATGAAAACTGTGTTATCTCGATCTGTGTAAAATAGTTCTTTTTCCTATATGTTTTGTTTGAGAAAATGTGCAAAATTTGAGATTTCAACTTTTAAACCAAGTTATTTATTAGATTTTAAAGATACCGATAACCAACAACTCTTTAAAAAAATATCAGTAAATTTTAAGCGTTAAGGAGAAGTGCGTGTTTTGCTGAATGTCACCGAATTTCCTTCCCCATCTGGAACTAAGTTATAATACATAGAACTAAGTAATTCCATGCGGTAAATTGCAATGCATATTGAGCCCGCCAATGGCTGAGCGGTAAAGTCGCTGAACACTGGTAGTTCGGTCCGAGATTTGAATCCCGCGAACGGGCTGGCTGCATTGGCGTTTTCGAGGTTTTCCCCATGCGTAACGTGTATACGAGCCAGTTTTCCTTAGAAAGTCCTGTACGAACGCATCCACTCCTTAGTCAGATAGCCCTCGATCCTATCACATAAAACCACGCTAAAGTAGTGCATAATGAGTATTTCTTTACTGAGGCTTTGTATTGCAATTATGAGTATGTATGTAAAGCGAATTCTGTAGTTTTTTCAGTTTTATAATTGTTTTTAATTTTGTAATTGTTGGGCCCTATCTGTTGAGAGTATAGTCGTTATTATTATTGCAGTGCTGAAACGTTTTCCTTACGTAAAGGTTAAGCTAAACTGCCATTTATGTATTGGAAGATGGACATCCGGATTAATGCTGCCTTATTTTTAAAAAGTTGTAGTAGTTTTAAATTGGTTTCCGCAACAGTGAATTGTTTGTCCTTGCATTTTCCAGAGCTGTAATCAACTTTCAAATTAATGTGCATCCTCCGTTCATATTTTGGGAGATAAAAGGCTATAGCCAGCGTCGAAGAAATTTGATGTTTAGATTATACTTACTTTGCATTCATTGCTTCGTAAACCATACATTTATGCTTCATTTAATCATAAGCCATAAATAGGTGATCCGCATCCCTTTTATGTGCGGAGCTGTGTTTATGCTTTCTTCCACAGGATTGTTGTTCGCGTTGTGTTCACGCTTCATTGATGCACGAACAAGCAGACTTTAGCATTGCTTTATGGCGGATTGTTTGTTTATCTTATGAGAGGGGAAAGTAGTTATGTTAATAAGAATAACTTTAAATCAACGTGCCTGTTGCTTCTGTTTATTGTGTAAAATTCTATTTTAACTTCAACTGAGCAGTTAAAATTTTTAAATTGCTCTGTTTTTTATTTTCTCGATTCTCATCATCAGTGCCAGAAGTATTTAAAATTTGATACTATAAAAGAAAACACAAAACCCAGCCAAGTTAAAATATAGTAGGTAGTAGCAGACTTGTTGTTGTGTACAATTTACACGACTGTTAATTTCTTTTCCGGGCTGTTAGTGTAAATTTCAACATACGAGTGATCATATCCAATGGGAGACTTTCTGCATATTTTCGGTAAGTTCATTTAACTGAACTATGTATAAAGTATTTCAGGGTTGTGGAAAAAAAAGGAGCGCAAAGTTTCAGTAATTTATTAAAAAGAAAGGTAACTGGAATGAAATCGAAAGGATGTGCGTGCAGGTATGAAGATTTCACCCAGCTTTTTCATTCCAGAGACGACTGTCAATGAATTCTTTTCTTGATACGCTGATGCCGCGACTAGAAGATACTGGCAATTTCATTCTTCTGTTAGATAGAGACCCATCTCATAGCTTGTCGATGCTTCATCTCATAGCTTCATCTCTTTTGCTTTGTCGATGTGATAGATCTTCTTTGGTAAAATACTCTGAAATTAATACTCTGAAATTTTTGATGCGAGATTTCTCGATGAAAATCTTCGTAAAGGTGGAATAAATGGACTGAGAAGTAAAACCTTGTCCACTCAACAAGCATGGCCGTCGTATCTTCAAGCCCTATCACTTGTTTCTTTGGGCTGCATGCATAAGATGGTGTTTTTATACTTTTCTTTCTTTATGCATTAGACGCTGAAAAAAACGTATCACAGCCGCCGTTTCTGCATTTGATTCGGGTACTGTAAATTCAGGTTTGGTTGTAATTGAATACTGGGTAGATGTGTGACCAAATGTGCACGCATGGAACACTTTTAACTAGTTGCAATAAACCAAATTAAAGGTAGCGTACAATATCTATGAATGTGCTTTGAGGGGGTGGGGGCAAATAACTGAAATTGTGTATTTCTGTAATAAGTCCTTTTCTGCTTTTCAGATACAGATTATTTATGACTTTCTGCCTGCTTACTATTTAATTGAGCTTTACTGTCTGAGATTTCATTCAAACCATCATGTCGAATCTGTGAATCCATGACGTCAGATATAGAATGCATCAAATCTGCGATTCTACGCAGTAGGAATATGCATTCGATCTGCTAACGGATTCTTTGTAAATAGGAATATTTACTCGAACCTGCGGATTCTCAAATTATCAGACCATTTCTCTTCCACTTTAGCTCACACTTCCTGATAAAAGCTTTTTCTGAGTGAATGATCGCAAAACTGACCATCCGAAGTGTTCGTTGTTAAGGTGTGCCAGCTAAACCTGAGAGAATACTGTTCTACTATTGCGGAGGTTTGAGGATACAAGCCAGCTTTAATGGGGAACGTCTACTAAAGTAGTATTTGTTAACGGAAATATGGCTGTATATTTAACAAGCCAGATCCTTGCCTATTGCATGCATTAAGGCCTACAATTACAGTGTACTGTCTATGTAACCCGGGTGCAGATTGTCTGATTTCCGGGTCTACGCACACAAACTCAACGCTGGGTGCTAGAGAGTGTAAAAAACACATTCGCGCAAGTCCGAGCATGCTCTTTAAACTGCTGAATTGCGTCTTTTTAGACTTAAAGAGACTTTAGGTTAGCCTTTACGTTTCTTCTTCTTGCTGAGGAAAAGCATGATTTAATAAAATTCTGGAAAAAAAGTTATTGTATAAGATGGAGTAACTAAAGTTTCGTCGAAAATAAAACCGAGAACACAGGTGGTTTATGGAAAGATTCTTCCTAATATAGAAATCGGAGATTTATCTAATTGAAGAAGTCAAGGCAATATAACTGAAAATGAAAACGTAAAATTTTACGAAGCTGTCGATCGGGAAAACATCGAAGAATGGTTTGATGGTGATTCGACTGATCCAGCTTTTCAGTGCTTGAGTGGTGCATGTATCGTTTCAAAATATCACCAAAGCAGAAGAGGCGGAGAGTGATACGGAAAACCAAGCGAAAGATGATACTTCAGTTACAATATTCCCAAGAATGAAATGACTTCTGTTAAAACTCTGTTGGACTTCTTCGACTGAAGGGGATTCATGATGAAATGCAGGGTGATTCAAAATGAATTTAGCTGTTACAAACGGCTATAAATATTTAATTGAAAATAGTTTATCGATAAGAATTAGACAGAATGTAAAAGGCAGTTCAGAATTTTGTTTTATAAATGTTCTGTGTGACCCCCTTGATAACACGGACAACATCTGAGTGGCAAGCCATTAAGCATTTGAAGCATATCTGGAGTCACCAACGCATACGCATTGGAAATGCGCATTTTGAATTATGGAATTGTTTTTGCAAAGGAAGCACATACACAAGGTCTTCCTTTGTCCGAAAACAATTTCAAAACTCAAAATGTGCATTTCTAATTCGCTTGGTGCGGTGACTCCACATATGTTTCAGTTTGGTTTGCTTTATTTAATTATGGCAAAGCACACAGGCGATGGTTATCTGCCTAAGGAGAAGGATTCGTGGAGGACTTTTTAAGGAAACTGGCTCGCATACAAGTTATAACATGAGGAAAACACGAAAACGCCCATCCAGACAAATATGTAAACAAAATTTTGAGCTTCCTTTTACTTTCTATGTAATTGTTATCGATATAGTTATAGCCGTTTTTATTCACTATATTCATTTTCAATCACCCTGTAGTACTTCTAAAAATAGCAGAGAAATTCGACAAACATTTAAACGTTCTCAACGAAGTAAAATTTCTGATTTTATGCTTAATGGACTGCCACTCATACAAATGCTTAATGGACAGTAGAAGTAACATGCTAAATATACATGAAAACGTATAGTTTGGATTATCCTTGTCTTTTAACTATGCGTGAGCTGCTTACCCGCAATTAACCCAGATAATCTAGAGTACAATATATTTTCATTGATCAAAATTCTATTTAAAGTCCTTTTTTGATGAGCAGATGATATTTTAAAGAAAGAAAGCTGAGATACGTTGCTTATCATACCGTTTGAAATGATATTTAAAAATATGATATCAAAAGGTTAATAACGATTGGTTGAAAATTTAAATGCTTAAATTTTGTAAAAACTCTTATTTTGAAATTAAGGAACAGATAGTGCATATTTAGAGTGGTTAATTTCCAACATTGTAGTCTGGGAGTGTTGACCCGTTCTTCGATTTGGGAAAAAAAATTACTGTTTTAGTGTCCGCTCTGGCAAAGCTGGCAAAATTATAAATATGGTCTGCTTATGTAATCTGTAGTATTATACAAGTATATTTCATAGGTAAACATTTATTTAATGCTATTCTTAGTTTGTGTTTATTAAATTAATCTCGAGGTGTATGACAATAGTGTCTATAAATTGTCACAAGGCTAGCCATTATATAAGGACTAACTGCGTTTTTCCCTGCATGCTATCGTGGTATAATTGGTTAGCACATCCAGCTAGTAATTGGAAGATTCACTGTTCGAATCCTGACGAGGACATTCAGTTTATCCTGTGCTTTAGTTTCAAGAAACCTTCATGTTTCGATAGAAGTAATTAAAGTTGAATCAGAACTTTGGAGTTGTTTATTTCTCGAATGAAATTGATGTCTGAATTTTATCCCTTACATTTATCACAATGAAACTGCAAACGCCATTGAAGGTTATGAATGGATGTCTCCTCAGTGTCTTTAAAGTTACCAATTATTAACTGGTATGTGATTTTAACTGAAAAGCCATGTATTATGAAGTCTTAACCGTGACCTAATTTGTGGATAGCTGTGGCTTAATGTAGGTGATCGATTGCTTGGAGCGTCCGAGTGTGAAGATTTAGTGTCATCTATGAAAGATTTAAACAGTGCGAAATCCTGTCAGGGGTGAAAGGAGATGAATTATGTTATTAGGAAACAAACGTTATATGACTGTTACGTGAAAACTGGTCTGCCAGAAATATCTTTGGCGTTCTTATTGCAACGTCTTTTTCTAAGTAGGATGATTTTCTTTTGAAAGTGGGTTTTTAACACAATAAATGGGATTTTTTGACACAGTATGTGGTTTCAGCCGTCATTTAATCCACGAAGGAATTTTTTTTCCATTCTCTATAAGAACTATAACCGTTGAATATGGAATACGTTCAAGTATGTATAAAAAAATGTGTAAAGTTACACATAAGTTACTTAACTAAGACGTTAATTCTTATCTATATTTTCTGTTTCTTCTATCAGACATTACCAAAATTCAGATTAAGTTGAAATTAAATAGCAAGCGAATTTGTAATTTAGAGGGAGAAGTGTAGCAAACCACCAGCGGCTCTTTGGTACAATAGGCGACGCTTAATTGTGATCACATTTGTCTATGACTGTTTTGGTAACTGAATGATAACAGTAAGCGCTGAAAAAATTTATAATATCAATGAAAATCTTCGACATATTAATAGAATTTAATTAATTTAATATAAGTATGACTAGAAACATATAAATACTTACTTTTACAGTATTTTTCATTTCATTAGTAGTTGATTGTGTGTAAGTGGGGTTGGCCATAGTAACGCAAGTCGACATTGTCTCTTGAACTGAGATCATTACGCCTTTTGCTTGACTTTTCATTGCTGACTTGACTTTTGCTTGACTGAACTTAGATCATTACGCCTTTTGCTTGACTTGATTCAAAAATGGCTGAGGAGAATAAGCGAAGAAATATTTCGGTGCGAAATTGAAAATCATCTAGAATACCACTCCTATCAAGCAGTTTAGTCCAGTTGGTCTTGGCTCCTTTGTACACGGTTGTCTTCAATCAAAATCAAGATGCATGCTTACTTTGCAATATAGCTCTGTAATTTAGCAATTTCTATACTTTGTTTTGATCTTATTTGGCGATTTTATCTTTTATTTGGCAACTTTACTTCAGATTAAAAATACCAACTGTATAATATTTAGTTAAGATTAACCGACTTGCTGATCACTATAAACGATGTGTTTTCCATATTTTCATGTGCAGATGGTCGGGACTTCAGCAAATCGAACTATGATGACATTTAGGGGCGCCGGCTGTTGTAGAGTTCGCTGGCGTATGAACCCCCCCCCCTTTGGTTCGGATGTCGGAGAAGGAATGAATGTTTATAGCTACCTATCACCCTGATGCTACCTACCACAAGGTGCAGTGTTCTTTGTATGCAAAGGGGGGTGTTCTTTGTGAATATACGGTTAATAATACGGAAATAACCGATGGGTTTGGCCATTCTCGACGAGTGCGTAATGATTTTAGTATCCACTGAATTAAAAATTAAATAATTAATAATAATAATAACAACAACTCTGAGAACCCCCAATTATCGGTGGCTAATTTTTGTTGAAATTTAGCTGTACTACGAGACGTAGCTTTTAATAAAAACCTTTGAATTTTTATTTCATGTCTGTGTTCTTGGAAGCTCAGACTTCTGTTAAGACTGAAATTTCTCAAAGCAAGGGAAGGTTAAACAGGTGGTTAAATGGCTATTTAACCCCTTAACTGGTTTGCCCGTACAGTGTACGGGCTACTGATCATTGGGCACATCTGGTTTGCCCGTACGGTGTACGTGCATCGATATTTCCCCCTTTCTTATTTTGATTTGCCCGTATTTTTAATATATTGAAAGAGAGGCTTTAGTATTAGAAGATTTCAATAGATGGCGTAGCTTGTCCATACTATTTAAAATCATTCTAACCAGTTTTTTCTTTTGTTACCGGAAGTCGAAAATATTTTGCATTCTTGGTTCTTGAAAGTTTTGCTACACGGTTTTTTGGTTGTGATGAATTCAAAGCTCTTTAGTTATGGATGATACAATAGATGATGATACTCTATTGTTAGATGCTTCTGATGATTCGGATACAAATTCAGAACTGTCTTGTAATGTTCTGAATAATTCTTCAGATGACACGTGTAGTGAGATCAGCTCCGATGAAGACTTGACTTCTGCTAGAAATTTTATTGAAATTGATGTAGAAAACCCGCCTCTTCCGTGTCCCAGGTTCAATTTTACTGGTGTTCCAGCAGTAAATATACAAATTGATGATACTTCTGATGAACTACAATTTTATGAAGCATTTATTGATTCTTCTTTGATGAATAAAATTGTGGGAGAAACAAACAGATATGCGACACAGTGCATCCAGTCAAGCACTGCAAAAAAATTCTCAAGAAGTAAATTTTGGGAACAAACAACTCAGGAAGAGATGCATATATTTTTTGCTCTGGTTATACTGCAAGGAATTATGAGGAAGCCCGCAGTTGATCAGTACTGGAGTAAGAGACATTCCACGTACACGCCTTTTTTTCCCCCAAATAATGACTCATCGTGGATTTCACCTTTTGCAACGATACTTACATTTTTCGGATAATTCAGCAATTGATGCACAAACTCACGAATGCCCAAAATTAGTGAAATTGTGGCCAGTTTTGAAACATCTGAATGAGAAGTTTCGCTTGACGGTGACACCACAACGTGATGTACTCCTCCTTGTGCGTGATATCGTGGGTAAGGAGTTAGCTGGACGATCCATGGTTCGAATTCGGGGTTAGTGCACAGTGGATTTTTCATATCTTTTCCTCTGAAAAACTACATAGTCCCTATAATAGCGCCAGAACAAGGATTGTTGTGTACAGTAATTTGTCACTACTTGAGTATTGTCACTAATTTCATTTTAACACTATCTGGATATGTTAAAAAGGATCTCGTGCCTTTCCTCCGTCTCTTTTATTTTAAAATGAGAGAGAAATAACGGAATTACCGTGTTTCTCCGAGATTGCTGTCGTGGTGGAAATGGTTAGCAAATCCAGCTTCCTATTGTTAATATCCTCGGCTCGAATACCAGCGAAGGCACGATAGGTTTTTCACATTTCCTACTTCCAAAAACCTAATACTATCTGTATTGTGTTTCACTGATTGGTTGTATAAAAAACAAAATGCGTTTAAGTTGACACGATAAGTTATTCGCTGCATTACTTCTGCACAGCACTGCTAAAAAGTTACCAACTCTTAGTCTAAACATGCAGGTGTTAGTAATGCTGTATCGGAAGTATTTAGAGTTAAGATGTTCTGTAAAAAATTAAAAAGTTAGCTTAATTTTTTAATAAAATAAAGTAAATATTTTAATAAAGAAGTAAATTAAAATAAAATAATTTTAAATTTAAAATGTAGTAATAGATATTATTATAAAGCGGTAAATATTGTAATTAAATAAAATAAAGTTGAAAAACGTCAGTACTTATTAAATTTAAAAAAAGAACAGAAAAATAAAGTATAACTTCTCGTTGACAAAATAACACCACCTAAAGACTGAAGTCCAAAACGTTGTTGTAATTTCAACGACGTATAATTTTTAACGAATTAGTGTAAGCTGGTACTTTTTTCTTGGTTTCATGATTTTCTCTGTCTTGTTTTTCGGGAAATTCACCTCCCCTCCTAGTTGAAGAGTTGTCAGCGATTACCAACAACTACATTTGAGAATAGTATAATTAAAACGCATGGTAAAGTTCAATATCACTTGATTTTTATATTAATTTGTATCAACATCACATTCATTCTAGCAAAAACATTTTTTTATAATCAGGAGGAAATTCGCTTTTAGAGAGATGACAGTCAATATTGTCATTGTTTAGATAAATAGATGAATAACATAGTCATATGCTTACTATATAGAAATAGTGTAAGAAATACATAATATGGCTGGTATCTGCAAAGCTGTCTGAAATTTGAAATCTTAAAAAATTTTATGCGACTCTTATAGAAAATCTGTACGATACACGATGCCATTTATTGAAAGTAGAAAAGAAAAGAAAAATAAGAGTGTAATTAGTTATATTAAGAGAACAATTAATTGCTTTTGTATATTATAGAATTTCCAGCTTTTTGTCTGCAAATAACTGTGTAATGTTGGAAAAAATAATTTATAAATAATAAGCATACAAGATTTTCGTATGATATATACATTCTGTAAGTTTTTAATAACTTCAGAAATTTCATTTTTCGGAAATTTTCGGTATCTTCCAATTTCACCCCCAACAACCTTCATCTAAAATAAATACTGGTTGAAGATCCTTTTTCTTCGAAGTCACAAAAACCGATGCAAAAAATATTGTTTGGCTTTTCTCCAGACCAGGTGTCTAATTCTTCTCAAACATGTTCTAAAATAAACCAGCGCAGCTTTTTTGAAGGCCCCGCAAAGATTCTTACCTCCTCTGTGGATCCTAAGTCCCGCCGATAAAAGAACTAGAAAAACGGAAAAAGAGAAACGGAGGGAAGATTTTGAAAGAATTTGTTTACTTTTTCAACCGCCTACTCGTCGTGAAAGTGGGGTTGCGTGGGAAAAATATCGAATCCTGTTTCGAATTTTATACCCCCGTTCCCTCGCATAAGCATGTAAGCAAAATAAAATTAAATGTCTGATTTTAGAAGCTCCGTGCAGTTTTAGTTGTGCGTTAGAATAAAATTTTGTTTGAATTGTAGATTTTTATCACCAGGAAAAATTTTGTTAATTAGTTAATATTATGTGGTATCTAAAAATGGTAATTTAGATGTATTAAAAATGGTAATTTAGATAATATTATGTGGTATCTAAAAATGGAACTTTGAAGTTAGCTAGATAGAGAATAAAGTTAAGATTCTGATTTACGTTAAAAAGAATTTAAAATTAGGGATAAACTAGCGAATCCTTCACAGGCATTCGCAGAATAGGTTAAAATGGAATAATAAATTGCTTAGATTATATAAATTCATTAGAGCATAGAATCGCCATCATTACATTAGTCAAATTCTCTGTTTTCTAGCACCTTATAATTGTTTATAGTTCACAGTTTTTGGAATTTGTATCCTAGCAAGACAGAAAGTATTTACCTCGGAGAGAAATATTTGGTGCGAGCGCAAGGAGACTGTAAAATAAAACCGCATTTTGAATAATTCGTTATTAAGTAAGTGAATAAATCTTCAGTGGTATTAATTTATGATCAATTAATGTCATAAGAATTTTGCCTTACCATTTGGCTATGCCATTTTTAAGATCTTATTTTGGATTACAGTTTTACGTTTTATATCTTTTACTACTGAGAAAATTTAAAATTAGTAGCCTAGTCGTAATTGCATAGCTTAAAATTGTTTCAAATGTTAAAAGTGAAATCTGTTGAATATAATCAGATTGTAGATTCTTTTTAATCGTATAATTATCATATTTGTTAATTTAAAATAATTAAATTTTTGGAAAATGGCAGGATCCTCGATCTATTAAACTGAACTTAACGATTTCAGAAAGCACGTGAGAGCTGTCTGTCTAAAGGAAAGTGTTGCCTTCGTAAAAGGACCTTTTAACTGATATGTATTCACGTTACTCACGAAAACCACAAAATAAACTATGGAGCCAACCGTTGAACCCAGGTCGAACCAGCATTGAGCGGTTTTAACCACTCGGCTACTAGATGAGAGAAATAGAAAAAAAATCTAAAATCGCGAGCCTTGCCGTTGCACAAAGCCATAACGCCTTCGCGTATAGCGGATTCTCAGTATGTTCCTATTTGACAAAATTCGTTAATATATCTTTGAGATTTAATCGTTTTGCTCTTCGTTAAACAAACTGAACGGTTTAAAGAACAGTATGTTGTCTCTGCGCAAAACTAAAGACGGTTATCTTCTGTGCGCTTTTGCATGCACCTAGTTCTCAGATTGTTGCCATTCAACAACGCATAAAAGCAGTTATAAATCCGTGAAATGGCTAAATTTTCTGAATTCCTGAAATCAATACCTGTAATAACAGAGTCTGATAAGAAGAAATCCAGTTGAGTTTTATGTGTGTGTGTGTGTGTGATTATGGCAAAGCCTCGAGGGCTATCTGCCTAAGAGGAGGGATGCCTTCGTGGAGGACTTTCTAAGGGAAACTGGCTCGTATACACGTTACACATGGGGAAAACCACGAAAACGCCCATGCAGCCAGCCCGTTCGCGGGATTCGAACCTCGGACCGAACTACCAGTGTTCAGCGACTTTACCGCTGGGCCGCTGGTGAGTTTTATGTTTCAAGTAGTCTAAAATGCAACAAATAACACTAAAGTACACTCACTCTCAGAATAGGTATACTTATAACTTTTTGTTTAACCTTTTCCCCGTTTTTTTCCTTTTCTTTCTTTCTTTTTCTTTTTTCTTTTCTCTCTCTCTCTCTTTTTTTTTTGGGGGGGAGGGGGTTAAAGGAGACTTGTTAATTTTTTTGGACGTAAATATCGAAATTGAAATTGGAAAGAGAAAATAAAAAGAGTTTTGTCACCAATGCTAAAATTTGTTTTCTTCAAACGACACTGTAAAAATTATTAACTTTCTTTAATAAAAGCTGCGCGTTTATTTCAAAGCTCTTTGTAATATCTGTTTATCATTTCATATAAAGAAATGGAAGCAACTCACATAGACTTTCTCGAGGACGTGTTTTAAGCAGGTTTGTGTCAGGTGTTTACATTTATTATTGTTTACGTATCATATCGAAGATTCTGATTTACAAAGAATTATTTTTGTTGACAATTTTTTTTACGTCAATGTTTTATGATCGTAATTTTTTTCTGTCGTTCTGGAATAAGCAAAATATTTTCTTTTAAACAGGATTTAGTTAATCCAGAATTGATTGTAACCTTAATTTTTCAAACCTTAATGCATCATCAAATTTTATACGTTTCAAGTAGTTGCGTATCTGTAGACCGCGCTTCAATAATCTCCAAACCATGTAGGTTTTCCTTCTCTCTTACAGCAATGGCGAGAGAATGCTGCGATGTCGAAAGACACGTTGTCATGGTAGAGATATTGAAACCCTTTTAATCTATTTTATAGTCTGTTAATTTCCCCATTTTTAATTTAAAAAGAAAGAAAAAAATCTAAGATCTTGTGTTTCTGAATTTGGTGCCGACCATCGCCGCTTCATAATGTCCTTGATCACGTTTAGAAACTAGCACGCACTTCTTCGGTCCACGAACAATTAGGAGAGGAAAAAAAATTGGCGCACACGCCCTCAAAGCAAAATTCTCTTCCATTAGTCACATTTCGATACAGTTTTCATTTGATAAAAGCTTTTGTAAAAAAGAATTCTTGCTAGAATATGTAATTTATATCGATCTTGGATCCATTCCAATTGTGCCAGGTGCTGCTAGAATGTTTTCTATCTTGGGCTTCTTTTTTAAATTTTTTTGTTTCTTTCTTTCCATCCTCATTTCTCTCTCAAGTGCCGAATCCATCGAAGAAGCTGTTTCAACTTTGCATAGTAACCGATTTGGCTTCCAACCAAATGTTAGTTTATGGGCTACCTGCCAATGACTAATTTCATTACCTCGCTGCGAATAGCAGAACTATATTGTTGTTGTTGGTACCGCTTGCATACAGATATTGTTGTTACCGATTACATACAGTTTTGCAGGGGTTTGAAGCTCAAATTGCTGGCAGGCCGAATTTTTTTAAATAAAATAAAAAAGTTTTGTAACTTAATTTTTTTTCATTAGATAGTTAGCAAAGCATAGTAATAACGACGCAAACAAAAAAATTCAAATGTTTTAGCTGAAAAGGGCTATTAGTCTCGGACTTCACTTCAGCGTCGGAATACTTTTGTTGTATATTTCGCTTTTCAAATAACTAGCCGCAGGCGCGTCCAGCCGCCTAAATTAATTACTATAAAAAAGAAAAAATATATAATGCTTTTTATAAAGGCAACTAACGTTATTCTATACTAATAATGAATAATAACAGAGATGAAGAACCTCATTTATTTCTTTTAAATAGCTTAGCTTGTTAATTGCAGACAGCATAAATTTTAAAGAAAAAAATAAATAACTTACTCTTCTTATTAAGTAACTTACGCTACGTAATAAACTGGCTCATAGAAGATAAAAATATTTAACTTCAAAACATTTTTTTAAATCGCTGATTTTTCTGATTAAATTCGCAGTATATTAATATTATACGCTTTGCTTTTAAATCATCGAGTTTAATTAAAATGTCGTTTCCCAAATATGAAATAAATAAAAAGATAAATGTTTCGCTGTCTGTGATGGGAAATAAAATTCTTATAGAAAATAATGTGATTAACTATAAATATATAAATATTTTTTAACGAAAACCTGAAAGCATGTGCATTTCTTCAGGGTTGTACTAAAAACAGCTCTACGGAGAAATAGCACAAAATAAAACATTATTACCCCCCAAAAAATACTTGAATCCATGTCAAAATGCATGAAAAGTGTAATTTTAGCAATCCAACAAGTATTGAACGTCCCATTATTTTCTTGTTTTTATTAAATATAAATTGTTTCTGTAAAGTGTCCGAATATTGATGCAAATTCATTTTCAAAAGTTCTTGATTTTTTTTTTTTTTTTTTTTTTTTTTTTGTGGGGTGGGGTGGGGGAGCAGAAAACCTTTTGAATATTTTTTCCCAAACAAGCAGGTTTTAAAAAGTGTGATTAATAAACAGTATATATGAGGAAAAAAAGTTATTTCACTATTTAATAAGTATATTATATTGACATATTTAATTATTGACATTTACAAATAAAACTGAAAAACACAAGTGTCCCAAAACAAATGTGAGTCACTATTAATTATTAAGAAGCGTGCTTATTGCTTTTAAAATGCTTCTTCTGCAAGCCGTAAAAGACATTAAATTTTAAGAAGATAAGTTTGTAAGATTTTATGCATTGGGTAGCACTGAGAATTGACTGTTTGCGAGGCCATTGGGAACTAAGTTAAAGATCTTACGTTTCGAACAGTGCAATGCTTGTCAAGGCGATTAAATGATATATCCATGGTAGCGTAACGTAACGTGGCTAGTCTAGAGGTTCAAAAATTTTCGTAAATTAAATTCATTTCGTAAAATTTTCGACTCTGTAAGGATGCTTCTAATGTCAAAAATAGCTTATTATTTCATGAAATGGCGATTAAATGACTTTTTTTTAAATCGCCGTATGATAATCTAATAAACTTATAATTAATACTTCAAAGAGGCAACCTTTTATAAGCATTCTAACGTTATTTATAATAATTAATCTTTAATATTTTAGATGAAATTGGTTGCGGTATCAGTTACGGTTTACTTACTTTATCCATGTCATGCAGGAGTGATTTCCAAAACAGTTAATTAAATTAAATATAAACGAGGAAAATGCTATAATTTATTAATTATCAACAGTATAGATTTTTTTATTGTATAAAGCTTAATTCATCATTCTCCTTCAAACTGACTTATCAATGTGTTATTTAGAGCCTACCAGCGGCCGAGCGGTAAAGTTGCTGAACACTGGTAGTTCGGTCCGAGGTTCGAATCCCGCGAACGGGCTGGCTGCATGGGTGCTTTCGCGGCTTTCCCCATGTGTAACGTGTATACGAGCCAGTTTCCCCTAGAAAGTCCTCCACGAAGGCATCCCTCCCCCTTAGGCAGATAGCTTTAGTGTGCTTTGCCATAATTAAATACACCACACACCAATGTGTTATTTATTCCTAAAAAATTAATGGTCTGCTAGTTATTATTTTCCTTTTTATTGGGAAATCCCTTTATAATGAGTGCACTCGTTTTAATTAAATCCTTGATTTATTTTGTGCCTGTTCACAACAAATAAACTTATCCAATTCTCTTCGGCGTAGAATAATTTAATAGAATTTTTCTTCGTGATCGTTTGTTGTCTCATCAGTTTAAGGGAAATTGATGTAAACTTCTCTCTTGAACTTCTGAAATAATTAACTTTGAATAAGATTTTTCAGAATTGCTTTACATATACTAGAATTATTTGAGCAAACTAACTTGTGATCTTGCTTTATTGTTTTACTTTGCAGACGATTATTTTAGAAGTAGATATTTAATCGATTCATACATTTTAGAATAAGTAGAATAATGCTGTTTGTGTTGATTTTTTCTGAAATAATTAATTTTAGTTTAATGATAATAATTCAATTCTGTAATAGTAGATTTCAGTATCTGTCAGTTATTATTTTATGTATTAGCATTATATTTATTTAAAGAAAAACTAAATGTTTGCAGAAGTTACAATGGATTAAACCCGATTATTAGAATTCTAAATCTCCATTTAATATACATTATGTTTGAATGAAAAAATATTCCGTGCTGTTTTTTTTAATCGGAACTTATTACAAATATAAAAATATAAGGTATTAAGTATATTGAAATGCGAAGAAGACTACTAACGTTTCTAAGTAGTTTGGGTCTTCAGTGGAGTTGTTTGCCTTAGAGAACATGAGTGTTGTGTGCATTTTTAATGTACTTGTTGTAACGAACGTGAATGTACATCTCTTTTGCTAAGTAAAGTCTCTCCCTCTTTTTTTTTTTTTTTTTATTTTTTTTTATCAGCTAATATTCGACAAAGCATTTTGTATATAAGGGGGAAAGGAATCACGTATCCTTTAAGGAATGAAAACTAATCAGCAGCTTAGGCCAGAAAAAATGTCATTTAAAATCAAGAAAATAAATTGATAAAGGAAGCAACAATTATAGTGCTGCCCATTGAGGAAAACGGAAATCAAAGAAATGAAAAGTTGTAACTTCCTGCGTTTTTATTTTCTCTTTATAAATGACATTTCCAAGAAAGGATTTTTTTTTCTCTCTTTCTGTTCTTGAAGAGCAAGGATCCTGTTTTATCCTTGCTCCTAATGTATATATATATATATATTTTTGTAAAACTATTTAACTCAGGGGTGGGCAGAGATGCTTTTAATCGTGGTCAGAAAAGGTCTTTTAGTGCGTTATGCAAGCAGAAGCATGACGATCTTCTGTGGTGCTCCTTATTATTTGCAGGACGCGATGGAGAAACAAAAACATCCATCCCCAGTAGAAATTAAATAATAATAATAATAATACAGATTTTAAAAAAGTACAAATATGCCAAAAACGGGATGCTGTTACTGATCAAATTCTGATTGACATGTATACTTGATGACAGTTTTATTTTCTAACAAAAGTTGTAAAGTTAAACTATCCTTTCCCTAAGCTTCCTTTTGTGATCAGCCTTTCTTCCTCAAGAATATTCATTTATCGTTTCTAAATTTAAAGCTGCTAGAAATTATAGGATTATATTCTTCGCCGGACTCACATGCTTTCTACTATATCTATAGGTATGCACACTTATAGTGTTCTCAATTTAGATCGCTAGTATAATCGTGTCTATAAACGCGTATGTGCAGTCTAATGATTAGATTCGCATTTGTGCTGCTGATTTCAGTAGTTTGCATACTACTAGAAAAGAGATGAAAACGTCATTGCATAGGAATTCACAACGGGCCGAATTAAACAATTAGAAAGGCTGCATTCTTCTCTCGGGCCATGTTTGAAATTCTCTCTAACCATCCCACCCCTCGTCTAACCATGTTTGAAATTCGTTCAATTGTAAATCCACTTATTTATTCCTTAGTCCTTGTTTTTAAACATATACTAATCTTTATTTTAAGTCTTTGATAATAATGCCATGCATTTACTAAGCTAAACTAATTGGAATTGACTGTATTAAAGAAATACTCTTAGACAAAAGAAAAAAAAATCGCACCACGACGCACCGAGAAGATATAAAGCAAATTGGACACAAATTGATATGCATACAGATTTCGACGGAAAATGCAAAATTGTATATTTTGGCTGCCAATGAGTGAACGGTAGTCGCTACAGCGCATCTGATCTGCGCAACTGGTAGGATATTTAAGAGGAGAAATTACGATTCCAGATCATAAATTCTTCACGAATTTCATTCCGTGTACTCTGGTACACAGTAAATATGCCTCGCATACAGGTGCGCGAACGATGTACGCAGATGTTGGTCTTATCGGCGAATAGCTCGATACTTGAGCAGGAGCGATGTCACTATTAGACGATGTTGGCAGGAATGGGTGAACCATGGCCGCACACAGCATCAAGAAGGAAGCGGTAGATCTAAGAAACGACAGAACGTGAACACCGAGCAATCGTCAAAGCGGCACTCACAGTCCTAGATGTATCATTACCATCAATTGTACGTGCAAGTAGTGCTTCAATGACCGCAAGAACCACTCATAGACGGCTCACAGAAAGGGGTCTGAGATCACGGCGCCCCTTGCGCCGACTACCATTGACCTCTATACAACGGCAAGCCCATTGCAGTGGTGTCGGGCTCATTCGCACTGGAATGTCACTGACTGGAGTAGAATAGTCTTCAGATATGAGTCCCGCTTTGAACTGAGCCCCGATAACCAGCGAAGGTGAGTCTGGAGACGCCCCGGACAGCAGTTTGATACGAACCTGACTGTCTTCCGACAGACAGACCGACAATTAGGAGTGATGGCCTGAGGTGCCATTTCATTTCATAATAGGACCCCTTTAGTTGTCATCCGTCGCGGTACGTCGACGAAGTTCTAAGGTCCGTTGTGTTGCCCTTCATGTCACGCCACCCTAGGCTTACATTTCAGCAAGATAATGCCCGCCCCTATACTGCACGTGTTTCTACTGCTTGCCTTAGTGCTTGCCGAACATTACCTTGGTCAGCAAGGTAGCCGGATCTCTCTCCTGTTGAGCACGTTTGGAGCATTATGGGCAGGGCCCTCCAACCAGCTCGGGATGTTGACGATCTAACGCGCCAGTTGGACAGAATTTGGCACGATATCCCTCAGGAGGACATCCGCAACCTCTATCAATCGATGCCAAGCCGAATAACTGCTTTCATAAGGGCCAGAGGTGGTCAAACGCGTTACTGACTTTTTCACTTTGTGAAGCTCTATCACTTCAATAAATCATCCAATTTTTCTCAAACTCTTTGTTAGGAAACATTTTTTTTTTTTTTTTTTTTTTTGGTACATGCACATTACTTCTACCGATTTTCGTCTCATTCGGATAAATATGTCTTGGTGCGTCGTTTTTTTTTTTTTTTTTTTTTTTAAATCTAAGAGTGTGTAACAACTTTACCTTTCATCCGAAACAGAACATAAGTATGTAGAATCATTTATTTCGGCGTAGAATATGAGAAATGTGTAATGCCCTTGTCAGAATCAAAGCTTTGGACCTTCCGATGCCAGTCGCTTCCAATCCAATTTAATTATATGAAAACCAAAATATTTAAATATTTTAAAAAATTCCGACCGATCCTTTATGCGAGCTTAAGCTCGTGGCTTTTGAAATTCGTTCAATTGTAAATCCACGTATTTATTCTTTACTCCTTGTTTTTAAACATATACTAGTCTTTATTTTTATCCCAACAAAAGTTTACAATTCAAGCTTAAACTCACGATCCTTTATGTGAGCTTAAACTTCAAATTGTGTTGTAAATGTTATTGTTTAATGCCATTTATATTCCATATATATAATGCAATTTATAGCTTAATTTCTTCATTTCTAATATTTTTTCTTCTGTTATTAATGTTTATTTTGTTTTGAATTTTGATTCAATTTACGTAATAAAATGTAACCTATTCTTTAGTTAAACTACTTGTAAATATAGGGAAAACATTTCTGTTAATAAGGGTTATTCTTCTTTCCTGCACATTTTTATTTAATTAATAGGATTTTAGGTGTGGATATCCCTCGATATTATTCCGGTAAATTGGGTGTTTACTATATTGATTGCTTGTAATCCACATCTTACTGCATCGCTTGAATTACTCTTTGTTAGGAAACTGCTGCGTTCCAGAATTTATCACAGTTCTTCACAGAATTATATGCATAGTAACTTTTTATAGTAAGTTATGCTCTACTTGTCAAAATTGAAGCATAATCATAAAAAAATGTGTTTATTAATGTTTTCTACTAGTATCCGGTGATATACTTATTTATGTTAAATATCTTCAAGTAAACACGAAATTAGACTTCTGCGCGTAAGGTTAATGTGGTTTCTGCGACTCAAAGCTATTATTTACAGTGAAAGCACAAAAGTGGAAGTTAATGGGTAGATTCGATGCAAGAGGTTGCCCTAGATACAATTATCAATTATTCCTCTATGTGTCATATCTAGAGATTTGAACTAATATTTAGCAGGGAATCAATTAGTAGATAGTGTTGATGAAGAACTGCCAAGTACAGTCGCTGCATCTATAACCTGCTTTCTATCATTTTCGGCTGGAAGAAAAGTGTGAGGACAGATTTTTAGACTTTCAGGCTGCCACAAGAACTCGAACCAGTCGGTAGGTTTCACGAAGTTGGAATTTATGCAAGAAAACTAATGGATCGCGTCCCTTTTACTAAAAATCTTCCATAATGCTCGATTTAAGGTGATGGTCGTCGTCATCTTTAAAGGATCTATAAGGAATGATACCATGTATTTGCTGCGTACTGAGGAGTCCGGATATAGCCTGAACTATGATTCTTGATGCATTTTGATTGAAGGAAGCAAGGAACGTGTAACCTGCCTTCCTTTCTTCATAAAGAACGCATTTGCTCGATAGCGGTTTCGTCGTTTGGGGTAGAATCGTCAGAAATAGCCCCACCCAACTCCATATCTTTGAAGGTTTGATAATCAGTTATAGCTTAATTTCTTCATTTCTATGTGGGCAGAGTCTTGGATTGTATTATAACAGGGTTGGCCAAACTTCATGTCAATCAGAGTCGCACGTTTGAGGAATGTTCGAGGGACGCATCTAGATTTTCTAAAAGCCACAAGTTCATATTTACATCATTATATAGAAGTAGTGGAGGAGATTTTAAATAGAAAGAAATCCCTAATAACTTTGTAAAAAGAGTCTAAACTAATTAATTACTTCCTTTTGGACTCTGAATAGTTTTCGTTTATCATATTTCATACATATATTTTATATGCATGAGCCGCACAAATTGCCTGCGAGAGCCGCACTTTGGCCACCCCTGTATTATAAGGTTGTTTGGTCTAAATTTCTTATTAATGGATTACAGTGCTCATCCGCAGTCAAAAAATATAAAATACCACTCGAATATACTGGCCAACTTACTCAAAACTCTTGTACGCCACTGATTATGTAAACAGATTCCATAAAACGCTGAATTACATCCTCAGAATGTCTCGTCAGGTCTTCTAGTATCTGAAAAATACCACTTTCAGAAGAATGGAGTACAATTCTCCAAGATAGATTAGGTAAATTACATGAAACTCAAATTGTAAGGTTTGCATTTCTGTCAGAGTTGATCACATGGACATCTTATTGAAGAAAAATTTGTTTCAAAGCAAGGGAGATTATTATTCCATTATTGTTAAATTTCCATTAATTTGATTTAAATATTTTAAGATTAATCAGTTGGCAAACATGGTAAATTGCATTTAATCATTTTTGAATAAATAATAATTAAATTTTATTTTTGTCTAAATCACCTTAACTACACATTAGTCAATTTGACCGGTGGGCATTTTTACGTTCTGATTTTGACGTTTTACGTTCAACGCTGGCTGATTAGAATTGAGAAAGTTTGAGAACTTTTCATTATACCAAATATGTGAATATTTGGTAAGAACAAGTTTTCTGTTTTTATAAAAGTTTCGAAATTGTAATACATTATTATGCCATGTTTAATAATCATTGTTAATTTAAATGTTTTTAATTTTTTATTACCTTATGGTGTTTTTCAAATAGTAAAATAGGTTAAAAAAATCAGAATGTATACACGATCAAAATGACCGCATGCGCAACTTTGGATTATAATGAACATGTATGTGTTCTTATTATTTAATTTTGCTGCGCAAGTATGTTTCAGCATAGAATTCACCATTCCTTGGAGCGATCGAAAAAGAAGATAGGATGCACGTGCCTGTCACATATTCCTACGTAATGTATATGTATGCTTAGATATCACTGTATACACTTAAGTACGATCCACGTTTTGTTTACTGCGAAACTTCCTCGGGCGAGTTCAAAAATCCCACGTGTGCTTCAACTTAGAGCGATGATGCGAAAATCGCATCAAAAGATCAGAACGATCCGTGGATTGAAAGAAGTTCGTGTGACGCACTTCCTTTTTCCTTTCTCTGCGTTTTAACCTTGGTAAAGGAATAAATAAACGTCATCCGATTCTGTCACACCCAAGGATTTTTCTTTGCGCGCATGTCCGAGTTTCGTATCGGCAAGGGAGGTGGGAAAGATTTTTTTTAACCTTTCATCTCTACTGGCAGTTTTCCCAGTGATATCCCCATACTAAAAAAAAAAAAAAAAAAAAAAGAGAGAGAGAGAAAGAAAGGAAGACACGTGTGCACTTGTATTTTCTTAGAAAAAAAAATAGGAAAGCTAGGAAAAAAATGAATTCCTCTCCGCCATGAATGTATGAGCTCAGTATGGTACTGCGCAGCATTTGGGAAGGGGGCGGGAACCATGTGAGAAAGTAAGAAAAAAAGTATTTAGGTAATGGAATATGTTTTCTTTTGAAACCGAATTATTAAACTTAAAATACTTAATATAATAGTTTGGAAAGCAGAATATAAGCTTTATTAACTACTATATTTACACTTTAATTTCATTTATTAATTGAATGTATGCAAATAATATGCTCCCCAAAAAAGTGCTATTTAACGCACAAATCTTCCCTTCCCTATAAAAAGATTCTGTACCAAATTCATAGTAGCGTTAAAAATGTCTTTTATAAACTAAAATGCTTCAAATGTTCATTAAAATGATCAGTAGAACATATAAAACGCTAAATATATTTAATGTTGTATCAGTATATTAATAAGAATTAATTACATTATGAAATTTATTCGAATTAATTATATTTTTAATTAGAATTCTTTAGATTATTATACTTATTAGAATTAATTAGATTCTAAAAAATGAGATGAAGTTATTAAGAAGTGAGTTAATTCTTTTAAACCGCTTTTTTTTAAGCATTTATACAGACTTTTATTAAATTTGAATGTGTATCTGTGTAGACCTTAAATTTTTCGGAATGGCAGTGTTCTGAAAACTGGGAGATGTGAGCTCGCATGCAAGGTGTAAAGAATTTGTATGCTTCGCACAATGGCAGCGCATAAGGATAGTGGATGATTTATGCATAGTAGTTGGGCCCGTCAATAGCTCAGTAAAACTCATAATTAAATAAATCACTTTACACAAAAACTCAAAGTCAAAGGTACAATTTTTGTCACTGCCCTTTTATAGGTTCTATTTTTATCTTTTTATAGGTTCTATTTATTTTTACAAAAATTTTTACCACAAATGGACCACAGAAATCGAGTCCTGTTTTAGCAAAAACTCTTGATATGGTCACTCTCGCAGCTGGTAAATCAGCCATCTATTGCTGCACAGACCTAGAATTTACCTTTTTACAAATCATACAATTAAATATAATTTTTCAAATTAAATTTCTTGCAGAAACAATCAAAAATTTACTCCTTATAAGTGATACGGTTATTTCAGCACCTGCATGAAAATAAAGAACAAGAAAATTATTAATCACAATTACAGTAAAATTCTGTTTAGTTGGCAGTATCATAGGATGTTTTCTCATTTCACTTAAGTCTGTTTTTCAGTCTGCCACCCACTCTGAGTACTCCATCATGATCTAAAAATGGGCACAAATTCAATAGTTTACTAGTATTAGGAATAGGAGCACTTTTTTCTAAGCACTGGGTTTCTGTCACAAATGAAGTCCTTTGAACGTTTTTCACAATACACAATAACGCACTAGAAAGTTCACTGGTTGTCAAAGTTCCGCGTGTAGCATGCAATGGATGCCTGGTGTCATGCAAGAATCTCTTGCACCAAGCCACTACTCTTAGCAATTTGTTGTAAGATGAACAATTATTGATGACATCTAATGGCTCATAAGTGTTAATAATTGCACATATTTCACTTACTGCTGGTGGTTTTAATTCGCGAAGATACAGTTCTTCGGACTCCTCAGGAATATCATCTTGGCACTTAGTCATCACAGGTTGAAGAAGAAATGGGGGACCATGCCACCACAGTTCACACAGTTGAAGTTTGACCGGATCAGCACATCTTGATATGAGACTCGCAGGGTTCTGTTTAGATGGGACGTGATGCCACTGTCTCACCTCCGTCATTTCTTGAACCACCGCAACTCGACTAGCAACAAACGATTTCATACAACAGGGCTCCTTTTTCAGCCAAGCCAAGACTATCGTAGAGTCACTGCAGAAAACTACATTATTCACATTAAGTTTCAGAGCAGATATACTCGAGTCATTAACTTCGCAAGCAATACAGCTGCGCATAACTCAAATCTTGGTATGGTAACTCGCTTTATAGGAGAAACTTTTGATTTACTTGTTACCAGCCTTTTCACCATATTGGGAGACGGATTTACAATAAACCACAGCTCCACAAGCTAACTCGGAGGCATCACAAAATCCGTATAACTCAATAACAATTGCTTCTGCGACAAGAATGCATCTGTTAATTTCTAGTTTACATATTTGTGGTAGTTCAGAGAAAAACCGTTGCCATTCTTTGGCTTCTTTATCAGGTAGAAGATCGTCCCAATTGAGCTTCAAAACCCATAGTCTCTGAAGAAATATTTTAGCTTTACCTATCACGGGATCCAATAAACCAAGTGGGTCAAAGATTCTCGCTATTGTTGACAAAACTTGCCTTTTAGTAATTTTAGACTCATTTTCTAGTTTCACTTTAAGATTAAACAATTTTTATCTGCTTTCCAGGAAACACCAAGGGCTGACACTTCATTCGCGCACTGAAATGTGTATTCATCATCAACGTTAACTGCAAGCTCCGGATTGTTGCTACACCATTTGTGCAGAATCATAGTTGCACTTTTTAAAATCTCAATTAATTCACGCTGTAGCTCTTTTGCCGAATTCAATGAACTGGACCCTGTTAGAACATCATCCATGTAAAAATCACTCTGTAGAACTGCAGCCGCTATTGGAAAATTTGTGAACTCATCTATAGCAAGCTGACGTAATGTTCTCATAGCTAAAAAGGGTGCACTTACTGTGCCATAGGTGACCGTGTTCAACTCAAACGTTTTAACTGGACCATTAATTGACTCTTTCCACAAAATTCTCTGTAGCTGCCGTTGAGTAGGATGAATCGATATCATTCGGTACTTTTTGATATCCGTTGTAAAAGCATAAATATGTTTTCGGAAACGTACCATAATTGAAAACAAGTCCTCTTGAATTACACCACCATTATACCGAATTGAATTCAGTGAATTACCTTTTGACGTTGCAGTTGAAGCATTGAACACTACTCTCAAAGGTGTTTCGAACTTTTCTCAGGGCGATAAATACCAAGGTGTGGAATATAATATTTCCCCCTTTGCTCATCTTCATCTTTCACTTCAGTCATGTGACCTAGTTCACTATATTCATGTAGAAAATCAGAGTACAATAATAAGTAATTTTCATCCTTACTTAAACGAGTTCAACCTCTTAAGCGCGATTTGTTTCGAATTCCCTAAACACATTGGATCTTCCTTAAACGGTATCTTGACTATAGGTATCCTTAAACGGTATCTTGACTTTCCTTAAACGGTAATTTCCGGTTTCAGTCCTGTAATAGTTTTTGAGAAAATGCTGTTCACAAATCTCTGCTTCTTTACTCTTAGAAATCTCAGACTCTCTTTCTACGTTTTCGATTTCCCAAAACTTTCTTACTGCTCTTTCTAACTCCAAATTATCTGTAATAAGCCCACAATGTAATTTACTTTTCCCTTTAGCACGAAGAGTCCCATTTATAACATGGCCGAAAACACTATTTTGTAATCTTAAATTTGAATCTTGAAGGGAAATTTGACCTGGTTTTAAAAGCTCATAGAAATGTTCTGCACCTATCAGAAATTCAGTTGAGCCTGGCTCAAAAAATTTGTCATCTGCTAAATTGATATTATCTAAAGATGAAACATTAATTTCAAGAGGCCTAGAGGGCGTATATTCTGTTATTTTAGGAACCACCAAAAAAATTTAAACTTAAATCGAAACTCTTGTCTCTATTTAAAATATTTGCACTAACTCTAGATTTTATATTCAATGACAAATTATTTATTCCTGAAACAGAAATGTTAGTCTTTTCTCCCTTTAATTGAAGCAAATCTGCTAACCTTTTGCTCATAAAATTTGAATTAGCGCCGACATCTAAAAAACCTCTAACCGTAAAAAGTTACCCGACGCATCTTTAATTAAACAAACAAAAGTGCTGAGTAAGACAGCTTTTAATTCATTTGCGAGATTGCACGTTGTTGATAATAAATTTTGATCAGTACTCGTTTTAGCTTGCAGAGGTTCAAATGATGGAGCCGAAGCGTCCAAATTCGAAGGAATATTTTTATTTTCATGACTCACCACCTGCGCAACTATGTTTATTTTTTGTTCGCGAGGGAAATGAAGAGTCACGTGATATTTCTTTTTTGCAAATACCGCAAGAGAATTTATTGCTGCAATTAAATCACCTTATGATTTCTTAAACAATTGAAACATAGCTGTTTCGATTTCACTAACCCAACTCTATCGCTAAGTGTCATGTTTTTATAAACAGGGCATTTTGTACAAAGGATGAATTTCATCGCATGATAAAATACATTTCGAATTTTTTACATCAGTTAGAAAAACCTTTTGACATATTTTTAGGATAAATGTTATTATTACTCAACCTAGAATTATCCACTACATGTTTTCCTTTTGATATATAATATAAATCTATCTCCTTTGCCAGTTCTACAGGTTTAAACCAAGAATTTCCTAGCCTTACATTTATAAAACACATAACCTCTTTATCAAGTGTTTGACATATTTTATCAGAAACCATTAATTGTTTAATGTTTCATTTACCTTTCTCAGTTTCAAATAATAATCCCAACTCGTGGTTAATCTAGACGCGAACTGGGTAAAATCCTAGTATAGCGAATTTTAAAATTGTCGCCAACACCAAAATGATGCGTTTACGTTTGTCGCCAAATTTTTGGCAACCTCAAAGTAAAGCGTCACCACAAGTTTGAGTTGGCAAAAAAAGTAAACAAAATGATAATCATAAGATAATAAATCCTAAGCATACGGTGAGACACAAGAAAAAAAGCAAGCATTTAGAAATTGAAAATAATTTTTAACAGACTTTATAACAAATAAAAATATAACTTTCAACATGCATCGCAACAAATACAAAACATTTACATATCGAATATAATAAATTAAATACCATGGCTCAGTGTCACATATGTTTTAGGGTCTATATCATAACTCAAATGCCATAGCCCTCAAACTCGGGTGGCGGATATATTGCTTTTATTGCAAATATAAATCTTTCATTTTTTCGGATGACGATTTATTATTTTTCAGGCGCCGCCACATATATTCCGCGAAATAAGAGTCAAACTCTTCGCTTACCTTTTTCGTCCTCTTCATCCCACGCTTAACAGCACTCCACGTTCCTTCCAAATCCTAGTATACGGTGCGCCCATGGCGCGATTTTTAAAATTCGGCAGCAATCCGGCATCTATTGCCCATTGAATTACAGCAAGCTTTCCTTCCAGTTCTAACTTGCAAAAAAATTTCGTGTTTAAATATTCGCAATTCATAGCACTGCACATCATAATCGAAAGGTAACGTTATCCAACTCTAGAACAAAATACGTTAGCAACTCGAACTGTAGAATAAAAGACGTTATCAAACTAAAATCATATTCAGTATCTAACCAAAAACCGATTAATTAAAAAATATTAACCAATCAGAAACTCGGCGGAACCACTACTATTATTTTAAAAAATACAAAAAATAAAAGATAAATAAATTTTACCTGAACATACGTTATCCTTTCTCATTCAGTTTAGCCGAAGACAGATTAACGGAACTCCAAACAATGGTTTGAAATAATTCTTCTCTTCCATCTGCACCAATCAAAACTTCTCATTTTAAAATATTTAATGAGCATGCGCGAAAATGCTCCCAAATGCACTCTCCTCCAGAGCAACCAAAATCGGCTTGGTTACCACAATTGGGGCGCTTATTAGTCTCTTAAACCGAATTTCGCCAACTCTCATGTGCACCGTATACTAGGATTAAGCCGCGAACTGCACATAAGTTTCATTCGTCATTCGTTGTGTCTTTCTAAAATTTTCTAAACAAATTTGGGGGGATGGTTCGAATTCTCTTAGCACTATTTCTTTAACCATCGAATAATCTCCTAATTCGTCGTCTCTAATGTATGTAATAACATTTGTGCCTTTATCTCCCAACAAATTTAGAAGAATTTCCGATTTAAATTTCTCTGGAACACTTTTTGAAATGAACGCCCTTTCTAACGATGAAAAGAAATAACCCCAACCTTCCGGTCTAATTGGAATTTTAGTTGTTGATGTGCGTATACTTTTAATAAGTCAAGAGATTCTACATTTTCTCTTTTTCTCATATTCTATGAGGCTTTGACTCTTTGATTCTGCTCGCAACTTCGCGAGTTCTAGTTCCGATTTCGCTCGTTCCGTTTTCAATTTCTCAAGTTCAAGCAATCGGCTTTCGTCACTTTTCCTTTCGTCGATGATATTATAAGCTATACCTTCAACTAATACAGGATCCTTCTTATAGCTTTCACTGTTTTTAATTATAGCAGTTAAATCTGATATAGTTTTCGCTTCTGAAATGTCTAAATTCAGCTCTACAGCAACACGCTGATAATCTTCTTTTTTTGCACTGTTAAACATTTTGAATCTACTTTTTCAATTACACAGTTATTATAATTAACGCCACGTACCTTCTATTTAAGAGTAATCCACAAGTTTTCTTCCATAACACTTGTCTCCGACTTTGACACACAATTCGAACTTCAGATTGATAAGGACCAACAATGGGCCCGTCAATAGCTCAGTAAAACTCATAATTAAATAAATCACTTTACACAAAAACTCAAAAACGGACTGTATACTAAAATTTATTAATTACTCAAAAAGCCGCATACCTAGTTCACATCTCTCGGCGGCGTCTCAGAACACACTCAAAGCTCAAAAACAAGTGGCCGCAAGGTGGCGCTTTTAACAAACATCAGCGTCATCGTTTTAGAACCATGGGCCTTATAAGAAATAGACTAACCCAGTGGGCGGGGCGTGCGTCACACACATATCGGGAAGAGAGAGTAGGGACGATTTAGTTTATCGTAACATTGAAACATATGGCGTTTGTATCACATAACTCTTTTTAATTATTAAATGTGATACGTTGTATAAATGATGAGGTAATAAAAATCACAGTTTTTGCTAATAAGATTTTATATATCTTATGAAACCACTTTCTAGTGCATTTTGAGTATTTTTTTTTACTGCATTTTGAGCATAAGCGTAATTCTTGTCTAAACATCATTACTTTGATAAAACGGTAAAAACTCTAAACAAAAAATTTATGAATTTACTTTTGCCTACAAATAAAAGTAAAATTAAGTAAGATTGATAGTACATGATGCTATGAAACAAATAAGGTAAAATTAAACAAGATTTGGTAACTTTTTTTTTAATTTTATGAACATTTTCAGGCAGTAGTAGCAAATATTTATCATTTCAAATGTTTATAGAAACCAAGGATTGTTTTATTTATTTTTTCTGTTTTCAAAATTATTATGGTATTAAAAGATGATCATTTATGACAATATTAATAACTCATAAAATTCGGAGCATAAACTTTTCTGAGTGTAATGAAAAATTTAAAAAAAAAATTCGCAGTAAATAAAAAAATCTTATGCGGGACTAGAAATAAATTTAAAAAAATAATTGCTATAAAATACAAGATATTATATGTCCAATCTTAAATTTTTATTAATGCGCCTAAAGTAACCTTGTAATTTTATATACCTGTAAATACTTTAAGCAGAATGACTATACATCCATAAATACATATGAAAGTAAACAATTTAGGATATTTGTTGCATTGAAAAATTCGCTTACTTCACTTTTTATTTCAAATATTTGTGAAAACAAGATTATATCTATTTATCTATTAATGTAAATACACACACCTATATATATATATTTAGAGAGAGAGAGGAAGAGAAACAGATAATATGATTTATTGATGCTTAAATAAAATTAATTTAGTAAATCTGGTTCAAATATTTTCTCTGTTTAGATTCATTGTAACATGCAACTGCATGATGCATTCTGATTTTTAAATATTGAAATGTCACTGCTTTAATTAATTTAATCAGGTGGTTTTTATCTGGCTCATCATAATAAATATGGTCTTGAAGAGAAAGAAATATATGTGTTCCTACGCTTTTTAAGACTTTTAGAGTCATGAAATTTGTAATATTTTTTTATTCAATTTACACTCCTCAGTCTGCCTAAAAATTATTTCTGCATTTTTGCAGATCATTCGGACGTCACTGGAAGGAGAAGTCAAACCTTTACATCCAGATTTATAATATTTGAAACCTAGCAAACCATCATATGGTTCTGTTGAAACTAAAGCTGAGAAACAGATATTACATTTTACTTTATAAGCTAAGCTTTTAACAACAAAACCAGCTTATAAGATGTATACTTTTCGTTCTTAAATATTCTTTTTTTTTTTGATTAGTTATAATGCTAGGAATTAAAATTTACCTTTAATTTAAAAAAGCAGCAAAAAATTATAAATTTTAAAGAAAATCTTTCAAGAATTCATTTTTAGGCATTTTAGTATTTAGCTATAGTTTAGTATTAGTTATAGTTTTAGTAATTGTAAGAGAAAATTACTTGGTTGAATTTTTCTGTTAGTTCAGATTTAAAATATTATTTTCTAAAAGAAGTTACAAATTCGCTTACATCATAGGAAAAGCTAAAAATATATACAAGCCTGAAAGCATGCAACAGCTTTATAATTATTTAGAACGTTAATTATGCTTGAAAAACATGCTAAGTATTTAAAAAGCAATCTCAGTGTCAAAAATAAAAATATTTAAAAATTCTTACTTGTGAAATGAGGCACTACCACCAGCTTTTTTGTGACAATTGTACGCGCTGCAATAGCCAACCATTGCTAATTTCTGGAAGTCGTCCCTACTCCTCCGGATGTGATCAAGGTGACAGCCGGGAACGCGCCAGACAAGGGAGAAAACGCAATTGGGTTAGTCTGTTTCTTATAAGGTCCATGTTTAGTACACAAATACAGGGAGGGGCAAGGGGGGCATCTGTTCCCAGGCGCAAAATCCAAGGGGCGCCAAACTGATGTTACGACATTTTAGAATTAAATGTTTTCCATCCTTGGCAAGCAGAAGGGGGCGCGAAATCTTCAGTTGTCCCTGGGCGCTGAAAACCCTACTTACGACTCTGCACAAATATTACATATTTTTCACAGATGGCGCCTCTGGCGTCAACAGTAGTGTAACGTAACGCTTCTGTGAATTTCGAAGCGATTCCACTAAGAATGTTTCTGACATTAAAAAAAAAAAAGTTTTTGTACGATGGAAGCACTTCACATAAACTTCAAAATAGTATCTAAGGGCTAAAGAAGATTCATGTTCTTCTGAAATAAAAATATTTTTTCGGAGAATTTAATGCTTGACGTATTTATAATGCATGACATATTTATATTTTTATTTCTAGTAACTTTTTCTCAAGTAAAATTAAATCAGAAGTGAAAGTAAATGTGCCTTTTGCCTACAATGGCGTCTAAGGTAATTTAATATTGTTAAATATTTTCTGAGCAGTTTTGCATTTATTTCTCCACTACTTTTTTCACAAAACGTAATTTCATTTTATGTAGATGTAAAGAAAATTTAATTTCTTTGATTTAATTTGTGGCAGTTAATTAATTAAAAATCCTATATTATTGGTTTTAAAATTTATTTTTTTTAGAAATAACGACAGGCAAATTTCCTAGACTAGTTTATTAATTTTTTTAAATTTTAAACGTAAAATTGTATACCAAGATAGCGTTTTTAAGTTATTTTATTATTAGATTAATTGCAAGTTTCTAAAATAGTTAAATACTTTTTGAATGCATATGTCTACTTAAAAATTTTACTACTGTTGTTAAATAATATGCAATTCTTTCCGTTGACATTAGTTTTTTTCCGATTTTTCTTATTTCTAAGAACTTGTATATAAACCCTTTCCTGGGAGCAACCTTTCGAAGACGGCAGTCTTAAGTGAACACTTTTGAAAGTGTTAGTACTTCTGAGAATATAATTAAACGTCGGTATTGAACGACTTCCCTTAAGTGAGCCTTTTCACAGGAGATGAAATGGTGTCTTATGTAATGTACATTGTGAGGGGAAAAAAAGGACAGTTCTATAACTCGTTCTACTGGGCCGATTGACGAAATTTAAATTGCGTTTTTCATGTCTAGAAAGCACGGCTTAGGATATATATTAGATTTATATATAACAATGCCCTAACACAGGTATTTTCACAGAAAAATCGGACTTTTCTGTAGCGACATGCAATTTTTTTTTTCATATTTCGATTTTACGACTCAAATTATACCCAAGTGTTAAATTTTGTAAAATTTAGTGCTAAATTTATGGAGAAATTCAAAAATTTATCTTGGCGCATTTTTGTCAGTTTCCGCCAAAAATAATTCACTTGGCGAACTTTTCTGTAGTGACATGCACTTGGCAAAATATATGGCAACCTATATTCCTTTCCCTTTTTTACATTGTGCATGAGCGTCAAAGAAAATCACATCGATCCTACTTTCAAATAATTTTAACAAATAACTTAAACCACATTTGACGTTATTATCGCATTCAAAATTTTTTCGAAAAATTTATAAAAATTATGTAAAAATACAAATTTAAAATGGGCGAATTTTATTTGGAATGAATCGAAATTTCGAGATGTGAAACGAAGAATCAAATAAGTTTAATAAAAAAGAGATATAATAAATATAGACATTGAGGAGCTGAAATTTTGAGAGCTCATTTTTCAAAAACTACTCGTGCGATTTTTATAAAACGTGGCAGTTTAGCATAATTTGAGTCGTAAAATCGAAATATGGAAAAAAAAAGGGCATGTAATTTAAAAAAAAGTCCGATTTTGTGTCAAAATACCTACATTAGAACACTGGTATACGTAAATTTAATACATATCCTAAGTCACGCTTTCCAGACATGATAAAAGTAAGTTGAATTTCGTCAATCGGCCGTATAGGTCTTTTTTTTTTTTTTTTTCGCAGTGTACATTGTATTATTTTACTACATAGAATTGGTGGAGAAACGCACCAAGTATTTAACTTCTGAAGAAGAGATACCAGAGTTGAATGGCATTAAAAATTTATAAGTATTTAATTCAGAATTTATACGAATTGAAATTTTTTGAGTCATTGCTTTTTGAGGGGTTTCCAATTTTAAATTTTGCTCCGCTTTAAGAGTTTATGGTATACTTAACAGAGGCAACTTAATCAAACTCTGGATAAAGCATGGATGTTTGTGACTGCAATATCCTTATTAATCTTATCCACAGGTAAAATTCATAGTTCCGAAATCCACTTGTAGAAAGTTAGTGATTGCAGAAGAATTCGAGATCCTTGAGAACAGCCGACGGAGTGCAAAGACCCTACGACATTACAAACTAGGTTATATTGGACTTGTGGCCCGGCAAAACTCGACATCATCTTGGAATGGAATAAAAATTAATAAACTGATATTTCATGAAGCGGCCTCTTCTTGTGTCGCAATGTCGATGCTTCGGAGAAGTAGCAATACCAATAAACACGCGCTCTTTGCGCATTCGGGGGGGGGGAGATTTTATGCCTCTCTGCTCGTAGTAGAAAGATAAAAACAATATTTGCGATGGAATTTCCCGATAAGGGCATTGTTTCGAAACGACGAAAACATTTCACCCGATCCTAATCTTTAAACAGCTTTCTGAGCGTCGGAGGAGAAAATAATATCACATCGGAGGATGGCTGTTACTCGCAATCAGTGCAGTGCCATGTGGTGTTTCATAAAGCGAGGAAAAACGTGCGCTGACTATGCAAATATCAAGATATAACAGCTGAGTAATGAACTCCTGCGCCTGCTTGGCGAGCTAGTGTTATGCCTTGCTTGAACAGGTGCGAATGTAGAGAAATATACGCGTACAGAAATTAGCTTAAAAAAGAAATGGCGTTTTTTTCACCTAATTAAAATGTATACAATTGTTTGTGCACGTTCCGGAATTTACGAAGTGAGTCATTTTCGGATGTGTTAATCTGATTTACGAACTTCTTTAATGAAATTTTAAAGGTTGCCGGAAAGCTTTGTTAGCTTATGGTCACACTTAGTTTTACGAACTGCCGTCTTACGAAATTTCGGTGTTACGAAGTCGTATTTTGAAAATAATAAATAATAATAAGTTTCCCCATCCAGCTTTTTTTTTAAAATGTCTCAAAGCTTTCAGATTTTATATTACGCTCAAAGGGGCGTTTTTCTAAAGTTTTCTGCGTTATCTTTTATAAAATATCATGTTCTTCACACTTAAACTATAAAATTCAAATCAACAGAAATACCACAAAATATTTAAAACAGCATATCTTCAGAATTTCCGATACATAGTCTCGCACACTGGAAATTTAAAAAAAAAAAAAAAAAAAAAATCGTTCAGTGTTACCATTGCTCGCTTTGAAAGCGTTGAATTTCTTAATCAAAAACTCATAAATGCTTTACAAAATATGAAATAGACAATAAAGCAAATTCGGGCATCTAGATGCCCACATTCGGATGGAGACGTACGTTATTCAAAATTTGATGACTCTAGGTTCCTATGTACCGTTCTTTTATCACAGTGCGAAAAACATATATACATTTATGCAGATTCTTCATTATTTAATTTTTTTAAATATAATACAGGGCGATAATATTTGGTGGCAACAATTTCAAAAGTGAAACGCCGTTTATAGTGAAATGCCACAAAATGCGAAAACGAAATTAATAGCTTTTCTAGGCAAATTGTCCCTTTAGGCTAAAAAGTCGTTTCGCTATCATGATTCTCGGAGGTAGAATTTAAACTTAACGAGTTTCCATGTAAAAAGTTATTATTTTATTTAAACCGCTTTGCCCCCTCATCCCTGTTGAATATTTTGCATTCGTACTGTTTATGATACTGTTGCGAACGGATTTATTCGTAAAAGTGAGACAGTCCTTTATTTATCATAACGAAAAGGTATATATTTTTTATTTTATTAGTAAAAAAGTATTAGTTAATTTTGACAGTTAAAAAAAAAAAAAAAAAAAATTCTAAAGGTTTCTTTTACACTAAAAAGTTGAGAAAATGTCATTTTAAACAGTTTCAGAAATTGAATATGTTTTTGTACTGCGCTTCACACGTGGCAGAAGTCAAAGAATGCAGACAAATAATTGGTGGCGCCAGATTTCGTTTCTAGTTTGTGATACGGAAGATAAAAATTGATTCACACGTTTCCTCGCTTCCGCAAATAGATTGCGTGGATTTGAGAGTAGTGCCCCAACATCGATTTTGGTGGTTCTTTCACAGACAGGATGTGCGATCTCGAAGAGAAAGAAGAATGTGCGTCACATCCTATAAATGTGACGTCATAAATTGCGGTGCACAACCGCCTAATTCTATTCTACTTATGCAAAGCCGGAAGAATGCTTGCTGATCTAGAACATTTTTTTAAACGAAACCGCATACATTTTTTTTTTTTTTTTTTTTTTTTTAAATATGTGCAGTATGTGCATTATAGGAGATTAAGTCTTCGCGAGCAGCATTTTTCTTTGACGGGAAAAATGCAGATAAAAGCTTCATTCTGCACTTTTTTCTGAAACCAAAAAATTTTAGAAACGTTTCCTCCAAAAAAGTAGTGCTAATCCTTTTACTGCCCGTTATTTTTTACGGGACTGTATTTTATGTATTTATTTGTTGTTATTGCGTAGTGCATTTGCAATTTTACGTTGTATATATAAATAATGATATGTAATTTTTTTTAATTAAGGATAGTTTTTCAAGGGTAATGGGACAAAGGTGTTCCGAAATATTTATATGCCCCAGTGGGCATGAATTTGCTGGGTCATACATGACCCATCTAGTGTAAAGATTAATTGGTTCTTCCTTTTTATTTATTGTATTTCAGTTTATGAAAGGTTTTCGCTAACTGGAGTAAACCTTCAGTACATAAAGGGGAGGAATGTTTTCGTGGAAGAGTTATTAAAAAGAGTGTGACTTATATTTACGTTGCTGGAAAAAAACCGCCAAGTATCCATGCAGCCAAACTCGAGTCGAACTGTTTCCAGAGGTCATATATACTCAGTTTACTTTATGGGATCCACGCTGTATAGCTTTGACACATTGTAAAATAGATAGATATCCGTACATGGTCGATACTAGTTTCCGGTATACAGTCGGTACAATAAAAACGAAATTGTGATGATGTTATAACGATGAACTTCTGAATTATTAAATATGAACTGCTGAATTATTAAATATGCCAGATTAACGGATTTATCAAAGTAATGCATCAAAAACAATTTTCGAAATAAAATTTAAGTTACTAAAAGAACTTTAAACAAAGCTAAACGGAAAATAATCCTACAGATACATGTAAGAGTTGAAAAGTACTCGAAAGTAAACTGTCGAATATGCGTAATTTATTATTGTTAATGGGTTTTATGTTTTTGAATGTACGGTGTGGCTTTTAGATGAAGATTTAATATTTGTACAAATGATAGACATAATACAAATGTTCATCATCTTGTCAAAAACACCTTGAGGTAGCAATCTAATCTAATCGGATATACACCTGCAGAATTACTGGTTTTCTCGAATCCTTGGGGGCAAGATTATTCTACTTTTTTACTATGTATATATATTTACTGAGGGTATAGATTAATTGTTTTTCGTGTCATGATAAAAAACTAATTTCCATTGTCCTCTGGTTGTATAACTGAACGTAAGATGATGGAAATTTATAAATTTTCAGGTAGAATTTTTAGAAGGCAGAAAAAAAGTTGAAAACACAGTTGATTTTCTTCAGCTCTGAGCCGGCTGCCCGTCTTTTATATGATTAATGCCTTGAAAACCGGTTTAGATTAAAACCTTGTAAATAGTCTAATTGGGTGAGATTTGATACTACTGCTTATTCTAGAGGATATGCGTGCGTCACATTTTAACGAAAAACAGAATATAAATTAGAATCGCCTTCACGTTTTGAAATATTTTATCCATTACGTACTGCTTTGGACGTTGACTTGTTTGTTCATTTGTGTTTATCGTTGGAAGAAAGTGTTGTGTAAACACCATACGTTTTCGATTTGGAGACGTTTTCAGTCAACCTTTTTCCAAGCGTAGCAGATTACACATAATCTTCAAGACAATTTCCTAAGAAATTCAAGACATTTTAGGGATTTTAAAAACAGTTATACTTTTAAAGTTATAACAAAAGTATGATTTTTGGAAAAGTGTAGTGTTGCAGGATTTTCGTACCAAGCTGCATATTAATTACGGAAATTTAATTGCATATATTTTAATGGATATGTATGCCTTGATAATTCCTGAACGTTTGGATGTCTGCTGCGAATTTTCTTTGTATAAATTTATTAATGAAGAGCAATTGAAATAACTAAAGAATAAAAAAAAAGGACCTTTGTCGATTTCGAATTGTGCATGTAAAAGTCAGCCTGTTGCATAGTGATAGAGAAGCCGAAGCCAGTTGCCGCGTTCGAATCCCGAAGAAGGCACTCATATTTATAGGTTTGTTGTGCCTTTGCAGAATGTGGGTACTTAAAATACTGTCCAGTCGAAATTCGTCTCGAGTGGTTGTGGTAGGTGATTCTTGTGATATATTCTCCGGGAGGGGAGCGAGTTCTCCATCAAAATTTGCACGTATCAAATCCAGCGGTGGGGCTGAACGATCAACATGTTAACTGATCGTCATCGATGAAAAAAATTGTACGCCTCGTGTATGTGGACATTCATTTACCGGGCCACGGTGTTATAGAATTTGCTGTATATGCATTTGAAATGTCACATATAACTTGCTATTGCTATACTTTTGCAGTTAGTCCAAGTTGCAGATCTTTCTTCTTCCTTTCTAAGAAACGAAAGCCAAATAATTTTGCATTAGGTATATATATATAGCATTAGAAATAGCTTTTATTAGTGCTCAAATTACTACATATGTGCATTGAAATTATTAGTTATTTACAAATTAGATTAAATGTAATTCACATCTATAAGATATTAGAAAAAAGTTACTTGATATTAGTCTTATTACGGCCTCCGTTATTTAAACTGCGGCAAGATTATCGCCTTGTTTTAATCAATAATTTTAAGAACATATTAAACATTTTCTACTTCTCTCATATAATTTGTAGCTGCTATATTCCCGCGATTGCTATTAATATAGCATTGAAATCATTTTCTAGTTCCTTTGATGTCCGCCGTGCAGCCCCCTAAGCTTACAACTTTAAAACCTGTTATCCCTCGTATTAGTAGACTAAACGAAAACGCCTACTTAAAGCTGTTACGAAGAGAATATCAATATATATATATGTAAAAAAATCCCTCGTATTAGTAGACTGTACCTAAACGAAAACGCCTACTTAAAGCTGTTACGAAGAGAATATAAATATATATATATATATATATGTAAAAAAATCCATCCTCCGACTTCTCGTCAGGAGATTTATCCACGTGCAGAACTCATTTTGTCATGTGCCTTCGGGCTTTAATTCATAAACCGGCATCATTGCATCATGTAATAGCACGGTAATAATAAGTTGTCGAAGTCTAACTATACATATGTACAGTTTGTTTCAGCAAGTCGGGTTACAAACTTTCAAGAGAAAAAATACACTTAGACGATGGAAAATCATATAACAGTGCATAGTCGGAAACGCTTTCCTGGCGCGGTAATGACGACACATATCACAAAACGAACAAAGTGAGAATAATATTTATTATGCTTAGTACAACAGAAACCGAGAAACAAGAACAAAAACAGACAACGATCGTCATCAAAGAAGGTATTCGAAATAACGACTCCGGACCGTAATACAAGAACCATGCCTCATGCATGTTCCATGCGCCGGAGATGTGAGGCCTCATCTCCAATCGTCATCTTCCTTTTATTTAGGAACCATATAAAATAATAATAATTGGTGCAGTCAAGAAAATATGAACGTAGAAAAAAAAATTGGTGCAGCAGAGGAAATGTGAACGTATCACCATCTGTCAAGGAAAATAATTATGAAAAGTAATTGGTTTCGTTGTATTTGATTATAGCGCTCTAGGACTATTTCTGTAAGGGAAGGGCTGCGTTCGTTGAAGACTTTGCAAGGGAAAGGGGAAGAATACTAAAAGAACTTTGCAAGAAAAGAGAAGGCAAAGATATTACAATTTTGAAAATTATGAAACTACTTCTTTCTAATGCTTTGAGAATTCCAAATATCTTATTTTTCTTGTTCATTGTTATTTCCCTCGGCTGATGGCGCTACGTTTGTTTTTACTTGCGTCTTATTCAAAATCTACTTCAAAGTAAGACTACGTTTGTTTTTTTACCTGATTTTAAATATTATACGCTTATTATTTTTTAATTAACTGAGTATATTAAAGAGTTATAGTTTCATTTAGGTTACGCGAAGCCTCAACATTCTGAGCACGTGGAAGATTAATATTTGTCTCGCATTGTGGCAACACATGCCAAATTGTGTAAATCACTGGTTCCCAAACTTTGTACTCATTATCTGTGTCTTATAGCAAAACCTGACACTCCATCATCGTCTCACTGAAGTATTATTGCAATTACGATATTTTCAAAAATTTTTCTTTGACTGTTTTAAAAAGAGTTAGACCTCCTTCAGCGGTCATAAGGACCCCTGGGGACCACATTGGGAACAATTGGTATAAATGGAAAATGGATATAACATAACGGTCTAAAAATTTTAGGAATCCTTTGAGACCATATCTAACATCAGAATTTCTGAAACGTCTGAAGGTGCAATGAATTTTTCTGTATGTAGTCCCGAATAAGATTTACAGCTTATTTATTTATATTTGAAGTTGCACCCACCCGTTCAGAACTGTTGATGAATGGTACAGCATAAGCGTGCTGAAACGTGTTCCCTGCTGAAAACATAACAAGGAAGATGGAAGGTTGACAAACGGTCGGTTAAAGTTAGTGGAGGTCCGTTGTCAACAAACGTACCCATTTTGGTGTTCATGAACTTCTGAAATTTGTGTCAAGGGCAATGAGAAGCCTACATGAGCCAAGCAGACTTGTTGACGCTTAAAAGAAAAGCCAAACGTATGTCTGCAAGCAGTTTTTATAGCTTTTTTAGGTTATTTCAACAACGGCTTAGCTGATTTTAAACCCATCGGTTACTCTCAAATCTGGCTACTACGGGAAAAAGGGAATCCGCGATTTTGTTGGTAATAATTGTCTTTGATTTGAGTTAAAAAAATTTTAAGTCAAAAGTAACAAACTTCTGTCCTTACTGAACTTAAGATTTTAATAAGACAGAAACGATTTAATAAATTGCCTCCATTGTAATTCTTAATACTGTTTATGTTTTGCTTGCAAAAGAATCTATGGGGGCCACTTTCCGTCTCAAACTTTTAATTATTCGATAATTAAAAGTTTAAAAATTTCTATAATTAATTTACAGATATGAAGAAATCAAGAATTGATCACAGTTAACACGTGTGTGTAGCAGTTTGTTTCATATAAAGGTAACATATGTGACATATGTTATTGTAGGATGATTATACAATCGAGTGTAAGTCATATGAATTAATTAATTAGCAGTCCGCTACAAAGCCAAGTGATCACTCCTAAACCTGTAAGTTGAATCGTGATTTGATCACTCCTAGACCTTTAAGTTGAATCGTGATTTGAAAGTTTTGAAATGATTCTGATTAGAGTAGGTTTAGGATTCATCTTGCCTGTTATTTGAGACGCTTGCTTCGCATTCAATTCTTAATTGAGAAGCTTGCATCGCATTAAATTCTTAAGAGAGAAGCATGTGGGTTGAGTCTGTTGAAGCTGTTGTTTTAGAATAATAGGCAATACAAAATATATTTAAAATATGTTTTGAATAATATATTAATTATAGCTGCTGGAGCGGTCAGCCCTCTAAAATCATTACTTTTAAAAAAGAAAATCATTTAATGCGTCCAGCTAGTGTTGTTTCATGGATCCAGCTAGTAATTAATCACAACAAGGAATTACAGTAAGATTAAATTTGAAAGAAAAACTAAATTACCTTACTCTTCGCCAAATGACAGTAAATTGGAAGATAAAAATTTGTATTTGGCAGTGACAACATTATTTCTTTTAAATCAATGAGTTCTTTTATTAAATTCGAAAGGCTTACGCTCTGCTGAGCCGCAGTACATTCCTTAAATCGGCGAGTTTTCTGATTAAATTTGAAGCATAAATATCTTATACATTGCAGATTGGCAACATGTTGTATTTTAATGCCGAGCTTGTTAAATCATAAAGTGAATCTCATCATTAAATTCGCACAAAATATGAAGTAAAACATAAATAAATTCGAAATTCAAACTTCTGCCATCGAGGTGCATATGTTTGGGTAGAGGGCTGTATGTGTTCAAAATTTAGACTCTAGGTGACGTCGTTTTGCTCAGTGCGGTGAACATACATACAGATTCTTCATTATTTGATAATAGAATGTATCTAAAATAAGATTTTTCTTGATAAACGTCCTGCGCAAAAACATACATTGTTATTTTACTTCTCTCCTAAACTTTCAACAGATACATATTCTGTTGTAGCCTTAACAGAAAAATGGAAGCCCATTTCTTTTTCATTTACCTTGGATCTTTTTGTAATACTGTTTGTTGTTGTTTTGATGCTACTGATATTTATTTTTAGAGAAGGCTAGCTCAATAACAACACGCACAAATAAAGCGTGTTTCGAATAAAGAATGACCACGAACTACCTTTATCATTTTCGAAACACGTTGTATCTTGCTTGCTGCAAATGTGTTCAACAGTTCGAATTCGCAGGTTCGAAGAATTACCCGCACCACAAATGGGTGCTTGGAACGAAATGTGCATCACGAGTGGAAAGGGTGACAGGTAGAACGTTTGTTACCGTGTTGAATTTCACGATCTTATCTTGGTTTCTTTGATGGGCTTTTGTTAACACTGTCCGAAAAAAGGACTGCCATCTGATGCTTGGATGAATTCTAATGATGGTATTGTCTCCAGCTGGTTTAGCAGTGTCCTTTGTTTATAAATTTGCGGTATATTTATGTTTTTTAAACATTATATTAACATTATACTCATTTATGTTAAAACATTATAATCGTTTGTAGTTCATATGCGTTTAAAAATATTTCAGAAAATTAGCTTTTGAGATAATTTGTTTTTTTTAAGTTTCGTTTTCATCATTACTTTATTCAATATTTTATTAAGAAATCTGTAAACCACACTTCTACTTAAAGTATTTCGGTACTTTTTTTCTATTAACGCGACGCTAGTCACCAAATGTGTCCCAGATGTGGTAACCTGCTTTATATCGATCGCATCATGAGCAGGTGGTTAATATATGTAACACAAATGCCAAAGCAGTGCGCGGTTCCAAATTTGTGCAATTAAATCTGTGATGTTTTTCAAATGAAAACAGAATCGCTGTGTAATTGGGGATAACTATACTTTCCTTCTTCTATATATATTACAATCATAAAATATAAAATAGTAATTTTTTTCACAAATCGTTATCTGTTGTAAAGAATGCCGTTACCTAGTTAGATTTCGTATTTACGTTAAGAGGAACCCATTTAACGGAAAAATCCCATAATGTCTAACTGACACCTAGAACTTTGAATAGGATGATGTTGATGATACTACTAATTGTCTTGATCCGAACCTAAGTAAGATCAAGGTAGCGAAATAAAGGCTACCTCTTGGTAGCCCTTATTTCGCTACCAAGAGGCAAGGGAAAACGCTCCGCGGAAAGGGACTAAGGGTCCGTACTCGTATCCATCTTTCTGTGTTACGAACCTCTTGTGAAGTGCCTCAAAGATGTTTTACCTGTACAAACAACCGTGCCTTCTGTGAGATATATACGGGGAAAAAAGTGAACATGGTTAAAACTGTTATTGTATATGCGGTTTTCGAAAAGAGTGTGCGTCAGTTTTAGAAAAATGTAACATGCATTTTTTTACACTAGAGAGAGGTTTAAATAATAATAAAAAACAGGTATATTCTCATTTTTTATTTTCAAGCTATGTTTTATGGTTATGTTTTTGTACCAATATATATATGACGGAACGTGTTCAGAATTGTTGTAAGATGTTTGAAAGACGAATGTTTCTCATTCTTTCATAAAATTATTCCAAAAAAGGCAGTGGAGTCAGCTCAGTTAAAAAATAAGAGAATTCGTAAATATAAAAAATTCATAAAAATGCAACGAACCTTTTCTGTGATGATCACACCGTGGTTTCAAAAGATTTTCGTCGTCTTATGAAGGTGATGTTTTATAAGAATATTTATTTAAGTTTTTAAAAATGCTGTTCTTCGAGAAGGTTTACAATAGGAATTAATTTGTTTGGAGGGGATCGTATTTTCTGGCATCAGCACTTTTGAGTTGGCAATCCATCATGCCTCTTCATATGTTACTATGATAATTCTAATAGATTATTGCCAAAAACGGGCAAGTATTTAAAAATTTCGTTAGTTAAATATGTAATCATTGTGTCATTCTGTAATAACTAAATCATTCCTCTAGTTGTCTTAACCTGTTAACTGAGACAATATGTGAAGCAGATGTTCCAAATCGAAACGAAGATTATTTATTTCATTGCTCATTCAACAGCTGTCGCTTGCCAATATATGTTATTTTTAAAAAGTGCTTCACTTTGACTTAGCAACAGCTGGTTTGTAGTAATGTGGAAATTACAAAGCTCCATTTAAGGTCGCCAAAAAGAAAAGGGGCAAAATGCTGGGAGATCCAATTTCATGTATATGTTCGTTTCTGTCTGACTGCTTTTAGCGTATTAGAATAAGATTCTAGAGTCTGCAGATGGTATGAAATTAAATCTTTACTGAGATCTTACCCAAGATTGTTTGACCTTTATGAAATTTCACTAGTTGATTTCTTGTTGAATAATTGTTTATTTGGTGTTGTTATCGTATGCAAATCATTTCCCCTTCCACCAGTTTTGCTAATCTCTATAACATCCGTTTTTTTTTCCTCTCTTTCACTTCATTGCCAACTCGGATGAAGGTTGCGTGCTAGATAATGTGTCGGTAAGTTCCTTGTGATGTCAAAACAATAAGTAAATCGTTCCCATATTATTTGTGTATTAAGCCGTGCTGTTGTCATTTGATCTTCTCGCATCATGTTTCGTTTGGTTTTAATCATTCTAAATCGTCCATTCTTATTTAAAAGAGATCCGGTATTAGTGAAGGACGTGGAATTGAATTTTACGTTTCAGCACAGATTGTGTGCTCTCGCCCTTTCTATATAGTTCGGAGGGGAAACTCGGTGATGTTTAATTTTATTTCGTGTAGTTATGTCACAGTTCTATGCTATTGATTGTACATTTCAAAAGACTTTTATTTCCTATTTGAAAATTTCTGAATATTATTTATTTGTTTAGTCAATAATATTTCCCATTAACATTACTAATTAGTAATTATAAATAATAAATAGTTAACAAATTGTTATTTTATAAGTGTATTAGTTTCATTTGGGACTCTTCTTTTCCTCCATTTTTAGTGGCAGCTGTATCAATATGCATCGCGACAAATAGCAGCTTAATGCGGCTCTTTGTCATATTAAAAGTTTTGGGGACATTAGTTTTTATATTGCAACGTAGAAAACACAAATTGTTAAATTTTAATTTTCATGGCGTTTGACCGTTGTTATATTGGGTTCTAATATAGTTATATTGTTTTGACCGTTGTTATGTTGGATGTTATATTATAGATTATATAATTGTATGATTTTGGATTCTATTAGAGCCCTTATTTACCTTCGTTACGATGTGTAAATAGTTTTGCGTAACGTGAGTGTTGCTTCTGAAAAGTTCACTAGGCATCTGTCTTCAAGCATGTAAACATTTTGTATGTACAACAACAGCAATAATAATAATAACATCTAGTGTGAACTGTTTATTTTTATGAAGTAAATGGTAACACAGAAAAAATTAGTAATAAGTGATAAAAAATAAATAATTCAGAGGCGTTTATTTAGCAGTGATAATTTATTGTCTGAAAGTAGGTGAGATTTTGAGAGGGCTGACTTCTTAGAAGATTTTTAAGGAATTTTATCCTAGTTTAGTTTCAGCCTTTATTATAACTCCTACTACTCGCATTTCTCACCAGAACACAAATGCGTAACCAATATTTAAATTGAGGGATTTTATATATACCGGGTGGCCGTAATTAAACTGACAGTACTTACAGTGTTCTGTAGCGCAATTTATTTGCGAGAATGACGCCACATTTTGTAGGAAAATTAAACAAGACGGGGCACGAAGGATTCCGCGAAAAAAAAATTCGTTCCAAAAGTCACCGCTAGGGGAATATATGGTGCTGTGTAATAGAAAATAGAGTGTTAACAAATGCAAATTAATACGGAATAAAATTACCTTTTATTATGGATATGCTTTATGGAATATGGATATGCCTTACAGTACGGTATGGAAAATAGTACGAAAGATCAGCCATGTACAGGAGTTACTGTACCCCGGCCATGATAAGCGATTGACTTTTGCTCTCACCTTTCTTGCCAGAATGGAGGTGGATGATGCTTAGCCGTGGAAAATCTTATGGGGAGACGAGGCCCATTTTTACCTAAATGGAACTGTGAATACCCAGAACTGCCGAATTTGGGATGACAAATCACCACATGCAGTCACAGCAAATTCCCTTACATTCACCAAAGGTAACTGTTTTGGTGTGGGTTCACAGCGGAATTTATCGTAGGTCCATTCTTCTATGAGAACATTACCCAGACAGGACCGGAAACCTGTTATGTTACCGGAGAGAAATATCGCCACATGTTGAAAAGCTTTGTCATTCCGGCACTTCAGCAAAGAAAATAATGCCTGGGAGAAATCATTTTCATGTAAGATGGAGCCCCTCCACACGTTGCTGTACGGGTGCAACAGATGCTACGACAGAAATTCACAACAGAAAGAGTCATTAGCCGCTACTTTCCAACTGCATGGCCACCTCGGTCGCCTGATCTTACCCCATGCGACTTCTGGCTATGGGGTTACCTTAAGTCCAAGGTCTATCAAGGAGTGGTCCAGGACCTGGCTACGTTGAATGATAACATATCACGGACTGTACGGGAGATTCCTGCAGACATGTTACTTTCTGCTGCTGTGCATACTGTGCACAGAATGCAATATGTGGTCCACAACAACGGCAGTCACATTTAACCTTATTTGAATGCAAAATAAAAGGTAATTTCCGTATTGATTTGCATTTGTAAACACTATTTTCTATTACACAGCGCCAAATATTCCCCTAGCAGTGACTTTTGAAACTAATTTTTTTTTCGCCGAATCCTTCGTCGCCCGTCTTGTTTAATCTTCCTACAAAATGTGGCGTCATTCTCGCAAATAGATCGCGCTGCAGAACACTGTGAGCACTGTCAGTTTAATTATGACCACCCGTTACATATATGTAATTTTAAGATGGAGCATGTTTCTGGCATCGCGCGCACGCTTCGATTGTTTCTTACACTTCGGCTGGCGGAGCGTGTAAACCAGTAAAACTAGTTGCCAGGTGTGACAGTTGTAATTAGTTGGATTTGCGCTCTATTGCTGCCGACACTTCTGGCGCTTCAATTGTATAGTGAATCAAGTTCTAGGAATATTGTTACGAAAAGCCCAGCAGCGGTAAGATAGTAAGTACCCCGTAAAGTGAGTTAACACGTTCACTGCCAACCACGAGTTATCTCGTAGGTCGGAGTTTTGTTTAGGCGCCAGCTACGAATTAATTCCTAGAACGTTTTTGTTTTACGTATGCCACATGCTATCAAACTCGTAATATTTTCATGTTCTTTGAAGGTATCTGGCTTTGGGGATTAGAAAAAGAAATACAACAATTTGGCGGAATTCAAGAGATATATTATAATTAATATTAGTCATTAATAAAAGTAAATAATATAGGAACTGTAAAAATAATCAAGCAATTTATAATAATCTTTGTTATAAGAAACCGCTAACTTGGAATTTACTCATTACGAGTCTCGTAGTTGCTGCTGTCGTAAGACATTTTATTGCAAAAACCGACTACGATAGAACTCGTATGGATTAATAAAGCAATTAAAAATTATCTAAATTCGATATCTTTCCCATAAATACATGTTTTGTATTTTTATTTTACAATTAATTAAAATTTGATGGTGTTGTGGAACCGTTTTTGAAATGTCGCTGGGCAGCGAACGTATTAAGCGTTGCCAGAAAATGGCAAAAAGAGGCAGGGTTGCTAGACTTGGCGCGAAATCGCCCACTTGGCGATATGCCATAGACGGAGTGAGAACATTTTGGACATAATTCTTACTAGTATGCCCTGGAATGCTCTCGAAGGCAGGTTAAAAGCTATAAAAACCCTGCTTGTACTCGGAGTAGCCGTGTATCGTTGAGGTATCGCGAGAGTGAATCGTGAAGAGTATCTTGAGAGTGTTGAGCTCAGAGAGCGATCGACCGAGTCGGGAGCTGTGCTGTAGTGCTGTGCCGTGAACCTGTCTTTACTGCTATAGCCTGAAGTCTGTGTTGTTGATTGTTACAGCGTGTTTATCGTAGTTTTTCGACGATTTTAAACGTGTCTTTGGAACTCTCCTGTGAAATACTGACGAATAAATTATATTTTGATTCTTCTTCAAGTGTCGTCAATCATTCCAAATTGACGAACCTATAGAACACAACAATATATTTGTTAAACCCTTGAGTACTGTTCAACGTTTGATTTAAATTTGACTGTTCTGTGATATAGTAGGACAAGAGAGTGCCTTTGTGTTCTAAATTCTATTTAAAATAAAAAGGTTATTTTTAACCTTTTCGGGACCTTTGTCATAAGAGAGTGCCTTTGCGTTCTAAATTCTGTTTAAATAAAAAGGTTATTTTTAACCTTTTCGGGACTTTGTCGTTGTTTCAGACATAGCGATAATTCGCTTCACATCTGTTAGAGTTTTCGGACTAATTACATTACCAGATCAAGTGAAACCGTACAACTTTTTAAAAGGAGCGGGATCATTTTTACATTAAAGATTCAAAAAACCCAAAATGTCTTCATACAACCAACGGAAATGTCGTTTACTTTGTAGCTGGTTGATAAAGATTAAAAATTCTTTTAAAAGCAAACTTTAGGCCTTCGACTAAAATTAATTCCATGTCTTATCCTCAAAAGAAATATAAAAAATATGTATGCTTCTAGAAAAAATTGAGCCACAGCTACGAAATGCATCATACGAATGTGGTTGGGCTAATTGTGTTAATGATTAAACTTACAGCATCAGTCAGCGTTTTGGAGCGATTAAACGCGCGTTTGAAGTGATTACTAGACTGTAAAAGGGCAGGTGCGGCGAGTGACGAACTTTTACAACACGTTGACGGCTTGGTACTCGTCGTTGTCAGACTTTGAAAAGGATCGAATCATAGGGCTATGTAAGAGACCAGCTGGTTAAACAGGCAGATTGGCCGGCATATTGGTCGAAGCGATATTGTCGTTGCCCGTTGCTGGAACCAGTGGCTCAGCGAAGGCATAGTCAGCTGCCGTAAGGGCTCAGGACGTTCCCGGGCCACCAACGCGCGAGGTAGTCACGTAGTTAGAAGAGCTGCCATGTCCGCACCAACAGTTAACGCTATCATCGATTCAACGCCATTAGCCAGCTTGCAAAGATCATGCGATACCCAGGGTTACGATTCGTAGAAGACTGTTCGACGCAGGGCTCAGAACTCGACGTCCGTTAAGACTCTTGCCATCTATGTTCAACCATCTTACATCGTACCGCTCTCGCTCTGGATAATTGTGATTTTCAGTGATGAATAACGCTTTTCTCTCAGTGCTGATAACCCCCGCATACGTGTCTGAAGACAGAGAGGTGAGCGGTGCAATATGCCGTTTGTTACCGCGCGGCACACGGCCAGAACACAGGGTATGACCGTCTGGAGAGCAGTCGGCTGTCCCAGCCGTAATTTTTTTTTAATGTAATTTGTAAAATGTTTGTAAAATATCATGTTCGAAACGTCCTTGGAAAATGGTTGTAAGATAGTTTTCTATTTGAAAGTAAAACAGTTGATAGTTTTCTATTTGAAAGTAAAACAGTTGATAGTTTTCTATTTGAAAGTAAAACAGTTGATAGTTTTCTATTTGAAAGTAAAACAGTTGATAGTTTTCTATTTGAAAGTAAAACAGTATTTGGTGTCTGTCAGAGACTGTCCGTCTGATCATTTTGGATGGCTTAAATTGTCTGAAAAAAACATCGACTCCGTTGAACAATGTAGATGAAACATCGACTCCGTTGAACAATGTAAATTAAACTCCGTTGAACAATGTCAAACAATGAAGAGGAAACAGCAGAAGATACATAAAGTGGTTGTGGCATGGCAAGCATCTGTTTTACATTTAAAAAAAATCCTTTTTTATTTCCTAAAAGTACCTATACTTAAAATGCGACACCACGCCACTGTAATTCCTTCTGTTTTATAATACAAACTGTACTATACCGGATAATGTCGCTTCATACATTTGTTCTGTATAGAACTTGCTAATGCCCTCTGTATTATGCTTCGATTATTATAAACTAAATGAACGGATTAAGTAAACACAAAACAATTTTACTAATGCTGATTACTAATATATACTACTAGCATGCTCTACCATGTTGCATTAACCGAATCCAGTTGGCTGAGTAATTGTTTCCTGTGTTTACAATAGGTGGTGTTGTGTCGTAACCGGTGGTGTAACAGACATGACGCCGCCGGCTGAATTTCAAACTTCAAGAAAATAATTATAAATATGCAGTTTGACAGTTTTAAGAACGACTGATTCTGAAGTCTAAATATGAAAGCTAACAGGTAATTTTTCATCCTCAAAGAAAGTATAAAATAATGTAAAAAGAAATTGTGAAATACAGAATAAAATAATATAAGCACTATAAAGAGCATAAACTAATTTACTATGTTACAGTCGTGTTTTTAATTCAATATAAAGCACAACGTTCAGTATGAATACAGTAATATGATGCTAAGTATTCTTATCTTTGATAAACAGCAAACAAATTTTGCTAATACATCGAATATGCACCCGCATTTGATGTATGGTATATACCTGTAGTATTGCCCGCGAGATCACGCATACGCGCAAATAAATCATACGGACAAAGTACATATCCTTCATTCTACATTGAGGGAGATCCGATAAGACGTTTCCTTAAAGTTTCATTGGCTTATCATCAGCAGGATTAACAATAATGTCAGTTACCGGACATGAGGATATTGGTATCAATTGCTGCCTAATCTGAGAAACCGTAGTACTGGATTGGTTTTCCAGAAAGGCTGCAGCTTAACCCCCTACATGCGCGATCTGTGTTCTTTTCGTTTTTGAGAAGATTTGAAAATTTAAAAAAAAAAAAGAAAAAAAAAAAAAAAAAAAAAAAAAAAATTGCTCCCTGACCATAACAAGCGGTAAAAATATGCTCAGGCGCGTAGAATCCATGCAGATTTCTCGCACTTATGTCAAACACTTATGTGACAAACGTATTGGTGCGCAGCCGTAGAAGTCACCAAAAATACCTTACAACATCTGTGGGTTTTATCTCTTCTGTATCACAGCTGTCGATTTTACGCTTGTAATTAATAAATTGGCGACATATCAATTGAATGCACGTTGTGTTTATAATGGACGACGCGTGCTCTATTTTTCACTTACAAGTCACTGTGGTATATCGGTTTTACCATTATAGTTCACTAGATCACCACACACGTCGTTATACTGGAAGGGAATTAATTCGCTTAACTAATTAAATCACAATTCATCTTCATAACATAACAGATTTTATATTTAACAAAAACAAGTTACAAGAGTGTGTGTGTCTGCACTTGAGCACAAGTGGGACTATTCTACTCGCCGAAATACAGATACGGTTACAATTTCATAAGTATGTTTTTCTTTACGGTGGAAGCTACAGTTTTATGTATATGAAATAACGCAGTAGTTAAATAAACAGTTAGGAAGTTAATAATGCATTCTTGCTTTAAAAAAGGCAAAACAGATGGATGGAATAAAACAAAAATTATGTAATGAATATGCGTGAAATTGATGTAAGAAGTTGTTGTGGTATTACTGGACCAATAAAGCAAAGACATAAAAAAACACGTGTATTACGACCATCACATCGCGAAAGACCATATGGTTTGGAAGAATGTGTAATGGAAACATCACGCTAATAACGAGAAGGATATCCTCTAGCTGAAGTACATGCTTGACAACGGCGAGGCAAGCTGGAAATAGTGTCGCTGATTGCTTGTTGTGCCAGTAGCGTCCAATGCATGTTGTAGCTCACAGAGGGTGCCTTCTTCACGAGCGATCCCCACTGGCGTCCTACCTTCTGTCCTCCCAACATTTATCACACATGCTCTATGGCAGCGGTTCTCAACCTTTGAATTAACGCGTACCATCCAAACAAAAATTGAAAACCTTTAGTTCCACCACTACAAAGTACTACTATCACCACCACACTTGAACAAAGCTCAGATCGCATAAATTTGCGAGTGTTAGAGAAAAAAACCCAGTCAGGATGTTGGGGTTTTAATTTTAGAATTTAATAGTTAAAAATACTTTGCTTCTTTGCGTATCACCTATTTTTCTTTTGCGTACTACCGGTTAAAATCCCATGCTCTATGGGATTCAGGTCCGATGATCTATTAGGCCACAACAGATGTGGAATGATTTCACTCTCTGGATAACTCCGCTCTACTCGAGCTCTATGCGGGGAGCGTTATCTTACATAACTATCGCTTCGGAATCCATTGCAGCGATAAAAGGACGCACACGAGGGTGTAGAATTTCGTCGCGATATCGGCGACTCTGACGGATCCACCAGGAACAACGCAGAGGTCGGTGCAGTCGTTGCAATCCCAGCCCTCCTCTGTACATAATAAGCATCCTCCTCTGCAGTAAGTTTCTTTCGATAATGTTTGGCGTCCGATTGCGTGTCTCTGGCTCTCGCCATAGCAAGTTACGCTTGTTGCCGCGATTACGGTGCAAAAGATTGCACGACTTGCCCCGGCCGTCTGAAGTTGTTGCCGCTACGGGTGCTTGAGATAATACTGAATCTGGGCTTGGGTAGCCAGAATTGCAGGTACAGGAAAGGGTGTGACCAGTTGTAACGAGGTCTGCTGAGAGCTTCTGATTGGTTGTGTAAATAATCAAGTAAATTTTGAATTTTACAAGCAAATCATAAATATAGCATGCAAAGTATGGAGAATAAAAATAAGGAGGTAATAGTTTATGGAAAACAGTGAATAAGAGGTTTACGCAATTGCAGATATAAAAAAGTGTGCACAGTCGTCGGGAATGTCGAAGTAGTTTAAGTCACGTGGTAATAAGTTGATCCTAATAAATGCTGCTATAGTTACATAAAACTGGAGCAGTTCATATAAAATTGCAGTATAAAATACACATTAACGGTGAGTAATAAATACAGGAAGGAGAAATAAATGAGTAAAAGTACGTATGTATAAAATATTGTAAGGTGATACAAGAGGCAAGCACCAAGTTCTAATACTTTGAACTGAGTCACGTGCGATGGTCAACCTCTCGTGTTCAGTCTCTGGTGAATACTGCTTAAAGCAGAGTATTTGCTTGAGTTACGAAAATAAAGCACAGTTAGATGTAACTAGTATTATGTGCTAAATATAACACTTATATTTACTCTTAGACATAAAACCTAGGTGTTAAAAGTCACTCAACTGGTTTGACGTAGTTTAAACTCCCCCCCCCCCTCGTTTATCAAAACATTCAGTGGTTTACTATTAAGACCTTAATAGTAACTGCAGAATGTTTACCACATTCGATGGTAGACATTCTGCAGTTACGTCATAAATACTAAGTATTAAACGTATACATTTTATTTTCCTACAATATTTCAGAGTCCTCACTGTACTTGAAAGATTACATTTTTAAACACTATTTTATTTTAAGCGAAGCGGCATTAACTGCTATTAATTTTCTTTTATTAAGAATAGTTTTGTTTGAAACGTATTCACACTTTTTCGTTAATGACATTTGAAAGAAATTTTGTTTCGAAAATACCTTTCTGAAATATTTTCTCAAATATGAGATGATTTTAAGTTTTTCTTAAGGGTCAGTTAAATCAAAAATTATATTCATACTACAATTAAGGCAGTATTCAGATTAAAACACTTTTTACTTTAATAATTAAATATGTTCAATATGAATGTTGATTTGTGATTTCCATGCAGTTTGTTTCCTATAAGAGTTAAGAGAGGAATTGCGGAAAAGAATTATTAATATTCTTTGAGACTTGCAACTGATTTATAAAGTACAAGGAAATAATTATTTTAATGTTTAAATAAAGCTTTCATTTTCAGATACATTTTTATAAGTAATTTAATTAATATTTACATAGTTAATTAGAAGAAAATATTACATGTTTCTTAGAAAGATATATATAAATAAATACTCCTGTTTAGAAAACATTTTTAATTCATCCTTTTCAACATGTGCAGATCTTTGCATTCAATGCATTTTTTCCATTTAGATAAATTATAGTCATTTAGATTATATCAGAATTTTTATGTCATATAAATTCAATAAAAATTACGTGCATTTTAAATGTAATGCTATGAAAACTATTCTTTTAATTCATCATTCTTAAATTTTTTTGACATCACTTGTCGCCCCTAAACGCTGTTAGATCCATGTCGGATTTGACATAGAAAAATGGGCTACTTCATCTTCAATAGTTGGTTTTTGCCATTTTACGTATGCGTAACATGAATGCGAGTTAGTTTTATCATAAGTAATCCTCCACGAAGGCATCTTTCCTCTTAGAAGTATCCTCTGCCATATTCAAACAACCGAGCCATCTTTCTGATGCATGGATACAGTTTGCTAAATTGTCGTCAGTTTTAAATGTTTAACCATTTAAACCACATTTCTTAAATATTGGCCACATTTCATATAAACAACTCTTTCCTTAGGCCATCGTAGATGACATATTTTATTTTCGAAGAAACCGTCTGTTTTCTTTTCCGGTATAATACTAATAGTCTATTAATTTGATATCAAATTTATTCCTAGATAAAAGACACATTTTTCCCCCTGAAATAAAGGGTCCCGTTTCCTACATTATGAATATCTTGCTAAAAATGCACATTGTTCTGTAAGTTTGAGAATACGGCACTTTACGTAAAAGTGCACTTACTTCAAATTTTTTCATGGAAAATATCATAGTACAATTCTGATATTCAAAAGTATTTGAAAAATATATGAATTTCATGACGTTAAGTGTTATTTTAACTTTGGAAGTTATTTAAACGAAAATAATTACGCAGTGTTTTGAAACATTTTGTACCACATCTTAAATTTCAATAAATTGCCCTTACGTTCATCAAATACATTAACGCTATGATTTTCCTTTATTAATAGCTATTTTCCTTACACGAGTGTGTTTTTAGAACAGTTATAAAGCTCATTATTCAATTTATCTGAATGCATTTCTTGCGTTTTTTCTTTATTATCTTTGAAAACAACTTAAATTTGGTAATCAGTTCATGTAGCAAAGTTAGTTTGTCTTAGTAGCATTTTTCCTTCCAATAGCTATTATTTGTGGTTTTGTATGCATTTTTTATCCATTTTTCTAACACTTTGTTCCTGCATTTTTCAATTAAAAATTAACAGACGTATAAAATAATTATTAATACATTTCACGCGTATATACAAAAGTTTTTAAGTCTGTGGTGTCTTCTGATTAATTTCCAAAGCAGCTGTCAAAGTAACTTGTGCTGGATGTAAGCAAAAGTGCCACACCCATTTAGGCTATCAAAAGCTCGAAAAAACTGCGTTGGCCTCCCACTTCTTCATCGGTGCATTATATACATACAAGCTTCGAACATCGACGTACATGCTTCATTTCGTATAGCTTTATAACGAACAATCTTTTTTTTTTTTTTTTACCTTCCAAGGAATTGCTACCTGAAATATTCAGATTTTACGTTATTTTTCATGCTACGTTTATTTCATACTACCTGTGTTTCGAGGCCTGCGTCGGCCGCCGAGAAAAAAGGCGTCTCTTTTAATTCCTTCCTTATGTTTAAAGTACCTTAAATTGTGGTTGTAATAATATTGATGCGCGGTTCTCCAAAAGCTAAAATATTATTTAAAAATCACTTCACGGTGAAAACATGTCGAGAAAGTCTGAATTAGGTGTTTGAAAAAAAAAAAAAAAAAAAAAAAATTTGAAATTCTGCCTTATTGTAAAACCTATTTATCTTTCACAAGACCTCACATTCCAACATCTATTACATTAAGAATTAATGGATATTGGAATATTGTTTTTTTAAAGTCGGAGCTCCACCTTTTCAGAAAAATTCCGTTGAAGCGGGGGAATACTGAATGAAGTGAGGCGTTGGGCCAACCACGATTCTGAGCAATGTATTTTTTTCTTATTGGAATCTTTTCGCCCTCGAGTGGCGCCTTTCTCCCAGAGCTGCTGTATTATTTAGTTATGCTTTTTTTTTTTTTTTTTTTTTTTTTGGACGCATGGATTGTGGTCGTTAGAAAGCCATTATGGTGGGCACTTAATTGAAAGACTTGCCGTTCACGTATAACGGCTCCGTGAAGATAATGATCGGGTACACTTTGAGGGAAGACAGTGGCAGGTTCGAGTTGATGCAGATTTTTTCCTCTTTTGGGGGGGGGGTTACGCCTGCCCCTTCCTGCTCAGAAAGGAATTTCATATTTAAAATTGCATTCCCCCTTTCTTTTCACTAGCTCATTTCTAACTTGTTACGCGTAGTTCAGCCCTGTCTGTGAAGTGAACCTTCTGTTTTCCAACCGAAAATAAGCGGATTACGTAGAGTTGTTACTGCTATTCGTTGATGAATCAGAATCTTCCGAAAGAGTGTGATGGTATTATGAAATTAAGAAGTGAATAAAATTTGAGTTTAAAAGTTTCGCACGTCAGAACTTCGTTGTTACCAACGATAAAGAGGTGTAATATAAATATGTGGTAGAGACACGCTAGTTTGAACTTGCAAACTAAGGCAAAAGCAGTGCCACTTTGGTGGTGGTTAGATACAGACCGGCGTTAATTCATATTATGCTTGATTTTTACAACAATCAGAACGTAAGTGTACCAAAGTAAAGCATTAGTGAGAAATCGTTTTGCAATCCGAAATGGAGCAAAGCAAAAATCCAAATACCATTAATTCTATATGTTAGAAAACTGAGCATTCCAGATCTTCAGAAAAATTTATCATTACATATACTAATTAACTTGAAATCTGAAGTAACTCTTAAGAAACAAGGATATGAAACGTACACAGTTCACATAAACAGAAATAATATATGTAATATTTTGTTTCACCCTTCAAAAGTACTTTTTCAAGAAAGGAAAACTGAAGCATATTGGAAAAATGAAGTTGGTCATTGTGATTTATTTTATTTTAAACTATTTATTTTAAACTGAAATTGCTAAGATTCGATAAATATAGATATATGCCAAATAGTGCAAGAAACCCGTGATCATCTGTTAATATCTCATCGCATGATCTGCAGCTTTTACGAATTTTTTGTTATTTTTACGTACGGGGTTGATATTTTGCAATTTTGTGTAAACAAGCGTCAGACACACTGCCAATTTGCAAACGTCTCTTCTTTTGCAGAAACTCGAGTTACCGTTTGAAATCATCCTCTCTATTACATTAAAAACAAGTTCTTCTGTTTTTGTAATTAAAATCTCTTGTTAAGATTTCTTTGTTTGGCGATTTATGAACTTTTTAATGATTTCGAGACGAATTTATGTACTAAAACTTTCGTTCAGTTATTCGCAAATTTCGTAACGAATTAACATTGCCAAGTAACATTGTTACTGTATTATTGAAATTCCAAGTTACGGTATTATTGAAAGTATTTCCAAGTTACGTTTTTTAGAAAAATAAAGTTAATATATTTGTATTTCCTTCAGCCGTGTTTTAATCTTTGTTTTTCATTTGATAATTTCTGAATATCTTGATTCTAAAATTAAATAAGGTGTTAAATATTATAAAACATAGTTTTCCGAATTAATTTTCAGCAAAAGCAGAAACGCTGTTGTAAAATGTTAAAATTAATTTCATTTGTTTAATTTTGCATTTTTTATGATAAGTGTTTTCGCCTGTATAAGTGCCTCAAATATATTTGGATATGACTTGTTTTTCTGATTAAAATTCACTTTACGCTTTTTTCTGCATTTCTTTTGAATCTTTTGATTTTTGTTCTTACGAAGTTGGCAAGAACGTCATCATCATCTATATCTGTCAGTCTCTATATGTGTGCAATCTGTACGTCTGTCTGCCTTAATATGGAACGCCGGATTTTAACATGCTTCTAATTAATGTGAAAATTTTGGAATAAGTATGTATCACTGTTTAAATTGGCACATTTTTTTCGATCGGACACAACTTGGCAAATATTTAAAACGTCTTATAGAACTATCCTAAGTTCTATATTTTAAACCATTTGATACTACATTGGATACATAAACATGCATTAACATATAACAGTACATAATTTACTTCTACATGATCTGGAAAATGTAAACAATACTCTCGTGCAGTAAAAAACAAAACGTTCGAACCCAAGGTCAGTAGACGAACAAGATTAGGCTCTTCGCTGACGTTACTTTCTGAACAAGTGGATTAAACGAAGACTCAAGAGAATGTGGTTTATTAGGTTACGGTAAAACATTTAGGCCTAAGAGGAGTGATCCTTCGTGGAGAACTTTCTAACGGAAAGTGGCTCGTACCCTGGTACTTATACTTGGGTTGGCTGCATGGGTGCATCGGGATTTTAACCCCAGACCGAATTAACTGGTGTTCATTGACTTTTACTATTCGGCGGCTGGTGGGCGACTTGAAAGGGAGTACTTAAGATTGACGTACACAAGAACAAACACAAAAATAAAACTAATACATTTGTAGTATCGTAACCTACAACCTGTGTTCAAACCGACTATTTTTACGCGAGTTTGAATCCATTGACATTATTGAATTTCTTTTGTATGCCGTTATAAGTTCTAACCCCCCCCCATTTGTTTTAATTTGGGCATTCATATTTATTCTTCCGTTATTTACTATGTTCTTTTTATTTTGTGTACGAATTTAATTTACATAACTAAGAGAATAAGTTAATTCACATAACTAAATTAACTTACTCCTGATTAAACAACTTGAAAATATTGGTAGTTAATAGTATTTTCTTATTCATTTATGATGTGGGTTTATTTTTCTTTTCTTTATTCTTAAACTATCCTCCGATTAAACATGATTTTTAATTAACCGCATATGTTGTCTGCACTGTTGCCGAGAATTGGCTCTATTTCATTTAATTATTTATTGTTAATACTTTGAGTGTAATTTTGAACTGTTGTCTTTTTAGGATTTTTTTTTTTGCGGCCCACCAGCGGCCGAGCGGTACCCGCGAACGGGCTGGCTGCATGGGCGTTTTCGTGGTTTTCCCCATGTGTAACGTATATACGAGTCAGTTTCCCTTAGAAAGTCCTCCACGAAGGCATCCCTCCTCTTAGGCAGATAGCCCTCGAGGCTTGGCCATAATCACACACACACTTTTTAAGATTTTATTTTTAAATGAAGAGAGATGACCTTGCGCATTTCTCATGCTGAAGGGACAAGGGATGTTTTATGTTCATTTTTATGTATTTTTTATTTGTATGAAGCGGAACAAGAGGGGGCTATGTTTGTATCTGATTTTCCTTTCACTAACGAAAAGTTAGGCGAAAAAATTGAATGGCGAATTCCTTTGTCTCCATGCTTAACCAAGTGTCTGTGAAATTTCAGATTGGTCTGTGTTCTTTTCTCAGAAAACAGTTGTTTGTCCATTCAAGGATTTTCAGAAATTCATCCCGTCATTTTATTTTCTCTAGAATTTGAGGAAGCAGACGATCAAGTTGCGTCATTAAAAATTTCAGCAGCCCAGACGGTTTTGAAAGTTGTCTTGGCAAATTGCTCAATTCCTGTGAAACAAAAGTTTAACGAGGTTTTAGACTGTCGGACGTGTGTTTATAAGGTACTGATCCGTAGACTTGCATTAGACTGTAGTCGAATCTGGTCTTTGTAGCCTAAATATTTCAAGTCTTCCCATTTTAATTCGAATTCTAAATTGTAATGTTTCTCTTTTAGTCTTGCATGTCTGATCTTACTGGTGTCTAGTTCCTAATGCTGTTCCGTAATAACGAGACTTGGCACGGTTTAGTAGTAATAATAATAATAATAATAATAATAATGATAGCTAGGTGATGTGCTACCACCTACCTAAAATGCTTATTATGAAAAGGAAAATATATGTAATGCTTTTAAAGAATCTAGTTAGTGTAATTTCACTGGTTTGGCTATTAATTAATAATAACCGAGAAAAAAACTGCGTTTATTGCTTTTAAATTGATTAGTTTAGCAGCATATAGATTAAATTTGAAAGAAAAATATCTTAACGCTTTTCCGAATGGTGCGTTGAAGATAAGTATTTAATTTTGGGCAGTGGCATCACATTTCTTTTATATCGCAGTTCTTTTATTCAATTTGAAAGACTGTCGAGTGGCAACACATTTCTTTTATATCGCATAGTTTTTTAAATTAAATTTGAGAGATAATATCTTATGCTTTACAGAGTGGCAACACCCTACTTTTTAATCACTGAATTCTAAATCAACAAATAATTAAATTTGCACGTAATATGAAATATATCTAAAACAAATTTTAAATCTAAAATTCCGGCTTCGAGGTGCACATGTTCGGGTAAAGAATACTTGTATTCAAAATTTGATGTTTTTAGGTGACGCTGTTTTTCCAAAGTGTCTAAAATTAGACCAACTGTACATGTATGTAGTATAATTCTAAAATATTTATTAATTTCGGTTAAGAAGGATGCAGTATCATTTTTCTATAATTTGAATCCTTGTTTTGAAAAAAAATCAGTGTCACAATTTCATAGATATAATATCAAGTTTCAAATCAACTTTTGCTTTATTGTCCATTATGTATTTTGGTTTTATATATATGTAATAACAAAAGCACAAGGAAAACCCGGAGCAGTGTCGTTGCGTGCTTAGATCCATATTGAAGAAGAATTTTGATTGTGCATTATGCTAATAATGTTAACTTAGTAATATCTAAAGAACTTCGCAGTCGAGGCAGTTTTAATTCCATTTTAATTTTAAATTGATGTTTGTGGCCACAATCACTTAGCACTCTAGTCGTGCCTTTCCACAGAAGATTTACATTTTTGATATTGTTGAGATAGAAAGCAAGCCAGCGAAATTACACCTTAGCACAGTAGAGAACAAAGCTAAAGTGCGTAGTTATGCAAAATGGACGCACGCGAAAAGTTTTGGTTTGCAATGTGGTACTGTACAGGTACCAAGGTACAGTACCACTGCATTAACTGTGCAGTTCTCAATTTTGAGGGACAACACTGTGAAGGGCGGTCCAAGGATTTCTCATCCCTTGTTCCCTACTACACAACCACGCAACAAGAGGACTTTCGGCTCGCCGCGTATTCTGAGTGTCCCTTTGCCGCACAGCCATTGCATACGCTTGCAAACATCCATGCCCAGACATTTAAAAATTTTTAACAAATAATCGGCACAACATGACAAACTGGTCAGGACCATACCTTCAAAGTGAGACAATCCTGGTCAAACCAAAATATCTGTTAAGATCATTTAAAATGAAAAACATATAAACACATTTTTCTAAATAAATATGTTTACATTTTTTTATTTAATTACTAACTATAAAAAACTCTACATTTTACTGAAAACTTTTTTTTTTTTTTATCGTTGTCGCACAGCAGCTGCCCAGACGCATAACTTCTGGTGGGCGCAGTTGTGCCCGCTGCCACAAGACTGGGAATTCCTGATTTGTACCTTCATTTATACATCCATTTGGATACATGAACTTGTACAACTATTGGCAACTCTAAGCCTTCCGGGTCCACCTAACGTAAACCTAGGTTAAGTTATGACTTTTGGTAGATTAGGTCCATTAGTTGCATTTTCAATTGCTCGATCCTATCGTAAGTCTAATTATATCTGTAGTGTCAACTGTAAACTGGTTTTCAAGAGAAGTATTTAAAATCGCACTTAATATACTACAAATTAATACTTTTAGAACCTATTAAACGATATATATCGCCACGATATTTATGCATGTTAAAGAAAAAAGAAAATCGAATTGACCATTCGATTCACTTCTAAAATAGAATCGCTTCATTCCCTTCCTTTCCTAATTTTTCACGGAGAAATAATAAATTTACTTTTCAGCGCAAAGATTTACTCGAATTCATTTTCTGTTTGTTTTCCTCCTCGTGCCAAATCTTGTCATTCTGCTAAGCATATAAAGCTCTTTTTCACTTTTAAGCTCTTCTGTACATTTAATCATATTTTTTCTCCGTTTGCTCTCAAGAGTTCAACTCAGTCAAGAGTTCAACTCAGTCAAGAGTTCAATAATTTAAAAGCTGTTGCTACGGATAAGGAACTCCTTCCTCTTCTTTACCGCTTAAATTAAATTTAAAAAAAAAACTTATTCTTGATTATATACGCATGCGCAACTTCTTTCCCCTTTCAACTATATGTTTGCTCCGATTCTACGTACGTTATTTCTTCATCCTCAAAGTTTTGTTTTATTAATTAAATTTCCGATTCTTTCAGGTTATTTTTCTTTTCTTTATTTATTTTGTGGTTCTTTAACCAGACTAGAAATTTTAGAAAATTTAGCATTCTTGACGATCTGCTTAATAAAAATTACTTTATGAAAATATGTATGTATATATGTAAAATAAAAAAATATGAAAGTAAACTTCTAAATTTAATTCACTATAACCTCTTTTATTTTCTATTTCATTTCGGAACTTCATCTATCTGTCCTAAAAATAGCGCTTAGTCTAAACTGCGTCATTCAAATCAGTCATGCGATCTTACGTAACCCTTACTGCAGATGCCTCTTGACCATCAATTGAATACAGTGAAATTCTAGTGTCACTCCCACTTATATCTATACTACTGTGCTGTTGCCCTGACTGGATCAGTGGTTAGTGAAGCTCACTGCTGTACCGAAAGGCCGAGTTCAAATCCCGGAGAATGCGTAATTGTTTGCAAGCGTATAGTATCTGTGCAGCAAGGGAGCGCTCAAAATATACAGCGTGAAATCGTACGATGATATTGACAGTAGGGAAAGAGGAACGGAAAAATTTCGAACCGTCTCCCCGAGGATGTTTTCGCTGGAAATCCCATCCGGAACCGAAGCTTAGCAGTTAGAAAGACCCTGCGATACCTAAATGCCTAGATGGATGCACAGGTGCTGACCTTGCTTAAACCTGTACCTTAGCATACTGTATACCACTGTTCATAGATGACGCCATAAACATAACGTAGTCAAATTATTCTGCACTCTGATTCCATCTACGAAAGGTGGATCGTAACTTAATGGGAATTACCCTAATTGTAATTCAATATTTATTGTCAGTTATATGCTCCTATTTTTAGTGTACGTGTATCCTTTTATTGTTGGTGTCTTCTGATTCATTGTTTTTATATGCTTTGTCGTTTATTCAAAAAATGAGTGACTCAAATAAAAGAAATAGAATTTGTTATTTTAATACTAATTGAGAGGAATCGTATTGTTTCATGAATTCTAAAGATAAAAAAAATGTGTGCTTGTTATTTAGCAGTAGCATTGAAGTACCAAAAAAGCATAATGTTGAACGTAAATTTCAGACAGTCTATGCCACTGTTAATGCTACCACTTATAATACGACGTTTAAAATTAATGTAAGAAAGGATGGTTGTATTGATATAAGAAAATAAATCAGCTAAAATCAAACCTGTTTGCTCAATTGCTTTTTTCAAACTTACTCACATGCTGGTTGCTCAATTGCTTTTTTCAAACTTACTCACATGCTGGCTAAGAAGAAGAGCCTTTCCAGATGCGTGAATAGTTAAAAGAAACATTTTTAACTGTTGATGATTGCATATTTGAAGGATTTTCTAATAAACGGGAATTAATGTCGTTAATACAAAACTTGCATTTGTCACATTATACGTCATTTCAAAAGACATTCAAATTCAGTTAAAGCATGTCTTGATGATTACTTACCGCTGGAATATTTACTCTCCTAATTATGAAACTATGGCCAATGATATGTATAAAGTGCCAAAGCGTTACATTTTTTATAAAAGATACATTTTCAGGCCAACGAACTTGTAAACTTTTGTCTGTATTATTTAGCAGATATTTATTTTACATAATGCAATCAGTATTTTTTAATGTTATATGTATTATTAAGTAAACCTATGCCTACCTCCCACCTGTATTTTAAAATGTGCTCTAAAGCCTAAAAAAGGTTGAAGATCTCTGGGCTAAATGAATGTATAAATGAAACTAATACTTTAGTACAAAATGTAATCCATAATGATGTGTTGCTTATCTCATTCGGCTTGAATATTATTACTGAAAATGCGGTTGCTGATTGATTAATCGGCGTTAATCTGCGCAGTTGAAATTACACATTAGTCATGAAAAAATATTTGAAATATTGCATTGAATTTTTTATTCTGTGGATCGAATCCTGCACTAAAGAGGGTCGTCACCTATTAGGCTCGAGATAGCTGATTTAGAAAGCACTATGATTTTGACGCTGTTTGATGTGAGAGTTTGGCTCTTCAGGAGGATTCGAATTTGACTGTGTGGCACGTTTCTGTTTATGGCTTCATATTTCTGTGCATCAATCAAGAATATCTTGTATCTTCAGTGCCTTAGCTGGTGTGCTGTACACCTCCTTTTCTCAACTTTTTTAAGCCTGCGGGCCGATAAAATTTTTGAAAATTTCGTGGACCGGTGGTTCTCGCACTGGCTTTAAAGCGGAACTTCAGTGCTGTACAGGGAAGATACCTCTGAACGTTCTCTGGAATGTTTGCTGCACAACAGGACGCAGTTTACTGCAACCACCTTTTCAAGCTTTCATTCCTACGGAAATTTCATGGAAAGTCAAAGCGCCGAAGGGCCCACATTTCATCTGAGCTGCGCGCAATAAATCAGCAATAATGGGTTATATTCGTATTCGTAATTATTATTATTTTTTGTCAATGTCAGATTGTGAAAAGTTACAGTTTTTATAACAGAGTCCATTAATCTATACTAAGGCCAGATGTGGTTGTCTCTTTATTATGAAGGCACCTAGTAGGTGGGCCACCATTGCCTCCTATGAGGGGACGGACAGTTACAACCATGCCTTCTCTGGGATCCGAACCCATTCCCTTTGATATCGCAGTTAGGCTCCCCTAATCACTATACCGTGTGAGCGACGTATTCGTAATTATTGCAATACTTTCGCTGCTGTGAACAAACACTCCTTCCAGTTTAAGGGTAGGAGAAGGCAAGACGTAACAAATGACTAACGTAAGCACACTCCAGTGTTGCCAATTTTCAAAGACACAGTTATGGATTCTAGACCCTAAAAATATGCCACTAACTAAATACTGTCATGCATTTTTTTTTTTTTTTTTTTTTTTTTTTTTTTTAACTTTACTTTTTGAATGAGAAAGAATTTTTAACACGGAGAAGGAAAAATCTCCGTGGACCGGTCAAAATTTTCTGCAGACCGATGCCTGTCCATCACTTTAGAATCTGTGCTCTCAGTGGCATAGTTAGGGGGAGCAAGGGGGGAATTAGCTCCCAGGCGCAGCATCTGAGGGGCGATAAATTGATATTACGAAATTTTTGCAATTAAATATTTTCATTTCTTGACAAACGGATACTAGCGCGAAATCTTCAGTTGTGCCCGGGGCGCTGAAAACTCTGTCTACGGCTGTGCCTGCTGTACAGGCATCGAATCTAGCTCAAATTAATATTTCAAAAAAATATTAAAATTCCAATTTGAAGAATCGTAAATGTAGAATACATAGTTTTCTCATCAGCTTAAAGCGGAAAGCATTTTGTCTAACCATGGTAAGTCCAATCATGTAAGCGAGATGCAGTCCTTTTATATTTATATATATTTAACGTACGGGCTGATCAGTTCAAGTGTCACTTATTTCATGTGTGCATAAGGGAATAAGGCTCAGCTCACTAAGCGATGTGAAATTTGCCCATAAGAACTGCTTATTTCGTACGCTGGAGTACATTGGATCTCCTCACAGGTGATCATCCATAGTTTCACATGATTTTGATATTCTGTGAAAGTGGTTGTGATACTTACATGGTATTGCAATCTCCTTAGTAGAAGTCACCAATTTTTTTCCGTACACCAAGCTCTGGCCCACGTTCATAACAGTTCTTCGATCAAGCAAAGTCGCCATTTTCAAATGTGATCCTTTAATTGTATTCCAAACTGCAACTTTTTTTATAGACAAATCGCAATATCTTTTGCCTTTAACTCAATTATAAAATATCGCTTGTGCAATGAGCCAACAGTGGAAAAAACTACATTAAAATTTTCGCAGGAATGCAGCGCTTTGCCGCGTCAGGTGCGTAGTGCTGAGTTTTTGCAATTATTTGATTTTTGTTAAATAAAACAGATCACTGTCTACATAAGGAAGAACAACAACGCTAAAAACTTAGAGAAGGATTTCATGAAAAATATGTTTTTTAAATTTATCATACGATCATTATTTAATAATTAAAATTTGTATTTAAAGTATGTTTTAATATGTTAATAATATTTGCCAAATTGCAATAAATGTACATAGTTTGGGTTATTATAATTATTACATTTTTAATGTCGTGAAATGCGCACCCGATAAATAATTTTTTTTAAATCTACGAAAAAATACCAGACTGCACCTAAGTGGTATTAGTATTAGTATTGACGGGCGTAGCCCCCAGTCCACCTAGCTGACATAAGCCGGCCATAGCACATATGTAGTATCGTTAGTACGTATAGGTCATGCACCAGCGTTAGTACATAAATACTATGGTTATATTTGGAAGTTGATTTTTAGTATCGATGTTCTCAGAAATATTGCTAACTTTGACGGGCGGTCGTCTTAGAAGGTGATCCACCTGGAGATGGTGAATTGCATGTATCTTAGTCGTATGCAATTAATGTTTTATATCACTTGATTATTGGGATCTTGTTTTCATTTTCGGTAGTCTCCTAAAATATAGAGTGCTGTGTTAAAATTCTTGACGAACATCTAAGAGAATAATTGAACCATTCATTACACTTACATACGTAGTATATTTGTGTATAGGATATACTATGCCCTAATATATAGCATAAAATTGGTACTGAAGCATATTGTAGTAACGATTTTCGTCTATATATGTATCGACAGAGAGAGTCATGGAATATGTACAACACATCAAATATTAATGGATTAGGTTTGGTTTATGTGATTACGGCAAAGCCTCGAGGGCTATCTGCCTAAGGGGAAAGGTGCTTTCGTGGAGGACTTTCTAAAGGAAACTGGCTCGTATACACGTTACGCATGGGGAAAACCACGAAGACGCCCATGCAGCCAGCCCGTTCTCGGGGTGCAAACCTCGCGCCGAACTACAGTTCTTTGTAATTTATACCGAAAGATAGGATTTCTGTTTTGGTGAAACTATGCATCATTCTTTATAGTGTCTTTTACAAATTACAGCTTCGAAATGATGGTTACTGAATTTGAAACTCTTGAAAAGTAACTTCATCATACCTGTCTGACAGAAAATAAGAGCTGACCTTGGCCTTGAATAAGGTCTATTACCCTTTTGTTCCACGTCGCTGACCACGAAATGTGGCGGTTGATACAATGTTTTTCAGAAACTTTTACTGTATAGGACGTCGGCCAAGTTAAGCATTGTGCTCCACCCTTATTCAGCACGAATTTTCCATTCGGATGTCGGAGTTCAAGGCCTGGGTGGAATGGCCCAGTTATAAATGCAACTGAGTCCCTGCGTTTCAGACGAAACATTAAGCAGTTCTTCCTTCTCTCGTGGAAAAGAAGCTGACAGCAGACAGTTATAAAAATGATGAAAGTTGTGCAGTTTATTGGAAGAACTTAAATTGCATACAGATGTCATTGAATACTTTGATAAGATTTTAATCTAAAATGTAGGTCAAGTAGTATAGAAAACCATAGTCAACGAGTCATCATACTGAACGCTTTTAAAAGGTAAGTATTTGGGATTTTTCCCCCCCCCCTCTTTTATGGCTGTGCGTACCAAATCCCGATCAACACTCTGACTATATCGGAGTTTCATGTATAGCTTAACTACGAGCCAAATTACTTTAGAAAATCCACTGCGAAAGCATTCCTTTCCTTAAGTAAAGAGCCCTGGTGCGCTTTACTATAATTAAATTGCTTCAGTAGTGGTTCAGAATCTGCTTTAGGTTGCGACATACTATATTTAGCACATTTTCAATTCCATACATGCAGTTTACGTAAGCTCTTATTTCCTCTTTACGCTTGCATTTCTCTCTCAGCAAACTCTTTGAGTAATATTGATGGAGTTTTTTTTATCATTTATCAGTCTTTTTGTTTCAGTCAAATCCTATAACCATGTCTCAGGAAATTCTTACGTACGATTAAGACTTGTGATTGAACTTTGGAATTGATTTACACAAAGGCGAGCGAAAACCCTTGTGTAACGAGAATACGAATTAATTTCCCCCTTAGAAAGTCGTCCACGAAGGCATCTTTCCTCTTAGGCAGTTAGCCCTAGAGTTGAGCAGGCAGTTGAGCTTTGCTATATTCAGTTAACCGGACGTAACCAGATTCTTCCGTAATATGTAAAGTTCATACTTATCTATTAATGGGACTTAATTTGTAAGATGTGCCCCAAAGCGCTTAACGTGATAGATTATTTATATTGTGCCATGAACAGCTGGACTATGGTTATATATACAATATTGAGCGCGATGCCGAATTTGTGGAGCTCTCTAATGTATTTTAAGCGAAAACAAATCGCTATGTATATCCGGAGAATAACAGTTTCATTCTCGTCATGTGCATAAGGATCTGTTTTAGCTTTAAGAAAATATAAGAGAATTACACAAATCTGTCAGTGTTAGACAATGTTATTATGTTCATTATATATAAAATAGTTTTTCTTTTCGTAAAGTTTTACGTATCGTTAGGGTTGCTTCCAAGTAGTAAGATTTCACGCCGGCGTTTATGTTTCTTGCTAAATGAAACCCTATTAACTGAAAAATAATTTTTTTAATATATTTTTTTCAAACTTGAATCTTAAAAATGAAATATTAAAAGCGGGAATAAAATTTTTAATTTCGCTTCGCCGCCCCCTTTTTTCTAAACGAGTCTACTAGATAATTTCCTTACACTCCCTCTGGCAACTGATGTTATTTATTGAAGCCTCAATTTGTAAATGAATTTAAACCTTCGCAGTCATTATCTGTATGACCGTCACATAGCTCATAATGTCACACGCAATTTTACTGATTATGTAGGTCATATATTTGCTTATGAAATTGAATGTATGAGTTGATATTTGATATTTTATTATACAATACGACATTTTGTTATGCAGTACGTAATGTACTGAAACCATGAAAACAAAAGATTTAGAAAGGTCAGATGCATTTGTTTTAACTTGGGTAGAAAAGCTACAAATTATTAGGTTTCTCATGAAATGCTTTATATCTGTTATTTTTCATGATATCATTAATGCTTTTGGGAATTTTGAATAAAAAGCTTATTTTCTAAAAACATATATATAAGGCGCCCCTGAATTCATGGGCCAAACTATAAGGGTAGGTTTAAATACATATAAAGAATTATTTTTTATATAACAATTTGGAGTCAGAAATAAAAAGTATAGGCGGAAAAACAGGAAATACTGAGAAATGGAAAAAAAAAAAAAAAAAAAAAAAGCTCTTTATTTGCATAATATTACAGAAAGTGCTCAAATGTGCCACCACCAACATCGATACAGGCCTGGTAAAGTTAGCAACTTATTGGCGTACCCTTCGAAGATACCAGGTGTTTCACGAAGTTTCAGCAAAGCCTGAAAGTTTTGCAATGTGGTCCTCGTCAGAACCAATTAGAGTCTCGTAGACAAGCGCCTTGAAGTGTCTCCCCTAAGAAAAAAAGGTACTTACGTACCAAAAAGAGTATATCTATACTTGATAAATCTGGTGAACGTGTTGACCAAGCGAATGGTTCACCTGGTTCAAACCATCGAGGGCTAAAGGTGGCATTGAGTTGCATTATTGCGGAAATAGACTGGAGTTCCTGCGTGCTGAAACCACATGGCATTTCGAACAGCAACTGGAACACTATCAAGTAATTCCAGTAATACCTTTTCCAGAAAGATTCGACACTTCATGTCATTGAGTCGATGTAATAGCAAGTATGGGCCAATAAGGAAATTATTCACAATATTCGCCGTCACATTAACAGAGAACCGCTCCTGGAAAGTATGCGTACGTGCAGCATGTGGGTTAGAGATGGCTCACACACAGGAATTGTGCAAATTAAAAACTCCGTCTCTCGTAAAGGTGGCCTTATCTGCGAAAAGTACATTTTCAGAGAAGCTCGGAGTGAATGTACTTTGCTGCAAAAACCAACGACAGAAATGTACGCGTCGAGGATATCTGCATTCAAGGGCTTTCGTGAAGAATTTTCCATACAGTGTTTTTACTCACGCCGGTAATTCGTGCAATCGATCTTGTGTTAGTGCTTGGATTATCTTCAGCCCTTCTCAGAATACGTTCTTTTTCTGTAACTCGTACATGTTTGGAGCAACCGGCGTTCGGTCTCTTGACATGGAATGAACCGCTCTTGCAAAGCTGGTGGTGGATACGCAGAAAAATTTTGATATCCGTCTTTGTCCTATTCGCGAAAAGTTCATGGTACAACGTTAAACTCTTCCTTAACAGTTCGCTGCCTTGTATATAAGATATATGTCTGCGTTCTTAGAGAGTGTATTCAAACTCAATAAAATTGCTTTTCTGACGATTTAATAATGCAAACTAAATAAACCTCCATATTCAATACTTTTCTTCCCCAAAATTCAGCCTCCCCCCCCTCTCTCTCTTTTCTTTACTTCCTTGTACGAAGTAAAAAGGAAGTATTGTAATTGCGAAAAGTTTCAGGCAGCATATTTCAACGAAAATATCCATTTTGACCGCTATCGAATGCAATTTAACGATGTTTTTGCGTGATATCTGTACTTAAGGACAGAATAAAATACTCTTTTCCTTCAAAAAAATTATAAAACTGCTTTAAAATCAATTCTGAAGATAATTTTTCGTGGCGTCTGTACGAACGTATGTACGTACGTGCGTACGTACGTATCTCGCATAACTCAAAAACGAGTAGCCTCAGAACGTTGAAATTTTGTATATAGGACTGCTATAACATGTAGATGTGCACCTCATATTTTGGTTGCAATCGGCCGCGCCAAACGTATATAAATATATTTATATATATATCCACCCTGTTACCCGGCTCAGTGATCTCAGTTTCTTTACTCTTATATGTTTGTAAATTGTACATTTTTTGCTTTAAAAATGATTGAATTGTGTTGTTTTTATCTTCTGGTTAAGGATTTTATGCCTTTAGTAAATCTGTGTGCAATATTTTTAGAATTATCAGCAATTTTAAAGTTGTTTAACTGCCGCTAAGCCTTTAAAAAACAAAGAAGAATTTTTTAAACAAAGAAATGGCGGCCATTGATGTTTACATTTGAAATAGACTAGTGGATTTGTTGCCAATCTAGAGAAACTTAGCTTCGCAACAACAAAGATAACGCATTCATTTATTATTAATTAAATCATGCTTAATTCTTTCTGGAATTTTTTCGAGGAAATAAGTGTTTGAGATTTACTTCGTAATTTTTAATATAGATATTTTGAGTTTTTATGTATTTTTGCCTTCTCGCGAAGTGAGAACTGAATTAATTAAATGAGAAATACTCAATCGTCGGTGAAAAACTGTTTCTTTTTTGTTTTGTTTGCTTAATTTCTTTTATGCATCATTCCAGCTTTATTATAGTATTTGAATAGAACATGTGGCAACGATTAGATAATTCTATTCTTTAAATGATATAAATTTTGTGCATTCTGAGTTATAATATGAATGAAATATATAAGTTAACTGTTATATAATTATTGGATTATATAACAGTTAACTTAGTTTCTGTTATATAATTATTATATAAGTTAACTGTTATATAATTATTAAATTATTGGATTATATAACAGTTAACTTAGTTTCTGTTATATAATTATTATATAAGTTAACTGTTATATAATTATTAATACTGTTAAGTGAATCTAGCGCCAGAGTGTCGCTATGGTAAACAAATACTAGAGTGAATTTTAAAGAATGCATTTATTCTATTGTGGTTTATGCGCTGTCGGCGAAGTAGATTTAATTCAATCCAATAAGTTTAAATGAAATGCAAGAAAAAATGCGTATAATTTAATATTCCAATACAAGGAAGTCATGTGGTGTACACATCAGATTTTTTTTTAAGATAATCTCTAAACCTATCGTCTGCTGTAAAAAAAAAAAAAAAAAAATCTTTGATAAAAATACATACAGCTTAACTGTTTATGACGCTTCACTCTACTGCCCACTGTATACCCCTATCACTGAATCGATACTACCAGGATTTTATCACTCTTAATGATCGAACGTTTCTGATATATAGATAAACAGCTTTTTTTCATTTCGTCACCATTTCTACTTTTTCTACCTACACTTTTCATTTCCGACCTCCCTTTTTTTTTTTTGCTTATTACGTGCTCCAACCCTTGGGCACTACACGGAAAGGGAGGGATGCCCCGTGGAGGGCTTTTTAAGGGAAAGTGGCTCGTATCCACGTTACACACGGTGAAAACCACGAAAACGCCCATGCAGCCAGCCCAATCCGACCTCCCATTGCTGTACAAAAAATGCTTCTTTGTTTTACCTATCCTTAAAATTTGACCTATGAATTTAAGGATACCCTGTATATATATTGAGGAAAAGAACTGTGAATGGAGTAATGTAGTATAAAACTGTAAGTGATTTGGGAGCTCTGTAAAATTTAAAGCGTTTATAAGCCTAAGGCGATAGTCAAAGTCTAAGAGAACTCCATTTGAAAACAACAGATGTGCCCATTCTTGTCCAAAGTTGATTATGCAGTTGATTCTTAATATTCGTGTGAAACGGATATAGCCATTTCGTTGTGAATTGTAGATATTTAAGCATTTTATCTAAAAGCAAATAAAGTAATGGATTAATTAATAAGCAAGTTAATTTGACTAGACGCAAAATGAGTTAGTTGCCTGAAACCAACCAAAACAGACCGCAAGCAGGTATTTCGTTTCAAAAATTTAAATCTCTAGCTTAAACATGAATCAGCACTTCCCTTTTATTGTGTTTCTTTGTATATATTATAAAAACCATAAAGCAGTTACGTAGTTACAGAAAGAACTTTTGTGTATTGCTAACGTCCACCTACGTAACTAATGCGTTGAACGAGCTGTTGTTCTCACCATGTTTTCGACTATGACGGCAAAACTCGGCCATTTCCTGTTTATTTCTACTTCCACCTGTCTCCTTCCCCCCAAATATAATTATTATTTATTTACTTATTTTCTACTTCTGGGCGTTTAAAAGACGTTTCGATTTCTTAATAGCTCCACAACTGTGAAGTAGGATGTTCGGTTTGGCAGGCTGCCCATGAGTTGAGTTGTCTGTCACCTGCGTTGCATTAACTTGAAGTTTATTTATCCTTTCTTAAATTCCCTGTTTGAAGAAATGACGCATTTGTAAAAAGGATGAAAAACGTATCAATTATGATTACACTGCCATGTTATTTGGAAAATGTCTGCTGTTCCGGAAGTACGTTTTGATTTATTATGTAAATGTTATCATTATGGTTGCGTTCATTATATCGATAATCCGTTTGCTGTCCATCGGTTATGCATTTATAATCTATTGTATAATGTGCACAAGAATACTATGTATTTGGTTGGTGTTCGCTAAATATGGTTGGATCTTATAAACTCTTAGGCGCAAGTGTTTTTCCGAGTGCTAGATACTTTTGTTTTCTTTGGTGGTATTTTCTTTCTATAAGTGGTTAACTTTCAAGTAGTTTTCTTTATCTGTGTAAAAGAACTGAATTTTATTTTTGCAAGAAGTTAATTTTCAAGTATCCTTAAACTAATGTATTTTTACATACATTGAACTTTTATTTTCCAGTCCGTAAAGGCAAGTGGCGCTAGCGTCTACGCAAAAGGACTTTTAATCTTCATTTATTTTCTCATGGAAATAAAGAATTTTGAAATACCGTTCGTCTAATTATTGCAGTAGAATTAATTTTAATGGTTATTCTTTCTGAAGCAGTAAATTTCTAATCTGTGTAAAACTTTTGAATCGTATGATTATGAATGTGCTTTTCTCGTAAAATAAATTACACAGCCATTCGAAATCCCAGTAAGAAGTAAGTTGTGAATTTTGTTCTTATCGCTTTAAATATATGTTGTTACATGTTATTTGGAAAGGTAGCTTTCTTCTGAAACAATTAGAATTGCCTAATGCAATACATAGTTTGGTTTGCTATTTTCATCCTTTTGACTGTTCCTGAGTTCGTTATTAGATCGATCGACTTACACTTTTCAACCATTGATTTATTACTTTGAAAATATTGTTACGAAATGTCCAGACGCGGTAAGATAGCTTTCTCGCAAAGCAGGTTTAGGGTAGGTTCGCCACATTTGGCGAGAATTCGCCCATTTGGCGACAAAATTGGCGATATGCCATGGAAGGATGGAGAACCTTCTGGTACGAATTCTTACCGGTTTAGCACAGAATGTACTCAAACACCAGCCGAAAGCTAGGTAAACCCTGCTGTCTCGCAGTGAGTGCGAGATAGTGTCTCGAGTCGATCGAGTTGACAGCCGGGCAGTGAGTGCCGAGTGGGTCGTCGAGTTCACCGAAGGAGTCTCTTAGTGTATCGCGGTTAGTGCCTCGTCGAGAGAGTGTTTTAAGCTCCGGGAACGACTGAACCGAAGAGCCGGGAGCTGTGTTCTGTGTGTCGACGAGTGTATCGCGAGTTGTAGCGTGAGAGCCTTGAGAGTACGTGGAGTTCCGAGAAGGACCGAGCAGAGTCGGGAGCTGTAATGTGGTGCTTTGCAGTGAAGCTGTTTCCACCGCGATAGCTTGATAACCTGAAAGCTGTGTCGCTGATCGTGTCAGCGTGTTTGTAACAGTTCGACGACTGTAAACGAGATTTTGGAGCTGTCCTGATTAATACCGGCCAATAAAATGCGTTTCGATATTCCAACAAGTGCTGTCGTCTTTATTCGCTCCAAATCCACACGAACCCCTTACGAACGGGAAGTGAGGGAAGAAAATAACGTTACAACTGGTGTCAGAAGGAAAAAAAAACGCAACAATATTGTTTGAAAGTTGGATATCGGAAGAGTTTTAGCATACTAAAAAATTTCATATTGTTAAATGAAATGTTGTTGTCATGTTCATATTACATGGAAGAATGGTTGCCAGAGCCTAATCCGAAGAGAGGTTGGACTTCTATTTTCCATCCCCAGTTTTGAGGGAATGCACCTCGGGTGGGTTCGTAGGTCTCCCACCCCTTTCCACTCCCATCAATCCATACGAGAGGACTTTCGGCTTGCCGCATATTTAGAGTGCCGTCATGTTGCACCGACACTGTACATTTACAAACATCCATATCTTCTCCGGGATTTGAACCCGGGGCTTCGGTACCATAGTAGGCTCCCCTAACCACTCAGTCACCTACCTCCCAAATTTATGACTGCAGTTCCTTTCAAAAGATGATATGCAATTCACTTCATACGATATATTCTTCATATTATATATATTCCATTCTCATTTTTCAGGAAGGAGGGGAGATCAAGAGTGCTCAGTATATAATCTTTATACGTTATATTATTCTTATGAAAATGCAGTAAAAGTATTACAGTACGATAGGATAGAACATTAAAAAATCGCCATCACCATTTGAAAACGAAATTAACTGGAATCATGAGTCGTCCTACTGGAGAATATTCATTGCATTCTTTTTTTTTTCAAATATTAATTAGCTCGCAAAAAATTACTAAAATTATTAATTTTATCAATATTTAATATCTGCTTTTGAAATAAATTAATGGCTGGCGTATATATATTTTTAATTATTTCTGTGGAATACAGAGAAATTACACGTTATTATTAAAGAAATATTTAATAATCAGTATGGAATTACCTTTTTTTTTGTTTTCTGTAGAGAAGCATTATTATTCACAAAGTATTCTGTGAAATGCCAACAAATAGTTTCTTATATTTTTGTTTATCATAAGCTTTTTTAAAGAGGGATGGAAGGTAAAGATGGGCATATCCAATTCAGTTTCTGCATCTAGTGAATGCCGACTTCTTGATGTTTATATAAATAGGTTTACTTGACGTCTAGGATTTTATAAAATAAATGTGATTATTTGTCTTGCTGATTAGCTTAGCCGTTAAGCCTTTAAATTGCATTACCAGAGATCATTTTAGTTATTTCAGCTATCAACAACATTTAATCTCCAGAACGAGGTCGATTACAGCCATTAACAATGAAGGAACTTTTAAATTTAAAAATGAATTTTAACTATCCATTTAGTTAGTTGTATGGACATATAAATTCCAACAAATAGCTTTTAAGAAAAATATTATGTAATGAAAAATATGCAAAAATGAAACAGAAACAAGAGTCCCAGCAATTCACGTTATCTTCACAGAATACACTGGCTGGAAAAATAATGCGGTACGGTTTTTCCTTTTATTCCTTTCGAGCCGACTTTTATCTGTCATGCGGGCTTGCATAATGTACATGTAGCTTTATAATCAATAAAATTAATTTTTCATAAAATATTTTGGGCACGGGCATTTGCAGAAAAATTTTTGGAGGGAAATTCAGGAGATCAGTAATTATATAAATATATAATTAAGGAATTTTTATTTAGTTTTTCTAATTTGGGGGTTCACAGGTAAATTATAAAATACAGTATTGCATCAATGCCAAAACCAGGTGAACTATTTACCTATTATGAATCAACTCAAAAACACATTTTTCTCGATTTTAGCGGGGTCATGAACTCTATCCCCCTACTCCCCTCGCAAACGCCAATTCTCTTGGATTCTCGTTCCTGAAGTAACTATGCAGATCCGTTTTCGTCATCTGAGATATTCGCCATTTTTTCTTCAAGGCAGCATTCGAGGTTATTAAACTGAACAGGGAAGGTTTTCATTAACGGATTTTGTTTCCTCAGTTGTTTTGAAAATTTATAAAATCAGTTTAAGGAATATAACATTCTAAGAAGTCACCTGATATTTACTTTATTTTCTTCAAATTATAGTGTAACTACTGTACATAGTTCAGTTAATGCACAGACTAATAATTCAAATTTATTTTATTTCATAGTATTAAACAGTTAATTGCAAAAATAAAGTTCTTAAACCAAATTTAGAAAGACATTTTGTCGCAGTTTCGAAGTTTAAGGGTGGGGGAATTGTTTTTCATTTAACACGAATATTACTTTAGTATTGCTAAAAATAGTAAATAAAAGATTAAATCAAGCTTGGTTTGCGTTTCGTTCCCATTACGGTTCCGACATGAGTTACTGCTGCATATAATAGGATAAGATACAACTTCTTGGCAAAATGCCAGAAAAGGTGCAGTCGATACTGAAACGTCATCGATTTGTTGAGGAGGCAGATTATGGGGGGTCTCTCCCCTTCTTTTCCGGACGGTCAATGGGTGTGCAAATCTAGGAATTTACGGAGCAATGCCCTGTTTATGTTTTTCAGAATTCCTGAAGTCGTCTGGAAGTTTGAAGGTAAACAAGTGCCGAAAACAAAAGTGTTCAACATTTTTTCTTTATAAGAAAAGATGTAAATCGTGTTAAGCCACCGTATCTAGATTGTTTAAATTTTCTTAAGTATAATCAGATTACAGGGAAGAGTTAAAAATTATTAAAACCGAATAAAATAAATACCGAGCATTAGTTTCATGCATTGAAAATTGCTGTCTTTATTTCTTTTATGTAAAATGTATTTTTAGAAAGGAACACATAAATTGGTAAAAGATTATATCCAAGAGACGAAGAGGAAGCGGATATAATTTTTTTTTTTATGTTCATAAAAATAGTTAATTATGTATGGATTAGTAATCAGGTACTTAAGGAAAAAAAATTTTATTTAACTATTAGCAATTATGAATTTAAACTCTTGCTCATTTAAATTATTTAGCACATTCAGTTATATTTCTCATAATTCGAAACTTTTATCATGTTATTCGATGAGGGGTAGGGCTATGGCGCCCAGGCACCCTGGTGGTTAAGCACCGCAGTTCAGTTCAATAAATATACCAGAAAGCAAGGGAGGAGTTGAGACATCGAAATAGCTTTTTTTAAAAAGTTTAAAATGCTCGTCAGAATCCTTTCAAGTAAATGTATCATCACTAAAATAATAATTAAAAAATGTTATTAATTATATAACCGTGCTTATTGGAATTATCATCATAACGAATACACATGAGGAAGGTCGATAATTTCAACTTCATTAAAATGTATCAGTTTATAATTTTAATGAATTAACCTTGCTTCCAACTTTGCGCAGTGGTCTTTTGTTTCTGATATTATAATTCTTAAGTTATCTGTACTAAGTTTTTTTGATAATGGACCTTCTTGATATGTAACCCTGTTGTTGAAAAAAAAAAAGTTTGTAATTCTGTAATGTTTTTGTAGAGTCTTGCATGTACTCTTCGTTTAAAATCCAGATGCTTAACTCGGCTCGATAAACGTTTCTATAGCGTTCTGAAAATAATTACGCATTTTAACTTTATAGTTATTGGTGATTACCGTATACACGTCTTTCTACCCCGAGACAGCAGGCACATTTGTCATGTCTCCATTTTATATTTAAATATATTCAAATGTACATTTATTGATATGATCAAAAGCGGCAATAAATACGAGATAAGGAAGTACCTTTATCAGTGATAGTATTTGCTGCTGCCCTTGCAATGAATTATTAGTATTTTAATGTTGATGTCCTGGAGTGCTTTCTCATTTTTAAGAGTAACTCTGATCTTTTCAAGAATTCTTCTGTATTGAGTATGAAGAACACCTGTAAATCTTCGCGTTAAGTAAATAAAATTCTTTCTTTTGTTTGCTTCTATTCTTACGCATCTTGAAGTCGATTTTAAATTTAAATGTGGAGATAAGAAGTTATTTGGGTTATGTTGCTAGATTTGTCTGTTATTCTTTTCGTTGCAATCGCTATGTTTTCGAGTTACGTATTTAAACATTAATATAAAAAAAAAGTTCTATTAATAGATAGATTTGATTATAAACTTTTTTTTTTATGTCAGTCGATCGAAGTTATATTTCGATAACATATTTTTAATATGTTATTGAATTTTGCTCACATGGAATCAAACGTCTATTACTGTAGCAAATTTGTTAAAAATGTTATTTTGTGTGTGTTTCCAGAAAAAGCTGCTAAACACTTTACATGACTTTACATGATTTTAAATACTGATTCAGGATATACACCTTTAAATTATAATGCTTTTAGAATGAAGTGCAGAATGCTATAAAAATTACTTCAATGCTCAGATGACTGTGGGATTCATAGATTTAATAGAGTAAAAAATTCCATTAATTTTTTTTTTTTTTTTTTTTTTGTTCTTTATTTAGCTAAAAACAATATTAAAATAATACACACACAAATAAATAAAAATAAAAATAATACCTTTACATACAGAATTTACAGATACTATTTACTTATAAGTTTATTTGTTGTTGATGGTTACTTTTTATTATACTTGGAAAAATTATACTTACATACATATGCTCTTAATATTACACATATCTGAATATTTAAATGATAATTCCATAACATAATAAAATTCAATCTATATCACAGCAAAGACAATACTTAAATCACAGTTCTTTTTATTAATTAATTTGCATAAGTAAAAACATAAAAATATTATTTAGCTTCAAATCTATAAAATAAGTCCTCTAGTAACAAACATGTGACAAACACATATAGTGAAAATAAAGATAAATAAATAAAAATGTTTTGCTTTTTTGTCTAATGTAGTGCAATTCAGTCTATTATATTCAAATTTTATTAAAACATACTGCAGTAATTGAATTTTTTCCATTATGCATCAAACTGCTTTATATAGAATGATATTATATTAGTTTTACTTTTAAAACTAATATAATATAATTAATTCTCATTTATATGTGGAGATGTTTGAATAAATGCAAAAAACCATCTGAATAAATCTTAGCCAACACTATTCAGATAGTATTCTTGTTTTCAAGGTATATCATTTTTATTTTGTTCTTTTTCCATTAAAGGAGCTAAACTAAGAGACTTATTTCATTTACATATATCTCATTGATATTATAAATATAGCTTAAACATGTTTTATGTGCATACTCAAAGGGGGATGGGAAGTAAGCCTTGATTCAAAATCTGTTTTAAAGCAATAAGTAAATAAATAAAATACACTGGTTCTATTAGAATGTCAAAAAATACTGTTATGTATTCTACAAACAAATACAAATTATCACATCATACCATATAACCCTGGTACAAAAGAAGAAATGTCTGATTAGGAACATACTCTATTTATTTGGTAAAAAAGAAGAGTAAAACATATGCAACATCTCATTATGAAAAATCCTGCAAGCCATTACAATACTATAAGACATTGATTAGTAAGGTAAACATCAGTTGATCATTCTTTCACAACAGCAATAAATGTTTCATTCAAAATTCCTAATAACATGCCAAAACAGATTCACAATTGATGCCTCATTTAAGGTCACACAAAAGTAAATCCGATTTAGCTGACTATGAGATCTTCTATTGTAGAGGACTTTCTAAGGAGAACTGGCTTGTATTCACATTACACATGGGGAAAAACCACAAAAAAACCAACCATGCAGCCAGCCTGTTCGGAAATAGAACAGAAGATGGAACTCCCAGCATTCAGTAACTTTAACCATTCAGCTGTTGGTGGGCCTAATTATTATTCGAAGAGACAAGCAGCAATTTTTTCAGTGACAACTACTCTACTTTTTTACAGACAGAACTGAACAGCAAAAATTTCTTAAACTCTTGATTAGATTCTAGTTTACTTTCTTCCTTTTAAAAGCAGGAGATGCAAAACTTTGCCACTGCTGCCTTTTATTTTGAAGAAGCTTCTTGAGATCAATTCCATGGGCAGTCAAATAATATTTTATTATCTTTGTTTTGATATTGCAACAGGAGGGAATATTTACCTTGCCTGCTTTCTTACAAATCATATTAACAAATTCCACATCCATAGTTACATTTCCATGTATTATTTCGTCTCGAAAATTTTGAATTATTTTTTCACACAGAAGGCACAATTTAAAAATTTCTGGAGGACATTTAAGCCCACCTAAATTTGCAAAATTAATTATGTACTGCTTATTTTCATCAATGGAAGGAGTATTTTGCTCACAAACTAAGAGAAACTGTGAGCATGAATTACAAGCATTTTTCAAACAGAATTTATTGCAGCTCCTGCAATATAACAGACGTTATTTTCCTCACTACGGGTGAGGTTCTGTAGAGATAGATCAGAAACTTCTGGTATGGTAACAGGCTCTAAAGCTTTTTTCTCCTTCAGAAATTCAAATTCATCTTTTGCATAGTGTAATAAGTAAATATCTGAATCAGTAGCATAACTGGAGTTTTTAATGTCAGATATAAACTGAGATAAACAGATAAGCTTTAATGCTTTCACAGCTTGCAAAGCACTTGGCCTCAAACCAGCTTTTTCTGCATATCTGAGAAACATTTTCTAGAGCATCTTGTGTCAATCTGCTCATCAAAATAAACTGAAAATCATTCAGAAAACATGCCTCTGCTAACTGTATGGCTGATAAAGTAGAAAGAATCAAACCAGTATGTAATGGTTTCCACCCTTTACCAATTTCTATAAGCTGTATAACATTAATAAATTCAAAAAGTAACTCAATTTTTTTGCTTTTATTTGTCACAGAAATTGAGTTCTTTCTACATCTAGAGGATAGCATTTGAAACCACTGACATATAAATCTTATCCACCATGCTGTTGTAAGAGCATTAGGGCTTATCTCTTTTAAAGCTACTGCCTTCTCCAATCCCACAGCTGTTTTAATTGAAAAAAACCTCACAGCAGAAGCAACATTCATTTTATCAAAATGTGAGGGGAAGAAGTCTTCTTTGCTGAGATGATACATAGTTCTCAAACCACAATTTTGGTTTGTTTCAGTAATCCAGATGTCTTTTATAAATCCTGCAGATACATGCAAAGTAACCAAATTTTCTTTATTGCAAACATAACTGGGCAGTTTTATACTATGATTAAGAGTTGCAGACCAGAGATTTTTTAAAAGATGTGGCACATCTGCAAATACATAAATAATTTTGCCCTTAATTTCAGTAGTGAAATTATTTCTTTGGTTTCAAGAAACAGATATTCCCAAAGAATTCCACAGGCTTCTATTTACTGCTGCCATATCGCTAACAATACCAACAACATTAAATCCAACAGAATTGACAGCTTCGATAACATTGACAACAAGTTGTTTGAGCTGGCATCCTGTTACCTGTCTAGTTATCTCATGGGCAACCACTTGCTTCCAAGCTTCAGACCTCTTAGTAAAATAACTAAATAGTGATTTCCTAATGTACATTTACCAATAAATTTATGTTTTGAAATATCAAAATCAGGATTGCCAGAAATCTCCATTTCATCCAATGATAAAATACAGTCTTTATCACTAGCATTCATTTTTTCTCCTTTAATTTTCAAAAGTTCAATCATGTCACTGATGACTCCAAAATTAATTTCAAGACCTTGAAGTCTTTTATTTAAAGTGCTGTGTGAAGGCACAGGAAAACCTATTCTGTGCAAGTAATTATAACCATGCTTGCCCAAGGCAAATCTAACTTTGAGGCCTTTTATTATTCCCCCGTTAGACCATTTTGCAATGCTTCTACGAGGAATTTTCAACATTGCTATTTGTTCATCTGAAAGAAATGTTTTCACTCCTTTCAGCAATTCCTCATGCTGTACTTGAAGAAGGTCATGAAGTTGAATTTCAGTGCTATGCCATTTTTTTAAAACATTAATTTCTTTCTTTTTTTTTTTTTTTGGTTGCTCTAAGTTCTTTCAGTAATATTTTGTTCTGGCATTGCAGAAGCGAGATCAATTCAGTCTGCTGTTTTATAAAATTCCTTAAAAGAACATCCTGGAATAAAGAAAAAATCTATATGAATAATCATCAAAGAAGGGGGGGAACACAACAAACAAACAAAAAAGATCTGAAAGGTTTCAGATTTTAAATTACACCCAGAGGGGCTTTTTGTGACATTTTGTGTTTTACCTTTATTTATTAAATATCAAGTTTTTCACACTTAAAATTCACTTCAACAGCAATATTGCAAGATAATTTTAAAATGAACATATCTTCAGAATTCCCGATTCATTGTCTCACACGCCGGAGATAAAACTGTCTTTTCTGTACAACATTGCCATTGCTCGCTTTGAAATCCTCAAGTTTGTTAATCAAAAATTCGTTAAAGTTTTACAACATATAAAATCTATATTAAAACAAATTTCAAATTCGGGCTTCCAGATGTCCATATTCACAGTAGAATTAAGTCATTCAAAATTTGATGGCTCTAGGTACCATTGTTTTATCAGAATGCGAAAACATACATGCATTTATGCAGATTCTTCACTATATAATAGGGTGATAATATTTGGTAGCAACAATTTGAAAAGTGATGCAGCCGTTTATAGTGTTTCAATAAAAAACGAAAACAATAGTCCTTCAGGGACAAAGCCCCTTTGGATTAAATGCCAAACTTAAACAGATAATAAATCCACAAAATAAAAATGCAACTTCCAGGTCTCTTTTCCTACACTGTGGTGGGTTTTTAAATCTGACTCTATTGTTTTCAGCATTTTCTAGATTATTTTTGTTTTATTTTCTAATATTTAAAATTTATTTCACTTAAAAATAGATTTTTAAAATTTATTTCCAGCTTTTCAAGGGATCGATTATCTCCATAATCATGAGCAATTTAATAACACAAATTATCAACTTATATCACAGCCTTCACAAATGCTGATGAAATTAATTAAAATTAATTACAATTTGGTTGCAAGATGAGTCTAAAGGTTGTTTTTGCAAACAAAACTGAAATTTACATAGAGAATTTGCAACTATTGATGAAATTAATTACATTCCTTTTACCAAAAAATTACTTTATAGAACATTTTAAATGTATATAAGGAAGCAATTTAATTATACATTAGTTATCAACTTACATCAGAGCCTTCACAAATAGATGGTATTTCATTGCAAAATGAGGCTAAAGGCTGTTCTTGCAAACAAACCTGAAATGTACACAAAGAATTTGTAAATGCTGATGAAATTAATTACATTCCTTTTACCCCCCCCCTCAAAAAAAAGTTAATAGAAACGTTTTGTATAAGCAAGCAATTTAATAATACACTAATTATCTACTTACATGAGATCCTTCACAAATAGATGGCATTTTATCACAAGATGAAGTTGAAGCTTGTTCTTGCAAACAAACCTGAAATATATATATAAGAAATTTAGAAATATAGATAATATAAACTACATTCATTTTAAGAAATAATTATTTTACATAACATTTTATAATTCATAAATAGATAATAAATTATTAACACTCAAAATTCAAAAATAATTCCATAGCACAGCAGCCAGATATAGTACAGCTGTTTAGCAACCATAAGACAAACAATTTCATATTTCAGAAAATGTATAAAAATTCATTAATATATGTAAAACATATGACATTTAATAGCTGCTCAAATGAAAACATAGCATAGATTCTTTACTAGCAGCTGTTATTTAATCAGAAGGTAATGCTAAATGTTGTTGCAAACATGTGTACTGTAATGTACACATTTGCAACCACTGGTGAAATGAAATAAAGTGCATGATTATGAATATGGAAACATTTAAAAAAAAACATAGTACAGTTTACGAATAGATGTTAAAAAACTATTAACATTTTTTTAGAAGTGCAATATGGCAATTTACATCAGATACTTCGGCAGCAAAATTTATTTCTCCAAAATATGAAGCTGAAGGTTGTGGCAAATAAACATAAAAGAAATTATAATATATGCAATATGTGGAAGTGAAAGAAATTATAAACTCTGATCAAATAATCATTACCATTTTAAAAGTAACTTTCAACTTATAAAAAAGCATAAATACATTGGACTGTTCATAGCATTCATACTTCTTACACATAAGTAAATATTACGTTAATATATTTTTAAATTTTAGAAACAGTGTTAATACTTTTTAGAAAAAGTTTATAATACTAAATATTTAATAACTGTTCAAATGAAGACTTACAACAGATGGTTCAGCAACAGAAATCGCTTCAGTTGATAAAGGTAAACTGTGCAGCAAGCCATCCTGAAGATGCAAAAATTATGAAACACATATAAGTAAGGATACCTGAAAATGCTGATAAATAAAATATACTTAATGTAATTTTAATAATAAATAATCCTAATAAGTTTTGTAAATCTTTAAACAAAAAATAACAACATTCAGACAAGACATATAAGACATTAAAATATACATTTAAATCAATGTATTATAACTATATTATTGTATTACTCAAGATTAAAGTTATTAATTTCAATATTATTTCTTTTACTTACTCCATACATATTTCTCTCTATTTATCTGGAATTTAAAATTAAGCAAAAAAGCAACTTTAGTTTAATACAAATTTTGATTTAAACTCTTTTGACTTTGAAGGCAATCAGATACAGGTTTCTTTCTTTTAGGAGCAAATTTGAAGAAACCAGACCCATGTATGACTGTCCTCGAAAAACTACAAAAACTTTGGTTGATCTTTACAATATGGTAACTGGTAGTTTGGCGACATTTTGGAGGCGATAAAGGTTACTACCTGGGACTTTGGTAATAATGTGAGCAGTACTCAGTTCCGATTACGCATTATTTTGTGTGAGGGAAATGAGAGATCATGGGATATGTCATGTGATATTAATGGACGAATTACGGTTCTTTAATCGGAAAAGGGGGAAAATCGGGAAAAAATCTGGAAATTTTGTATTTGGTTTATTCTGTGTTGTGTGAAACAGTGTTCGTGAATTTTTGGATCCCATGGCCGTAACTAAAGAAAAGTTTATCGGACACGTAATCAAGATTCTGAAGAAGATGAGGTAAGTTAGTATTTTTAATTATTTGAGGATATTATTTTTATGCATTGTTCTAAATGTAAGGTGGAAGTAAAGGAATTTGGTATTATTGGGAAAATTGTTATTAGCAATGATTTAGTTTAAAGTAATTAGGATTGTAAGGTAATTTTTATTAATTTAATGTATGTGCTCATTTATATTTTAAGTAGTGTTTTTGAATTTAATTATATTTTAATTAAATGATAGTTATTTTGTGAATTTTATGTTTGTAGGAATTTGGTATACGTTTCAGTTGAAGTAAACGTGCATGGAAATAATTTAAATATTTGATACTAAGTATTTGTAATGCTTGCGGTATGAATTCGTTGGTGACGTGTATAATGTAATAGATGATTTAGAGGTAAAAGTTTTTGGATATTTTATTTATTTTATATGTGGAAATGTTCATATTTGGAAAGGGTAAATACTTTTTCGCGATCAGGTAATTTCATATATGTTCTTTTTACTGGGTTTAAAGATTGAGAAAATTGTCATGTATTTTCGTGAAATTTTTCTAATTTATGAGAAAAAAGCAGTGTACATGGATATATTGAAGAGTGTGCGCAATGCCATTTTTTTGCAATTCTGGGATGTTTCTTTAAGTAAAAATAAGTCGACGTGTACATGGTTTAGTGATATTTTAATTAAATGATAGTTATTTTGTGAATTTTATGTTTGTAGGAATTTGGTATACGTTTAAGTTGAAGTAAACGTGCATGGAAATAATTTAAATATTTGATACTAAGTATTTGTAATGCTTGCGGTATGAATTCGTTGGTGACGTGTATAATGTAATAGATGATTTAGAGGTAAAAGTTTTTGGATATTTTATTTATTTTATATGTGGAAATGTTCATATTTGGAAAGGGTAAATACTTTTTCGCGATCAGGTAATTTCATATATGTTCTTTTTACCGTGTTTAAAGATTGAGAAAATTGTCATGTATTTTCGTGAAATTTTTCTAATTTATGAGAAAAAAGCAGTGTACATGGATATAGTGAAGAGTGTGCGCAATGCCATTTTTGTGCAATTCTGGGATTTTTTTTTAAGTAAAAATAAGTCGGCGTGTACATGGTTTATGTGTATGTGTTATTTTGAAAAACGCGTAAGGAGTATGGTATTGTGCACTTTTCTCAATTTTGCAGTGAATATTTGTCATGATTAAGCAGTTTTGTTAGATAAAATTTCTAGCATAAGTGTAATTCCGTTAGTAGATTGTTGGAAGAAGTGTTCAGTAGATAAAAAGAAAAGAAACATGTCTTTACTTCGTGAAGACAAAATGGCGGCGGGGGGGGGGAAAGTAGAGGGTTGCTGTAGGAGAGTTGGTCGCAAAATTTTCGCCAAAAAAACGCCAAGTTACCATAATGTAAAGATCAACCAAAACTTTATCCAAAAACTACATCAAATTGAGGTTTTATGCCTAATTTTCAATATATGATTATAATAACAAAGTACATACTTAATTATATATATAACAACAGCAAAATTTTAATTTTTTAATCTAATCTTAGGGACTGTAATTACAGCTTTATCACATAATGCCTTAATTTCAATATTTTGATTCTTTTATAAAGCAATTTAGTCCATTTGTAATAAAAACATATTTTTTTTATGAAAAACCATAAAAATAAAAAACACATACATTACAAAAATTGGATGTAACTGAACGGTGCTTTGGTAAACCAATGCCTTTTAGATGCTGTGGGGTCAACAGTTGTGGGGGATTAGGCACATTGAAAAGAGTTGGCACAGCATTGGGCTTGAGCTTTTTACGCCCATTTTGCCTAGAGCATTCAAATTGATTTTCTTCAAAAGGTACCTGCATATTTAACAAAAGCATGCATGAAATTTAACATTAAAATCAGAAGCACTAGTATTTAATTACAGTTACATATATTATATTAATTTAAGAATGTAATTTTCTGATAAATTAAAAATTTTTTTTATGAAAATAGAACAAAATTTTTAAAAAGTAATCATGTTTGTAAAACTACTTAAAACATATTTCCTGCTCACACACTAAAAATAAATTTAAAGTACCTATAGTTAAAAATATAACATTAAGATTTACTACTACAATAAAGGATAATAATGGGATCAAAACGATTCATCGAATATTTAAATTAATATTTAACTTCTTAAAAATGTCTAAAAATACAGAATATATTTATCTTACTATAAAGAAAAAACAAAATCATTTATTATTTGGATCATACCATCCAGTTTTTAACATTGGCGCCAACTATCCGATTTGGCGACAATACATCAGAATCAAAACATAGAATGCTACTTTAAATCACCAATCGTACAATAAAATTAAAGAAAAAGGCACATCACATTTGTAACTGAGCACAAAGTTTACATGAAATGTATGATACAAATTTTACAAACGGTATAAACTTTTCACGATAACAAAAGAAACAACGATATTTTACTGCACAAACACGTACACATTCCGCAGTTGATTTTGTACTTATAAAATCAGTTGATCGTCAATAAGTGACAGTTAAATGAAAATAAATATTTTAAAGTACCAAGAAGAGTAATTTTTCTAACATTCTATGGAAAAATACGAAGCTGAACTTACTTCACAAAGATAGGCTCCTGGGCCCGGGATCCATTGATCTCGACGAGAATTAACTATCCATTTTCTTCGTCTTTCTTCATTTCTAGGGAAACGAAACATCCTAAAGTTATTTTTAGACTGATTCGAACAATTTGGTGCAGCACAACCACCCATATTTCTGAAAATTAGGTCGGAATCGATCCACAAATATGTCAAGAAATCAGTGCTAATCCAATAGCGAATACCAACAAGTTAGCTTCAAAATGGATGATGATTCAGCTCCCCTTTATAGTAGCCTTAGTACAGGTATGTTTGCAATCTAGTGACGTCACATACTTACACTTTGCAATGCAGTGACAGGACAAGAAGTTACACCCACAAGCAGTTGTGAAAACTTATGCTTTATTAAGGTGTGGGTGATAAGATTTCCGTAGGTTTTTGTGCTGTTTAAATAACTTTATCAGATAACAGCTTGATCAGAAGATGTGTCAGAGGGGAATAATTTTCTGAGAAGAATGCTGTCGGAAAGGGACTGCAGCTTGCTGATAAATCTAGAATGTCAATTTATTCTACGAATTAGTATGCCATTCGATTAGCTTCAGTAACAGTCTATTCTGAAAAATTATCCACTGTAATCTCAAACTATTTCTTCAAGATGTAGTTAGTATATCTTAGGAAATCTGAAACTGCCGCATGTTGTTTTAACATAGCTGTCTCCTAATCCCTTTATTCGTTTAAAAATGGCGAATGATATCTAATGCGAAAGTCAAATGATATATAATGCCTCATTCTTGAAGCATGTGAAGTTTATAATTGCAAATGCATAAAACAACCACGGGAAGTAGATTTTTAAATTTTGAGAGTTCTGTTTGTTAGAGTATATTCTACAGAAAATATATATGCTACTTTTATTTATTTATATTTCAAATGCAGGCTTATGGGTGAAAGTCTTAGGCAGAAGCAAAAATGAGATGCAGTACAAATTGCAAATACAAAATACTGGTCAGTCGTTTTTCCTACAAGTTACGAGGAATGAAAAGTTAATACCAGACAATGCCATGCACAGTAGACATGCGGAGGGCGTTTCCTACAGATAGGGCACGGCGAAACGTAATCAAATGAAAAACAAATGTACCTTATCTATAGAATGGCCCGGTAGCATATTTCACAAGTGCACATCAGCGTAGCCACTGAGAGAGGGGTTTCCAAAATGGAGCAATGAGCTTCTATTGCTCTTGTGACGCTGAATTTTCGTGCATGTGAGCGTATGTTGTTTTCCTTTTAATTTGAATTGGTTTCGCAGTTATAATTGTATTGCGTAATAGTAGAAAATCTCGTTGTGCTTTCGTTTTATGAGTTTAATTAATCGCTGACATTTCACTTTCGCGATTTTTATCACTCATTGATATTTGGATTTATGTTCACGGCATATTATCGCTCTTTACATCGAGAAAATTACTCAGGCTCCAATTAGCCTCGAATATTATACATTTACTAACAAATGTGAATTAAGAGAATTCATGTGTATAGTTTTTTTTTAATTTAATTTTTATTTTTTATTGAACTGAGAAGAACTGGAAGTGTTACAATGAATCTAGTGTTTTCTTATTTCAGTGCTTGCATTCTTTTGATTTTGAAAGTGTAAGATTCAGAATACATATTGTGTATGATCTGATTACGTCCATTGTTAACATTAAAAGTTACATGAGAATTAATTGAATATAATCGTTGTGAATAGATAAATTCATTCTGTATATTTAAGAGTGAGCAGTTATTAAATGTGAAATTTAACATACTAAATGCAAATTAGTGAAGTGAATGAATGAATAAAACTCTGAATAAAAATTATGCATTGGCTAGTATAGTAGAACATCGTTTTCATATAGATTGCAATAAAGTGCTGACTTCTATTTACATATATAACTGGTGTAAATATTTTTCTTATATGCATAGTTTTATGTAAAGATGGCATTTGGGCTCAGATGTGTATCACATATTTATTTCGTCTTATTTATCACTTATTAAGTAATATTTCGCATGAATATTTTTGCTGAGTATCCAACATGTGTTTGTATTTATTTCAAATTCTTTCAACCGGGTAGTGAAATCTTTCCAATTGCTTATATTTGATCTAACTTTGTAATGAAAATTTTCAGAAGAAATAGACGATGTACAGAAATTTGTGCAGAAAATTGCGTGGCAAAATATTTTCAAACATCTTGCTTAAATCTTAAAGCGTGGGAGAAAGGTCATATGACATGACAGAAATATTACTGGATGCTCATTGGTCCACCCTAGAAGCCACTCCTTCGGTGGCTACACAGATGTGCACTTGTGAAATATGCAGCCCGGTAGTTGGTAAAATGAAAGAATTTTCTGGCATGCAATGGAATGTATAAATCGGTGTTGACTTTGTTAGATCCAGTTCTTAGATGTATTTTCCTTTCTCTGCAGGAATGTCCGCAGTCTCATAACCAAACGATGATAAATAATATGCAGAAATGCAATTTTCCTGTGATACTTGAAGAAGTGACTTGAGAAAATTCGGTATTCCACAACTTCTTGATTAATTGCTGGCCTGTGCTGATTCGTAGTACCCAGTTTAGCTGTTCCAGAGCTAGAGAGGATCTCACTTTTTGTTGAGGATTCTTCAAGTAGAAGTCATGAAGCAAAATTTAAAGCTTTTAATTTTCTGTCAAAAGCAGTTTTGAATTGACCAAGGGTTAGGTAATAGGAGAAGGTTCGCAGAAAATTCCAGTTCTATATTTTTCAGTGCTGTAAGTATAAAAGCTTATTATTTCCATAAGCATGTAACCAAAACTGTAGAGAGTATTTGCTTCTAATGATATTCGTTATCATAAAATAAGAGTATCAGGACAGGTATCACATTTAGAAACTGCCTAAAGAATACCGAGAGAAAAAATAGGATACCTGATTTTAATAAGATTTGGAGGGAGATGCAGAGTGTTTAGAGAAAAATTTATTGTATATATATATCCTTTCTGTGTCGTTTTTCAGTAACATGCTTTTCTCCAAAATCGGCAAAAAAAAAAAAAAAATTTGATAAGTGTCTCATAAATTCTTAAAATGACAAGACAGATTTATTTCATGGTGCATTCTTTGCCAGTGCAGGGAAAAGAGCATCTGTTGAAATAGTTCGAGTAGAAGCTGTGAATGATACTTAAAACCAATTTATATATATATATATATATATATATACTGAGCATTTGCTATAGTTATATAGAGGCCATAACAAGCTTAGTAAAAGTCTTATAAATGGTGATTAGCGAGATCCCTCACAACCTCATCTGGCATCAGCCGGTCTTTTTAAGTTAGATCAACATTTATACTCTAGATCTTCAATATGAGATCTCCAGATTGCGTGGTAATCGAAAGTAACCTATATAGGTACCTGCAGTTTTGACAAAGTAGTCTTTAACAATTAAATTTTTATAGACCTAATATCAGAAATAGAATTTTACAGTCAATGAAAACTGAATAGTGAAAAGCACCTGACCATCTGATTCTATGTTTAGATTAAAATATATTCGAGTTAATAGGCTGAATAAATGATAAATGAACATCATATGACATTGGACTTAAGTAATGAATGTTTAATGTGACCTTAATGATAACGTCTTCGTGTTTTCCCCATTTTTAAGTGTATGTGTGTAATTTGAATTCAACATGGACAAATTCTATGAGAGAGTGAGATAAGGGGTGCATTTTTTTAAAATGCCCTTTGAGTCCCCTTATGCGTGTGTGTGTGAATTACAGGGCAGGGAATAAAGTATCTGTCAGATTTTATGATGGTATTACAAGAGAATGGTATATGAGTACTCAAAAATAATATTCATCTAGCAAACGATGTGGTGCAGTTTCCTAAAACATAGTTACATCTTAAAAATTACTTTAGAAAATATATTCCTTTTCTAAATCCCTAGACTTTTTTCAGTAAGGGTACGCCATTTATAAAAGTGTATGTTGGGCCACAGAAAGTCTGCAGTCCATTACAGTTTATGCAATCATGCAGTCATGTTACGGAAATTTCACACAACACCCTGCAACCCAACAGTATGTAGCTTTTCATTTCAGCTGGATGATGTTAACTATAAACACGGGAATAAGGAGAAGTATTCTTATGTTATTCCTTAGGTTTGTATCTCCTTCCTAGCAGCTGCATACTTCTAAAAGTATGTCAAGACTAAAATATATTTTGGAAGTTAGTCGTTCCAAGACGTCTACAGTTCATTTTGGACTGTAGCCAAATCTAAAGTATATTCTAGACCATCGAATGTATCCAGGAGCGTAAGTAATACATTATGTGTGAAAGTCACTTGATCGAATTGAGGATAAAAATCAATCATTGAACATTTTATTGTTTACAGTTCACCAAATTATGGAAGGCGTTATTATCTCTTAAAATTTGTTCTTTTACTTTATAAATGTTTACAGCTTTGAATTCCATTTCTTTTTCGTACCGTGAAGTATTCCATTTTTACTGGTATTTCTTTGTTTATGAGAGCCTGCGGTAGGACTTTCCCTTTTGATTCAAAATCGATATTGGTACGTGAACAGAAAATTTTTTTCTTTTAAAGCTCACTTTGTCAGGTGAAGAAAATATTTCATTTGCTTAATCTTCAGATTTTCACCCAGTTCTCGTAAATTCTTGTATTCTTTTACTGTAACTGAACATTTTTTTTAGCTTCTCAATCGAAAATTAACGAATGATTAAAGTAGGAAAAGTTAAAAATAAATTTACACTACTCATTAAAAAAAATCAGTCAGTCTCTCAGTTAAAATAATCAGTCAGTCAAATAAGTCGGTGCAGAGTTAAGTCTAAATGAAATTGCCATGGAAATAACGTAAGACCACATCTTCTTATTTCCGTGTATATAGTTAACATCATCCAGCTGAAATGAAAAGCTACATACTCTGGGTTGTAGGTGTTACAGGAAAGTTTCGTAACATGAATGCATGACTGCATAAATTGTAATGGACTGCAGTCTTTCTGAATAAGGTGATAGCCCAACATACACTTTTATACATGGCGTACCCTTACTGAAAGAAGTCTGGGGATTTAGAAAAGGAATAAATTTTCTAAAGTAATTTTTAAGATGTGACTGTGTTCTAGGAAACTGCACCGCATCGTCTGTTAGATGAATATTATTTTTGGGTACTTGTATACCATTCTCTAGTAATTCTCTGGTAATACGATTATTGCAGCCGCCAGTCTAAGATTGAATGTGGTAAGAAAAGCAAGTGGACATTGGAATTTTTTAAATATTTAGTATCTTTAATCTGTTGCTAGTAAACTTTATGGTACTATACGGTTTCGAAGACCGTAAAAATATTTCAGCGAAAATGTATGCGCAAAAATGCCAAATCTAGCAAGCGCGCCAAATTAACAGCGCGCCAAATCTAGCATATGCGTTGATTTCAGATTGCGTAAGTTTATGTAGTTCTATATTTCTTAAGACGCCATTGAAATACTAGTTTAATTTTTAAATCCTTTTTTGATTTTAAATCCTTTTTTGATATCCTATGGATTTAACAATTTGGGAATTGCCCATGACGAAAAGTCGGCAATAGAATTTTGGGTAAAGTGCAGAATCACCGACTGCTTCACGCGTTTTCAAGAATTGCACATACTCGGTATCCATATGCAGATCTACCTATTTTCATTAAAAAAAAAAATCCCAGAATTGCACAAAAATGGTACTGCGCACTCTCTTGACTTTGTCTATGTACACATTGACCTATTTTCACTAAAAAGTAAAAGAAAATTTACAAAAATCCAATTGTTTTTACCCTTGTAAAAAGCGGCAAACAAATAAGTGAGCGATTCTGCATTTTACCGAGAATATTTTCAAAGAAAAGACATCATTCATTATAGAAAATTGCGTTTGAACAACCAACGAGATGAAATTATGTTCTAGCGATAAGTCGGTAGCGAAATAGCGATGCAGGTGTCCATTCAGTTATGTTTAGCAATTTTTATATAAATTATAATAATGATCTGAAATAGTTATTTACTCTTATGCTTCCATTCAGTCGTGTTTAACCTTTTTCATATAAATTATAATAATAAAAAAGTATTATATTAAATTAAACTTTCATCTAAATTAAAACATCAATCTTAGATAGTTATTTACTATTATACTTCCTTTCTTGCCACAATTATTAGGGTTGCCGCACTTATTTTTGGCAGCATTGGCGTCAACAATAGTTTGGCGATTTTTTACAGCCCTCGAAACCGAATAGTACCAACTTTATTTCTAATATTTTATCCCAAGACTAAATGCATTATTCTGCACAAAGTTTGCTGTGTATGCCTGTACAGTCAAAAGTCGTTAATTTGGACACCCATAATCCGGACCTCAAAGCTAAAAGCTTTCTGCGCATGCGATGCGTTGGCACATGCGCACAGGCGTTTTACGCATGCGCATAAGACCTTGAGTACTGCGCATATGCGTGTGCGCAAGTGCAGAATACGTTTTCGCCTGCGCGTTTAATGTATAACGGACGGTGTAAGCTAAAATTATCTAATTATATATTTTAGTTAATGTTAATAATTGCATTGTTCCTTAAACTTCGAATTGGATCCTGCTTATTATTTTTTGCAGACTGTAAGAGCAATTTTATAAAAGTAAACTTGAACTTTCGATTATGTCAAATAGAATTTCCGATGCTGGAACTTCCAAAGGATCTACAAAACGATCTACAAAAAGTATGTTTCGATGTCCAACAAACAAAAAGTGGAATTGCTGCAAAAAATGGATAAAGACATGAAGAATGTGACAGAGAGGTTAGTGAAAATGAAAAAATTTCGATTGGCAAGTTAGTCGCTATTCTCGGCACAGCAATTAACGGGACTTGAACAGCGGAACTTTGTAACTGAACAAGAAATTATGTCTGTTTATAGAATTAAAGAGAAAGTATTATCACATAAAACGAAGCAATTTAAACAACTTACATTGAAAGAAATGTTTAATAAAGTAAACAAATAAATATTAAGTTTTTTTGTTTGTTTGTTTGTTTGTTTGTAAATTTTGATACCCTTTAGATCATAATTGCTCAATATTTTATAAATTACGGTTTCATATTTTTAATTTTAGAATTTCTGCATGCCATCTTACCAGATTTAAACTGATGATCTATAATCCGGAAAAATCGATAATCCGGAATCGCCGAAGTCCCGACGAGTCCGGATTAACGACTTTTGACTGTACTATATATATTATTATATATATTACCTGGGTTATATATATTAAGTGTGTGTATGAGGGCGTGTTGTACACTTTTTATCTAATCGGGAATGCTTGGAAGGTGTATGTGTACGTCTATGGCAAAATGTTTATTATCTCCATTTGGGAGAAAGAAGAAAGCACGTTTTTTAGTCATTGTCAGTTGGTGAACGTATTTATGTGTTAGGAATTTCATTTTGTGCCACTGTATAGTTGAGGAATTTGGGGACTGATTGCAGTCTTGTGTTTGTAGGGCGATGATCGGTGCCTGACGACTGAAGAATGAGCTGTATCGAGCTGCCACGACCGAGCAACCTGCTCAGTGTCAACCCCCTGTAAGTCCAATTTTCTCATTACGATGTGAGTAAATTACATTCTTTGTCATTGTCGATCAATAATCATATGCAATCGCAGTAACATATGACAGCTGATGCGGACATATAAAAACTTAATCTTCAAAAAATTCGGAAACAGTAAAATCAGCTGAAGACGAGCACGCAAGTTTATAGAGGTCTGAAGTATTCATTTATTAACAAACCGTGCATGGTTATATATTTTACGTGTATATAAAAGGTGTAGATCTGCATTTAACAGATAACAGGTCTGTTCGAACGTTTTAAAAACCGTCAGCTTATTACGAATGATGTCACTATGTACTGTTGGCTCGATGAAACGGAAATAGTAAATCTAATATTCTTAGAGATGAAAAACTCGCAATTGACCCCAAAACTGTCTACACTCAACTGGCAACTCTTAGTTGACCAATTGGCAAGTTGCGGTAAGCATACCAAATTGCGAGCGCAATAACGTTAGCAGTAAAAGTGTGAAGTTCCTCATACGGCTTAGTAAATTATACACATATTTTGCTGTGCTTAATTTAAACTGATTTCCTCGAATTTAATTAGATATGTATTTTCTCACTCAATCAATTCAGTTCTCAGTTCGCAGAAAGGAAAGGGGGGTGGAAAAAACATGCAAACTCAAAATATTTTCATTAAAAATTGTAAAATACAGAAAAACCTAAAATACCAAAGAGTTAAAAAAGCAGTTAAAAGGAAAAAAATATTTACAATTAAAACTAATTTCTACGCAAGAACAAGCAGTTCCAGTGGGCAGAAAGGCAGATTTTTCGGTGCACAGACATTTAAAGTGTAACCTATGGTCCCATTGGACAGAAAGACACTGCAGTTGGTCCACCAACTGAATTAGTTCACTATGCAAAATAGCCGCCACGTTAGGCCTAGCGACACTTTTAAATCGTTGATAATTCTAAAACTATTGCATACAGATTACCTAAAGGCATAAAAACCCAAACCTTATCGTAAGAACAACATAATTCAATCACATTTAAAGCAAAAATCCATAGTTTACCAATGTATAGGAACAAAAAAACAGAGCTCACGGAGCCGTAGCATTGTTCTAACATCACAATGTTAACAAAAGTTCTAACATAACTTTTGACACAAAAATTGGACTTTTTCTGAAATAACATACCAATTTTTTTCCATATTTTGATTCTACGATTCAAATTATGCTTAGATATTAAATTTTGTAAAATTTGATGTGACATTTACGGAGAAATTCAAAAATTAATCTTGGCAAATTTTTTTTAGTTTGCACCAAGAATAATTCACTTGGTAAACTTTTAAACATGTGGCAACCAATTTTCCTTTCCCTTTCATTATGCCAGAGCGGGATAAAATGTACCTGGTTCCTAACTTTTTACATTTTGCACGAGTGGAAAAAAAGTCTGTTTCTACTTCCAAATAATTTTAACCCTTAGCTCTCCGTTGGCTCTGCTATGAAGCTATCCATCATTTGTTCCATAACTCTCTAGGCTCTGCTGCAGAGCCTAGTGTTTTTAGCATGATGTTACGGAATCGTTGGCGTTGGCAATTGTTGTCTGTAGTTAAAATGTGCTCAGTCTCCCTACTGTTACGATTGAAACATTACTTGAAATAATTATTGTGATGAGAATATAGAGTTGAGTGATAGTAAAGATGTGTTTGATTTTTCATTGTTAGAAGATATTGTGGAAGACAATGTTGATTATAATTCTGACACTTCAAGTAGTAGTTCCGAAATTATACTACCAAAGAGACGACGAATGGTAGTTATTGAAAGTGAAAGCGAAGAGTCGCCAGAAGATTAGATGAATGGAGCGATGTCACGGAAGAATTAGATATTCCGGATAGAATACATTTTTGTGTATCGCCAAAGATCACTGGACCACAAATTCCTACAAATATTTTATAGCCGACACAATATTTCAAATTATTTTTCACAAACAAACTGGTAAATGAAATTATAAAAGAAACCAACAATTATGCAGAAGATGTTCTAAAGAATAAAGAAATAGCTAGTAATTCTATTTGGAAAAATGTGGCGTGCAGTGGAAGAGGATGAGTTTTGTACTTTTATTGGAGTTATTATCAATATGGGTACGATACCCCTGGCGAATATGCAGGATTATTGGTCAGTTAAGGAGAATAGTCACATCCCTTTCTTTGGTAAAATATTTACAAGATAGAGATTTATGCAGATATTCTGGATGCTGCAATTAAAAACACCGGATCCTGCGAAAATGTGCCGGAGTTGCTGGTAGGCAGTGGTACAAAAACGTGCGGAGCGCTAAGGGTTAACAAAGTGTCTAAACCACATTTGATATTTTATCGCTTTCAACAAATATGCCAAATTTCAAAATGGGCCAATATATGAATTCACGTATATCTTCAGAAATTTTGAATAAAAAAACTGTAATTTTTTGCAGGTATGCCTAAAAATAAGTCTACTTTAAGATGATGGTAAAATTTTTATAGATTATAATTCAAAAATGTTCTTGAAAAATTTATAAAAATTAGTTTTATTTAAAATGAACCTGAATTTCGAAATGTGAAAAGAAGAATCAAATAAGTTTAATAAAAAAGAGATATTTATAAATATATATACCAAATTTAATTAACATTGAGGAGCTAAAACTTTGAGAGCTAATTTTTTTAAACTGCTGGTGTGATTTTTACAAACCTTGGTAGTTTGGCATAATTTGAGTCGTAGAATCGAAATATGAAAAAACGTTGGTATGTTATTTCAGGAAAAGTCTGATTTCTTGTCAAAAACTTATGTTAGAACAATGCTATATATAAAAATTATGTATATTCTAAGTCACGCTTTCGAGACATTAAAAACCCGATTTGAATTTTGCCAATCGGCCCAATAGAACAGAAGATATAGAACTCTCCCCCCTTTCTTTTCGCAGTGTACATTTATGCAAATTCTTCATTATTTAATTTCTTTAAATGTAACACAGGGGAATAATATTTAGTGTCAACCATTTGAAAAGTGAACTGTCATTTATAGTGAATCAACACAGAATGCCAAAACGAAATTAATAGTCTTTCTGAGGAAATTGCCCCTTTGGACTTTAAATTGTTGTTTTATGTTTTTCTGTATTTTACAGTTTTTAATAAAGATGTTTTGTGTTTTTATGTATTCTTTTCTAAATTGTGAAGTGAGAACAGAATATATCTCTAATGAAATTCGAGGAAATAATTTTAAATAAAGAATAAACATTTTGTTTAACTTCTGACAATGTCAAACATCGCTGTCTATTAGCACACATGGGAAGTGTGGGTCTGCAGGGTGCTTGTGTCCTTGAATGTTGTAAGCAGTCTTGGTAATTAAATGTGGGTCTGTTGGATTTGATAGAATGTGGGTCTATTTCATAGCAGCCTGCCTTAACCATCATTGCAAAAGCGCACTTATGCAATCATATTCAATATTTGAACACAGAGGCAGCATAACTCCTGCTCTAACATTTCATTTTCACAAAGAGTTTCCTCTTCTAAGTTTTCATGTTTGTTTATTCAGGGTCCTAATTTGTTTCATTTCTGATAGGCCTTGGGGAGTGCTACGCATCTCCTATGAGAGCATTTTTAATGCAATATGATGGGATGCAACTGTTTGGCACAATTGAGCACATGTTATGGTTGCAGTTACAAGCCCTGTGTTGATATGATGAAACATTGGGTGGATGCTTTGAGTCTCAAGTGCCCGATTTACGTATAAAGTAGACAAATTATAACTTAGGGACCCTCCAAAAATTAAAAGTATAGTATAAATAGTATTAAAATATATTATAACAGATCTTTGTAATTTTAAAAATAATTAACAAGTGTGTTACAGAAGCCTTGTATTCCTTGAGTTATTGATTTTATTTTCAGTGTATGGATAATTTAGGAACATTAACAATTCTTGTTTGTCTTTATGTCATAATGGAGTCGATAAATGTTATGAAAAAAACTCTGAGAAATAATTCAATGTAAGAATAGAAACTAAAGGGCTGAAAGTTTTAAATAGCTAAAATGAACTCACATAGTTAAAATAAATATATAAATTTATAAATTTCATCTTATATGTTTGTGGTTACTATATTATCTGCTATGAAAAATGATGAAAATATCTTAAAAAACTGTAAAATGCCTAAAGAATGCATAATGTATTTCTAAAAAAATTGAGTGAAATAACTTGGTAAAGTAAGTACAGTTAAAAAAAAAAAAAATTATAAATCGGCGTTCAGTAATTAAATTTTTGGGGGGAATTTAAAAGAATACATAATTTATTAAATGAACAATTAATTAAAGTATATTATTTTCTGATATATTTTTAATTTCTTTATAGGTGTGGTAAGCCTAAAGACGGGGATATATCCTATCAGTTGCTTCTAGGCACCTCAGCATCCTCTGTTGAATCCGATGCTTTCTCCCCTTACGCATCTCAGAAAAATTCCACAGATCATCCACAAGAGGTAAGTTATTTACATTCTTAAATAAGGATTTTTTTTAAATGAGGATCTACTAATTTTTAACAAGTTAACACTTTTTATTCTGTTCTAAATGCTATTTGAAAAATTAAGAGTTAGTTTTAGAATCTTCTGTTTAACAGTTGAATTTGGTTCCGAGTGACTAAGCTAGTTAATTCTTGCATATAATGAATTGCTTTTGAAATGTTTTATATATATATATATATATATATATATAGGCAGTAAAATCCCTTCCAAGAGAAATTAAGGAGATAATGATACTGAGTTGCTGAATCAGCAAACTGATTTTCTTCTTTCAAATAATTTTTTATTCATTGTTTCATTTCATTTTTTATATTGGAAATGCTGAACTATGAGCCTCGAGTCCATTAATGTGCCTCACAACATAAAATTGATAAGTGCATAAAAGGGCATCATCATCATCTGTTTACTAAAGTACTGAGTACATGTCTTTAAAATTGCATTTGACATCAAATTAGAGTTAATGCAGTTTTTCATTAAAATTCAGATCATTGTGAAACTCTATAAAATCTGGTAAACAGAAATAAATAATGCTGCATTGGCTGTCATTTTATCAGAAGACCTTTTTTAATAGATCTCAAAACTTCAGAAAACATCAGCTGTATGTGATTATATTTGTTACTGCATTCTCAGTTGATATCAGACTTGCATTGAAATGTATATAATTTCAACTGAATGTGCAACATGAAAGAACTGAATTTAAATAAATCTCTTTGATTTGTATCTACTTAGAGCATTTTTTCTTGATATCTCTTTTTAGAGGAATGTTGCGTTACAAGCAATAACTTTTCAATTTTAAAGATGCAGAAAATAAAGAAAAAACAGAAGTTTCAGGCATGAATGTTTTCTTTTTAATCACTACCGCGTGTATTACCTCAAATAACAATAGTGTTCAAAACTTGAATCGATGTTCACATTAAAAATATTGTACATTTTTTCCCTTTCAACAAATATCTTTTAGATTAAAATTTAACTGCATTTTACTTGATGCCAGAGTGAAAGAGATTTTAATATGGTCCATAATAAAAGTGTATTTCTGTCTTCAGTGCAACATTTGTCACATGTGACTGGCTAAAGACCTTAGAAAGCTCAAAAATGTCGAATACCCCTGCCTTAAATGTTCACTGATCCTCGTTCTGCTGGACGTACTTCAATAAAATGCATGAATGAGTAAAAGTTTATGATTGGATAGAAAATTTTAAAGCTAGAACAAAAGTGGTATTGCTGAAAATTTAAAGAGATCAATGATAATCAAGCGGTCAATAGCCAAATATGCAGTGGATATTGATTGGCCTAATGACTCTTTTTGCCTCTCCGGTGTTCGGACTTCATTTGCAGTAACAGACCCAGTCCTGTAGGTGGTTAGTTAATTTAGTGAAAGTTTATTCTGAGATATTTACAGCAGCTGTGTTACTTTCGGGTGCACAAAAATGTCCTTTTACAGGACTCTGCATTCTGATGATAAAATTGGTGAAAGACCAGACTCTGATATATCGACTAATTCTAAAAAGAAATTCCCGGTACAAAAAGCTGACTTCTTAGCCTTGCCTGAAGATAAAAGAAGCAAAAAGAAAAAGAAATTGAACACCCCAGCTGAAAAAGAAAGAAAAAAAGGAGGAAAATTATGAACAGCAATGCAAGACTACGAAATTGGAACCACTGACTGGAAAACAAATTGAGGATTTACAAAAAACTTCAATTACAAAGAAGTTCTAACCTTAGTGAAACAATACAAGCCAGATTTGGACGTAGAAAAATTCAGGAAGAAATACGAGCCTAAGACGCCAGAACAGAAAGTTTTAGATGCTCAACGGGCTGCCCATGGAATGGTCAATACAAATAATGAAGCATGGAACAGTCAATACAAATAATGAAGGCATTTGCAACTGATTACACGAAACAGAAAACGGACGAAGAGCCCTGGATTACACCCAAGAAGACAGTTAAACCCACAACTTCCGAAGAAAAGATGGAAATTTCTCACGAGAATAGATTTGAAACTCTGAATCCAGACAAAAATGCCCAAACAGGAGGAGCTAGAGAAGAAGTGCCCCCACCAATTGAGAAGAAGAAGTGCCCCCACCTATTGTGTTTCAGCAGAGCGCAGTGGATTGGTCTCAAATTCATGAAATGAATGAGTGAACACTAACTTGAAAACAGTTGATGATTATAGGAAAGCTGCTGATGTTTTACAGATGAGAAACATACCTTTTCATACATTCCAAATGCTGAGTGAAAAACGAATAAAAGTCGTTCTGAAAAACTTACCATCGATGATGAAAGAAGAAGCTGTTTATGCAGATCTTGAAAGAAGAAATTTTCCTATGCAAAAAGTAAAGCAATTTACAAGATGTTACTTATATGTGGCAATACACTAGTTGCTTCTTGAACTGAAGTGAAGTAATTACCAGTTGATGTTGTATGGTAATAAATAGTGTGAATGTACTATGTGATCCTGTAATAATGTCACTTATTTATTGATCAAGTAATATTAACATGAATATAATATGGCGTAGTCGTGTGAAGTAGTAGTACGACTAATTGCCAGGCAATCCCTTTGGTTGTTTTTCCTCTCAGCTGATGCAAAATGGAATTTTGTCATCCACCGCAAGGCCTAAGTTTCGATGGCAATGTGGCCGAAAACTGGCGCAGATTCAAGCAGCTGTTCCAGATTTATATGAAAGCTTCAGGAAATGTTTCGAAAGATTCAGATGTGAAAGTTGCTTTATTTTTAAATGCTGCTAGTAAGGAAGCAGTTGAAGTGTTTAACACGCTCAATCTTTCAACAGGAGATCAGGGCAACTATGAAAAGTGCTTGAAAGGTTAGAAGCTTTCACGACGCCTAGAACAAATTTCGTAGTGGAGAGATTTTTATTCAATAAGAGAAAACAAGAAGAAGGGGAACATTTTGATTGTTTCGTGACTGATCTGAAAAAACTGGTAAAATCTTGCGAATTTGGTGAGCAGAGTGACTCTGTTGCACGTTACTGCACTGTCCCTGGAGTATCAGATACAGTAGAATTCCAGAAATCTGCAAAGCTTGGGACCAGAAGTTTTGCGGATTTCAGGACAGAAAAGATAAAGCATAATATTCGGACTAAAAGTGCAAAATGAATAAGGCGTATTAGATGCATTTAATTAAATTATTATATACATAATTGCAGTAATTTATTATATGTATTAAATTATTATTACTACATAAATTGATTATATTATTCATTGTATTATATGTACACAGCATTGAGGTTTGCCGATTTCTCCTCATGCAAAGATTTCTGGTTTCAGATTCCGGTGTTTGAATCACTGTTGCTGTAAAATTTCAACAGCTTTTCTTTATTTTTCCATATATCATACAAAATTGTGTCGCAATTCCATACCATTCTGCTGTAAATCAAAGAGTAGCACATGCTTCCATCTTTTGCAGAATTTGCACTTTTTGCGTTACCGTCAGTGCAACATGTTTAAGGTTTCGTTAATTTGGACACCCATAATCCGGACCTCAAAGCTACAAACTTTCTACGCATGCGTAGCATTTACGCATGCGTGTAAGACCTTTACGGCTGCGAATATGCATGTGCGCGTGCTCAAAACACGTTTACGCATGCGCGTTTAATGTATAACGGACGGTATAAGCTAAGCTAAAATTATCTAATTCAGTTAATGTTGCAGATTGCGTTGTTCCTTAATCTTCGAATTGGATCCGGCTTATTATTTTTTGCAGACTGTTAGCAATTTCATAAAAGTAAGCTTGAACTTTCAATTATGTCAAATAGAATTTCCAATATATATTTACTACTATGTAAAGGATCTACCAAAGCGAAGGTATGTTTCGAAGTCCATTAAACAAAAGTGGATTTGCTGAAAAATTGACCTAACCATTCCGAAATCTGTTTATCAATTTCACACTGCTCTGTGGTGGGGGATGGGGGGGACGGCGCGCAATGAATTGGAAGTTGATCTGTCAGCACTATCCTTATCTTCAGGGCAGATGTTTTCATTTTATTTGGCTTATAATTCCTTACTAAATGTAGTATTTCATCTCGATGCATTCCGTCTTTGATATGATTTAAATCAAATTCCTCGTCATTATAATTTGCTTCTGATAGTGAAGAAAGTGACAGAGAGGTTATTGAAAACGAAAAAATTTCGATTGACAAGTTAGTCGGTATTCTGGACGCAGCAATTACAAGATTTGAACAGTGGAAGTTTGTAACTGAACAAGAAATTATGTCTGTTTAATAGAATTAAAGAGAAAGTATTATTACGTAAAACGAAGCAAACAACTTACATCAAAAGAAATGTTTAATAAAGTAAACAAATAAATATTAAGCTTTTTTTTTTGTAAATTTTTATACCCTTTAGATCATAATTGTTCTTTATTTCATAAATTACGGTTTCATATTTTTAATTTATAATTTCTGCATGCCATCTTACCAGATTTAAACTGATGATCTATAATCCGGAAAAATCGATAATCCGGAAACGCCGAAGTCCCAACGAGTCGGATTAACGACTTTTGACTGTATTAAAAAGGGCTGAAATTAAAAATATTCTTAATTTATCCACAAAATATCCGGATGAAAAAAAGGCAGCACTAAACAATCTCGTGAAATGAAATAACAAAGCTCAGAAAATACAACATGAATCATGAACTTGAACAAAGAGTTGAGTGAATCGTCTGCATTTTTACCTTGATGCAGATTAAAGGGAAAAAAAACTTATTTATTTAATCTTATTTTTCTTTACTTTTTATATCAATAATTTGGTATTTCTGTTTTGACTCATTATTATTCAGTAATTATGATGTTATTTTTCAATAAGTACTTTTTTCTTCGATATTTCGTACTCAATGTTGTGGTTTCAGGAACCTATAAACTGAATGTGTATATTCTGAGAGGCAACGCAGATTTCAGGAGTTGGCAGATTTTCGGTATTTGACTGTACCAGTTTACAGGAGAGGATACTGTGAGAAAATAATCTGAGTTTGGAAAAAGCAATTGATTTAGGGAAAGCTGCTGAAATGAGCAAAGCTTGTGCTTAGACGTTAAGAGAACACAATGTTGACAGCATAACTAGAGTGAAAGTAAGCAACAACAAGCAGGAGGAGCCAATGCAGCCATAGCAGTGAGGAAGCACAGAGGATGCGTGATGATGCTTCAAATATTGAGACATTTTCGTGTAAAAAATGCAACAGACATCACGTTAATGGACAATGTTCGGCATATGGGAAAAAAATGCTTTAATTGTGGCAAACTAAATCACTTTTCGACTATGTACAGACTGAAACACATCCAAAGTGCTTCTCGGCATGATAAAGCAGGATGAATTCTTCGTGAATTCCATAAGTGTTCAAAAAACTAAAAGTGTATGCTCAACATCGTCTACAAAAGAGTGGACTAAACCTATAATTGTTGAAGGGACAAGTGAGAGCTTTAAGTTGGACACAGGGCCTGAAGTGAACGTTTTGCTTGTGAAAATTTATGAAACACTGAGTGCTGAGAACTCGAATCTTATTGTAAACAAGTCTAATGTTGTATTAGAAGAATTTGTTGGGTCCAGGGTTAAACCTGATGGGTCGTTAATGTTGCAATGTTCTTTAGATGGTGAGGATCATACTCTAGAGTTTTTAATTGTTTCTAGCAAGCATATACTTCCATTATGAGGACTTGATGCATGTGTTAAACTTAATTTGATTCAATTTATAAATAATGTTGGAATATCAAATAAAGGTAAGTTGGATCAGTATACAGTTGTTTTACCTCCATCTAAAGATAAATTTATTAATAATTCAGATTATTATTAATAATTCAGAAGTGTTTGAAAGTGTGGAAAAATTTAATGGATTGTGTAAAATCATAGTAGATGATCAGATAGTTCCTGTAGTGAGACAACCATGTTAGAGTGCCACTTAGTTTAAAACCTAAAATTGAGTTCAAATTAAACGAATTGGAGAGACAGGCATTATTGCAAAAGTTGATCAATCTTTTTAACCTGGGTTAAGAAGCTAGTATTAATTGAAAAAGCTAAAGGATGCTTAAGAATATGCCTTGATCCTCAAGATTTCAACAAAGCTATAAAAAGAAAACGTGTTGATTCCAACCTTTGAGGAGATTTTACCAAAGCTATGTAATAAATCAGTTTACTCTGTTTTGGACTTAAGGGATGGGCTTTTTTCAAATAGCGGTAGATGGGGATAGTAGTGATCTTTGTACTTTTAGCACACCATTTGGATGCTATAAATTCTTAAGGCTTCCAATGGGTATTTCCTGTGCATCTGAAATTTTTCAGAAACGCAATTTTGAAAATTTTGGTAATATACTGTTATACTTTTATATGTAGCAACACACCAGTTGCTTGTTGACTGATCTGAAGTAATCGCCAGTTGATGTTGGTTTGTAATAAACAACGTGCTATGTGATCCTGTAGTAATGTCACTTATTTGTTGATCAAGTAATATTAGCATGAATATAACATGGCATAGTTGTGTGGAGTAGTAGTAAGACTAATTGCCCGGCAATACCTTTGGTTCTTTGAATTGAAACCAACTGTAACAGATCAATATAGAGAAAAGGTGAGGAGTAAGCAGAAACAGGCTAAAATCTATTATGATAAGCATGCAAGGGAAAGACCTGAATTTATTCATGGGAAAAAGGTAATGTTGAGATGGAAAAATAAATGGGAGCATGCTATAGTTTTAAAAAAGCATTGAACTCCTAGATCATATTGGATTAGAACAAAAGATAATAGGGTAATTAGACAGAATAAATTCCATTTAAGAAAAACTAAAAATCTGAAGAATTTAGTGACATTAGACTATTATGGTCTATAGAATTAGAATGAGGAAAAAATAAATAGTGAACATCCAAAAACACATAATGATCCTCACCATCAAGATAATAGGAACAATATTAATCGTGATTGTGTATATAAAACAAGAAGTGGTGGTAATGTATATCGACCATCCAAATATGATAATTATGTAATGCAGTGATTCCTATGACTCTCCCAAAAGAGGGGAGATGTTACGTATATGTGGCACCACACTAGTTATTTGTTGAACTGAAGTGAAGTAATGACCAGTTGATGTTGGTTGCTAATAAGCAGTGTGCTATGTGATCCTGTAGTAATGTCACTTATTTATTCATCAAGTAATAGTAACCCCTTGGGTACGGATTTATTTGAGAAAATATTTGCATGTGGAACGGATATAATTTTTGGTTGCGATTCATCAATAGCTACTTCACTATCTGGAGTATAAAGGTAACAAAATTTATTATTTAGGTAATCCACTATATTTCTAATCTTTCTTATTCTGTCATCTTTATCTTCCTTTTCATTATCCGTAAAATGTAGAAAGCTTGAAATATCAAAAAAACCTATTGCGTTGCCATAGTGCTGGCAAAAATTGTAGTACTTACTGCATATCTTTTTGACCAATACATATGCATTTTTCTTCATTTGCGACATCAAGATGCATAATGCAATACTATGAGCTTTCACTTCATCAAAACTTACAGGAAAGTACCCCCCTTTTTTTTCCTTTCCTTTCCTTTCCTTTCCTTTTTTTTTTTTTTTTATTTGTTTGTTTGTTAGTTACACAACCTTCTTTTTCTATCCCTTGTCTGGCATATCTATTCGTCTCTTCTACTATAGTGTCCCAAAAATCTTCATTGAAGACTTTTTTTCAAAACATTTAAAAGCGTTGGATTACCACCTAGTCTACGCAGGCTCAAAGGATTAATTCCAGATATTTCAGAAAAACTTTTTATATCGGCTACATTTTCTTCTTCTTCGCAAATCCATTCCTCTGATGCTGGTTCACGAGAAGATTCACTATCACTGCGCAATAGACATCTTGTGCATTTTCAAAACCTTGGTTTTATATTACAATTGTCATCATTTTCTGGTTCACGAGAAGATTCACTATCACTGTTCGATAGATGTCTTGTGCGTCTTCAAAACCTTGATAGTATATTATCATTTTCTAGTTCAATATCGTCTTCATCACCTTCGCTTTGTATTTCATTGTAATTGTCAAATTCAGGATCACTAAACAATTCTTCTTTAGATTTCTCAAAGTCAGTTTCGCTATTACTATCATAAAATATATTCCTTGTTTTTGACATAATGGGGCATTGTATCGCAAATAATGTTCACCGAAATACTGGAATTGCCTCTTCTATTATGACTGATACAAGCTACAATGAAATGAACAGAATTGTGCCTAACCTCAAATAACGTTTTAGACATGTCATCCACTCCTAGGGAAAACAAGTGAATGACGTCACTCAGATGTCAAATGTACCCAAGGGGTTAACGTGAATATAACACAAGATGCAGAGCTAAAACTGTTGAGAAACTTCGAATATTTTTGTTAGAGCTCACGAAAATGAAGGAAGGTCATGCAATACACCAGCTAAATAATATGTTTATTGTGAACATGAAAATCAAGAAGTTTGACCCTAAAAGAAGAGTAGTACAATTCTAAAGATGCCAGGAATACGGCCATTCGCAGCATCTCTGCTCAAATCCTGAGTGGTGCTGCAAGTGTGGACAACAGCATAGAAGCAAGAACTACCCACTCAAGCCTGAAGAAAAACCGATGTGTATTGTCTGTTCACAGCAACACGTTTGTTCTTAGGTTGCCCTGTATATAAGAAGCATTTTAAAACTAAGAAGTCTCAACCGAGGCCCACTGCGCCGATACCAACACCAGCGAATTTTCCTAAACTCATTGAACCTCAGGAAAATAGAAGAAAAACCCAGCTGAAAACGCTTAACAGTGAAAAGATGAAGAGATTACAATCATCTCCGAAGGAATATGAAAAAGCCCTTGAATGGATCCGAACATTAATAACTTCCAGAGAAGTATTGTCAATCACATAGAGAAGATATGAGCTGCAAAAACAACGATCGAGAAGTTTACAGCCAGGTTTAAAGCAGACATTATTGTTATAAGTTTCGCAGAAGACAATGAATAATTCCCATCTGATGATGCGAACTGAGAATATTCACGGAATAATTTTTACTTTCTCCTATTTCATAAGTCTTCCTACAACTTAATTCTCAAGCGGTTCCTCTCGGAGTCAGTACTTGGGCGTGTGACCACTCATGTGACTGGTCTTTCACCAACTTGTGAAGTGCAACTCACAGCTCGAACAGCAGCCAATGAAGAAACTTTTTCATGCCCAGATGCTTACTAATTTTTTCTCAAAATTCTCATTTCACGTACTATAAGTACATGCCATAGCTTCACTTGGGTTGGCACAGTGATTTTCGCCTTCTTTTTAAAAAATAACCAATGCCTATAAGGGCACATCTTCCAAGTCAAGCAGCCAAAGCAGGATTCTGCTATATGCTGCTAATTCCAACAACCAATGTGATCTGATATCCCTTAGCCTAATGAAAATCTCATTGATCGCAAATAATAATAATTATAAAATTGATAATTAGTTATTTATCAGTGTAAAGATATATCATGTAGTTAAGAAGGAATCATATGAAATAAATATGAGGGAAAAAATACGCACAAATTATTTAATGTTTGTTAGAAATCAATGGTACATTTTAAAATATGTAAATTTTTTATGCAAATGTTTAGTATGAAAATAGAAAATGCAGAAACACAATCTCAACCAAAAAATCAACCAACTTTGCCAAAAGATACATTGTTACATACAAGCCAGTTGCTAAATCTAAAAGGAGAGTTTTAATGTTTGTTTTCAACACATCGAAAATTTGTATGTGCCAGCTTGCCTCATGAAATGCTGTACTTTAATGTATATGATCTTGATATTATGAGGCAAGATGAGTTGATTGCATTGAAAGAGGATGTTTAGACACAAGTCTTATTCAAAACACAGGTGTATACTAAATTTTGAAATTCACTAATCATCCGAGAGGAATATCCTGAACTGAAAGTTGTCACCGAGCAACATTACTGACTTTTCCCTCTACTTAGTTGAAGCAGGCTTTAGTCAAGTCAGTAATTTACTATGAAAAATAAGAAACAGGTTTAATATTTTTAAATGAGCTGATTTAAGAATTAAGCAATTTTAAAAATACATGAGCATAGCCATCACAAATCTCAATCACATTAATTAAAATCAAACTTTTAGTGCAGTTAGAACCTCTGATTTTGTGTCCAAAAATCTTCTTATACCTATAAAATTAAAAGAAATTTTAATGCAGAGTATAATAAAAGATAAATCTAATAAATAATTATTTCAAAACTTTTGTTTCCATACTTAGTGTAATTGTTATCTAAAAACTATTGATGTGCATTTTTTGTATTATGATTGTGCTGTATACTATTATCCAAAAAGTATAAGGGGGCCAATGAAACAAGTCATTCTTTTAAAAGGCATGCATGAAAAATTGGTAATCCCTGAGCTAGAAAAATAGTGTAACTGCTGAAAATCCATATGGTCAACCATCATTTTTGTTGATACAATAACTTATGTCAAGAGAACAGCCACTTTAATCAGCAAAAAACTGGCAAAAACTATCAAAATTGTCTGCATGCTTAGAATAAATACTCTTCACAAGCTATAGTGCACAGTGACGAGTGTTGTGAAGTTTGTGCAAGATGGGTTCCAAAGGAGTTTACTAATTTGCAAAATATCAGTCTAAAGATCAGGAGAAGATCAAAAACTTTTTTTCTGAAGGACTAAAGAATGTTAAGTTATTTGAGTAGTATTACTGTAAGTGTGACATGGAATTAGCAATTACTTTTTTCATTCACTGTCGTATGTTCATCAACAAATTATGAAATATTAAAAACATTATTGCTTAAAAAATTGAAATCAGATTTAAATATTTGCCCTTTTATATGAAAGCGCAATTGCTTTTGAATGTTTGATGAGGTTTAAATTTACATTTAAGAACAGTACTGAAAATCTTGGTTCTGGCTCAAAAATAGGTATAGTATACTGCTGTTATTAATTTTTTTTAGATTAGTTTATGAAAAAAAGATGATACTGTTTTTTTAAACATCACTACACTTATTCAATAATAATAATAATTTTATTATTTTAAATTTTCGAACTGCAAGTTTTTAGTTTGATTTGCAGTGCTGTATTCAGTAACTTAGTTTGATGATATGCAATGTGCAATATCATCAAAACATGCTTTTTTAGAAACTTCACATTCCCAAACATAGTTAATTTTTTAAAAGGATATTTTGGGCATAGTGAGTTTTCATTGACAAGTTAATATTACAAGGAATTGATGATATTGATTAGAAAATATCTACTATTGGCTGTTTATTTCTTTTGTAAATAGGAGCATTTCAGGCATTTCATCTGGCAATATATTTTTTTGCACGCTTTGATCAATTTCTAATGTATATGTCTGCAATGCTTTCAAAATTAATTGTGTGCCAATAAAGTGATTTTAAAGAAAATTTGCTGCTTTAACACTGGTATAATTGCACAAGTTGTTTAATAATTATTTGGAAGAAAATGTTTCATTCTTCTTTTTCTAATTTTATTTTAGGTGACATTAACTTTTTATACTGAAGATGGTAGTCAACAGCGACTTGTGGTTGAGGAAAATCTGAGGGTGTTGGATTTATGTCAGCTTCTTGCTCTCAAATTCAACGTTGCCAGATCTCATACATGGACTCTTATTGAACAGCTGACATCACTTGGAATAGGTGAGACTCATTCTTTGCTGGTTATATATACTATAATAGCTTGTGAAATAAAAAAGATAAAATATTCATGGGATATATATAAATTTAGCACCCTAAATTTTGGCAGAAATGGTGTTGGATTTCTTTGATTTCTTTATTCCTATTCTTCAAATTTTATAGCAGAGGGAACATTTAACAAGGAGTTTAAGAAACGACTGAATTTACAGTTCCTAGCATTATTTTTAAAAGCATAGATTATCAATAAAATACCGTAGTGCAATATAAATTACATGAATAAAATTAAAAAAAAAAGTTCACTTTTTAGACTAGGAAATTATGATAGAAGTTTAATTAAAAATTGGTAGATGAATATTTCATTTTTAAGTGACACACAGATGTTTAGCAAGCTATTAAGCCTATTCATCTTGCAAGTACATATTTAATTACACTTTAAAAAAAAATAAACTTAGCTGTGTAAAGTGTTTTGCATTATTATCTAAAAGAAATATATATAGTGCTAGTAAATAAAAAAATAAAAAATTCTTCTGCATGTTTTTCCAAAGTATTGTTCTTTTGTTTAATGTTTGCTTTTTTTGTTACAGTCTAGCTGGGAAATTTATGAACAAGGTGCCTAAAAACTCTTATTTGACTTTTTAAAATGTATCAACCTATCACCTTCGAAATAGTTCCTTTTGCTATAAATGCCTCTTTCTAGCATAGTTTTCATTGTTAAAATCAATGCTGCATGTTTGTTTCTGATACGTCGTTCAACTGCTTTATCATTTCTGTCTTGATCTTTTTATATTTCTAAAATGATGCCTGTGCAACTCTATTTCGAGTTTCAAGAGAAAAAAAAAAAAAAAAAAAAATCACAGGGGCTACTAAATCTGGTAAATGAAAAGGCTGTTTGAGTACGGTGATTAAATTATAGGCTAGTAATATATGAACAACTGATGCTGTTAGTAATAGCACATTATTATGATGTAAATCCTTCTGCTTCCTTCCACCAATGATAGTCGCATATGTCACAGTAAGCTACATTCAGGAACTGCCCTTATAGGATGAATTGTGCGAAGTTCCATGACTTTGAAGTTGGGTCTTTGATCTACTGCTTTCAGATTCTAGTATTTATAGTTAATTCTCTGCTCTTTGTTGTGTAACTTCAATGTCAAATTATATTTGTAAGCCAATTGTCTGTAATTTATCTTGTCAATAAAATTGTTATTTCATTAGTCAAAAGTGCGTATCTTCAGTTCGATTTTTTTTCCCCACCACTCAGACATTTTAGGATGATCTTCATTCACAGTTTTCTCATTTGTAATTTCTTGATCAAATTTAGTCACACAAAAAAAATTTATTTATTTAATTATATATTTTATTATTATTGTTATTATTATTATTATTTTGAACACATAGAGTCTCCCCATGCACCACAGATGTACACTGCGCCAAAAAAAAAGGGGGGTTCAGTTCTATATAACACTATTATAACATAGGTTTTCTGGCACAAAATCTGACTTTTCTGAAATAACATACCAATTTTTTCCCATATTTCGATTCTAGGATTCAAATGATGCCCAACTATGAAACTTTGTAAATTTTGGTGCGAAATTTACGGAGAAATTCACAAATTTATGTTGGCACTTTTTTTTCATTTTGTGCCAAGAATATTACACTTAGCGAACTTCTTAATATATGGCAACCTATTTTCCTGTCGAGTGAGCGGGAAAAAAGTCACAGTTGTTTCTTTTTTCAAATAATGTTCTTTGTATTATATTTTAAATTATGATTGTTATTATTTTAAGTAATTTTTTCTTTTTCGAATTTCATTTTAATTGTTTAAGTTGAATGGTTTCTTTCGAATAACTGTTTTAAAAACTTCTATTTATCCATTCAAACTGTGTAGTTTAAATGAAAGATGTATCATTTATTTTTTCAAACAGTTTTCTTTATAATTTTTTTTCATAGTTCTTGGTAATTTTTTAATTTTTAGACTTTTATTTTAATTGTGTTGCATTGTCTTTTTAGATAATTGTTTTAAAAATTTCTATTTATTCATTCGAATTGAGCATTTTAAATATATTTATTAATATAAATTTTCCATTTATTAATTTGAATTGTGTTTCCTTCGGAAGAATACTTTGTGTCCCAGACTACGATACATCTGAAAACTGAATATATTAAAAGAGAAAATACAGTAAAGCTCAGTTAACACACCAATGTTCTGTTTAGAAAAGATATATAAATTAGAAAGATATATAACCGACATTTTAACTTGGAAGACTTGCATATATTGCTTTAAATAGCTTTAACATTGTGCTCATTGCTTTACACAAGTTTATCATCCTACATTTAGTTTCTTAAAATGTTATTCATATTTTAGTGATTCTGGATTATTGGATTATCAGTTTTTCCAGATTATAGATCAATGGTTTAAATCTGGTAAGATGGCATGCAGAAATTATAAAATTAAAAATATGAAACCGTAATTTATGAAATAAAGAGCAATTATAATCTAAAGGGTATCAAAATTTACAAAAAAAGCGTAATATTTATTTGTTTACTTTATTAAACATTTCTTTCAATGCGCGCATGCGTAAAGCATGCATTACGCATAGTTGAAATTAGAAAATTGCAACCAGAAAGCTATTTGATGTGTATTCGTGATATTTATAATGACGAGGAATTTGATTTAAATCATATCAAAGACGGAGTACATCGAGATGAAATACTACATTTAGTAAGGAATTATAAGCCGAATAAAATAAAAACATCTACCTTGAAGATGAGGATAGTGCTGATAGATGAACTTCCAGTTCATTGCACGCCATGACGTTCCCGCCCCTTCCCGCAGAGCGGCGTCAAATTGATAAACATATTTCGGAATGGTTAGAGAAACAAAGGATATGCCTTTATCCATTTTTTTGCAGCAATTCCACTTTTTTGTTTGATGGGCATCGAAACATGCTTTTGCTTTGTAGATCCTTTGGCAGCTCCAGGATCGGAAATTCGTTTTGACATAATCGAAAGTTCAAGCTTACTTTTATAAAATTGCTCTAACAGTCTGCAAAAAATAATAAGCCGGGTCCAATTCGAAGATTAAGGAACAACGCAATCTGCAACATTAACTGAAATAGATACTTTTAGCTTAGCTTATACCGTCCTTTATACATTAAACGTGCATGTGTAAACGTATTATGCGCATGCATTGATGCATTATGCGTTTACACATGCACAGAAAGTTTGTAGCTTTGAGGTCCAGATTATGGACATCTGGATTAAAGACTTTTTGACTGTACTTATTTCTGTGTGTGTATGATTTTAGTATTTTGCCTGTTTAATTTATTTCTATTAATGTGATATTCTTTATATTAATACACATTAAAAACAAGTGCATTAAATATGCAACTTCAAAAATTGAAGTCATAATATTAAAATGGTGATTTTATATGATTTTTCTTGTTAAATTAGGCTTAACTGCTGAAAATGCTGGTGGCGATTCATTTCAGCAGGTCCGGTCCCATGACTGCGCTTCGTTTTCTCAATGCTGGTCCTTAAGGGGTTATGGCATTCTGCAAGTTATTAAAAAGCATCCAACTTTTCGAAACATCTTGGTATTTCTGACATTCATTTTAATAAAGTTATCGCCTTCCATTTCATAAAGGCCCACAAATGGCCGAGCGGCAAAGCCGCTAAACTCTGGTAGTTCTCTCCGGGGTTCGAATCCCGACAAACAGGCTGGTTGCATGGGCATTTTCGTGGTTTTTCTTATTGTAATGTCTATGCCAATTGGTTTCCCTAAAAATAAAATATTTCCTATGATGGTCATTGTACATAGTGTGGATGGCCTTGTCATTGTGCATAGACTGGTGCTGTTCCCACACAAAAGACCATGCAGTTGCTTTTTGCGAACGTTATTTTGTTTACATTCTTTCCCTTGAACGGATCTACATGCCTTATTCACCCTAAACGAGATCTCAGAACAATAACATTCTTCCCCCTTTCAAATCAACATTCTCATCATTTCGAATAGTCTCTTTCCTCTGCCACTTGATGAATCTTCCAGGACCCATCCTCTCCCCACCCCTGCCTTTTCTGAAATTTTTTTCAAAGTCGGACACGACTCCATCTGCCTCGCAATAACGAACTCTGACATATTTCCCCTTCAGCATGAATGGATTTTTCTTGGCATTCTGCCAGATACAGATCCCATCAGTTTGGGTACAAGTACTTGTTGTATAGTTTTTAAGTGAGAAGGGAGGGGAAAATTTTTGAAAATGTCCCTGAACGGCACAGAAGCTATACTGCTGGTTTTAAGCTTAATGTAATTTCACGTGCTGAACAAATTGGAAATCGAGCAGCACCTTGAGAGTTTGAAGTGGACGACAGATGTATTCGACGTTGGAGAACTGAAAAAGAACTTCTTAAAAATATGCCACAACAGAAACGAGCCAAAAGAAGTGGTACTGTAAGGTGGCCAAATCTAGAGGATGACCTTGCAAACTGGATACAGGAGCAACGAGGAAAGGGAATGGCAATTTCGACTGTAAAAATTCGCTTACAAGCAAAATTTATAGCAAAACGAATGAACATAAATGATTTCAAAGGAGGTGTAGCAGATTTATGAAAAGAAAAATTATTTCTGTGCGTACTAGAACAACAGTCGGGCAACAATTACCAATGGACTGGCAGGATAAAAAGTCATCTTTTCTAAAATATGTGACAGCTATTATTGACAAAAAAACTTCTTCGGTCGCAGATAATAAATATGGATGAAATGCCGTTAGCTTTCGACTCTCCTGCAAACTGTTGATGAAACTGGTGCAAAAACTGTATCAGTGTTTATGACGGGGCATGAAAGAACGTCATTTACATGTGTGTTAGCTTGTGCCGCAAACTAAACTAAAACTAAAGCTAAAGCCGATGATCATTTTTAAACGAAAGACTATTCCGAAGGGAGATTTTCCTAATGACGTAATTATTTGTGCAAACGAGAACAGCTAGATGTGCGAAACAATCATGCATGAGTGGCTACAAAAAGTTTGGCAGTGTCGTGTGGGATCTTTTTTCCAACCAAAGGGGTTTATTGGTAATGGATTCCATGCGTGCTCATTTCTTTGAGTCAGTGAAAACCAGATGTCAAAAATTTTCTATGACCGAAGCAATAATTTCTGGTAGTTTGACAAAAATCTTACAACCGTTAGATTTATCAAGTAATAAATATTTCAAAGCTGAAGTCCGAAAGCGGTGGGAGTGTTGGATGAGTGAAGGATTGCATACGTAAACCAAAAGCGGTAAAATGCATAGAGCATCTTATGAAGAAATTGCAAAGTGGGCAGGAAGTGCGTGGAAATCGGTAGAAACATCGTCAATAGTAGCAGGGTTCAAAGAAGCTGAAATTATATCCTCAGATAAAGAGACTGTAAACCAAGAGAATGAAATGTGACGATCTGGAAGACTTGGACTTAGATCAAGATTTTCTAAATCTTTTTAATTCAGATAGTGAAGAATCGGATTTTGATGGCTTTATATGATGCATAGCTTGCTGTATTTCCTTTTGTAAGTAAAATTTAAAATTTCCTTTTGTCATCCAAATTTAATATTTCGTTGTTGCAACATTTTTTATAATATAGTCTGAGTATTACAAATATGGACTTCTTTAGTGGGTAAATATAAGTATATACATGAAGGTAAATATATTTTCCACATTTCTTACCTTTAATTTATTTTTGAGTTATGATTTCATTTCATGCATTTTTCTTAACTGGTATGTCATATATCAGGACTTAGGTTGAGTTTTTGCATCTATACGGCCCACGACGATGTCACGCGCAATTTAATCTATTGCGGCGTTTCTGTGTAATTTAAATTTTTTTCCCGCCATTTTTCTCGAGTGCGGCGTTTATGCTGATGCGGCCTTTCTTCCAGAAATTACACTACATCACTGGATAAATTCCTGAATAATCAAATAATTCGACTAAAAAACCATGGGGTGCTCCATTTACGATGATATGATGTTCTGTGAAGTAATTTGAATTTTTACAAACATATAGTCGAAAACCAGTCACTCTTCACTTTAATCTGCAATGATATCATTTTTGTCTTTTCCGTTAGCATAAGCTCAATTGGTAGTATTTGCTGGTGTACACATCCAAGTGTTTTCTCTTTGAACATCCAAATTCCTTGAAATATTCTGAAAGTATATTCAAAAGCATCCAACTTTTCGAAACATCTTGGTATTTCTGACAGCCAAATTTCCCCTTCAAATTATTGCTTACTTTTCTCCCTTATTTTCTTCTTTCCTTCTACATTTATTTTCAGTGCTCACCAAAAGAAAATTAAGATTGTTCGATTGTTGCACTTCCATAAATTTTGCATTCTTGTCAATTTTTTTAAAATATCAATTACATCAACTGCGTTTCAGTTGCAGACAGCTTTTTATTTTCTAGGCATTTTAACTATAAGTGAAGTTTAAAGGAAAGGCCAAAGGATAAATATTTTAATTAAAAGATTTTTTGCTGAATGACAAAGAAATAAAACAGTCCAGCAGTGTTTAATCTGTACCACTGAGTAACCCAATTATTATATCAGCTATAAACAATCTAAATCATATTAAAGATCATGTTTTTATACAATCTATAACACGAGAGAAAATTAGCTACTTAAATCATTCTCTCGAAGAGTATTAATGTAAAAATTTATACTTATATATATAATTTTTAAAGCTGGGATATGACCCCCCCCAAACTGTCAACATCCTGTTTGCTTAAAAACATGGTGAAAATAAACATCAAATGAACTTTCTCAGTTTTAGACAATTCAATTTAAATGCAGTCAAAGTAAAGTAGCAGACCATAACACGACGAAGGTAAAAATTTACTTTCACAAATATTTTTTAAAAAAAAGGAAGAAAGAAAGAAATTTAAAAAAAGTTAAAAATTTGAATAATATCTTCTATAATTAAAAAAATAACTTTTCATATAGTATTAATAAATATTTATTACGCATCATTGAGGGGAAAAGTTTCATAAAATTAATTCTCCATAAAAATTTGTTTGAAATGTAAGGTTAAAAATAGCTGTGGCAATTCACTGCAACAAAAATCCATAAACCACATTTGGCATTATCATCCATCAAAAAAAGATGCGAAATTTCAAAACTTGAAAATATGTAAATTCGTGTATATCTTAGAAAATTTTGAATAAAAAATTCTAATTTTTTGTATGCTTAGAACTACACCTACTTTAACATGATGGTAAAAATTTTGTAGGTTATAATTCAAAATGTTTTTGAAAAATTTGTAAAAATTATTTAAAAATAGAAATTTAAAAAATAAAACAAAAAATGGGTGAATTATATTTGGAATGAACCTAAATTTCGAAATATGAAAGGGAAAATCAAAAAAGAGATATTAATAAATATATGCCAAATTCAATTAACATTGAGGAGCTAAAATTTTGAGAGCTAATTTTTAAAAGGCTACTCGTAGTATTTTTTACAAAACTTGGCAATCTGTCATAATTTAAGTTGTAGAATCGAAAAATGGAAAAAAATTGGTATGTTATGTCAGAAAAAGTCCAATTTCGTGTCAAAATACCTATGTTAGGATAGTGCTATGTATAAATCTAATATATATCCTAAGTCACGCTTTCAAGACATGAAAAACACAATTTGAATGTTGCCAATCGGCCCAGTAGAACGGGAGATATAGAACTGTTCCCCCCTTTTTTTTCCGCACTGTACAAGCCATTTTCCTTAAATTTAACTGTTGCACAATCATACTAACAATCACAAACATACTAACAGTTTATAGTCAATCATGCTCTACACAAGACAGTATGTAAACAGTCTTTCATCGATGAGTGATGTTGGGAGATCTGCTGTCACATTATCCTATGTCTTCTCACGCTTCTTAGAAACATCCAATCTGCTTAAATTGCACTCATGACTATATCAGTGATTCTTCATACTGGCTGTCACTCTGGTTCAGTTTTTCCTAAATTTGCTGATAAATTTCACTTTAAGTCCATTAATATGTTTCTCTTTGTTTTGATTGTACATGAAAACATTTTTATATGAAAAAAAAAGGGTTTTTTTTTTTTTTTTTTTTTTTTTTTTTTTTTTTTTTTTTTTTTTTTTGCAGTACACATATCTTGCAAAAATAAAACTTGCATGGAAGATAAAGAACTGTATGGCTGTGTCTTTCATCTTTCAGCATCACTGTAACATTGCCATGTGGAGAGAAATAACATCAGTCCAAAATATTTCTAGACTGATTACATGTTTCTCTCTTTAAATCAAATATCATTAATTTGTTTTATTGCTTTTTAAAATCTATCCATCTAAAGAAATATATTCTGCTCTCTCCCAGAACGCAGTTTAGAAGACCATGAAGATATTCTACAGGTATATGCATTATGGAATCACCAAAAAGAAGGCTCTGGAAGTGGGAACAAATTTCTTTTCAAACAGGACTTTTGTAAATATGAATTTTTTCGTACACCACAGGTAATTAATATTTTTATGTTCTGAAATTTAAAAAATACTTTTGAAAGTAGAATAATAATATAACCAGTCAAATTGAAACTGTAATGAATTGACTTTATAAATTAATTGACATTAAATAATTTTTCTTCCTGCATGAAGATATATAAATAAGACTGTATTTCTTTTCTTATAGCAATTTTTTCCTCTGTCTATGCTGGATCTGGGATCTGTTCCATTGGACTGTTTATCTGAATCACCAGATTTGGCAAAATTTGTCACTCTGCAGGTAATAGTATTTGAACTTTGCCCTTATGCTTTTGTTAGACACCAGACAGTCGTCAAAAAGTAAAATATTGTGATATAAAAATATGTGTACTTATTCAGTGGTGTATTAGCAATGTATACTTAAAAATTAATTGTCAAAGGGTATGAAACAGTTCACATCATAAATTGAATAAGATTGGGAGAGCATGAACTCTGAAAGATGCAAAATGATTCGAAAATTAATATGTGGATTTTTACCGTAGATAGAACTTTTATGATTTACACTAAAAATTGTTGGTACAATTATTACAAACATCAAAACTAACCAAATGTTTATTCTGTTTTTCAAGAGTTAGATTCTTATTTCCTCTGGTTGCCACTTCTCAAAAACAAATCGGGGAAAAAGAGGAAGCAGACTCTATTATGGAGTGAATACTCATAGCAAAGTATACAGCAAATGTTCAGTTAAGTTTACTTAATGTGGAAAAGATCTTCTAAATAAGGGATTCTCAATATCAGTATTTATTTATGTTTTTAGACATATGTTGAATTTTGGAGATAATAATTTTAGGGATTTGGTTGCCATGAGAGCTTTTACTGTGTTTTTGTAGTCAACAAAGAGATAAGTATATTTTCTTATTGACTGTAAGATTAAAAATATGAAAGCAAACTTCTAATTTTAATTGGTGAAAGCTCTTTAATTCTTTGTTTTAATTTTAGTATTTCCCCTTTTTGTGCTAAAAGTAGTAACTATTGTGATGGCATAACAATGTATAGTAACACAGCTGTAATCAGCATGAAAATTAAGTATTCAATTTTGTTTTCAGGACATAAACAATTCGTTGTAAGTACATGCTGCAGATGGTTCAATTTGCACCCACAATTTTAAATAAGCAAATCATATTGTGACAACAGTTGATTACATGTTAGCAAGTTAGCAGTTGATTATGTGGCCAAGCAGTTAATTACATGCTTCTGTAGAAGCAGGGGGGGGGAATGATGTAGCTGTAGTATTTAAGGGCTTGAATTTTTTGTTTCAGTCTAAAGCAGCTACTGGGCAATAGTTTTTGCAGTGCTGAGACATGATGATGCAAAATGGTGCAATACATATTCTTGAAGAGAGGGTGTTTTTAATTAAAATTAAGAATTTATAGTATATGCATATTTGCTTTTCCTATAGACACACACACATCTCCATCCAATCTTTTCACTTAAAAGATTCACAACAGCAGCTGTAGAATTTAAACTGTAAGGAGTAATATTTTTTTGCCTTTATATTTTTTTACATGCATATAATTGTGTCAAAATTATGTAATAGTCTTAATTGTATAGTATTCTTACACTTACATTCATTGCAGATTTTTAATTGATACTTCTAAATATCCCACAGTTTTTATAATAGTCTCTTTTTGTGTATATGTTCTTATTTGATCATATTGGGGAATTATCTTCGTGCTTGAGTAATTAATTTATTTTCAAATTTTATATATTAGTCTTTTGTGATTAATGGTTTATTCAGACATATAAGGGAGACGAAATAAAGTCATGCCCAAATTATTGCTGATTTTGTGGGGGAGGCTTCATTCTCTTTGATAAGTTAGTAGTAGTCTTCTGAGAAATCAGCAGTAATTTATTTATTTTTTTATGTAATCTATTGTTCTACCTTATTTTTCATGTATGTATTATTCTTTTTCTTTATATTTTATTTTTAAATGTATGTATTTGAGGCATACCAACACAAATACTAGACTTCTTTTAAGTTTATTAAAAGTTTTTAATAGGTTTATCGCTGTCTTCTTAAATTTTAACATTTCCTAATTTTAACTAGAAGTAGATTTACACTTTCTTTTCTAGGAGAAAATCATAAATAGAAAATTACTATTTTAATTTATATTTTTAATTAATTAGCTAAAAGTATGCAAATACAATATTGCTGCAAAAAATATATGCATTTTTGTTCAATGTTTCAGAAATTGGTTATTTGGGTGTTAGTGAGCACCAGCCAATATGCTACCAATAATCTGTTGGGTCCTTTTGGTGATGAAATATATTTTTGATGTCAGCACTGAGTTATGTATATATATATTAATTTCTGATGGAAATTGCTTGGCAGTTACATTCAAAATTATATCAAATAAAGTATTATTCTTTGCCATTTGGGTCTGTTTCTACATAAATTCTACTAAATAAGAAGAGAGGTGATTTTCTTGAAACCAATCTCTAACTCATAAACTTTGCAGTTGTTGATACTGTATTTCCATTGTACAATTTCTGCTGTGTGCAGTTTCATTACATTAGAATTGGGACTGTCATGATTTTTATGAGGAGAAGGGAGCAAAATAGCACATGCATGGAAATTGTTCCTTGCTTTTGCTTCATTTCTCAGCAAATTTGATAATAAATTAAGGATGCAGAAAGCAGTAAAAAATAATATGAGACAAATACTCTTCCAAGAATTTTTGCTGAAAAAAGGTTATCAGACAAATGACATAATGCAAATACATACTTTCTTTGATTGATCTGATGGTGGGAAAAAAAAAAAAAAAGGAGGTCATTTTTATCAGCTGTCTTCTCCTCTTCCTCCCTAAGATATAATTGGGGGGGGGGATTTTTTTTTTTTTTTTAAATCTTTCTTAAAAGAATGTGGAATTTCCTCAAAATTTGAAGCATTTGCAGGAAAAGAGTTATGTAAGGTACTGCTTGCAGTTTATTGAAGACTACTAGCTAATACCCAACTAACCAAAAATTGTATAATTTGTAAGTAAAGTTTTGGGTAAAAATGCCATGGAAAGGTAAGTTGGACGAAAAATTTTGTTGAATTCTAGCTGCTCTAAGAAAGGCTACAGATATCTTTTTAGGTTTTAAATAACCTTAGGAATGAATATAAATTAGAACAAAATACATTTAGTTTGATTGTTATAAGTTTAAAAGACTGCTTCTCATGAAAAAGAAATTTTTAAGTAACATTTTGATGATTGGAAAGGAAAGGTTGCAATATTTTAAAGTTTTTTTAATCCATTTCTTTTCAGAACATACTAAGTAATGGGGAAAAGTCACCTGTAGTGCAAAGTCTTTTGTGGTGTAAAGAACCTGGTAAGGATTCTTGGAAAAGGCTGTTCTTCCGAATTGAAGGCTCTACTCTTTGTGTTTCTTCTGCTTCATATTCTAGTAAGGTATATTAACCTCTTTTAATTCTTCTGTATTCGGTCTTGAATCATCATATAAACTAAATTTTGAAAAGGTAAATACTTCCATGAGAGCCTTCAGTTGATATAAGTTTTTTTCTGTTAATATAAGTAGAAGATAAAAAAAATCTTCAATGTTAAAGATTGTGGATTTTAAAGGTTTTGGATTTCAAATAAAATAAAAGCTAGTATATTTAGACTAGCATGAAAATGAATACATAAATTTTAAAAAGTAAATAAAAGCAATTAATTTCTTTTTGATTTTTTTTCATGAAGAAATTTAAAAAAAAAAAAGAAAAAAAAAAAAAAATTACGTAAAAAGAAAATAAGGTTGAAAAGCATACAAAATTCTTTTTTAACAATCTTTTTTTAAATTTTTTTTCAAACATTCATTTACAGTAGTTTGCTTTAAAATTTTAGTGTAATCTAGTTAGTTTGAGTTACCTTCCCCTCAAATCACATACTGTCTAATCCACTTGTATAATTTTTTGTCCTAAATTCATTTTCATTATTAACACATGCAGGAAGATCATGAAGTTATTTAGAAATTCCTATTCTGATAATAAAAAAGTACTCTAAAATTGCACTTATGATGAAACTTAAAAATTCTTTAACTTCTTGTATAATGGGGCAACAGCTAAACAAACATGTTGACTCAGAAACATGTATCCTGAAATATAAAGGTAACTTTAAATTCATTCAACCCCATTGTTGATAAAAATATAATCATGGTTATTTGATTAAAATCATTCATTATGGATGACTTTTTTTTGTTGGGGAAGCGAGAATTCAGTGGCAGAAACTTCAACATTTGACGATTGCAAAATAGTGAAATTCGTCTTGTTTTCTTCATCAAAGCTTACATGAAGAATCTGTTTGGATCAAAACATGTTGAATCACAATGTTTGGCGCAAATCATGCAGTAGTGCACTTGCATATATTTGGGCTGCTGCTGCAGTAATAAAAAACTACCAAAATTGCATTTATAGCAAACTTACTCATTTAAAACAGTTTACTTCAATTGTATGTAAATTTGCCACTTCTTGGAAAATGTTTATTTTGTGTCAGATCTAAAAGCAAGGATCAGCAGAATATGGTAACTTGTTTCAATACGGAATGAAGAATCCCATTGCCAGTTGATATCCTAAATTTGCATTTTGCTGTGGATATCTGACAGGCTACACAGATTTCAGGCATTGGCAAATTTAAAATTGTCAGTATTCCATTGTATATAAAATCGAGTAAATTTAACAGTTGTATTATATATTTTGTAAATAAGTATTTGCTTTAAACCATACATGTTAAATAGAATTTTTAATTATGTGCTAGTTTTAAATTTGCCACTTCTTGGAAAATGTTTATTTTGTGTCAGATCTAAAAGCAAAGTTCAGCAGAATATGGTAACTTGTTTCAATACGGAATGAAGAATCCCATTGCCAGTTGATATCCTAAATTTGCATTTTGCTGTGGATATCTGACAGGATACACAGATTTCAGGCATTGGCAAATTTAAAATTGTCAGTATTCCATTGTATATAAAATCGAGTAAATTTAACAGTTGTATTATATATTTTGTAAATAAGTATTTGCTTTAAACCATACACGTTAAATAGAATTTTTAATTATGTGCTTGTTGGAATAGGATACTAAGCAACAACAACCACTGTGGCCATTTCGGGATCTCAAAGAGTATGAGATTTATACACCTATTGAAAATAGAAGCAATACTACTCCAACATCATACAGTTTCTGTTTAAAAGTAAGTGATTAATAAATGTATTTTTCATCATGTTAAAGAAAAATTTATGTGAAGATATTAAATTTTCTGAAACTTGTTAATCAGGTTTTTAAAAATTTACCCTAATTGTGTAAAATGAAAACTTGCCTTGCCATTTTTGTGATATTGAAAACATTTGAAAAATGCTGGATGAAAATGTTTTCAATCTCTGTCTCTTTCTTCTCTTAGAAATAAATGAGTAAAAATAAGATATTGTTCATGTGTTGAAATAAGTATGTGAAATATTGTTCACGTTTTCTGAATGTTTTCAGAGTAAAACTAAATTACTGCAGTATTTGTGTGTATTTAAAATAAATCTACACAAAATACATAGTTTTCTTTTTTGGCTTCTTACCAACCCAATAACATAATAGATAATATGAATTTTAATGCTTTAGCTTTTAACTTCCAAAACTTTGCATTTTTTAATGGATTTCTGTTTGCATCCGAGTTGCTAGTTATAAGAGAAGAAGCAAGTAAAAAAAAAAAAAAGTAATGGAGGCTGTAAATAATGAAATTTTGGGTATGTATAAAAGTGCTTTTTATTGGGGTAACGCTTTTGACCTAGGGAAACCTTTTTATTTATTTGTTTGGTCGTAGGGTATTATTAGTGGTATTATTAGTGTTTTGTCAAATGAATGTGGCTATTATTGGCGTTGCTTGTTACTTCTAAGGAAAGAAAAGTTAAGGTTTAAAAGAAACATATCAGATATATTCTTCCATACATCCATTTGAATATAATTAAGGGCGTAGTGCATAGAAGCATGTAGAATTAATTATATGTGGCTATAATACTGTCATGGGAGTGCACATGCCAGTGTTGATTTCTATGCTTCTGTGAAAGTGCAAGGTAGTTTAAAGGCCAGAAGGATCAGGGAGGCTCAGGAATTGGAAGATAAAAGCTCCCTGGAAGTCATTGAAAATGTGACAAGATTATTGTGGCAGAAGGAGACGTTCACAAGACATCTTTTGAAAAGTGATTTTCATATCTTGGGATTCATAGTAAATTTGTCTTCATAATTTTTTAGGGAAGATGGGGCATTGTGAATTAATTGCGCCCAACTTTAACTGGCAGAACGCGTCTGGACTTTTGCATCAAAGAATATCGGGGGGGGGGGGGATTGGATTCTGTATAAGAATGTCGGGCATTTTTAGATTGTTTGTGGGCATAGTAAATATCTGGAATTTTCTGTAAAACAATTATTGAGTTTACAGACGATCCATCTAAGTGTCCAGTAGGGTTTTAGAGGAGTTATCTGTTAGGAGCTTTCTCCCACAGATTAAGTACTAAATACAGAGATATTCTGCCTGTAGCTGAACCTTGCCTCCTACATTTTCTTAAAAAAAATAATCTTTGCTTTTAAACTGTCAAGGAGTGGTATTTCATCATGACATTGGCAAGACCTACACATTTGTTTGGATTCATAAAAGTTACAAGAGTTTGGATACTTCTGTTGTGATATGTTTAGTGGAATCTTTCTTCTGCAGTGTAGAAATTATTGCTGTGAACTACAAAACCTCTTCCACTACAAAAAAAAAGAGTTTTGCAGGAGAAGGGTGGATGGTAAAGCTACTCAAGAGACTACAATTTATAAACAATGATGGGGAATATATTCATATTAAAAGCCAGTATAACAAAACGTTTTCATTGAAAAATGCAAGAACTTGCGCATACTCAGTAAATGTAAAATTCATCACAAAGATAAAAGAAATGTACAGTTCAGTGTATGTATTTTATGTGTGTATTTATAAAATACAGTGTATGCATGTATTTATGAAGTATTTTTTGCATATATATAACGAATTTAAATATCTATGCATAAAGCCTTGCATTTTTTGTTAGAATTTTTTCTTCGTTTATATTTTTTTAACATGTAGATATTTTTTAAAAACTTTTAAATAGAATGACTTTTTGGTAATGTTTAAAATTGTATAAATTATGTGTAAAAATGCTTTGCTATGGAAAATATTGGTCATACATTTAACAGTACTGTTAATTTAAGAATCGGAAATTTTGATGTACTGTATGTTTCCAAATATAAGCTGAGAGTGCATTTTTTCTTCAAAAATTTATCCAAAATTCAAAAACCTTATGTAACCCAAAGGGGGGGGGGAATCCCATAATGTTCAAACATGGAACCATGAGGGCAAAAATGTTGCCAAGCAGATAAGGGGGTAGGAATATTTTCCAATAAAATCAAAGTTTAAATAAAACACCAGATGCCAACGATGTTAATTTCAACTCTAGTAACCTGATTTGAAGCTACAGTAGATGCTACCTAATGCAATCACAGTTAATGCTATCATTCAGATGTTGTTATTCAATTGCTAAAACCCCACTTTGTCATATATGAGAATAGAGAAACTGCATTGCTTACTGTGGCCAACAATTCAGTCGATCCGAAAATCAAAGATTCATTTGTCATTCTCAGAAAAGTTTTAATATTCACAGAATGTTAGAAAATCTCATAAATTCACAGAAATTCACCCTGTGATAAAACTACTATTCTGAAGGTAGCTGATAAAAATTTTGTGGCTGTTACTATTCAGTTATGTTGAGGAATATGGTTTAGCTCTTAAAAAAAAGAGGAAGGCTAAGATTGTCCCTAAGATTGAATAAGTGACTGCGTTGATTAAACATTCCTTTACTGAACACTGATCCATTAGTAACAGACTGATTTATGCAATGAAATACTAATAGGAACGCACTTGGATAAATTCCTGACAACTTCCTTGGTGGATGAAACTATGTATATAATTTTCGTACATTTTTCCTTTAAGTAATCTTATCTTGATGATTGTGAAAGGCTTAGTTGCTGAGGTTTATTGCTGTGCAGTTGCTGAAGTCCAGCCCTGTCATAAAAAAAATAAAAAAAAAAGGCGGAATACTCATTTATTATGATCAATGATTCAGTTATATGATCTTCGTAATGAATTTTTTAAACTGAAGTAAAACGCCAAATACTTTCACAATTGATAAAAAAAATTTCAAAATGCCACAGAAATGTTGCAAAAAAAGCTTATTTTCAATTTTAATGAGTCATTTCAAACTGGGCAAAAAAGAAAGGGAAAGAAAAACACTACCTAATTTGATGTAGATTATTAATAATTCTGTGATAATTTTGAGACTAATCAGACATATGTCCCTCTTTTTCAAGAGTAAAAAGAATTCTTCAAAATTCCCCAAGTTTCACCCCCAAGGTTGCTGTTTTGCTTAATTTAAAATTTTCTACTGAGAAGTTGTCTTCCAGTGAGGGATTCTCTTCCAATATAAAGATTAAGTGTAAAACATTGGTCACGAAGAAACTTTTGTATTAAGAGCAGCTCATAAACAAACTTCTGCATTTTCGAAATTAAAATGCTGTGAAATTGCTTATTTGTATGTTCCTAGTTTTATTCATGTTAAATTAGTTAAATTAGTTAAATTCCATTGCTGTTTTTGTGGATATCTTTTCTCATCACTTAACTGAATAGCTATGGAGAAATATTATCTCATGAAACAGTGCACACTTTTTTCCATTAATTTATTTATCTTGTATACGATTTGTGGTATCTGTGCTTGTCTTATTTTCTGTGCCATTTTACTTTTTGTCTGGAAGATGAGTGGGAAGAGAAATTTGTATGCAGCAGATTTTCAAACTGCAGATGATCGCATTGGCTGAAAATGTTAACAATAGGGCTGCTCGGCACTTTTTCTTGGATAAAAAACAAGTTCTGGAGTGAAGGGAAAAAAATTTTCCTGAATTAGCAGAGACGTCAGAAGCAAAAACGAGAGCATGTGGTCGTTTTTTGTTAGCAGGCTGCAAATTTCATGAATATCAGATTTTTCATGTTAAGCATTGACACAACAAACCAACACTATGAACAATTTCAAAAACAAAACAAATAACTCATTTATTTTAAAATGATTTTTTCATTAACTTAAAAAATAGTATAAACTAAATAAATAAAAAAAGTACTATATATGGGGATTTATTGCTTGAGTCCAGCTAATGGAAAAGCATCTACATTTTTGCAAGTTGATCCATATATAAGCTGGCCCCCATAAATTTAGCTTTAGAAAAGTTCTAAAAATTCATAGTTTATATATGGAAATATATGGTATTAATAATACTTTTTTAAAAATTGATTCTTAATTCATATCATTTGCGGGTGGAAAAAAGGTTACGTTTGTGTTGAAAAAGTTTCTTAAAATAGTAAGATTTTTTAAGAAAAATTCATACTTATTTATTATCTGCACTCATTTGCTTAAAGTCACCAGCTGTCGGTGACTGATTTATTATCAAGCTAAGCCACAAAAGACAATAGCCATTTTAAGAAATTGTGGCAAACTAAGAATTACTTAAAATACAACCAGTTAACAAAATTAAAAACATGAAAGCATCCATAATAAAACACCTTTTTTGCTGTGTTCCTATCCCTGTAGACAGAAACAGCCATTGAATGTGAAGTCGGAAATCGGTTCTCATCTACTGTGCCCATGTATGCATACCTGGGATGCCACTTGAATAGATTTTGCTAAAGTAAAAAATACATTAAAAATATGTATTTTTTACTTATTTACTTTATATTGCACTATTTTTTTTATTGTATTACTCTTATGCTTTAGGTTCTCTGTTATATTTACATGCATTACAATATGTTTCTTGCACCCTCTGTTCCCAAATCTGTAGCCATTGTTGAGCTTCCCCTGTAAGGCCATGTTTCTCACCCAACTCCTTTAATTCTTGGATAAGTGTTGGATAGTGGAGGACAAGGGGCATGCACCTGCTCACCTCTCGTAGACGCCAGGTGCCCCATTCTGTCCTAGATTGCCTGTTTTTGTTATATAGTGCATTGCCTCATGAATATTTTCAATGGGGTGCAGATCATCAAAGTACCAAACTTTCATGTTATTTTGAAACTGCTATGTTTATGAATGTAACTTCTTGAAATTGGGAGACATTGAAGCAAAAATTTTACTTTAATGGGAGTTTGATATCTTAAATTTATTACAAATTAGATCTGTTAATATATAATGCTGAATTGTGTGCATATTCCCCTTTTTGTGATGTATGTTATTGTGTAACATGTGTAATTAATCAAAATTGCATGCAGATTAAAAAAAAAATTGTAATGCATATTTTTGTGTAATATGTGTGCTTGATCAGATTGTTTCCTTTTAGAATTCCATTTGTCCTGAAGAAGACTCCAGAAATCTTTTGTGGTTTTGTTGTGAAACTGAGAAGCATCGACAGTGTTGGATTGTGGCTTTAAGACTTGCCAAAGTTAGTGACTTTTTATTTTCAAATATATGCCGAATTAAATACATACCAAATTAGAATATTACTGAATTAATTCTTTGATGGGCATACGTAAATTGCTACTAAAATTTCTTTGTTCCCCCTTTTTTAGAGAAAGAATGTAATAATAGGTGTTATTTTTTAATTTTAATTTAATTTTTTTTTTTAAGCCCCAGATCTTCTTATACAGTGGAACCTCAAGATACAAGTTTAATTTGTTCCACCATTGAGCTTGTATAGCGAATTTCTCATATCTAAAAACATACTTCCCCATTGAAAATAATGGAAATCCAGTTAATTCGCAGAAATTATACAATTAAAAATGTGAAACGTAATTTATGAAATAAAGAGCAATTATGATCTAAAGGGTATCAAAATTTACAAAAAAAAAGTTTAATATTTATTTGTTTACTGTATTAAACATTTCTTTCTATGTAAGTTGTTTAACTTGCTTCGTTTTTTGTGCTAAACGTGCATACGTAAACATTAAACGTGCATGCGTAAAAGCATACAAAAAAAAAAAAAGTTTGTGTCTTTGAGGTTCGGATTATAGATCATTCCGGATAATGGACGTCCGGATTACGAACTTTGCACTGTATTACTGGTCAATAAATAAGTGACATTACTACAGGATCACATGGCACATTGTTTATTACAAACCAACATCAACTGGTGATTACTTCAGTTCAGTTCAACAAGCAACTAGTGTTTTGCCACATATATATAACAATCTGTTTTGCACCCCCAAAAATATCAGCATAAAAATAAATTTTTCCTAATAAATAACACTGCTAAATAATACAACCATATTCCCTCTGATTCAGGAAGGCTCTTTCTCTTCTTGGGAATTTTACCCTAAACCTATCTAATAACACTTCATTTAGTCTCATTTTTAAGATGTCTCTAAAATGCAACACTTCATTGTCATTACACAAGTTCATGGTGCGCCCATGCACTGCTTTAATAGGGTGGTTTTCTTCAAAGAAAGTTCTCACTTCTTCCTACTGTGGCAGCATTTCTTTAATCTTACTGGAAGAGAGAGCCTCATCTCCTGTTCCTTCTTTCCCTAACGAAAGCTCTTCTACCACATCATGCACTTCAGTCCTTCAAGTTCGTCTGATCTAATTTCTTCACTATGCTTCTCCATTAACTCATCCAGATCCATACTTTTCCCCAGCGAAAAATTTCTTTGACTAACTGCACTGTGTTGTCCACAAGTTGGGGATCGAAACCCAAGACAGGAATACTCTTGAGACCACAGTAGTTTTTTCCATGCTAAATTCAGACACCTCGTTGAGACTTTTTCTTAAGCCTTATCAATGAGGTTTAAAAAATTTAGGATGTTGGAGCAATCCTTCCGAAATTCTCTAAGAGTCAGGCTTGTACAGTCAAAAGTCTTTAATCTGGATTCGTCGGGACTTCGGTGATTCTGGATTATCGGTTTTTCCAGATTATAGATCATCAGTTTAAATCTGGTAAGATGGCATGCAGAAATTATAAAATTAAAAATATGAAACCTTAATTTATGAAATAAAGAGCAATTATAATCTAAAGGGTATCAAAATTTACAAAAAAAAAGCTTAATATTTATTTGTTTACTTTATTAAACATTTTTTTCAATGCGCGCATACGTAAAGCATACATTGCACATAGTTGAAATTAGAAAATTGCAACCAGAAAACTATTTGATGTGTATTTGTGGTATTTATAATGATGAGGAATTTGATTTAAATCATATCAGAGACGGAGTACATCGAGATGAAATACTGCATTTAGTAAGGAATTATAAGCCAAATAAAATAAAAACATCTGCCCTGAAGATGAGGATAGTGCTGATAGATCAACTTCCAGTTCATTGCGCGCCGCGACATCCCCCCCCCCCACTCCCCATAGAGCAGCATCAAATTGATAAACAGATTTTGGAATGGTTAGAGAAACAAAGGATATGCCTTTATCCTTTTTTTTTTTTTTTCCAGCAATTCCACTTTTTGTTTGATGGGCATCGAAAAATGCTTTTGCTTTGTAGATCCTTTGGCAGCTCCAGAATCGGAAATTCTTTTTGACATAATCGAAAGTTCAAGCTTACTTTTATAAAATTGCTCTAACAGTCTGCAAAAAATAATAAGCCGGATCCAATTAGAAGATTAAGGAATAACACAATCTGCAACATTAACTGAAATAGATAATTTTAGTTTAGTTTATACCGTCTGTTATACATTAAATGTGCATGCGTAAACGTATTACATGCATGCATAAACGCACATGCGCATGCGTAAATGCATTATTCGTTTACGCATGTGCAGATAGTTTGTAGCTTTGATGTCCGGATTATAGATCATTCTGGATTATGGACATCTGGATTAAAGACTTTTGACTGTATTTTCAGTTACTTCAAAACACTTTTAAAACAAGGCCTTCATGTACAGCTTCTTAAAGTTGGAAATAATTTACTGGTCCATAGGTTGGAGAAGTGGAGAGGTGTTGGGAGGAAGAAACTTGACTTCTGTAACTGAAATTCCTCCAACAGATCATCTTTCAAGCCTTGAAGGATGTAGAATATTATTGAAGACGAGTAAAGCCTTGAGTGGCAACTTATTTTAGTGAAGGTATTTCTTCACTGAGGGATCAAAAACTTAATTGACCCAGTTGATGAAAATTTGCCATGTTACTCAGGCTATGCCATTGACCATTCGCACCAAGTTTAGTCGGTTTTTCTACACCTTCTTTCTCTTGAAAACTTGTGGATTTTCTGAGTGGTAGACGAGCAATTGCTTTATTTTACAATCTCCATTTTCATTGACACAAAACAAGAGGGTAAGCCTATCTTTCATTGTCTTGTGGTCAGGCAAAGATTGCTCCTTTTTCGTGATGTTGGTCCTCTTAGGCATTTTCTTCCAGAAAGACCTGTTTCATCATAATTAAACACTTACTGGGGAAGAAACCCTTCACTAGTAATAAATTGTAGGAACTCTGGCCGAAATCAGATCTTAGCAGCAGCAGCTGTATCAGAGCTCTCAGCCTTCTCATGTCGCACAACACTGTGAATACAGGTTCTGTTTTTAAATCTTTCGAAACATCCCTGGCTTGCCTTAAATGCCATCTCATCTTCAGTCGACGTAACTGATGTTTTTCGGAGAAGCTCCAAGTACAGATTCTTCACCTTAACGCAAATGATAGTCTCTGACACCGAATTGTCTTTTAACTGCTTCTCTTTAATCCACACCAACAACTGCTTCCCAACATCATCTAAGAGTTTTGGATGGTGCTAGGAAGTAATGGGAATTTCTTTGGTCACAACAAATTCCTTAATTTCTTCCTTCTTTTTCAGAATAGTGCTGATCGTCGATGTTGAACAACCATAAGTCTCCACTGATTCTGTCACTGTTACACCATGCTTATGTTTATCTATGATTTCTTTCTTAATTTCAATGACCATGGCTTTCTTCTTTTTCTTTGCAGCATTATCTGAAGCAACAGTCTTCTTGGGAGGCATCGTGAAATAATTATTTTCATGTTAAATGTAAAAAAACAATTAACTCACAAGCGTGCAAACATGTAGATCAAAGAACACAGCGATTTGACGAGGGTATTCCCCGAGTCGAACTGGATTGGGAAACGCACCATGCATACTAACAGTCTGGTTCATTGCTTGTTACTTGAGTCAATGCCCATTTATACAGATATCCTCGTATCTCGAATTTCTCATACATAGAGTTGCTCTTATCTTAAGGTTCCACTGTACTGCTAGTTTAGGGTACATTGAAGGCATACCATTAGCTTGGAGTACATTTGATTTTAGACGCAAAAATCAATTTTCTATTTTTTTAAATAGACTTTTATATAATGGCTAGTAGCTAACACATGGCCTTCAATGTAATGATTAAGAGGATAATGATTAATGAAAGAAATCAAATTTTTATTTAATGGATATATAAATAAACAGACTCAATTAGAGTTCCTGGAAGAAAGATGGAATTACAGGCATTGCCCTCTTTGTCTGTAGTGTGCTGTACAATAACTTTTCTAATGAAGTTTTCTTCAGGTTTTATCTCCATGTGCACAAAGGAATGCCACTTGGATCAGATTTAAAATAAAATTTCTCATCTGTGATGAGTTTCTGCATAATTCTTATAGAATCAGTTCCTACTATTTATTAAGGCTTTTTTTTTTTTTTTTTTTTTCCCCCGGGGGGGGGCTTATTTTCCCCTGTTTTTTTTTTTTTTTTTTTAAATATAAAACTTTTAACCCAAATCTTCTTGAATTCAGTAAAGAGTTTATTTTGATGGCTTCAGTTTTTAAGCTGCTGAACAAGTAGAGGTGTCCAGTTCCTTAATGAACATAACCATTTTTCTAACTTATTTGCTACTTTTTAGGCCCTTTTTCCTTAATTTCAATTTATATGAAATTGTCGGTGCTCTTCATACTGTTTGAAACTTGATAAATCATTGCTTTTGATACTGGCCATTTTTATAAAGTTAAAACAGAGCAATTTATTCATTTTAGCATCTCAGTTATAAGAGCGTACTATTTTTATCTTAATAAATTTGGTTAAACTAGATGCTTTTTTTGTAAGCAGTTCTAGCATTTAATTTAAACTGTTATTGTTTTGAAGGAAATAAGTTGTTGTGGCAATTTTAAAAAATGCTATTAATTTGCAAACAGTTAATCAATGTAGCTCTCTCATTCTTTTCCAGGATAATTTAATACTTGACTTGATGTACAACTATTTTAAAATAAGCATCTCATTGAATTTCTACAGTTAATAAATATTATATTTGATGGCTGAAAGTAATACAGTTCTGTTCTTGAAGCAAGCAATCCAGATTTGTTATGTATTCTACAAAATTTCATAACTTTGATATTTGTTTATTGAAGTTCTGTTTTTAAAACAAGCAGTCATCTCCTTTTGTCTTCATGAAATTTCAATAAATAGCTTTCGAATTTAGTTCCTTACTTCTAATTAAAAGCTGTGAAGGGTTTGTTTTAGATAGGGTCATAGAAGAGTCCTGTATAGTATAACAAGTATTTATAATCAGGTTTAAGTTACACACGGACATTACATTTAACTTTAAGAAAAATTACAGAGCTATCAAGTTACAGAGCTATCAAGTCTGGTACGACCTATCAAGTTGGAGCCTTGGCTTTTACTGAAGTACTTCTCTGGCTACTCACCAGAGGGCAGCCTTATTGTCGCAGTTAGTCCAACAGTTTATGTTAAAGGATTGGTTACAAAGCATAAATTCAGAATGGCAAAGCCACTAGGGCTACCTGTCTAAGAGAAGGGATGCCTTCGTGGAGGACTTTCTGAGGGAAACTAGCTCATATTCATATTGCACATGGTAAAAACCGGCCATTCAGTTAGCCCGTTCACCTGGGTTCAAACCTAAACCAGGCAGAACTACGAGTATTTCAGCAGTCTTAACAACTTGGCCAATGATGGGGCAATTTAACATGAAATGGCTCATGTTGTAGAAAAAACTAGTTCATTATTTAAAAATTGTGTTGTTTTAAAAGTATTATAAAGGCTAATTCCATAATATTCGATTATTTATTTTTTTTTCCTTCTAAAATTGTTTGATATATTTTTAGGGAATTAATTTTAGGTATTTAGTTATTTTTAAGAAAATGAAAATTTTCTTTGTATTATGTAATAGATTTCTGATATTTTTTTTTTTTTTTTTTTTTAAAATCAAATTTGCGGTGTTAGTAGAAGAATATTTGGTTTGAGTAGAATAAAGAATTTTGAAAATTATAATGCATATGGCTATATCCATGCTTCTGTTACTAAGAGCAACAGAAACAATATTACAATGAATATTTTATTTCATAAAATCACATTCTGAATATCCAGAGGATAACATAATAGCATATGTTAAGTACTAGAATATGTTTTTAAGGAGAATTTGTAATAATAAAAAAAATAACTTTTTTTTATTGTTGGTTCAACCTTTTGGTTGAACCCGGCCATTTGGTTCTTTAACTTAACATATTCTCTCTTGAATGGGGTTGCAATATACAGTATTTGTCTGCATCTAATTATGGTAATTAAAAGAAAAATTTCTTGAATGGGGTTGCAATATACAGTATTTGTGTGCATCTAATTATGGTAATTAAAAGAAAAATTTCCAATGGTAATGTATACATGGAAACCAAAATTTTTTATTTGAATACTTTATTAAAATAAAAACGTTTAAATAGTATTATCCAATAAAATCTTAATAATTTCACGTATTTCAGTTAATATGTAGTGATTTCAATATATTAATTATTCATGTTTTTTTAGTATGGAAGAAGAATTAGAGAAAATTATAAAGAAGTACAATCAAGGCATATTGATAGTCCTATTGGTTCCATAGATAGTGGAATGTCTAATTCAGCAGATTCCTTATTATCTGTGAGTATTCAAAATAATATAAATGAAGTTTCTGTTTCATTCTGCATAAATACAGCTTTAATATACTTTCTATTGAAATATAAAAAAGCTGTCATAGATGTAGTTATGTTTTCATAGGTTTGAGGTTTTATTACCTGAACTAAAGTGTGTCTGATGAATGTGTAACATAAGCAAAGGTTATGTCCTTAATAAAATATTATTTAGTATATGTAATAATAAATAAATGTAATGTAATAAAATATTGTAGTTAGTTAGCAAAGATGTGTAAGAAATATAAAATGTCCTTCTCTGATACTTTGAATAACTGAAGTAGATTTCAAATAAGATTAGTAAGCTGAGTGTACCATTATTGGGGGTATCGCATTTCATTACATGGCAATGGTTTCACTCTTCAAGTCAAATATAATTTGATTTTAAGATTTCCGTACTGAATAAAGTTTTGGCTTATTATCATTGTAATTATTTTGCACATTTTGTTCTATTTCCTATGCATTAGATATAGGCAGAGCCACCCTGTTATGGGATCAGATCAGAACCATTTGCTGATTAGAGTGAATTGGTTCTTTTCTGGGGGGAGAGGGAGTAATTCGTGACTCAGAGACAATAGCGTTGATGAATAAGATAAAAAATGGGGAGTAAATCAAGAGCGATGTGTGATGATATAGCAAAGAATGGAAAGAATTGAATAAGCAGTGACTATTCTATAGGGAGACTCTAGAACTTCAACTGATTTTTTTCAACTGCATTTTTGAAATTCCATAAAATCCATTAACTTCTGTTTTTTCTTAGCAATAGTATGGAGAGATGATACATGTTTACTATTTGTGTGTATTAGGTATTCTCCATACTTTTCCCATCTATAAGCTGAAATTAGTGTTTAATCATGAAATTTTTTGGGTTTCTTTAGAATACAAAATTTTATTATATTTTTGGTAACTTTTCTAATTAAACTAAAGGTAATTAAAATGTTATTTTTTATTTCACATCTTGCTATGCAAGAAAAAACTATTGAATGTGTATTTGCGATGTAGTTTTAGAAAATGGTCCGTGAGAGCAACAAATGTCATACAGTGCTCATTAACCTCTTCGTCGTATGTAACGCATCCAGTGCTTTCAAGTGAAACTTCTGCGGTGTGGCCGTAACGCGCTTCAAGCGTTCTTCTACATTTTAAAACTTTTAAATGTTTAAAACCCTTTCTAAATGTTTACTTGTTTGAGTTTTTATTTTTGTTTGTTCTAATACCTCCTAAAGGGCAGTACTAATCAGACATTATAGAGAGATCTTCAATGTCTACTGAGCAGAAAAAGAGAAAAAATGAGGTTGTGAAGACAAGAAGGATATACATTTGATGAGTACAATCTATAATAACTCTAAGACTGATTTTGAAACACTGAAAAGAACTGTAAAAAAACCAATAATTGTAAAAGATTACAACAACAAAATAGCAGGAGTGGACCGCCTGGATCAGATGTTATCAAATGAATCCTACTGTTAGAAATAAGCAGATATATTATTACTTTTCCATTATGCTTTATTTCCTTATAATTTTACTTAATATTCATGTAAATTCATCCACTACGAAAGTTATTATGTACAAAGAAAACGACATTACATGCTGCGAAAAACAAAGGGTCGTTGGGGAGAAATTTTTGTGGACAGGAGAGACGGCGAAAGGGTCAATATGGCCTCAACGTAATGACCAATCCAAGTATAACAATCCATATAAAAATCCAGACATATCTGATATGACCATTTAATTCATCATTCTTGTCCTCTAATCTGTAGAACGCCATTACTGTACAAGTTGGCTAAGTATAGAGGGCAGTTATTAGAAATTTAAACTACCTGTTTTGGTTAATATTATCTGGGCTGAATTTAACCGTAAGCAGAACCATTTGCTTGTACATGATGAGAGAACTGCTGTTTTAACAAAAATGTATTTTGCAAAGGTTTTAATATAAGAGTAGATAAAGAATTTCTTTTTATTTTATTTTAATCCTTGAAATATTATGGCCAAAGGAAATCTCTTTTCTTATGAAGTTTCATTTTAGATTTTGAAATTTTTTGAATATACATATATTTGCTATTAAATTTTTTGGTGTAAGAAGCATGTTCTAACTTTAAAACCAGAGGATAACATAGGTGTGTATTATACTGTTATGTATCTATAATTCTGGTCTTATATTTCTAGGATTACACTCCAATGAAACCACGTGTGGCAATGGATTTTACGGGTTCCCAAAGTCGAATTGTGGAAGATCCACGAGAGGCTAAAGCCATAGCTGCTGCAGAAGGTCATACTTGGAAGGTAACTGTAACATTTGTTGCACATTCTTATAGTCAGATGATCAAAATGGCTGTTTACAAGCTAGTTTAACTGTTCAGAATATGTAAAATTTGGCCTTAAAATTCTGAAGTAATAAATGAATTGATTTCTATGACACAGTCTCAAATTGAAATCATTTGTCATTTACTTTTAGACATTATTTGTATATGTCATTTTATTTTTGAAATCCATTTTTTCATGAACTTTTGAATGTACTGATGGTACTAATTAAATGGAAAAATCACCAGGGGTATTATTTCATGTCTATTCTTCAGTATTGCATGTTCTTAAGAGACATTTTGGTCTTCAGAAATTTTATATGTGATGAGAATGTCAGAATATAGTATCATAGTAGTTTGGTATCTAGGACATCACATTCACAAGGGAAATAAAAATTTTTTCATCATGATGATTTATGTGGAAGAATAATAACCCATATAAACTTTTAGTTGATGTGCCCCTCATACATTTAATAAATCACAGGATTTCAAACTTTAGAGAAAATCAGTTGCATTTTATTGTATAAAAAGATGATTTTTTTCTCTTTTATTCAGACGAGCAGGGTTCGTACGGTCCTTAAAAGTCCTTAATTTTTTCAAAAATGATTTTTGGTCCTTAAAAGTCCTTAATTTTGGCCAAAATGAATAAACGGTCCTTAATTTTGCTCATTTGACATTTCTTATCATTTCTAATGATTGCCATTCTAAGTGTGAATTACGATTTCTCATGAATATGAAATTAAAATTACACGGCTCTTAACCAATCTGTTAAACTACCCGAACGAAAGTATCGGTGTCTGATTGGCTATTCACCCAATCTTTCGAAACAGGTGTTATCCATAAATTTAGGCAGATTGTGACGAAAGCATGAAGCCGGAAGTTCTTTAAGAGGCGAAAGTGGTGATGAAGGTGCTCGAGAAAAATAAGGGGGGGATTCTGAAAATATTTGCCAAAATTAGAGCAATCCCAACCTGGAAGGCCACAACCCTTCCGACGCCAATAGGAACGAGATGCCTGGAAAGTGCATTTTCAATAAACTGTGGCTTCATCAAGCTGATTACGAAGACTGGATATTGATGGATGGCAATCCTTAAATGTGGTCTTTGTCTGAAACAAATTGAAATTTCTAGAATGGGAGAGTCCGCGCTGAAAATTCACATGAAAATTAAGTTTCGTTTCATCATTTCAATTTGTTTTTACACGGTTTTACTTAGCTTAATTTCTGTGTTTGTTTCAATTAAGCCATAAATTAATTTTTTATCACCTTCTACGGAGTTTATTCTCCTTTGCACATACTATATTTATGGGATATCGGGATTATGAGTTTATTTCTACAGAGCATCTGTTATCGATTTCGCGGGAAATCTGTTGGCTCCATTTCGATTTTAGGTCGCCAAGGGCAAATTCGGTAACGCTAGCCGAGAAAAAGTGAAGTTCGGAAATACGTTTTGAAGCTTCAATAGACAATTAAGTATTTGGTTTAATCCTATGCTGTTGATAGTAATGCATTATTTTTGCTAATGGCAATACAATTATTAGTTGAAAATAACTAATTAAAAATTTTTTAATATTTTTAAAGCTGAAAACAACTAATTGAAACTAATTTTCCTGAATTAACTAGACGCAAAATTAACTTTCATGAATTACTAAAGTTATTGGGTAGAAGTTTAACTGAAAATATACATTCCGTATTATATATATATATGTAATGAAACTGTGGTTTGAAGGTGGCAGAGTGGAAAGCATGATGATGCAATTTAGCATAACATATCTTGAAAAATCACAATCTTTATTTTTTCCATGCATATCATCCTTTTTCAGGCAAGATATTTCCTAATTATATTTGAATAGAATAACTCCCATTTTGAAGTACGACGTCATCTTAAACAAGTAAGCAGCAGCATGGTTTAAGAGCGTCTTGCCAGCAGGAAAGCTATGCGGTAAAAAAGTACATTTATAGCAAGAAGACTGAAGTTTCAGTTCACAGTTTTGGTTTAGAATTAATTTGATTGGACGAGAGGCATCTGCATTAAAACGTTACATAAGGTAGAAAAGTCTGGAACCTGTGAGAAGAGATGAATTTAGGGGCAGATTACCAAATTTAGAATGTTAATTTTGAGGTCGTCAATTATTTTTTTGAAACAGCTAACATATTTTATTGTATCTTACATATCCCCCTTCAATAATATGGTGCAGCCGGTAGGATAGTTTCCTGCAGCCTGAAACCTCAATGGAAAATTTAATTCAGCTCTTCAAATCATCGTTTTGTGATAAATCCAAGATAATGTGAAAGAAGTGAATCATCAAGTTTGTTTTTTCAGTGTTTAAAAAATAACAGATCATTCTTCTGCTCTGGTGTTTTGCAAGTGCTTCAAAAAAATAATCTCGTGTAGTGTTTACAGATTGAAAGTAATCTCTTGATAAATTGAGAAGTTCAAATGCCTAGTGAAAAAGAAATCATCAGTGAATTGCCGTTTAGGAATTCAGCATTACAGTTGGTTCAAGGTCGATCTGAGTTAAGTGTTTGCAAGTATGTGCGAAGGCTTCTGCTTTTTCAACAGCTCAAAAATTGTTACATTCATGTGAATCTAACTCAGGAACTAAATCATTTAATATGCTGCGAATTCTATAGTTTTCATTTTCAACTTTCGTTAAAAATTCTGCAATTTGTTTTGAGAAAATCTGAAATTCTTGTTCATTAATTTTTCTAATTTTTCATAATTATGTGCGAGCAAATTAAGTAACGAGTTTTAAGCTATTTAAATTATTCATAGGGAAGGATATTAAGATAAGTTTTTATGTTTTTGAAATTTTGTTGAGAATTTTGAATACAAATTTTATAATTATTCTAAAAATGAAGTAGGTGTAAAAAATAAGTGAAATTGTTACAGATACGTAATATAAAATTATGGTAAATGCATGTTAAAATTTATGGGTTATTGTGTGTTAAGTATAGTATGATGAGGGTGTACTGGTTCCTTCAACAGAGGCCTGCAATTACCTCTGTACAGTTGTTCCTTTTACCCTCTTCATGCAAGATAATGTTGGAGGCTCTCATTTTATGAATGCATGTAAATTTTTTATATTATTATTATTATATTTTTTTTTATTATGGAATGTATTAGTGCAGTTCTCAAAGGCCAGTTACCTTAATGCAAGGAACGGAGGCCTTTTCAAGTAACTGTCTAGGCACCCTGAGCCACTAGTGCAGAGAACAAACACACTGGTTAGCTCAAGAGGACAGCCCTATTGATGGATATGTTTGTTTAGAAGTATTGCGAGGCTTCCAGTTTGGTAAAATCAGGAATTGTAAATGAAAGATGATAACGGTGAAACCATAAATTCTGAAAATATTAATCCTATTATTTATGATGTTAAATTATAATTTATCAGTATAGAAATAAGTATCATAAATATTTATGTGCATTACATTTAACTATAAGTAATGATTATGTAAAAGTTTTTGTGATATTCTGTAATAACAAGAACCTTCCCTGAAGAATTATGATTATGTGAATTCTCGAACAAAAAGACTTTTGGACTGAAATGCTGAAAAATTCAATAGGACTTTAAAAATTAAAAATTTATTTAAAAAAAATTGATATTTATAAATTATACTTTACAGGACAAAAATTTTATGATTTATGTTTTTTTTTACATTTGCTAGTGCTTTAACTCTTTCTCTTTAAAAAGGCTTCTCTGTCGCTACGCCTTTTTCTTTTTGAAGGGGGGAAATATGTAAGATAAAAATGTATGAATCAGAATTATAACTATAAACATTAATTCTTCCTCTCTATTCTAAAATCGTAATAACTTATCTGCATTGCGTCATTCAAATTAATCATGCGATCTTACGTAACCGTTAATACCAGATGCCTCTTGACGACCAATACCGAATTGTAAACCAAAACTTTTCTCTTTGCGTGCTTCCATCTTTCATAACTACGCACTTCAGTTTTTGCTCTCTACTCTGCTAATATGTAATTTTGCTGGCTTGCTTTCTATCCCAACAATATCAGAAATGTAAATCTTCTGTGGAAAGGCATGACTAGAGTGCCAAGTGATTGTGGCCACAAATATCAATTGGAAATAAAAATGGAAGTAAAACTGCCTCGTCTGCCAGTTCTTTAAATACTACGCAATCAATTCGGCGATCCCAGATTTGAGATTTTTCCAGATATTAGATCATTTTAAATCTACTAAGATGGCACGTAGGAATTATAAAAGTGAAAATATGAAATCGTGATTTATGAAATAATGAAGCATTTATGATTTAAAGGGTATCAAAATTTACAAAAGAAAAGAGCTTAATATTTATATGTTTACTTTATTAAACATTTCTTTCAATGTGAGTTGTTTGATTTGTTTTCTGTACTAATACGTTAGACTAATACTATAGACATATAATTTCTTGTTCAGTTATTAAGTTCCATTGTTCAAGTCCTGTAATTGCTGTGTCGAGAATTCCGAATAACTTGTCAATCAAAATTTTTTCTCGTTCAGTAACCTCTCGTTACTTTCTTCACTATTGGTAGCTGTATTTTCTGCATTTAGAACCATACTACAGATTTCGCCCTCCGTTAATTGATTGATGATTGGGCATTGTCATCACAATGAAAAACTTCTGTTTAACTTCGCTAAATTCTGCCGCCTGGTGCGGCCATGCGAGCTCTGGCGCTGGTTCTGGCTTTATGTGAATAACAAATCAGTTATTCTTAATTCAAATAGCACTAAATATAATCGTTTGTCCTATGAGTATCATTAACAAAATCTATTTTTAGCATAAGGAAAGAAATTTCTGCTAAATCTCCCCTTGTCAGCATTTTAGTGCATTAAACTTAAATCTGTAATCGGTTAATACTCTGTTATTTGGCGTCGCTGCATGAGTCATCACTCAGGTTGTCATCCGTTGATAAACATGCGGTGATGGAGGTAAAATACAATAAATAATGATTCGCGATTTCGGCATCAAGGATATGAAATATTAGTTGGTGTAAAATTAACAAATGTTTCGGTTTGAGATTATGCCAAGCAGATACGCAGCTATGGAGTCAAGTTACTAATCACACAAATTTATGCTAAAATAATTATTTCTTCAATAATGAGATATTTTATTTAGCGCCAAACTGAGATTAAGAATTGGGATTTCCGGCGTGTTTTTTTTTATGATGAGGAAAAAAATCTAATGAACGTGCGTAAAGTATACCCCTTCCCTTCAAAAAAGCCCTAAAAAATTGGTTGGTGGTGGCTTTGAGGTCCGGATTTTAGATCATTCCAGATATTGGATGTCCGGATCTCGGACTTTGTACTGTATGTATGTATATATATATAAAATGTATACTTTCACTATTCAAGTATTCACTGTGACAAGTATTCTTATCTTGTCTCATGAACAGGCCTCTGTGGAAAGGGGCTTCTCTGTAAATAAAGCAATTGAAATTGAAAATTAAAGTGACTCATCATGCAGTTTTCAACGCACAGTATTTGATTACATAAAATTTTCTGGAGGTGTTCTTAATATCGAAATTAATAAAGAAATGAGATCAGCAGCAGCTTCTGCAAGGTCTAAATATATGCAGTATTTAGAAGAACAAAAATCTTTAACTAAATCTGAAAATTCAAAGAGGAAACGAAATATTATTGAGGAAGAAATTGATTATATGAAGCAGAAGAAAAAATTTCTTCAAAGGGACATTAAAGATATTAATGAAGAAGTAGATGCTTTAGCAGATGAACTGAGACCAGCAGGAACATTGATTTGTTTATCAAAGCAAATGAACTTAGAAGAATAGTTAAAGAAAAGGAAATAGACATAAATAAATTAGATGTTAAAATAGCTGAAAAGAGTTCAGATTTAAAAAAAGCACAAATGTTTTGTATCTTTTATTGAACAGTTTATTATTCTCGTATCTTTCAAAAAACCAAGGAAATAAATTGTATGTTTACAAATCAGTTATTTTAATCTGCAAAATATTCTTACATTGTGATTATAATAGTAGTTGACTGTGTTTAAATAAATATCAAATAAGTTAAATAATAATCATGTAAATCTCTAAAATAGTGACTGTTATTAGTGTAAAATACACTTATACATGTTTTTCAAGAAATTATGTTCCTAATATAATGTTATCTGCTTCATAACTTGTAGGGAGTTAGTTTAATTTTCAAAATTGTTTTATGGTAAGTATTAAATTGAATTTAATAATAGTGCATAATACACACTTCTGTTAGTTTCTTAAAGTGAAATTGCAAGCATGAAGTCGGTTGTATAGATAATTGCTTTATTCTATTCGTTTTTTTGTTTGCTGATAAGTCCTTAATTTTTTCTCTGATGGTCCTTAAAAGTCCTTAATTTTCATGTAAGGAAATGTGTACGAACCCTGGACGAAGGAATTTATGGTGTAAATTTTTCATCATTTTCTGAATCTATTTGTTTTGATTATGTGAGTTAAATAGGTTAATGAGGATTATAAAGTGTGTTGGTAAGCTTTTATCTCACAACATGGTATCATTTGCTAAAATATGTAATGTACTTTAATGGGAAAATGTGACTTTTACTCTTTTGTCATGCTTTGAAAACTGTGTAATAATTGTAGAATGGGTGCAATATTTGTTCATACCTGTATCTCATGATATTTAGTCTGAAACATAAGAGTCTGTGATTGTCGTACTAAAAAGGGGCAGCAGAATTCTGATAACCTGCACACCTCAAGGCCAAGGGTTATGCAGATAAGTGTATCTTTTGGATTACAGCTCAGATCTTTTTGAGTTGTGTTTGCATTTTTTGCTTTCTAGTTTTTACATCAAATGGGAATTGCTTACACTTAAATAATAAATTAAAACTCGCTCATATCTTTAAAATTACCTAATCAAGATGTACTAAATATAAAAAAGTTCATATTTTCTAATGTAATAATAATATATAAATAGCAAACATAACATATGTATATAATGGAAGGCAAACTAACTAAACTTTAAAAGATATATTTATATATAAGGGTTGCCAAATGAAAAGTGGACATGTGCGATAACGTCAGAAGGAATGCATCGATATCAGCGCCACAAGTATATAAAGGGCGGTATGATGTATGCATCTCAGATGGCATTTAACCGTGAAACCAGTTTATAGGCAATTAAATTGTACGAAAGGAAAGTCGTGTTATCCATGAATGCGCATAGACCAGAACATCACAGGGTAGTATGGTTTCTGGTTGCGGAAGGTGAGCGTAATGCGGACATCTATCGAAAAATGGTGACAGTGTATGGCGACCACTGTTTAGGTCATACGTCTGTAAACAAATAGTGTAAAAGTTTTCGTGAAGGGCGGCAAATGACATTGGATCTGCCGAGACCGGGCCAAGCAAACAAAGTGATCACTAATGATTCCATTGCCTCCGTTAATGAAATGATCCAAGCTAATCGAAGGGTTACGGCCTGTGAAATCAGTCACGAACTCAACCTGAGTAAAGGAACGGTTAACACCATTATCCACAAACATCTGGGGTACAGAAATGTGTGGGCGGCATAGGTACCAAAACAACTGACCCTTGATCATCAGAAACGACGAATGGGCTTCTGTCTCCAGCACTTGATCCGTTATGAGGAGAATCCCGCATTTCTGGATCTGCCAGTTTGAGTGTGAATTAGCATTTTGGAGGAATATTTTTGGCGATTCACTGACATATATGGGTTATCTTTTGAATGGCTTCATGGGTTATAATTTGTTTCTATTTATAATATAAATGATGGGATATTCGAGTCTATAAGCAAGAAGTGAAACATAAGCATTTGGAAATTCATTTTTCCTAATAAAGAGCTCTTAAACAAGGTTTCGCTTTTGGGGATGTGAATGCTTTAATTAAACAGTTCTAAATTTGACGACTTGTCTACATTTTGGAGATTTTAAGATCAGTTTCTATAGAAAATTTTAATTCTGAGATCTGAAAATTTGTCGACGATTTTTTTTAAAACATCATAACATTGATAAATTTCATAAAATAATAGTAACATATTGAAATTATATTAAAAAAGGACATTAAAATAAAACATTTTTATTTTTTGCTGTCATATTATAAAGTTTCATTTTAGCAACTTATTATACAATAGTTTGAATCTGAAAAATACACAAGGTGTAATGCTATAAAGCATAATTTACGAAACAGCTCTTAGCAAAAGAAAAATTAGCTATAATTAATTAAAAATGTCTTCTTTTTAATTTTTTTGTAGTAAGTGTTTTTCCCATGTAATTGTCTCATAATATTCTGAAAATGCATCAGTTTTCTCTATAAAATTAATTTTACACATTTTACCTCCTTTTTTTCCAAAATATTTCTGTCTTTTTGCTGTTACAGAATTGGTAGGGATAATTTTTTAATGTTTTAGACATTGCAGGTTGGAAAGTTTAGAAGGATTTGAAAGTAAGATTTATAGACCCACGATTCTAGAAGATTCGAGAAATATGTGACAAAATGAAAAATATCTCCATGGTATCAACACGTAATGGATGTATTTTACAGAAAGTTTGCGATAAATTTCTTATTTTTTGGTCTGGAAGAACAATGAAAACATAATATTTGAATGTTTTACTCCTGACACTAGAATCTTTTTCTTAGCATGTTTACCTTCCCTTTATTTTATTTGCTTTTCACTACACATAAGCATGGAAAATATAAAAAATGCTTTTGATCTTATCATTTGGGCAGGTAATTATAGAAAGACAACTTATCACCTCTGGTTGCTTTAATGGCTTATTGGAACCTGAAAGTATATTAACTGGGTTGCAACCCCTAATGGGTTGCTACTGGGTTGGTTATAACCTAATAGGTTATAACTGGGTTGCAACCCTCTACACAAAGCGATGAGACTAACTGCATCAAACAGAGCCTGACTAAATTTCAAAACTTGCCAACCGTGCCTTCATCAGGCCTTTCAGGTTTATTCGAATCAGCATGTCTCTCTCTGGACAATCAGTAGCGGTGACAACATTCAGTCTTTTGTTATGAATCATGCTAATAATGATCTTACTTCTCGTTTTAACCTATGCCGCTTGACATAAAATCTAATACCTGCTATTTACTAAACCTCTAGACTGATCAAGTATGTGACAAAATGAGATAAAAAAATCAGCATAAAGCTAACTATTAGTGAAACATAAATGTCACTTATCTTCTTTCAAATATGCACAACTATTATTAAGTGTAAAATATTTAATGCTACTTGATAAATTATTGCATAAAGTTTATTTTATTGGCAAACTTATTAATAATTATGTTAATTAATTCATGTTTAGTAATAATGTATACTAAGGTATCTATTTTATTTTTAGGATGGTATTACAAAAGTGAAATTCAGGCATAGAATAATGTTTTTAATTGAATTTATTCAGTTCCCATTTGCTCATAGGTCCTTAATTTTTTCCATTAATGGTCCTTAAAAGTCCTTAATTTCCATGTACGAACCCTGTCTACATTACATGGGACATTCCTATTAGCAGTAGAATTCTAATAATCCACAATCACTTAACTTGCCAATTTCTGTATTCTATATTAAAGTCTGAATGTAAACAAACAAAATTTTGATTTCAGGAAATTTTGCATATCAAATCGAATTTTATAGCAATTTATGATAATACATAATGACACAAATTGATAATGAACTTTTTAACTGAAGTACATTACATTTATAACATATTCTTAAGGAAGAAATAAATTTATGTTATTGCTGCTGAGATTATTTAAGAGTTATTCACCCACATCAGGAATCTTTTTTTATAGTAAATGTAGACTGTGAATCGCAGCAAATTTAAAAATTTAATGCCTTAGATAAATCTCTACTTTTGAGTGCATATTCCACTGTCTTTTACTATTCATTTTGAATTTGTGAAATTAATTAATTAAAAAAACTATGTGACATTTTTTAAGAATTTATTTGTCAGGAACTTTTCAAACTGCGTTCAAACTTAAATGCACTTTGCAACCAGTTTTTTACAGTCCATGCAACAAGCAAGCAAAATCAGTACAGAGCAGGCATAGTTTAAAAATAGCATGTATAAAGATTTTCTAACATTGAAAATGAAAATATAGTAATGGGCTAAAGAAAATAAAAAGTTTTGTACATCGAAAATGAAAATGGGCTAAAGAAAATAAAAAGTTTTTAGCAAGTCCAAAATTTCAATTTAGGACTTTTTGCAGCATTATTAACCCAACTGCCCACATATGGAATGAAAAGGCTAGAATTAGTATAGAAATCAGTTTAGAGAAATCCTTATTGCTGGAGGTGTCATAAACTATGCATTTATTCTTCCCCTCATGTTTAACCCCTTTGAGCCGGGTAGCGAAAACGCGCGCTTATCGCGGAGGCCGGCAGTGTCTTCCGCGAGTGTCTCTCCAGGGCCGGGGGCTTTTTTGCTACTAAGCCTAAATCCATGAAATTTCCGAAATATCAATGCATTGTTTAATAATGCTCTATAGAGTATTTAAACGGCTTCTGCTTTATAGATATTTTTATATATATTCTTTAATTACCTTATTTCTTGTTTAAATGCATATTTTACACATTTTATTTTAATTACTCACCATTTTATGACTTTTAACATTATACATCTAAAAACTAAATATATTACTTAAAATTCTCTTTTCGTATGAAAAATTTTAAAACAGGGATCTACACACATTCCTACATTACATTCCTTTGAACTCTTAATAACTCATTTGCTGTTTTGGAGGATTTTTCCGGGAATGTGAACAAACGAAGCACCATCGTCTCATTTTCTTATCAGTCTCTTCTGAACAAAGTTTTGGAAAATGTCTTTCAGTTAATCTTTCAGAATCAATATCAGAATATCAGAATTTCAGAATCAATATCTGAAATATTTTGCATCATTTCTGCTATTTCATGCTCTGTTAAACATTTTCGACGCTTCGACATTGAAACGGTAAAAACAGAAAGAATTCACGTCTAACAAGATCTAATTATTTTCTAAAAACTGAACTGTAAACCGAAATACTCAACGCTTTAGCGCATATAAAACTTCTACTTACAATAAACAACTACCATGTGCGAATAAAGTGCGATTTAAAGAGACGTCATAAATCACGCCATTCAGAAACATTTAGTTCCCCGTTTGTTTATATAATCAAAAATACGTGTATGTGAGTCATGCTTCTCTCATTTCGAGTAGAATGTCTAATGTGCATGTATCTGAAACCGTATGGGCATACAATGCCATCTTGTGGCAGAAATTATAGTTTGAAAAACGTTCCAAGGTACTGGCACAAATACGTGACATTCGGTAGAAGACGCAGCAATGCTCTGGCACGCCTGCGTGTTGGCCAGTAGATAAGTGTGTTCGTTGCTGGCACGTATACATGACAGTCGGCACGAAGGGGTTAAGAATATAAAAATTACTTCGACATAAATTTCACTGATACAGTTTTTTACATAAAATTCTCAGATGTATGTTTACAAAAAGACTTCTGTCTTTCCTTTGAAAATGCCTTTATTCTAGCTTTCCACCAAATTTTCTCCATCTACTGATATTATTTTCTTTCTGTTTATATTTATAATGTATTACCCAGCTCGGAGAGCTCAGCTTATTTATTCTGATATTGTTGATGAATTTTGCATTTCCCCCCTTTAAATGTGATTGAATAATGTTTTTCTTATGTTCTGGTTGAGCTTTTTGTTCCTGTAGTTAATCTGAATGCAGTAGTTGTAGAATTAAGCATAATAGCAGCAGTTTAAAAGTTTAAGTGCTACCAAGTCTAATAAAGCAACCATTTGTTTACATTTGAAACTCTTAGTACAGTAGTGAATTCAGTCAGTTTATGCACTAAGTCCAATGTCTTTTTTGCTGAGTGGATCAAAAAGTAAACTTTCAGTTTTGTGCATTGAAAAATCTGCCTCTTTGCCCACTGGCCAAACTGCTTGTTTTTGCTTAGAAAGTCTTAATTTTAATTGTATTTTTTTTAAAAAACTGTTTTAATGTATTTGATGTTTTATGTTTTTCTGCATTTTACAATTTTTAATGAAGATATTTTGAGTTTTGAGAAAAATATCTCAAATAAAGTTTGGAGAAATAAATTTAAATGAAATGCAGCTAAAAATGTGTATAATTTAATAGGCTGTACAATAAAGTCATGGTGTCCGTCCACATCAGATTTTTTTATTTGTTGAAGAATAATGCCTAGTACATAAAATCTCATTTTTTTAAAACAAAAGCAAAATATTTATAAACAGCTATATATATATATTGTTTGTTTAGCGCCGCCTGCCCTGTTGTCGAGCACCAGGAAGCGCTCAACAAAGTGTAAGCTCCAGTCCCACTGCTAGACCAGCCATGGAATTTGGTGTTCATGCAATTCAGCCTTGGTTTTACAGCGGGATGTCACGTGATGAAGCTACTCATTTGTTGACCAAATATGGCACCGTTGATGGGTAAGTTTTTTCTATTAAACTTTTTGCAGTGCAGTTATTATCTAATAAATATGCAGTTGTTCACCGTGTTACTGGTTTTATATAAACGAACAACTTTCTGAAATGAGTGCATTATTTCAACTAAGTATCTTTGAGCAGATTTAATCAGTATGGAGGAAGCTGCCATACGTTAAAGATTTTTTATTGAAGTAGTAATATTTTAAGTATTATCATAAAATGTAACTTAAAACTAAGTATTTTTCTATTATATTCCCCCATTTGTAGCATCTTTAATGGTCACTTATCATTTAAAATAATAAAAAAATGCCAGTATTTGAAATTAGTATCTATGTCTAGAATAATTATAAATACGATGTATGTCAAAACAAATGTAATTTTATACAACTAGCTAAGTTATTTGATAATGATGAAATTTTGCATGACCAATGAAAAGACAAAAACAGAGTTTAGTATTGAGTAGCAATCAATTAATTTATTAAGCAAAGTTATATCATGAACCATTACATATCAGTATAGTGTATAGTTGTATGTGATGACTCGTGCAAGTATAAAATGCTATTGTGCAGATTTACCCCCTACATATTGTATAAGTGCTCAGCAAGTTCATGCACGGTATAAGATTATTAAAACCAATGTTGTAACACATCTGATAAGTATTTGATTGAGAAAAGGTCTGAAGATCTGGCAGGTGAAGTAACAAAGCAAGCATTTTTAGGATAGGTTTTTGTTGGAGACATTCACCATTTGTAGATGGCATCTGCTGGTTCTGAGATAGATCCAATGAGCACAATAGCATTGACAATATAACAGGTCATAGGAAGTCACTGATGTATATCATCATTGTTGTGAAAGATCACTAAAGATGAATGGCTATCATATTATTGTGTGCATATGGGTTGGGAATAGATTGAATGCACACAGAACTGATGATAGCTTGATAAAATATATTTTACCAAAATAAATACTTCACAGCTCTAGAACTTTCCACAAATATAGTAGTGCAGCTCATCCACAGTATCACAGAGTGCAATCAGTAGTTACATTTCAAACTTCTAACAATGTTAAACATAACGCGATGCAAAACGCATCTGAAGAGGAAGATCACACAGAGATATCTTAATACTTAGCGCTGAGCTAAACAGAGATGCAGAGGACTTAGTGCTGAGTTAAATAACTACTCCAAATTCAGCTCTGAACTTACAACTAACCACTAAGAAATTGATGCTGTCTCTGGTCTTATATATTTTCCTCCAGTTGCCGAGAAGTCTCTAGTAGTACTTTTAGGAGGAAGGCATACGAGGACCAGCTATGGTTACAACTAATATAGGAATCAGTTACAATATCTTTACAGTTATACAGGTACCAGACTCAAATGTTGCCAAATGTTTCCCACGTTTGGTGACTTTTGGTGATTTCTTTCTGAATTTGGCAACAAAAATCAGTCGCCAAAACCATCGCCAATTTAGCAAGACAGCTTTTTTACTCAGTATTAGACTTTTCTTTGTATTTTCATTTTTCTGGCAAACCATCATCACTTTAGATTTTCATGTTACATAATACAGAAAAATACAATTTCGCATATAATTTCACCAAAATTATCTATCAATTATATTTGAAAATTCATAACAGTATGCTTCCATAATGATAATGCCATTAATAGTAGATTTATGCTGCCTGTACAGTGAAGTGGTTTTGTTCAACCCTCCTTCAAATTTAAGTTCTGTTATTCAGCTTAAGAAAGAATGATCCATCACTGAAAACAATCTGGTTCCAATCCATTCTAAGCTTTGTAGCTACGGTAGCAGTTAAGTTTTGCTGTTGGTCTATGCTTAGTATTTAATGGCAGGTGATGGATTAGGTATCAAGAGTTATTGCACAACATCTGTCAATTTCATGCAGTATGTGACAATTACATGTCCAGGAGATGTGGGTGATGTGATGTCCAGGCGATGTGAATACTCTTTAAAAGACTGCAGATAAAATTATATGCAACTACTCCACCAAACCCAAAAATTTGCAAAAATTCTTCATTCATATTATATTTAGCTTTAGAGAGGTTGGAAGCATCATAAAAAAAAGATAAGGGCAACATTATATACTTAAACCATATAGCAACAATTTATTGATATTTGCCTAAACTTTATATGCATATTTACAAACATACACTGCTAGCATGTAAACTTGGACTAAATAAAATGTTCATGTAGACTATAAATGACAAAAAAGGCTAATATCAAAAGCTTTTTTTGACTGTGGTATATTCTAAAATGATGTCAAACGCAGAAACCTACTTGACACTTTGGACACCAAACTGTCACACATCTATGTTTTCTTTCAGTTCTGGTGGTGTAACTACAACATGGAATATTCTTTGGCCCTTTCTTCCAGAACATTGCCCAAAAAGTGTCTTTCATTACTGGCTGCTAATTGGCCAAGCAATTCTCCACTTTGTCTACGAGACTGAACTGGAGTAATGCTTCTGCATTTTGATAAAATTTTTTGTATAATCTTTCTAATAATTTTTTTCAATGACAAGTCATTGCTTCCTGTTTTTACTAGAAATGTGTTACATGAATTCAAAATAGAGATGTCGGACAGGTGAAAAAAATTTGTATGCCACTTCACACTTTTATGAACACAATACAAAAAAAATAGCTGCAGGTCAGCCTTATCGACAAGTCTCATATTTGTGGCGTAGTCCAATACACAGTGTGGTTTCATAATCCTTTCTTGGGTTCCATGATTCACTTTTCCACTATCCACCAGTGTTCCTTTGTGAAATGTGGAAATAAAATGCGAATCCCTTTTGTTGTTCTGCTTTAGAGCAAAATTTTGGGCATTTCTTTAGCTTCGACCACGTCTTAAGTGTTGTAAATTTTGGGAAATGCTTTCGAATTTTCTTGACGTTCTGCATGAACCAGTGCTATTTTCAACCGAATAGGCTGCCATCTTTGAGCTGTTGTACTAATTATCAGTTTATAGGAAGTGGTTTTTTCCCCCTGATAATTTTCTAGGAGCTTTTTCTTTATAGCGCCTGTGACACTAGGTATTTCAACTTCTGGTATATCTCTGATGCAACCAATCTAAATCAAAGTTTTCAAAATAATTCTGGTTACACAGTCACACAGCAAAAGCAGTTTTAGTCCAAATCGATGTTGTTTTGAAGGAATATATTGCATGAATGATAACCTGCTTTTGAACAACATGGCAAACTCATCAATATATATTTTTTTGAAATGGTGAAAAATATGTAGAAAATTTGGCGTTAAGATTTTCAAACACATTTCGAATTTTCAACACTTTGTTTTCTGGTTGTTTTGTCATTATTCCCAAAACGTAAAAATCTCAAAATTTGTGCATTTCTGCCATGAGTTGTATATTTGTTAAGTGATTTTTTTTCAAATCATCGCATTTTTCGACCAGTATTTGGGTATGGTACTTTTCTTCACTTGAGGCATCAGCTTGTACAAAATGCATAATATCTATTGATTTCATTTGCAATTATTTGTACTTGGCTCACATAAAAAATTTTGTGAAATAATCATATTCTTCAGCATTGTGATCCACATCAAACATATTACTCACTCCTCCTGCAACCTTACACTGTCAAAATTAAATGCTTCCAGTTGAAATTCCTCACAGTCTCTCCAGTGAAAACTTGCATTATCCTGGCCACTACTATAGCTGGATTCACTATTAGATTCGATTGCATCTTTGTCTATATTATTATTCCCTATATTTTTCTCACCACTCTCAAAATAGCCCAATAATAAGCTTCCACTAGTATTTGTACCATTGCTATTGACATCGCTATTATCTTCAACTTCAAATCCCATTTGTTTTTAGGTGTTGATGTTTGATCCAATATAGTTATATAAACCACACTATTCCAGAAGAACAAAAGTGCACACAATATCTTGATGCAGCAACCTTATTAGAACTAATACAAAATCTTGAAAACATATTATTGGGGGTTTACTACAGACATGCTTACGTGAGGTGTTGATGGACATAAACAAACTGAGATTATTTCAAAAGAATAAAAATGCACACAAATCCCAATGACAACGAGCATGAACATACATGCACTTTTTCGACTGAATTCTCAAAATAAGGTGGAAGGAGGGGGGACTACAGAACTATTATAACCACCAGACGCCCGAACAGAATTCCATTTTTTATATTGCTGGTGATGTAAAAATACAGACAGATAGAATGCTTGCTTACATTATGTTATTTATTATATGAAATCGGAAAGCAAAACAAAATTAAGATTTTTTTCAGCGTATTTATGGTATTATGTATTTAGTTATTTATTATATTATAATTGGCTTATTTTGGAGTCAATTTGGTATTTATAAATATGAATGCTGAATGATTGTTGTTTTATAATTCCTCATTGACGATGAAATGCTACTCAACAGACAAAATGCTACTCAACAACCGCTAACTGTAAAACGTCTGTTGATGATGGCTGGAATATGTGGCAGACTGGGTAAATCACTTATTGACAACTGCCGTAGTTAAAGAGTTAATGATAGTAGGGAAGCTGCCGATGAACAAACCTAAGGCAACTTTCACTATGATGTGATCCTTTTGAAATTTGCTGACATTTTGATAGTTATAGTATAAGCCTGGTAACAAAATTGTCTTAATTATGTCATCACTTCTGACTCACATGTTGGGCAGTTCATTTATGTGACCATCTTGCATTCATAAAGATAGTCATACAACTTGTGTTGAATTGAGTTGTGAAATGATGCCAGGTAGGTCTTCGGGGCATTTTCATTTGTTGATGCAAACAGCGAAACCACATCAACAATTTAAATTGACACACCGGCCATATAATGTACCTTTTATGCATTTTGTGGTGTATGTTTCTAGCGTGCTTCAGACTCCATGTAAGATTGTTCATTAACTGTGCTTTGCTTACCAATTTTGAATCGGGCTAAATAGATATTTGCATGTTAAATTTCAAGGCTGTAAGATGGTCTGTTTTTTATTATTTTTAAAAGAGTGTGTTTGAACAATATTTTGACTCTAATATTTTTGTTTACATTTTTTCCTAACTGCAGCTTCTGAGTAATATTGCACGAGCTTCAAGCAGATGTAATCATTTTCTTTACGCTATAGGGTTTTTTTTTTAATTCATTATCTATTCATATTATTATCTATGTTTTGTACAGTTTATGTTTCAGAGAATGGCAATATACTATGTTCTTTCTTTTTTTTTAGAGAGTTGGTGTAACTTTCTTTTTTTAATTTTAAAGTATGAGTAAAAGAATTATTTAATTATTGTAGAGTCATAAATAACTAAAGAGATATAGATAGTTATTTCCAAGTAATAAATAGTTTCTTGAGATAACAAATTTGGTGAGAATTTTTTAACATTTGGCGTCCGCTGGAAGGACTGTTTTCTGTAAGTAGAATTCTTTCATTTATTTATAATGGATATTTTGAAGTGCAAATGATCTCACTTTAGGAGATTGTTTATAAGAACTATAAATGATTTTGAGAAGAATGATTATCTTTAGACGGAAAAATTTCGAAACTTGAATTAGTTAAGGACAAAGGGAAACCTATGATTGAAATAGAACAGACTTATAGAGAAGAATTGATTAAAATTGATAAAGATGAAACTGTGATAAATAATGAGTTTCATGAGTCGGAATGCTATATTGATAAGTGGAGAATGGTAGAAAGCAAATTAGTTTCGCTTCTAGCTGAAAAGGAAAATGGTTCTGTGGTTAATGAAAGCTTAACTCAAAATGCTACTATTCGTTATCCTAAGCTTAAACTCCCGATTTTTTATGGGAATATTAAAAGCTGGTTATGATTTTGGGGCCAGTTTAAAAAGATCGATACTGATCCCAATTTAGATGATCATGATAAATTTTCATATTTATTGCAGTCTATGGAAAAAGGGTCATCTGCTGAAGAGTTAATCAAAAGCATTCTGCCCGGTGGTGAAAGTTATAGTAAAGCTTTACAACAACTGCAACCGCGTTTTGGGAAAGAAGACCTTCTTATAGAAGTCTATGTTAGAGATCTACTTTCATTAGTATTATTAAAAAACTCTCAGCCAAAATTTTCATTACGAAAACTCTATAATAACTTAGAATCAAAACTTAGAGCATTAGAAGTTGTGGGTGTTGGTAGAGATAAATATGCGGCAATGTTATATCCTCTAGTCGAATCATCATTGCCAGATGATACATTAAGAGCATGGCAAAAGTTCCGAGTTATTAATCACAGTCAGAGAGAATCTGAAAGTAGTGAGCAAAAAGAGAAAAATTCGTCAACACATCGCATGGATTTAGACGGTTTGCTTTCATTTTTGCTCGATGAAATTGAAGGTGAAGAGAGAGTATCTAGAGCTACTCAATGCTTTATTAAATATCAGACTCCTAAGCCTGGGAATGCTAAACACTTTGGTTTCAAAAACCGTGGAGAATTTTCAAAAACACCTTCTGCTTCTACTCTAATAGCAACATCTCAACAAAATTCAACTGGATGTATTTTTTGTGCTGGAAATCATGCATCTGGTGATTGCTTGAAAGCAAGAAAGATGACGTCTGAGGAAAGGCAAAAGGCAGTTCTAAATAGTTGCAGTTGCTTTTTATGTTTAGACAGAAAACATGTTATAGGTAAATGTAAAAAACGAACATCGTGTATGATTTGTGGGAAGAAACACCACATACTTTTATGTAGAAATATCTAAGCTGAATCAAAATCTCCAGTTCCTGTTAGCATGAATAAGAATGAAAAAACAGATGCAGTACCTGAACAAGATCAAACCCTTGCCTATTTGGCGTGAACAACAAATGTGTTTTTGCAGACTTCAACAGTTACGTTGAAAGGGCGAGATAGAAAGCGCCAGGCCCTTGCTATTATCGATTCAGCTTCACAAAGAGCTTGTATTCTAAAAAGCACTGCAGATGAAAATAATTCGAGAGTACATCTAAAGAAAGATTGAGCCGTTCATTATTTGGCGGGTCATGTTCTGATGTCATAAACCACAATGTTTTTACAGTGTTCTTCTCTAAAACGGATGGAACTTATCATTGTAACTTCAAAGGCCTTCAAATTCTTAGCCAAGATATTATTTGTGGAAGTATACCACCAGTTGCTAAAGGTGAGTGGATTCGAGAGCTTAAAGAGAACAATATTTCTGTATCCGACAATAATAATGGACCAATAGAAATACTTATCGACACTGACATTGCAGGCAAGTTGATGACCGGAGGATTTAAATTGCTTACTTCAGGTCTTGCTGCTATAGAAACTTAACTTGGCTGGACTCTTTTTGGGAAAAATGGTATGTGTGAGATCTCAGACAATTCTGCACTGCTCGTCACATCAATGTTGAATAAGGAAATATTGATATCCAATCTATGGTCTCTAGATTCACTTGGAATTCTAGATCTCTCAGATGAAGAAAAATAAACTGGAACTTCAAGAAGAGGCAAGAGATCGTTTCTTGTCTACTGTAAAGGTGAACGAAGAGGGACGTTTTCAAGTCAGCTTGCCATGGCTTGATAACCATCTACCGTTAAAAGGTAACTATGACTTAGTTGTAAAGAGATTAGATTCTACAGTAAAACGACTAAAAGCTGAGAAACTTTATGATGCTTATGGAGAAGTTTTTAGTGAATGGGAATGAGAAGGCGTCATAGAAGAAGTACCAAAAAGCAAAATTGATGTAACATGCCATCATCTACCACATCGACAAGTAGTAAAAGAAAACAGTACTACACGAAACAAGTCAGTGTTTGATGCCTCAGCCAAACAGAAAGGATCACCTAGTCTCAATGATTTTCTAGAAAAAGGTCAGAACCTTATCGAACTTATTCCTTCAATTCTTCATAGATTCCAAATGAACAGAATAGGAGTTTTTGCATATCCGAAAAACTTTCTTACAAATAAGTCTCAACCTAAGGATAAAGGCTATCTAAGATTCTTATGGTATAGAACTGATGGAAAACTGAATTATTACAGGCATTGTAGGGTAGTATTTGGAGTTACAAGTAGCCCTTTCTTGCTAGTTTCTGTAATTCACCATCTTCTAGAATCCACTTTGAAACAACTAAATGGAAACCCAAAGTATGAAGTGGATATTATTGAGCAATTGAAAAACAGCTTTTATATAGATAATTGTTAAGTGAGTGTGAAAAATGATTTAGAATTGCAACAGTTCATACAAGTTTCTTCAGATACTTTAGCTACAAGAAAGCTAGAATTACTTGGTTGGGAATACAGTGACCCAACAGATAATTCCTCTAGTGCCACAAATGTATTAGGAATGTTTTGAGAACGATATGTAGATTACCTTTGCCATAATATTACTAACATCACCTACAATCTACTCGAAATTTTGTCTAAAAGAGAGATTTTAGCTACTACACACAAAATATTCAACCCTTTAGGAATAGCTTGCCCCGTATTTCTTGTGTCGAAACTTTTACTTCAGCACCTATGGGAAGTTAAGTTATCTTGGGACCAAGAAGTTGATTCAAATTCAAAATCACAATTTTGTAAATGGTTGAATGATTTGAAGTACCAAGATGGTTAAACTGTGATCGTGAGATTTAAAATGTCTCACTTCATTTCTTCAGTGATACGAGTAAACTTGCATATTCAACTGTGTGTGTTTTTTTTTTTTTTTTTTTTTTTTTTTTTCGAGAACAAACAAGAAATTTGGTTCAAATTCATTTGGTGCAAGCTAAAGTAAGAGTTGCACCCAACAGAAGGATAAAGACAACAATAACTCGATTGGAACTTCTTGGAGCTACGAGATGTACACGTTTAGCATCCAGCATAATACCTGAATTTCAAGATGGTGATATTTATTTTTGGACAGATTCGTCTAATGTGCTAGCTTGGATACAGAGGAATGAAATAATGGACGTATTTGTTCACAACAGAATTAAGGAAGTAAAGCGACCGACTGCTATTGAATCTTGGAGGCATGTACCAGGATCACTGAATCCTGCTGATTTGCCCAGTAGAGGATGCTTTGCTTCTTATTTAATTAAATCTAGATGGTGGGAAGATCCTAAATGGCTATATTTATCACCAGAAAAATGGCCAAAAGAAGATTTTAGTGCTGATGAAGAAGAAATAGCTCTTGAGAAAAATAAAATTATTATTTCATCCTTAATAAATCTTAATGCTAGTGAAATAGTTGCTACTAGATTCTCAATTTATCGTCAATCAGACTGGTAGCATGGATGTGTCGTTTTGTTTACAACTGTAAACATCAAAACAAGAAAAAGGATGAACTTAGTGTATCTGAGTTAAATTAAGCAGAGAATATCTTGATTCGTTTAATACAAAATGAGTCCTTTAATGGAATGGAAGATAAACGGATTTTAAGTCGTAACCCATTCGTTGATTGTAGGATCATCAGAACTAAAACAGCGATATTTCAAAGAGAAGATACATGTGAATTCCAAACTCCTGCTATTTTGCCAAGTGATCATCCTCTTATAAGAAGTTTAATAGTAGAAGAACATAAGTTGAAAGGACATATTGGAGTTTCTCACGTCCTAAATTCTTTAAGAGAAAGATTTTGGATATTAACGGGAAGAAGAGTTGTGTCATCCGTTTTGAAAACTTGTATAACCTGTAAGCGTTTTTCAAACAAAAATGTTAACCCACCAGCGCCACCACTTCTTAAGAGATCGGGTACAGAATGCCTCAAATAACTGGCATAGATTATGCTGGACCTATATTTCTAAGAGACTACAAGATGGCATGGATTTGCCTATTCACTTGCGCAGTGTACCATTGTGTTCATTTGGAATTGGTTACATCCTTAACGAGAGATACTTTTCTACAAGCATTTTATCATTTTGCTGCTAGATGTGTGAAGCCATCCATAATTTATACTGATAATAGAACGAATTTTGTACGAGCACGCAATGCACTTGCTTCAATCGATTTCAACGAAATTACAAAAAAAGGAGCTAATGAACGTATTATTTGGAAGTTCATTCCCCCAGGCGCTCCATGGTGGGGGGTCTGGTAGGAATGCCTCATAGGAATGATGAAAAGAATATTAGGAAATGTTCTTGGGAGAGCCTGCCTTAGTTATGAGGAAATGTGTACTGTTTTGTGTACCTGTGAAGCTATCCTAAATGATAGACCTTTAACAGTTGTATCGGCCAATTCAAGTCTCATTTCCATAACACCTAAAAAATTTTTACGGGAATTACAAAACCATTCAGTGCAATTGTAAAACATAACTTCAATTCTACTTTTTATAAACGTAGATTGCATTATATCCAAAATGTTAACCATGTTTTCACAAAAAGATTTCGCCAGGAATATCTGGGAACTTTGAAAACAACAAGCAAAAAATTCACTAGAAGTTGTAAATTTAAAGGAGACATTGTCTTAATTAGAAGCGATCACAAGAGGAGATTAAATTGGCCTCTTGGTAAAATCATACAATTATTTCCAGGTATCGACGGTGAAAGTCGACGAGCCAGAATTAAAGGGCAAAATGGAGAAGTCATAAGAGCTGTACAAAATCTTTATCCTTTGGAATTATCGACTGCCGAGGAACTTCCATCGAAATTCAGTGGAAGTCAACGATGCAAAAATATTTCGGTAGAGCAAACTCCAATTGATGATGTACCTTAAGAAACAAATAGAATAATCCATACCCATTTAAAATCGTCCACAATAACCAAATCAGGAAGGACAACTAGAGTTCCTTATCAATTGGACTTGTGAGAACAATGTTTAATTTTTTATTATTTTGCAATATTCAATCCCGAATTTCATATTGCAAGGTGGGAGGATGAAGAATATTTTGACTCTAATATTTTTGTTTACATTTTTTTTTTCTAACTGCAGGTTCTGAATAATATTGCTCGAGTTTCAAGCAGATATAATCGTTTTCTTTACTCTATAGGTTTTTTTTTAATTCATTATCTATTCATATTATTATCTATGTTTTGTACAGTTTATGTTTCAGAGAATGGCAATATCCTATGTTCTTTCTTTTTTTTTTTTTAGAGAGTTAGTGTTTTTTTTTTTTTTTTTTTTTTCTTCTTCCCTCCCCATTTTAGAGTATGAGTAAAAAAATCATAAATAACTAAAGAGATATAGATAGTTATTTCCGAGTAATAAAGAGTAATAAATAGTTTCTTGAGGTAACAAATTTGGTGAGAATTTTTGAACAGCATTCAATTCATATTTTAATTATTGGTAAAATAGCTGAATATCATCCGATCAGTGCTGTTATTAAATAAACATTGATTTGCTTATTACAGCTACCACGTTTCTCCCTTTTAAAAGTTCAAATAAGTATTTAAAAGGACAGTCAGTCCGGCCATGTAAAAAAAATGAATGTTATCAAATTCTGTACCATCTGTTCTTGTTATGCTTTAATTGCCTTAAATCTGCATTTTCTAAAAAAAAAAAAAAAAAAAAAAAAAAAAAAAAAAAAAAAAAGCTTTTGAAATTTTAAAAACTTTACAAGTGATGAAACTTCTCACTAAAATGATTTCTTTTTAAATATGTAAGGCTGAAGCATTTTATTGATATGGAGGTACTATGTTAGATTGTTGAAAACATAAAAAAGAATAATTTTTTTGTCAATCCTAACAGCTTTGTTTTGTGTAGTGCTAAACATTTTCATGTAAAATTTAGTAATGCGGAATCCCTCCTGTACTTCAGGATTATGGATAAGTTGTGTTGAGCAAGAAAAAATCATTGTGAAAATAATCTGAATATTGCTTTTTATTTGCATTTTATTATTTTAATCTATTTCAAAAGAATGATGAACTTTATTTTGTAAATATTTCAGTGTTTTTCTGGTGAGAGAAAGTAGGAGAAATCCAGGGAGCTTTGTCTTGTCGTATGTCTATAATCACAAAGTTCATCACTGCCAAATTTTCCCTGTAAGAATCTGTTTATTTCTTGGTGTTTAATTTTCTTTATTTTTCCTTGTTTATGTTCTTTCTTTCTTGAAACCTCTTACTAATAAATTTATTTTGTAATATAAAAAAACAAATGATTCTGTTCCTATGTGTTAGTGCATGAAATTCTTATTTATATGCTAGGAATATTTTGATTAACTTCCATTATTTGAAAAGAGTTTTTTTTTATGAAAGGATATTTTTGTCTTTAAATAGCCATTTTTTGTTAAATTTTGAGCCTTTAATTAAAAATCTGTATGCTGATATTAGTACGGAATATCGAAACTTTTGTAATTTTTATGTTAAAATTAAATTATTTGACAGTAAATCAGTACTATTGCTATTATTAATCAGTGTGGGATTTGGATCGATTTTTCATAATTTAATATCAAATGGAGGAAATGTATATTTTTTCTGCATCTCGTATAAATTCTGGGATGAAGCATCGTGTGAAAAAGATAAGCAAACATAAGGGTTACTAAATTTTCTTCTCTGCACAAGGACATTATACGCGTCTCGAAAAAAGTCAAAATGATGATCTAGCTCATAATGTCATAAAAAAAACTGCCTTGCTTTAAAATCAAAAATTAAAATTAGGAAAAAAAAAGGGAGGGAAAAGACTCCTTGGGTTTTGAGGTTAGTATTACTATGTATTTTCATCAATTGATTATATTTTATACACTGATTGACATTTTTGGTGTGCAGTTATTATTAATACAGTCAAAAGTTGTTAATCCGGACTCGTCAGGACTTCGCCAATTCCGGATTATTGATTTTTCCACATTATAGATCATCAGTTTAAATCTGGTAAGATGGCATGCAGAAATTATAAAATTAAAAATATGAAACCATAATTTATGAAATAAAGAACAATTATGATATAAAAAATATCAAAATTTACAAAAAAAAAAAAAAAAAAAAAAAAAAAAAAAAGCTTAATATTTATTTGTTTTCTTTATTAAACATTTCTTTCAATGTAAGTTGTTTCGTTTTATGTGATAATACTTTCTCTTTAATTCTATAAAGACATAATTTCTTGTTCAGTTACAAAGTTCAGCTGTTCAAGTCCTATAATTACTGTGTCGAGAATACTGACTAATTTGTCAATCGAAATTTCTTTGTTTTCAATAACCTCTCTGTCACTTTTATAATTCGGATGCGAATTATAATGATGAGGAACTTGATTTAAATCAAAGACGGAGTACATCGAGATGAAATACTACATTTAGTAAGGAATTATAAGCCAAATAAAATAAAAACATCTGCCCTGATGATAAGGATAGTGCTGACAGATCAACTTCCAATTCATTGCGCGCCACGTCGTTTCCCTCCCCCCGCAGAGCAGCGTGAAATTGATAAACATATTTCGGAATGATTAGATAATCAAAGGATGTGCCTTTATTCATTTTTTGCAGCAATTCCACTTTCTCTTTAATGGACTTTGAAACATACCTTCGCTTTGTAGATCCTTTGGGAGCTCCAGCATCCAAAATTCTATTTGACATAACGAAAGTTCAAGCTTACTTTTATAAAATTGCTCTAACAGTCTGCAGATAAAAATAAGCCGGATCCAAATCGAAGATTAAGGAACAACACAATCTGCAACATTAACTGAAATAGATAATTAGATAATTTTAGCTTATACCGTCCGTTATACATTAAACGTGCATGCGTAAACGTATTGTGCGTATGCGCACACGCATATGCGCAGCCGTAAAGGTCTTACGCGATGCATGCGCAGAAAGTTTGTATCTTTGATGTCCGGATTATGGGTGTCCGAATTAACGACGTTTGACTGTATAAAGTGAAAATTTTTAAACAAGCTGGAAAGATGAATCAGTTATGAATGGCATTGATATGTTTTACATGGAAACCGGATGCATAGTGTTGTGGATACATTAAGTTATTTCAAAGCAGGAGAGATGAAAAATGAGCAATGCCCTTGCCAGGACTCGAACCTCGGACTTCTCGAATACGTGCTGATTGTGGTAGCTTACACCATGAAGGCATGCTAAGAAGGCAGGAGAAATACCTTATATACTCCTGCTTTTAAACAGTGCCTGGGATTAGGGGATCCAGTTGCTAAATCCTTGTGGTGGAGAATCGTCATCCACCACCCTTTTAGTTTGGGTTCCACTGTAGAGACATTAGGTTATTTCGAAAGCAGGAGAGATAAAAAATTAGCAATGCCCTTGCCGGTACTCGGACCTCTGGAATACGCGGCAAGTGTGCTGGCCGTTATATCATGAAGGCATGCTAAGAAGGCGGAGATATCTCTTATAATCTTCTATAGCATATGTGCTAATGTGCATATAGAGATTTATACCAAGCGTATGTGCTAATGTGCATATAGAGATATTTTATAGTTTAATATTTGCCTCATTTTATAATGGACCTATTTATTTTTCCTGCCCATTTAAGAACAAAATTTTTGTGTTGTTTGTCTTGCCTTGGAAATGTTTGGTTGGATGACTTTTTTCAAATCTTCTATTTCAGTATTCTGTCTTGCATTTCTTGCTGCCACTGTAAATATGCTTTCATCAAAAAGGGTACATTTGTGCAAGTATATGTATGACTTTAATAGCATTTTTCAGTCCCCCCTACTTTTCTATAATGGGGTATCAGTAATTATAGGCTTCATTAAATGCTTTAGTAAAATGTTGCGTAGTAAAACTTCAATTTATTCATAAAAACCTCTGCATGTGCAATGGAATTTCACTTTTTGGTACTCAAATAGATCAGTATTCAAGATACAGTAAGACCCCGCTTAACGTGGTGGATACGTTCCATCAAAGTAGAGCGTAATACGAAACAGCTCTAAACGAGGCTATCTTAACATGTAAATAATGGGGTTAGGGAAAGATGGATAGGAAATTGGTTAGGTATTAAATTTAATAATTTTTTTAATAAAAATAAAACCAAACATTTATTTCTTATAAAAATAAAAACGATATAAACGAATATACTTATAAAAAAACAAATAAAATTCTCAGTCAGTCAGATCATTCAGTCTATTCTGTGTTTCCAATTTTCTGCTTTTTTGTCAAGAAGGCATCTAATGTTGAATCTACTGAAGTTGCCAAATTCAATGCAGCACTGATTTGAGATTGGCGTTCACCAGAATCTAATCTTCTAATCACATGCATTTTAATTTCCAGTGAAATGCTTTTTCTGGTTGCTTTCTTTTCTTGTTTTTTATTATCACCCATGATAAAAACTAAAGATCATAATATTTGTCACTGTATTAATCGTTATAGTATTATATAAGTTTATACTTACAATAATGTCAACAAATGTTTCAAATGATAAAAATGCATCCGGACAGCACCGCACCAAACAAGAAACACAACTACACTGTTTCAGATATGTTATTTGGAAACCTAGCGCTGCGCACAATTTCAGGAAATCCCCGGGTTGAAATAAAAGAGCGCTAAACCGAAACAGCGTTAAGCGGGGTCTTACTGTATTTCAAATTTTCTTATGGTTTTTTTCGTCCTAATATATTGTGATATTGAGGAAAATCCATCTGTCTTGGTCTCCCAAAAAGGATACCCACATGAAATCAGTATGATTTTTTTCATCTTTTCACCATTATCTATTTTACCCTTTTTTTTTCAACTTAAGGAAGCGATTAAAATTATTTGATGAAATTTACATTTAGAATATATTCAACATCTGACAACTGAAAATGATTTTGGAGTTAGCATAAGTGAACATCAGTGCAGTGGTTTAGGGTGCCAGTTACCTTATCCTAAGGACCAGGTATGAATACTGGCCTTAGGAATCACGCATGTGTAAACATATTATGCGCATGCGTAAACGTATTATGCGCAGAAAGTTTGTAGCTTTGAGGTCCGGATTATAGATAATTTTGGATTATGGATGTCCAGATTAAAGACTTTGTAGTGTATAAGACATACATGTTCAATACATATTCATTGCAAAAACAAATAAACTTATATTTAAATTAAGCAAAGTCCAAATCATATTTTGCCATGGATTTTGAGTACATCAGATCGCCCTCTAAATCAGAACCTTATTTTGCCTCTTTAGCATGTTTCTCTTTCAAGTTGAAACATACATAATTTGTACATGTGCAAGCTTCCAGGAGTGAATAAAATGCAGATCTCAGAAAAATAAAATACCAGATTATTCAGAATTCTACGAAACATTAAGAAAAAAAATTAAAATAAAGCTGCTGAATCCATATTAAATTTTATTTACTGAATTTAATGTATTCTTATTAAGTCACCGTGGGTATACATTTTATGAATGCTTGCTTAAACAGTAGTCATTTAAAAAAATGTCAGCATCCTGAAGATTACATAAAACTGTAATGATTAATGAAATTAAAAATGCAAGAAACATCCATAATGAAACATAAAAAATTACATAAAACAAACATCTGTAACGAAACACTGTAATTTACATGAAATAGCAACAAATTAACTAAATTAAAAACACATTAAACAGCCATGTATGAATCCATCCAAAACTTTCTTTTTTCCTGTACATGTGCACAACAGTGGCGTAGCGAGGGGGGCAAGGGAATGTATGATGCCCCAGGCGCCGCTCACAGAGGGGCACCAAATGGTCTCGAAACAAGATTTTCATCATATCAATGTGTTTTTTTTTGGGGGGGGAGGGTGATAAAAAGGTATTTTGTCCCGGGCGCTAGTTATGCTTGCTAATCCACTGATGCACAGTGATATTTTTAACTTATAAAAACGTCAGAGAATTGTAGACTTCTCAACATTGCAGATCAAATTAGCACTGCTTTCCATGCACACATTGACCTGTTTTAACTTAAAAAAATATTGTCAAATTTGTAAAATGCCAAATTAACTATAGCAAACAGAAACCACAAACATGACCCTTGAATTTTAACACTGTGTGGATTACCACCATTGCTAGCCTAATGCATGTGCAACTATTAGTGGATTGCCTGATAATTAAATTTTCATAAAATTCTGGGTTGTATACTTTGGCAACTACTCACAGCTTTGCCTGCTGATTCTTTTCATGGTTGAGGGGATAATGCAATAGTACTTCACTCCTTTTGATAAGACTTATCGAATTTCAGCAGCAGGAAGAAAAATTTGTTCACATGTAAATGTATTCTCAAACAAAGCAATTATTCTGATACCAACGATTTGTTACTTATTTTTGACATGCTTGAAAAACGTTTAATCAAATCTGTATCTTTAAATAAGATTTAGTATGGTATAAATTAATTAGCTCCATTTTGAAGAATTGCTGGGATGTTACTCATGTTCATTTTTAATGATAACGAAAAATAATATAAAATTGGATTCAGAACTATTAAAATCTTAGAATCTTCAAATTCTTCCAATAATAAATAAGTCATAATAATCCTAATTAATTTAGGGGAAATGCCACAGGTTCACAGTGTGAGAACATTGATCTAATTAAATAAAATATATAAAGCATGAGAATGAATGATGCAAGCTAGGAGACATTTCTACCAGCTTTTATGGTTTACAAGATCTGATAATCAGATAAGATTTTTTTTACCTTTGTTTGCTTAAGAGGCTTTTGATATTCAAGTTGAAAACAAATAAGATTATGTTTTTTTTATATATAATTTTAGATTGGCAGTCTTCATTCATTTGGATTTTCTACAATGCTTTGCATTTTTTTATATGCTTAACTATCCAGAATTTTCATATATCTTTTTCATATATATTACTGTATAATTAACTCTCATGTATATGCAGTGAATATTCTGTAAGATGACCAGTGATAGTTTTAAATTATTTTGGTCTTTAATGCCAGTGGTTGCTATATGTCTGTTTATTAGAGATTGTTACCTAAGAAGGTTTACTGTAATTGCAAATCTAGTAATATGTAATACTTTGAAAGAATATTATTTTTTCTTTCTAAGACCAATATTTGGGATAACTAAATCAAAAGTGTCTTTATTGATCACCAAAGCATCATATAATTAAAATTAATATCCTCCTTTTTTTTTTTTTTTTTTTTTTTTTTTTTTTTTTTTTTTTTTTAAGGTGGATGAAAAAGACCAGCTCTGCTATTCATTGGACAATGGCCGTACTAAGTTTTATGATTTGTTGCAACTTGTAGAATTTTACCAGCTGAACCTTGGATCTTTGCCCACCAAGCTTACTCATTTCCTGGTGCATAGGCCTCGTTCTAATGGGCAGCCAGAATGAATCAGACTGAATGAAAGATCATATATTTAAGACAACATTCCCATTGATCTGTGATGATCCTTTTATTAGTGTGCCTGTAGACTTGTGCCAATCTGACCGTTTTTAACGGTGAAAATGACTTAGCCAGGGCATAGCAGACAGAAGGTCTTCTTATTGAAAGAAATTTTATTCTCTACATCCAAAAGAAAATTTAAAAATTTTGCTCAATATTCATGATATATTACATTTTTTATAGAGGCATGCAAAAACAATTCAGCTTTTATTTTGATTTTATTTTCTTGTAGAGCTTAAAAAGTTTAATGCTTCAGTATTTACCTGTGCGGAAGCACGTGTGAGAATAGTATTTTCATTTCTTCATTTAAAAAGTTATGTAAATATCTTTGTAAATTGTAAAAAGTGGTAATTTTGAATTTTTACATCATTTAGGTATTTAAGAAAAAATTTTGCATTTGGCTGAATTTCTGTAGATGCTCAGATTTTTAAATTAAACTGGTCTATAGTTTTTGCATTAGTCAACAAAACTAATGCAAAAAAATTGGTTTTGAATTTATTTTGCCTTATAAAAGAATTCGTAAATTATGGGAAGAAATGTTTTAAAAAATGTAAAATATTTTTTGGGGCAGAAACAAAATAATCCCTTGCCCTGGTAAAAACAGAATGCCATAGAGAAATTGCAGAAGTAATTTCAGATCCCATGGCATATGAATGAAAAATGTTAGAATGAATTAATTTTGTGGTATTATTGGATTTATTTAATAAATAAATAAATAAAGCTGTAATATCATGCTGAGAAATAATTTCTTTTGAAAATTCATTGCTTATAATTAAAAGTATTTAATATTCCTAAATTTTTGGAAATATATATTAGTCCAGTTATATCTTAAGAAAAGTTCAATATTTATTTTAACATGAATTATAATATTTGTACTGTAGAAGAATAATTGGATGAATATGAAGTTCATAATATGAGTTTTTCAAATTTTCATCTGCCATGTAATGAAATAACAAGTAGCTACATAAACTACAAATACAGCATTGAATTCTTCAGAAATTCAGCCATGAACAAAACCCTTATTTCTCAATTTCATCTTATTTATTTTCATTAAATACAAATAAATCATTTCCTCTAAACTGTGAAATGAAGGCAAAAGTTTATATGTTGTAGGCTGAGTCTGTTGCTGTGCCTAATGGTTATAGTCCTATCATATCTTACCCCACCTAACATAACTTCTCTGGGATCAATATCTCCTCATGTGTTGAACATGTATTTGCACTTCAGGAGGGAAATATAAGGCTTAATTTATTTGAACTCTGTGAATGTTTTGATGTGTGTACTTTCATGCTGTGTCAAAATATTTTATTTTTGCACCATGACATACAATACTGCCATGATAAAATTCATGTTAATGCTAATAAAATTCATGAGTTTATTTTAAAAATATACTTTCCTATGTAAGTTTGCATTGTAATATTATGAGGAAGACATCTGTGTGAAATAAGTTATGTTTGAACAGTAATGTTATCTGCTATTTAAATTTAATTACAAACTGTGTGTGAAGTTTCCTTTTTTAAACTAGCCTGAAGCACAATCTGATAACTGTATTTAGTAATTGAAAGCTGAAGTTAAAAAAAAGGAGGGGAGGGACTTCTTGTGTGTGTGGCTTATTTTTGCATGGAGTAATTAAGAATAAAATTCATGTTAATTTTAGCTTTCATTCATTATTTGTACATCACTATATTCATTGTTAAAGATGATTGAATAATTTCTGATATAAAAATATAGTAGCATTGTCATAACTTTTGAGCATTTCTGTTGTGAGTTTTGATTTATAGGCTATTTTGAATTTTGATCAAGTTTGTTTATTACTGTAGTTTGTCATCTAAGTTTCTTTATTACTTTAGTTTGCCATCTTTGAAAAGAAAAAACAATTAACACCCAAAACTCCACCGTGTGTAATAGGAAATAGTGTAATTTGAAAGAAAAGTATTTTTCTAACTAACTTCTTGATTCAGATTCATAATTTTATTGCATAAAGTTCATTGATTGTGTTTATACAGCAAAATTTGAAGGTTTTAATAGTATTGTTGTACTGAAACAATTTTACTGCCTTGTCACTAATTCTAGTACTGTACAAAGTTATTAGATATTGAAGTATTCTTATGAAGGTGGCAAACCATAACTTCTAGGGCTATTAAATATGGATACTAAGCATTTTGTCTTATGTCTGTGTAACTAATATTTTTTATCTGTAAAAAAATTGGAACATATTAGAATAACTTTATTTCATATATTAAGAAATTAGCATTTTGTAATTAATACATAGTTATTTACAATAATGTAAATATATAATAGCTGGCTGAGATTTATAATTGCTTTTTAGTAACCAGTTAGCAAAGTATTTTTATTTTCATTTATTTTCTTAGTTGTTGTTGTTGTGGGGATAAGGGGTCAACAGTTTCTATTTTAATTTTTTTAATTTGTGAAAATTCATTTAACATGTTCAAAAATGTCCTATCATAGTGTTTTTAAAGGCCTTTCATGATAGTAGATTGTGTTCCAGAAATGAAAATTCATGAATGCATGTTCTTTTTCTCTAGCATGTTTTGTGATTGGAAAAATAATAAGCATCATTAAGCATTAGATGGAAAACTAAATTAATTGTTTTAAACAAATATAACTTTTATACTAACAAAATCACTATGAAATATTAAATATTTATTTAAATTATACACTTTTTAAAGCCTCAGTTAAATTCTCTTATGTAAAAAAATCAATATTTTTTAAAATCAAATACTAATGATTCCTATCCTATGTACTGCTTATGTAGAGGAGTGGATTAGTTATTGTATAATATGTAAAACTTTTATTTTTTATAAATCTTCGAACAGTTTTTGTATAGTATGCTAAATATTATACTGCTTAATCTGCCCCCCACCCAAATAATAATAACAACGTAAAGCAAATCAAGCACATTGCTGCATTATTTTTTACATTTTTTCCACTGCAAAGGAAAAACTAAATTACATTCCATTTTTATCTAAAGATTGTCAGAAGGGAGAAGAAAATTTAACAGTGTTTGCTTTTAATACATATTTAAATTTCGTTTCATTTTAAAAATAGTTTTATTTTGCACTTATATTTATCTTGCATGTGATGTGCATTGTATTAAAAAATTTAATTGCAATATTTTTTCCCCTGAAAAAGTCGAGGGAAAATGGATATTCCTTGATGATGATGATTATTTTATGTTTACTTCCTGTTTTGCCCATTAATCAGATAGTTTTGTGGAATTATAAGTTCTTTAATAATTTTTATGTTGAGTATGCTGCAGTATGTCTATTGAATTAATATGCTTCAAATGAGAGTGTACATTTTGCATAGAAATGTTTTATCAAGACATTAAAAAACAGAAGCATTAATTGTGAGCATAAAAGTTAATGCTAGTATGCTACAGTAACTATTGTATATGCCCTGTTTCAAATGAGAATGTAAATTTTTGTCTGGAACATTTTTTATGGACACTAAGGAGGGGGGGGAAGGTAAGCATTACATGATTTTTTAATTGTGTATAACAGTAATGGCAGTATTGCAAGTATCAACTCTCCTACCCTGTCTATGTTGTCTAAAGTGATGTCTGTTTCTGTGTTTGGATTTTCAGATTACAAATGAGGCAGCTTCTTAAATCCATTAATATTAATAATGATATGTATGAGGCAGCTTTCTGAATTTTTTAATGTTAGTAGCACAGTTACTACTACTACTTCATTGCACTTTCACCGACTTATCTTCAAAATTAGTGTTTTGTCTGCCAAAAAATGAAAAAACAAAGTGAAATACCGTAATTTGTGAGCTTGAAGGCTGTTCCATTTAAGCTATTAAGGGAGATGATTTGTATTTCTTCCAAGATTTGATTCATCTTTCACATTCATATATGGAGTTTTGCTATTAAGAAATTTATGTATGTATCTAACTTTAAGCTTTCATTTAAACATTTGGGGGGGGGATGAGCAAAAATTTGACATAAATTGTCTGCCTTTTTAATCATCAGAGTTTTAAAATCAATCTAATGTTTGCAGATGCTTGAAATCCTATGAAAAATCATTTTGTCATTATTTTTATGTTGCATTTTTTGACAGTAACTGATGAACTGCTTGTTGTAATGTGTGCTGATAATGTCATTCCATATATAGTAATACCAATGACTTCAGTCCCCTCTTCCAGATGAAAATAACAACAAATTTGCATTATTTTGATATATCTTTATAATAATGACCTTTTTTATAGATGCTTTGAAATATTTATTTAATAATACTAGGCATAATTTTGTGTTTCTAATGCTAAAGTATAATTTATCATAAAAGCTATTTTTTGTATGTGTAATTATTGTATTTACTAGCATATTACCCCTTTTTTTACTAATTTCATAATACAAATATTGAATGTGGAAAATTATGTGAATAATCAAATTTTGAAGGATGCAGTAACAGTAAAAGAACAAATGAAAAGTATTCATGGATAAACTACTAGTAACTCTCACAATTTTATTTATTTAAAAGAAATTTAGATTTCATTTAAAATACACAATATCAATATTATAGTGGCTATTAAAATACCTTCATTTCTACTTTCCTGTATTTTGAATCTTGCCCGCTCTTTACTATTATCTACTGCTGCTCCCTAAGCCTCAAATCATGGAATGCTGCTGAACTGTTTTTGTGTTGGCTGCTACAACTTGCTGTCATCAACCTTGCCAGTCAGTTTGCCTTTCCACTTGCAAAGATTTTCAGAAGCATCAAAAGTATTAGATAACCCTGTTTTCTTACAGTTCTTCACTATTATTGCTTCATCAATCAGATCCCATGCACCTAAAATCCATAGCAAATCAATCAGTAGGATGAAAACGATCATGGCTGAATCCATTTTAAAATTTAGGGAAGCTCTTTTTTTAATCTTTTTTGGATTGGAAGGGGAATTATGTGAATAATATACAAATTTCTTGAACCTTATACTAAAAGCTGTGGGAGAATATGCATGTAAATATGATAATTAACTTTTGTAACAAAGAAGTCTGTCTTTACAAAGTACAGTTGCATTTTTGAGCATCTAAAAATTAACATGTCTCCCAGTTTAGTGTGTTCAGCTGATATCAGTGCTGTTCCAAAAGTAATATTTGACTTATATGAGTTTTACTTAAAATAGTAAGCATTTCATAAAGTGATTTTTGCTTTATATAAATAAAATTTCTTGAATGTACCACATGAGTATTTTATTTTAATAAGACAAAATAATAGCATGAATGAAAAAATATTTGATCTTAAAATGTGAGGTGACTTGTGTTAGAGTTTGTTGCTAACATTTGACCATTCTGTAATTAATTATACAAAGGGTAATTTTTTCTAGATCATACGAGAGTTTCTGAATTTTTTTAATAAGAGTAGAAGAAAAATTTTGTGAAATATTTGTAATATATAAGAAGTTCTTAAATCAGGCTCAGTTATACTTAATTTAAACTAGTGAATGAAATGTAACATCCTTAAGGCTCAAGGTGCCCTAAGAATTCGGCTTAAAATATCAAATTAAATATTGTATGTGTTATATATATATTACATACATATCTAGTGCTAGAGAGAGAATGTGAGCAAATTTTCATAGCTTTCTAACTGTGAAGGGCTTAGAATTTAAACTTTTAACTACTGTGAAGTATTAAAAAATTCTTAATATGCAATGCTAAGGAAATCTGAAAATGGTATTCAAATTTTATACTTCTAAGTTGATGTTTTATTATAAAAACTTAGTACTTCAGTTTGAAATGAAAATTTTATATTTTAAAAGAAAGTTTTTGTTATCTATTAAAAATTAATAAAATGTATACAAGTAAATTTTTTAAAATTATTTAACCTATTATAGAAGATAGACAGAAAACATTCAACTTAGATATGTGGTTTGTGATGTTATTCATTCGGTATATTTCACTATGCTTAGGCAGAAAAATGTAGTTTTTGAAGAATATACACACATGAGGACTATTATGGTCTCTTGAAGTCATTTTAAATCAGAATATGCAAATGGTTTGTGTAATTGCACGAACAAGCAATAAATGCAAAAGTAATATACTTTCCATAAAATATTTTCTGATTCAGCTTTAAACCACATTTTTGTAAAATTAGCTTTTGCTCTGTAAAGGAAAACTGCAGTAAAAAGAGTGTGTTTATGTTTTTTAAGTATTTCTATTAGTAATTATTTGATGTTATTGTCTTCTCGTATATATGCATTTGGTTCAGAGTAATGTTGTAATATTTATATTTAAAATTTTCAAGTGAAAAGGAAGTTTTTTAAGGTATTATAAAACTCTCAAAAGAAAGCATTATTAAAAAATGCATGTTAAGAATAAAGAGAAAAAATTGTAAATATTTGTCATGTAATAGTTTTATATTACAGATTATTAACTGTGAAAGCACTGCACGTGAGTTATTAGGTGTAGAAGAGAATTTGCAATTATAATGTTTCACTAATGGAACTGTTGAAATACTACTATGAAACATGTATCATCTTCATTAAAAATATTGATGTGACATTTCCATTAATGAAGATATCATTTTCCCTTACTTGAAGTATTCTCTGAATGAAGTTTATCACTGAAACATCAAGTAATAGCATTTAACAATTTCTTGCTGTGCTGAAATATTTTAATATAAACATTCTCTGAAATGTATTTTATTTTTGTTTCAGTACTGTATTGTGTGATTAAGTTTCTAAGTAATGTAATAAAATCCCAGCTGTCATACCAAAGTTGTTTTTGCTTCAGGTAAAAGTTTTATTTTTTAGAAATACGAATTATGATATATAGTCTATATTTATTATGGGTCATTCATAGTAGTTTGTTAAGTATCTTTTGTGCTTTGAAATGTATAGCATTATCATATTTTTGTGTAAATGGTATTAAATTATTTACTGCACATCATTGTTTAGTTTCTACAATTCATTTTTTTTACATACTTATCTATGTATTTAGTGTATTTATTTCTGTAAAATACTCTTTAATGTAACATTTATAACATGTAAGCTGCTGTAGCATTATAAATTTGTGATTGGCCTATTGGCACAGTCCTCATACCTATGCAATAAAAATGTTTCTCAGCAATTTGGAGTTTCATTTATATGGAAGAAAGTATGTTGTTAAATGTAAGGAAAAGTAGTATCTTTTAAATGTTTCTTTCAGAGTTTTTTGAAAACATCTTAAAATAGGTGAATATAATTTAATTTAGCATCCTCTTCTCGCAAGATTGATTGGTAAATAGAATAAAAACATTCAAGAAGCAACCACTGACAGATATTGCCACTAAATAAAACACAAGCCTTTTAATTCACATAACAGATTCTGATTATGTTGCCTTTCAGCAAAGGGTAAGAACTCAAAATTTCAAATTTAATCAGTGTAATGGATTAATGAAACAAAAAAAATTAAAAAGCAATAAATGCACTTTTTAGTAATTAAAATGTTTATTTTTTTTTATTAATGTATCTAATTGATAAAAGTTAAATCACATTTGATTCATAGTACATTTTAACTGGTAAGTTTAGTAAACGTTTGCAGTGATGTTATAATGAACATATTACTCGAAATTTAAGCCACAGTAGGATTCAAAAATTAGGAAATTTGATAAAATAATAAAAGGTAATTGTTTTAGGTATTGAAGAATACCTATCATAAAACTTGGATTTTTAAGATCCAATTGTTGAAGAATGGAGAATCAATAGGAGTACAATATTAAAATATTTGCTTTGAATTTAAGTTGCTTCTTAATTTTACAGCTTAAAATTTTGAATAAACAGTGTGTTTTATATTTGAAATAACACATTAAATATTTTTAATGGCATATGTTACATACCTAGCAAAAAAATTTTGATTTAAGGGAAGGGCAAGTTTTTGTTTTATTATTATTTTATTTGAAATTTAAAATGTAGGGCTGTTTTAAATATTTCTCTAAAATAATGTGTAAAGCTTGTAGAATTATTTAAAATTTTTTTTAAAGCTGCAAGCTCACCCCTTCCTTCCCCAAAAAATAGCTATGCCCTTACTGAAATTACGAGTTCTAGATCTGATTGTTAGCCAGATGTGTTAGTGCTTGCATTGCAAAGGCATACAAAGTGATATTTTTTCCCATTAAACAAAGGTGACTGGGAAGAGGGGAATGAGGCTTAGTCGGCCAAATAATAGATGTGATAATGAAAAAACATCCGCCACTTAAACATTATTTGTAGAGTTGTTAGGTTGGTTTACAAAGCTAAACATGAAAAATCAGCAGTACCTAATTCGAGCTCTAGATCTTTCAGTTGCTAGCTAGACTTGCTGTCGCATATACTATACGGACTATAACTGTTTATTCTGGTTAAACATTAACAGTTTAAATTGTCATTTATACCACACAGTGAGAAAGATGAAAATTACTTATATAAAGTAATATTTTCTGTTACATAACAATGTATAGTAAAATATAACACATGTGATATAAAGTTGAAATTGAATTCATCTCATAACTGTGCATTATTAAGTTTTTTCTTTTAAAATGTGATCTGAGATGTTCATAGTTACACTGCTTGAAATCCTCAGTTTATCAAATGCAAATTGTTTATTAACATTAAAAATAATGAGCAATATCAGAAGATTTGACTGCAAAAAGTGGAAAATAGTATCCCTCACAAAAAATAAATACTGATGATAATTTGAATAAAAATAGAATATGAAAAATTGAAAACTTTTCTTAGTAAATAGGTTTAGATCTTCCAGCTATATACATTGCTCCATGCATGTTAGATTGGATGCATTGCATGAAAAAGAATTTTTTTAATGCGATTATTTGATAAATTTAAAGATATGTTGAATAATATATAATATTGTTACGAATTTGGTATTGTTAGTTCAATTATAAAAAGCTAATCTTAGTTCAATTATAAATTAAATGGTTTTATTTCTAGCGCAGTGCAGCGCGTGACGAATATTAACAGAAAGCTAAGCCGGAAAATTGAAAATACAAGAGCGCGTGCATTAAATAAATAAATAACTCTTTTTCATTTCGAGAAAGTACTGGAAAATTCTAGCGCGTGATTTTAAAATGTTATAAAAGGAGGAAAACATCTCAGTTTGTAGTAGTTGCTTAGTTTGTTGTTGTTTAGAAAATTGCTCTTGTTGATTGTAGCGAATTCGCGGATTAGCTTTTCGCGGAAAAAATTTCTGAACAGTATGGTTGAGCACGTTGAGAAGATCCGCGCTGCAAAAACCACGGCTGAGAAGTTTACTGCCGGGTTCAAAGCAGCCATGACACTGATGAGATTTGCTGAAAGTGAAGAGTAATCACCAGCTTAGAAGCATTTGAGGGAATTTCACAATGTTTACGATTTCTTTCACTTTTTCAACACACAGGTTCCCCTGTTTACAGCAGCAGTACAGCAGAAGCTCGGGGTCAGTACTTGGGTTGGTGACCACCCACGTGACTGGCCTCGACGTAGCATCTTTCTTCAACTAGTGAAGATACATCACAGCTTGTACGGCGGCCAGATGCTCCTTCTCCAAAGTCTACTTGACCAACTCACGTGCATTAGCACATGTCTCTGCTTCACCTTTGTCGGTGCGGTGTAAATCACCTTAATTTTTAATTCTTCCCAACGCCTTAGGACATATCTCCAACAGAGACGGTTAAAGTAGCAGAGGCTACTAAATGCCGCTTAACCATTCACTCGATTTCGATTTCAGTTTGTAGTAGTTGCTTAGTTTGTTGTTGTTTAGAAAACTGCTCTTGTTGATTGTAGCGAATTCGCGGATTAGCTTTCTTTAGCTGTTTTGAATTACGTTCTATTGGACATTTGAGTAGTTAAAAGATAACTACTGTGAGATATTGTAACACTGCATGATAATTTGAGAAGATTTAAGCATTTTTGTTGTGATAATAATAAATTTTTGTTCATTTTTCATCGGACTTGTGCATTCATTTCGTAACGAACCCGTACGCACGCAACAATTTTTGGTGTCAGGAGTGGGGTTTAAATGCCAATCACAAGAGCGATGGAAGAGCAGTGAAGACAGCTGATATCAGCCTTTGCTGCATTTAAGGAAGAAATGAAAGGAGATGAAATCTGGTCAGGAAAAGATGGAAGCTGGTCAGAAAAAGTTGGAAGCTGGTCAATTAACGTTTAAAGACGAAATAAAAGTTGTTAAGGAATCTGTTAAAGAAGAAATAAAATCCGTACAAGTAAAGATTGAAGAAAGTCAATACGAAATGAAAAGAGAAATTGCCTGCATAATAGAAACCAAATTCAATGCTATGGAAGGCAGAATAGATGTGGTTGAAAATAAAGTTGGGCATATTGAAGAAAAGGTTTCTTCCGTAAAAGTTCAAATTGAAGAAAGAGTTTCTTCGGTGAAAGAAGAAATAGAAGAAAGAGTTTCTTCTGTAAAAGAACATATATATATATTTAAAGAAAAAGAAATCCTCGTGCACCACAAAGTGAAAAGAACATATAGAAGAGCGAGTTTCTGCCGTCGAGCAACAAATTGATGATAGGGTTTCAGCCGTTGCGAAAGAAGTCGAAATTAAGAAATTCGTAGCGACGGCAGGGAACAATAGTGATGGCTTTAAATTTCTGCCCATGCCTGCTCGTCCCTCTCTGAAGTTATCTACATATGATGGGAAGACCTCCTGGCAAGTGTATAAGACCCAATTTTCTATAGTTGCGGATGCGAATGGATGGGATTCCCAAGCTAAGGCCTGTCATCTCGCCGCTTCTTTAAGAGCCGACGCAGCGGATATCCTTCAGACTCTTCCCGAAAACAAAAGGTTAGATTTCGAAGCTCTATCCGGCGCCTTGGAGCTGCGCTTCGGGGAGAAATGTTTAAAAGACTACAGCAGGCTTCAATTAAAATCCCGTCAACAGAAGCCCACCGAATCACTTCAGGAGCTCGCCACGGATGTTGAAAGGCTGTCCCACCTCGCCTTTACGGAGTGCCCGAGAGAAACGAGGGAAATCCTGTCGCTGCAACATTTCATCGATGGCATCCGGGATCCTGAAATACAGAAAGCTCTTCGAATGGCAGATGTAAAGGACATAAAAAGCGCTCTGTTGTACGCCATGAAGTTCGAGGCAGCCCAGCAAGCAACTAGTAGAGATCGCTACCCAGTTAGAGCTGTGCGAGTCCATGAGCCAGTGGATCAACTGATGACTCGTTTAGATGATTTAGCCAGACAATTCGACGCTTTGATACGGAGTAGGAGCGAGAAGAAAGTGGCTCTAACGTGTTGGAGATGTGGTAGTGAAGGTTACCTAAGACGGAATTGCAGAACGCCCCAGGGTACGGAATATATAGCAGATGATTTTACAAGACAAGTCAGTGGCTTGAGACGGAACAGAAGTGAAAAGAAACTAGTTCTAAAGTGCTGGAACTGCGGAGGTGAAGGCCACATACGAAGAAACTGCAAAACACCCCGAGGTACGAAAAATAAGACCATTTCCCAGCAACGACGCAGTAAACAAATTAGTGACCATATCGAGGAACGGAGGTTGCCAGATAATGAAAAATCTTGTTTTAAAGCGCTTAAAATTTATACAGTGAGTGGCAACAGTAACGGACTGTCCATTAATGGGAATATCGATGGAGTTCCTTGCAATATGATCATTGACACAGGAGCTAATGTTACCATCATTAGGAAAGATTTAGGTGAACAGTTTAAAGATAAACTTATTTGAACGCCATCCTGTGTTACCCTTCAGACTGCGTCTGGTGATAAGATCGACATAACTGGGAAGTTAAACGTAAGCATCACGTTTGAAAGTGCCGCCTACCATCACACGGCATATGTGGCGGATATCACAGATCCATGCATACTCGGATTGGACTTTTTAAGGAAATACAATTTTTCCTTAGACTTGAAAAACAACAAACTGCTTTCAGCATCTGATGGCATGACTATCCATCCTCAAAAAGGATCCTCGCCTGGAAATGCCGACGCTTTGTCCGAAAGATACAGCTCGGGAAGCTGCCGAAATCATAATAGGGTCGAAAAGAAACGCAAGACTACCAGCTCTTCTCCAGCCCAGATGCTCTTCGGTCGAGACCTTCGTCTGCCTTGTGACCGCCTGTTTGATCGCCGTACGGCTGCGCCTTCATCGCCTGAGGAACACATCCAAGATGTCCAGGCCCGTTTTGAAGTGATGCCCCGTTTCGTACGAAAGCGAGTGAACTTGGCGACGGAGAAAGTGAAGACTAGATACAACACGAGAGCTACTGAACATAGATCCAACAAAGGAGACAAGGTGTGGTTGTGGAACCCGATTCAACGAAAAGGACTCAGGCCTAAATTACAGTCACCACACAGTCCTAAACAGGCTGAATGACGTCATGGTTTGGATCCGTAAGTCGTTCATTACGACAGATTAGCTCATTACTATGGCCATAGTACATAATGTAAATAATTGTAAATAGTATAAGACCATGGTCCTTTTTGTTTTTAAATGTGTATTTGATTTGTATTTGATAGCATTTGATTTGTTTTATTTATTGCATTTATTGTTCATGTTGTTTATTATTGTAATGTAATGCTTATTAATGCATTTATGCCACAGATGTAAGTTTAGCTTCCTGTCCAGGGATTGTACTGCCCGAGACGTGCAGTCCTTGGGAAGGGGGCAGTGTTACGAATTTGGTATTGTTAGTTCAATTATAAAAAGCTAATGTTAGTTCAATTATAAATTAAATGGTTTTATTTCTCGCGCAGTGCAGCGCGTGACGAATATTAAAAGAAAGCTAAGCCGGAAAATTGAAAATACAAAAGCGCGTGCATTAAATAAATAAATAACTCTTTTTCATTTCGAGAAAGTACTGGAAAATTCTAGCGCGTGATTTTAAAATGTTATAAAAAAAGGAAAACATCTCAGTTTGTAGTATTTTTTTTTTTTTTTTCCCGCTGTCATAATATGAAATATCAGAATTCGATGAGATATTTACGTTTTGAGCTTGTTCTTTTCAGTTCGTTGTTACGATTTTTTCTGAAGAATTTGATCAAGAATAATCAGAATTTGATTTTTGAAAAAGTTTATTTGAATGATTAATTACCTTCGGGTAGAAAATGTCCTTTTATAGGACACCACTCGATAGTTCTGATGAAGAGGACTACCGAAGGGAGCGTTCGTCCAAATCCAACAAGACCTATCCATTGAAGAAAGAGGATTTCATACTTATGGCCAAAGAAAAGAAAAGTAAAACAAAAAAGGCGAAAACTATGTCAGATACGGAAAGCGAACTACCAAGTAAGGAGAAAGATGTTAAACCTGGTAAGGAAAAAAGAGACATTCAAACACCGAATGGAGAAGCTACTAATGAACAGACACCAGAAGATTTATCAATGGGAAATGATGAGGACATCCCAAAATTCAAGTCATGTTCTGAAGAAGAAATCCGGGACCAGATTGCAAAATTTGGATTTGACGTAATTTACAATTACTTTCATAAAAGAACTAAGTGTGAGATGGATGTAGAGACATTCACGAAAAAATTTTATCCGGGGCAGATAACTGAAAGAGGAACAGACAGCAGGGAACAAGAATGGATTTCTCCTAAGAAAACCGCGAAAGTATCAGAAAACGAAGCTCCAATGGAAGTTACGATGGAAAATCGATTTGAGCAGCTAAGTGAAGTAGAAGGTATGGAAGAAGAAGGAGGAGCCGTAAAAGAGGAAACTCCACCCCCAATAGTTTTCCAGCAAAGCGAAGTGGATTGGTCTAAAATTCATGAAATCCTTATCAATACCTGCAGTGAACAATTCGAAGCCGATATGAAAATGAAACTACTATATGTTAATTAAGACACAATAACACGCCGAATAAATACTAATTCAGAAGTCAAACAACAAAAATCAGCGTTATATTTACCAAATTTTCACAGGACTAGTTTCGATGGTTTTACCGAACCACCATCTTCAGCTGCAAAACCGCAAATGAACCAGATAGGAAATAATGATTAGATAAGATAAGAAAGCCTGGACAAGAATAAGCAAGTGGCGCCATCTGTTGGTGAAACCAGAACTACATCATAATTTCTTTAAAGGCCGAAGGCAAATTTGGATTGGAATTAGGATCGTTAACTTTAAACTTCCCGGCATGGTTCCGCTACGTAGACGATACTTTTACTCTGTTTGAAGGTAATAAAGATGATTTAAATAAAGTTCTTTCAACAATGAATTCTATTGATCCTGCTATTCAGTTCACTTTTGAACATGAGACTTGCAATTCTCTTCCGTTTCTCGACATTCTGGTCAAACGTAACACATCCAACTTCAGTACTACGGTTTACCGTAAACCTTCATCGGTTTGCCTTCCACCACACTTTAAATCATGTCATCCGACTAAACAAAAGTTAGCTTCATTTTATTCCTATGTTTTCCGTGCTCTTCAAGTTTGCTCCTCCAAACTAGCCCTTGATGAAGAACTAAATTATTTAAAAGCAATATCTATTGACAGGGGCTTTCCACCCAACATTATTAATCAAGCAGTTAAAAAATTCTCATCTCAACACACTAAAAGGCACACTCTTGTTTTAGGAGATTATAAAAATTCTGTTGTCATTCCCTTCTTTCCATCAATTAGCTATAAAGTTGCACATATTTTGCAGAAATTTAACTTTCGGGTTGTTTATTCTCCCATCAATAAAATTCCGAGCTCCATACTCAAGGACCCCATTCCGGATATGAATTCCTGGGGTATTTACAGGATTCCTTGCCAGTGTGGTTTAATTTACATTGGCCAAACTAAGAGAGCCTTAAAATTTCGCGTCAAGGAACATGAGGCATATGTTAGAAAAAAGGAAACACAGAAGTCTTCTGTTGCTCAACATTGTTGGTCCGAAAACCACACTTTCAGTTTTTCTGCTGCCAAAATTATTCAAAAAACATCTTCCATTGGAGAACTGGATTTTCTAGAGGCATTTCACATTCATAAAAATCTTTCTGTTCTTGTTAACGATCCTAATTCCAATCCAAATTTGCCTTCGGCCTTTAAAGAAATTATGATGTAGTTCTGGTTTCACCAACAGATGGCGCCACTTGCTTATTCTTGTCCAGGCTTTCTTATCTTATCTAATCATTATTTCCTATCTGGTTCATTTGCGGTTTTGCAGCTGAAGATGGTGGTTCGGTAAAACCATCGAAACTAGTCCTGTGAAAATTTGGTAAATATAACGCTGATTTTTGTTGTTTGACTTCTGAATTACTATATGTTAATTTAATGTCAGTAGACGATTACAGAAAAGCAACTCTGGTTTTGCAGAAAAGAAATATACCATTTCATACTTTCCAGTTACTCAGCGAAAAACCCATTAAAGTTGTTCTTAAGGGCCTCCCATCGACGATGAAGGAAGAAATAATCCAGGTAGATCTGGAGAGAAGGAAATTCCCGATAAGTAAAGTCAAGCAGTTTTCCAGACGAAGAGGAGACGCTATCGAGAAACTTCCGATTTTCCTGTTGGAACTGAAGAAAACGAAGGAAGGACGTGCAATTCATGGACTCAACAATATGTTAAGTGTTAATGTCAAGATCGAGAAGTTTGCCCCGAAAAAACGCGTAATTCAATGCTATAGATGTCAAGAATATGGACATTCGCAACATCTTTGCTGAAATCCTGAGCGATGCTGCAAGTCTGGACAGCACCATAGAAGTAAAGAATGCCCTCTAAAGCCAGAAGAAAAACCTAAGTGCATCTTCTGCTCACTACCGCATGTAAGTTCATACAGGGGTTGCCCCGTGTACAAGAAGCGATATGAAGCAAAGAAGCAGCAGGCGAAGCCAGCAGCTAAGATCCCTACGCCGGCAGATTTTCCGAAATTCATCGAAACAGAGGAAGACAGCAGCAAAACCCAGATGAAACCTCTCTACAGTGATAGAGTAAAGAAAAAATTGGAAAACCCACCCACAGAGTACAAGGATATCATAAACTGGATCCAAGATCCTAAAATCAAAAAATTTCTGAACAGTATGGTTGAGCACGTTGAGAAGATCCGCGCTGCAAAAACCACGGCTGAGAAGTTTACTGCCGGGTTCAAAGCAGCCATGACACTGATGAGATTTGCTGAAAGTGAAGAGTAATCACCAGCTTAGAAGCATTTGAGGGAATTTCACAATGTTTACGATTTCTTTCACTTTTTCAACACACAGGTTCCCCTGTTTACAGCAGCAGTACAGCAGAAGCTCGGGGTCAGTACTTGGGTTGGTGACCACCCACGTGACTGGCCTCGACGTAGCATCTTTCTTCAACTAGTGAAGATACATCACAGCTTGTACGGCGGCCAGATGCTCCTTCTCCAAAGTCTACTTGACCAACTCACGTGCATTAGCACATGTCTCTGCTTCACCTTTGTCGGTGCGGTGTAAATCACCTTAATTTTTAATTCTTCCCAACGCCTTAGGGCATATCTCCAATAGAGACGGTTAAAGTAGCAGAGGCTACTAAATGCCGCTTAACCATTCACTCGATTTCGATTTCAGTTTGTAGTAGTTGCTTAGTTTGTTGTTGTTTAGAAAACTGCTCTTGTTGATTGTAGCGAATTCGCGGATTAGCTTTCTTTAGCTGTTTTGAATTACGTTCTATTGGACATTTGAGTAGTTAAAAGATAACTACTGTGAGATATTGTAATACTGCATGATAATTTGAGAAGATTTAAGCATTTTTGTTGTGATAATAATAAATTTTTGTTCATTTTTCATCGGACTTATGCATTCATTTCGTAACGAACCCGTACGCACGCAACAATACATTTCAAACTATAATACTATTGCTTTAATAAGATTATCTGAAATACTAAAGTAAATACAGTAAAGTATTTTTTTAATAAAATAAGTAACATAAGTAGGTATTTGTAGCTTACAAAGTCTTAAAGTTAGCTCTTTCGCTGCATTAATTGTTGGAACTAATTTTAATTGCAATCAGTTCTACGTAACATTTATGTGCATATAGAAATCTAGTTAAAGTAATATTTTACATGAAATACATAAAAAAAAAAAGACTCTTTTTTTTTTTTTTTAAGTTGGAGGCTTCTAAAAATTATGTAATTTACGAGGATCATTAATGATTGGAAAATTCAGGTCACTGTGTGGAATGTTCTCCTGTTTACAATGCAAGTTTAGAGTTCACGAGAACCAACTTTTAAAATAATAATAACTTCAGGCTGGATTAACTCTTACAATGTAAGCATATGCTGAAGGAAAAGGAACAATGTTTAGAAAATGCTACTAACTTTAAAAAATTGGTACTATTCCGTTTTAAGGATTGTAAAAATTGCCAAACTTGTTGCTGCTAAAAAGTAATTGCGTCAACCCTAACGCAAGAAAGGAAGTACTATAATAATAAATAACTAAGATTTTTATTGTTTTAATTTAGATGAAAGGTTAATTTCATATAATAATTTATATAAAAAAGGCTAAACATAACTGAATGGAAGCATAAGAATAAATAACTATTTCAAATCATTATTATAATTTATATATATATATAAAACATAACGGAATGTATTCTTGCATTGCTATCTTGCTACCGAGTTATCACTAAAGCATAATTTCATCTCGTTGGTTGTTCAAACATAATTTTCTATAATGAATGATGCCTTTTCTTTGAAAAAATTCTATTGCAGACTTTTCGTCATGGGGAATTAATTCCCAAATTGTTAAATTCATAGGATATCAAAAAAGGATTTAAACTAGTATTTCAATAGCGTCTTAAGAAATATAGAATGTGTAACGTGTATACGAGCCAGTTCCCTTAGAAAGTCCTCCACGAAGGCATCCCTCCCCTTAAGCAGATAGCTCTAGTGTGCTTTGCTATAATTAAATAAACCAAACCAAACTAAGAAATATAGAACGATCTAAACCTACGCAGTTTGAAATCAGCGCATACGCTAGATTTGGCGCGCTGTTAAATGGGCACATTTGCTAGATTTGGCGCTTTTGCGCATGCATTTTCAAAGCAATTTTTTTACGGTCCTCAAAACGGAATAGTACCGAAAAATTTTAAGTAAATTTTTATCTTAGAAATAAAAATATTAAATAAGGATTATTACTTAAAGATGAGTTGCTCATTGACAATAATATAAAGTCTGCCCTTCGTGTATATTTTGATGTAGCATATTATATGCATCTGTGTTAAGTTATGGTACAATAACACATTTCATTTTTCTTGCAAATGAGGTATGAACGACCATTTTCTGTTTTATTTGTAATATAAAGACTGTCTAAGTATAATTTAATAAAAAAATTCTGTACAGTGGTATACTTTTCATTCCTGCATTTATGGTAGTTGGTAATTAGTCATTCATTCATATTTAAATTCTGTGCTCTAATTTTAATTTTTTTATTGATAAGGAATTTCTATCATGATTTAAAATTAAACAAAACGATAAAAGTTTACATTTGGTTGCCCCTTGTTTTTTGGCGATTCTTTTTCTTGGCGTCAGGAAGGCACAATTTCAAGATGGCCGCTATACAAAACCAAAATAAGAAGTCAAAGAATTGCACAAACTCTGTGTCCATGTACACATCGATCTGTTTTCACTTCAAAAAAAAATCTTAGAATTGCACAAACTAGGCATTGCGCACTGCCATAAATTTGTCCATGTATACATCAATCTATTTTCATTTAAATAAAATCAGGCAGCTAAATCAAAAATTAAAACTATCATGGTAACCAGAAGTGAGGTTTCATCGCCAAAATTAACAAAAAAAAAAAAAAAAAAAAAAAAAAAAAAAATTGTCGCTAATCGAAGGGACACCCAATTCTACACTAGAGCCAACAAAACAAATATGAATATTTTTAACATAATTAGTCTCTCAAGTTAAGGAACTGTTTGCATGTAAGTGAATATAATTGATTTCATGTAAATAGTGTATATTCTGCAGCAAAAATTAAAATGTATTCAATGATGGGATATTAATTGATTTCATATAAATATCATATATTACTGAAACAAAAATTAACGAGTTACTTAAAAATTGGACAATATGAAAGTATTGAAATTGACATTAATCTTTTAAATAAAGTAATGAGTGTCAGGTAACTTTGGTATGCTTTACATGATTCTTAATAAGGAACATAGAAAACAAATATGAAGGATTGATCAACAGTTAAGTAAACACCCTAATTATTTATCTTGTGTCAAAAATTTCTCAAGAGATTAAGTGGATTAATTTCACATAACTGTTAACTTTACGATTCTTAAATAAAGAAATAATTATTTGTTTAAGAAGCTTAAGCTTATTTATTTGTTAATATTCTAAATAAGTCAGAATTTAAAATTCTTAATAAGGTACTTTTAAAATATGTCTGTTATTCCTAAATGCACACAAATTTAACATTTTTTTTGATAATTTTTTTTCCACTGCATAAATTTTTAAGTGATATCGAAATTAAATTATACAAGTTTGACATAATTACGAGTATTATTCCCAACTATTGTTGATAAATCATATGTTACATGTGTTGTTATCACCAAAAAAGAGAACAGCAATTTTTGTGTTGTCACCGAAATACAGAACGGTAATATCATATTTATTACCGAAATACAGAACAGTAATTTTTGGGAATTTTTAGCTCTTTATACGAATAAAATATGCAGACCTATGTATAGACCCGACATATATACCATATAGTATTGCTTATTATTGTTAATTTTAATGAAAAAGAAAAATTGTAATTTCAAATAAAATTCAATTTAGGGACAAGCTAATTCATTTATAATTTCTGTTGTTTGAACATAAGTGTTTAATGTAATTTTACTCACCTTCTTCTTGCTTGATATAATAAAAACTTGTTTGACATATATCCACCAGATGGCGACACTATGAAAATGCTCATTAGTATTCCAAAAAACGAACGTAACTGTAACCGAAGAGTTCATTCCAAAGTTTACATTTTGTAGCCTTTGCGCAGTGAGAAACACTTAATTCGTATTTTTTAACTTTAAATGCTTACGCACGCAATTTCGTCCATTTTTTTAAAAAATGTTTTAGGATAGCTATTTGACATCTCAGAAAAAAATGTTCAATTTGTTATTTGTCAGTTCTTAGGATGTATAAAAAGTGATAAATTAAAGCACCATGTCAACAAATCTAAACGAATTGAAAGGTAGCAAAGTAAAGAAAAAGCATTTCAAGCCAAAGCATCAGAAAGCGAAAGTGTTTCGAGCCAATGAACCACTACTTAGTGTTTTCATGTGGGGAATCAACCACACGGTAAGATTTTATTACAGGCGATAATTTTATTGGGCGTTCCCAAAGTGTCGTTTTTACTTCTTGATTTTATTATTGAGACTTTCGGCTAAGTGCAGTAAAATAGTGAAGTATTTATAAATGAATTCCGAACATGTGTGTTACACATGTTTCCAATTCTAAAATCTTAGCTGCAGTTCAAATTTTTTAATAAACTTGCCCCTATCGTGATTACTGAAGTTCTTTATTATGGTCTTAGTATGTATTATTGCTTTTTGTTCAGAATTTTTAAATGTAATTTGTTATTCCAAGTTTGTATTTGTCGGATGTTGAATGTAAATTGACTAAAATTACTTTCTATATACTTATAATGACTCATGCTTGTAAGTATTCATAGATATAAATCATTATAAACTATATACACGGTTATATGTCTTTGAGTTTCTGATAGTAACACTGTGCTTATGTATTACTGAAGATATCAGATTGATGTCTTATGTAGATTTATATATGAGGGTTTCCAAACCTCTTAGTTCTGATGCTACAGAAAATCTAGTTATTTTGAATTTCTGCCAAAACATGAAAAATTTTATAAAGGTGTAATTTTACACAAAATCAACAGGAATTTAAGTGTTCTCTAATTGCATTTTAAATAGCTTCAAAGGAGATTTTTAAGCTATTTCTATGTGAAAAATAAATGTTCTGTTAAATTTGATTGAACATGTAATCTCACATATTTTCTAATAAATATGTTAAGTAATTAGCATTATGTAATTTAAAGCCTCTGTATTAGACTAATAGTGTTAAAAGTAATTATTATTTTATAATGTTTATTAAAAAATGAGAACTGTTTATTTGGATATCACAATACACTTGACGGCTTACAGTACACCATGAAGATGATGTGTTGCTAATCGATCAGTGCAAAACTGAACAACATTTCACTGGGAGTCATCGAATAACTCATAACTCTAACTTTTCTTTTTTCAGTATTAGAAAGCAATGCAATTGTTATATTGACATATGAGGCCTGTTGTTCAATACATTTCTGATAGTTTTTATGAAACTACTCTTATACATGCCTTCGGTTGGCGCCCCATGCTGCCATATTACTATCCAAATTTTTTGTCTACATTTCGATCTTTAAGCCTAAAATGTGTGCGAAAACGCTTTTTTCGCAATTGCAAAAACCACGTTTTTAACACAATTTACGTCAAAAATCCAAAAAAAAACCCAAAAATATTTGACAAGAATCCATATAAACAGCAATATGTTTTACCTTCAAAAAACATCAGGGAATTGCACAATCTGTGCAGCATAGGAATCTAGAAATTATGCACACTTCACTAAAGTAAACTAACAACAATAAATTTCAAAGAATACATAGCTTTCTATTTTAACTGAAAAAAAATATCCAGCGAATTGTGCAGTCTAGGCATCGTGCACAGCCTCGGCATTGTGCACAAATCAGCAAAATAAATTAAACTAAATTAAAAACAATTCAAAAAACAACAGTAATGACAGCAATTCATAGCAAACAAACAATGAACACAACATTCTACAAAATAAGAACAACAATAAAATAAATTCCATAGTGAATGCTTCTTCGAACAGCAAAATATCAATTTTAAACATCAGCAAAACTCGTCAATTTCCACCACTCTTATCTTCTGAGATACAGAGGATACAAAGCCCAGCATACGTTTGTGAATAAAATCTGCATAAACACACCCGTGAACAAAAGACTTGTTAAAACTCACCTTTTAATACTAAATTTACCTTGCACACAATCCAAAATACAAGACTGAAATTTTGCCACCACGTCTTTCATTGCAATATAAGCCATTTCAAAACGCCCACTAAACCAACCAACCATTCCAGTAAAATAAAGTTTCAATGTCAAAAGGGTTGCCATACAAACAATATCGAATCAAAAACCATCTCAGAACACACAATCATGCCAAAAACTAGCACAGAACACATATCGTCACATTGGGTGACGCCATAATTCTTTGAGGGTGTATATAAGAGTAGTATTGTATTTCTTGTTACAAGATACTTTGAGCAGCACAGTATTGTGATTTACATAAAAATTTACTTAACATTGACCTGTGGCTGTTTATTAGTCAGTGGTACAATGAATTTTATTACAAATACAGAAATGTGTTCTAAAATCGGGAGCGAAAATTTTCTGTTCTTTGCATTCCAGTTGGTTGATTTTTTATTATACTATGGTTACACATATATGAGTTTGCTTGTGTGGAACTTATGCATTATATTATTATATTTACAATAGTAGAATGAACAGTTATATTATAAATTTGAATACTTTTATATATAACAGAGAATTACATCAAATATAACAGAGAATTACATCAAGTATACACATATGTGTAGGACATATATGCCTATGACTGGGATGATTGCAACTGAAGGGAATAAACAATGTTTCACATTGCAAATACATATGAAAGGGCTAATGCAGCAATGATTTTGATGTTACATACATTATATGAGTACATTTACAATAGCAGACTGAACTGCAGAGAATTATATCAATATATACATATAACAGGAGTGTTTGCAATCAAAGGGTTATCCCCTCTGACTGCAAACACATAGTATTTCATACTACAGATACATATAAATGGTGTAAGTGACAGTGATTTTGATAGAACTAGCATTAAGTTAATATATCAACAATAGTAGAATGAACACTTGTATTACAAAATTGAAAGCCTATATATAGCAGAGAATTATATCAGGTGTATATATATGGTACTTGCATATTAACGCAACCACCTTTACACAGTTTGGCGAATTTTGCCGTTTGGGTGTTTGCTTTATTTGATTAGAGCAAAGCATGTGAAGCGTACATACATAAGGAGGGGGAAGACTTTGCAGAGGACTTTCTGAAGCAAGCTGGCTCATATACATATTACGGGGAAAATCACAAAAATGCAAATGCAGCCAGCCTGTCCGTTGGGATTCAAAGCCCGGATTAGCAACTTCACCATTTGGCCACTAGTGGGCTGAATTTAACTGAGGGAAAAAAGATGACTTTTGTAAAAAATTATTAATTACGTACATACATATTTAACATTTCAACTATATTTTGCTTGGTTTATTTGATTATGGCAAAGCACATGAGGGTTATCTGCCTAAGGAAAGGGCTTCCTTTGTGAAAGACCTCATATACATATTGGTTCATATCCACGTTACACATGGGGAAAACCATAAAAACACCCATGTAGAATCAAACCATTCACCCTTTCACATAGAATCAAACCATTGCATGCCTTATAACAATATATTATGCCTTATAGGTGTATTTTTACAATAGTAGAATGAACATTCATATTGAAAAAAAAAAAAAAAAATCGAATATCTATAAGTGACAGGGAATGACATGAAGTATATACATTTACATGTATATGATAAGAGTGATTGTAGTCAAAGGAGATAAGCAGTGTTTTACCGTGGAGATGCATAAAAAAATTTGATAATGCATAAGTGTTTCATATTTCAGTTAAGAGATTCATTATTTGAACATGTAGTTTATCTTTAAAATGTACTGTTTAATTGGTTATCATTATGCATAAATAACAGAAATTCAGATTAGTAAATTGAAGCAATATATTCTGAAATAAAATGCTTGTCAAAATAGTAAAAATATATCAGACATTTAATTCTACATATAGATAGCAGTAGGATTACAGAGTATATGATGTAATGTATTATGGAAAAGAAGATTGGTTTAGGTAATTTGAATATGGGAAAGCAAGGAGGGCTAGCTGCCTAAGGGAAGGGATATCTACATAGAGGACTTTCTGAGGGAAACTGGCACATATTTACATGTGAGATAAGAAATTAAATTTAAATGCATTCTAAAGAGATTTTTAAACTTAAAAACTGTTGCCAGTGCCCAACAAATAAAATGAGGAAATTATAAAATAATCACACGCTATATACTATATGTTATACTTGCTTTAAATGCTATTGTATTGAATTTCATTTTAGGTTATTCCTTCAGTTTTAATATGTCAAATTAATTATTAGCTTCTTTCTTCTGATTTGTTAATGACTTTTGCCAAAATATATTATTCTAAATGTACCACTATAAATTATAGTTAGTATATTATTGGATTTTTCAGAATCAAACTGCATGTAAGTATATGCAGTTTGATCAAACTGCATGTAAGTATATGCAGTTTATATAAAAATGAATGCTTAATTTATCCAATAATGTGCTTTTCTTCAATAATGTGCTTAATAGATTTACTTAATCACTGCAGTATAGTTAAAAGGCTTATTGAATTTTCATGAAATTTAAGAGTACACAGACATCACACATAATAGTTAAAAAAAGGTAAAGATGTGAATACTCATAATTACCGTCCTCTTTTTCATTTTTTGCTAAGCAAGTTAGTTAAACTACATAACTTACACAGAGTTTCTATTTTATTATAATCTTCAATATGGTTGAGGTTTAATTTCACAATCCATGAAATTTCATTTGATGAAAATTTTGTTGAAGACTGCAGTACTGTGGTTACTGCAGTGATTCTTCTGTAGTATGCTTAAGAATAATAAGTAAAAGCATATGCTTAGGGCAAAGTTGTTATAAAAAGTAAAAGTAAAGTATAGCCAATTTTCGAGCCCAATTTTATGAGAAAAAAAAAAAGAGTCTGTTGTGTGGGTATGAGTTCATAATAGATTGAATGTACATAGGTCTGATAATAGGTTCATAAAATCTATGTTATCAAAAGAAACACTTCAGAGTTCTGGAACTTTCCAATACTCGTAAAGGTGTTTACAATATTAGAGAGTACAACCAGTAGTTACACTTCAAACTACTAAGAAAGTTAAACACGTTGCAATGCAAAGTGTAGCTAAAGAATGGAGCTAACCTGGAGATATCTAGTACTCCAAACTCACGCTGAACTAGAAACTGAGAGCAGATGCTTTCTTCGTTCTGATATAGTTTTCATCCGGCCGCCGAGATATTTCTAATACTTTGTGCTTCTCGAAATTTCTGGAAGGTGTATGAGCGTCGAATATGGTTAGAGTTACATAGAAAATCTATAAGTTATTCAGTTACAATATCCATTACAGTAATACATGAAACAGACCAAAATGTCGGCAAGTTCGGCGACGTTTGGCGATTCCTCGCCAAATTAACGAGATAGCCCTTTACTCAAATGTTAAGGCCCCTGTATGCTTAGTTTTCCGACAGAGCATCATCTCTCTAGATTTTCCTGCTACATTATACAGAGAATAGAAGAATTTCATTATGTAATTGCGCTAAAGTCATTCATTTATTTACAAAATTATTAACATTGCCCTCCTACCAAGGATATCATGTGCCGGGCAGTACAGTCCCTAGACAGGAACTCATACTTACAACTAATAGATTGAAGCAAATCTATGCAATACTTAAATAATGATTCCAATAGATGACATAAAAAATAAAATGCAAAAATCAAAAGCAATGAATAAATTTAAGAATTTCACATACCAATAGGACCATGACCATAGTAAAGGGTATCAACCGTAATGAACGACTTTAAGCTTGGAATTTGATGACTTACGGATCCGAACTGCAACGTTGTTCACCCTGTTTAGGATTGTGTAAGGACTGTCCCAAGGTGACTGTAGGTTAGGAGAGAGTCCTGTCCGTCGAATCGGATTCCATAACCGAATCTTGACACTTTATTTGAACTGATGTCCTGTAGCTCTCGGGTCTTCATCGTTTCCGTCGCTAAGTTAACTCGTTCTCGTCCTATATTGTACATCATTTCAAACCGCTCCTGGAGATCTTTGATGAAATCTTCAGGCGATGAAGACGCATCAGAAGGGCCACCAAACAAGAGATTACAAGGAAGACGAAGATCAGGACCGAAGAGCATCTGTGATGAGGAAAGCCAGTAGTCTCGTGGACAGCACTGCGATAGACCAGTAATAACAGTGGTAACTACTTGTCCCAGTCCATTTGGTTTCTGGAAACCACCAGCGAGTGGTTTTTAAGGATAGTTCGATTAAACCTCTCTACCATCCTGTCTGACTGGGGATATGAAGGTGTCGTTTGGATTTTTTGAATGCAGAGTTGCAGTCGATGCCAAATCTCTTCTTTGATCAGAATGAAATTGAAGAGGCGCACCGAACCTGGAAATCCAAAGCTGTATTACTACCTCTGCTGCCGTGACAGCCTCTTGATCAGGAATACGATACATTTCAAGCCACTTGGTGAAGAAATTAGTGACCGCGAGTATGTATTTGTTGCTATTAGCTGTTCGGGGCAGAGATACTAGGATGTTAAAGGCGCTCTTACACTGTAACATTGAAGCTTCCTCAGCTGCGTTTCTTTTGTTTCCACCCGCACAGGTATCGCAAGCTTGTTACTTTCGCATCGGCCTTTGCATTTATCCAATAGAAGTGGTCTCGAACTCTGTGCAACGTCTTTTTTATTCCGAAGTGGCCTTCTGTTGGACTGCTGTTTAACTCTTTGAGGACGTCTGGGATTCGAGATCTTGGACGTATCAGCTGCCATCGGAATGCCTTTCCATCATCCGACTCAAACTCCCGGTATAAGAAACGGGAGTGATTCTCAGAAACCCCAATATTTTTTTTTTGTGTGTGTGTGTCGTAGAACTATACATCGAAATGTCCTACCAGATAGTTTTCTTGTATGAACACTCCAATAAGTTCATTGTGGGCTTAATGTCGCCGTCTTCCAACTGGTCTTTCCTGACTAATCTAACCAGGACCCATAGAGTGAGGAACATGTTGAATTCATAACTTGACATACGACCGGACTAAATAGCTCGTATTTCACTTCGACCTTGAAACAATGTCGGCAGCTTTCTGTGCAGGGTCTTCTAGACAGGGTGTCTGTGTTTCCATGTGATGATCCCTTCTAGTAACGGATAATTGTGTCATATTCCTGGAGCCTCTGCGTCCACCTGGCAATTTGACCTTCAGGATTGTTGAAATTTAAAAGCCAGGTCAACGAAGCATGATCCGTGCGGAGTAGGAATTTTCTGCCGTAGAAGATGCCTTGAGATGATGTAAATGTTTTACGGCTTTAACTATGGCGAGCAACTCTTTCCTGGTGACAGAGTAATTCATCTCCGGATTTGGTAGGCACTTGCTCCAATAGGCTATGACAGGTTTTTGGCCGTTTATATCTTGGGATAAAACAGCCCCAACACTCTGATTGCTCTCATCCGTGTCGAGAATAAATGGTTTGTCGAGCTTAGGATATGTCGGGATTGGAGCCGATGTTAAAGCTTCCTTCAATTTTTTAAATGCTTCCTCACATTCTTTCGTCCGCAATAACTTCTGCTTGCTCTTTGTCAGCTTTTGAAGGTGTCTTGTCATAGAATAAAAGTCCTTCACAAATCTCGTTTAATAGGTGCAAAGCCCCAGGAAAATTCTCTCAGCAGATAGATATTTTCGGGGCATCCTCAATATTTCTCTGCTGTCATTCATACTTGCTACGTATGCCGTGTGATGGTAGGCGGAACTTCGAACCGTGATGTTAACGTTTAATTTTCTGTCGATGTCGATCTTATTCCCGGATACAGTCGGTAGGGTAACGCTGGGCAGCGTCCAGATGAGTTTACCTTCCAATTGTTGAGCCAAATCTTTTCGAATGATGGTAACTTTGGCATCTGTATCGATGACCATATTACAAGGAACTCCATTAATATACCTCACGATGAAAAGTCCATTACTACCGTCACTACTGCAGAAATTTGAAGTGCTTTAAAATGGGACTTATCAATATCTGGCAATCCCCACTCCACGAGATTCGCATTGATTTGTTTCCTGCGTTCTTGCTTGAGAGCGATCTGAGCTTCTGTGCGTTGGGGTGATCTGCAACTCTTTTGTACGTGGCCTTCAGCACTGCAGTTCCAGCACTTTAGGATTGGTTTCTTGTCCCTCTTATTCTGTCTCAAGGCATTGACTTGTTTGGTTAAATGTCAAAATGAGCAGTCACTTAATCCACTGGCTTCTGAACTTGAGCAGCTCTGATTGGTAGCAGTCTCTACATGTTTATTGCTCGGCTGCCTCGAATTTCATGGCATACACTAAAGCGTTTTTTAAATCCTTTACATCCACCATTTTCAGAGCTTTCTGTATCTCAGGATCCCGAATGCCAAGATGAAGTACTGCAGGGACTAGTTCCCACGTTTATCTTGAGCAGTTCAAGAATGCGAGATGAGACTTTCAACGTCCGTGGCGAGGTCCTGGAGTTCTTTCGTGGTCTTCTGTTGGCGAGATTTTAACTGAAGCCTGCTATAGTCTTAAACTCTTCTACCCAAAGCGCAGCTCGAACGCGCCAGATAGAAGTCTAGCCTCTGGTTTTCAAGAAAATTCTGAAGGATATCCGCTGCATCTGCTCTCAGTGAAATGACGAGATGGCAGGCTGTACATTCGGAACCCTATCCATTTGCGTTTGCTAGCATGGAGAACTGCGTCTTGTATACCTGCCAGGAAGTCATTCCATCATATGTGGTTAGCTTTAGAGAGGGCCGGGACGACATATGTTCGAATTTAAAGGCGTTAGAATGGTGACCAATTGTCGTTAAGGATTTCTCTAAACTTTCGATTTCATTGCAACAGAGATCCATATCAATTTGTTGTTCGAATTGTTGGACGTCAGAAACCCTTCGATTTGTTGTTCCAGAGCAGTAACTCTTTCTTGAAATGCTCCAACTTTGTCCTCATCCGTGACTATTTTGCCTTCCATAAACTTGAATTTTTTTTTATTATGGTAGTAGTTTCTCTTTTCATTTGTTCTTCACCAGCTTCAGTCTTTTCTTGGCACGCTTTCATCTCTTTGAATGCGAGCAAAATGCTGCCACCAGCTGACTTAATTACTCATTCATCGATCTTGTCCCTGGCATTCAATCCTGGCACCAATCAATTGGTCACCAATCAATCAATCACCAATTGGTGCTAGAGCCCCTGCAACCAAAAATTGTTGCTTACGCGCGGGTTGGTATTAGATTGAATGCTTACAGTTCCGGTAATAGATTGATAAAATTTATTTTATCCAAAGAAACACTTCAGAGTTCTGGATTTTTCCACAGAAATACTCTTACAGATGTTCACAGTATCACAGATTACAATCAGTATTTACACTTGAGACTAAGAACTTTAACCACAATGCAGTGCAAACCGTATCTAAAGAACGATGCTAACCCGGGCATATCTTAGTTCTCCAAACTCACGCTGAACTAACAACTGAGAGCAGGTGCTCTCTCCGGTCTTATATAGTTTTCGCCCGACCGAGATATTTCTGGTACTTTCTGCTTCTCGAAATTTCTGGAAGGCATATGAGGGCTGAATACGGTTACAGTTATACAGAACATCAATTGCAGTTATTCAGTTACAATATCCATTAAAGTTATACAGGGACTGAACCAAAATGTCACCAAGTTTGGGAACTTTTGGCAATTCTTTGCCAAATTTGGCGACAAAAGTTAGTCGAAATCCGTTGCCGGCTTGGCGTTATTTCACCAAATTAGCGACATAGCTGTTTAGTCAATCTAAAATAGATTTCCCCCTGTATTTTTACTTTTACGGCAGAGCATCATCTCTTTAAATTTTCCTGTTACATTATACAGAAAAATACAACTTCACGCGCAGTTGCACTAAAATCCCCTATCTGTGTACAAAATTCGTAACAACACATTGGGGGGGGGAACTGTTTTAAACTATATAGTTTCTTTTTTTCTTTCTTTGACTCTCTGAAAATCTCTTCTCAGTGATCAAATATTATCGGAATACAATATAATTTAATATTAAATACAAATCAATCTTAATTTTTTTAGAGCTTGGTTTCAATATATTTCAATGTTGTTCTATAAATGCTCCAGTCTTGGCTATCAATTGAAGGGGATCTCGCATTTTACTTTCTTGTAAATAAATATTTGGTTGCAGCAATTCTATTAATAAAAGCGCGTGATGTATGTAGCCTAAAAAAATGAATACATTAATAAAAATTTTAGAGAAACGAGATTTCTAACAGCGCAGCTGAAATACCTACGTGGCTAGAAGGTTTTACAATGAAGTTTATGTGGCTAAGTGATGTATATATATTGACCCCTTTGTAAAGCGACAGATATCAATGCGATAGTCAAGTTCTTCCCAACAATTTTTGTAATGCTTTGTTTAAGATTGTAAGGAGGGAAGGATTAAAAACTACGTCCTTGATAAATCCCGACAAGTAGTTGTCAAGTCCCCACAAGTCAAGTTGGTGATTTTTCCGAATTTTTTTAAAAGATCGTGAAATTATGGCTATTTATCTATTAAAAAATAAGATGTTTTTCTCCCCATGTAAACAGCGATCTGTTTTCGCTAGAAAAATCAGAAAATAGCACAAACTCTACATCGCCACAACCTCGGCGTTGCGCACCGACTATAATCACAGACATTGCAAATAAAGTTAAAAGCGTCAGATTTGGACGTGGACCCGATACTTCATTCACTTAAGGTGACGTATTCACATGAACCTCTCGGTGCTAGAGCCATCTTCTGGTGCGTTGAATAGTCATATCTTCTCCAAAGCAGAGTTGTTCCATATAGTGTTCTAAAATCACGCTATACAGTAGAAAATTTCTCTTTTGAAAGCGCAGAGAAAGCTTTTTCTACTTATCGCGGCCATATTGCTGAACTTACTTTAAGAGAGGGTACGTAATGCTGACGTTACGGAAACAAAGAAAAGGAGGAGGTCGTAACTGAAAACTTTTATAATGCTGCCTGATAAAAGCACAATAACAATTTTCAGTTCAGAAGTATTTAATATGCCTGTTTCTTTTAGAATAACACTGTTTTTAAAAGCTGGGTAAGAATAATTATAACTTTGAAAATTACACTAGTGAGCAAAACTTAAGCAACAAATTCATTTTTCAACATACAACAATGAAAATGTTTAATAGGGCTTTTTGCGATCAGTAGAACGAAAAGCCAACTCAATAGAAAAGTGATGCTTATGCAGATATCAGCATCATGACGTCAGATTATATGTCAAGGCACGCAAAACGCAAAGTCAGCGTGCGCTGTACAAGACACCTTAAAAAGAAGTGAAGGAGCATACTCACCGTTACCGATAGTTGAAGATGGGACAGGCATGCGACCTAATTGGTTTTTGACCTGTTATTGATATGCATTTTTGGCGGATGTGAAGAAATAATCGCAGAGCGCCGCGGTACGGCGAAGGATGTGCTTTTGGAGCTGGTAATAGTCTCTTCAACCAGAACTGGAAGTAGAAAGATTGGGGCCATTAGGCGCCAATTATCTTCATGAGATAGCAAAGTCATTAAAGCAACACAGCAGCAGTATACGCAGTATCCTAAAGAGGCATTTGAGATAATATTAAAATAAATACACAGTTACAAATAAAATACACATTGCAATAATGACTTGAAAGCACATATAGCATATTAATGCGTAGTATTATGATGAATCATGCGAGGACGCTTGAAAGGATGCTGAGTAGTGAGATCATATTCCTTAGTATTACGAAATGCCCCGTCGCGGTAAGATAGCTTCTCCACAAATGGGTTTAGGGTTGCCAGAAAATGGCAAGGGAAAGCAGGATTGTCATGTTTGGCGCGAAATCGCCCATTTGGCGACAAAATAGGCACTATGTCATAGACGGAGAGAACCTTCTGGAATGAATTCTTACCGGTTTATGTATGAAATATGATATCAGACAAATGTTTACCATTTTGCTCGATACAGAGATTGGCTCTTTTTAACGCGTTTTCCATTACACCACGTAATGTTTCTGGTTGAAGGCTCAGTATTTCGTCTCGAATATTCTGCTTCAGCTGTCTAATAGTCTTTGCTTTATTAACATACACTTTGTCTTTTAAATATCCCCATAAAAAAAGGATTCTGCTCCACCATTGGCCGCAAAATGTTTTGAATCCTTGTTCTGTAAGAAGCCCCGAAAATCGTTTCCGGCGTTCCATCCTCATTCTCGAAGAAATATAAGCCGATAACTCTGTTGGTCATAACACTGCACCAAACAGTACACTTGAATTAAAATATTGCCGATATTTACGTTGCGTCATAACAATTGATCGTTGGCAAGATAGTTTTAACGCGTTGTTTTGTACTGTATGGCTCCATAATAAATTTCCAAGAATTCAATTATAACCTACAAAAAGAAAAAATAATTATATCAGAAAATAAAGTTGTGTTTAACACTGGTAGGTCTTATTTGGTCCACCTTGTATATAAACCCTGCCTGCACGCGGAGTAGCAGTCGAGTCGGTAGTCAGAGTCAGTCAGTGCGTAGTCTAGCGAGATGGCTGTCAGTCTAATGTGTCTCGTCAGAGTCTCTTAGCCGATCTCAAGTCTGTCGTGTGTCTCGCAGTTCATCGAGTTGATCGTCAGTCTAGTGCCTCGTCAGCGGATAGTGAAATGCATCGTTGAGGCTATCGAGTCTAGTGTTGAGTTGGACGTCGAGTGTATGGCGAGTTGGTGCATCGAGAGTGTGCATCGCAAGTTGTAGCGTGAAGTGTCTCGAGAGTACACTAAATTCCGAGAACAACCAAACCGAGTCGCGAGCTGTTCTCGAGTGCTTTGCCGTGAAGCTGTCTTCATCTTCATAGCCTGAAGGATGTGCTGCTGATTATGTCGTAGTTTTTCGACGACTGTAAACATGATTTTGGAACTGTCCTCAGTAATACTGGCTAAATAAATTGTGTTCTGATTCTTCATCAAGTGCTGTCATCAATCATTCCGAATCCACGAACCCAATGAACGCAACAATATACAGCATGCGATAATCATACGAGGACGCTTAAAAGAATACTGAGTACTAAGATAATAATCCTTTACACTGTAATAATTGGAATTTGCAGTTTTCCCAAAAATATTATATGCACGTGCAAGGATATAGTCGTGAGCAGGAAGTATGTTTAGATCATGGCGTATATTCTGATTTCGGAGGAACCACGGGTGCATTCGTAATCGTTCTTAGAATTTTATTTTGGAACACCTAATTTTTTGTATTATGGTTTTGGAGCTGTAGGTCAAACTAGGACAGCATAAAAGAGAATCTGACAATTTGGTGTTATATAGAGTCCGTTTTACTCTTAGGTGTAGCTTCCATTTCCTTCCCGAGAGGCTATACAATATCATGCAGGCTATTTTTCTAACTGAAGGCCTTGACTTTTAGCTGAACATCTAGGATTACATCCAGATATTTTGTGCAATTTACGACAGGGAGACTTTGATTTCCAACTCTTAAATTTAAGTTGACAGGGTAGTTTTTGTTGTATCTTCTGAGTAATATATTACTACATTTACTTGCATGTTATTTAAATTTCCATGAATTACACCAGTGTACAATTACATTTAGACATAATGGTAGATTTTCTACAGCGTGATTTGGCACGATTGATTTGGTCATAGTTACCATGTCATCAGCATATTTTGCAATCTTGCAGCTGAGAGGTTCGTTCCATCATTAAAAAGTGTGGGTCCTAATACTGACCCTTGTGAAAACTCCAGCGCGTATGATTTTCTGTTCGATAGTTTGTCTTGCAGGAGTTTAAAATGTTCGACAATTTAAATAGGATTTAAGAAGTATGATCATCATGGATAATAGTTTGAGTATGGTAAGTTTGTACAAAAGTCCTTCTTGCTAAAATTCGATCGAAGTTTTTTTCTACATCCAGGAATTATGACACCAGATATTGTTTTTTTCGTAAAATCCTCTGCAGTTGTTTCTTGAGAATTAGCATCGTTGTGCATTGTCCATGTGTGAATCCAAACTGGTCGTTTTTGACAATATTGTTTACAAGGAATTCATTCAGTCTTTTTTAAATAACTCTTTTAATAATTTTTCTAATGCATGGAACCGACTTATTGGGCGATAGTTGGTGGTTCTTTCCTGAATTTGAAAAGTTTAGAATCATTGCAGGTTTCCACTGTTCTGGGAAGTAGGTCAAATGCAGACATGCATTTATGATGTTAGTTATGAAGATGGTTAATTTTTTTAGTGCTTCTTTAATTGCCTTTTTGGATATTTCATTAAAGCCCATCGCTTTTTTTCACATTTAATCTTTTCACAATGCTAATAATTTTCATAGGAGTTGGGGTTGCATGTAAAATTATTGCAGCTGAGTTTCTTTGTAAATATGAAATTAGCTCATTATGAAGAATGTTATCTTCCTGCAGGAAATAAGATGCATTTGGAATGAAGGCTTCAGCAAGGGCTTTCGCAAAAACTTTAGCAACTCCACTTTCGGATTGTGCAGTGCTGTTATTATGCATCAGCGGGTCAATTTGGTTTGTTCTGTCAGTTCTTAGAGACTAGGCAATTCTGCAAAGAGTTTCGTCTTCAATCTCCATGTTGTCAAGTGTTAAGTCCCATTTTTTAGATTTGAAATCACTGAAACCTCATTAACTAAGCAGTCCAGTCTTCGTTTGATGTTAGGATCTTGCGCTATTTTTCAGCGTATTCTATTCTGTTTTCTCCTTAATTTTTTCAGATGGTGTCTGATAATACATTTTTATTTGCATGTTTGGCATCTTTACGCGAGTCATTGATTGCATTTTTGACATCGCTGTTTAGTTTCGTGACAGCCAGTTCAGTGTCGAAAATGGAACTAAGTTGTGTGCTGCATTTGATGGTGTCAAGTTTCTCACGGAATTGCGCCCAGTTGATGATCTTTTTGTGTTCAGAATGGGGCGGATGTAGTCTGTAATAGATAAAAATCGTTGGGAAGTGGTTGGAGCTTAGTTCTTCAACCACTTCCAGATGAGGTTTATGTTGTATCCTCTTTTGTTATGAGTATGTCAAAATCATATTAAAAAAAAAACTCATAACAAACTTTTGTTGAGTCATTACAGTTAATTCTTGTGGGATTGCAGGTCCTATGATGTTGATTCTATTTTGTTCGGCAGAACTGTTGATAATTCTCCTATTGTAGTTTGTGCATGTTGAGTTCCAACTAACAATTAAAATCATCCGCGATCAATGTTGGGATATTTGCACTTGTAAGATTATGTAAGTCCTGATTGGAAATCACATGCGTTGCGGATTGTACGCGGAGACGAATAGAAAAGCTTTATAAGTGCTTTCGTAGATCAAGACAGCTTAATATGTAGAGGAGTGGGTAGAAAATACTTAGAGTACTTCAGATGCTTTTTAATTGCAATATCACCGCCACGATTGTATGTAGGTTCTTTGCGAAAGGTATTATATACCCATGTAACCTGAAACGAACGCACGTTCTAAGATGCGTTTCATTTATTAGAAACAAGTCTGTTTCTGTATGCTGTTTTTTTAACACCACTGGTGTTAGATACATTAATATAGCATTTTGCCCTTGTGCTGTATATAGAATGCTGGCTAGATGTGCAGTCCATATTCAGACTTAGCCAAAGTTTCGGCTACGTAAATATAGCAGTTTGCCGCAGTGCTGTATATAAAATGCAGATTTGATGTCCAGTCCATGTTCTAGCTTAACCAAAGTTTCTACTACACTGGTGTGCAAAAATTAAGGACGAGACGGTTTTTTTCAATATAACTTTGTACAAAAGCTTTCCAAATCAACACATTTAATACCGTAAGATCCCCAATACGTAAGGACATGAGTAATGTAAGCAACACTTACTAAAAGAGAAATCAGAGGGATATAAAGAAGCTTTATTGAAAAAGTAGCACTGAGCGCAATGCAACTGAAGACCGAAACATCACTGTGATGGGTGTCCAGCAAGAAACATCCGATCTTTAATAGGGGATATGATTTCCCCTGACTGCTAGGCAGGTTTCACAGCGTCTGCCCATGCTGAGAATGAGGGTGTCAATGAGTTGTTGAGGCATTGCTGCCCATTCGTCTTGCAGCGCCAATCGAAGCTCCGGAATCGTTACTGGTGGTAAGGTACGAGCTGCCAAGCGTCTGCCTAGAAAATCCCATACATGCTCGATGGGATTGAGATCCGGAGATCGTGCCGGCCAATCCATACGTTCAATATCCTCTCTAAGAGCTGTTCGGCAGCTACTGTGCGATGACATGGTGCATTGTCGTCTATGAAAAGGAACTGCAGACTCATAGCGCCTCTAAAAAGACGCACATATGGAAGAAGAATCTCGTTACAATAACGGGTCCCGTTGACTGAACCTGCGTCGAAGATGTGAAGGTCTGTACGACTACCAAGCATGATGCCTCCCCAAACGAGAACACCGCCACCTCCATACCTGTCCCTTTCAATGATGTTCGAGGGATGATTGCGGCTTCCCCGCTCTCTCCAGATGAGTATGCGATGAGAATCGCTACTCAGACTGAATCTGCTCTCATCTGTAAAGAGTACTCGTCTCCATTCATTGTCTCTCCAATTCCGGTGTTCCCGGCACCACAGAGAACGCCTTCTCCGATGGGCAGGCGTTAGAGGTACACACCGTACAGGGCGTCGTGCAAACAGACCACCACCGTGCAGTCTTCTGGCCACGGTAAAACGCGATATCGGTCGTCCAATCGCCTGTGTCGTGTGTCTAGCGATTTCTCCCACTGTCTGCCGCCTGTTTCTTCTGGCCTGTAAGGCAATACACCGGTCATCTGCGGGTGTGGTTCCTCGTAGACGACCACTACTAAACCCCCGGATAGCTGTTCCTGTAGTTTGAAATTGTCTCCAAAGTCGTGAAACGATGCTGTGAGGAATTCCGAACTCTGCAGCCACACTTGTCACACTACGGCCTTCCTCCAACTTCCCAATGATTCGACCTCGGGTAAAAGCATCCAGATGTCGTCTAACAGATTGATTATTCGCCATTTCTCGCTGAGGCAGCAACTCGGTGGGATTTTAACTGCTATACGGCGTGCAATCTCTTTGGCAGAAATACTGATCTTACACCGACAACATGCTTTATACTACTCAGACACTCCCCCATTACGTCTACCTGCATATCTGCGCATGTGCTACCGTACATCACCTTACTTAATCTCCTGATTGGTCTTTCTGTCCGCTCTGCCTCTTCGTTCAGCTGATATGCTAATTTTTCGACTTCGTCCTTAATTTTTGCACACCAGTCTATATCAACGCTGATTTCAAGTCTTGAAATGAGAATATTGGCACTTTTTTTTGGTTATCTAGTGTATTTGCGAAGGTTTACTGTCTTTGCATATCTTTCCTTGAGTACCTTTAAAATTCTTCCAGCGCGGATCAAGTTTTGAAGTCTTTGTAGTGGCAAGTTTGGAAGAATCATTGTCCTGTTGCCGGAAAGTTAAGTAGGATTTAATTTTTAGTCATGGATCTGACGTTGTTTTGGGAACGTGCTATTCATCCTTTGTAAGATGCTATGCTATTATTTCCACGCAGGAAGCACTTCCAGGTCCTTGTTCTTTGATATGTTTGCATTTCCAAGTCGGGTGAAATTGTGCACCTTTCTTGCAAGTTGCTGTGGGCACAGCTTTTACACCTGTGACACTGCGCAGGCCCAGGCTTTGAACGGTAGGGCTCTATAGCTACTTTCTTTAATAGAAGGTATTGTAGTTTAGTGTATGTTTATCCTTTTCTACGTTCGTGGGGTTTACCAAAAACATTGTTAAAGGAACAATTGACCCAATTTATATTTCGTGAGTTGCTTAATTTTTTAAAATTGTGTTTCCAACTTTCTAAATTCTTCTATGTCTTTTATGCATATTTATGCGAGTAAATTTTCATTACGACCTTGATGGGTTTATCTGACTTCTGTAAAAATGTATGGAATGAAATGTATCCTTTTCATTCAAATATGTAGTGACTTTCCTGTAGTTTTCTGCAACATCTAGTTTAATGTTAAATGTTTCACTTTCTAGGTCGTCAATTATCTTTTCGGTGCGAAAAGGTTCAGTTTCTTCTTTAAGTTTTTTCTAGTTAATGTCTCCTTCTAATATTACTATCGGAGGGATTTTGTTCACTCTTTCATATGAATGACTAAATCATCTTTTTTCATTGGCAGGAGATTTAACCCTTTCGCGGCCAGTGACTACAAAGTCGAGCCACCTAGAAATAATTTTTTCTCTAAGTGCGCAGTGGTTATCTTTGTTAGCCATCTGCATTTATTGAAGCTGAAATGCACAAAAACATTACAGATGGCAGCACTGTACATTATTATCGAATTATGGTCTCTGATGGAGTACTGAACTTGTACATTCGCTGCATAAATACTGCAAATTAAAATTTTATTATTTTAAATAATATTTCTAATTTATGCAAAGCATTTTGACAGTTTTAATGTATATTTTATATCATTAAGATCAATTAAACTAATTCACAAGCAAAAACAATTCATTTTTACTAGGTTTTTGGAAAGTTTTTGGTCGTGGATACAAGATTTATCCACCGCCTTTTTATGGGAGTAACACTGACCTTGCCTCTACCTGAGAGAAGAGTTATGTTTGACAGTTTTATATTTCTGTAGGGGTGCAAGTGATGAGGTTTTGGGCTTGATTTGACTCTAAGTATAGTTTTTTCTGTTCGGCCGGAATGTTGCCTTTTTTTAGAGAGACGATATTTAGAATGCTTTCTCTATGTGGATAATTTTTTTTGTATTATTTTAAATTAGCTTTCTGCTTTTATAAGATTATAGTGCATTTCTTTTATTATTTTAATTTCGACATAATTTTTTAAAGTTTATTACAATGTCTTGAAAGAGCTTATCTGTACAAGAGACTCTTGCTATTTTTGAAGATTTGCCATCAGATGATGGTTCAGCAGTATCTAATAATAGTGATACTGATGAAGACTTTACTCAAGACTTTGCGGACTTTATTCAAGAGGAAAACATTTCTAGTTCTGATGATGAAGAAATTGAGTAGTTACAGCTTCCCTCTACTTCTCAGCCGCAAGTGAAATGGAATAAGCATTTTATTGCCAGATCTCCGCCAGAATTTACAGAAGACAGTGGTCCGTCCTCTGAAGTTTTAGAAATGCAAAATCCAACTCCTCTTGGAGTATTTTTGCTGTTTATTACAGTAAAATTGTATATTACTTTATTCCTCAAACATTTTGTATTTAATTATCATTAAAATTGTTATTTTCATAAATATTAATTTCTCATAAAAATGTGTCATAATAAGCTGAATTAATTTTGCTCTAACAGGTAAGCTAAATGTCTTAAGTGCGTAGTGGCTATAACCTCTAGCCACGCCCTAGACAAAAGACCCCTGATCCGAAAAATTATTTACGACCAAATAATGTTTAAGAGGGTTGAGAACATTGTCTATAATGTACTTTATCACAGAAAAGAGTATTTTAGCTTTGCGCCCGCGAAAGGGTTTTGGGTTTTCTGTATTGTTAATGGTAGGATTTTGTTCCATCTCATTATGTGCTAAGAGAGGCTTGAATTTGTTTATATGTTCCAAATCCGGTTTTGAGGATTGAGTGAAAGTACGATTATTTGTTTCTGGGGTATTTTATATTCATTGAGTAGTTGAGGTAGTTTCTGTTGCCTTTTGAGCAGCACGTTTTGTTTGTTTGATCTTAGTCAAGTTTTTTACTTAGTATTGATTGAGCTCTTGGAGAAATTTTTCTTGTTTATTTTGTGCCTTAGTTAATTTTTTCCATCATTTGGTTAATTTGTTCTGTAGCTAAAAACAACTAATTAGTTTTTAGTAATGATCATTTGTAAGTAGGCGCATCTGACGTTTACTCGTCACGCAGTTAATCTGCATTTGGCAGGTAGCTTGGTGATGCTGAAGTTTTTGTAAGCTTAAATTATTCAATTCTGCCTAACCCATCTGTAATTGGATAATGGTCCTACATTATATGCTGTCTCAGAGTCCATATTTGTTTCCATATTCCCTTATTCGTGTAATCGCAATTCCTTCAATTCTTTGTCGTGCATATTTGTAGTAGAAAACAGGCAATGCGCAGGTGAGGGAAACAAATCAGCTGTCAACGCTCAACAAAGAAACGAAAGCAAAATATCACACGGGGGAACACATGCACACACAACCTTCAAAGTATTCTTCTGCATATGAAAGTGAGATGTTACATGCAGTAAGGCTACAAAAAAACACCAGGGCTCCTATATATGTGATAAAATGATTGGCGAGCGTGATTAGGGACGCAGTTTGATGTTCTGTTGCCCAGAGTTTTGACTTGATAAAAGTGTTGTTTCACGGGCTTGGAAAGTCTTCCAGACGACAGGTATAGCTATATATATATATATATATAAAGATTAGTGATGATTGGCTAAGAAAAATGTCGGGGAGTGATAACCGATGTATCACCCTGAAGGCGAAAACGGCTCAAAACCTGACAGCGGGCAGCATTGCTCAGCAGTTGCGCACGGCAACCAAACAAAGGTGTTCCGGTTTTAATATGACCAAACAATTTCATAAAGGTGGTCTTCTGAACTCGCCGTCTGAACGCTGCATACCATTGACAGCAGCCCATTTGTGCAACGTGTAAAGTATTGTTGTTGTAACTAATCTCACTTGTCTGATATCAAATCTAAGCTCACGAAATTCATCGTGGCAGGGACACAATATTCCGCCGGTCGTTAGCAAGAGCCTTGGGCACACTATACAGGTGACAGTACGACTTTGCTCAGTTACATCCCCAATTTTGAAAGACAGCATCCCGGGGGCACGGACCCGAGGGTCTCCCACCTCTCTACGCACGCGCTACCTCTCGCCGTATAACGCGCAACCTTTTCTTTACAAAACACCTGAAAGATAACATGTTTGATGCTTTTATCTTTTGAAGTCATTCATTCGAAGATTTTCTCAGACTTTTATACTGAAATGTCAAGCGAGGAACAATTTGTGTGTGTGGGGGGGAGGGGATGCTTGAGGGAGTAAATAATTCTGCAAAGAGTTAAACAAAAATATTATTCTAGAGTCTTAAGAAAAGGGGGACATAATTTGGTGTGAGAACGCACTTTCGGTTCGAATGAATTTGCGGAGTTAGTCAGATGTTTACTCTTTCTACAGTCATTTGAAGCCATGATTTTGAATTGAACATCGAAGGCTTTAGTGAATCACATTTAAATGCTGTTGATCTAGTGTTCCTTTTAGTAGTAAATATGGTTCCTGCCAAACGAAACAAACATTGTGCTGGTTTCAAATGCGAAATCATTTAATTTGCGAAAGGAAAGGGAAATCGTTCTGCAGCGAGGATGTTTGTGTTGGTGGAAGCACCAAAGAGAACGAACGTTGCCAGCTTGCATACAGGCTGAGTATCTGGCGTGCTGATATGGTGTACGGTTAGCCACACATCTCAGTCATCTCTTGTTCCTATAGCCAGTAATGCAAACAGCCGCCGTTACATTTCTGACGTATTAAGGTCCATGGATGTGCCCTGTCTTTTTTCAAGGACTGCATGGCGCTATCTTTCAGCAAGAAAATGCACGATCGTATGTTGCCCATGTTGTCTTGACTTCACTCGATACGATGTTCGACTGTTAATTCTGGTCAGGATGTTCTAAAAATCTCTCATCTATTGAGAAAATCTGAGCATTTGTTGCCGAGAGCCGTAACTCTGGCAGTCACTACGATTGATGAACTCTGGCATCTACATCTGTCATTCAAGATCAGTTCGACTCGATGCCTAGCTGAATTACGGCCATTGTTTACTCCAGAGTTGAAAGCACTGTGCTTTGAATTCTGCACGTTGTATACCCCAAACCACCTGCAAATTTAATTAATGTCTTCCTTCCATTATACTGCCCACCAGCGGCCGAGCGGTAAAGTCGCTGAACACTGGTAGTTCGGTCCGAGGTTCGAATCCCGCGAACGGGCTGGCTGCATGGGCGTTTTCGTGGTTTTCCCCATGTGTAACGTGTATACGAGCCAGTTTCCCTTAGAAAGTCCTCCACGAAGGCATCCCTCCCCTTAGGCAGATAGCCCTCGAGGCTTTGCCATAATCACACACGCACACACACATCTTCCATTATACTGCATATGTACAATAAATACGAGTAAAATTCTGCCATTTGCTTTCCTTCTTGGTGTAGCAGTTTTAATAGTAGAGGTACATAGCGTAGTAATTTTTATAAATTTTTAATGTTTTAGTATGTTGACTTAGTGCTTCCTTACTTCCAAATAGTAACATATATATATATATATATATATATATATATAAAAAAAAAAAAACCTTCAGGATAAGACAAGAATTTTATTGTTCGACTGGAATGCAATAAAAGAGGGCATTTAATAAACGAAATTAGTTTTAGCTTTGTTAAATAAGCTTTAATATTATGCTACAAAAGTAGCAAATCTAAAATTAGATAACGAAAGAAATTAATACTGTCTTTGTTTCCTAATTTCATAAGAAATACTCGTAAAAGGAAAACCGCATTAATTACGAAGTCGATATGTGCTGCTAGTTGCACCGATTGAAAAGCTAACTCGTAAACACAAGTTTTTTTTATATAGAAAATTTAAACCTAGGGTCGAAAGGGGATGTCTTTCTAACTTCAGATGATGATAAAATTCCTGAAAAACATGCTAATATTGTAACTACATGTTAATATTTTATGTTCCCGTTTAAATAGAAACCTTTTTCCTGCCTCGGAATGGCAACACTCTGAACTTGAGAAGTTGATTTTCGATTTGTTTTAACGCTGTTTGAATGCTGCCGATGAGATGTTAGATTAAATTATAGAATCTGTGATATTCAATTAAATTCGTTTTTTTAACTAAATTAGGTATTTGGAATATACAATTATCACTGAACCACTACTTGTTGAATTTTAAATGCTGCTTGTCTCAAATAGAATTATTATAGAATTCGGAGGTACATAGCGCCATTTGTCTATTTGTCTAGCGCAGTGATCGCCAACCTATGGTCCACGGACCACTGGAGGTCCGTGAAACTCTTTGATGGTCCGCAGAAAAATTGGGACATTATTTATATTTTTATGAAGGTTCAGTTTAAAAAATGACGAATAACAAATCTATTATGGAATCTGGATTATACTTTTTTATTTTTAAATTTTAGCTACAACTTTTAGCAAAATTCCATCTGAATTTAGCGACTTTTTAGCTACTTTTGCATGTGTATCTAGCAACATTTGAGAGTTAGTATCCGTGGATATGTTGCTGTTATCAATAGTAGCGCGAATTGGTCTTCTCTTTCCTTTTTTATTACAAACATATACTATTGTAGTCGTTAATAACACAGTTTTTCTCCGTATGTTTACAGTAATTAAAAGTTGGCGGCATAACACTTTCAGTTTATTGATATTGCTTTGCGTTAGCCGATTTGTTCTTGCTTTTCGTGAAGTTCCTTTTTAGTGATATGGAAATGTGAAGCTTTCTGTATAAGAAGGTAAGGCTTTTGTACTTTTCAAATAATTTTTCAATGTGAACAAAATATGTGTATCAGTAATAGCGTTTTAATTGTTACTCGTAATCAGGGGCTTAGCTTGAATTTCCATAAAGGCATGCTGCTGAACGCCCAATTTTTGGAAAATTATATTAACAAATGAAAATTAGAATTACATGTATTGGAAAGTTGAATATTGTTTTTGCGTATTAATATGTTGTTTTTAAGGTCTGATTTAAGTTGTTTTATATATATATATATATATATATATATATATATATTAGTGGTCCGCCAAATATAAAATTATATATTTAGTGGTTCGTGAAGTTCTAAAGGTTGACGACCGCTGTTCTAGCGCACACATGTTTAATATTGTAAAGACAGCGAATTCTCATTTTCTGTATGAATGTGGGTAGTTAGGAATATTTCTTCCACCCAAGACTTAATGTCACAAAGCTAGACATTCCATTGTGCGCAAGTATAAAAAGGGCACGCACACACAACAAAGAATACTCCGTGCCGCAAACCACAGGAAAGAATCCCAGAGTGACGCCATTAATCGTTCGTGGCGAACGTTTTAATTGGTATAAACTGATGCATTTATTGCAATCACATAACATCCAGCAAAGAGATTTCAATGCTGAAATAATCAAAGATGGAGCAAAAATGCAAGTCTCAAATCCCAATATTTATCGTCAGATTGCGAAAGTATAGTTATGAAATGTCCAGGCGCGGTAAGATAGCTTCCCTGCAAAGCAGTTTTAGGGTTGCCATAAAATGGCAAGGGAAGGCAGGGTTGCTACATTTGGCGATATACCATGGACGGATGGAGAACCTTCTGTTCTCGAACACAAGCCGAAAGCTATATAAACCCTGCTGGTCCGCAGTCAATGAGTGTGTGCCTCGTCTAGCAAGCTGATAGGTAGTCATTGAACGAGTGTCTCGAAGTCTAGCTTCGAGTTGGTCGTCGAGTGCATCGAAGAGTCTCTTAGTGTATCGCGGTTAGTGCATCGTCGAGAGAGTGTGTTAAGCTCTGGGAACGACTGAACCAAAGAGTCGGAAACTGTGCTCTGTATGTCACCGAGTGCATCGCGAGTTGTAGCGTGGAAAGTCTCGAGAGTACGTGGAGTTCCTAGAACGAACGAGCAGAGTCGGGAGCTGTACTCTGGTGCTTTGCAGTGAAGCTGTCTCCACCGTTATTGCCTGACAGTGTGAAGGCTGTGTCGCTGATTGTGTCAGCGTGTTTATAGTAGATCTTCGACGACTGTAAAAAGTGACTTTGGAGCTGTTCTGATTAATATTGGTAAATAAAGTGTGTTTCGATACTTCATCCAGTGTCGTCGTTATTCAATCCGAATCTATGAACCCCGTACGAACGTGAAGGGAGAAAATAACGTAACAACTGGTGTCAGAAAAAAAAAAAAAAAAAAAGTAACAGTATTTAAAGACGAGGAGATTCACTTTAACTCCTTCACCCTCCCTGAAAGCAAACACCTTAAACTCGTAATTCGGAGTATGCCGGATTACATTAAACCTGCGGACCTTCAAAATGAATTAATAGATAGAGGATTTCGAGTGGAATCAGTGCGACAGATGACCAGACGTCGAGAAGGCGAAGTCATTAAACTTCCCCTGTTCCTGGTGACTCTCTCTAAAACTGAAAGGTCAAACGCATTGAGACGTGTCCAGTTCATACTACGTATGAAAGTGAAAGTTGAAGCACATCGAGGCAGAGCTGGATTCCTGCAGTGCTTTTGCTGCCAGGGTTCCACTACAGTCAGCGAAATTGCAATCATGCATCACGATGCGTCCGTTGCGGACAAGGTCATGAATCATACTTGTGCAAGAAAATAAAATCAGATCCGCTAACTTGTGCGAACTGCTCATTTTCGCATACAGCCAACTTTAGGGGATGTTCTAAATTCTCTAAATCCAAGACTACTCCCAAATCAAAAATATTTGCAGATCGTGTAGTGATCAACAAAACTTACTCATCTGCAGTCACATTCGGTCTGACACCGGATATTATCAGTGAAGCAAAACCTAAATCATGATATCGACATCGCATTCATCTCTGAAACGCATGCAAATCCTGGGATATAACTTACCATCCCAAATTATTGCTCCTATCGAAGTGATAGATATGCTCACCAAGGTGGCGAAATAATTCTTTACATCAAACGGCACCGTGATTCCTACCACCTTAGCACCTACAACGACTCCAGAAGTGAAGCTGTTACAGCCTGTGTTTCGCTACTCAAATATGGAAAATTAAACGTCACTGCTGTTTAAATTTCGCCGCAAAAAAGACTCAGGACAAATCTGTTGACAATGCTGCTGCCTCAGAATACTCCCACACTAATTGCAGGGGACTTGAATTCAAAGCATCGTGACTGGAATTGCTGTAAAAGTAATCCAAAGGGCACTCAGCTCCACAAATATATACTGAATAACCCAGTATCCTTACACGTCCCTGACATGTACACCTACCGTCCTGCTAACTTAAATTACTAGACATCATGCTCACGACTACCTCCATCCCGATCGCAGTAGAAGTGAAACGCGAAAATCCGATCACCTTCCCTTCATTGCAATTCTGGGTGTTTTCAAAACCGAGTTCAAGCCACCAAGACTGTTATAGATTGGTGATTGTTATAAATTTACTGGCAGATGACAACTAACAAATTGCCATGCTCGGCGCCAAGTTAGAAATTGAAAGTGAAATCAGCAAACTTTTTAATAGCATAAAACATGTAGAAATCATCGGAACAAATCTACAAACTCCCATCACGAATCAAAAACCTCATGAAAGAACGCAACAATTTGAGGAAAAGGTATCATTTGACTTGAGACTTAACCCTGAAACGTCCGCCTTAATCGAGATATCAAAAATGAAATCAAACAATATAAACAAGAATTATGGGAAGAGAAAATCCAGAAACTCGACCCCACTGAAAATAATTTCTGGAGAACTATCAAGAATCTTAAAAGCACCTATTCCTGCAATCGTCCCATTTCCGACGGAGTTGATACTGCCTACGATTGCAAGGATAAAACTTCAGTTTTTGCAAAATATCTCAAAAATCAATTCATTCTAAATCCCTGGCCTTGTGATGATGGACTGGAAATGGAAATTCTAATCAATCTTCGTGATTGGTTGAATGCACCGACCGCGGGGGGGGATACCAAAATTTGCTACTCTCGCTGAAATTAAGCTTTGCATTAAAAAACTTAAGACCAAGAAAGCCTCGGGAATAGATGGCATTGCAACTCCACCATTAAGCATCTGCCTAATAATATCATCGGTAAGTTTACCTCCATTCTGAATGCCTGCCTTATGCATTCATATTTCCCTACTATCTGGAAGAATGCGAAAGTAATTATATTGCCTAAACCTAGAAAAGATCACAGTAAGTCTGACGGATATGGACCCATCCGCCTCCTCCCAGGACTAGGGAAAATATATGAAAGGATTATTCTCGAGAAAATTTAGTGCTACTTCACGAAGTTACCGCCGGTACAGTTTGGTTTCAAACAACTTTCAACCACCAAGCAACTCCATCAGTGAATTCATCGGTGCAGCACGACATAACAAGCTCAATGTTGCACTCCTTATGTTGGATGTAGCGAAAGCATTTGTTCGCGTCTGGCATGAAGGGCTCATCGTAGAGCTCATTGACTTCCAACTCTCAAGAGAAATTATCTTGCTCATCCACTCGTTTCTTCGAAATCGATGTTTCTGTCATTCATGGGAATGCACATTTCCGAAAAAGTAGCTATCCTTGGAAGAGTCGCTCAAGGCAGCATCCTCGACCCATATTTGTATCTTTTTTACGTTACCGACTTCTCAACTCTTGTTAATTCAAATTCAATGCTTGCCTGCTATGCAGATGACACCGCAATAGCAATTAAATCAGCAATCACCAATCTCGCTATACGCAAACTCCAGGAATTCATCCCTCAAATTGAAGACTGGTGCCGGAGCTGGAAAGTTTGCATCAACGCACAAATGTGACCTGTGTGAAACGACCTGTGTTGTCTTGCGGTCTCCCCCTTTTCTCACTATCATCGACTCGCTTCTATGCACCACAAAGTAGAACTCTACTGTCAGGAAGCCCACACGGCAAATATTTCAAAAAGCGAGAACACGTCACACAAATAGTATATTCGCGGCATATCACCGGCAGTTGGACAAAGAATACTTTTCGCTACCGAAGATAACTAACTGATTGCCTCGCGGAAAAGAGTCCCGACAAGCTGCGTTAGACAATAATGTGTTAAGGATGTTTTTTTGATGATATTCATTGTTAATAGTTTCGTTGTATTTTAATCTAGAAATAAAGGTTTTATGCCTTTAACTTCGCAATCCTCATTTTCATTCAGATAATCACGAAAATCAGGAATACATCCTAAGTTTTCAAGCAATTAAATTTAAAATTTTGAAAGGGTTGGTATCGTTGAATCCTTAAATATGCAGATCAAAATGTTTCTGCATAATAATGACAGTTGCTTAAAACTGAAGAAAACTGGTGCTAAGGTCTTGACAGAGAATGATGTGTTGAAGACGGTAGAAGCACCGAAAGGAATTGTGTAATTAATGATTTGGGAAAATAAAGTTTTTGAAATGAAAAATATTTTTTATAAAAGATGTATCATCGTGTAACAACATTAATCAAAGGTGCATTTTGTCTTCTTCGGCCATCAGCATCAATTAAAAAGTACTTCTAATAATGGTAATTAGTAAGAAATGAATAAAATATCAGTTACAAAACTTCCTTGAAAAATGACTCCTCTTAACAAAGTAAATATTAAAAACATTTTAAGACAGATTTTACTGTTTTTTAAGATTTAATTAATATTGAAACTCTTCTAAAATAATGGATGAATACGTCCAGTGCTTTTGTTGCCTGCGCACTCGCCGAATATTTAAAGACAGCTAAATACTGGGAACTTGATGCCAGGCGAATAGGCTGGTTGAATTGTTGGTTTTCGTGGTTTTCAGCAAGTGTAACACGAATATGAGTCTGTTCTTCCTAAGAAATCGCTCACGAAGGCATCACTCCCTTTAAGCAGATAGCCTTAGTGTTTTGTCCCATGTTCCAATACTAATAACTTTTTGTTGCGTGTTTATATTAAAAACATTCAATTACAAATTTTACTATTTTTTAAGATTTATTTAATAATGAAACTTCGTTGGTTTTCGTGGTTTACAGCAAGTAACACGAATGTGAGTCTATTCTTCGTAAGAAATCGCTCACGATGGCATCGCTCCCTTTCCCTTAAGCAAATAGCTTTTGTGTGCTCTCCCATCTTCCAATAGTAATAACTTTTTATTGCATGTAATTAGCATATTAAATAAATGAAAACATACATAAATAGCATATGAAATAATTAAAATTATTTTATGTAAATAGAAAAATGAAATAACTAAAAATATAAACACCATAGCTGAAAACCGTGACGTGAATCTTGACTTTTTCTTTCCATATTTCTCGGGCATATGTTAATCTATCAGTTTTACGCTAAATTCATTAATGATAGCTACATGGTAAACGAATAAAAATAACCCCAAAAGAGAAACAAAACCAAATATAAAATTAAACTCCCCTGTCCCCAAATCTAATTTTTTGGGGGTTACATTGGAACGAAATATTTTTGCTGGTTGGTCACCCGGATGTAAAATTAATGAGAGTTCGCTTTCATGTAGAGAATTCTCCGCAAAAACAAATAAACTCGAGTCAGATAAAGTTTGTGTACTGTGTCGCAATTCAACTCCTCACTTCTTGGTAGAAAAGCGTGGATACGAGTCAGTTTTTTTAGAAAATGCTTCATGAAGGCATCCCTCCTCTTGGGCGGACAGCCCACGAGTGGCTTGCCCGAATCATATTAAAATCAAATCAATCATGGTAGAAAAGCTTGACTGCATATATTCTTTTTTGATTTTCCCTTTTGAAATATGCATAAATACCAGCTGACGTTCGTTGTAAAGACCGAATGATTATATCTATCCTACTGTTGCTTAGAACTCCCCATTTTTTGTCGTTACCCAAATCTGAAAATTTAAATCTCAACTTCCAGTTATTTTATTTCCTTTTTGGTTAGTTTCCAGTTAGTTGCTTAGTGACAAATGAAAATAGTTGGCTGCATATCGTAAACGTTTGGTAGTAAAGGAAAAACAGTAAAATTTGGCGAGAACTATTTATATGAAATGTATAATATTTATCGATTTTTTTTCTCTATCCGCGTCTCATCCCTTGCGTCAAGGGCGTGTTTTCTGAAATTTCTCTAAATTAATTTATAGGAACATAATGTTGCTAAATATGTATTTCGAAACTGGAATTTAACACAAGTTGCGGTTTTCTGTAGTCAATCATTCGAAAACTAATTGTGGCTATTCTGCACTTCCTTTAGAATGACAGTGCTTTGGCGATTTTTTACAGTTTATTAAATTTGTAGAGCCATTAGGTATATTTTTGGAAGTAGGAAATATGAAAAATAGCAAACGCCTTCGCCGGGAATCGAACCACGGACCTCTGGAACACCGACAAGGTGGGAGAAATACCTTATATATTCCCCCTTTTAAAGCGCGACTGTTTTTTTTTTTTTTTTAAGAGGACCCAATTGCCAAATCCTGGGTGTGGAGAGTCAGCATCCACAACCCTTTTAGTTCGGGCGCCACTGTAGAGACATTAGGATTTTTTTGGAAGCAGGAAAGATGAAAAATAGCAAACGCCTTCACCAGGAATCGAACCACCGACCTCTGGAATACCGCAGGGGTGTTTGTGCTCCGGGGAAACATTCCGGGGATTTTGAACTTCGGATCGTCGTTCAAAAGGAAGTAGGAATAATAATGAATTATTTATTTTGATTTGGGTAATTTGGTTTGCTTTGAAAGCAGAAAACGCAAGGTCAGTGTGTGTGGTGAAAACTTTTCCTTTCTTTCTCCAAAGGCAGTGATAATGTGTGAAAAGGGGGAAAAACTTCTTTTTTGTTCTTTCCTTATTGCGAGTTATGACTCATTCCCCCGGTTCTCGGACATTCTCTTCTGGATTCTTTTCGGCAAGTAGGCGCGGCAGAAAAAAAAGGGAGAGACTTCGTTCGACCAGATGTGCGATCACGTGACTCTGAGTTCAAAGGTCTTATCTCTCCTGGCGTGGCGCCAATAAGTAGAGAAGGGGCATTTTTCGCCGTATTAGCTATTTGTCATTGATCGCTTCTCAACTTTTTTTTCTCCGCTGTGTAAAATATTCGTTTCATTTATTGATGCACGTGTAAATTTTTCGTTTCGTTTATTGAAATATTTTTTTATTTATGTACGCAAAAGAATTTCACTATGAAATTTCTCGATATAAATAGTGATATTATACAATTAGAAGGTGGTCTCCGGAATGCATTTAGGTGGAATTCGATTGAACGGAGGGATGGTAATGGGGATACCATCGGCACATGGTGCAAGAAAATATAAATGTTGCTGGACAAGCATATTGTGTTTTTTGTAACTCACTGCTGAAGTATGGTGGGGAAGGATTCAAGGCTTTCACAAATCATTCTAAAACTGTGACGCACATAAAATATTCAAAGTGCATTAGACATTCAATGACTTTAAGTAATTATGCTAATTCAAAAAATACTGATGACTTACTGGAGACTGATGCTCGGCCATTGGATATAGCGACAAGAAAAGCACGCTGAGAGGTATTAATAACTTCGTTTATCGCTGAGAATTCTCTTTCTTTCAATGTAGCTCCCAATTTAATTGAACTCTGCAAACAGTTGAGCCGCGATCAGACGGCACTAAACTCGTTGGAAATGTCCAGGACTACTGCATGTTATAACATGAAATATGGGCTCGCAAAACTATTAAGGAAAATATCATTAAAACTTTAAAGGAGACTCCATTTTCTCTAAATTTGGATGAAAGTACTAGCAATGCTCAAGAAAGTATATGGCAATGTTGGTGCAGTTTTATGACAACAATCAAAATGAAGTTGTAGTTCCTCATTTTGCATCTCTAAAGATGGAATCTTGCAATTCAGAAGCTGTTTTTAAAGCAGTTGTTAATGCTATTGAAGATAATAATATTCCATGGGCAAGCTTAATTAGTGTATTAATGGACTCATGTAACATCATGCGTGGAAAAAAAAGGGTGTTGAAACCAGACTACGATCAAACAAAGCACCCCACTTATTAGATATTGATGGTGACACATGTCACACAGCTAATAACTGTGCAAAAAAATTTACTTAATGTTTTGATAGATACTTAGAAGATTTGTTTGATGACATCTATTTTGATATGAAAAGCTGCAGTAAAAGAGAAAATTTTTTCAAAATCTGTGAATCCCTTGCCATTAAAAAACTTAAGCCCTTGAAGAGACCAGACCATAGGTGGGTGTACATTTTATGTGTTTTAGAAAGAATCAAAGATTTGTGGGATGCTCTTATTGCATTTTATTTTCACTTCTTTGATAAAACTGATAAAGGGAATTATTTTTCTTATGTTGAAACTGTATACAATAAAAGAAATATTTCTGCAGCTCAGAAAACAATTGTTGAAGGGGTGTATTCTTGCTTGCATTCCCAACAACTCGCAAAGGATGCTTTAGCTCGGAAAAAAAGAATACTAAATGGGTTATTTGTTATGCAAAACAAAACTTTATTGCATATGGCATTATATTCAGCAGTATTACCAGAGTTCAGCACATATATTAAATTATTTGAAACAAAAAAACCAATGCTTCATTTAATACATTCCAGTATTTATAAATTGATGGCAAAATTTTTCTCTTTTTTTTCTGAAGCCAGAAAATATAGAGTGCACATCTTATAATGATTTATTAAAGGTTGATGTCACAAATCCAGAATTCTATCTACCTAGCAAAGTAATATTTACTGGTGCAGAAGCTTCCACTCTCCTGAAGAAATTATCAAAAAATCATCCAATAGCAAAAGAATTCCAAATTTCTCTGATGAAAGCTTATACAGCACAGCATATGAAACAGAAATTACCCCTTAAAGATTCATATCTAATTAGTTTTACAGCATTAGATCCAGAGCTAAGATGTAAAACCAGTGCAATATTAGCTTTTGAAAAATTATCATCTTTTATGTCCCATATTTTTAGTGATAACGAAAAGTCAAAAGTAGAAGATGAAATAAGGTTATGCCAGAGTGATATTGATATCACCAAAGAAATGCTCTACACATCTGATGAAAGTGGAAATCAAGTCAAGTGTACAATTGATAAATATTGGTCTAAAGTTTTCAATTTAAAAGATGATTTCACAAATGATTATAAGTATCCTACATTGGCTAAATTGGTCAAAGCCTGCCTTAGCTGCTTCCATGGCCCATTAGTGGAAAGTGCATTCAACTTAATGGATACACTTGTCACTGACTATAGAACCTCTCTTAAGATTGATTCCCTAGATGCAGTGCAGACTATTAAATATGATTTAATGGCTTCTAAAGAAACCTCATGTGAAAAATATGGCTCAAAAAATCCAATGACTGATCCAATTCACAAAGATCTCTTACTGAATATGAATAGAAGTTGGAAAACATATCAAGAGGACTTAAAAACATGTATTTCAGATGAGTCACGTATAAAAGTCTCTGAAAAACCTTCTACATTAGCAGAAAAGCAAACTGCTTCTACCTCTGCATGTGCAGTTCTCGAGGAAATTTCTTCAACTGTAAATGAGGAAAATAAAAGTCAACCTTCCTGCAATTATGAAGTTCACCACAAAAGAAAGACAAGCCCACAAACATCAGAAAATAATAATAAAAAAAAAGCAGCAGAAATTAGATAATTTTTTTTAAAGAATTAATTCAGGTAATTTAAAATATTTACATAAAATGTAGTAGTTTATATGTTTGAAAATTTATGGTTATTAATTTTGCAAAAAAAGTAATTCATTGAACTTTTATAATTAGGCCATTCAATACTTCATAATTGTAATTTTTCATTTCTCTCCCCCCCCTTCTCGAAACTCCAAAATGTCGGGAGTAAGTCCGTAAAAGTTTCAGGGGATTTTTTGGGGTCCCACAAACACCCCTGATACCGGCCCAGCGTGCAGAACCACTACACCACGAAGGCGCGCTAGGAAGGTGGGAGAGATAACTTATAAATTTTTAAAAAGAATTATTCATTTTTCAGTGCCCCATTAACACTTTGTTACATTTGTGTGTATTAAATTCAATTGTAATGAACGATATTGCCATTAAAATTACGAAAGAAGTACCTATTGCATTTCTGTATTCTAATATGTTCACTGCATACTAGTGACCCATTAGTGGCCGAATGGATAAAGCCACAGAACATTAGTAATCGATCCAAAATTATTTAATATGAATTTAGTGGAAAGTTTTACAAAATAGCAAAAGAAAAATGTATAATCTTTCGAAATCGGTTAGAACTTTATACATCAAATTAAAAAGAAGAAAAAATTAATGGAATTCAACAAACAGAGCAAGAACTCGATGTATCAAAGTATTGAATAATTTAAAAAATAAGACAGTATCTTTACTTTTCTAGTAGTATTGGTGCCTCGAGATAATATAACAGAATAGCCGCGTATCTGAACTACACGAGGGCAGTTTAATATTGCCAAAAATAAAATTCAGACGAAGGGAAATCTCCTACTACTGTTTTAGAGCCGTGTAGTGATTGGACTGCATTAATGAACAGTTAGTTACTTTGCATGCAAAATTATAGGTTAATTATATATAATACCTTGTTTTGTCTCACCAGTGGCCGAATAATTAAAAGCGCTGAACACTAGGAGTTTGATCCCAAGCGAACAGGCTGGCTGCATGGTTGGTTTTCCTTATGTGTAACGAGAATACGAGCCAGTTCCCTCGTATTCTCGTTACACATAAGGAAAGTCCTTCACTCCTTCCCTTAATCCTCTGACCACGGGTGCAAAATTCATAAAAACTTGTAAAAAAAAAATCATACTTTTCCTTTCTGCCAAACAGATCTATCTCCCTTGATATTCCAGTTTTTGCCGACGCGATATGAACGTTCGCCACGTATATTCAAGATAAAAGGTGGACATGTTTTTCGCAGGTCTCGCGTTCGGAGAGTTAAACAGGTACTCCATATGTGCTTTGCTACATTCCAGTAACCATAACCACAACTCTTGCTTTAATTTAAATATTCTTTTGATTATTCTGCTATGTTATACTTTGATATATCGAATTGTAGTTAATTCTGAACGGTTGTAAAATATGTTTTTGCTACTTTGTATTATATATGTGTTAATAAATAAATTATCTAAACCAAGTACATATTCAACTGTAAGTAAGTAAGGACTGGCAAAAAATGCAATAAACCACTGTGAAAAAATATAAAAGAAATGTGTCTAGCATTATTAATTACCAATTGCATAAATGCAAAAGAGTGCAAAAAATAGGGTAGATTCTTACATATACCATTCGAAAGCTCACAAAATTTATCTTAGTTTCGCTTGGACTCTCCTTCAAATTCTGTTTGCTGGTGGTGATTTCAAATTTCGGGTTCTTCTTTAAACTCGTATTTTGTTACTCGTTAATCGATATGGGGCTTAACCTAAACTTATCCCCGTTTGGCACTGTTTTTACCTGATGGAAAAACGTCTACTAAAAAGAGGCGCGGCTGGCGGGTTCACTGGGGGCAGATTGCCAGGTGCCGTACCTGTACCACAGAAGTTCTTTTTCTCTTCTGTGCGCAGCGAAAAATCAATGATCAACGTTCGAAGTTGTCTTCATCCTTCTTAGGCTACTAAGGCTGCTATCACACGTCGGTTTGTTTCGGAAGAACAACAGTTTGGAACAATTTTTCTGCCTTGCCACAACAGCCAATCACCATAGATCGCTTTGAGGTTAACACAGGACAAATTGGTTCCCCATTACAAGCAAGCTGATAGCTGATTGGTTGAAAACGAACAACTTGCAATTTTTTTCGACCCGTTCTCAACGGTTGTAATGACAGTTGAGGATTATGAGCAACATGGAGATGATAAAGAGATATCGGGATTTAAGCTATAAGTATTGGACGTAAGAACACGCTGATCTTTATAACAGAGAAAAACAGGATGAAGGTTCACGAAGAACATGATATTTACAAATTTTTTTTTTTTTTTCTACTTGATAATAAGCTTTAAACTGATTATTTTGTGTTGAAGCAAAATCGCAGCAAGTAGGAAGCATCACAAAACATTTACTTGTGATTAATAAAGGGATTGCCAGAGATGGCAATGAGAGGTTACATATCGTCATGTGCATGTATTATTTCATGTGCATTTCTCAGGCATATTTTAATGCAATAGTTTTTGTTCTTTCAAAGTTTATGAGCCAATAAAAAATAGGCATTATTATGTTGACACCCAATCTCCCTTTTCTAATTATGAGTACATTTATCTAATTTTAATAATCAGCAGTGAATGCTCTTTTCGCCTTTCTGACATTTAAAATTTGTGGCGACATAGCGATGGAAAACAAAAATTTAGCAGCCTGAGGTTACATGTGTTGCATCTCAGAAAGCATTTATAAGCTTGCTGGGACGATTCAGACACCGTCGACACACCTACTCCATCTTTCCCGTGGTTTCCACCAAAAGGCTCAAAACAGAACGACTGTCCACTCACTTCTCCCATCAGAGCCTTCCTTCCTCAGCTCCAGGGATCACATAGCCTCAGGATTACTACGGACAGCGGGGCGTCAGAACTATCATAGAGTATGTCTGTTCTAAGAGAAACATAATCATAGCAGATAACCAGGTCTAGGCACCTGACGAAATTTAAAGGCTACTCATGGACATATGTAAATATCTCTAAGCTAACTAACCCTTTTTGCTAATTTTTACTAACATTCCCAAAAAGTTGTAAGTTGGAGCACCCAACAAAAGTAATAACTACTGTTAAATCTCATTATCTATAATAAGGTTGAAAAGATAAACAACCAAAATAGGTTGCTGTAGCAACGATCAGAAAAACATGACTGACCTGTAGTACCCATTGAGAGGTGAAGTAGGCGGAATAATAAATAAATAAATAAATAAATAAAATCTCAGAAAGCGCACAGAATGCTAAATTCTAAGCATTCGTGGGATGCTCTAAGAACGTGTTAGTAGTAAGCGAATGTACTCGGAAGCCCTAATGATGCCATCCGAGAAGTCATTCCGAAATATAATAATAGATGACTAAGAAAAGAGCCATGGTGCTCCCCGTCCATATGCCGCCGTTGCCATCTTGGATTTTCCCGGAAGTGTTTGAATGATGTCATCCGTGATAATTTATTTTTGGTGGTCAATCGTTTTTCAGATTTTTGTTTTTGTGACAACGACGATATTTTTTTATACAATGACTTTTTACCCACGTGTTTAGGATGATAATAATTTTATTTTCCGTTATTATTTTTATTTCTTTAATCTCTCATTATTTTTAATTGAGCATCTCATTATTTAAAATTCATTATTTAATTTAAAATTTTAATTTATTCAATTATTTATTATAATAACACCTTTCCCATGAAATTTAAAAAGCGGGGATTCGAATCCGCCACCTTTCGCATGGGAGACGCAAACAATACAACAAAGTTACGGTTTATTCCTTGAATCCTGTTACTAAATCGAAAAAATCCCCGCGAAAATCACGATGTCACTTAAGGATTGCGCATGCGCTAGCCAGTTCTGAAGTGCTGAGTTCTTTGACCCAAACCGTTTGACGCATCCGCGACGACGAACGAATAGGGCTAGTCACCTTTTCGCTAATAATATATTTTTATTATTATTACGAGGGTAAGGTGAAAAGTTCTCTTCCTGACAAGACTACAACTTTCAGTTAAAAAATGATTTATTTTTCTACATAATCTCCCTTGACTTTAACGCCCACCAGCGGCCATGTGGTAAAGACACTGAACACTGGTAGTTCGGTCCGAGTCCTGCGAAGGGCTGGCTGCATGAGCGTTTTCGTAATTTTCCCCATGTGTAACGTGTATACGAGCCAGTTTCCCTTAGAAAGACCTCCACGGAGGCATCCCTCCCTTCAGGCAGATAGCCCTCGTGTACTTTGCCATAATTGAATAATCCAATCCAATCCCTTGACTTCAACACACTTGGTTCAGCGTTTCTCCAACATCAGTAACATCAGTATTCCTTCCCGGAAGTGAGAGTCCGGAAGGTTGTGAAAATATTTATCTACGACTCTCTCAGCTTCTTCATTGGATGCGAAGCGTTTCCCAGAAACAAATTTCTTCAAGTTTGGGAACAGATGAAAGTTTGAGGGTGCCAAATCAGGAGAATAGCGGGGGAGGCTGAGCAAATCGTAACCCAAATCCCACAGTTTTCCCATCGCCAATGCAACCGTGTACACAGGTGCTTTGTCCTGGTGAAAGATGATTTGTTTCTTCTTCAAGCCAGGCCTCTTCTCGCGAATTTTGGCATCCAGCTGGTCAAAATGGTTGGACGCGTGTAATTGTTCTCCCTTTTGCAAGGTAATCAACTAAAAGGATCATGTTCGCATCCGAAAACCCAATGGCCATGACCTTTCCAGCAGATGCGATTGACTTCGATTTCTTTGGCGCTGAACCACCGGCTTCCACACAGTACTGTTGTTTCGTTTCTGGCGTGTAGTAATGGATCCATGTCTCATCCATGATGACAAATCGTCGTACAAAATCGGTAGGATCCCTGTTGAATCGGCCCAAAGATTGCTGTGAAAATTGTTTGCGCATTTTCTTTTGGGTTCACATTCAGCAAATGCGGCACCCATCTTGCACAGAGCTTCGTAGCCCTTATTCTTTATGCAAGATGATTTGCACCCTTTCTTCCGATGTCCTCACAGCTTCAGCTATTTCACGTACCTTCACTTGCCTGTCGTTCAACACGATATGCACTTTTTGGATGGTTTCCGGTGTGGTAGCTGTTTTTGGCTGTTCTTCACGTGGGTCATGTTCGAGGGATGTGCGACCACGTTTAAATTCAGCTGCCCATTTTTAAGGGTTGACATGGAAGGAGCAGAGCTCCCATAAACTTTTATCAACTTTGGATGAATTTCCTTAGGGCTTAATCTATCCAAAACGAAGAATTGTTTGACCGCACACTATTCAAGTTTATCCATTTTAATGAGTAATACAGAAGACGACGAACTAGTGACACCTGCACCCAGGCAGGAAAGTAAATTTTTGCTGATTGGAGTGCCATTTCTGGGTCAGGCCGAGAACTTTTTCAGCCAGTCAGCGTCTATTTCTTGACTTGGACAATGATTTATTTTTGCTTTCTAAATCACAACTCTAAATTTGTTTCTTTTCTTATTTAAATGTAAGATTTTCTCACATTTTAAATTTCTCTTTTTTACAAGTATATTTTTTTATTGATTTCTGTTTTCTCCTCATTCTTACTAAATTAAATTAAATGCTTTTTATCCCATGTTTATACTTTTTGCAAACGTAAATTTTATTCTTAATTTTCACAAATTTGTTTTTCTACAAAAGTAATTTTTTTTTTAACATTTCTTTTCACTTTTTTTTCCTTTTATAAAAGTTTTTTTTTCTCTTTTTATTTTACTTAAAAAAAGTTTTTTCACGTTTCACTTTTTAGTCCAAAGGGACAATTTGCCCAGAATGACAATTAATTTCGTTTTGGCATTTTGCGTTGAAAACTTTAAATGTTGGTTCACTTTTCAAATTGTTGGTACCAAATATTAGAGCTCTGTATTATATTTGAAGGAATTGAATAATTAAGAATCTGCGAAAATGTATTGTATGTTTCTTGTATTTTGATAAAACAACGGCACCTAGTACCATCAAATTTTGAATAACGTACGTTTCCGCCCAAATGGGCATCTGGAAGCCCGAATTTGGAATTAATTTTATTATCTGTTTCATATTTTGTAAAATTTTAACGAATTTTTGATTAGCAATCTCAACGATTTCAAAGCGAGCAATGGCAACAATGTATGGGGGGGGGGAGGGAAACATTTTTATCTCCAGCGTACGAGATTGTTTATCGGAAATTCTAAAGATATGCTCATTTTAAACTTATTTTGCGATATTGCTGTTGAACTGAATTTTAAGGTTTAAGAGCGAAGAACATGATATTTAATAAATGAAGGTAACAGACAAAACGTTAAAGAAAACGCCCCTTTAAACGTAATGTTAAAATTTGAATATTTTTTTTTTTTTTTTTTGTATGTGTGTGCGTGTGTGTGTGTGTGAAAGTAATATTTGTTTTTACAAGCTTATTTATTTTTCTTTTCGCATTTTTGTTTTATTTGTTTTACGAAAGTAATATTTATTTTCACAAGTTAAAATTTTTTCTATTTTACTAACTTCTTTCTTTTCCATTTTTTACAAGCGTAAATATTTTACAGTTTTAAAATTGCTGTCGCATTTTTTATTTTACATTTAACTCTTTCCCATTCTTTTTAAATACTTATTGATGTTACATTTCCATCTCTCCAAAAGTAAACTTGCATATATTTTTCCATCTACGGAATTTAAAGCGGAATTTATATGCATATCATTTCGCTTAGCCTGCCTTCATGGAAAATATTTTCTGCACCTTAAAATCGACCTAAACTAATATGTACAATATTCATTCTATATAGTAAATGGAATACATAAGCAAAGAATACATAACAATTTCATGATACAAACATTTACGCGAATGTATTCAGAACACTTTCTTTTATTCAGCAAAAGTATTTATTAATATTAACACAGATTCTCCTAACACTTTATAAGGTACACTTTGAATTTTCTTGTACATGATCTGCCTTAGAGCACCAAACATACGCTAAAACTTTGATTTTCATCTTGTGGAAACTTCACTTAAATTCCTAACATGATTCCACCATCTACCGCACAGCCTCATAACTGTTACTATATTCGAATTTATCGCAGCATTGACTTTCTTAACGAGGTACATGCAAATCGAACTACTTTAAACTACCGAGAAGAATTTCCACATGTTAACATAGTATTCAAATTCGAATAATTATTAGATCTCTGACGGAGAACTCAAAGTCTAAAAATACATATAGAATGTTCAGGCATGGAAATAAAAGCTTGCCTTCGTTTCCAACTTGGAATATAAAATTTCTCAACTTGGAATATTTTTTTTTCCCAATCAGTATTACCATTGTTTTTTATGAATCTCAAATCTTTTTAACGTGTTTATTTTAACTTAAGCTAAAAACAGGCGCATTTCAAATTGACGTTATTTTATTTCACACTGAACTCTCTCAGCCTTTTGTGAATATTTGACAGTTTCAGTTTATTCACATAGCAAATAAATCACGCATAAACATAATACAAAACAGTAATATTGACATGAATTCCAAATAATAATAATTGAACGCAGTAGTTAACTGAAAGTTTTGACACATTCATTTTAACTAAGGTACGCTTTTCAAACTGACGTTACTTTATTTAATAATGAACTCTTGCAGCTCTTTGAGAACATCTAAAATTTAATTTATCATGGGTGTATCATGGATATCTTAAGAAACAAAATTATGCATAAATATCATAAATAACAGATAATATTGACATGAACTCCATGTAACGATCCAAAACGAACTTATAACACTTTGATATGACTTAATCTAAAAAACACCACATTTTCAAAGAATCATTACTTTAAACTCTTGAGCCATACAGTTCTTCGATCATGTATAACATTTAATTTGTGATAAATGAATGAGTTACATTTCATAAAGTATGAAACACATTTTCTCTTTTAACTCCCTTTATTCTTAAGAAGAAATGCAGTATTAATGCTTAGAACCATCCGGTGTTACTGTTTTGATGCTTATTTGTCTACGCGTTAATCAAAATACAGATGTTTTTTAAAATCAACTAAAAAATTAAAATGCAGTTATTCAAACAGGAATACTTCAGAAATTCGAGAAAAGATAGGAACGCAATGAATTTAATTGATAAAGACGGCAAAGCAAGTAAAGCACTAAGAAAAAAAGTACATTTGGTGGAGGAAATTCTAAGGCAAATTTGCTCTGTTCTGCACATGGACTGCTTAACTAAGCAAACATTTAAAATATTTCTATATAACTAGGGATTTTATTCACGCTAGTTTGTAATGTGAATATTATAGATGTAATGTGAATGTAATATATATATTTGATTATTAATATATTAGAACAATGTCAAACGTTTAGGAAAAGCATGCAATATCCATAATAAAACTTCTTCTCAAGCCAGACAGTAATAGTGAAATATAAAATGGAATAAGAAATTGTCAGATTTACAACAAAATATAAGCATATGAGTATGCAAAACATGAACAAGAAATTGATATTTTTTTCTGTGTGTGTTCATAAATCCTTAACCGCAGTTTCATATGAATTGTACATGAAAAATAATGAAGTATATTTAATCTTATTTTTGTCAATAACACATTATTTATTCCTAAATCTTCCGTTTTGACGACTGTATTCTTCACTTGGGACAGCTGGTAAATGAGAGTAATTTCATTTTATGAAGATTCAGAAATATTACAGCTCAAAAGCAAAAAGATTTTAAAAGACATGGAATATAGCGTAACCAAGCGAACGTGATAAATAACGTTTTCACTTCATTTTATATTTCAATTTGGTGCCTTCTGAGTACATTCTACTAATAACGTTTTACGAAGAAACAATTTTATACACGCTCTTTGTTACACTTTTTGATTAATTTTCATACCATTTGCTTATCAGTGAAATTATATTTCTAATCCGATGATAACATATTACTTATTTTCGCCTTTTCCGATATATTTCGAAAGTGAAAAGTATTCAATATAGAAAATAGGATTTACTTAATGTCTAGTATTGCACCGGTGGACGTGGGACATGCCTTAATTTCTTATTACATATCATGCGAGTTTTTAAAGAAATGCCATGTCTTTTTACTTTCTTGTACGAAGTAAAAAGGAAGTATTGGAATCGCGAAAAGTTTCAGGCAGCATATTTCAACGAAAATATCCATTTTGACCGCTATCGAATGCAATTTAACGATGTTTTTGCCTGATATCTGTACGTAAGGACAGAATAAAAGACTCGTTTCCTCCAAAAAAATTATAAAACTGCTTTAAAATTAATTCTGAAGAGAATTTTTCGTGGCGTCTGTACGAACGTATGTACGCACGTACGTATCTCGCATAACTCAAAAACGAGTAGCCTCAGAACGTTGAAATTTTGTATATGGGACTGCTATAACATGTAGATGTGCACCTCGTATTGTGGTAGCAATCGGCCGCACCAAACGTATATAAATATATTCATATATATATCCACTCTGTTACCCGGCTCAGTGATCTCAGTTTCTTTACTCTTATATGTTTGTAAATTGTGGTCATTTTTTGCTTTAAAAATGATTGAATTATGTTGTTTTTATTTTTCGGTTAAGGTTTTTATTAGTAATTCTGTATGCAATATTTTTAGAATTATCAACAATTTTAAAGTTGTTTAAGTACCGCTAAGCTTTTTCTTTTTATGGCGGCCATTGATTGTTTACATTTGAAACAGCAGACTAGTGGATTTGTTGCCAATCTAGAGAAACTTAGCTTCGCAACAACAAAGATATAACGTCTTCATTTATTATTGCCAATCAAATCATGCGTAATCCTTTTTGGAATTTTTTCGAGGAAATGAGTGTTTAAGATTTACTTCGTAATTTTTAATATAGATATTTTGAGTTTTTATGTATTTTTGCCTTCTCGCGAAGTGAGAACTGAATTAATTGAATGAGAAATACTCAATCGTCTGTGAAAAACTGTTTCTTTTTTTTTTTTTTTTGCTTAATTTCTTTTATACATCATTCTAGCTTTATTATATTATTTGAATAGAACTTGTGGCAACGATTAGATAATTCTGTTCTTTAAATGATATAAATTTTGTGCATTATGAGTTATAATATGAACGAAATACACTGACTACCAATAAGTATTTGGACACCTATGCAAATGACGATATCTGCGGTCCTAAGGTACGTCATGGACTCCGCCGGTATATTTCGTGTAGGAAACAGCATCGGCTTTAGTCGCATGCAAGATGCCGTCCAGTTCGGAACTCTCTGATTTCGAGAAAGGTATAATTATCGGGTTCACAAATGTGGCCGATCCTTAAGGGACATATCTAGCGATCTGAAGTACGCAAAATCGACAGTGGCCTATGTGATTAAGAAGTGGAAGGTGAGCGGTGATTGTCGGAATGTGCCCCGAGTCGGAAAACCAACGAAGCTGGGGGATAGAGACCGACGAGTGCTGTTCAGAGAAATTCGGAAGAACCGCACCCAACCGATAGCCCTCATCCGCAAGAAGTTTCAACAGGCGTCCGGGAGTATTGTTTCAATGAATACCATCCGTAAGGAAGCGCATCTGCTTGGTTTTCATGGTCGTGCTGCTGCCCATAAGCCTTTGATCACAAAGTCCAACCACGCTGCTCGGTTAATGTGGTGCAAAGCACATCGAAATTGGACCGTAGATTCAGTGGAAACGGGTTCTTTGGAGTGACGAATCAAGGTTCACCCTTTACCGTTAGGATGGCAGGGTCTGGCGTCTACCTGGAGAAAGTCTCCTGCCAGAATGTATTGTGCCAACAGTCAAGTTCGGCGGAGGTGGAATTATGGTCTGTGGGTGTTTCTCCTGGTATTGGCTGGGACCTTGGTCCCCATTCATGGTAAGCTCAACTCCGATGCGTACTGCACTATTTTGGATGACAATGTGCTTCCTACGTTGTGGCAGTTTTACGGGTTGGACACCTGTTACTTTCAGGACGACAATGCCAGTTGTCATGTTTCGACGTTAACCAAGGCTTGGTATGGTGCCAATGGAGTTCATCGAATGGACTGGCCTGCCCAGAGTCCAGACCTGAACCCTATCGAGAACCTCTGGGACGAATTGCATCGCCGAATTCAGGGGTGCACTACCCGTGCAAAATCGGTGAAGGAACTTCTATGTCTTCTCCAAGCCGAGTGGAAGAAAATACCACTAGCTGTCATACAAAGACTTGTGGAAAGTATTCCCCGGAGAGTCTACGCTGTAATTACCTCTCGTGGAGGCTCTACCAACTATTGATTTTGAATAAAGTTAGTTTTTCTATTCTATCACAGGTGTCCAAATACTTATTGGTAGTCAGTGTATAATACTGTTAAGTGAATCTAGCGCCAGAGTGTCGCTATGGTAAACAAATATTAGAGCGAATTTTAAAGAATGCATTTATTCTATTGTGGTTTATGCGCTGTCGGCGAGGTAGATTTAATTTAATCCAATAAGTTTAAATGAAATGCAAGAAAAAAATGCGTATAATTTAATATTCCGTACAAGGAAGTCATGTGGTGTACACATCAGATTTTTTTCTTTTGTCATCCACAATTTCGAGCAATATTTTACTGTTACAGACCTCTTTATTTATTTTTCAAAGGTTAAACTGAACTTTTCATTACAATTTTTTAAGAATATAGTAGCTATATTCTATTCAAAGAAAATGATCATAAGTCATTAGTAAAGTACAAATATTTTTCACTCATTAACATAGTACGTGTGCTTTGTTGCTTTCTTGGTTATTTTTCATACTGCATCTTATATGTTACATTTTGATTTCTCATCAAATATTGAAGTGATTACTAACTTTCTACCTTTGCAAAGAATTTCGTAGTCATACATGTTCATAACCAAAAATATAATATATGCAAGGGTTTCCTAAAAATTTACATATTTATTTATTTATTTATTTATTTATTTTATTTTTTTTTATTTTTATTTATTTATTTATTTATTTATTTATTTATTTATTTTTTTTTTGTGAAAATATTCATGAATAACCTCATTTAATCCTTTAATGTTTATTTTAATGTATCACAACCAAATTTCGAACGCAAACTTTTAAGTAATTTCATGTTCGACGAAATTTACGTATTGGGTATCGTTGCTTTTTCACAAACATTTTGAGAGTATGCTTTCGGTAGTCTTTTAGCAATGATAGCAGCCAGTGGTTCGAAGCAATCTTCTTAAGAAATACAGCTGGTTAAAAGAGAAAATGTATTTTATACTTTATGAAATGTATCTCATTTATTTATGATGCTCTTAAACCACAATTATATTATGAGCATATAAAATGCTCGTGATAACTTAAACGTTGTACATGTTCGAATAATTATATATCTCAAGAATTTAATAAAAATAATTGTTTCTTGAAAATGGTGGCGTTTTTTAGATTAAGTCGTATTAAAATGTATTAAAAGTTCGTTTAAGTTACCTACTATGTTGGATCGTTATTGAGTTCATGTCAATTTTATCTGTCATGTATGATATTTATACGTAATTTCATTTCGTAAGGATAATATCCATGATAACTTAAATTTCAAATGTTCTTAAAGAGCTTCAAGAGATCAGTGTTAAATAAAGTAATGTCAGTTTGAAATGCGCATCTTATTTAGAATGAATGTGTTAAAACTTTTCAGTTAACTGCTGTGTTGGATTATTATTTGGAATTCATGTCAATATTACTAGTTTTGTGTGATATGTATGCGTGATTTTATTTGCTAAGTGGATAAACTGAATGTCACATATTCTCAAAAATCTGTGAGAGTTCAGTGTGAAATAAAATAATGTCAATTTAAAATGCGTATGTTTTAGCTCAAGTTTGAAAACATAAGTTAAAAGGATTTAAGGTTCATAAAAATAATGCGATTGGTGTGATTGGAAAAAATATTTCCAAGTTCAGAAATTTTTACACTCCATGTTGGGAAACGAAGACAAGCTTTCATTTCAATGCTTCAACATTCTATGTGTATTTTCATACTTTGTTTTCAGTTCTTCCTCACAGATCTGATAATTATTCAATTTGAATTTGTATGTTAGCACGAGGAAAATCTTCTCTACAGTTAAAAGTAATTCAATTTGCATGTATCTTATTAAGAAAGTCAAGGCTGTGATTTAAATTCAAATATGGTAATTGTTGTGAGGCTGTGCGAAGTTTTCACGAGATGAAAATCAAAATTTAGCGTATGTTTTGTGGTTTAAGATAGATTATATACAATAAAATCCCAAATATCTTTTTAAAGTGCTGACAGAAATTGTGTTAGTAATAGAAAAGAATCCTTTTGCTGAATAAAAGCGTGTTCTTTTTTAACATACTGACATCCACATCTGTTTCATAAAGTAATAAGAAATATAGTATTTTTTCGTATGTATTTGAACTAAACTGGCTAGAAATGCCCATGTATTGGTTTAAGAAGACTTTATGCTTTGAAAATTTATTACTGTTTTAAGATTTGGTGCAAAGTCAGTAGATTTTACAATAAAGAAACTTGCATAAGTCTGTATTTATTTTGGGGAAAAGTAATCAGAAATGTAACATGAATATGTTTTAAAAGCAGGATAAAAGTTAAAAGTAAGGAGAAATGTGTTAAATAGAAAGTAGAAAGTGTAAAATTTATATTTCCTACACATAGTTTTGTGAATACTTTGAATAAGAGTAAGATGTGTAAAACAGAATCCGTGATGTTTTGTATAGTGTTTCAAAAAATTAGTACGGTAATCAGTAGTTATTACAATTCTTATAGAAAGCATTTAGAACAGAAAGGAAAGTTCCGAGATTTTCCGATTAAATGTTAGTAGTATAAAAAGTAGGAAATTGAATATTTTTATGTATTCCAATTAAACTATATAGAATAACCTTTGTACATATTTGGTTCAGTCGATTTTAAGATACATAAATATTATTCATAAACCCTGCAGAATGAAATAATATATGCACATAAAAATTCCGATTTAAATTTCTTAGTTGTAGAAATATGTGTAAATTTACTTTTGGAGAAATGGAATTGTAACGTCAATAAGTGTTTAAAACAAGAGGTAAAAGTTAAATGTGAAATAAAAAGTGTGAGAAGAAAAAAAAATTTAAGTTTAAAGAATTTACATTTGGAAAAAAATGAAAAGAAATAAGTTAAAAAATTTATTTTCGAAGTAAAAATAGTAAGAAGAAAAAAATGTAAAAACAAAAAACATTGCGTCTGTGTGAACAAAAAAGTAAAAATGAAACTTGTGAAAATACTTGTAAATATTACGTATGTAAAATAAATAAAACAAAATTGTAAAAACAACTTTTTACTTCCTTGAACAAAGTAGAAGAAATATTGTAATCTCGAAAAATTTTGGGTATCGTATTTCAACGAAAATATATATTTTGATCGCTCTCGATTCCATTTGAACGATGTTTTTGCGTTACAATCTGTACGTACGAACAGAAAAAAGGACTCTTTTTCCCAAAACGGGGTGTGAAATGGATTTAAAATGGATTCAGAAGAAATTTTTTTTCCTTACATCTGTACGTATGTATGTATCTCGCGTAACTGAAAAACGAGTAGCTTACATTGAAATTTTGTATATGGGACTGCTATAACATGTACATGTGCATCTTCCAATTGCAATCGGTTGCACCAGAAATGTATAACTATGTCGAATTATATTGTTCTTATGTTCCAGTTAAGGTTTTTATTCCCTTATTTAATATGCATGCAATAGTTGTAGAGTTATCGACAATTTAAAAGTTGTTTTATCAGGTTCAATGTTTCTTCTAACCTTCTTCGGAAACATACAATGACCTGACTAGAACAGAGAGCTTACTAAAGCTATGTTCACTAATTGTAGTAAGTAGACAGGATACAGACGAAGGGTATACAAAACCCTTTATTTTTTTCTTTATATACAATGACTTCCGTACTTCGGAATACAATGACCCTCCACTCGGGGTCTAACTTAAAAGATATCAAAATAAAACTAAACTCTACTTTAACTTTAGAATAAGATTGGCCTTATAATAACAGGAAGCGTATGTAGCACAGAGACTGTGAACACTACAATACGTTTAATTTATCAAGAGTATTAAAACCTCTGGCCTGGAAGGCAAAGTAGCAACTGCGTAACTTCTAAGGTAAGCGGCCTGCTTCGAACTCACGGCTTCCTCTCCTCTGCTTGGCAAAAAGGCCACACTTAAATACTTGGCGTTCGCCAGACAACTTTGCATAAACTCCTTCACGCTTATAATTCTGGCCGGAAGTAGAAAATAAGAAGTGATAGTAAAGATTTAAAATAAAATAAACGTTAGTAAAACTTAAGATCCTTACATACTTCCCGCCAGAGTTAATTAGTTTGAAACTGAGGTCTAAAACGACCTTGTTGAAAACTTTTAGCTCTAGAAACTAACGCGAGGCCAACCTTTTACAATCATAACTTAGCTAGAAACTAGAAAATTTTAAAAGAAAGAAATTTGTTACAATAGCAGCTCCCGGAATATACAACAATCTTTTTTCTTTTTCATCTGTACTGCATCTAAACAGGAGCTTTATTCAATTCTGGTTCCTTCCAGAGATCTGGAAGGAAAACTAGTTTAATGAAATGTTACAGAATGACATTGCAAATAACATATAGAATATACTTTTCTTAACATTCTTATTTCATTCATGACTATTTTAATTATCTCTCCCCGTGCTCTCTGACATGTGTTGTAAAAACACCAAACACGAATGTGTTTCTGTCTATGTGTTCAACACTTCCTCCTACAATCAAAACACTAACGTGTTAAAATTCAACATACGAGACCTCTTAACACACCCTAATTTCAACTCTAGACCCTGAGGTACTATTCTGAAAGTGGCTAACTCTAAAGTGTAGCGTCAGAGAGCCTAACTACATCATTCAACCTTTAACACATATTCACCATGATTTAATCTTTACAGTCACACGAATAACAAATTTTTAACATTACTTTCACTTTTACCATATCACGGTATTTCTTAACATTCAAAATAACAGTTCACATGTATACAAGAACATATCAAGATGCCGTTAATTTTACACATTTGAAAACATACATTAGTAGTACATTGTTAACTTCTATTCTTTTCAAAGCAAGTGCCAATTCTTTCTACATTGAAATAATACTACATTTCAAAAAGTCTTTCAGACTAAAACTTCTTTCTTGTTAGAATGTTTTAAATAAAATTTATACAATAACTTTTTACAATATTTAAGTCTTTATACAACGCTATTATACATCAACTTTAGTTTTACGCGCGAGTAATTGAAAAACATAATAAGAAAATCGGTCACAACTCATTTCTCGCCCTTTTGGCGATAAAGGTAGACCTCGCATGAGGTAAAACTTCTTGAAATCTGCCACTTGCAGTAAGAATGAAAGATTAACTTAAGTTTGTAAAGTAACATAAAATTTTACTTATCTTTGTAATATTCAGACATCCTTTTCTGGGCCCAGTCTTTAAAGGTGCTGCAGACCGTAGCTTGGTTGATCCTCCTTCTTGTACGGGCTCGCCCTTCAGTGCTTTCCTCTGGAAGCTTCCGTTTTTCACCACTACGGCCACCCTTGAACATCTTCCTTTTGTGCTCTGCTTGTGGTCTTGGCCGTTTGAAGGCAGCTGATCTTGGTGGAACCGGGAAACTTCTGTCGTGATCCTGCTTGGACCTCGTTGTTGGCCGTTCAAATTTTTCTTGTACTTTTTCCTCCGCCGCTGATGGCCCTTCCGCAGTTCGGCGACTTTTGCTGCGGAGAGTTCTGTCGGATGAGTCAATCTTCCGTTTCACAGCCGGGTTATAGTTGCCGTCCTTTCTCCCGGTCCTTTCCACATACGTCGTCCTTCTCCCTTCTTCATTCTGGGGGTGTTCGTGAACTCTGTTTTCTGGACGGTGGAACGGCTTCTTTTTCTTTGTACCTTCAATTTTTCCGCGGGGCAATTTTCTTTTCACTTGCTTCTGTCTCTCATTGGCTTGCCCTTGTACTTGTCGTTTTCCCACCTCTGGAACTTGTACCTGCGGTGTCTGCCGTACCGGATCCTGCAAAAGATCTGAAAAGATTTGCATTTTATTACGATCGAAGTAGGGCTTGATTTGATCAATGTTTGCGGAACAGGTTTCACCATTTCTTGCCTTTAACACTACAACAGCGTGAGTTATTTTTTCTATAACATATGGTCCTTCAAAGCGTGGAAAAAATTTGGCAGTTTTATCTTCTGGTGCTGAAGAAAGTGAATGCTTAATTTTTAGTACTTCATCCCCTACTTTATAAGTTACTCCCCGTCGTTTCAAGTCATAATACAATTTTTGTTTTCTTTGTGCTACTTCCGTATTCTTTTTTGCTTCTTTTATTAGTTTTTCTATATCACCCATTTTAAATTCTGGGGCTCTTTGTTGCACATAAAATAGTTTATCTAACGGTGTTATAACCTTTCTGCCTAGAAATAACTCAGCAGGAGTTTTGCCCGTTGTATCATGTTTTGCGGTCCTAAGGGCGAAAGCAAATTCATTGACATAGTTATCCCAGCTTTTATGAAAATTTTTAACATAACTACGGATAATTTTCACTATATTTCTGTTGACCCGTTCCGCTATATTTGATTGCGGCCGATACGGGACCATTTTTAAATGACGTATGCCCAGTTTTTGGCACATGTCTTCAAATATATTACTTACAAATTGAGGACCATTATCCGATATAACTTTTAGGGGCGCCCCGTATTTTAAAATATATTTATTTAAAATAGAATCGGTAACTAATTTCGCGGAGGCTCGTTTTAAGGGAACAATTTCGGTCCATTTACTAAAATGATCAACTATAACAAGGAGATAGCGACTTTTGTTTAACTGACTTTTTGGGAAAGGGCCCAATAAATGGATGCCGATTATTTCATTTGGAAATTCGGATTTAATACTATTTAGAAACCCGGCCGGGCGGAAATTAATATAATTAACGGCTTGACATGTTGGGCAGGACTGGACATACGCCCTTGTTAACTTTTGCAGTTCAGGAAAGTAGACTGCCTCGCGTACGCGTTGGATAGTTTTTCGAATACCAGCATGAGAAGCTAAAGGGCTGTCATGGAGCTCTTGCAGGATATTTAATCTAAGACTAGCTGGGATAACAGGTCGAAATTCGTTGTTGGAATTCGTAGTTTTTGTATAAAATAATAGACCATCTATTAGTTCGTAATGGGCCGCCCTATTTCTTATCGCCACAATATCTTGGTGGCTAAAATTTTCAGGATCCTTCAAATACTCATAAATACTTCCAAACTCAGGATCCTTACCCAGTTCGGTTATTACAGTTTCTCGGGAATTTATTGTACACGCTGTCAGCATTGCAACTTTTACGGTATTACCCTGTTCGTCTAATTTAATTCGTGATAGGGCATCTGCTACGATATTTTCCTTTCCGGAGGTATGCTTGATTACCAGATTATATTCTTGCAGCTTGAGTGCCCATCTTATTAACCTTGGGGATAAATTTTTCCCAGAGTACAATCTAGTTACCGCCGCATGATCAGAATATACTGTTATCGGCGCCTTTCCAAAATAGACTCGGAACTTTTGCACTGCTAACAGAACTGCAAGTGCCTCTCTCTCGGTCGCGGAATAGTTTCTTTGTGTTTGATTTAAAGTTCGGCTAAAAAATGCCACTGGCTGCTGATTTTGCGAAAGTACCGCTCCTACCGCATAATCCGAAGCATCCGCTGAAATTTCTAAATTTTCATCCTTTTCAGGAAATTTCAACACAGGGGCTTGCGTTAATGCTTGTTTTAATTTTTCGAAAGCACTATTGGCTTCGGCCGTCCACGAGAATCTTGCCTTTTTCCTTTTTAATTTTAACAATGGCTCAGCGATAGCCGCAAAATCTTTTATAAAGGACCTATAATATGAACAAAGTCCTAGAAAAGAAGAGAGCTTCTTTGCCGTGTTTGGAGTCGGATACTTTTGTACAGCGATTATTTTTGATTCATCTGTCTCGATCCCTTTTTGCGATATTTTGTAACCTAAATATTTTAATTCAGGGGCTGCAAATTTGCATTTTTTGACATTAACTTTTAGACCGGCCTCATTTAATAAAAAAAACACCTGTCTTAAATCCTGTACATGTTGGTCTAGATTATCACTAGTAATAATGATATCGTCTAAATAGATAAATGTGGAGTTTCCGAGAACAGGTCTTAACACAATGTCCATGCATCGCTGAAATGTTGCTGGGGCGCCTGAAAGGCAAACGGCATTCGCAAAAATGCATAAGTGCCAGACTTGGTTATAAAAGCAGTCTTAGGCACGTCCTCAGGCCTGATCCCTATTTGAAAATAACCATTCGTTAAGTCTAAAGTCGTCATAAATTTGGTTGATTTTATGTTCCTTAAAATTTCTTCTATAATCGGTAACGGATATACCGGATATTTCGTTATGGAATTTAATTTACGGTAATCAATAGCGAATCTCCACCTTTTTGGATGCTCCAAAGGATAATCATTATTTTTCTTACATAAAACCACCGGACTAGCATAACTACTTGAGATAGGCGTTATGATCTTTTTACGTAGCATATCGGTAATATGCCATTCTATAATTTTTTCCTTATTCTTATCATACCGGTATGGTTTTTGACGAACCGGCAATGCATCTCCGGTGTCAATACTATGGTTAGTAACCTGGGTAAATCCTGGAATATCACTAAATAAGGAAGCAAATTCACTTACCACTTGTCGGATTCTATCTTGCTCGTCATTAGGCAGGTGGTCGAGATTTAACCTTGGCGGTTCAACCTTTTCTACACGCACTGGTTTCATCGTCAGCTTAAGAGACGCTTCATTAAAATCCAGTGTAGCTTGTGCGTCTGAAAGAAAGTCTATTCCTAGTATTAAGTGTGCTTGCAAATTCTTTACTATAAAAAACATCACCTTTACTTGTTCGTCCTTGATACGGATGTACAAAGGTACTTTACCTACGCACTTACATTGTTCTCCTTGCGCCGCTAATACTGTTGTATTATCCGCATTATATATGCGGTATTTGCGAAAATACTTTCTAAAAAAGACTTCTGCCACACAGGAACACTGCGCGCCGGTATCCAGGAGTGCGGTGGCCGGGATATTATTTACCAAGACTTCAATCTTCGGAAGAGTTAAATTTTTCACCATTACTGTATTTAACTTGTAGGAAGAGGGGTTTTCGTGGCCTTCGGATTTCCGCACCCTCTCGTCAGCAGAAATCCGTTTTAGTTTAAATTATTTTTCCTTTCGGTGCTTTCCTTCTTTCTCCACTGGCCTTGAGACTTTTTTCCTGGGTTGCTATTGAACTGTCGACGTTCGCCGGCTGTTTTTGAATGCTCGGGTTTCTTTGCCCACTGATTCGCTTTTCCTCCGTAGCCATGTGCTTGAGTTTGCTGTAGTCTTGGCGTACCAAATTGGTTTCGCTGTTGATATTGGCGTCTTCTTTCGACGTCCGCCGTTCTTCTACTTTCAAACTGGATTGCTAGCTCAAATAATTTTTCCAGTGTAGTCGGATTTCTCAATTCAATAAAGTCTTGCACTTGGGGTAGTAACCTCGGCAAAATCACTTGAATTATTTCAGGATCCGGACGGTTTCCATACAAGAGCTTGAAAACGTGAATTTTTCTTAAAATAAAACTCGAGAGGTTTTCCATTCTTTGTTGATATATACTGAAAAGTTCTGTTTCTAATTTCGCACGATCCCTTACAACAGGGAACGCTTTTAGTAGGGCAGTCTTGAAATTTTCGTAGGTATAGGTGGGACTTCCTGCTTGACCCAAGAGACTTCTGCCGATACATTTGAACCAGTTAAGCGCTTGGCCCCTCAAAGCGCTGGTAGCTAAGGTAACTTTTTGAAACTCGTGCACGGGGTAGAGCATGAAGTGGTCATCCAATTTTTCCAAAAAACTGGTTACCTGTGAGTTTCCATTAAACGCTGCTTCTGGTTTCATCGAAGCGCGCATGGTCTGGACAATGTACCCAAATCCTTCCAGGGCGGCAGCTGGCATTTCTGGATTCTGAGCTGTTTCTGCAGGCAGCACAGGTTCTTCTTGAAACTCGGCCATGGTTATTCTTCGTCGGGCGCCACTATCAGGTTCAATGTTTCTTCTAACCTTCTTCGGAAACATACAATGACCTGACTAGAACAGAGAGCTTACTAAAGCTATGTTCACTAATTGTAGTAAGTAGACAGGATACAGACGAAGGGTATACAAAACCCTTTATTTTTTTCTTTATATACAATGACTTCCGTACTTCGGAATACAATCACCCTCCACTCGGGGTTTAAGATATCAAAATAAAACTAAACTCTAATTTAACTTTAGAATAAGATTGGCCTTATAATAACAGGAAGCGTATGTAGCACAGAGACTGTGAACACTACAATACGTTTAATTTATCAAGAGTATTAAAACCTCTGGCCTGGAAGGCAAAGTAGCAACTGCGTAACTTCTAAGGTAAGCGGCCTGCTTCGAACTCACGGCTTCCTCTCCTCTGCTTGGCAAAAAGGCCACACTTAAATACTTGGCGTTCGCCAGACAACTTTGCATAAACTCCTTCACGCTTATAATTCTGGCCGGAAGTAGAAAATAAGAAGTGATAGTAAAGATTTAAAATAAAATAAACGTTAGTAAAACTTAAGATCCTTACAGTTTAAGTTCCATTAAGGGCCACTAACGACGCCACCATTTGTTTACATTTGAAACTTGGTAGCATAGTGAATTAAGTCAGTTTCTGCACCAACTTCAGTGTCTTTTTGCCGAGTGGCGCCAAAAGTTTTGTGTACCGAAAAGTCTTCCTGCCTAATTCCGTAATTTAAACTCTAATTTTATTTGTAAAATTTTTTTAACGGTTTTCAACTCTATTTGGTGTTTTAGGTTTTTCTGTATTTTAAAATTTTTAATAAAGATGTTTTGGATTTTTATGTATTTTTTATTTGCCGCGAAGTGAGGACTGAGTTAATTAAATGAGAAATATATCCTTAATGAAATTTTAGGAAATAAGTTTAAATGAAGTGCAGCAAAAAATATGCATAATTTAATAGCCGTATAAGGAAGTAATGTGGTGTCCACATAAGATTTTTTTTTTAAATAAAAAGGCGAAAAAAATACTTGTAAAAGTAAGTAATACCTTTATAAAATAAAGAAGCGAAACGTGAGAAAACGTTTTGAAGTAAAAAAAATAATGAAAAAAAAAAAAAAAAAAGTGGAAAAAGAAATTTTGTAAAATAATAAAAAGGGAAAGAAATGTATAAAAGAAATTTACTCTTTTTAGGAAGGAAGGTGTGTGTATTGAGAATACGGCAAAGCACACTAGGGCTATCTGCCTAAGGGGAGGGATGCCTTTCGTGGAGGACTTTCTAAGGGAAACTGGCTCGTATACACGTTACACATGGGGAAAACCACGAAAACGCCCATGCAGCCAGCCCGTTCGCGGGATTCAAACCTCGGACCGAACTACCAGTGTTCAGCGATTTTACCGCTCGGCCGCTGGTGGGCCCCAATTTACTCTTTTATAAATAAACATAAATTTGCGAAAATTAAAAATAAAATTTACATTTCAAGAAAGTATAAACGTGGGATGAAAAAAGTAATACAGTGGGCACACAAAAATGATCGGACACTTTGAATTTTTGTATTCTTTAATGAACATAAAAACTAAAATAAATCAAAACAGAAAGAAAGGATTTTATTTTGATTATATATAAATTCAATATTTTTTATAGTAAACACATTTTCGAAAAAATGAAAATTAAATTCAAAAACCAGTATCGTTTATTTAATGAGAAAAAATATTCTCACAAAAATAATCGGACATTTTTAGTAACAGGCAAAAATGACAAAAACGTACACTTTTTGCTTCTTAATATTTTGTGAAATTACCTTTACACTTGATTACTTCATTTAACACGTTGAGCGCGGTGCCGAATTTGCTGTCCTTTCCGTTCAGCCGGCGGCAAGCTAAGCCGTATTTTTGTTTAGAATGTTTCAATAAATTTCAGTAAAACTAAATTTGATCACATTTTCATTGAGACTATATTTATTTTTTAACTTTAATACTGTCGGTCGCGCGGAACGACACCAGCCAAACGAAAATTCCAGCGCCGGTTCCCAGGGACCGACGCCGGCCACACGGAAAGTTCACAGGGACCGGCGCCGCGCTCAACGTGTTAATCTTTCGGGCATTGACTCCACAAGTTTTTTTTTTTTAATTTGTTATTTATGGATTTATTTTATGCCACTCCTCTCGATTCACTGCATTCAGATGCTACCGCGAAGATATGCTCTTTCGAATTTTCGATTGTAGTTCCTGCCAAATATGTTCAATAGGAATTACTAATTCAGAAGACAACTAGAACATTCAGAAGGACTAGTCCTGTGGAAATTTTGTAAATATAACGCTGATTTTTGTTGTTTGTCTTCTGAATTAGTATTTATTCGGCGTGTTATTGTGTCTTAATTATGTTCAATAGGATTAAGATCTGGGCGATTGGGGTGGACTTCTGGACACATATATAGCAACCAGAGTCTTAACATCGTGCGCAGTATGCTTTGAATCATTGTCCTGGTATAATTTAAAACTATTTTCTACATTAAATTTTTGTGCTGACGATGCCAAATATCGCTCTCGAGATGTCAAGGTACTGATGTCGACATACTGGGGGGGGGATCTGTAATACCATCTATATTACCAACACCTGAAAAATGTGGCATAGATCACCATTCCATAACTCCTCCGCCGCCGTATTTGACACATGGTACTAAGTTTTGCTTCCGAAATTCTCCTTTGGGTTTTCTCCACACTAGCACTCATCTATCCGAGCTGAAGATGTTAAATTTCTTTCATCAGAAAATAACACTTTTTTTCCAGTAGTCGGGTATCTTTTGTTTAATCCGAGTCGAAGTTTTCGTGTTTTTTTTTCCCCCTACATAAAATTTTCTTCTTGCTTCCCGCCCATGATATTCTGCAGATCGCATTACTGTGCTTACAGTTTCTGGATTTACACGTATTCCAGATAATTCACGAAGTTTCGCAAAAGTTTAGGAGCATTCGGTCTTGGCTTTTTTTAACGCTTTGAGCCCGGCGCCAAATTTGCTCCTTTCCGTTCAGCTGACGCGAGCGATCAAGTGGTGCAATGTTACAGAGTTGATCCGCGACTTCATGCGCTGAGTAGAGCTTATCTGTTGGTGAGCTGTGTCGGCTACTGACATACAAGCCCTGCCTGTGCGTGTCCGATGCCAGCCAAACGAAAATTCCAGTGCCGGCCCCCAGGGACCGACGCCGGCCACACGGAAAATTCACTGCTGGTCTCCAAGGACCGACGCCGGCCATGCGCAAAGTTCACTGAGGGACCGGCGCCGGGCTCAACCATAGACCTGTTATATACAATAAAGCGTTTCATTCCAACAAATAACTTAGATGGTCTTCAGGTCTTCTTTTGTTTTGAATACGATTCTGTTTCTTATAACGCTTAATAATAACAAAAACTGTAGAATTACCTAAATTACGTAAGAAGACAATTTTTTTAAATAAATTTCCCTTTCTTTTAAAGCAAATCAATAAATAATCTGCGCGATTCTAGAGTTTTTTTTTTTTTTTTTTTTTCATGAGCAAGCCATTCATTGCCTGAGAACATTTAAATTACGAATAATTTCTAAAAAGAAAATTCGAATTATAAAAGCAAATAATTTTTAGATTTTTGCCTAGCTTCTTTATCCAAACTAATTTTATAAAATTTCTGCGCGAATCAAAGTTTCTTCCGTTGCCTACAGGGTTGTAATTTTAAAATTAAATTTCGCACAGTTCGTATCCTACCTACGTAATGACTTCCATAGTGATATTCTTTTTAGGCTGCCGAGTACGATTGCGTAATAATGACGGTGCACAACAGGAGTTGCAGATTAGGCATTTGGCGAGCTTTTGACATAGCAGGACAAAAAGTTCGCCATTGCTGATCTGTTGCCAACAGTTATTTTTAATGTGTAATAAAAGTGTCTTCATTTTTCTCATCTGTTTACGGATATGAATAACGCGTCCTTATTTCACCCATATTAAAGTATCTGAGAGCGTAACTAACCGAGAACGACTCAATTCTTATTCATGTGCCAGAAAGTCTGACTTTTCTACTATCCTTGTCAAACTTAATCTCAAGAAATGATAACAGGATGACAACTTCAGATGCGATTGTTACGGTAATCACAGGCACAGAACAATCATATCACTTGCGCCTCCTATAACTCATAATAAAACACCAAAACGGTAGTGTTTGTAGAGATGATAATATTATTGCTATATTTCTTTTTTTAACCAAGAACCCTTTACACCAATCGCACAAATTTTGCGCTGACTGAGACGACTTATTTATCTGATCACCATGTATGTATTTAAACTACAAAACAGTAGCAGTTATCTTTAAAGTACCCTTTCAATATATTTTAATTCCTGTATTCTTCTAATCTGATGGACATTTTGCCCGACTCTAAATAATTTGGATTCCAGAACCTCTTTCAGAGTACACTTAAGTAAATAAAATTTGAATTTGAAATATACTGGTTATCATAAATTAAGGAAAAATCACAAAAATAGCGATAACTCCCTCAAAAATAAGCCAAACCGTGTAAAATTTGAATATGTTGCGAAGTAAGAGTAGCTGAGTAAAACTGCGATATGCAAATTAGTTGCACTGCTTTCGGAATAAGTCATCTGCGAGGAGCATAAAAGTTCATGTTTGAGAGCAAGCCCACATATTTCACTGTGACAGTGACATCAGAAATCTGAGATAGCCAATTCGTAACAATGACCTCCAGGCATCATTTGCCTGCAGAACTGCGATGGAGAGCCATTGGGAGATTAGAGGCACGACAAAGCCAAGCAGAAGTGGTCAGATGGCTAAATGTGAGTCCTTCTGTGGTTCATAGACTTTGGAAGCAATTTCAAACCACAGATTCGGCATCTAGGAGGTTCAGTCAAGGACGGCCAACTGCTACGACGAGCCCCGATGACCGATATTTGACATTATGTGCATGCAGGAATAGAACCGCTACTCCGACTCTTCTTAGATCCTTTCTTGCTGCAGCCACCGGAAGGTTCGTTTCAACGTCAACTGTGCGTAGAAGGCTTCACGAAGGTGGTGTGTATGCGAGGCGACCAGCCATTTGTGTGCCGCTCACGTCACGCCTTAGGAGGGACCGTTTTCAGTGGGCATGACAACATGTCCACTGGACGCCTGATCAATGGAGGGCAGTTCTCTTTACGGGTGAGTCCAGGTTTAGTCTAGAAAGCGATAGTAGGCGTTATTTGATATGGAGAGAACCTAGAATCCGTTATCATCCGTCAAACATCCGTGAAAGAGACGCATACGGAAGGGGCAGTGTCTATGTTTGGGGTGGTATCTTTTTGTGTGGACGCACAGACCTCCATGTCTTTCCAAGGGGAATCGTGAATGCTCAGATTTATAGAGATGACATCCTTGATGTTTATGTTGATGACATCCTTGATGTTATTTTAGTTTAGGTATACTGAACTTCAGTTTTTATGCAACCCTTAATATATCCTGATTATCCGGAGTGTATAATATTATTTTAAACGAGAGTGCAGAAGTGATCCGAATTCCGGATGTTTGGTCATTAAAATAGATTCGCTAAAGATAAGTAAATAATTATTTCAAATTTAGCTCAATGAAAGACGAATGTAATTACTGTACATTGAAATCAATGTGTTATTTTAACTTTATATGTCTTCACGGTAAAAAATTATTTCATCAGAAAATAAAATGAGATCCGTTACATATGTTGTGCAGCGTATAAAAATATTGTAGTGGGGGCGGGGAGAAGGAGGATATTAAAGGAAATGATAACATGTACAGTGTATACTATAGAGCTGAACAACTTACTTTATGAAGCTTATTAACATAGTTGTTGGTCCTAAGTTAAGGTTTCGTAGTATGTGAGGTACTCGAGATTCGGCTGTATTTACTGTTTTTTTCATGAGGGTTGAGGCATATAATCTTGAGTCTTTTCCTTCCTCACAATTCATTTTACATATTACAGAACTCTTCCTCCCTCCCGAAAAGAAAAAATATATTACAAACAAAGAAACATACTTATTAGAACTTTTTTGTCGTATATTTTTATACTTTCCTTACGTATATAGAGAACTGACATCAAAACATCATATTTCTGTAGTTTTTTTTTTTTTTTTTTTTTTTTAGAAGCGGAGCATTTGTTGGAACTAAGCACCATAAGTGTTACTATATTCGAATTTATCACATCATTGACTTTCTTAACGAGGTATATACAAATCGAACTACTTTAAACTACATGAATTTTTTCCACATGTTAGAATATTCCACATGAACATAAGAATTTCCACATGTTAACATAGTATTCAAATTCGAATAATGATTAGAACTGTGACGGAGAATTCAAAGAAAGTCTAAAAATACATATAGAATGTTCAAGCATGGAAATAAAAGCTTGCCTTCGTTTTCCAACTTGGAATATAAAATTTCTCAACTTAGAATTTTTTTTCCCAGTCAGTATTACCATTGTTTTTTATGAATCTTAAATCTGTGTAACGTGTTTATTTTAACTTAAGCTAAAAGATGCGCATTTCAAATTGATGTTATTTTATTTCACACTGAACTCTCTCAGCCTTTTGTGAATATTTGGCAGTTTCAGTTTATCCACGTAGCAAATAATCACGCATAAACATAATACAAAACAGTAATATTGACATGAATTCCAAATAATAATTCAACGCAGTAGTTAACTGAAAGTTTTAACACATTCATTTTAACTTAAGGTACGCGTTTCAATTTGACGTTACTTTATTTGATAATGAACTCTTGAAAAATAAAAAATATATATATATATTAGAAACAAGAAAACATATTAATTAGAACTTTTTTGTCGTATATTTTTATAGTTTCCTTACGTATATAGAGAACTGACATCAAAACATCATATTTCTGTAGTGTTTTTTTTTTTTTTTTTTTTTCCTTTAAAAGAAGCGGAGCATTCATTGGAACTAATGAAAGATTCGCAGATACACATCTATATGAACAAATTTTAATAGCTTCTTAAATATGTTTAATGTATGCTGCTGTATTCAACGAAAAATAATAATAAAAATTAAATCATATGAATAAATAAATAAATGCATTATCAACACACGTAATTTTAACTTTGTTTAGAAAGAATAAGCAAACCAGATGACTGAAGTTCGACATAATTTGGGGGGTGTGCGATGAACGAAGTTTTACGTGAGAGAAAAATAGACGGCCTTTACTGCTCCTTCAGTACTTTTTAGAAATTCTTATGTAATAATTCGGATTGTTCTTTGTCTTCCAATATGTTTAATCTGCTTATATCGTCTGTCTATCGGCCGAACTTCTTTTTCAAGTTCTCTCTATATATATACGCAAGTTCTTGGTAGTGGGTAAATTCAAATTTTTAATTGGAATAACTGGTTTTCGTCACTCTCTGAACGATAAACTGATGCTTGGCTGCCTCTTGCGCAGAACGGTTTTCGTCGTCTATTTATACGAAAGAAGTGCTCTGGCAGGGGCTCAGTTCTCAGTTAATAAAGAACTTGTCCTTGGCTATAAAAATGCGTTCCTAGTATGCTTATTTGAATAAGTACATGTATCTTTTGTGTAATTAAAAACAATCGGCACTTTTACTAGAAACTCTTTTAAATTAAATTAAATTTATTTATTTATTTGTGTCTACTAGAATAGCATTTTGTTTATCGATGATTTAAAAATTTTGACTGCAAATCTTTACATTCACAGCATCATTATTTTGTTAAAAAATAGTTATTTCGGATGGATTATGTTATAATGGAAACAAAGCATTTAATGTGGTTATGTTGTTTGCGACTCTCGAAGTTCCGGAAGCATAGCTTTATTTGGCGAATTAATAATTTGATTTAGCTTGTGCGCAATTAGTTATCAGTGAAGGTGGACTGGAGTTCGTGCCAAACATTTTTGGCTTCTAACTTTCGTTGACCTCTGTGTAAATTTAAATGAGTTCCCCCTCCCAGAGAAAAAAGTAGTATATGTTTTTACATTTATTATTATTTTTTTTAACATTGTTTGATCGCCAACTGCATGAATTTTTTTAATTTTAAAAATCATCTAGTGAAAGAGGATATTGGTCAAATTATTATTTAAAAAAAAGTATGCTGATCAATCAATATATTGATATACTGTAGTGTATTTATTTACACAGTTAATAGGTCAGCTTAAAAAAACTATATGACAGTTCTATATGATCATACAAGTTTGTAACATGTGAGACTTATTTTTTAGTAGTCTGGATCTGTGTTTAGTTTTGAACATACCGCTGTTAGAAATGGTACATCTCATGAAATGTGACACTTTGTAGAGTCATTGGGTTTTTTCCGAAGCAGGAGACATGAAAAATGTGCAGTGCCTTTCCGAGATTCAAGCACCGGATCTCTCGATTTGCTAGCCGGACGTGCTTTCCTATTAAAGTAGGAAAGCACCCGGTAAGGAACGCGAAAATACTTTTATAGCTCTATAGGCAGTCAAAATTCTTACAGCCACCTTAAAGCATGTGTTTTGATTTACTCTTCTGAATGCGTTCACCACTAGCCAAAACTATGGTAAGAAATCTGGTACAAACTTTGATTTCAAAGAAGAATCTATAAATACCAAAACATTCATGTATCCTGTGGTATTAAAAACTGCAGAACTTTAATGTCTTTAGCTTTGAGTGCTGAGAGAGTTTGATATTATAGGAAGGTTTGATATAGCTGTGTATTTCTTAGTTTCTTTTGAAAAATGCTTGCGATTGAGGTCTGAGAAATAATGTGATGCAAATAATGCTTACTTTGATTTAATCATTTATTTATTTCTCCCCTTGAGCTAAATACATTATTTTTGTTACAGAAAGAAAGGGAAATTTGGCATGCTTTTTTTAGATCTAGCTCACGATTAATATAGAAATGCAGTGATGTTATTTTTTGTAACTTATATCGTCATTTACACCCGACATCTCCAGTGCAGGAAGGAGCAGGAATTCAAATTAATAATATGAAGTGAGTCTTAGAGCAGCGAAACACAACTACCCAAATCCCTTCTATTGTTGCATTCTCTTATCAGTCGCGAACGTTAGCAGGTACACGTGCGTTTTAAACTGTTGAGGTTTAGCGGACAGAGGAAAATGAAAATGGTCCGTCCGTAAATGTTGTATGTGGTTTCTGGTTATAAATTAATCGTCAAACGCACACACTGAAGTTTATCGTGATGACTTTCATTAATTAATGAATTTACGTATTTTAATTTTTTTTAATTTCTGAGAATAAACAGTATAGAGAGTATAACGTTTTGTAATATTTATTTGGCATTATGTGCCGCAAGTTCGTTTACGTTTATCTGGAGTAAGTTTAATATATTGAAAAAATAATTACAGTAGAAGATCTTACAACTTTATCTGATGAAAACCAGTTATTTTTAGCTAATTTCAAAATTATATCTTGATCAAAATTTAGTTTTAAGTTAAATATTATAATCATTTATTTTTCAGTAATAGTACATAAGCTTGATATCTGTAAAATAAAACTTTCATTGTTTCAGTCTATGAGCGTTTGACAGAATTTAAGACAGGTCCCCTTCCTGTTTCAATCTTTCTCGATCTGGACAATGTCTGGAGGATAATGCAGGGCGTCGCCCAGATGAGTTTACATTTCAACTGTTGAGCTAAATCTTTCCGAATGGTGGGAACATTGGCTTCAGTATTGATGGTCATATTGCAAAGAACTCCATTGATATGTCCCATGATGAACAGTTCATCACTGCAGAAATCTGAAGTGCTTTAAAAAAGGGCTTCTCAATATCTGGCAAACTCTGAACCGCGAGATGGCCACTGATTTATTTCCTGCATCCTTGCTGAAGTGTGGTCTTATTTTCCGTGCCCTGGGGTATTCTTCAGTTCCTTCGTACGTGGCTTTCGGTACCACATTTCCAGTATTTTAGGGTTGATTTCTTGTCACTGCTATTTCGCACTGATTTCTCTGGTTAAATTCTGTAGACGAGCAGTCACTTAATGCACTGACTGTTGGACTTGAGCAGCTTAGATTGGGCGATGGTCTGTACCAGTTGCGTGCTGGACTTCCAAAAATTTCGTGGCATACACTAAAGCACATTTTAAATCTTTGACATCCACCATTCGCAGGGCTTCCTGTACCTCAGCTTCCTGAATGCCATCCATAAAGTACTGCAGGGACAGGATTTTCATTGTTTCTGATAGGCAGTTCAAAAAGGCGAGGTGACATGGCTTTTCAACATCTGTGGTGAGCTCCTGGAATGTTTCCGTTAACCTGTGTTAGTGAGATTTTAACTGAAGCCTGCTATAATCATTTAAACACTTCTTGCCAAACTGCAGCTTCAACCCCCGGATAGAGCCTAGAAATGTAACCTCTGATTTTCGAGCAGAGTTTGGAGAATATCCACTGGGTCTGCTCTCAGAAAACCGGCAAGGTAGCAGTCCTTAGCTTGGAAATCCCATCCATTTGCATCTGTCAACTACAGAAAACTGAGTCTTATACTCTTGCCAGGAAGTCTTTCCATTGTAAGTTGACAGCTTTAGAGAGGTCAAGAAGTCACGAATAAAAGTTTAAATCCGTCAGAATAGCTTCCTGCTGTCACTATGAATTTCTTTAAGCTGTCAACTTCTTTGGAACAGCAAATTCTCTTTGATCGATTTGTTGTTCGACAGCAGAAACTCTTTAATTTCTTCAACTTTATCTTCAGCCGTGTCTGTTCTGCCTTCTATCGCCTCCAATTTATTTGTCTGCTGTTATGGAGGTAATTTTTCTTTGAATTTCCTCTTGACCTGCTTCAATCTGTTCTTGAATTGATTTGAAAGCCCCTTTTATTGTTTCTTGAACAGCTTCATCTCTTCATTAACAGATATTTGCCCCTCTTTCATCTCTTCTTAGACCCCTTGTATCTTTTCTTCAACTGCTTTCATTACTTTTCCCATCTTTTCTAGGAATGTAGCAAAGGAGGTCACCAGCTATCTTAGTTGCTCTTCCATTGCTCTTGTCACTGTCATTCAGCTTCATTTATGACATCAAAAATTGTTGCGTGGATACGGGTTTGTCTTTTCCGACTTTTCATGTTACATTATACAAAAGATATTACATTTTCACATATTACTTACATATATACTACATTTTCACATATTATTTCCATATATACAGAATTTGTAACAGTATTTTCTGTAGTTTATCTCTGTTTCTATATGAATTCTGCTAAGTAAAAGAAAGCACGTGAATTTTCTGGAGCCAGTTCACAGTTCTTATCCTAACACTGTATTGGCAGTTATTAACAGTACATTTCCATAGCAAATCTTCCATCATGTATAATTTTATTATGTAAAACTTGGAACACTTAATTATGGTTACTTGACAAAGTACACATATAGGGGAATAATGGACTGTTTCTACACTCATGTCCATAAATTAAGGATAATTCGGAGTCACGCGGAAATCGAACTCTAAAATAAATATATCGCCTGTAAAATCACTACACACATCTTCAAGAATCATATGCAAATTTCAGGAAGTAACAGTAACCATATGACACCGATGGTACGTCACAATGACGAGAGTGTAAGAGAGTGATATATAAGGAATACAGGCAAAGAAGTAAAATTGTTCGCAGGCGCTTTATAAGCATTTCAGTGCAATAACCGAATAGTTATGACACAAAGGACGCATTTGGATGATTTTTTACGTGGTGGAATTATCGGCCGTCTGGAATATGGGCATACCCAACTGGAAGTATCAGATGAACATGGAATTGCCCAGAGTGTCATCTCCAGGCTTTGGCAACGATTCCAAGATGATGGTAATGTGAGTAGAGGTTACAGTACAGGTCGCCCCAGAGTTACAACGCGGAATGAGGACCAGTATTTGGCAGTTACTGCCAAAAGAATCAGGCGGAGCACAGCCTCAGACCTGTCTCGTCAGCTCTCTTCAGCCACTGGTATGACAATTTCAAGGCAGACCGTGTACAGACGCTTAGGTCAAATTGGTTTATATGCTCGTAGACCTATCAGATGTGTTCCACTTACTGCAACTCACTGTCGCCTGCGGTTAGCCTGGAGTAGAGAGCATGCATTGTGGACACCGCAACAGTGGGCTTGTGTGATGTTTTCCGACGAGTCTAGGTTTAGCTTGCAGTCTGATTCTCACGGGACTTTCATATGGAGAGCTCCAGGTACCCGTTACCAACAAGAAAACATCATTGAACAACACCGTTAAGATCGTGCAGGAGTGCTCGTTTGGGGTGGAATTATTCTGGGTTCCAGAACTGACCTGCATGTTCAAATTGGAAACATGACAAACCAAATCTATCGGGACATCATTCTGGAATAACATATACATTTCTTTCGGGGGGGGGGCCTTGGATGCACAATTTGACTTTATGGATGACAACACCCGTCCTCACCGTGCAAACATCGTAAGCGAATGCCTTCAATCGGAGGATATCACTCGTATGGACTGGCCAGCATTCTCACCGGACTTGAATCCAGTAGAGCATGTGTGGGAAATGCTTGGCCGACGAGTTGCAGCCCGTCAACCTCCTCCTACATGTCTACCAGAACTTCGGAGAGCATTGCTTTTTGAGTGGTGTAATATCCCCCAAGATCAGATCAATAATTTGATACTCAGCATGCCTAGGCGTTGTACGGACTGTATTGCATCGTCTGGGAGACATGGTTGGTATGATTAACAATCATACCAACCATGTAATATTGTTTTTTTGTAAATAGGGGTTTTTTGTAATTTGCTCCAGGGAGAAAAAATCGCTATATTTTTAATAATATCAAACATGCAGCATCTTGTTTTGCTCTTTACCTTTTGTTCAATACATAAGCTTTACAAATAAGTCAAATTTGTTTTGCTTCTAACTCTTCCTTTGCTTGATTTTGCATTATCCTTAATTTATGGACATGAGTGTACTTCATTTCTCGGATGGACTGTTTCTACTTCATTTCTCGGATGGACTGTTTCTACTTCATTCATTTAAAAATTAACACGAGACAAAGAAATATTGTCCTGACAATATTCTGCTAGTTTCCCAAAAAATAAGGCAATATGAAGGAAAAGAAATAAAAACCGCATCTATATAGAAGAACCGAATGTAGTTTCAAGTATTTTTGCAATACTCGCAAGAAAGCTACTTTAATCAATCCACTTCTTGTGCCGCTTATGACACTGTTATGTGCTATAAGTGGCACATTTAATAATGATTAATAATATACATCGCTGCATAAGAATATACATGAACTGCACATTTGTAACAATATCTAAATACTTGTAATTTCATTTTGATAGCCTCTACTAATAGTGTAGTCTGTTTCTTTTCATGATGGCTTTTTAGTAAATATTTGCAAAATTTAAATTTGACGCGACCCTTATAGGGAAAAATTTGAATTTGAGGAATACTTTTCAAACTCAAACTTTTAAAGGCGGAGAGCATTTTCGTGTGATTAGCATTACTAGAGTTATTATTAACACAGAAAGGACTGAGATGGAAATTACTGGAGTTATTATTAACATTTTACATGAGCAATTTGGAAACATAACTAGATTATACCAAAGAAAACTATGCAAGTAGTCAGAATTTTAACAGAATCGAAACCTTAGATACAGCTTTTCTTGAAGGATCTCCAGAACCGACTTTCTGGGTTTACGTAAGAATGCAGTTATGAGGATGTTTCGGACCTTTCTAAAATGTGGTCTATAACTTTGGACATTAAAGACACCTTTTATGTTAAAAGAAATATGGAAATAATAAATATAGTTTACAAATTCTAATTTGTAGAAATGTAGATAAACAAAGTGCAGTTATATATGAATCTTGAAGTGCCTGTTTACAGAAATGGAATCAAAAAGTAAACAATAAATTTGTCAAAATATTCGCTAAATTGCGTCCCAGTGAAAGTATGCAGTCCTATCTGAAATATTGGTAACTAGCCACATATTCCAAGAAGATGTATTCTGTTGATATGTATGAATAGCTGTGTTTGGGAATTAAACATATTTGATTCTGGCTATCCGTGCTAGTTAAGTTATTGGTATGAATGGATAATCTGAAAAGGATCCGAATATTGTAAAAATAAAAATTTGAAGTATTTTAAATACTAGTGCATATGTATATAAGAAAAATCAGAAAATCACAGAAATAAAAACAGCCTTAAATGCTATAAAACAAAATATTCAAGTGCTTTAACTAGCATTTCTTAAAAATAAATTTAAAAAAAAATGAAATAAAGTAATGAATGCAATCTTGTACTTTTTCTTTTGGAAAAGTGCATACGTTTTTGTTAGGTCTTCCTTTGTCTAACTGGTTGGTTAGGCTTATTTATTCTATATAAAATTTAAATGACAATGTCATTCCCAGTTAGTATGCATTAACATTTTGCTTCTCTTGATTTTATCTTTATAATTATCACAACCATTAAAAGACTTATGACTGTAAAAATACTAAAATCGGTTCTCCCTAAAAGATTAATAAAACTATATTCAATGAAGTCTCACTGAATAAATATTAGAGCATCCATTAAAAAGAAAATTTTTTTATATTTTGGCCGATTCATTTTCCTGTCTTTCTCTCCCTCCCCCTTTTTGAGTAGGGATGATGCAGGGATAACCCACTTCTGAATAGGTGGGAGTGTTAATTGTATTATTGAAATAGTATAACTTATTTTAATTAAATTATTTTTATTAATTTTACTTGTAAATATTCAAATGTTGTATATTACTCTTTTTCCACACATTTCATAGCAACTAAATTTGCTCATGTTAAAGTTTTCATGGAGCCACAGTTTTTGGTAACTTTTAAGCGTGCCTACTAAAATTTATCTTCTAATTTCCTTAATTTTGCAGCACAATGCACAAAATTTTTTATCACATAGGTCTTTTTCACATAGGTCACATAGGTCTTTTTCGTTTGTTCTTCTACTTAACTATAATTATTTTAATTAAATGTATTTTATTTAAATATTATTTATAACTTATTTTATTTAAATAATGTGATTTATATTGTTATAAATTATATAAACATAATAATATATCATCATTATTTACATTATTTTGCTCTGAAGAAACCATTCATACATTTCCTGATGAATAGCTGCATTCATTTTTAACTTAGATTCACTCTTACAATGTTCATAAGCTTGTGAAATTAGTTCATTTGGTAGTTGTTGATAAATGTCAAATAATTTGAAATTTTGTTAATCATACAGTTCAGTTACTGAAAAAAATTAATTTTGATATAAGATATATTAATTTATAAGACCTTATTTTGTAAAAATTTCAAATTATTGTAATATTTTTTTACAGGTCAGTGGCTTGACTCATGTCAATATACCTGTTATGCTGATGCCTGATGATTTTAAAGCCTTCAGTAAAATACGGGTTGACAACCATCATTTTAACAAGTTTGTTACCTACTGATTTGATCCTCATTGTATTGTTATAATTTGTTTATTAGAACTGTTTTTATTATGTATATCTGATAGTAATATACCTATTCTATTTTCTAAAATATTTATTCTAGAGCAGCTATTCTCAGCTGATGGTATGTAATGCGTACCACCGGTTGATATTCACTGGTAGTACAGACAAGAAAAATAGGCGGTATGCAAAGAAACAAAGTATTTTTAACTGTTAAATTCAAAAATTAAATACCCTAACATCAAGTTTAAGTTTTTTCTAACACTAAAAAATTTATGGGATCTAAGCTTTTTTTCAAAATCAATAGCCATTTATAGACTTTGGCAAATAATATGTTTTTATTTTCACAAATATTGTTTTAGCCATAGAAATGACAAAATTTATCATAAATGATGTTTTTAAAAAGACAAATAGAAATGGATGCTGTATTTAATAGGAAATAAAAATAAGTTCCTATTTAAAGATCTCATTAATTCTTTTAGAGTTGATCAATTTATTAGCATGTCTACACTTTATGTTGCCGCCATTTCCGGGCTCATATTGCTCTATTTTCAATTATAATTTTTTTTTTTACATTGTTATGCTATCTCTAACAGCAGTTATTTTGTCTTCTTGTTGCTTTGCATTAAGAAGGTTTTATACCCCTTTCTCATGTCAATTTTTAATAACAGATGGCACTAAAAATGTTAAGCGATTAAGAATCAAATCTGTAAGACTACCTACAGCCTGAATACCATGGCAACAACACCTACCTTCCTCTGTACTCATTTGACGGGAAAGTGAGTAAGCCATAAAACTCTTAAACATGTCCCCTCATTTGAACAAAAGACCTGCTGTCATTTCTTCCATCTGTGACTCAAAGACTGCAGGGTATATTTTGACTAGTAACAGAACTTTTCCACATTTGTGTTGAAAGATATTTGTGAAATATAGAAGTCGCAGTGCGGCAGTCGCAGTTCCATTTTGCAAACTTTGTTCGTGACGCTGGATTGCCTTTTTAAGGTTGCGTAATGTTTTACAATTTGCCATCATTCTACGGAAGAAAACAGTTTTTAAAAATACCAGAATTTAAGCATTTGGTCAGTTCATCGCTACATAAAAATTATACAGTACAAAGCCTTTAATCCGGACGTCCATAATCTGGAATGATCTATAATCTGGACCTGAAAAGCTACAAACTTTCTGCGCATGTGCATATGCGTTTACGCATGCGCATAATACATTTACGCATGCGCATTTAATGTATAACGGATGGTATAAGCTAGGCTAAAATTATCTAATTATCTATTTCACTTAATGTTGCAGATTGCGTTCTTCCTTAATCTTCTAATTGGATCCGGCTTATTATTTTCTGCAGACTGTTAGAGAAATTTTATAAAAAGTAAGCTTTGATTTTCGATTATGTCAAAAAGAGTTTCCGATTCTGGAGCTGCCAAAGGATCTACAAAGCAAAAGCATGTTTCGATGTACTCCTTCCGATAGTGAAGAAAGTAATAGAGACTGTTATTGAAAACGAAAAAATTTCGATTCACAAGTTAGTCGGTATTCTCGACACAGCAATTACAAGACTTGAACAGTGGAACTGAACAAGAAATTATGTCTGTTTATAGAATTAAAGAGAAAATATTAGCACAAAAAACAAAGCAACTTAAACATTTTGCATTTAAAGAAATGTTTAATAAAGTAAACAAATAAATATTAAGCTTTTTTTTTTTTTTTTTTTTTTTTGTAAATTTTGATACCCTTTAGATCATAATTGCTCTTTATTTCATAAATTATGGTTTCATATTTTTAATTGCATGCCATCTTACCAGATTTAAATTTATGATTTATAATCTGGAATCGCCGAATTCCCGATGAGTCGGGATTAAAGACTTTGTACTGTATATTATTTCGTGCTTATTACACACACAGAGTTGCCAACTCTCCCGATTTAGGCGGGAGACTCGCGATTTTCGACCGCTCTCCCGCCAACCCGATTTACAATGTATTTCTCCCGACTTTTTCTTATTCTTAAAATTTCTCACGATTTTTATGGAACTTGGCTTAATACTTTTTTATATGAACAAAAAAATGTGATTTTGGACGTCTGAAAGCAATTGAATTTTCTCTAGATTATATCTAAAACAAAACCTTGTGAATTAGATAACTTCTGCTTTGTGAGTGAGAGCATATACGTATCCAGAAACGTCGTTCTCCAGTTCTCCAAGTGGCATCGTGCTCCACTGTGTGTCATCTGGCATATATTAACCAATGTGGACAAAGCAAGCTGTTATTTGTATGTTCTTTAGTTACTTCGGTCATTTTGTCCTGAGTTGACGTCATTTTGTCTTGAGTACACGTGCCTTCGGAAAATAGTTTTAGAAATTATCATCTTTTCTTATGTCCTGCGAAAAAGGTGAAATACTCATGTACGTTTCAAAAATTGTACACAGTTGACTTTCCTTCCATTATTTCCTCAAGGAAATGTAATAAATTTGCAATGTGTACCGTCTGTTATTGCGATTTTTCGATTTTGCATGATGGAGGGGCGGATGTTCTCAAACATGTGCGTATACAAAAACACAAGGACAAAATCAGTTGTTTTGAAAAAAACAAAAAGTTTAATTTTTATTGGGAAGCAAAGAATCAAAAAGTTATTGATGCAGAATATCTGTTTTCTGCCTTTCTACTGGAGCACAACCTGCCACTGAATGCATCGGATCACGTCGCAGCTTTATTTAGAAAAATGTTTCCCGATAGTGAAATCCCTAAGAAATACTCAAGTGCAAGAACCAAAACAGGTGCATTTGTTAAAGAAATGGATTTGAAAAATAAATCTTCAGTTATTGATTGCATTAAAACAGCTCCGTTCTGCCTCTCTACGGATGGAAGCAATAATACCAATTCAAAACTATATCCAATTAGTGTTTCTTTTTTTAATCCACAGTCTTCAGAAAATGAGTGCAGTTTACTTTCTATCCCCACTTTAGAAGGACATTTGACAGGCTTTACTAGAGCACAGCTAATTATTAAAACTTTAAAAGAAAATGTAGTCCCTCTGGATAATTGCTTAGCACTTGGTGCCGATAATGCACCGGTATTGGTAGGCTTGAAGACTGGTGTTGCAGGCATCTTAGGAAAGGAAAATTCAGATTTGCAGATTATGACGTGCACCTGTCACCTCTTAAATTTAGCAGCTGAAAAAGGGGCAGCTTCTTTACCAATAAATGTGGATGAACACATTGTTGTTATTTACTATTATCTTGAAAGGAGTTCTAAAAGGAAGGAAAAATTGAAACATTTCCAACAGCTGCATAACAGCAGTTTACAATTAGAAAACTTAAAATCAGCTGGGATTGACACCCAGTGGAGTTTAATTGGAAAACTGAAAGATGCTGATGGAATTTTAAAATATAGTGAACTGTCTAAAATTATGTTGGCCATCTTGACAGTTTCCCATATTAATGCAGAGTGTGAGAGGATTTTCAGTGTTGTTGCGATAACAAGGACTAAATTTAGATCTAAAATTAGTGATGACACATTATAAAAACTTTTATTAGCAAAAGCAGGCCTACGTGGCAATTGCTATGAACAAAATTATGAAGTTTCTTTCTTAAAGAAAGCAAAATCTGCTACTGTTTATAACATTTGTACGAAAACTGATTAAAGTTTTTTTTTTCGTTTTCTTAAACGATGCAAGTAATAAAAATGTTTTTTTATGTGTAAGGTATTTTTGTGTTGCTTGCATTTAAGAATTAATTACTATTTAAAGTTAATTCATTATAAAAAACTATATTTTCATCATTTAAAAAGTCTTTTTAACATTGTGAAAAATCTCCCGATTTCTTAAAAAAATCTCCTGATTTTTGAGTGTCATAGGTTGGCAAGTATGTGACACACATACACACACACATATATATACAAATCATACCAAATCATCGGAAAATGCTCCAAGTAGAAGAGAAATTTTTGACATCCAAGTAAATGACATAATAAGCAAGTTGAACAGCCAACGCAGGAATGCAAAATGCTTACACCTGTAAAAATATACCATAGGTAAACTATCAAAAAAATTTTAATTAAATGAATTCGTAGAGGAATAAAAAGCATTTCATAACAAATAAATGACTATAAATTTTTCAATACCACGTAAGGAAGGCAGATCCAATTTAGATCACAAGGGCAAGCACATGCTTTTGAAAAGATTCAATTATTTCAGCAACTTCTGGGGAATAAAAATTTACCCTTGCAGTATTTCCTAGTGTAATGTAAATGGAAGAATAAATTGTTAATAACAGGATTGAATAAATACTACCATCCCCTCATGCAAAAAAAAAAAAAAAAAAAAAGGGCGGGGAAAGCTCACTTAAAAAAAATCATTCAGGCAATTAATCTCCATTGATGCAGACACAGATATGCATGAACAATTTCCATCCTTCGATAAAAAAATAAGCATATTTTATTTCGGAATTAATCTACAATGAAATTATAAATGTGAAATAATCGGTATAAAGAATAAATTATTTCTCACCTCTTGATTCCATCTGCTTGTTCAAAAACGCTAACTGATCGCAGTATGTAAACAAACGAACAATAGGGTTGCCGCAAACATCCCTCTGCTGACTAAAATGACCACATTTTCATTGAGACAAAGCGGGACAAATAGAATGAAATGTGAATTGTAACTTAGTTATGAAAGCAGACCAATAATTAAAAAAATATATTTTATTGTATACATTCATATACTTTTCTGTAAATATACAAAAATGTATTTATTATTAGCTATTGTTAACTATACAAATATTTGTAAAAAACTTTAATTTGAATATAAAGTTTTTTAATTAATTTAAAATTTTACTTTAAAAAAAATTATGATTTTTCTTTTATGGTCATATTTTTTATGACCATAAAAGAGACCATAAAAGTGAATACTTTGCAATAGATTTGGATCATTTATTAAAATATCATAAAATTTCTCATATCAATTGGTCAAATTATATTTTACACTTAATACAGATTTTCAAGTTTTAATGTTCAACTGCGTTTTTTCAATTGTCGATATTTTATTGATACTGTAAAAAACTCGTTCTGTTCCTGGAGGGGAAGGCGCTTGTTCTACAATTTTCAAAATATTTTCAAAAGGATTATTTTTCTGTTTAAAATGAAGGAATAACTCCGCCCATTTTTTGTTTGTTTTCGCGTTTGCAGACAACCAACATTTAATTTTTTCTTCAGTAACATATTTTTTTTTTACCAATGACACCTCATCAAAAAGATTATTTTCGCAAATATTATTTTTTGGAAAATGGTTACTAATATTATGTTACGTTTTTCTTTTCTGACACCAGTTGTTACGTTATTTTCTTCCTTCACGTTTGTACGGGGTTCGTAGATTTGGAGTGAATAACGACGACACTTGATGAAGTATCGAAACACACTTTATTTGCTAATATTAATATCAGGACAGCTCCAAAACACTTTTACAGTCGTCGAAGATATACTGTACACTCGCTGGAACAATCAGTGACATAGCCTTTACACTGTCGGGCAATAACGGTGGAGACAGCTTTACTGCAAAGCACCAGAGTACAGCTTCCCAACTCGGCTGTTCTCGGAACTCCATGTACTCTCGAGACTCTCCATGCTACAACTCGCGATGAACTCGACGACACATAGAGCATAGCTCCTGACTCTTCAGTTCAGTCGTTCCCGGAGCTTAACACACACTCTCGATGATGCACTAAGAGACTCTTCAATGCACTCGACGACCAACTTGGCGCTAGACTTGAGACACTCGCTCAATGACTATCAGCTCACTAGACGAGGTACACTACTAACTGACTGTGGACCAGCAGGCTTTATATAGCTTTTGGCTTGTGTTCGAGAATATTCTGGGCTAAACCGGTAAGAATTTGTTCCAGAAGGTTCTCCATCCTTCCGTGGTATATCGCCAATTTTGTCACCAAATGGGCGATTTCTTGCCAAATGTGGCAATCCTGCCTTCCCTTTCTATTTTATGCCAACCCTAAAACTGATTTGTGGGCAAGCCATCTTACTGCGCTTGTACATTTCATAGCACTGCCCTCTCCCAAGGACTGCACGTCCCGGGCAGTAGAACCCTTGGTCAGAAGCCAAATTCAATACAATAAAATCACTTTAAAACATATAGGTAACATAACTAAAGCAAAAAATATTTCACTATGTAAATAGTAGGCAGTAGAACCCTTGGTCAGAAGCCAAATTCAATACAATAAAATCGCTTTAAAACATATAGGTAACATAACTAAAGCAAAAAATATTTACACTATGTACAACTTACATACACAAATTAAACACATAACAATTTTAAAATATACAAATTAAAGGTTCTAAATGAATTTCAGTCTCAGTCTTTTCATTATTTATACCCAGGTCAAATACTTTTCCACTGCAGTTCTCAGATGCATTTCTGTTTTTCATGTCGCAGTCTGAAAATTCAGTCCTTTCAGACTTTTCATCCATTGGAAGATCTAAAACAGTTCGTTCACCACTCTGTGGTTTATTCGCATCATGTATATAATTCACCTCAGTATTTTTAGCAGATAGTACATGCTTATTTTCCTTCGTTTCCTGGGAACCAGCACAAAATTCTCCATCAGAGTCATGAAGGGAACTCAATTCTTCACAAACACGAGTATCCAGGTTTAGAATCAAGTCCTTGTCTGTACAATCAGCGCTATGAGACGCATGCATAATTTGTCAGGGGGCTGAATTTTCTTGCAATACTGGAGCACACTGCTTCAGCTGTACATCAGCTTTTTCAACCTCAGCATCACTTGAACTTTCAGATGGTTCAACACTTGCTGTCTGTGTTTTCATAACTTCACTATCAGTTTCGAAGAACTTAACAGTCGCATTTTCACTTTCTTCCACTTCAGGCACTTGAGAATCAAAAGCTTCTTTACTGTCTTTTATTTCTTCATGTTTTCGTTCCTTTTCATTAATCCCGTTAGATGCTTCATCCATCATTTCTTGATCTTTCTCAGGCAGTTTGTTAGTTACCTCCTTCATTTCTTCATCCCTTGATTCTTCAGAAGCCACATCTCTCATTTCCACATCGTCTTTTATGGCTCCACTTTCACCTGTTGGAGTTGCTCTCGCACTTTTTCTTGGCCGACATTTATTTTTTCTCGCCAGGTTTTCTTATCTTCCAGTCCCGCTTTCATCTCTTTCAGTGTGTCTTTGCGTCTCAGCTGTCATCTCTTTATATCCAGATTTTATCTCAGCATATCTGGCTTTTATCTCGACATATCCGGCTTTTAACTCTTTCAGTTCAGTTTTCATCTCTTCCTGTCCAGCTTTGATCTTGGCTAAGAAGTCCATCAAAGTCTTTGCTTCCTCCGCCATGGCTTTCCTCTGCAGGCGGATCACTGGCATTCACTCACAAATCCCACTTCTGACACCAGTTGTTGCATTTTTCTTTTCTGACACCAGTTGTTACATTATTTTCTTCCTTCACGTTCGTACGGGGTTCGTAGATTTAGAGTGAGTAACGATGACACTTGATGAAGTATCGAAACACATTTTATTTACCAATATTAATCAGGACAGCTCCAAAACACTTTTACAGTCATCAAAGATCTACTATACACTTGTTGGAACAATCAGCGACACAGCTTTTACACTGTTAGGTGATAACGGTGGAGACAGCTTCACTGCAAAGCACCAGAGTACAGCTTCCTGACTCTTCGATTGTTCTTGGAACTCCACGTACTCTCGAAACTCTTCACGCTACAACTCGCGATGCACTCGATGACACACAGAGCACAGCTCCTGACTCTTCGGTTCAGTCATTCCCAGAGCTTAACACTAATAAAATTCGAGGAAATAAGTTTAAATGAAAAAGCACGTAGAATTTAATATTCTGTACAAGGAAGTCATGTGGTGTGCACATCAGATTTTTTTAACTGTAGTGTAAATCCAGAAGTTTATCATGGCAGTTTTGAGAGCTGCTCCCAGCTGACAAAAAATGAATGATTCCAGTGCTTCTTACTACAAAATGAGTTTGCATGCAATACCTCTGAATAATCTTTATTACATAGTCAATGCACCATTCATTTAAGATCATAAAGTAACAGGGTTCGTACGATCCTTAAGAGTCCTTAAGTTTTTTGGACTTGATTTTTGGTCCTTAAAAGTCCTTAATTTTGGCCAAAATCGGTAGAAGGTCCTTAATTTTAATCATCTGAAATTTCTCTCTTTTTTTTTTTTTTTGTTTTGTTTTGTTTCGTTTTTTACTTTCGGTGATTCAACTGACTGATATGATTATCTTTTGAATGGGTTATAATTCATTCCTATTTCTAATATGAATTGTTTGATTTTCGAGTTTTATAGTAAAAGAAGTGCAGCATAAGTATTTCAAAATGATTTCATTTTTTCTAATGAAGAGCTCTTAAACAACTTTTGGCTTTTCGGGACGTGAATTCTTTTACTAAACGGCTCTGAATTCGGCGACTTATCAGCATTTTGGCGATTTTAAGATCAGTTTCTGTAGAAAAGTTTTAATTTCGAGATCTGAGAATTTATCGACAATTTTTTTAAAACATTGTAACATGGATAATTTTTATTAAAATAGTGGTAAAATATTGAAATTATGTTTAAAAAATAACATTAAAATAAAACGTTTTTAATTTTTGCTGTCATATTATAAAGTTCCATTTTGGCCACTTATTATATAATATTTTGAATCTGCAAAATAAGCAAGGTATAATGCTCTAAAGCACAATTAACGAAACAGTTTTAGCAAAAGCAAAATAGCTATGTAAATAATTTAAAATGTCTTTTTAAATATTTTCGTGGTAAGAGTTTTTCCCATGGAATTGTCTCAGAGTATTCAGAATTCTCAGAATATTCAGTTTTCTCTATAAAATTAATGTTACACCTTTTCCTTTTGATATTTTTGCTCAAAATATTTCTGGCTTTTTACTGTTACAAAATTTTTCTTTAGGATTTCAGACATTGCAGCTTAGAAAGTTTAGAAGTATTTGAAGGCATAATTTATAGATTCTAGAAAATTACAGAAAAATGTCTCCATGCTATTAACGCGTAACGAATGTATTTTGCAGAAAGTTTACGGTGTATTTCTTACTTTTTGGAGAAGGTCTGGAAAAACAAAGAAAACATAATGTTTGAATGCATTACTTCTGATACTAGAATCTTTTTCTTAACACGTTTATCTTCTCTTTACTTTCTATAATTTTCACTAGACACAAGCATAGAAAATATCAGAAATGCTTTTATTCTTATCAGAAGGACAGGCATTATAGAAAGAATTTTTTTTATTAAAGAAATTGAAAACTGACAATTTAAATGATTCATATTACAGTCAAAAGTCGTTAATTCGGACACCCATAATTCGGAATGATCTATAATCCGTACCTCAAAGCTAAAAACTTTCTGATCATGCGCCGCGTTGACACATGCACATACGCGTTTACGCATGCGCGTAAGACCTCTTACGACTGCGCATTTGCGTGTGCGCAAGCGCAGAATACGTTTTCGCGTGCGCATTCTATGTATAACGGACGGTATAAGCTAAAATTATCTAATTATCTATTTCAGTTAATGTTGATGATTGCGTTGTTCCTTAATTTTAGAATTGGATCCGGCTTATTATTTTTTGCAGACTGTAAGAGCAATACTATAAAAGTAAACTTGAACTTTCGATTATGTCAAATAGAGTTTCCGATTCTGGAGCTCCCAAAGGATCGTATAAAACGAAAGTATGTTTCGATGTCCATCAAACAAAAAGTGGAATTGCTGCAAAAAATGGATAATGACATGAAGAATGTGACTGAGAGGTTAGTTAAAACGAAAAAATTTCGATTGACAAGTTAGTCGGTATTCTTGGCACAGCAATTAACGGGACTTGAACATCGGAACTTTGTAACTGAACAAAAAATTATGTCTGTTTGTAGAATTAAAGAGAAAGTATTATCACATAAAACGAAGCAATTTAAACAACTTACATTGAAAGAAATGTTTAATAAAGTAAACAAATAAATATTAAGCTTTTTTTTTGTAAATTTTGATACCCTTTAGATCATAATTGTTCTTTATTTCATAAATTACGGTTTCATATTTTTAATTTTAGAATTTCTGCATGCCATCTTACGCGATTTAAACTGATGTTCTATAATTCGGAAAAATCGATAATCCGGAATCGCCAAAGTCCCGACGAGTCCGGATTAACAACTTTTGACTGTATATGTCTGATGCATATACACAGGGCTGGGCATTTTCCCACCTGATGCAATCTCTGCAGATCCTAAATTCTGCTGCCTATTGCCTTTCTAAATTCTGCTTCCAGTGCCTGCACTAAATTCTAAAAGTTTTGCCATTTCTAGATTTTGTTGCTTGGTGTATCACTTAATTCTAAAAATTCTGCCACACCGTCTCTGTAACCAGCCCTTACCATATATATTTCATATTGCTTCTGAATGTTCATATTACTAAAGAAATAAAATTAGCAGCTTTTTATATGCTTTCTAAATTTAGTGTTTTTAGAGTAATAGAAATCTTTAAATTCTAAAATGAAAAGGAAACATGCTGAAGAAAGATTCTTCAAAGATATGTACTGCTATTAGTATGTACAGTTATTATTATGTAAATTAATCAGTTGTTTGTAATTTCAGCCTTTACTATAATTTCCCATTTCCGTTTTCTCACCAGAATGCAAATTGCTTAGATAGTTTTTAAACTGAGGTGTATGGAGTGCAAGACAGAGTGTGTTTCTGATCTCCACATACTCGCTGCATTAGTTCCTCTCAGCTCTGATAATTTGTAATTATTCGTCTTTGCATTATCGCTTCTGACATTTGAATTTGTTATGAAGATTGGGTTACTGAGCCAGCTTAAATTAAATTTAAATTCTATAATATTTGATCACCAAGTCTACATTTTTAGTTTGAATTTGACGCTTCTTGTTTAATTGTAATTGATTTTGTTAGCATCAGAACATGCCTTTATGTTGTAAGTCCTTTTTAAATAAGATGCTTATTTAAACCTTTGTAGTTACTTTAACACAGAGCGATAATTTGCTTCACATCTGTTTGGGATTTTCGACTATTTAACTTTTATCAGATCAAGTAAACCCTCATAATGTGGATTGTGACCTCATAATGTACATTGTGGATAGACTAATTAATTAGGAGGTAAAGCACACAGAAACTAGTGAGAACACTGGTTTGCATATTTTAAACAAATTTCTAATTGTTAGAAAAGATGCTTAAAGAGAAGGAAATTGATATAAATTAGCCAGAATGTCTGCAAAGGCTTCAAGTTAAAAAGATGCATAAATATTTTGTTGAGTACTGTTGCTACACATGTTTTGTAGCTTTTAATGTGTAATTATTCTAGTACCATTTAAGACTAAGTGTGTGTATGTGTTTGTTGCAAAGCCTTGAGGGCTATCTGCCTAAGGAGAGAAATGTCTTCGTGGAGGACTTTCTAAGGAAAACTGGCTCATATACAAGTTACACATGGGGAAAACCACGAAAACGCCCATGCAGCCAGCCCGTTCATGGGATTCGAACCTCGGACCGAACTACCAGTGTTCAGCTACTTTACCGCTCAGCCGCTGGTGGGCCAGTATCGTTTAAGAATCAATGTCGTAAATTACATATATTTTAAACTGTGACATGTTAATAGACTGTGATTTTAACAGTGCCTTTTTAACAAATATTTTTAAAAGATAAATTTAATAGTGGCCATGTAAATCTATAATGAGTTAGGGTATCTAACTACTTAATTTAATTATTTATAACTAACTGCTTACCCTTAAAAATTATCTGCGTAATAAAGCGAATTATTACCTGTCATTAATCCTTACTGTGGTCACAAGACAAAACACAAAAATGTAAAAATTAATGTAAAACTTATTCTTCGCATCTAGTGACATTTAAAATAATACAAAGCAACTGATCACTTCTGGTGCTTTATTGGCTTATTGAAACCTTAATGTATATTAACTGGGTTTTAACCTCTGGAACTCTATGCGAAGCTACGACACTAACTGCATCAGGCAGAGCCCAACTAATTTTCAAAACCTGCCAGCCGTGCCTACATCAGGCCTTTCAGGTTTGTTCTGATCAGCAGGTTTCTCTCTAGACAAGCAGCAGCGGTGACAACAGCCAGTCTTTTGTTACAAATCATGCTGATTATGATTTTACTTCTCATTTTAACCTATGCTGCTTGGCATAAAATCTACCTACTATTTACTAAACCTCTAGACTGAGCAAGTATGTGGCAAAATGAGACATAAAAGAAAAAATCAACATAAAGCTAACTATTAATTTAGAAGTCAAACAACAATCTTAATAAATCTAACTGTTAGTAAAACGTAAATAAAATGTCACTTATCTTCTTTCTAATATGCCCAACTATTATAAGTGTAAAATATTTAATGCTACTTGATAAATTTCATAAAGTTTTATTTTATTCTATAACTTATTAATAATTATGTTAATTAAGTTATGTTTAATAGTAATGCAGCCTACTTTTGTTTCTTGGACGGTATTACAAAAGTGAAGTTCATGCACAGATAGTATTTTTAATTGAATTTGTTCAGTTCCCATTTGCTCGTAGGTCCTTAATTTTTTTCATTAATGGTCCTTAAAAGTCCTTAAAAGTACTTAATTTCCATGTGCAGAAAAGTGTACATACCCTGAGTAAGCAAAAATTTATGGCTATCGCATTCTCCAAAATTAACTTTTTATGAGTTTTATATTTGGAATATCTGAAAGTTTTATATTTGAGAATATTTGAAAGTCTGTCTAAAATATTTCTCAAGTGATTAATCAACAAAAAGAGAACATTCATGAATGCACTGGGATATCTGACACTGATGTTTTAAATTAGTTTAGCCGAAAGGATATTTCAAGTACAAAAATGTGTCCCAAACATCCTCTGCTGAATGCTGCATTGACTATGTAATAAGGAGGGCATTTTAAGAACCTCGTGTAATATTGTTCGCACTTTTTATTTATAAAATAAATAATGGTTTATGATAGTTGCTTCGTTGTTTGTTTGGGTTTTGTTCACCATAGTACTATAGACAACTACTTGTAATAGATTATTACCAGAGGTCACCTTTCCATGCAGATTAAGTGGGCCAGTTGTATGTGAAATACTCCATGCATGAAAATAATTCTAACACAATTTCCAATACAATACATCTTGTCAGCTGTCAGGAGTGAAAATTGTAGTTAGTATTACAGAAGGTGAGAACATAAACTGGAAGCTACATGTAAAAACTGATATTGCTGATTATATGTATGTGGCAAGCAAAATGTAATGTCACCAATTTTTATGAACACTAATGGGGACGAAAGAAATCAATTTTTAAATCATTGATAACGAGCATAATGCATATAAGTATCTTGTTTTTTATTGAGTAAATCTTCTTTTGAAGGTAAAGGTTACCAAACTTTAATATAATCTTCTTGTTTAATTTGTCTTACTATATACATACTCTAGGATCACCATTTTTCTTTTTTACTACTACTGGTTTACACTAAAATATTTGGATGAACAAGTTCAATTATGTCATCAGCTAAACAAGTTTGTATTTGTTTATCTGCAGTGTCTGTTTTGACAAAAGGTTAATTGTCTGTGTTTTATCTTTCACTGAAGTAGTTAATTTAGTATTCATATGGTTTTAAGAGGTTTGTAATCAGAGATAAGATTTTCAATAATCGTAACTTCTTCTTTTGTAGCATAAGGACTTATTTTTAATTTGAATTTTTTATTGAGAAAAATATTATATAGATATGCACATCTTCCCAATCATTATATTTGACAAGTTTAGAAATATGAACACCATCTTTATGCTAACTTTATGTTAATTAAATCCATACCAATTATACCACTGTCAACAACAGAAATGTTAGTTATAAATACTTCATCTTATATTACAGACAGAATCAACCTGGTTCCTATTGCTCACTAGTGGGCGATTTAAATTCACAGTAGGTAGTAAAGGTTTTTGTCCAGTAACGGAGATCAAGGAAGATCAAAACATGCTAAAAATACTTGGATGTATACATACATTCATATACATGCGGAAAAGTTTAGTTCTCTACTTAACCATTTCTCCATGCACAGTGCTATCCCGTCATTCTGTGACTATAGTGCTCATTATGAGGTTATCACATCTTACAATATGTGAAGGTAGGAAAAATTTTTCCATGAAATGAGCCATATTTATGATTTCTTACAATTAAAAGAGTTCCTAGCTGAAACAGTTTCACTGGAATGATGTCCCAGGTAGCCACACTTTCTATCTTTTATAACTATATGTAAAATTATAAACAAATGCATAAATTTAACTATATATTTTTTACTATACCTCCACTCAAAAACATTTCTTCGTATTTGTGCTAAATTAAGGTACTGTGGACCCGGTGGGTGGTAAGGAAATTTTACTTCTTTGAAGTAGGCGGTAGGCATGAAAAGATTTACTACCCCATCTGTTAGAATGTCACTTGTAAAATAATGCACTGGCTTAGTTTTGTGATTATTAAAAAAGTCAACATGTTATAAAATGCACTTAAAATGATTTCCTGTTTGTTTATGAACGTCTTTACTAATAATTATAGCTTCAATTCTAGTATCAGTGACAGTCATAAGTGATATTGTATCATTAATTTAAATTACCTTATGCATTAAATTTGATTATTGAAAGTTAAAATTAGATTATTAAAAGTTAGGTGCATTAAATTTGATTGGTGTTACAATTTTTTCCCCTTTCTCTTTTTCACCCTTTCTTCTGTGTTTATTTCCTCAGCATTTGGTTTCTGAGATTTTTATCACACAAGAGAGATTTAGGACCAGAATTCCTGCAAGATTAATTTTTAGGTTCACAGTGTTTGTCGGGACAAAATTCAGATGAATGATGATCAAATTCATTTCAGTTATAACATTTTAATTTTGTTGAAAACATTTTCTAGCATGTTGTGGTGACGGGTGGCAGGTAACACATCTGACTCCGTATTATGATTAGTACATTTGCAAGGTTTTGTAATACTTACTGCATTATTGAACTCAACATATTTATTACAATTACGAGAAGCTTTTTACATACATACATTTTTACATTCATGGATAGCGTAGAATAATTATTGTAGTGAAGTATAGTCCTTGTGGCACGAGGAACCTGCCAACAAGGGTCTCTCTAGCTGAAAGTTCAAGAGCATTCTGGGTCTCTCTAGTCAAGAGTTCAAGAGCATTTTGACATGTTGTTCTGATGGAAAATATCTTCAGACTGAATTAATCACACCTCCTTAATTTTTCAGTAGTATTTTACATCCTCTGATTCACTATATTTTGAATGATATCAGAGGAAAAACAAGATCATTGGTTTGTGAGCTCTCCTGGAGTTGAGAGACTTTGACGACAGACACAGTGCAGAACACTAAAATCTCTTGACACTGGTTCTTAAGTTATGTCTCTTGTACTGTCAACTAGAACAAATTATTGCATCTGTGATGTCAGAGACATGTTGTGTGACTCATAAAAGCTTAAAAACAGTGACTTGCAGAGACTGCACACATGATTTTCTGATCTCTGTGTGGTCCGCTGCAAAGTAAAGCTAAAAATGTTAATTCTTGACATTCAGTCTCACATTTTATAGAAGACAGACTATCAGAAACTTTAACATCACTTTTTGAGTTTGTGTTTCACTTAAAATAAAATTTAAAACTAGATTTTCTGGCAATATTTTTAATACAATCCAAATCAATGGACCATATGATTTTAAATCCTCTTGCACTGAATCTAAATTTCATGTAGCAATATCTAGCTTATCGGATAATTTTCTTATAATTGAAGCATTTGAAAAAGTTCTAATATTTTTTCAGTTTAAAAAAATCTAACTTATGAAAGAGTCAGTGATATCTTTATGACCATAAGGATCTTTAAGTAACTTGCAGTTCTCATAATTTTTGCTGTTTAACTGAAAGCCAGAAACTACATTTAATACTATTTCAGTTAAATAAGTTTTTGAATAAGCAAATTTTTCATTTTCTTAGGTGAGTGATTTTGATTGAATACAGATGAATTCCAAAATTCTTTCTGTATATTGGGTCTCCTGAATATGGTTTGATTAACTGAAAAGTTTAGTTGAAGGTAGTAAATTTGTCATTCAAGATACTAAACATAATTTTTTTTCAGACGTCAAGTTGCCAAAATTTTCTTTCTCTTTCAATAAACATTTAAGTTTGTTTCTGTACCTGATACAGTAATCATTGCTGATGGATACTTTATCCTGAATTAAGTTTATATCATTTAAATTTTCAATTTGTCTACTTAAGGAATTAATTTATTAATTTTTTCAACTAAAATTTTTAGATTCTCTTTAAGTCTAAGTCATCATGTTACGTTTTCAACTGTAAATGTAATATCAGTTTTAGGAATAAGTTTGATAGTATTTCTTCACTCAGCAGTTTGTTTTCATTTTAATTTCTCAAAATTTTCCATAGACATCATGAACTTGAAGAAGGTTTCACCTTAAGTAAATTAAAAAACGAAGTAAGACAGATATAGAAGGTATAAAAATAAAGCACTTACTTTTAAACTTCATGAAATTACTTTAAAGCTTTTAATCATTATTTCCATGAAGTTTTGATTTTATTTGCATAAATATATTACACAAAGAATATTTTTCCATGTTCTGAAAACTTGCATATACCAATTCTATTCCTGTTAATAAACATAAATCATGTGAAGTTTTCTTAATCAAAACATGTTCCATCAAATCGCTGCACAACAACATGAAAATGTGAATAATCCATCACTGTTATAATAGTGTAACACTTTAAGCACAGTCTGTAGAAATCGGAGTGTTGCCAGGAAAGGCAGGAGCTTTAAATTCTGAGAGTATTAGCTGTGGTTAATGTTAGTGCATTTAAGAAAATCATACCATGATTAACATGAAGCACCCATTTAAGCAATGCGAGCAAATTTATTTGCACGTATGAAAGAATTTTTTAAAAAAAGAATGAGAAGGAGAATATTTTACATTATTCCACGGCAACTTTGTCATCATCTCTCTAGGTGGTGCTTTGCAGTTAGAGTTGCATGGCCATTTCATATGCAAATAACAGAATATTGCAAAATGAACAGCTGTAAACAGGTTAAGGAGAACATAGAGATAAGGCAAATTTTCAAGGAAAAACATTGCAGATTAGTGCTGTCACTCACAGAGCAAACTCTAAAGTACAATTCTGAATTAATAGTTCACTCAGCTAACTCTTTGAACCAAACTGACTACAAAGCTCAATCTATCTGTATATATTGTAGAGACATTAGGTTATTTGGAAGCAGGTGTCATGAAAAAAGAGCATTGCCCTCTCCGGGATTCGAACCACTGACCTCTTGAATACGCGTCGAGTGTGCTGACCACTACACCACAAAGGTATGATAAGAAGGCAGGAGAAATTACCTTATATATTCCCTCTTTTTTAAAGGGCAACTGTTTACTTTGTTTACTTTTTAAAGGGCAACTAAGTTTCCAAAAAATTGCGTTTTGCAGAAACTTTCAGAAAGTCGCCAAGTTGACAAAAAATCAACAAACAATTATAGCTAAAGGCCTATCAGGTGTGTTTATACTTGTATCTCAGCTAAAAATTGCGATATTTTTCCTATACAATCTACATTTATATTTTAACATTGAATTACAAGATCTATAATTTTGTACAAAAAGTAAATACTTATGATCACAATACAAAGGTGGGCACAGATGCGACAACCCCCCCCCAAAAAAAAGACTGGAATGAGTAAACATAGCAAAATACATACCATTATACACAAAAACCAAAGTGAGATAAAATATTTGCAAGAACATGCATTTTACCCATGTTTCCTATTTGTGTAACATTATTGTATATTACATATCTATATTTCTCTATAAAAATTTTTATTATTCTACATCAGGGGTTCTCAACCTTCTTTTTGCCCCATGCACCCCTTCAACACTTCTAGACGTTCATTCCCCCTCCTTTCCAAAACTTGAAAAATATGTATCCATTTATTTAAATTTAGATTATTTTCTAGTATTTTCTAATTATTAAACTACAAGAAGTATTGAAAATGTTGATAAATGCTAAAGCTTGAATAAAAGTATTTTTTATATTCATAAATTGAAGCTAAATACTGAATAGCTAATAAAAGGTTGACTGGATTCCTCTCCTGATATTATGAAATTCTCCCTTTCCCCAAGGGGGAATTCCCACCTGGTTGAGAGCTCCTGCTCTATATGTTTAACATATATTTTGCTATTAAAATTTAAAATGAAGAAATAATAATTCTGCTGTGTATTTTTTAAATTTATTTTCATTTATTCATCCCTTTTTAATAATAAGTAATATTTTTTTATATGATCTGAAATCTTCAAAACTTTAAAATATGCATAACTTCTTGTCCTGACTTTTGGTCTTGTTTTGAATTAAATTATAAGTGTTTTAAAGTTTGAATTAATTCTGAAATTTGAATTTGTATTGCAGGGAAAATATGCCGAGCCATTTCAAAGTGAAAGAATATTGCCCTCTAGTTTTTCGAAATATTAGAGAAAGGTTTGGAATAAATGAAACTGACTACATTGTAAGTAGGAAGAACATTTTAGAAACACTTCTGTGTACATTTTTAATGGTTAAATTTCCTGACTACATATTAGGGGTGATTGTGGTCTAGGTATTAGCAAGAATTCTGAATTTTTAACTTTTTCAGATCTGGAATTTGCAAATTTGTGATACAGTACAAAGTCCGTAATCTGGACTCGTCGGGACTTGGGCGATTCCAGATTAGGGGTTTTTCCGGATTATAGATCATCAATTTAAATCTGGTAAGATGGCATGCAGAAATTATAAAATTAAAAATATGAAACCGTAATTTATGAAATAAAGAGCAATTATGATCTAAATGGTATCAAATTTTACAAAAAAAAAAAAAAAAAGCTTAATATTTTTTGTTTACTTTTTTAAACATTTCTTTTAACGTGCATGTGCGTAGAGCATACATTACGCACATGCATAATGTATGCGCGTGCATTCTTTAAGTGCATGCGTAAAACATACAAAAAAAAAAAAAATTGTGGCCTTTGAGGTCCAGATTATAGATCATTCCGTATAATGGACACCTGGATTATCGTCTTTATACTGTATATATAATCTCTATAATCAGAAATTTGTAAAACCCAAATCATTTTCAAATTTAGTTTTAGAACAAATATATCATTCTGAGATTATAAGAATCTTATAAGATCGTATAGAGATCACATGGTATAGTCTAAGAGTGTTTATTTATATGGATTTCAGTGACAGGTCAAACATCATATTTGAGTAAACTAAGTTTGCCATATGTAAAGTTACTTTTGTAATGTGTCATACACAGAAATAGAAAAGGTAATTGTAAAGTTTTTGGCTGAAGTGTTCAGACTAAAAGAAAACAGCAAACAGAAATATCCAATTTTGAAAAAAAACTGATTAAATTTGTTTGAAATTTGTCTGTGGACTCAATGTTGAATTTAAGTATATCAGTCCTGTTATATCAGAATGAAGACTTTCCTTGAACAGCACAGACTGAAATTATGTTATTTATTCTCATAGCACAAAACTATATATGAAGCTTTTCGGTCTGATGAATCCATTGATAAAATTTTAGGTATAATGTATTGCATAATTGGACAGCTTGCCAAACTTTTTCATATTTAAGGGATCATCTCTTCTTTCTAACATTTCATCTGCAACATTTGTTGATACATACTGCAAGTTCTAAAACAAAGAAAAGTATAAACACAGTAGTTTCCTCAAAGTATCTCCATCTCCTTGCCCCCAAAAAGGAAGCTTAACTTAGCAACTATTTAAAAAATTGTTGAGAAATCAAATAGGTGGGATTTGTGTGAATTGATGCTTTGAAACATAAATTAATTCTTAATAAATTAAACAAAATGATTTTTGCTTCGCTAGCAAAATAGTTTGAAAATATGTGTTTGTGCATTTATGCAAGTGCTTCATAACAATATTCAGAATTATTTGATATTTTGTAAGATTTTTAGCGCATGGTTTGCATTTTCGGGATTTTTGAAATGGGTTGCAGCCACCCCTGACATATGCATAGTTTCTGAATTTATTGAGCTGTGTCCTTTAAATTATACAAATTTGTTTATTAAAAATCTGAAATAATTGTTCACAATCTTGACTTTAAGGATTTCGATCAAATCCCATTGCTTATTAATATATGAGTGGGTAACATTGCTGGAAATTCATCTTCTTAAATCTGAAGCAATTAATTATTATGAATTTGCAGTTGTAACACCAATTTGTTCAAGATCAGGCATGTCTTCAGATGAATTACTGAGTTAACTAATAATTAACTGTAACTAATAACTGTAAAATTGGGTTAATTATTTTAAAATTTAATTTAATCTGGATAAATTGATTAAACAGAAGAAGGATGAGGAATTAGTGACAGAATGTAAAAATAAAAAGAATGAGAATGAAATGACTCCAAGTATGTGTGTCATGGAATCTACTCAACAGTCCACAAATGTCATTTTTTATGAGTTTGGATTTTTGGCAGTACTGAGCATAAAAGATTCAAATTGATAGTGTTATGTTATTTTCTTCCTCTTAATGTCCGTACGGATTTAGAGTGAATAATGATGGTCGTTCTCGGAACTTTACGTGCTCTCGAGACTCTCCGCACTATAAATCGTGATGCACTCGACGATACACTAGAGTGCAGCTCTCGGCTCCTCAGTTCAGTTGTTCCTGGAGCTCAATACACTGTCTCAATGATGCACTAACCGCGATACACTAAGAGACTCTTTCAGTGCACTCAACGACCAACTCGCCACTCACTGACTGTCTATCAACTTGATGGACTGTCACTAACTAACTGACTCGATACTAACTAGCTCTCCACGTACCAGCAGAGTTTATATAACTTTTGGCTTGTGTTCAAGAACATTCTGGCGTAAACCAGTAAGAATTCGTTCCAGAAGTTTCTCCATCCGTCTATGACATATCGCCAATTTTGTAGGCAAATGTGGCAACCCTAAACCTGCTTTGCGGGAAAGCTATCTTACCATACCTGTACATTTCATAGCAATAGACTTTCTGATTATCCTCACTGTCCACCAAATGTTATGAGCTTATTGATGATTTTGTGAGCATTTATGAACTGGTTGGCAACTAATATTTCACTAAGCTAATTTGCAGAAGGCAGTAATTATTTTCAAACTGGTGGCACAACTAGAATTATGTACAAGAGCAATCAATGAATAAAATTAAGTAGAATTAAATAGATTAAGCAACAAACAACAGTAATAAAGCACTATTTTTTCCCCATGTTCACAGTGATCTGTTTTCATTTAAATAACATCAGAGCATTGTACAAACTGCTCTCTTTACAACATCCATTTTGTGCACCTATCAAAACAGACATATGCTATGTGCATACTTGGGTTGCCTTATAAATACTTTTTGGTGACATTGTGGGTTGCCTAATACTACTTCGCTTCATGAATACTTTGTTGTGAATTTTTGGTGAGGGGTGTCGATTATCAGAAAGTAGTGAGATTTCTTTTAGTGTAATAAGATATATATGTTTATTTTTATTTCTACTACGAATAAATTTGTGCTATTAACTAAACTGTAATTAAGTTTATTAAGTTGTAAATTAAACTATAAGTTAACAAGATAATGTCTCCCACTAATATCTCAAATCTTTAATGAGTGAATAATGATGGTCGTTCTCGGAACTTTACGTGCTCTCGAGACTCTCCGCACTATAAATCGCGATGCACTCGACGATACACTAGAGTGCAGCTCTCGGCTCCTCAGTTCAGTTGTTCCTGGAGCTCAATACACTGTCTCAATGATGCACTAACCGCGATACACTAAGAGACTCTTTCAGTGCACTCAAAGACCAACTCTCCACTCACTGACTGTCTATCAACTTGATGGACTGTCACTAACTAACTGACTCGATACTAACTAGCTCTCCACGTACCAGCAGAGTTTATATAACTTTTGGCTTGTGTTCAAGAACATTCTGGCCTAAACCAGTAAGAATTCGTTCCAGAAGGTTCTCCATCCGTCTATGACATATCGCCAATTTTGTAGGCAAATGTGGCAACCCTAAACCAGAGTAAATTAAATGAGTAAATTAAAACCAATAAATAATAAATAAAAATGGATGTAATTATCATACAGTCAAAAGTCGTTAATCCGGACTCGTCGGGACTTCGGCGATTCCGGATTATTGATTTTTCCGGATTATAGATCATCAGTTTAAATCTCGTAAGATGGCATGCAGAAATTCTAAAATTAAAAATATGAAACCGTAATTTATGAAATAAAGAACAAATATGATCTAAAGGGTATCAAAATTCACAAAAAATAAATAAATAAATAAATAAATAAATAAATAAAAATAAGCTTGATAATTATTTGTTTACTTTATTAAACATTTCTTTCAATGTTAGTTGTTTAAGTTGCTTCATTTTATGTGATAATACTTTCTCTTTAATTCTATAAACAGACATAATTTCTTGTTCAAAGTTCCGCTGTTCAAGTCCCGTTAATTGCCGTGCCGAGAATACCGACTAACTTGTCAATCGAAATTTTTTCATTTTCACTAACCTCTCTGTCACATTCTTCATGTCTTTATCCATTTTTTGCAGCAATTCCACTTTTTGTTTGATGGACATCGAAACATACTTTCGTTTTGTACGATCCTTTGGGAGCTCCAGAATCGGAAATTCTATTTGACATAATCGAAAGTTCAAGTGTACTTTTATAATATTGCTCTTACAGTCTGCAAAAAATAATAAGCCGGATGCAATTCGAAGATTAAGGAACAATGCAATCATCAACATTAACTGAAATAGATAATTAGATAATTTTAGCATATACCGTCCGTTATACATAAAACGCGTGTGCGAAAACGAATTCCGTGCTTGCGCACATGCATATGTGCAGTCGTAAAAGGTCTTACGCGCACGCGTAAACGCCTATGCGCATGTGTCAACGCAGCGCAAGCGCAGAAAGTTTTTAGCTTTGAGGTCCGGATTATGGGTGTCCGAATTAACGACTTTTGACTGTTTTTAATACCTTGTTCAGGATTAATATTAAATAATTTCAAATTATCTCTTTGTAAATCTCTACATTTAGAGCTCTCACTTTGTGTTCATAAAACATACATGGAAAACACATCATAAAATTTGCAAGTCTATTCCATTTAGAATTCTGGTGTTCTGATTTCTTTTGTTTTGTGCATTATCTCTTGAAAAATCGAAACAAAAAATAAACATTGTATATGAGTTGTAACTCAGTATTTTGTATCTATTCAACTGAAGATTTCTTATAATATAAGAACTGTTTACTATGATACCTTTTATATTTTAAAATTAGACATGAGTAAATTTGCAGTTGTAACATATTATTTTGAAATTGCATTTATATTGAGGTAATAGAAGTTATATTGAATAACAGAATAAAACAGATAGATAATAGATAGTCTAATAGAAGGTACACTTAATGCAATATTTTTGGTTTAAATGCTTGTTTATTTTTCTGTTAATAGAATTCTTTGACCAAATCTCAACCAGTACCTGCTGATGCCAAGTACAGAAATAATACCAAGTTGTATGAATCATACGACAAACTGTTTGTCATTAAAGTGTTGCAGAGTGAAGAAGTTGAATTCATGCATACCTTGCTCAAGCAATACCATCCTGTAAGACTTGCTTTTCATCAAAAATTCATCATCAAAAATTCAACTATGGATAAATGTAGTTATATAATTTATAGCATTTAATTTTAATATTAAGAAGCTAAGTTTAAAAAAAAACCTTAGCATTGCATTTGCTTTACCATGCATTCTTGACTACTAATTAAGAAGGATTCTAGTCACATATCATTCATAAAATAACCTCAGAATTCTTTCTTTCCTTACTTTTGCCTAAAACCTAAATTTCTTGACTGAACATAGATATTATAATTTTTCTATTTGATTCTTCAGTGTGTCTGTATTTAATTATGGCAATGCACACTAGGGCTATCTGCCTAAGGGGAGGGATGCCTTTCGTGGAGGACTTTCTAAGGGAAAATGGCTCGTATACACGTTACACATGGGGAAAACCACGAAAACGCCCATGCAGCCAGCCCGTTCGCGGGATTCGAACCTCGGACCGAACTACCAGTGTTCAGCGACTTTACCGCTCGGCTGCTGGTGGGCTCATTTGATTCTTCAGAGAGCATTATTATTTTGTAAGGTTATGCCAAATTGGGATTTTGGAATTCTCTGGATTTTATGTAATAGTTTAAATTTAGCAGGATAACATAAAGAAATTATAAAATTGAAAATATGAAATAGTTGTATATGAAACAATAAGTCATTTATGATAGAAAAATTTTAACCCTCTCAGCGTTACGCCCGGAAAATTCCGCATAGAAGGCTGCCTTCTATATTCATTATACATGAAAGTTTCTGCTAGTTTTTAATGTATCTGATTTCGGTTTGATGTATATTGGAAGAAAAGGAATTAAGGTACAAAATGAGAGAGTCATTTCTTAATTAAAATCAAGAAAATACCACTTATTCATGACATTTTGAGGAACTTGGAAATTTCAGGGCTAAACCCGTAACGCTTGGAGGGTTAAAAATACTGAATATTTATTTATTTGCTTTATTAATTTTTTTTTTTTTTTTTTTTTTTTTTTTTTTGCTGAGTAAGTTGTTTAAGTTACTTTACTTAACTTCTTGTTCATTTACAAAGTTGATTGAGTCACTTACAAAGCCAAATTGAGAATCCCCACTAAATTTTCAATAACAATTTTTTCATTCTCAGCAAGCTCTTTGTCACTGTCTTTACTATTAGTAGCAATATTTCCTGCATTTAAAACCATACTACATATCTCGAGTCTCATTTTAGTATAGTGTAATGCTAATGTGTGCTATGCACTATTGTTGATGTATCACTAATTATTATAAAAGATCAACTGCATGATATGAAATTCGTTCTGCAGAAGGACAATGTAATACTTAAAGGAGGAGAAAAATATAGTAGTAAAAAAATGAATAAGACACATTCAATACAGAATAGCATTAAAAAGGCTTTATTGAAGCTTTATAACTATCTGGCCAAGAGGTAGAACAACAAATCAAAGAGCCTTAGTAAAGGATATGACCTTCCCTAACCTCTCAGCAATGGTTGCATTGCACCTTCTGTCAAAACTCAACACCAGATTATTTACCAGTTCTTGGGAGGTAAGAGGAATCTGTTTCAGTTGTCTCATGTTTTCCAGAAGGTAATATTGTGCGATCAGGTGCCTCCGTAAAGCACCCCACAAATGTTCAATGGGATTCCAATCAGTGGAGCATGTAGGCCAATCCATTCTGAATTGTTTTTAGTAAAATTCAGTTTATCTGTTTCAAAAGTAACTTCAGAATATTGTTTTAAAATTTCATAAGGGCCTGGAAAAGGGGGAGAAAGTTTTCTATTATTAGGATATTGAAATTCCTTATGCATTGCCAAATCACCGGGTTTAAAATTACTTGCTTTAGAATGGGTGTCATATCTTTCTTTTGTTGCATTATGATAATCATCAGACTACGTAGCTAGGTACATTCGTAGCTACTTCAATTGCTGGGTACAAATCTTAATTTCGATCAAAGGATCATATGGTAATTTTCATACATTAAACAAGATGGTGGGAATATTGTTACAGAATGTGGCTATTATTGTATTTTTCAGTAACATTAAGTAACAATTTTATCCATGCTGTATTGCCTTGATAAGAATTTAATATACATTTTAATGTAGTTATAATGGTTTGACTAAGTCTTTCTACATTATTTTTTGTCTGTTAGCAGTAGCTAATGATTGTGTAACATTATAGTTTCTCAAATGCTTAAACTTTGAAGAAGTAAAGGTAGCATTTCTATCACTTAAAATTTAGTTTAGGACCTGAATATGAGAAATTTGCCTTAAACAGTTAATATAAGAATCAGTAGTTACACATTTAGAAGCAAATGTCCATATGTAACAAGTAATATGATCTATAATAATGTGAATATGCTTTTGGGTAGAATTATAATAATTTAAACTGCCACAGTATCAGTAGAACAGTTCAAAAGGTTTACTTACAGATGATAATGCTTGCATTAAACCAAAATTTCTTTTGTTTATTTTTCTTTTTAAACTGACATTTCTAATATCCTGTACTATTTATGCCCAATAATACTGAGGAGACAACAAATTTAGCATTCAGGATACACCAGTATGACGAAATTCAGCCTGAGCTTTTTCAAATAATTTAGCATGTAGAGATATTAGGAATGCAATTTTATAATAATCCTTGTTTCTTTGTAGTTAATGCATCATTAATTTTCTTATGCTTAGGGTTAGAGACATTATCTAAATTCTGATAATCTTTAATTTCTTCTAATAAGCATAAATTAGTTTGCACACACAAATGTTGACAAACAAAATTTCTTGTTAACATGTCAACTTCAACATTAGTAGAATCTTTCTCATATTTTATATCAAAATCATATGTAACAAGTAACATGTAATTTTTAAGATCATCAAAATAGTCTTATGCTCTTAAGCAGGATCTAGGGCAGTAGGATCAGTATGTACAGTAAAATGGTTACCATACAAATAGTAATAATATTTATTTATAGCATCTACAATGGTTAAACATTCTAATTCAATAATTGTATATTTTTCTCGTTTAAGTCTTTAATTTTCGAGAAGTGAAAGCTATAGGGTGTAAATTACCATCTTGTTTCCAAACTGCTCCAACAGCTCATTTAGATGTATCTAGAATTATAAGACAGTGGTATTTTGTGTATCTGAAAATTAAGGCACCTTTTAAATTCTGAAAGGCTGTTTGGCATTCAGTTGTCGATTTATATATAGTATCTTTTTTGAAGAATTTGTCAAAGGGACTCTTAATTCTTGTATAGTTTGGACTAAATTTATGATACACCAAGTAATTTCTTCCAAGAAATTTTTGTAATTCTTTAACATTTTTAGGGGGTTATAATTTTTTGATAATTTCAATATTTGCATTACTGGATTTATATTTTCCTGCATATCCTTGAACTTCATATCCTATAAAATTAATTTTTTCTTCTGCAAAGTAGCATTTTGGCTAATTATATTTTCTTTTGCTCATGTATCAAACATTATTTTTGAGTTGTTTTAAATGTTTTTCGAAATTTTGGGAAAATACTATGATGTTATCAAGGTGATATAAAGCAAACTGAATTTGTTATTTATTTAAAATTTGTATAATAGCTGTTTGAAAAACAGTTTGCAAATTTTTTCAACCAAAAGGCAATCTGTTAAATTCATAAAGACCAAAACTGGTTGTAAATGCTAGTTCATCAGTATCTTTTTCATTTAATTTTATGTGCCAATAACCAGATGCCAAATCTAAGGTAGAAAACACTTTTGCATTTGTTAATTGATCTAGACCTGCATTTTTCTAGGCATGGGTTCAGAATCTGTTTTAGTAATTAAATTTTCTATAGTTAATACATAATCGAGTTTTTGCATTTTCAGCTTTCATTTATAGTTTCATTTAAGTTACCAGGGACAACATAAGGATTAAATGATGGTTTATAATATCTACATGTAATAATTCATCTGTTTACTATTTTTTAAGTCCGTCATTATCTTTATGGGATGCTATATATGGTCCATAAACTACAGGATGTTCTAAAGTCAGTATAACTCTTAGAGGTTCACTCTTTCAACTGGTTATTTACATAAGAATTTTCACACTCATTATTATCAACATGATTAGCATAGTCTTTGTCAGTTTCATTATTTTTACATAAACATAAGAAACTACTCTTAAAAGAATTGTTAGATATATATCTTTACTTATATTTCTCTTAATTTGATACACCTTATGATCAGTAAAATTCAGTTGCAATTTAAACAATAAAAGAATAAGATGAAGACAAATAATGCAAATGAGAATTTACAACATAAAATATAACATCTCTACTTACTTTTCTACTTTCATATAAAGACAGTGACTTTCTTGAAGTTTCAGTTTTAAATGTTTCAAAATTATCAGTATAATTTTAAATACAGAAAAGTTATCACTCCGTATTTTAACATTTAACTGAAAATATTATAATTTTTTAGCTAAAGTTTGATTTTATCAAGATGAAGGTTCATGATAATTTAAGGTGGGATACTATGAATTTGGGTATTTCAGTGGTGGTGGGTAAGCATTTCTCTAGACAGGAGTTTGAGGCTAATGAGACGTAGGATAGAGTGGTCTTGGAATAGGATACCTTGAATAACTAAAATATGGATGAGGATTTTGCCTAGAACAGCAAACCTGGGTATGTTAGTGGTTTTTTTGTGATTTTTGAGGTGAACTTGAAGTTGGAAATAATTTTATTGCTAGGAAAATCCAAATTTGAAATAAAATTTGAAGAAATAATAGCATATAATGTTGCTCTGATAAACCTGTGTTAACGATCCAATCAGAATTTGATCACTTAAATGCAATGCAGAACCTAATTTTAATTTCTGGCGGAAATACTTATCAGTGTTTTTAAATTTGTTGTAAGTGACTGAAACAAAGTCATCATGCTTGGAACTGGAAAAGTACGTTAAGCATTTCTCATTTAATAGATTCCAGCTTTCTATTTTGACACATTCATTGATATAGAGTGACAAAGCCTTTCCTTTCAGAAAGTCTGGAAATAAAGCTTAATTTTTCTTTTACAAGAAAGACCTTTTATACTACATCACTTTAAAAAGAAATGTGAATTTGTCTACAGGATAATATTTTATGGTATCAAATGCTGAACAGTGAAATTTATCCTTATCTACTGAAACAATTTTGGATTCTTCCTGGGACATTTTTAAGGTTTTGACTCTTGTCTTCATGCATAATTTGATCAAAACTCAATACATTTTTATAGCCATTCCTTCTCCGGGATTTGAATCTCCGCCCTTCAGTTTCGCATTAGGCTCCTCTATCCACTGTACCATTTGGTCAGCTTAAGGAAATTAAAAATATTGAAGTATTATATTTTCATTCCATCAACAAGAATTTTTTTATTTTTCAAAACAACAAAATCAAAGTAATTTTGGAAAAAGAAAAGTACTTGATGTGAGTTTTAATGGCATATTTTCCTATGCTGTATCACCGAAGGAATTGTAATTTCATATTTGTACTGAATGAAAATAATTATCTAGCTGTATTGTTGCTGAACATCATCTCTCATCTGCAAATCAGAACACGAAAAAATGAAATAAATGAACATTGTTTTTGACATTCAGAGCATTTCCATGTAAACACAGGCGGCCTTGAATTTGGCACTAAAGTTTGATGTAACATTAAATCACATTATTTAGAGAACAATTTTTTTTTTCTTTCATCACTTCTTATAGATTGACTTCAATTTAACTGTAATAGACTGGAAAAGGTTATTGTGTTAGATATTTAAGATTTGTAGCACACTTGTTTTAGATTTTTTGAAGAAGGAACATCTTTCTATGACATATTCAGAAACATGGCAAGACACAGTAATTTTGCTGATAGAAAAACTTTTCAATGGCACACACAGGTTTTTACATCCTATTAGCTGACTAAATTATAATAATTTTGGGAAATGAGGAAACCAGTTACATAGCAGTCATGGTGGGAATGATGATAGCAGATAGCATCAAACTGCTGCATAGCTAATAGCTAACTGGACGGAATATTGGAAAAACCACAAATAAGTCAATAATCACAGCATGACTTTATTACTCGATGACTAATCTATTAAGGCATAGACTTTTGATTGTCTTCATTGGCAATTTTATATACACTGATTATGTTTTAAATAATAGATGATACCACTAGCAAAGGAATGTGGGTTATTCAGGGAAGAGCAAGCAGCAAAAACAGAGTGCATATATACCAACTGGAGTATTTATAAGCTTGGCTCCTTTGTTTGAATCCTGAACAGCAATTGGGTAAAAGCTTACAACAATGAGGATAACTGCAGAAGACCGAAGACGTCAGTGACACAGTACAGATGCTTTGAAATAGGTTGTATTTCCGTTATAATTGGGATTTAAAAGGGTTGTTGCCATTTAAGTTATTAATTTGATAAAAATTTCCCTTCATTATTTTTATGTCTTACATATATATGCTAGCATAAAAATTTAGCAAAAGTTTATTCTACAGTGATATTAATTCTTAAAAAAGGGGAAGGTGTTCCATGCCTTTCAAGAGTTATTCTGATATGAATGTACATTCTTCAAAGTAGAGTTTTGCCCTCAATATTCTCTAAAAGTATTTATAACAAATTTCTGTCTTTATACTACAATGAGAAGTGATATTGTTTTTAATAACTTTATTTTACTAAGTCTGCAGTAGTACTCAGGATTCTAACTTTTTTTTCCTGTATCTTGGAATATACACTGCTGGCCATTAAAATTGCAACATCATGAAGGAAAGCAAATACAAAAAAGATCTTTATTGTAGATAAACAGTATGGCATGTTGCAATTTTTTATCTTTTTTTTTTTTTTTCTTATTTGTATTTTCTTATTCTTATTTTTTACATTTAACAACATTTGATAAATAATTTTTCTGCTTACCTTTCTTGATGAATATCCACAGGAATGCTTGGAATTCTCTTCCATTTTTATCACACAGAAACTGTATTTACAGCTATGTGCAACATTTTGTATGCTTGCATTAGAACATTCATCATGTTTCTCTGATTGCCACTACATCTATGTCAAAATCCGCAATGCTGTAAGAAAAATATAACAAACTAAAAATAGAAAAGCTGTGCCCTCTCTTGGCCAAATACATAATCTGTAACATGGCATGAAGACAAAATGATTAAATTCGTAAATAATTTTGGGTTTACAGGGGTGCGAAATCAGTAGGAACAGCTACCACCCCTGGCAGCTAAAATGGCCCTTATACACTTAGGCATGGAGTTGAACTGGGCTTAGATGACAGAAACGGGCAATTTTTTGCATTGTTCTTCAAGTTCATGCCACACTTCATCAACCATACTAGCTGGAGAGGGATGGCGGGCCAGTCTCTCAGCAACCCATTACCAGACGTTTTCTATGGTTGACAGATTTGGAGACCGTGCAGGCCAGGACAGCAGTCGAATACCCAGGGTATCGAGGAAGGTCAGAACACAACATGCAGCATGTGGTCTTACATTATCTTGTTAAAAGATGGCGTTTGACAGGCCTCAAAGATAGGGCACAACCACTGGATGTAAGATGTCAGAAATGAACCTATCTGCATTCAAATTACCTTCGATCCGAATTAGAGATATGCATGTTGTGTACTCAGTGGCTGCTCAAACCATCATACCAAGTGCAGGGTCCCTATGCCGATATTGAATACAAGCAGGAGACATACAGTCTCCTCGGAGCTCCTAGACACATATACGGTCGTTAGAATACTGAACGCAGAACCGGTACTTGTATGAAAAGATGACATTGTGCCACTCTTGTATCTAGCTTTGTCCTTCGGCGCACCAGAGTCGCCGTCTCTCTCTATGCTGCATTGTCAAGGGAAGCCGAAATAATGGTCACCGTGCTGATAGTCCACGCTGCTGCAAACTTCAACGTGCCACATGCCATTATGTGGTTATACGTTTTTGCATAGGTGACCTCACAATATGTCAACGACTGCGAGGGCACTGAGATCTTGAATGCTGTTCAGTATGACCCTCAGCAACCCACTGATTCCATATTTGCATGACAGTGGTTGGATATCGACCAGTGCGACAGGCGATATCACAGTACGATAATCCACACTCTTGATAGGCAACGATCCTGCCTCTATCGAATTCCGACACTTGCTTGTAAGCATTTCTTCCTCTTATTTGAGGCATAACACGATATTCTGAACAAACTCTGACTTTACAAAGCGCTTACCGAATGCATAATCCACTACACAACTTTTCTTTTATGCAGTTCTTTAAATGTCGTTTTTCCCTCCTGCGTCGTTTAAATGTGCTGAAATACTAATCATTTGAATATCGCAACCTCGTCTTCCTTTCATGCAATTTTGACGTTTGTAAGATTATTCCTTCCTGCTGTTGCAATTTTAATGGCCAACAGTGTATATGAGTGATCACCAGAATTTAAATTTCATTTTCCAAGATTCAGAGGAATGAGTTAGGAGATGTTTCAGATTTATTATATCAAACATTGTGTTGACATAATTTTTTAATTGCAAAAATCAGAACTTTTTTGGAAACTGGCAATCCTTGTCAGTAGATCAATTTTGCACTTTAATTTATGCCTAAATACCAAATTTTCTAAAAACTGAATTGATACTTTTGCCTCATTTGTTCTTAAAACTCACTGCTAATTTTCAGATTTGCACTGAAAGTAATTTTCTTTTAAGGTTTTCTAATTTATGTAAACCTTCACTCTTCTTTAATGAATTTGAATATGCTCAACTACATAACTTAAATCCTATTAATGATTTTGTATTTAAATTAGAAAAAAGAGGAAAAATTGATTTATGTTTAATTTGAACATCTTAATAATGCTTAAAATGTGAAAGAAATGAATTTATATAAAGTTGAATTCATTTATGAATCAAACTTAATGTACTATCTGCCATTTGAAAGAATAAGAATTTGAGTTAAATATCTAATCAAAGAGCATGCTAATAAATTGTACCTATTGAATGGTCACTTATGAATGAACTGAAAGGACAAATACTGGAAAAATATTAGGAAATGGTCAGGAGAGGAAAAAAGTTTTTGTTTCAGTGATATGTCTACGTATTGAAATGCAGTTGTACACTAGAAATTGTCAAATTTTATCTGAATCCGTTGTATTCACTGTATTTGTTGGCTTCTTCAGATTTGTACCTTTCTTTGAAGTTGAAAGCATTCTCTGCTGGAAAAATACTTTTGTCAAATAAAAAGGTGATCAAAGCTATAAATGGTTATTTGAGGAAATCAAGAAGTTCAAGAAATGTTGGACTTGATGCATTGAGCTTCAAAGGTATTGTGTTCAAAAATAAAATTAAACTTTAATTTGACTTATTTCCTTTGTTAATCAGAAAACTCCTCATCCCCATAGAGCAATCATAAGCGAATGCTTTAGTGATCTAGAGATGTACATTTTCTGGGAACAGAACTTTTCTACAGAAACTTTGCTGAGGAAATTCTCATGTCATTATACACTCACTTCCAAAAGTTAAGTATGGAGAGGAAAATGCTAATTTCAGGAAGCCAATCAGAATTGAAGAGGATGCAATTCACTGCAGAGATAGATGGTAGTATGCAAATATGTTAGGTAACAGCCAATTGCGCTTTCATGTCAAGAAATATGCAAAAAAGGCAGTCTTATAAGAAGCCAGCTTCATGAAGCGTTACAGAAGTTGATTGTAAGTGCTGATAGAAGGTGTTTAAAACTTTCGTACAATTTGTTTTCAAGACATACGTATTTCTATGACTTCCAGGAGACGAATGGAAGATTCTGAGTGCTAGCTTGCTGTGGGGCGCATTGAAGCAGGACAGTCGATCACAGATGTTGGTCTTTTCTTTGGCGTTCATCATTCTGTAATTTCACTGTTATGGAAACAATTCCAAACCACTCAGACAGTTGTCCAAAGGCCCGTAGCCGGTTGCCCAAGGGTTACAATCCCTGCGGAAGATTGATATATTGCTATTGTAGCCAAGCGGAATTGCAGAGCGACCTCCACACGTGTGACATCTATGGTTACAGCGTCCATTGGTAAGACGATATCTGCAGCTACTGTATGCCGAAGATTACATATGAGTAGACTGTACGCCTGGGTACCTCGAGTTTGTGTTCCTCTATTCGTCCGATCAAGAGGGGCACGATTACAGTGGTGCCGGGAACCTGTCAGTTGGAATGTGTCTGACTGGGGCAATGTCATGTTTACTGATGAGTCAAGATTTTCTCTGGAGCCAGATGACAAGCGTATAAGGATATGGCGTGAAAAACAAACACACAATCAGTCCCAAAACATCACCGAACATCGCGCATTCTGAGGCAGAAGCATTATGGTGTGGGCAGGGATTTCGTTAGGATACCGCACTGACCTGCACATCTTTAAATGGGGTTCTTTGATGGCTGGCTGGTATCAAGATGTAGAACCCATTGTGAGATTGTACGCTGCAGCAGTTGGCCCTACTTTTGTTTTAATGGACGATAATGCACGTCCCCATAGAGCTGACATCGTCGATGACTACCTGGAGAGTGAAGGGTTTGCGCGTATGGTGTGGCCAGCATATTCGCCCGACCTTAATCCCATTGAAAATCTTTGGGATGCTCTCGGTCGTGCTGTATCTTCACATTTTCCACCTCCAGCCACTTTTATTGAGCTGGAAACTGCTCTACAAGAAGAATAGTGATTGCTTTATTCTGTGGTGGTTAACCACCTAATTGAAAGTATGGTCGTAAGGTGTAAACTTTGTATACAAATGAGGGAGGTTGATCGTATACCCTATTAATGTCCTTTTTTTCATTTTATGCTGTTTATTTTCACTTTATACATAATTCTGTTTAAGTCTCCAGTATGTCATTATCTGATAACTTACAAAAATTTAATATTGTTTTCATTTCTGTATAAAATTATTGATTTTGTTTTATGCATAAATATATATGCTACTTTCCTGCTGAATTTCGTGTCAATCAAAGTAGTATGATTTTTTTTTGCATTTTACATCTTCGTGCTTAACTTTTGGAAGTGAATCTATGATAAGTTCTGAAATTTTAAAGCTGAATATGAGTTATCTGCAGTATTCATATGGAATGTCAACTGTTGCATTTTCTTCTTATATTAATATGCTTATGTATAATCTTGCAAGACTGAAGCACTATTTCTTTCTCTAGTATATTGTTGAAAAACATGGAAAAACTTTACTTCCTCAGTATCTGGGATTGTACAGGTTAACTGTAGAAGGTACTGAAACCTACTTAATTGTTATGAGGAACATCTTTAGTGGTACTCTTGCAATCCATTGTAAATATGATCTTAAGGTAAGATGCCTTAAATATCATATTTGAAGATTTTTAATTTTCTTCAAGTAATAACTCATCTAAAAATATTGTTTTTAGGGTACTGCTGTTGACAGAGAAGCCAGTGTAAAAGAAAAAGTAAGACATTTTCATTGTAGGTTTCATCATTCTATTTTTTATATATGTTAATGTTTAACTGAGTTGAAATAAAAAAGACTACATTAATTCTTAAAATTTTCTGATAACACAAGTCTACAGTGTTGACTTAGAAACCTTTAAATATGTATTGGTTTTAAGAAAATAAGGTGTTTTATTTAAATGATCACCAATTTGTTCATTTCATATTATTGCTGTGGCCTGATTTAATGATTTTTGTATTTTAATCTATACTTTAATGAAACTGTTAAAGGAAAATTACTTAATGAAATTTAATCAGTTTGTAATTGTGCATATCTTAACTTAAATGTGTATTATTTGTAATTATTCAAGTCCTACCCCCCTCACACACAGTATTTTGATGGTGATGTTCTACCCTTTCTTCATTTATTAGGCCTGTAGTTTGTAGGAAAGGCAAGATATGCTTTCAAATATCAAATGGATTTTAATACCCATTACATTAAATATTTTGAATTTTTCCAATGTAGTCGTTTCATATTTAGGATCCTTATTGTTCATGAAGAAATAAGTAAACCATATTTTTGAAGAAACTCTTGGTTTCTTTTTTTCCTGTATTGTCATAAATTTTGAATATTTTGAATGATAAAAATATTATCTTTATTTTTATATGCAATAAATTAAGAAACTTCTTACAGAAGTCTTTAAATTATTAATGCTTTAAAGAACTATTTTAGAGCTGTTTGTCTAGTATGTTATCATATTAATATTCTCTTTGGATAAATAAGAATTTGGCACAAAATATTTTTACATGCAGGTTTCAAAGACCTTTTTCCCAGCTGATGTTTTTACAGCTTGAACTGATATTTTGTTTTGCTATCTTATTCTCAAAGAAAACATGAGACTTAGTTATTTCCTTTTGTCCTAAAAACAGGCATAGTATTTCATGTTCTGTAAAAGTCGTCAATTAATGGTTGTATATTCTATATTTTTGATAACTAGTGGCCAAGAGACATTTCAAGCATCCAAAAGAACAGCTTTGGCTTCTAAAAATACCTACAAGAATTAACACGCACTGTTTTGTAGTCACTGATAAATTTTTGTTTTATACCAACAATAAACTAATAATATAGCAATAAACTAATTTGCTTTTATGCAGTGCAGAATGTTTAGCTTTACTTTTGTACAAATATGTCAGTGTTATTAAAGCTTTAAGACTGGAGTTTAAGAATTTAATGAAAACTTTGGGAATCAAAAATCATTTATTAAATCATTAATTCAAATTAAGTATATATTTGGGGCTTTGACTTCCTGTATTATATTGAAGTTCTTCATCATCAATATGTGAACTAGAATTATTATGTAAATCTTCCGCTGTTTTCAGGGTAAGCATAATTAAAATTTAGGAAGCAGAAGTTGCATTGTGGATGGAATATTTGGTTAAAAATAGTTTCCTTATAGCTTTTAATATCATAGAAACAAAAGTAGCTCTTTTAACTTTTATTTCGTGGAAACTTGCACAAAATTATTATGTAAAGAATATTAAGATTGTTAAATATAGAAAATATTGTATAATATAAGATTATTTTAATAATTAAATGAAATTTTTTTAGGTTAGTAACAAAAGAGAAATTTGATTAGAAAATACACTCTGTCACAAAAAGATGTATGCACACAGAAGAAATCAAGCTACAGTTACAAAACTTGGCAGGAGTGTAGTCTGATAAAAGATATGCAAATGATTTAAAATTTGACACCAATGAAACAAGGCTATGCATGCTATGTGCATATGGGATGCACAGCTAGGAGAGTCTAAAAACATAATTACTTGTCCATAGGGCTATTCAAACAAATTTGTCGACTTGGATGGACGGTATTGTGATTAGAGATGCGTCTGAAACGTAACCACTGGCAGTACAAATAGTTTAGACTTTGAGAAGGTGCGTATAGTAGGCCTCAGAGAAGCAGGTTACAGGTGTATTGGCTGCCCCCTCGGTTGGAGTGATATGATAGTTGGAGTGGTCGGGAGTTGTTCGGTGTTGGCGACAGTAGATCAGGAAGTCTACAGTCACGAGGGTCAGGGCGTCTCAGGAACATAAATGTGTATGAGGATCGTGCAATCATAAGTATGCCACTTCCATGCAAACAACATCACTAGCATCAATTTGGTGCTGTTTACTAACATTCCAGACATCTGGTGATATTAAGGGACACCATTCAGAGACGACTGGCCAATGCTGGTTTATTCTGCCGATGTCTATTAAGATGCTTACCACTGACTCCACATCATAAGCTGTGTTGATTGAATTTTTGCCAAAGTCGGGCAAGTTGGTGTGTGACCGATTAGAGGTGTGTTATCTTCAGCAATGGGTTCTGATTCAGTCTCGGTGCTGATGACCAATGCACACACGTGTAGAGACAGCCAGGCAAGTGGTCTGATCCAGCATTTGTTGTCGAAGCGCATATGGTGATTGCACAAGGCGTGACAATATGGGGAGCGATTTCTTGGGACACACAATCACTTCTAGTCTTCCTAAGGCATTATGACAGTTTGCAGTTACGTGGACGACATTTTAACACTGGTTGTATTGCCTATGTTATCAAGTCACCCAGGTGCCATTTATCAGCAAGACAACGCTTGTATTTATACTGCGTAACTCTCCCAACAGTGTCTTCAAGGATACGATGTACTCCCCTGGCCTGCCTGGTCACGAGACCTCTCGCCAATAGAGCACATTTGGGACATGCTTGGAAGGCAAATGCAGCCGTCCAGGAATATTGGTGAATTAACTGCTCACTTGCAAAGATTATGGCATGATGTTCTGCAGAGGGTCATTGGGGACCTACTTGATTCAATGCCATACCGTGTTTCGGCTTGTATAGCTGCCAGAGGTGGCTATACTACTAATTATTTAGAGGTGGCTATACTACTATTTTTGTTGTTTGACTTCTGAATTAGTACTATTACTGATTTGTAACCCTTTTCATTCCATAACTTCTTAATGAAATGATCTTTTGTTCTGAATTTGTAATAATTTTTTTTTATCTTCTTATACACTAGATATGTTTTTAAGTTTCGGGAGAGTATTTCATTTCCTTCTGGGTGCATATATTTTTTGTGACAGAGTGTACTTTCTATTTCAAATTTTTTTCTTTTATCTTTAATATATTAGGAAGTCATTGGAATTCAAAAACAAATGTTTTATCTTAAAATTTCAAAATATTTGTATTTTAGATTAAGGAATTTCCTACTCTGAAAGATGGAGATTTTATTCAAGAAGGTTGTAAACTAAATGTTGGTCCAGAACAGAAAGAAAAAATTCTTGCCCTACTAAATTCCGACGTTGAGGTAATTTCTGCTGTTTATTTGTATTTACTATATGTAAAAATTTAAATACTTTATATTTTTGCATTGTATTTCTAAAACTTCTGCTAAAAAATTAACTGTACCTCTTTTCTCTGATGAAGAAGTGTAATGTGAAATACACAGTGCAATTAACAATCACTACATACCTAATATCAGTGTTTTTTAAAGCTGCAATTATTAATGTGGCATAGTTATTCTGGCCATCTTCTATGACACTCATCAGTGGCCAAGTGAATGAAGTTGCTGAACATAGATAGTTCATTCTAAGTTTGTTTTCAGAGTATGAACAAGCTGGCTACGTGAGATTTGTATGCTGTGTTGAATAAATACAGCTATTTCTCTGTAAATGGTTTCACTACAACAATACACAGTTTAATATTTGCAAAGGAATAGAGTCATTTTTCAATATAACTAATGATAAACATCATTTATGATAACTAATAATAGAAATAAAACTTTGTACATATTTAATAGATATCCTGAAGTACTGTTATTACTCAAAATGGTATGGATGTTGCTACTTGGCCAAAAAAGGTAAGATACAGATATTTCCACTACTTACAAAAAAATGCTCATTCTGCTCAAATTAAAGACATGAAATTACTTGTCTAGGGGTTATTACCTAGGGGTCCGTGACACTTAGCCGAGGGGACACTTAACTGACACCAGTTAGCCGACACGGACACTTAGCCGACAGGACATTTAGCCAACAAGAACACTTAGCCGACACGGACACTTAGCCAACATGGACAGTTAGCCGACATGGACAGTTAGCCGACAGGACAGTTAGCTGACATGGACACTTAGCTGACAGGACATTTAGCCGACACACAGAATTCGCCATCAGGACATTTAGCTCCATGACAGTTAACTGTCAAGACATTTAGTCAATTGGACACTAAGCCGACAGTGACTTTTAGCTGATGTGTACCCAATAATTATTTAAATTTACTATCGATTACAAAATTTCTCGACTTGTGTCCATAAGTTGAATATTTAAGTTATTTTTTTCACTTATCAGTATCAAATTAAATTCATTTTTCGATTCTTAAAGATCTCATATGTGCTTTTAATTCTTGTGTAATTTAGCATTGTTTGATATTTGGTGTATATTGGCCAAATTGAAAAAGCGTTGAAATTTTTCGTCAAGGAATATGAATTAATTTTTGAAAGAATTTTTTTAGCTAGCGGTCAATTATATTTTAATATAGGATCTTCAAAAATTATCCTTAAAGCTTCTTCATTTAATCTACTGGGTTCCTTGGAACACTTTCACATCATTGATAACTTTTCTTGTTTATTTAATGATATTATCATATTTGCTCTTCCTTAATGCTTTCAAATTTATAATACCTTCACATTCTGTTACTATTTTACTGAAAAAAAGTTATTGTTATTCTTGAATTATACTTTATATAGAAATTTATATTTATAGTTTATAGGGTTAGTTTTTAGCAAATATATTTTATTTAACTAAAAACCAATTAAAAAAAGAGAATTTTTAAGACAAGCAAAAGCTTTATATTATTTGTGATTTCTGTGATAATAGGCAGTTCATGTTATCATTCTTGAGATAAAAATTCTGTAACATTTTATTGACCGTGCCTCTTGCTTAAAATACTTACTTAGGTTAATGTTTATAGCACTAAACTGGTGCATAATGATATGCTACTCTTATTTTATAACTACGCCTACTAAATGATTTGGATCATGTTGGGGTTTGCCCCATTGCATTTTGTTTACTGGAACTGGATGGGGCATATTTTAGTACACTGTAAAAATATGCATAGAATCTCTAATTTCCATTTGCCATTGCCGCCGCGTCTAGCTTGCAAAGGTGCAAGCTGTATACAATCTCTCTTTTCCTAATTATTTGTATATTATGTACTCTGTATAATTTTCAATACAATATGTTATATTAATGTTTTTCTCATAAAATGCAACATTTCTTAATATCTGATTAAAAATTTACAAATTTTCGTTTCATTTTTCATAAATATTATTTTCTCTTTTTCATTATTACTCTTTCTCGGTTTTTGTTTAGCTGCATGGTAATGGGAAAATTGTTGGTGCCCATTTTCCTGAATACCTAGAGGCATTTTTGTAATGATCCTTTTCCTTGATTCCCTAAGCACGTGCATATATTGCGTAATGGTTAAGCCAGCCTCATGTGCATTTATGTATATTCAGACTAGATATAACAATTTACCATGCTGACAGGACACATCTAACAAATAACATATTTTATAAAGTATTATAGTAACAATAAAAGCTCGCTCCAGTTTAACATTCAAATGAAATAGCCAATTACATATGTTATTTATATAATCTTTTTAACTCCACCCAATAGTGATGTTATTTCTTTTCCAATATTTTCGTTGAAATTTGATTGTTTCTCAATCTATGGTCCTCGGACTACAAATGGTCCTTTCAGATTTCCAAAAAAAGATTCTCAATAGTAAATTTCAAACTAATGTTGTATACCACTATATAGCTGAAAATCTGAGATTCTGGAAACTACAGCATGGCAGTCTTAGACTTAGACTCTTTAATATACCGAATTATTGCAAGAAGCAACTTTGCTAGTTCTTGAAAAAAAATGCCCGAAGACACATGACGTATAAAATTCTGGACGTGGGGAAATCTCAGAAGAGAAACAGAGAAAGATAGAGAAGGAGGGGCCACATATCAAGCAAGGTGGAGCAAACCGAGATATCGTGAAAAGTCACCGTAATGTGGTGCCATCTATCAATGTTAGATTTAACTAGATCAGTCATCTTACATAAGGAGATGTGAAATTAAACATCCATGCCGTCTAGAAGTTCAACTGAGCACAGTACAAGCATGAGTTTTTCCGCTGCAGTCTTCTTTTTCTGGAATTGCTCAACAAATGTAAGTAATCTGTTGACAACATCTTTTATTTTGTCAAAGCCCATTTCTGATAGTTCAGAAGAATCATTCGGGACAATCACAGGAGCATCAACTTTCTGTGATGAACCAGCTTTGTTACAGCTAAACTTAAACCATTCTAAGTAATGTTTTAAGCGAGAAGCATAGTCAGTAAAAATGATGTTATAGAATCACACATTTAATTTCCAGATTTTTTTATTTCACAAACATGAGACGAATTGCTTATTCTTAACTTAAAAATGGCAGAAGGAAGCGTTGCCCTATTACAGAGGTTATGAAAAACAGAACATTATAGAACAAAGTGTGTTAGTAGACATAATGCATAAACTCTAGTATATGTGCATATATATCAATCACAATCATCAACTTTCTTCTCTCTCTCTCTCTCTTATATATATATATATATAGTATACACAATCATTTTTCTTCCCTGAATAAAAATTATGCAAATTATTTCCCCACATTCTAATAACTAAAAATGCAAAGAATAAAAAGGAAGACAAGAAAAAAAAACGAAACTCCTAACGAAATAAACAAATACGTCGGTATCCATTTAAACTGAAAGAGCTGCAATTCCCAGTTTGTTTATACCAATAAATCTATGAAAACCAGAAGCACAGAACAGAAACTGATGCTCATACATGAAGGTCAAAAGCCACATGACTTAACTGATGTAAAAATTACCATTTAGCACCATCTACTGGCATTTAAAAATTCAAATAAATCGTTCCGTTTTTAAGTTACGTATATGTGCCGCTGGCTCCATCTCTATTATGTGAAGAGTAGAAAATTAAGGTTACGTTATCACTAGTCAAGACTCCTATATAATTCTTTACACCGCTATTGGCAAAAAGACCTCTTAGATTGCTCCATTTCACCTCCAGTCTTGGGCAGAAAATCGGGGAGCTTTTCGTTCTTGGGTTCAGTCTCAGGCTCCGGAGTGGGCATGAGATTTTTATTATCCTTTTCCTTTACAATAACACATTCCATGGGCTCGGCGGCAAAGCTCGCTGCGCCGGAGCCCTTACCCAGATTGATAAATATAATATACAATGCCTAACGTGTAAATAGTATTCTATGGGTGTAAATAGAATTTCAGAAAAAAAAAAAAAAATAGTTTCAGTGTGGTGAGGAGTAGTGCAAATCACTCTGCTTTCTGATTGGGACAGAAAATTTCATTAGCAAGAGGAGCGAAATGATTTTGAGCAAAGTAGTAATGAAATCTGAAAGTAGTAGGGTCTCATTGTTGGCTAAATGTCCTGTCAGCTAACTGGTGTCAGTTAAGTGTCCGCGACCATTACTTAGGGGTCTGTTATTATGGAAGATTTCTGTCATCTACATATGAAAAATAATTTTGGATATATTACCATCATAATGCAGTTTGCATGCATAAGCCTCTTGCCAAAACATTCATTGTGATTCTTCTCAAAGGTGTTGAAGGTATCACTTAGATTCTGTTTGAATGTTCTCCTTGAGCTGCTGCATTGTTTGAGGTTTATTGGGATATACCCATTCTTTGAGATAACCCCAAAAATAAAAGTTTGATGCTGTCAAATTTTATGATCTTGGTGGCCATGGAATATCTACATTTTGTGAAATAATTTGTTGCTCAAAAATGGTTCTTATAAGTGCAGTTATATATCCTTGGATGTGTTTACTGTGATGCCATCTTGCAGAAACCCAAACATCTGGCATGTTCTCATCTGCAGGTTGAAAAAAATTCTTGAATATCACCCAGTATCAAACACTAGTGACAATCACTGCATTTCCATTGTCATTATCAGAGAAGTAAGGCTCAATGATTCTCTAGCACATAACGCCATTCCATACTCTATGCTTTATAGGGTGTAGTGAACATTGGTGGATAGCCTGTAGATTCTGAGCATTCTAGAACCTGCAGTTTTGCTTGTTTACCATGGAGATAGATGTGTGCTTCATTGTCCATAATCATATTTTCACAAACCAACTCCTGAATTTGCACAGCAGATATGAGGCATTGCCCATAATCTGTTTGCTGCAGTTATTGCATCAATTGCATTTTCTAGGAATACAAGTCATTTTTTGAAATGCAGTGCAGTGTTGTTCAACTTGATCTCAGTGGTCAGCCTATCTTCTTGTGAAAGCCTCTGGTGCTTCTTCAGCTCTCCTCCAAACCTGTTCACTTGCTGCGTATGTTCTTGCGGAGTATGGTCTCCCTGCCAGATCTGCTACCAAGCCATGCTGTCTGAAACCTCCAGCCAATTGACAAATCATTCATTGAGAAAATGTGTCCCTGACATGAAACTAGCAGCAATACACTCTCTGCGTTAAGATAACTGACCTCCAACTTTCAAAATATAGTTTAGTAATTTTCGTTCTCTGTGGAGCTGAAAATTTTTCTATCTTTCACTTCCCAGATGTCTATTTCAACAATCAAGAAGAAAATATTAGAACATTTTTCCCATACTTATACTACAGCAGTCATAAGAAACATTCACATTAATCTTATTTTGATGGAAAAGATTACATATTGCAACCCCTTCATGAATTATGGCCCACCATGTATTAGGTTATTTTAATATGCAAAATACACAAGGATGCCTTCAAAGAGGACTTTTCTATGTGAAGCAGTATGGAACAAGTTTTTTGCATAAGTACTTTTATAGTTTATAATTTGTCCGTGACAGTTGAATTACTAACTTTATAATGATTTAGCAACAACCTTATAATTGTATATAAAATGGTAATTTGGTGCATTAGTTTGTTCAATTTACTGCAGTATGATTTTTCTGCTTTTCTTTTGTTAAATATGTTTGCTTCACATCTGTGCTTGACACTTGAGTTCCTGTAAACAAAATTGAAAGACTTTCTTTAGCTCTGATCAACGACCAGCTGCCTGAATTCACAGAACTCTGTTACTTCTGTGGATTTTATTACCAGTTGTTAAACAACCTGATTGCATGAGGCTGTGGTTGTTTTATGTTCAATTATGTGTACTGCCAGCTGATATCACATTGTTTCATAATAACTGCCCTGTCACTAGCTGACATCTTATTGCCTTTACCATGAGTTCACTAAAGTTTGAGTATCGTGCAGTAGCTTCTGTGTTTTTATAAGTTGTGTTGTAGGAACCAACACATCTACAACTCTTACAAGGCTTTGTCATTTTCTCATGTGCAATGCAAATATGTGCTGACTTCTTTAAAAATATTCTCCACAAAATTCATGGTTGTTATATACTGTTAGTGCTAGTGTATTTTGCTCTAATTAAGCTAATCCAATGGAATCTTTCTATAAATTATTTTACATGTATTGGAAATAGGTCATTATTGGTAATAAAGAATTAGAAAATGTAAATATCAAAAACATTATTATGTTTTGGATGCATTATTTATCTGTATTGTTTCATTTTATTTTTGTGCAGTTCCTATCACGTCTACATCTGACAGAATATTCAGTGTGTCTGGGCATCCATGACTATCAGTTGGCAGAAGAAGAAGATGAGAAAAAAGATGCATCAAATGAAGAGGAAGATTGTGAGGAAGAAGGCAGTGAAGATTCAGTTACTGCTGTCCCAACACCTCCTGAATCACCTCGAATTATATCACTATCAAATGGTGTTAAAAATTTTAAAACTTCCCTTGGGCCATATGCATTCTGTAGTTCTGAAAGTATGTATTATATTTTTTGTTCTTGTTGTTGCTGAATGGAGTTGTAAACTGTTCTAAAAAAATTAAAACATTTAAATATGTATTCAAAGCATCTGAACTTTATTTTATTAATTATAGATGTACCTTTCATTCATTAGATGTCACTAAATAGGTCAGTTTTCAGCTAGATGAACTTGCCGTTCTTGATTAAATTCATCTCTGCAATTTTATTTTTACTAGCTCTAGAAGATTTCATTTGCGGTTTTGCAGCTGAGGATAGTGGTTCGGTAAAACCATCAAAACTAGTCCTGTGAAAATTTTATAAATATAATGCTGATTTTTGTTGTTTGTCTTCTGAATTAGCTCTAGAAGAGTTCATGAAAAATATTGCTATCCAGTACAATAGGGAAGGTCTTGAAAGTATTTTAAAAATTACTTAAGGCTCACCAGTGGATGAGCAGAGAAGACTGTTGAGCACTGTTATCTCAACCTAGGCTGGCTGCATGTGCATTTTGATGGTTTTCTTCGTATGTAATATGAACACTAGCCAGTTTTTCTTACAAAGTCTATCATTCCTTTTGGTAAAATAGCTCTAGGTATCCTTTTCCTTAAGCAGAGAGCCCTAATGTGCTTTGCCATAATCTAATAAATCCAGTCCATACCAAGATTACATGAGGAAAAAATATCAAGGTAAAAAAAAGTAGGATAGAATCCTTCATATATAAAAGTAATATAACTAGATGTTACATGCAACTAAATATAATGTAGGTGTAATAAAAATTGAAAGTCATTATTACCTTATGTATGGAGAAATATTCATGCTTCCATATATGTGTAATTAAATTAAAAAATTTCAGGACTGAGTCCTTAAGTTTTTGTATTTATAATTCCTAAAATACATTTTGCAACATAAAACTTTTTTATAATAATGCACTTTTGTTTATAGGGATCTTCAAAACATAACTTGAACTCATGCTTTGAGTTATCCTTTTACTTCAGCCATTTTGTAACTCTTCCATGCTGTAAAGTGAAAGATCATTAACAGGTGAGCTCAGGAAACAAGCAAAAGTTGGGTTATTTGAATTCATACAAGAATAAGGAGGGCTTCTTAGAGGAAATTGTCTTGTGTTAATATTAGACATGGAGAAAGCCACAAAAGGCTTCTGTGCAGCCAACCTGTTGAATCTGGTTCAAACTATCAGCATTTGTGATCTTCTCTCTTGCCTTATGGTGAGCCAAAAACAATTAAAAGTTGCAAGTGTAGACACATGGCAGGTAAATTTAGTGGGAAAGCAGAAATTTCTTTTTAGATAAAAATGTCAGAAATCACCAGTATAGCACTTCTAGTTTGTTGGAAGTTGAGATTCATGGTAAATAGTATCCTAAATGATAAAAAAAAAAAAAAAAAAAAGTGAAACTGAACTCAACTGAAATTATGTTTTTACTGCAACATTTGTAGAATTTCTGCTTGTGTATTTATTGATTTTCTTGTAGCTGATGTCCTTTTGACCATCATCTGATCTGTCAGAATAAATGACATAACTAAAATTCATCTAAATTGAATACAGTATTATCAGTATAGATTTATTTCAAAATTTCATAGTTTTCATTGACCACTTGCCCAGGTATAATTGGATGCTTCTCAGTAAATGCAGTTTTTCATATGCTTCAGAGTATATAGTTAAAAATATTGAATATGCTATTGGTATTACATGACTGATAAAGTGGAAACTGCTTGGACTAGGCCCTAACTCACTCAAGAAATCGCAACAGATCTGTACATATGAATCTACATACGAATCTTTTATCCAGCCACCCCCTTAACTTTTCAACCCTATATACTAAATAATATAAAGTTTTATAGTTGTATGGATCTGGTTAGAGGTTTAAAAAACTTTTTACCTTTAGATGTAAATTTTGATGTAATACAGCTATCTGAAAGACTCTTTATGAAATATGATTATATTGCTATCTATGAATATTTTTAAGTACAGTAGATAATACATCCAAATTTGTTATGGGTTACCATGTGATTAAGAGCACTGAAGAACACTGGTAGTTTGACCTGAGTACAAATTCCACCAAGTAAGCTGGCTGCATGGATTTTTTTGGTAGTATTTTTTTTAATACTGGTATGTGAATAGGGCCTAAAAGAATGTGCCAATTTATACTTAGAAAAAGATATTTTAAAGAAAGCATTCCTATTGGTAGGAAAATCATTCAATATGTGTTTTGTGACAAGAGTAAGCATAGAGGAAAATCATCAAGTACATTACGGACCAACCATATATGCATCTGTAAGCATGCTTCCAATAAAATATGTATAAATAAATAAATTGTATAAATAAATCAGCAAACATTTAGTATAAGCTGAAATTTCTTATTTTTCCTTTTTTAAAAATATTCTTTTTTGTTCCAGCTGGAATGCTTTATAATGAATCATTCTGCTGTAACAACATTCATAGAAAAGTGCATCAAAAATAAGTTCTTGATAAAAATACTTTTTGAAAGTATAATGTTGTTCCTGTTTATGACAAAATAACATTTTACATTAAATCAGTTATAAAAGACCATATGGTATATTTTACTTTTTATGAAGCTACAGATTTAATACACACACTCACTTCTGTACTGCTGAGAACACACTACACAATACTCCTGTTATGCAGTTGTTTAATGATGCATGCATATTGTCATGTGAAGATATCTTAAAGTACTATTGCTCAGCAAATCATTGAGAAGCATCTCTATATTACATTGCATTTGTGAATTTTTGCAATCTTACTATATAAAACAAATGAGGAACTATAAATCTTCCTCCAAATGCGGCTGTATATAAGAGAGCTTTGAGTTGTCTATCACTCCAGATCCAGTTGTTACAAGAGGGAGAACATAGACTAATGCAGTATTGTTTTTAATATGAACATTTCAATAATGTAAAACTACTTCAATCAGTTTGGCAATTCTAGATCAGGAGTTGTGAAAAATACCAGTCATCTAAATAAAAATGAAAGAAGAGTTGTTTGGGCTGAATAAAAATCAAGTATTAAATCAATGTAAAATCATTTTTCTTTCAATATCAGTGCATGCTTTCTCCAAAAAGAAAGAGTTTAGCATTCTAGATCAGGAGTTGTGAAAAATACCAGTCATCTAAATAAAAATGAAAGAGGAGTTGTTTTGGCTGAATAAAAATCAAGTATTAAATCAATATAAAATTGTTCTTTCAATATCAGTGCATGCTTTCTCCAAAAAGAAAGAGCTTAGCATTTCCTCATACTGACGTATTAAACATAATTAGTTCAGCTCATTTCTTTTTCATTATAAAATGTGACGGGATGCTATATGTTATTTTATCAGTTTTTTTAGGGTGGGGAGAGGAGAGCCATATTTGCATTTTTAAGATTCACTATCTCTATGATACTCACATGCATACAAACAAGATTATAGTTACGTAACATATGGCATTAGGAAATATTTTTATTAGCACTGAATTACAGCAAATCATTAATTACAGCAAAGGTGCAAATCTTAAAAAAAAATACAGTTGAATATATTATGATTATGTGCATTATATAGATTATTAAAAAGCATTATTATTAAAAGCAGATTATTAAAAAGCATTATTATTAAAAAGCAGATTATTAAAAAGCATTATTATTAAAAAGCATTATTATTAAAAAGCAGATTATTAAAAAGCATTATTATTAAAAAGCAGATTATTAAAAATCAATAGCGATTTTTACTGCTATTTTAAATCGTTCAGTACTTTAAGCAATAGTAGTCTGGTTAAATTTGAAAGATAAATTAAAGTTTTCACTGAATGCAGGATCAGCTTCAAGCATAGATGAAATTTAAAGTTGCTTAGGGTACTTATTTCTTTAAATATATTTAAACTGTTTTCATAAGCGACAATTAAATAAAGGTATATATCATATTCAGTAATTAAATGAGGGATTTTTACAGTTTGCACCTCATAATTAATTTGAGGTGCTAACTATATAGATTGCTTAAGATGCTGAAAACGCTGGATCCAGGATGATGGAGATGCAAATTGATAATGATGGAGAATTTCTATGAAAGTGCATGGAACATAATTAAATGTTTTATGTTTCATGCTGTGGAACAAAAGGGCCATCACCATTTGCCAAGGGGTTGCTTTGAGATCCCTCCTCCCAGTTTTTCTCATTCATTAATTTTTTGATTGGCTTTTGTATGTTAAGTGAAAACATCAGTGAGCTATGCATTTCAATTAAGATATTTAAATTCCATAATTAGGTAAATTATTTTTTGTATCAATAGAACTAATTCTGTAAGTATAATTTGATGCATGTTAAAATAATCATGAAAGTAATTCATTGTATTATTGTATGTATGTATTCATTGTATTATTGTTTCTACCTCCCATATTCATTAGATTCTCCTCGAAGAGAGATATACTTCATGTCATTGGTGGATATCTTATCACATTATGGCACCAGGAAACGCACTGCCACTATAAGCAGCACTCAACCTGAGCAATATGCCAGACGTTTAGTTGACTTTATGTCCAAAGCCATGTTGTGATGATAAATATGGCCATATTATTTTCACCTTAAAATGTTTCGCTTTTTGCATTATACATTGTAGGCTGTTTAATATATTGTAAAACAATCTTTTTGTTTCTGTTATATTGCTTAAATCCTAGTTACATTGTTTGACATATCATTTCATTTGGAACTTGGTTATAATAAATCTCAACTTCTGAGTTGATTTGTTGATTATATTATATATATACATATATATATCTAGTGAGGCATGCACCTACAGAAGGACTCAGCCTGATAATGATAAAATTTATTATTAAACAGTAAATTTTGCAAAGCTTTTACATTAAATATAATGTCTTTTGTGAAGGATTTTGATTTAATCTAACGTATTTCACGTAGGAAAAATCATAAATTCCTGTACACTTATTAAATTGCATTTGGAATCAGAATTGAGTTAAAATTTTGGTGTTGGATATGCTTGAAAACATCTATAAATAATACAAAAATTTATAAATAAAGCAAATTATATAATATTGAAAAAGAATCTTTAATAATCCATTAGAAATTTTGAAATGAGATTTATGTTTTAAGAACCTTCTCATTCCACTTAAATGCCAATAATTATACATTTTTACTATAACATAAATCCCTGAACTGATTTAGAGCATTATATAAACAGTTCATAGGAGTATGTAATGGACAGCGTAAAACATTTTTTCATGATTTAAAATAACCAATAATAATAATAATATAGGGAGAGGAAAAGGTCTTTTATTGATTACTAAATTTTACACTAAGTAATATAAGGATAAGGATATAAGCATAAGCTAAGTAATATAAGCATAAGATAGGGAATACCTTTTTATCAATATATAGTCTTGTTGTAATTTTTTTACCATGTATTGATTCACCAAGGAACAGTTAGTAACAAAATGGCTTCGATGCAAGAAAAAAAATCTAAGTGTATTTTATGATATCATGAAATTAATCAGCCATGTTTGACAGTTTAGAAGTTTGTGTGAGTGCAATTCTCCAAATATTAGGAGCATCAGGAATTGGTGTGAAAGGTCTTAAAGAAGCTGGGAGCATTAATGACCTTTTAAGAAGTGATTGTGAGTGATAAGATTATTGGCTTTGCCATGAATTAGACAGAGGATATGTTCGGTACTGTGTCTTTGTCACATGGATTCATAATACCGATACTTTGAAAGCCAAAATAACCCATGCTGTGTCAAATATTGCAAAGCAAATGTTAAAGAACTTATGGTGAGAACTGAAATACTGAACTAAAAGCTACAAATGGAGTACATGTTGAAATTTACTAAAATTAGTACTGTTCGTAACTGAATAACTTCAGCTACCATTTCCAATATATATATTATAGTAGGTTTTGTCAATAAATTTTTATAATCATGAAGAGATGTTTCACTCACCCTGTATATTCTTGTGTAATTATATAAAATTTTTATTTAAATGCACAATAAATATGCATATAGTAACTGTTATTGAGATTTTACTTTTCATAATAGATATAACATGTATATAATCACTCATAATTCTGCAAAAGAAATATTGGGTGCATGCCTGAACCTGTGAATGTGCCTTCTATTATGTATATATATATATATATATATATATATATATATATATATATATATTTGAATTTGTTCTATAGCATTGCATTATGTTGATTTTAGTCATTTCTTTTATATGTTATAATGGATTTTTTTTTTTTTTCCTATTTACAAACAATAATGTATTTTCTAGTCGTTTATTTTTTCCCTTTTGTTTAAATTTGTCTGTGCCTATAATTTCTATGCTGTCATTCTATGTAAAAACATGTTTCTCTTGAAATCACCACTAAACTGCATTTTTCTGTGCTTTTAAAGCTCAGATTGTTGCTTGATTATAAACTTAAAAAAAAAAAAAAAAAAAAAAAAAAAAAAAAAAAACCCTAAATTTTGTAAGTTTTATTTGATCTTGTTTACATTGTATTGTGTATTTGTAATTATTCAATGAAAATTATATATGCATTGTGGTAATTAGTTTACATATGCATACTGAAAAATTGTGAGCCTGTTGTCATTTAAATATTAAATATATTATTCTGTAGAATTTCTATGTAAAGTAGTAATTAATATATAAATACTGATGTATTTTAAAATATCTGTTATGAAAGTTGTAGAGATTACAAGTATAAAATTAACTTACTACACTAATTTTCACATTAAGTTTACCATAATTATTTTCTGCTCAGAACTTATGATGTTATGCAGTTGTAAAATTTGATATATAGATATTTTATGTAGTTATGTGCAATATTAAATTACTTTATAACTAGTGCAGTTTTGTTTACCATATTCATTCATTTCATATGAACTTTCTGTATTTTGTATTCACCAGAAGTACTGTTTTAGTGAGATTTTAATGGTTATGTATATATGTGCCTTTTAAAGTATTAAGTAATTTATAATTTACATGTGTGTTTTATGTTTCCTAATTTAATGATTTACTTGTATAAACAGTAGCATTATAATGCAGAAATAATGAAGGTACTAAACATATTTGTATGATATGCATTTTGTTGTATATTTTAACAAATTTTGTATATTGGTATTTCATGTCTAAAAATCTCTTCCATTAAAAATTCAATATGTTCTAGCTCAGTGCTCAAGTTAAAAAATGCATGCCCTTTTTAAGTTAAAGGGTTAACCCTTTACAGAAAATTTTACAAGTGTTTCACTAGTGGCTATTGTGTGTTACATATAAATGGCACAGTTTATATACTCTCTGCTTATTGTATGAGTCTTACCGAGTCAGGAAAAAAGAAATGGATCCCAGTCCTTTATCTCTTTCGCATCTGTAGAGGCCAAAACCTGTTTCTGTCAAACATCTGAAATGCCTGCGTATACAAAATTTTGTTGGAATGGATTTCCTTCCCCCATGTCAAGTAGAATGTTAAAGCATTAACAGTAACCTACTTAAGTTATTACTTCTCTTTTGGGGATCTCTGTGCGGTTTCGTTCACTGTATGCAATTTCTGCTTAGGAAAGGATCGCAACTGTGAGCATCAGCAGTTAAATGTTGATGCTAGACAAAGTTACTTTTAGTCGCATTGAAAGAATGATTTGCATGTCATTTAACAACTCCCAAAACCAGTGAGCCATGCATCAACATAATGGAGAAAAGCACCAGGTAAAAAATGAACTTTGGCTTTTGGGCGACGTGCCAGTGTCTGAATGCTCAGGTGACTTTGCCGTGAAAGAGTTAAAAAAAACTTGCAGTCACTCTCAGAAATAATTAATTTCATTTACCTCTGCATTTTATTAAATGCAACTGGTTTAAGATGAAATATTGCATTTTATTTAATACATTATCGCTTACATAATTTTAATTAATTTTCCTTTAGGGGGATTTAAATTCTGCTCTGCAAACAAATGCAAATAATGCTAATGCTATCTGTATAACATTAAGAATTTTTAGTGTGTATTTTTATGATGGCGTATGCTGTTAAATTGGCTTTCTCCTCCCTCCCAAGTCTTCCCACTTTTAGTGTTAGATAGGCAGTTTGAAAAAAGAGAAGCACACTGAGTAGTTTCTTTATTGAATGATGTTCTAAAATCATGTTGGTCCTAGTTATTATGGCAGTTACTTAGATGAGAATTTATCAAGTTGAGACATGCATTAATCAAGTTTCTGAAATAAATAATCCTGCAGAATATTAGCCTGTGCTTTTAAAAATAATTACATGTTTGAGATGTCATTACTTTCAAGTCAAGCATTTTCAGCTTCATTAGAGAAATATTATGTTGGAAGCCCAATGGATGATAATGCTATTCAAGTCTTTATCATGCTCTTCACCATCCTGAAAACAGTTGAACCCTAGAGGATGGAGAATTATTTCAGATGAAAAAACAGTGATTGTGAATGAATTGATGTAATATTAATAAATTTCCAGATAAATTGTAGCAGATTAGAATTAAAAGATTTAATGATGGTCATAAATACATATTCCTTTCATAATCATAGAAACAAAACTTGGTAATAAATTTGGCATGAAGTATAAGCCCATTGAAGTTCAGACCATATGAAGAGTTACAGGACTAAACATATTTTTTAGTTGTCCGAACCCTCTAGTGGTATCTTTATGTCCATTAAAGCTGCAATATCTAGTGTCTGGCTGAAAGAAGTATTGTCTATTAGGATCATCAACTATTACAGCTCATACTATCCATTCTTGGTCAAAGTGAATTCAGAGAGCTAATTCTATATTTTTGTATTGTATTAGGTAATATTTACCACAAATTGTAATTACCATTTTGGCATGTGTTGTGTTATTCCATTCTCTGTTTACTGAAAAGTTGATTTCAGTCAAAGATAATCTTGATCATGTTTCTTTTGTGATTCTTTCTTTTGTTTCTTCACTACTCTATTGTACTTTTTACAAAAGCCTTGGCAATTCCCGTGATATTTGAATTACTGAGTTTTGTGGCAAATGTTTTATGTATACACTGAGAAATCTGCTTTCCCCAAACATGTCAGATATTCTCATAAATAAAGCAATTAGATTATATTGAACAATAATAACTTAGTTATTGTTAGTGTGTAATGAACAGAACAATTTACATTTTTCAGAGGTAAACCTATGCAAACTAATTTGTAGCTGCTTTGTTGTTAGTATTTGTTTTCCTCCAGTCTTTGTAATCATAGGTGGGACATTCAAGAACTTATACGTTAAAAATTTTTTTGATAAGACCTTAGCTGAAGAAATAATAATCCAGAAAAATTACTCATAAATTCTAAATTAAAATTCCAAATTAGTAATTTTGGGTGAAATATGTACGTAATTATTCTCATAATTTCTAGAAATGTCATAATGTAAAAGTGAAATTATTTGTAATAAAATAGTAAGCTAATTATATCTCTAATTTTCTTAATGTGCTTCTCTCTTCACAATAATAAACAAAAACTGTTCCTACTAAAAATTAAACAATTATTTTAATCTTTTTTTTTTTTTTTTCCCCTTACAGAAAGTAGTTTCCACTAAATATGTAACAATTTCATCAATCCATATCTGTGGCTGACCATTTATTACTTTTGTGTTTGTTTCTCGTTTTTTCCCTTTAGAAATATAACTGTTCTATGTCCCTCTTTTTTAGATGTATAATTACCCTTTGAAAATAAATAGCACAATTTAGAAGTCATCACACTGAATAGTTCTAAGTTATAATAAATAATAGCAATATCTTTGTACAGTGTAATTCTTAGCTCTACAATTTTATTTTGAAACACCATAAAAGTAGTGTTTATTCTGAATAATGTGCTGTTATAAATATCTTTTGTAAAATTAGCATTTCTAGTTTTCTAATTATGGTATTTATATTTAAAGGCTTTATGTTTTTTGATAATTCATAATTCAGGCACAGTTTTTTCGTTCAGTTCACAATAATGAATAAAGAAAATTAGGTTTTTGTAATATATTTAAATATTTCATTATATTTTGTTATAAATGCATGAAATTTTTAGGTACTCGTTCTTAATTGAAAACTAGTTCATGTTTTGCAGAAAAAATATTCATTTTGCTTATGAAACATCAGGTAAAGTAAAACTGAATTTCAGAGGTGATCCTGTCATACTAATATTGCTAATGCTTCCTATTTTATTTTGTTTAGTTCAAGTACATTAATTCATTTTTAGTGCCACAAATGTGAAGTGCCAGATTTTGGTGAAACACTGTTCTAGCTTATATTTAGTTCCAGTTTTAAATAAACACTAAGTGCTTTGTATTGTTGCAAATAACTGTTGGTTATGATTAACCCACATCCATTAATACACTGTCAAAATATTGAAACATCATTAGTACGTAAAAATTATATAATTTTCACCTTGTATAAGCTGTTCAGTTATTATTGAAGTTCAGTAAGGTTTTAAATAGAGGGGTTTTCTTTAAGGTGTAGTGTTTCAACGTTGTATCTTTTAATATAAACAAAACATTCTCTATAAGAAATCTGAATATGTATAGAAAGAAGCTTTTAATTTGTGCATTGATTAAAATAGATGGACTGTATTTGTCAGAAAGTGAGTTGGTAGTAATTCTACCTTTTTATCCCGAATTAATGTTGCAAGTTAAAGATAATATCATACATTCCTACATAGATATAGCTTTTATGCTTTACATTCAAGAAAAGTAAAATAATAATAAACATGAAATTTGAAGTGTAATAAATTAATTAAAAATATATTCATTATAAATCAGTATTATTAGCATATTTTGTACAATAAATAAAATTTAAACTAAAAAATACCTGTAATGGTAACACTATTGAATTGTGTTGTTTTGAATGATAAAACTTAACAGCTTACTTTGTGTATGAAGCAAAACTTTCCAGTGCATATACATTTTCCAGTTTCATGTATCATTTTTATGTCTGCTACCTCCCCCACCACAGATAGAGAGTAAAGCTCAGTGTGTGGTTCAGAGATATAAACTAAACTGCCATTGATTATAAACAGAACAACAGAGGATGAAGTATGTTTATTGTACCTTTCTTGAGTGAACTCATAAATTTGTCAATATTTTAAATTAACTAATTTTTTCTGTTTTTAAAATAAATTACAATGACAAGATGTTGAAAATTAATTTTTTTAAGTAAAAGGAAAGTAGGTTTACTGAATATTATGTTGTTTATGTTACTAATCTGATTAATGCAAGTACTAGTCAGTTTTGAATTTTATCATTTGAAATATGCAATTTTCTGGTGGTTTGAATTTACCAGCTATGATTGTATAAATAAATAGTTTTGTGATATTATAAACAATTTTTAAACTATATTTTAGATATTTTTAATTATATTGTCATATGTATATTAATTATTAGCAACATATTGAAAATGTGTGTGTAATAAATATACTTTAACATTTTCCTTTAAAGGGGGAAAGTGTATGTAACTTTTAAAGTGAAAGTAGTTTTTATTTACTTTGCATGTTAATAAATTTTGTTAGGAAAATATTACATGTTTTATTAAATATTGATTTTATTGTTTTATTAGAAAATGATAGATTAGCAGCTGTAATTACATAAATGAGCACAATGAGTTGCAAACTGGAAGAATATTAACAAGTAAGAAAATGTGTTTTTTTGGTTTAATGCACTGAAAATGATAAGGAATTTTTTTACTCCTTTCTGCATTATGAGCAAAGTGATAGTTGATGTGAATTAATATTGTACAAAAGCCATGCATATAGTGTACATACTAGTCAATAGTTTTACTAGTTGTTATTTGATAAAATGCTAATTTATTGTTCATTTGGTCACATTTATATATATATATATAAATAAAATGTTTTACAGAAGTTTCAAGATTGATATTTGCTATAGATAAAATATTTTTTTTAAGGGCATCTGCGTTTATTGATGCCATTATGCCTAGAAATTATGTAAATCTAGGTTTTATTCATATGCAAGTATGATTTCACTTAAATTTTCTTGTGCTATGTACAAAAATAATTACATTTTAATTCTTTATACATTGCATATAAACATCTAAAAATGCCATAGAAATTCTTTTCTGATGGTAAAAATTTCACATTCTATAGACAATTTTTATCGATTGCTGTAATAATTTGAATTTATATCTGCAAATATACTGCTTGTTTGGTAGTCTGTTTGATGAGATTTTAAAATTTTTTATAGCTTTTTATGCAAGCCAGAAATTATGTAGGAAGACTAATGCTTATTGTATGATATATAACTTAATAAAAACTAAGTATTATTCTACTCTAACTGTCAAAGGAAGATTTTTTTCTTTCTGTCATAATGATATAAACTATTTCTTTGCTACTGAGTATAAAGGTATGACACTTTCTTTTTCTATATTTGTATTTTCTGTATCATTTTTTATGATGCTGAATGTTCTTTCAGGCTATAATTAAATTGTGAAATTTAAATTCTTTCTTTAAAAAAGAAATCTGAATTGAATTTTTGCAAGTTATTGTGAAATATTTTAAAGTTATTTTTCATTCTTGGTGTTTTTTTATTGTCAGATATATAGTTATTACACTACGTTATTGAAAGGTAACTGAAATAACAAACCATTATTTTAATTACTATTTTCGAATGAAAGGCTATTAAACTTATCCATCAAATTATTTTCTCATTATTCTTCAAATTAATTCACTTATAACTAGATGAATTTAAGGCAGTCTGTTATTTAGAGAAAAGGAATTCTGCTTGTAAGCTTTCCAATTGAGGTTAGAATTTGTATATTTTTAAGTTGGCATGTATTATTTGCATTTTTTGGCTGAATTTTGCTAGCAAAAAATTTTTTGTGATTTTAACTGTATAGTTTCTTTTTATTAAGTAATTTTAACAAAGTTTGTATTTCAAAGTTCCTTTATAAAAATGTGACTAATACTTTTTTCCTTTCGTTATTGTAGTATGAATTTGGCATTTGAATGTAAGTAGTAATTATCATGCCTAATTTTCCAAGTTTAAAAATATTTCTGAATAAATTAAAAATTCAGAATCACCCATTCTTGTTGAATTCTAAGCATTCTTGTTGAATAATTTGTGCTTCATACAGCCATGTATTTTTGAAAAAGATATAGAATTTTTCTAGTATTAATTCTCATTTATAATTTTTTAAAACCACTAACAACTTTTAACTGTGTGTATGTCTCTTGAGTAACTGTTTAATAAATAACACTTCAGCTGGAGGTAACAGAAATCTTTAAATATTTCTTGCTGCAGAATACAACACAGATGTTGATTAAATCAGATTATGTGACTGTGACATTAATTGACTTACGGCTTAATAGCTGCCATATGTAACACAATTTGTGCCTTTAATAACATAAAGTCATTCTAGGATAATATAATTCCAGTTATATTAATACAAAGTAATTTCCGTTTTCATATAAATATCAGAGAACAAAACTACTACAAATATTATTTAAAAAAGCAGTGTCCTTACATTTTTATTTTATTTTTAAACTAAATGCGAATATTTAAATTTTATATTTAAAATTTTAAAGAGAATATATTAAACTCTATAAATTATTTTTGATATATTTTTTTAAATTAACAGACATATGTTACTAAAGATGTGCAACGAAAATGTATTTTGAAAAATTTTCAGCTGTTCTTAAATAGATTCAGCACTTCCACAGCAGTGTACAAAAATTAAATAAATCTCAATAAAAAAATATCAAAATGTATATTCTCTATTCGTATAATGCTAATATAAACTTAATATTTAATTAAGAAATTTTAATCGCAAAAGTAAATAAATAAAATTAATTTATTTTATTTTATTTATTTATTTAATTTTGCAATTAAAATTCCTTAATTAAATTTTAAATTTATATTAGTTTTATACGAATAGAGAATATTTGTTAAATTCAAATTTCATTCCTTGCAGCAATGACACAAGAGAATTATTTAAATTTAATTTAACTTTTACTATATTCTTGTGATCTATATTTCTTGTTTTCAAAGATAGAAGAAAGAATAAAAAGTTCACACCAATGAAGTTTCATCATATTCAAATAACATATTTGACTATAACTTCATTAAAAGCTAAAAGATAAACAGTGTTTTTGTGTTAATGAATGTTATTATCCCAAAATAATAAAACAAGATGTAAGATATGTAGTTACTGTAAGTTGAATTCAAGCAAAATTATAAACATGTCATTTTTTTTAGATTCCTGCTCCAAAACTCATTTTTCAGCATGAATTATATGTCATAGCTAGCAATAAATAAATAACTGATTATATTATGCATTAATGTGATTTATGCAAGTGAAGTTTAATAATTCTAAGATTTGTGCTTCCAAATTTTAAACTTATTTCCAGAACATTTTTTAAGTAAGTTCCCCCCCCCATTAGTTGCATACAAGAGGATAATTGGTGCATGGGAAAGTTTCTATGACAATAAAACTGATATTAACATTTTAGAAGCAAAATTAAGTTTTTTTTTTTCAGTATTATGTATTAAAGTACTTCATAACTTATCATTGCAAAAGATGATTAAAGAATAAAAATATGATTGCCCTCCCCTTTTTGAAATTTTATTTTGTCTAGTACATTTTTATTATATAATGTATTTACATATAATATAAAAAAAACTGTTAAAATTATGATGAGATTTTTCTGATTTATAAAATTTAATATAAAGTAATCACAATCTAATCATTTCTCATTGTCAAAATTAAATATGCTATTTAAAAATAAATAAAAATTTATGTCTTATTACTGTTTTTAAAACATTGCTTGAAAGCAGTTCTTTCAGATTAATATCAGAGTTTCAATAATAAATTGTAGTTTTTTGTAGATTTAACTCATTAAATATAAAATTTTTATTCAATTTGAATTAGATAAATATTTCAATAGGTGTAGTACTTCTTCAAATGTCCTTTCAAATATCTTGCTCACGATCTTGGCTATTTCCATTGCTTTGCCTTAAATGCTCTCAAATATTTTATATACTGAGCCTTATTTTGCATATTACGGCAATATACTATAGAGTAGTAATTTTTTATCAAGTTTTTTTATTGTACAGGTTGATAACATTTTTCTATTGTACTTAACAGGATGCTATTTAAAATTGTCATGCCTTAATTTACAATGTGCATCAATTTAGGTGAGAGTGTCACATGTTATACACTCATTCATTTATACTTTGTTATAATGTAAACAATTTCAGCCAGGTTTGGATTCAAAAAAGCAATAATTATATCAAGCATTTCCAATATTAACTGCTATATAAAATGCGAATTTTAAGATGCTTGATCATGTTACCATGTGTGTTTCTATAAAGGGCCTTTTTAAATGTTTTGAATTGGGTATAAAATTACTTGAATCAAAACAAGCTAAAAAAACTCTTTATTAATGTAAAGAAACTTTTTTAAATGTAATATTGTTAATAATTTTTAAAAAATTAGTATTCTGTTTTTCATATTACTATAAAACAGTATTGAAGGGAAAAAATATGAATATAACTATATTTTTAATCCCATATTATTGTACATTTTATGCATTTTCATATGCTTCCCAAAATATATATTTTTTCTTCTCTCTGGGGAAACTAATTTGACTCTTCAATTCATATATAAGGAAATATTAAAAATATTGCTTCCTAAATACTTAGAAATTGATACTTTCTATCACAACCAGATGAATAAGATTGTTTAGATTTTTTTTGATAAAGTGGCACATAATTTATTATTATATATATCAACTAAGAATTATTTGTTATATTATTATCATTATGGTTCTTTATAAATTCATGGTTCAATAGGAACCATAATGCTAATAATATAATAAATATTGTATCTAAAAAATAGCTCAAGTAGAGTTTTTCTTGTTCAATAGAAAAAGTACTTGTAATGTAAATTTAGTTGGAATTCTTTATCCTTAGATGTGGGGAAATTAAGAGTTTATCATATAAGAATAATATTCCATGATAACCTAAATGAAGATGCAGATAGATAATGATAGCATATGAATATGTGGAAATAAACTCTTGCAGACTAAATGTATTTTTAGAAACATTTCTGTTGGATGTATTTTCTTCTTATCATTATTGCTAATGTCCTTTCAAATTTCATTATAAAAGCTATTTCATCCGTTGCTTTCTGTGTAATAATGTGATATGACTTGTATAATTGAATCACATTTTCACAATTATATTCAAGCCCTGAACACACATGGGAACAAAAATTGTGATAAGTTTGCATCTAATTTATGTTATTTAATAGTTTATGTAAATATGTTTATAATTTTAATTAAATCAGCGGTATGTATTTTATGTAAATATTACGTTTTTTGAATAATATTTAAAAATAAAATTTTGCTCCTCAAATGTACTTCTCTTTCATCAAATCACATTGCCATAAGTAAACTACTGTATATTCCAGTGTATAATGGGTTCTTGTAATTTGAAATAACATTTTTAAATTTTTAGGTATATGATTTACCAGGATTTCAAACAATGGTATACTGAGTTAACAGGCAATAAGGCAGGGCTGTGGAGTCAGTAAACAAACAAGATTTTCATCATATCACTGTGTTTTTTTCGGGTGGTGCCAAAAAGGTATTTTGCCCTGGGCGCTAGTTATGCTCGCTACTCCACTGTCTTTGTTGGAGGGACATAGATCTGATTTGATAAACTTCAGAGCTGAGAAGAGTCTTTCCACACTAACTTGAGTAGGAGGAAGATCTGTTATTGTTAGGGCTACTTCTTTTAACTTTTCAGGATAGATTTTTATAAGTTCTAAAAGAGGTGTCTTCCAAGCACAATCATATTTATCTATTTCTTCAAAGGCCATGTAAGAACCTTGTTTGTATTTTTTCATTTTTTATAGGTAGTGACATATTAGTTCAGTTAAATATTAGGGTTATCTACATCTTCTGAAAAAGTTCGTAATTCTAACAACCTCTTTATCATCAAATTATGTACTTCCTTATTGCATTGCTTGATCAATAATCGCTTCTTTTCCTGCTCACTTCCTAAGAATGGCATCAATTTTGGGAGTTCTTGCTGCTTACCTAAATTTACCAGTGAGATTTGTGAGTAAATGAATCAGTTTAATCACTAATGGCAAATATCACATCCATCATCCTCCCTTATATATTTATTTATTAATATGCCAGTAAAATACAAAATAACTATTTATTAATGTATATTGTTCATAAATAAAAATAATAACTCAGCTTGTCATTATTTTTTTCAATTCATTTAAATTTAATTTCAAATTCAAACTGTCCAACAAAAACTGGAGTCGGAGTCGACCTGTTTTTAGCGACTCCAGCTCCGACTCCTTTTACCCCAAAATCTGCCCAACTTTGACTCCACAGCCCTTGATAAGGAACATTATATGTTTGGGAGAAATTCTTGAGGGAGTACATAATTCTGCAAAGAGGGTTGGTGGTATTCAATGCAGCTGTGCACAAGAATGTTATTCTATAGTTTCAAGAAAAAGTGAATATAATTTGGGGTAAGCATGCAGTTCCAGTACGATAACTTATCAGAATTAGGTGTCGGATTTTTTTTTCTTTTTGTAGTCATTTGAAGCCATGATTTTGAAGTGAACATCAAAGGTATTAGTAAATCATGTTTACTTTAGTTGAAATACAGTTCATGTAGTGTTCCTTTTACGGGGTTTGTACACATTTATGCATATGGAAATTAAGTACTTTTAAGGATCATTAATGAAAAAAATTAAGGACCTATGAGTAAATGGGAAATGAATAAATTCATTTAAAAATATTATCTCCTGAACTTCACTTTTGTAATACCAGCCTAAAAATAAAATAGATCCGTAAGTAGGATGCATTATTATTAAACATAATTACTAATACATTTGAAAATAAAATAAGTTTTATGAAATTTATCAAATAGCATTAAATATTTTACACTTATAATAGTTGGACATACTTAAAAGAAGATAAGTGACCATTTTATTTAACATTTTACTATTAGTTAGCTTTATGTTGATCTTTTTTTATGTCTCATTTTGTCACATACTTGCTCAGTCTAAATGTTTAGTAAATAGCAGGTATACAGGGTCCCGGACCCATTTTTATGTTTAATAACTCATAAAATAATAAAGATAGATTAAAATTAATAACATAAATGGTTAGATAGACTAAAAAATTTTCATGACCCTTGTCAGTGAACTTCCACGTGTGTCCCCTTCGCCGCACGGAGAATATCAAGTCGATATTCAATTTTACACCAGGTACCCTCAAGCATGTCGGCATCCACAGAGGCTATTGCGGTTGTAATTCTGGCTTTTAGGTTATCAGTGTTCGACACTCTCCTCCTGTAAATGATATTGTATTGTCCTTTACAAATCCCCAAAGGACAAAGTCCATATATATCAGGTGATCTGGGTGGCCAAGGAATTGGACCTCCTCGCCCAATCCATCTTCCTGTAAAATGGTCATTCAAAGAATACGAATGATGGTACCCCGATGAGGTGGTGCACCATCTTGTTGCAAAAAGACGTGGCTGAAGCTCTTCTAGTTGTGGCAATACGAAGTTTTCCAACATGTCTAAGTATACGACTGATGAGACCGTCTTTTCTGTAAAATAGAAAAGCCCAATGACTCGGTCGTGCATTAGTCCACACCACACATTAACCTTTGGGGAATCCCTTTGTGCCTCACAGTATTCATGGGGGTTTGTCAGATCCCCATATGCGCACATTATGGCGATTAATAATGCCAGAAACAAAAGAGAGGAAAATGCAATTAATAAGCAGACGATATTTAGAAAAGTACAGATATTTAGACTGGAAAATGAAATTAACCACGCGCGCAGACGATATTTACAAAAGTAAAGATTAAGACACAATAACACGCCGAATAAATACTAATTCAGAAGTCAAACAACAGAAATCAGCGTTATATTTACAAAATTTTCACAGGACTAGTTTCGATGGTTTTACCGAACCACCATCTTCAGCTGCAAAACCGCAAATGAACAAGATAGGAAATAATGATTAGATAAGATAAGAAAGCCTGGACAAGAATAAGCAAATGGCGCCATCTGTTGGTGAAACCAGAACTAAAACATAATTTCTTTAAAGGCCGAAGGCAAATTTGGATTGGAATTAGGATCGTTAACTAGAACAGAAAGATTTTTATGAATATGAAATGCCTCTAGAAAATCCAGTTCTCCAATGGAAGATGTTTTTTGAATAATTTTGGCAGCAGAAAAACTGAAAGTGTGGTTTTCGGACCAACAATGTTGAGCAACAGAAGACTTCTGGGTTTCCTTTTTCTAACATATGCCTCATGTTCCTTGACGCGAAATTTTAAGGCTCTCTTAGTTTGGCCAATGTAAATTAAACCACACTGGCAAGGAATCCTATAAATACCCCAGGAATTCATATCCGGAATGGGTTATTGATGGGAGAATAAACAACCCGAAAGTTAAATTTTTGCAAAATATGTGCAACTTTATAGCTAATTGATGGAAAGAAGGGAATGACAACAGAATTTTTATAATCTCCTAAAACAAGAGTGTGACCTAATCATTTCTAGGCATCTTATCGCTCATAATGTGAAATTCAATAATAAACCTTTGAAACCAAATCTAACTGCGAGAGAAAGAGCTACATTGCGTGAAATTCATTCTAACCCGGATATTATTATTTCAAAGGCCGACAAAGGTGGCCAGATAGTCGTCATGGATAGGAACACTTACATCGATGGTGTCACTAAACTCTTAAACGAAGGACTATATAATCCGATCCCTAAAGATCCTTCACCTTCGGACTTGTCAAAAATAAAAACTGCGATCAAATCTTCGCAGATCATTTCAGGCAACTTAAAACATTCACTTATCCCATCTGTTGCGAATTGTGCCAGATTATATACTCTTCCCAAAATTCATAAAAGTGGTATTCCTTTCCGCCCTATTGTATCAAATTTAGGTACTGCCTCGTTATCCATTAGCTAAATATTTAGTTTCTAGATTTTCAACTCTATTAGACAATAACATTTACACCATAAAAATTTCAATAGAGTTTGTAAAAAAAGTTAAAAACATTTCTCCTAGTAATTTACTCATGGTTTCTTTTGATGTAAAATCATTATTCACCAATGTCCCAGTGGAGGGTGCATTAAGATGTCTAGAAACCAGACTTCGCGAATTTCATTTCTCTTGAATCGAAATTGATGAGCTAATTTCTCTCACTTAACTCTGTTTGAAACAAACACATTTTGTTTTCCAAAATAAATATTACAAGCAAATTGAGGGATTAGCCATGGGAAGCCCCCTCAGTCCCATTCTGGCTGATATCTACATGCATTATTATGAATCAAAATTGTTTGAAACTTTAAACTTCCCGGCATGGTTCCGCTACGTAGACGATATTTTTACTCTGTTTGAAGGTAATAAAGATGATTTAAATAAAGTTCTTTCAGCAATGAATTCTACTGATCCTGCTATTCAGTTCACTTTTGAAGTTGAGACTTGCAATTCTCTTCCGTTTCTCAACATTCTGGTCACACGTAACACATCCAACTTCAGTACTACGGTTTACCGTAAACCTTCATCGGTTTGCCTTCCACCACACTTTAAATCATGTCATCCAACTAAACAAAAGTTAGCTTCATTTTATTCCTATGTTTTCCGTGCTCTTCAAGTTTGCTCCTCCAAACTAGCCCTTGATGAAGAACTAGATTATTTAAAAGCAATAGCTATTGAGAGGGGCTTTCCACCCAACATTATTAATCAAGCAGTTAAAAAATTCTCATCTCAACACACTAAAAGTCACACTCTTGTTTTAGGAGATTATAAAAATTCTGTTGTCATTCCCTTCTTTCCATCAATTAGCTATAAAGTTGCACATATTTTGCAGAAATTTAACTTTCGGGGTTTATTCTCCCATCAATAAAATTCCGAGTTCCATACTCAAGGACCCCATTTCGGATATGAATTCCTGGGGTATTTATAGGCTTCCTTGCCAGTGTGGTTTAATTTACATTGGCCAAACTAAGAGAGCCTTAAAATTTCGCGTCAAGGAACATGAGGCACATGTTAGAAAAAAGGAAACACAGAAGTCTTCTGTTGCTCAACATTGTTGGTCGGAAAACCACACTTTCAGTTTTTCTGCTGCCAAAATTATTCAAAAAACATCTTCCATTGGAGAACTGGATTTTCTAGAGGCATTTCACATTCATAAGAATCTTTCTGTTCTAGTTAACGATCCTAATTCCAATCCAAATTTGCCTTTGGCCTTTAAAGAAATTATGTTTTAGTTCTGGTTTCACCAATAGATGGCGCCATTTGCTTATTCTTGTTCAGGTTTTCTTATCTTCTCTACTCATTATTTCCTATCTTGTTCATTTTCGGTTTTGCAGCTGAAGATGGTGGTTCGGTAAAACCATCGAAACTAGTCCTGTGAAAATTTTGTAAATATAACGCTGATTTTTGTTTTTTGACTGATTTTTGTTGTTTGAAAAAGTAAAGATATTCAAACCTGAAAAGGAAAGTATATAAGTTATTCCATCAATAAATGCCATAAGTTTGTTTATATCTTCATTATTTTATGAGTTATGAAACATCAAATTGGGTCCGGGACTTTATAAAAACCCTGTATTTTATGTCAAGCGACATAGGTTAAAATGAGCAGTAAAATCATAATCAGCATGATTCATAACAAAAGACTGGCTGTTCTCAGTGCTGCTGCTTCCCTAGAGAGAAACCTGATGATTAGAACATACCTGAAAGGCCTGATGTAGGTATTTTTTTGAGTTAGTTGTGCTCTGTCTGACGTAGTTAGTGCCGTAGCTTTATGTAGAGTTCCAGAAATTGTAACCCAGTTAATATAATATACTTTAAGGTTCCAATAAGCCACTAAAGCACTAGAGGTGATAAGTTGTTTTGTATTCTTTAAAGTCTCACTAGATGCAAAGAGTAAGTTTTACATAAATTTTTACACTTTTGTGTTTTATCTTGTGACCACGGTAAGGATTAATGAAAGGCAATAACTCGCTTTAATATGCAAAGATAATTTTTAAGGTAAACTGTTAGGTATAAGTAATTAAATTAGTAAGTTAGATAACCTTAGTCATTATGGATTTACATGGCCATTATTAAATTTTATTTATTAATTTTTACAACATTTGTTAAAAACAACTATTAAAATGACAATCTAATAATATGTCAGTTTAAAATATATGTTATTTATGACATTGATTCTTAAACGATATTGTGATAATTAACACATTAGAAGCTACAAAACATTTATGCATCTTTTAATTTGAAGCTTTCCCAGACATTTTGGCTAATTTATATCGATTTCCTTCTCTTTAAGCATCTTTTCTAACAATTAGAAATTTCTCTCAATATGCAAAACTATGTTCTCACTTGTTTCTGTGTCCTTTATCCCCTAACTTGCAACCTCTCCACAACGTACCTATAAGGGTTTACTTGATCTGGTAAAAGTTAAATTGTCCAAACCCTCGATAGACATGAAGCAAATTATTGGTATGTCTGAAAGTAACTACAAAGTCAGAAAGGTTTAAATAAGCCTCTTATTTAAAATGGACTTAGAACATAAAGGTATGTTTTTACACTAACAAAATCAATTACAGCTCGTGGTGATGTAATTAAACAAGAAGAGTCAAATTCAAACTAAAAATGTGGCTAGTGGTCAAAAATTTAATTTTAATTTAAGCTGGCTCAATAACTATCGTTTCAAATGTTGGCAGCGATAATGTGCAGATCAGAGCTGGCAGGAACTAATGCAACGAGCAAATGGAGATCAGAAACACACTGTCTTATACCCAAAAACCTCGGTTTAAAAACTAAGTGATTTGCATTCTAGTGAGAAAATAGAAATGGGAAATTATAGTAAAGGCTGAAATTATAAAAAACTGGGTGCTTTACATAATAAGTGTACATATATATTTAAAGAATAATTTTCTTTCTCTTTATGTATTTAGTTTCTTTCTTCAGCACGTTTCCTTTTCATTTTAGAATTGTAGGTTTTAATTAAAGATTTCTGTTATTCTAAAAAATAAATAAATGCATTTATAATGTCTAGAAAAAGATGCTAATTTTATTTCTTTAGTAATTAATATGAACATTCAGAAGAAATATATACGGTAAGGATCGGTTACACAGCTGGTGTGGCAGAATTTTTAGAATTTATTGACACACCAAACAACAAAATCTAGAAATGGCAAAACTTTTAGAATTTAGGGCAGGCACTGGAAGCAGAATTTAGACATTAAAAAATTCCTTTCTATAATGCCTGTCCATGTGATAAGATTAGAAGCATTTTTGATATTTTCCATGCTTGTGTTTAGTGAAAAGTAGAGAAAATAAAGGGAAGATAAACATGTTAAGAAAAAGATTTTAGTATCAGAAGTAAAGCATTCAAATATTTTGTTCTCATTGTTCTTCCAGACGTTCTCCAAAAAGTACGAAATTCATCGCAAACATTCTTTAAAATATATCCATTAATATATATTAATACCAAAGACATTTTTCATTTTTCTGAAATCTTCTGGAATTGTGGATTTATAAATCTTGCCTTCAAATCCTTCTAAACATTCTACGCTGCAATTTCTAAAATCCTAGAGAAAAGTTACCAATTCTATAACAGCAAAAAGCCAGAAATATAAAAAAAAGGAGGAAGAAAAAGGTGTAAAATTAATTTTATAGAGAAACTGATGTATATTTTAAGATGATTACATGGGAAAAACTCTTACCATGAAAAAATTAAAAAGACATTTTTCATTAATTAGATAGCTATTTTGCTTTCGCTAGGAACTGTTTCGTAAATTGTGCTTTGTAGCATCATATCTTGTTTATCTTTTCAGATCCAAAATATTGTACAAGAACAGGCCAAAATAGAACTTTATAATATGACAGTGAAAAAAAATGTTTTATTTTAATGTTATGTTTTAAATGTAATTTCAATATATTACCATTATTTTAATGAAATTTATCAATGTTAGAATGTTTTAAGAAAGTCGTTGAAAAATTCCCAGATCTCGGAATTAAAAATTTTCTATAGAAACTGATCTTAAAATCACCAAAATGTTGATAAGTCGCCAAATTTAGAACCGTTTAATAAAAGAATTCACATCCACAAAAGTGAAAAGTTGGTTAAGTAGAAAAAATGAATACTTCATTAGAAAAAGAAAAAAAAAAAAAAAAAAAAAATTGAAATGCTTATGTTTCACTTCTTGCTCAGAAACTCAAGTATCCCACCATTTATATTACAAATAGGAACAAATTATAACTCATGAACCCATTCAAAATATAACAATATTTGCCAGTGAATTGCCAAAAATATTCCTCCAAAATGCTAATTCACACTCGAAATGGCAGTCGTAAAAACAGAAAGAAATTTCAAATGATTAAAATTGGGGACATTTCTGCCGATTTTGGCCGAAATTGAAGACTTTTAGGGCCAAAAGTTGATTCCAAAAAACCTAAGGGCTTTTAAGGACCGTACGAACCCTGTTTTAGTAGTAAATATTGGCTTCTGGCAAACGAAACAAACACAGTGCTAGTTTGAAATTCAAATTCTTCAATTAGTAAAAGTAATTGCAAACTGTGCTGTAGCAAGGATATTTGGTGTTGGTGAAAGCTCCATACATAAGGGGAAGAAAAATGAAATCACAATAACAAATATGGCAAAGAATAAATGCACTTTACATAAAGGAGTTACAAAATGGCTTATCCTAGGAGAATGTGAAAGTGGCCTATCCTAGAAGAACATGTTGCAAATTTTGTCCTAGAAATTTGTCAGGATGGATTAACTGTAACAAGAAACAATGTACGTTTATTTGCCTTAAAGTGGGCAAAAAGGAATGAAAGTGAAAACTTTAAGGCAACTTTGAGTTGGTATAGTCGATTTAAGATGTGGAATAATTTAGTTCTATAATAAAAAAACAAAAGTTTTGCTAAGGCTTCCGAAACAGCTGACAACAAAATAAGTTTTCAGAAATATAATATTGACCTATTAAGGTTTAAAAAAATATTTACTGTCACATATTGGAAATATGAATGAAACTCCAGTAATGTTTAATATGACAGGAATAAAACAACTGATGTGAAAGAAACAAAAACAACAGGTTACAAAAAATCTCACCTTACTGTAGCACTTTCCTGCTTAGCAGACAGCACAAAATTAAAAACCATGGTTATTTCTAAAAGGAAAACTATGCTGAAATGTGATTTTTCAAATGGTGTTTTCATTCATGCTCATGAGAAAGGATGGATGGATGAAAACAGACTGAAACTGTGGAGAAAAAATGTTTGGCGAAAGAAAACATACTGTTGCCCTAAAGAAACAAGAAAGCCTTCCAGTTTAGGACAGGTTATATCCCATCTACTGTATAATACAAAGAATTGGTTAAAAGAGTGTAATACAGACATGACAGTTATTCTAGGTGTATTAACCATTAGTTCAGGCTTTAAATATATATGTATCAACAAACGATTCGAAGAAAATTTGAAACAACAGTGGAATATGTGGATGTTAGAAGATGGTAAAACATATAAAAAATACGGAATTAAATTAAACTTGGCATAATTGAAAAGTTCATTTAAAAAATGTAGTACATCTAACAATCTAGGAACAGAAAATTATTATTTATTTAAGGATCAGAGTAACAGTAATGTTGGCGATCAAACAGAATTTGATGATATGCCTGAAGATATAATGGAAGATGAATATGGATAACTTTCATGTTATTTGAAAATGAACATTTTTAAGTTTATAAAATGTCATTTCTCTTAAATAAACAGCAGTTAGGTACATGTAGAAATCTAATTTTTGTGTGCTTATCTTTTTTTAAATCTTTCATTTTTATATCCAGCATATATTACACGCACATGTAAATTTCAATTTAATTTTTTGTATTAATATATATAGTATATAAACTTGAAGCATCTAAAGTTTAAATTAAATTAGAATCAAAGTAAGGCAATTCCTCAACACTATTAATAATTGCAACCGTGTATAAGAGGTTTAACACAATATCTAAATAAATCAAAATAAAATAAGAATTCATAGTGGAACAAACTCAAAAAAGAAGGTGTGAAAGAGAAAATATACAAAATTATAAAAATTAATCCCCTTATGAAGACCAAACTGCATTCCTTTCAAAAAGCAGAATTCAAAGCTGCTCTGCTAAGAAGCAAAAATTCTGTAGTTCTTGGAAAAAAAAACTACAAAAGTTTTGCTCCTCCAAAGCAGCTTTGAATTCTACTTTGTTTTGCAAGGCACACAGTTCACATTCAAAGGAACGTCTTTATAATACAGTAAGATTAGGTTAAGATGGTGATCTTAAGAATTCAGTAAGTTAACATTTTTTCTATTTTTGTTTCAAATTGGTTTCCAATTTTTAGCTGTTTAAGGCTCAGATTAGATTTTGTTATTTATAAAAATCGCTAATGATGAGTTTTTCGTTTTCTTGGTACTAAAAGTTTAGTTTCCAATTTTTTAATGCTGCTTAAATGACAATTTGAATAAATGCATATTTGTGTTGCTCTTTATTTGTAATTGTTTTTTAATTTCAGATTTGTGTATACTTTTTTTTTTTTGAAAGGTCAATTTGCATAGTGTCATGTTAGTAAGTGCTACACGTTTGAATTCAGGAATGTTCGAGAGCCGCATTTAGATTTTCTAAAAGCCATAAGTTCATATTTACATCATTATAGAAGTAGTGAAGGAGGTTTTAAATAGAAAGAAATCCCTGATAATGTTGTAAAAAGAGTCTAAACTAATTAATTACAGTACAAAGTCTTTAAATCGTACTCATCAGAACTTCGGCGATTCCGGATTATAGATCATCAATTTAAATCTGGTAAGATGGCATGCAGAAATTATAAAATAAAAAATATGAAACCATAATTTATGAAAAAAAGAGCAATTGTGATCTAAAGGGTATCAAAATTTACAAAAAAAAAGCTTAATATTTATTTGTTTACTTTATTAAACATTTCTTTCAATGTAAGTTGTTTAAGGTGCTTCGTTTTATGTGCTAATACTTTCTCTTTAATTCTATAAACAGACATAATTTCTTGTTCAGTTACAAAGTTTCGCTGTTAAAGTCCTGTAATTGCTGTGCCGAGAATACCGACTAACTTGTCAATCAAAATTTTTTCGTTTTCACTAACCTCTCTGTCACTTTCTTCATGCCTTTATCCATTTTTTGCAGCAATTCCACTTTTCGTTTGATGGACATCGGAACATGCTTTCGCTTTGTAGATCTTTTGGCAGCTCCAGAATCGAAAACTCTTTTTGATATAATCGAAAGTTCAAGCTTACTTTTTATACAATTGCTCTAACAGTCTGCAAAAAATAATAAGCCGGATCCAATTAGAAGATTAAGGAACAACACAATCTGAAACATTAACTGAAATAGATAATTAGATAATTTTAGCCTAACTTATACCATCCGTTATACATTAAACGCGCATGCGTAAACACATACGCATATGTAAAGGTTTTATGCGCATGCGTAAACGCTACGCATGCGCAGAAAGTTTGTAGCTTTGAGGTCCGGATTAAAGACTTTGTACTGTACTTCTTTTCGGACACTGAATAGTTTTAGTTTACTATATTTCATACATACATTTTATATCCATAAGCCGCACAAATTGCCTGCGAAAGCCATATCAGTTTTATAGTTTATTTGAATAGTCAGTGTGGCACAATGTTATGTTTTATTATTTTCTAAGTGTTTCAAAAGTGTGCAGGGAAAATTCTGGTACATTTGGGATTCGATTTTTTGGTTTTATATGATTTTTGATGTTTTAAATGAAAATTTAATTGAATCTTTTTTTTGGTTTTTGATCTGAAATGAACCAGGAGAACGAAACATGTTTTCAAAACATATTAATTGACTTTTATGAAGCTTTAATTACTCTTTTTTTTGGTTTTTGATCTGAAATGAACCAGGAGAACGAAACATGTTTTCAAAACATATTAATCAACTTTTATGAAGCTTTAATTAATGTTCCCCTGATGAGTTCAGAATTGGAGTTTCAGTAAAAGGAGATTAATTTTTATATTTTTGTATATTTTCACTTTTTGCACCTTTTTTTTTTTTTTTTCAAGTTTGTTTTACCATGAATTCTTATTTTATTTTAATTTTGATTTGTTTAGATAGTGTAATAAACTCTTATACACGGCTGCAATTATTAATATTGTTGAGGAATTGCCTTGCTTTGATTCCAGTTTAATTTTAACTTTAGATGCTTTAAGTTTATTTTACTTCAATCCTGCAGCAATAGCACAAGACGAGTTTAAAAAAATTTTGCTTTTAATTTTTAGCCTATTACGGTGTTTCTTTTTGTGTGGTTGTGTAAGATATAATAAACTGCAATGGCTGCTTTAAGAAATAATTGGCGACCTCAAAATTAACTATTCTAGATTTGGTGCTCTCCCCCTAAGTTCATCCTTTCTCCCAAATTACATAACACTGCTTGAAAAAGGTACTAAAGTATAATTAATCAATGACAGCTTAGATTCACATATGCACCTATGCAGTATAAATACGGCTTGCAAGGAACTACATTCCTCTTTTCCCTCGACTTCTGCCATGCAAACATCTCCATGCTGCTTATGCTTTCCTGCTCACATCGTACTTTTAAAATCAGTCTATATAAAAATTTATTATATTCAATGATGATTGAAATATAATTTGTTTGCCAAAGAGATGATTTGAAATGCATAAAAATAAAGATGGTGATTCTTCAATTCAGTTTTGTTATCTGCTTCATCAAGACTGAATTGCTTTTATGCATTAAAATATTACATATTGTATGACAGAATATACAATAATTCTATTACTCCTTTTAACTCAATAAATAACTCTTATCTATTGAATTCTTATTTATACCTATTTAATTTTTATTGTAATTATTTATATAATTAAAATTATTTATAAACAATTTGAACTAACAAACATTATACACTGAAATACAGACTTAAAATTTATTAGAAAATTTTCTATACAAAATATAAGCATTGCCATCACTATTACAGGAATTGTTATCTACGAATTACAGACCTATTTAATTTGTATTCTAATCATTTACATAATTATAATTAATTATATAAACAATTTGAACTAAGAAATAAACATTATACATTGAAATATAGACTTAAAATTTATTAGAAAATTTTCTATGCAAAATATAAGCATTGCCATCACTATTACAGGAATTGTTATCTACGAATTACAGAAGACGCAGCTTGTACAAATGCTGAATTATGAGATCCATCACAAAAAGGTCTGTTCTTTGTTTGTTTGCAGTTACAAAACCAATACTCTCTTGTCTGCTTTGGTTTAAATAAAACTGGCTTCAGTTTAATTTTCATTTCTGGAAATTTGCATCTTCCATCACATAATGGCTATAAAATAAAACAATTCATTAGTCTACAGTTTATTACTTTTAACTTCTCTTTTTTACAAGTAATCTTAATTGAAACAAAATATAATAAAGAAGAAGGAAATCTCTTATATGTATTGCACTATCCACTAGTGGCCAAGCTGATAAAATCACTTAACTGATAGTTTTGAAAAAGGATCAGATTTAATCGAACAGGCTGGCTGCATGGTTTCACCATGCGTAATGCAAATATGAAGCAGTTTCTCATGAAATGCCCACACAAAGAAAGACCTCTTATTTGCAGGCTTCTAGTCCTGTTTTGATGTGCAGTAATGTAATAAATTCAGGCCCCAATTGAAGTAATTATGTATTAGTCCCACAATGAATACCAACCAATTCTCCAAATTTAATAATATTAAAATGGGTTATGGTTCTCATTAAAATTACATTAGTTAAGTTAGATCCTGAATTCCACTATACTGTATTTACTAGAAAGTAAAATCCTTCCTTGTTTTTGCTATATTTTTGTTCTAAAATTTTATAGGGTTTAGTAATCAGGTAATCTGACAAATAAAATTGCACAATGAGAGAAAAGAATTTGACAATCATACTATATGGAATAATTGCTCAGGTATATACATACAAACTACATAACTACTACTACTTATAATAGCTGTGTCCAGTTAAGTAATTTCCACTACCAACATTAAATTAAACAAATGATTTGCTTCAAAATTAATTTAGAAATCTCTAGACACAAAAAACATGTTAAAAGCAGTTTAAAAAATATAATAAAATGTTACATAATCTATGAATTAAGTCCAATTTTGAAGATAAATTTGTAAAGTTCTTGTGGTGGCTTTAAGATCACATAAGAAATTTTAGTCTTGTGAAAGTCTTTAGAGTATGTAATCAATATAAAATCAAGATATTCGTTTCAGACATACATGAATTTTCATTATGCACCTATGTTAATATTTGTTTATTTATTATAAAACACACACAAGCTTATTGAAGAGCAATGTAAGAATTAACACAGAAAACTAACAAATACAACAGAATAGAATAATAAAGTAAACTAACTGTGATTAAAAAAAAGAGAGAGATAGAAAAAGATGTAGCAAATGTTGATGGAGTTAAAGTATTCTATATTGAAGAGGAAGGATTCGGATTGCATAGTATGCTAATCCATAGTGAATAGGAAACTTGACAGTCAATTTTATTTAAATTCACATTTGTGGCAACAGTTTGCTTGGATCTCTAATGGTGCCTAATTCAGAACATTTACATTTTTGAATACTACTGCGATAGGAAGAGGGCATAGCATAATGGCATCCAAGCAGCACAGAGGATAAGCTAAAAGCCAATATAGCAGTTTGTTAAGAGAAGGGTTTTAGTTTGAGTCCTAAGTACGAGTGGAAAATTTATTCGACTACCTCATGTATATTTAGAAGTAAGAAAAAGAATTATCATGCTTCTGCAGTGGTGTTTGACAAGTGCTTCAAAAAAATAATCATACGTAGCATTTACAGTAATCTCCTGAGATATCCAAAAGTTTGACTGTCTAATGAAAAGGAACATTGAATTTTCTTCAGCCATCTCTACAATATTTAGAAGGGGGGAAGCATTTTAAATCATCAGTGAATTCATGCTTAGGAGATTCTGCATTACAGCTGGTTCAAGGTCTTCGATCTGTGTTTAATGTTCTTCAAGTACGTGTGGCAGAAAATTATTCATGCTTCTGCTTTTCTAATAGCACTCCATCAATCGAAAGCTAAAAAATTATTACCTTTATGTGAATTAAACTTGAATTATTTAATATGCAGATTCATTTGCATTTAAATTTTGCTTAAAGTTTCTGCAATTTGATTGCACTGTTTTGCAAAAGTATGAAATTATGGTATCAAAATATTTAACATGGTGTGATTATACGTGATAAAATTATGTAATGAATTTTAAGATTTTTTTAACTACTTTTAGAAAAGGTTATTAAGTAATTAAGTATATTTTTGAATTTATGCTGAAAACTTCAGACTGTTGATAAGAATTTTACGTGAATGAAATAATTTTCAAAAATTAGTATCGAGCATAATAAAATAGTCTTTTTGAGTATTACTATAGAAAATAGTAAATGTTTTGGCATGTAATAGCATAAAAATACGAGTCATTCAAAAAACTGAATAATTATCATTGGTACGGAATTATGTTGACTAAATTTAAAATTTACAGATCATTATATTTTCAGATAAACTTCGAAGGCACCCAATTTTTTTATATTATTATTTTTTTAATATAATGGCATGTGGTTATTTTTTTGGAGGGGTTGTTATAGTGCAGTTCAAAAAGGCCAGTTGAACAAGGAGGCCTTTATAAGTAACTGCCTCGAGCATCCTTTAACCATTAATGAAATTCATACACTAATTTGCTAATGCAGATTTGTCTAATTGATGGAAATGTTTGTATCAAGAGAACACTGTGGAGCCTTCCAGTTTGTATAAAACAAGTAAATTAGAAATGCCAATAACAACAGAAAGAATAAATTTGCTAATATTATTTCAAATGTTTCGAAAGAAAAATTATAATTATGTTATAATATTTTGAAATTTTGTGTGGTTTTGCAACATCAATAATAGATGTATATAAAATTGTTTATATTTGAAAAGTTTTAAGAGCATTCTCTAAATGGATATAATTATGAAGTTTATTTATTCTTCACTTTGTTTTTTTGTTTAGTTAGGCCTTACACCTTGGTTCAATTAATTATGAAACTTCAACAATATTTTATACTGCTTCCCTTGTGAAGAGGCAGGGTGCTGCAGTGCCAAGTTTGAGAACCACTGATCTAGAATGTGTTGGGTGGTACATGAAAACTTGCTTATGCCAAGTTATAAAAGAGAAATATTAAACCAAGTATTTATACAGCCTTATGTGTATGAGATTCACATTAAACAACATGCATTGGAACTCAGTCAAAATGAATTTGGATGTTTAAACTTGATGCATTAACCTTCAACTACTGTGCCGAATTTCAAGCTGCTTTTTTGCTTATTATTCCTATTAAAACTGTATTCTTTGCATATTTAAGTGTCATATTTAGTTATTTCATTCCTGGCTTCAATAATACCAACATCTGGTCACAGTTAGTTTTAATATAGAAATTTATTTTATAGGTTTTTTTTTAATGTTTTTTTGTTTTTTAAACTGATATGAACAAATCTGCCTGAGGTATAAAAAAATTAAGAAACATATCTCTTTTAAAAAATGATGGCTGAATTTTATTGTCTAAATGTAAAATTTAAGTGTATCCTAATTTCAGTGTCAAAAAAAGAAAAAGTTTTATTGTTAACCATTTACAGATTTTAGACAGAGTGTACAGAACCTTATATCACTATTAATGTCAGGTTATACAGTGAGTATAAATGAAGGGTTAAATTATATTTGATTATAGCATGTATTAAACATGAAACTAACAGCTGCTTTGGTTTTATATTTACATTTATATACAAACACAATACATAAAGTTGAAAAAACATTAAAAAAGAATCTTACTTGATCATGACTCCACCCACATATGCACCAATAATACAGTTTCCCTTTCTCACATTTGATTTTAAATGGCTTCTTATCATGAACCCGACCTTTATCTGGTTGGTAATAAGCTTCATAGAATTTTTTTAAAGGAGGTTCATTCAATTCTGGAATATCAGACACATCTGCTCTTTTTCGACTAGAATACTGGCACAAAATCTAGAAAGTATTTTTTTGCTTTTAGTTGAAACTCAATAGATATGTTATTATTACAGTAATATACATACAGTCAAAAGTCGTTAATACGGACTCGTGGGGACTTCGGCGATTCCGGATTATAGATCATCAGTTTAAATCTGATAAGATGGCATGCAGAATATATAAAATTAAAAATATGAAACCATACTTTATGAAATAAAGAACAATTATGATCTAAAGGGTATCAAAATTTACAAAAAAAAAAAAAAAAAAAAAAAAAAAAAAAACTTAATATTTATTTGTTTACTTTATCAAACATTTCTTTCAATGTAAGTTGTTTAAGTTGCTTCGTTTTTTTATGCAATAATACATTCTCTTTCTATAAACAGACATAATTTCTTGTTCAGTTACAAAGTTCCGCTGTTCAAGTCCTATAATTGCTTTGTCAAGAATACCGACTAATTTGTCAATGGAAATTTTTTCGTTTTCAATAACCTCTGTCACTTTCTTCGCTATCGGAAGCGAATTATAATGATGAGGAATTTGATTTAAAGATCAAAGACGGAGTACATCGAGATGAAATGCTACATTTAGTAAGGAATTATAAGCCAAAAAAAATAAAAACATCTGCCCTGAAAGATCAACTTCCAATTCATTGTGCGCCGCAGCGTTAAAGATAAACAAAGTTTAGATAAACAAAGGATATGCCTTTATCCATTTTTTGCAGTAATTCCACTTTTTATTTAATGGACTTCGAAACATACTTTCGCTTTGTAGATCCTTTACATATTAGTAAATATATATCAGAAATTCTATTTGACATAATCAAAAGTTCAAGCTTACTTTTATAAAATTGCTCTAACAGTCTGCAAAAATTAATAAGCCGAATCCAATTCAAAGATTAAGGAACAATGCAATCTGCAACATTAACTGAATTACATAATTTTAGCTTAGCCTATACCGTCCGTTATACATTAAATGCGCATTCGTAAACGTATTTTGCGAATGCGCACATGCATATTCGCAGCCGTAAAGGTTTCAAAGTAAGCCGTAAAGGTCAACACGACGCACGCGCAGAAAGTTTGTAGCTTTGAGGTCCGGATTATGGGTGTCCGAATTAATGACTTTTGACTGTACTAATTAGTAAAATTTAAAATGAAACTTTTATGTAACTTTGTGAATACTTTAATTAATTAATTAGATAAACTTAAAAAACAACTATTAATAATATAATACAGTATGCTGCAAAGTACAATAACTGCAACTTTAGCTTAAAACAGGAGTACATAACAGTTCATATGTATATTCATGTTAATTTTTTTCTCTCTCTCTCTTAAATACTACCAGATTTTTACTGCGTGCTTATTTTACTTATGATCTGAGGGGTTAATTTCTTTCAAGGCAAAGTAACCATCCCCCCCCCAAAGCTATTGTAGAACAAGGCAATTTTGATGACTGGGAGGGGATATTTTGAAGCTTATGATTTCAAATAATTAATATGCTCACTTCTTTTCCCTTGGTTGCTCTACTGTTTCAATGACATCATCCAACTGACCTCACAGTTTCTACCAATATTAGTTTTCTGTGAAGGCAGTGGCTTGAAAGAAGATGATTACTGGTGATGCTCAATACCAGTGATCATTAATGCTCTCAAAATACTGTCCGCTTTTAGAAGCAGTCACTATGTTATGTTTCACCGTATTTATTACTGAAATACAGTTGAATTTTAAGAAACTGAACATTTGTTTTGTTATATCGAATCTGATAAGGGGGGGGAAGAGAATTATCTCGTAAAAAAATAATGCAAAAATTTATTTATGAATTACATAGAAAGAATGACTAGCATTGTCATATTTCCCAAAAGTTGCAATGATGAAGATGTAACTTTAATAGATTATTTAACTTGAGATGTAACTTTAATAGTAACACAATGATGTTAATAGTAACAAAAGACATTAACAGTAACTTAATTTTACAAAAATGTTGAATGTTAATAAAAATTGTTATGCTCGATTATTAAATGTTTTTCAATTTTGCAGTAAATTAATAATTTCATGTGAAAATTACATACTTTAAAACCGGGGTTCCCAACCTTATGCTTGCGGGTACCATGGCGCCCGCCGATTATTTAACGTGTGCCTGCCGCTGTTGGATCACAATAAAAATGTTTCAGTTTTCAATAAAATTCTATGTGTAAGTTTTCTCATTTTGGTTGAATTTTTATGAAATTTCATAAAATTCTCATTCTTAATGAAATAGAAATTGCGTCCAACACAGATACCAGAACAAAGCGAGATGCAACCCATCTCTTTTATTATGTACATGTAATATTACATTATCCAATTATAAATTCACCTTGAAAAGTAAATGGTGTTCCGCCGTCCAACAGATATTTTAGAATGTGCTCTTAGTGATAAAAAGGTTGGGGACCCTGGTTTAAAAGTTATGGTTTAGGCCTGTCTTCCATTTCCATCTTAAATATGCATTTACAATTGACTCGCGCATCCCATTTGAACAAAGAACTGTCCGACAGCTCAATCAAAGACCTGATTACAGTTCTTTGTCTCAATGCATGATTCAATAGGATCTCTTAAGTTATGCAAGTTGTATCCTTGTTTCCTAAGAATCATGTTACATTTGGCTGCACAGCCTTTTGTTTAGAACACAAAAGAAAGCTGGAGGTCATGATGAAAGTACCACAACTGGCTAATCTTTACTGAATGGTACCCCTTGGTATTTTTTTCTGAAAAAATCAACAAGTGGTATTGGTTGTTCATGAAATCTGGAAGCCTGCTGTGCTTTTTCGTAATAGTAACCTTTCGTATGAACTCGGGTTTTTGGTTCTTACTATTCTTTTCAGCTACCGTGTTTACTTATACGTGCATGGTCTTGGATTTTGAGCTTACTATTATTTTGCTGTGAGTATCATCATTTGAGTATGTCTGAGGTGAGTAAGAGGATGAATGTTGATTAACAGCGGATGAGCAGAAATGGCGAAAAATTTAACTGAATTGCTTACTTGCAGGACGGAGGAGTTGGTGGTGGGAAACCTAAACGTATGCAAATGAAAAAAAGGTATATTAAAAAATTGATGTTTCATTTATTTATTCATGAGTGTGTGTCAATTTGTATTAAAAGATGTGTTGTTTAATGTTTTTATGTTAAGAAATATGCATTTTTGGTTATTTATTCCTCTGTGTTTGTGTATTTTTTGTTATTTGTTTGTCTCCGTGTGTTAAGACAGCAGTGAATTTTTTCTGGTCACCATGATGGTTTTAACTTTGTTTTAGCTTCCTGATTTTGTTTGAGTGAAAATAGATCAATGTGTACATGGACAAAATTAAGGCAATGCAAAATGCCTAGTTTGTCCAATTCCCTGATAGTGAAAATAGTTTAATGCCTATATGGAGTTTATGTAAGTCTTTGACTTCTTATTTTGATTTTGTGTAGCGGCCATCTTGGCGTCAAAAAGAAACGATTCGCCAAGGGGTACCATAGAGTTACACAGCAACCGAATTTTTACCCAGCAACCCAAAGGTGCTTTTTGTTCCTCTAACAGTCTAAACAGAATGAATTTACGAATTAATAAGTTTTCAGTTGAAAATTGCAGAAATTTAAGAATAAAGTTTAAAAAAATACAAAATATTTTCACTGCAATGTTTATCATATCTAATTTATACACATTATATTAAATAACATTAAGTGTGTAAGAAATTGCACAGAGCCAAAAAGTTTGTTCATTAGTAGTTCCAAGAGCTCATTAGTATAAGCCAAGTTTCATTGTATTGTGTTGCTGCAATTGTTTCCAGTGGATAGATCAATTAATACTGCTACATATCTGAAAGAATCATGATTATTATGATTATGAGAGAAATCTTGCTCAATTATGCTTTTATTTTAAAATAACTATTTAATTTTTCAGTTACTTCATATCATTTTAATTCTCTCAAAAGTATACTTCCATAACAATTTGAAAGGAATACATTAAAATCAGAATTATCTTCAAAAGATTTAATTTCATTGTATATTTTCCACACAAGAATGCACAGCTGCAATAGAAATCTAAATTTCTTTTCGAAATTAGTCTTTTTGCAGACCTTGCGATTTCTCTAAAATGTATATCTAGAAAGCACAACTGTTTGATTATTAAATATATTTCTAATCCCACAAAATCATCTCAATGACTATAATTAACCACAATAATAGAATTGGAAATATGGAACATCTTGTCATTTTATAAGCAATTTTTTCCCTCCACACATCTGACTATAGTCAAGAGGTATACAGTTATAACCTCGGCAAGGACACTGTTGATTTCTCATCCTTCTTGTTTTGAAAGAAATTCTAAATGCATTCTACAAGAACCATGCGAACAAGTACCATTCTACAAGTACCAAATGTGGTATCACCACCTGGATTTGGTGACTGTGCCCACTCCTCTCTAACTCCCTTTTAAGTGGCCGAAAATGTAAAAAAAATTTCTCTCTTTACTCCATGTCTTCATGGTGTAATTGGAAGCACATTTGGCTGACAGTCAGAAAGTCAGAGCTTCAAATTCGGCAACATCATTCCTGATTTCTTTGGTACCGTGGCTTTAAAATAATTTCACAGTACTCTAAAAGTGACACATGAATTAAAATGTAATTGACAGCTTGTTATCACCCAGATTTAGCAACTGGGATTCTACCTCCTCAGTTGTAAAGGTTAAAGGGTTACGGGTTATTCAATTATGGCAAAGCACACGAGGGCTATCTGCCTAAAGGGAGGGATGCCTTCATGGAGGCCTTTCTAAGGGAAACTGGTTTGTATACATGTCATACATGGGGAAAACCCTGAAAACACCCATGCAGCCAGCCTGTTCGTGGGATTCGAACCTCGGATAGAACTACCAGTGTTCAGCGTCTTTATGCTCGGCCGCTGGTGGGCCCTGTCCTTTAAAGGGCAGAGAATGTAAATAATTTTCACCCTCCATACCATAAGCCTTGGTGGTATGATTGGAAACATGTTCGGCTAAGAATGGCAAATCCAAATTTGAATCCCAGCAAGGGTATTGCTCATTTTCTAAATTTTTCTGCTCTATTAAAAAAATAACGACCACAGCTTTTACTAACAACTATTAACACTCATTGCGTTAATTGAACTCAGCTTTACATGGGAAGAACAGAACCGGCATTAATTTATAGAAGCATTTTGACCATGTAAAAACCTATTGCCTGCTTCAGCAACTAGTAAAAAGGTATTAAAAATTTTTCATACCACTTAAAGTGCAAGTGAAAGCATTTTAATTTTTATGAAGCTGTAATAAACACTTTTACTGCATTTCATGGCTGCAAAAATAGTTTAATGTATATGAGTGTTATACAAAGTTCATTCATTTGAAAACACATTTTTAAGACAATATCAGCAGACAAAACTTTACATGTAAAATCAGTTAACTAAATAATCAATTAGAATATTTCGAACTCTTATTTACTTTAATTCCATCGGTTGAAATACGGCCTAACCCTAAGAGATTTCGAGAACGAGCAAGAAGTGATGAAAAGGAGTGAAAACTAAATCGAGTGAACATTTTGAAAATTTCCAAAAATTAAGAATTTCTTTCATTTAAATAAATAATTAATCACATTAAAACAACAGCACATTTCGCTTTCTTTTCTTACGATTATTTGCTACTTTGCTAGTCGCAGAAACACGCGACTTACACACAACACAACAAACAGAACACGAAGACCTAACCCAAAGAATCAAATTCTTTGCCTAACCTCCTTGACGAAGACATCTGAAAAGCAAAACTCTTGCGCTGCCAATTTGCTGAAGGGAAAAAAAAATTCCATTTAATTAAGAAGACTTAATGTATATTTATAATAATATTATATATCTCGGAACTTCCTTCAAGTGATTTACTAATAATGTAAAAATACAAAAATATATATACGATACATTCAATACTATTCTTAGACGCATTTTTTAGAAATGCGAAAGTTGAAAACAAAACACTAAAAAAATAGGTTTGTGCCAACCAATTAAAAAAGTACCCATTCATGCATTTTACGAAACTAAAATATTTGATTCGGCTTCGCCCCCCCCCCTTAAGCATTTCAACGGCATTTTATTTGTATGTTTGCCAACAGATGGCGGCAACTTTTGATGCTTTTTTTTTTTGGCTACTTTCCAATCGTTATCATTATTATTTCAGTATGATTCAGTCCACATTGTTTTTCTAGAAATTAAAGGTGTTGTGTTGATCACGTAATTGAACTCGCATTTTATTATCTAAAAATAGAGCGTAACTTTAAAACTTCTTGAGTGATATGACCTGAGATATTTGCCGAAAATAATAGGGGCCTTTATATATTAAGTTGTGCAGCGGAATTTATGTGCATCAGGTATTATAGTTTTCAGAGTTCTTTAAGTACCGCATTACGCAAATAATTCACTCCTTTTTTTGTTGATATTATGTATACTCTAATTTAATGTCGGTTTTCAGTGATATAAAGTTTTTGAAAATTGTCTGGAAAGATTCCATGTTTTTGATATGTTCCCTTGATTTGGCCTCTTTTGTGTACGTGACTACGTGATGATTTGCACGACCTTTGATGTTTATGGAATGAAATGTCATCGTAAGCGTTCATTAAGGTGCGCTGTTATTATTTATTATCAAAGTATAAATAACTGTTATTAGAGATAATATTGCGAGTATTTAATTTCATTCAGTTTCCAAATACGTACTGTGTTTATTCGTAATATTAAAAAATCATTTTTATTCAGTTATATAAGTTGCTTTTGATTCCTTTTCAAAGTTTATTTATTGTAAGCTTTTAATTTCATGGATTATTTATGTTTAATTTCATTTACATAGATATAACTGGAGAAAGCAGTCAATGTTGAACTGAAGATAATTATGGCTTCCACTAGAAGTAAAGTAATTCACTTATACAAAAATGTAAGTAGAAATATTGTTATGTTTGCAGTCTGTTAATTTTGATTTTCATTCTTCTTACTGATATAGAAACAAATTTAGGCTATATGTTTTTTATTTACTTGAAAACACTTATTTTTATGATGTATTAAAATATAGCAGTTTTTATGCTAGTTTACTTACTTGAAGTCATGTGTACAAACATTATGAAATTGCTTTTACATAATACTATCAATTACAATTTTTTCACACTTTTTACAGCAAAAGAAAACAAGTGCGGTTTAATCCTAGTATCCAGTGCATAACGTATTTGGCTACTTTATGATCAGCAGTAAACGGGACATATACGATGAGTAGTTAAGTTAAACGGGTCATTTTGGTGTTGGCAATAATTTTCAAAATCGTGCCAGGGTTGCACCGTATACTAGAATTTTACCAACAAGTGCTAAATAAGTAAATTAAACTAATGCATTTCATTTTTTTTTTTTTTTTTTTTTTTAAATTTAGCACTCATGTTATTCTGTAATAGATCTATGAAATAGTTTCCGACTTTTCTTGATAATAATGCAATATAGTAAATTATAATGATATAGTTCTGCATTTGTTGGGTGGGCTTCATTAAAAAAAAAAAAAAAAAAAAAAAACTTTTTATTTGTTTACTTTGACTGACATGCACATTTGACTGATATGCACATTTGTTTTTAAAAAACTGACTGATATGCACATTTGTTTTTAAAAAAGGCATTAATTAAATGGTTGATGCTAATGTACAAGTAACAGTAGCTTTTTTTAGAGGGGGGGATTATTCGTAGCAATATATCTACTCTTTGTGCTAACATTTGAATACCGTGTAGTTAAAAATTTGTTAATTTAGTTTAAAAAAAAAACTATTTGAAATAATGAATGTAATCACTTCCATTTGAAAAATAGTTATACTTTTTAATCATATATTTATCTTTGTATGTCAGGGAAGGGATTGATACATTCTGATTATCCATAATACCAATTTTAATATTTGATAGAATTCATGTTTGAGAGATATTTTTGAGACAACTAGTCACACAGATATTTGAACATTTATGAATTTACATGCTTTATATTTAACCATCTTTCCACTGCTGAGAAAATGTAAATATGAGCTCTCAAACAAGTAAGGAAGACTTGGACAGTTAGAGTAGACTGAAGGGTACCCCTTGTATTATCGCACAGTTGTTTCATTTATGGTAACCCGAGTAGTTGAATGTTCCATAAATATACTTTTTTACCTAGAAGTGGGTGCTCCTTTTTAAGTGAAAATAGGTCAACGGATAAAATCGCAATGCCTAGTTTGTGCAATTCTATGATGTTTTTTATAAGTGAAAATAGGTCATTGTGTACATGGATATTGAGTTTATGCAATTCTTTGACTTATTATTGTGTCTTTGTGTAGAAACGATTTTTGGAACTAAAATCGGCGCTACACAAAGCCAAAATAACAAGTCAAAGAATTGCACAAACTCGGTATCCGTGTACCGTCAAAAATCGCCAATTTTTGCCAAGGGGTACCTGTAAATATACTTTTACCCTTTCAGGTTAATAATTTTTATCACCTAGAACATTTGAAAAGCTAAAGAAACCAGTCATTAACTGCAGAAAATTGGCATAATTAATATAAATCTTTTTGCCAGTTTGCTCATGTGTCGGTTCTTATAGGTAATGATTTGTTTCTTTTGGGGATGGGAGCATGTTCTTTTGTAGTTACCTTCCAATCAAGATATATGAAATTTATTGTATGTTCCTTTCATAAAGGCTATAATTAATAAGTTGTTTCAAAACATCCTTATTTATAACAATTCTCATTATTGAAATAATATCAATTACCTGTTGTCAAACATTCAGCAGTCCTCCACTTACTCACAGTCTGCCTATCTGAAACAGAGCTTTGAGTACCAGTGCTACTTTGATGTAGTTCATAAGAGGGATAACAGGTTTAGAGTCTGCACATGACAAAAATTCTGAGAATGCAAGATACTTTGATGTTAAAAGCAACTGTAAAAACAACCACAAACTGTACGCAAAAATAAACAAGTTTGCTATGTAGGTTCTTTTTCTTAATTAAAGCTTGATGATATTTAAATACAGAAGTCATAATAATAAAACACTTTGCTTTAATAAACCGTTTGGGCAAAGGAGCTATAGAAAATTGGCTTTAAAAAAGTTAAAATTATACAATTTAAACTGTTTTTACCCAGAAAAGAGCTTCAAGAAAAATTTTTAGGGGTTGTACAAATATTTAATTTATATGATCAAATATCTTGAATTATAGTATTTCTATATATGGAATTTTAAAACCCATAAATTCTTTCTTTGGTATAAAAAGCTCCTTTTGGAAATTTGCATTTAAAATATGAAAAGCAAAGCTGTCGTTCCCACATTATGTACATAAACTTCAAAAATATAAATTAAGCCTGTGTTGAATAATTTTGATCATGCGAGAATGGACTTTTTATTGACTTACTTACATTGTCTCTGCAAGACATTTTTATCATCGACACTTTCGTATCAGGTTTATGTAAACATTTTTTACTGCAAACCTTTTGTAATTATTGTTATATTACGAACCATCTAAGAGATATTTAATCGTATAATCGTTTTTAAATATACTGTATGATTTCATTTATTTTTATTTTTGGTAGTTATAAAATTTTCTGATTGTTTTTAAAAATTTTATTTTATATATGTAAGCTGTAAAATATAATTTTAAGATTGATTAACTCTTATTGTTTCTTTAATAGCTTTTGTTCCTTGGAAAAGATTATCCAAAAGGCTTTGATTATTTCAAAGGACGTTTAAAAGAAGCTTTTATGAAAAACAAAGATGTTTCTGATGATGCTCAAATAGAGATTTTATTAGCTAAAGGCCAGTACGTTATAAAAGAACTTGAAGCATTGTATACATTAAAGAAATACAGAACTATGAAAAAAAGATATTATTCTGAATAATGTGTATTTTGGATATACAGTATTATATATATATATATATATATATTTATATGCAATATAAATTGCATGCTGTACAAAACTAACATTTGGAACAAAAATTTGTGTTCACATGTATAGTTAAGTAAGAATATTATACTTAAGTGTATTTATGTCCAGTATGATTTTGTTTTTATGCGAAAGTAACTAGATTAAGTACTTATTGTTTCATTTCAGTGTGCCTTAAGTTTTTAAATATGTAATTAAGTAAAATTAATTTTTTCTTTTACTGTCAACTATTCATAAATGTGAAATAAAATCAGATGCTCATATAACTCATGTAAAAATGTTCCTGATGTTGAAAGCAATTTTAGAAAATAAATATTTTGTATCTTTTGTAACAGCTTGAAATTAGTATTTTGCTTATATATTTGTTCTAATATTTTTAAATGTAGCATAAATACAGTTTTTATTTTCATCTGAATCTCTAGTTTTTGAGCAATGAGAAATTTAAAAACTTACTGCATACACAAAGACAACAACAAAAAAATTCTGTGATGTTTTTCCTTAATCATAAATTAAATAATTTTAAAACATTATATAGTGAAATTTTTATTGTCAATAGTTCTCTAAATGTGAATAATATTTAGAACACATAAATATCCATGACTACAACACTTAGAACACTAAAATAAATATTCATGTCTACTCTATCAAATGACCATTTCTTAATCATTCATTAAGGTATTTAATTTTGTATCGAACAAAAATATTTTACATTCTCTAAGCAAACCAAAACCTTAAGTAAACACTGGAAATGTAATTCCTAATGGTCAAAAACATGTTTCTCTGAATAGTTAATTCTAAACCTTTTTTTTTTTGTGTGTGTGTGTGTTGTATGGTATGCTTTATAAAAAAACTTATCACCTTCCTATTCTATTTATATGAATTTTCTGTTTTTATTATTTGTACAATCAATTATATGTATTTCTATTAACTATATATGTAGTTTTTATTTTTAATTAGTAATTTTAAGATTTTTTTATAAAACTAAATGCATTAAACATAGCATTTCTAGCCCAAAAGGGCAATTTGCCTAGAAAAGCTATTAATTTACTTTTCGCATTTTGCATCGATGCACTATAAATGGCAAATGACTTTTTAAATTGTTGCCTCCAAATGTTAGAGCTCTGCATTACATATAAAAAAATTAAATAATGAAGAATCTGCATAAATGTATGGTTCTCGCATTGTGATAAAACGTTACCTAGAGTCATCAAATTTTAAATAACATGTTTCCACCCGATTATGGGCATCTGGAAGCTCAAATTTTGAATTTGTTTTATTATCTATTTCATATTGTGTAAAACTTCCAACGAATTTTTGATTAACAAACTCAACAATTTAAAAGCGAGCAATGGCTACACTGTATGGAAAAAGGGGGAATTTATCTACAGTGCACGCGATTGTGTATTGGAAATTCTAAAGATATGCTCATTTTAAAATTATTTTGCGATACTCATGTTGAGCTAAATTATTTAAATGCAAAGAACATGGTATTTAAGAAGTAAAGGTAGCACACAAAATGTTAAAAAAAGCTCCTTTGAGCTTAATGCAAAATCTGAAAGCTTTTAGGTTTTTATATTTTATGGTTTTAAAAAAAATTAATTATATAGGACGGCGGGTTGCCAAAAATTTTAGCAGTTTTGGTATTTCTTGAATTTATTATAATAATTATACAATTACCCAATGTATTTTACCCAATTAATTTTTACCCAATGTATCTGAAAATAGATAAAGATAAGACAATACAGACAAAGGAAAAAATGAAAATGTTTCAACGCATTCTTTTTTATATATTATCCTCGCTGTATAATATATATAATAATATATATTATATAGCAAGGATAATATATAAAAAACTTTCATTATCCTTGCTTTGGACTTGACGCTGTCATATCATCTGGTACTTATTTAAAATTTTCACATTGTTCTATGTCTTAAAATTGGAAATTAAAGTTAATGACCTAAAACTGCAATAGTATATTACAGTACAAGTGAAAAAACTGACAGTTTCACTCACACGTGTGTCGGATTTGCACAATACTTATGGGGTCCCACAAAATTTTCGCAAATTTTATGGGGTTCTGGGGGTTGCAAAAATATCTGATAAAAAGGGGTCGCGACTGAAAAAAGTTTAAGAAACCCTGATAACACGCCAAACAAATACTAATTCAGAAAGTGAAACAACAAATATCAGCGTTATATTTTCAAATTTTCACAGGACTAGTTTCGATGGTTTTACCGAACCACCTTCGAAACTAGTCCTTTGAAAATATGACGCTGATTTTTGTTTGACTTCTGAATTAGTACCTGATATAGGATGTTAGTGAGAGAGTACAAATGGCACCAAAAATTATTTAAAGAAAAATGTTTAAAAACAAATTTTTCAGTAATGAAAAAGAAAGTTTTCACTTTGGCTTATGTTCAGAATGCTTGAAATAACGAAATCATTAAAATTTCTATATGAAGTAGAGTTATCATATCAATAGAAAAATTTAGATGCATTAATCAAGAAATTTATTTAATGCATATATTAAAGTATATGAAAGAAGTTATATATGGAGAAAAACAGCTTGTTCACCTGGATTCAAACTACCAGTATTCAATGATCTTAACTAACAAAGAAATAATCGAGTGACTGATTTGTACTACTAAATATTTCTATAGTCATATGCACTTCCTCGCAAAAATTCATGTTTATTGCAGATGTCATCAAACTTGACAACAGGTTCATTAGATCAATTGTGCTTAGATTTTTGAGAATGTGTAGTCTGAAATTTTATATTATAATCAAATATATAATGCTTTGATGAGCTGGAGCATGGGTTTTCTCTAGTATGTAGTGTGAATATTATCTAGCTTATCTTTCCTTCTGTGGCTGATAGACCTTACATGCTTTGCCATATCCAGTTAACGAACCAGCTACTAGTTTTACAGCAAAAAAGAAAATCTGAAAGGTTTCAGATTTTAAATTACGTCCAAAGAGGTTTTTTTTTAACTTTTTGTGTGTTACCTTTATTTATTAAATATCATGTTTTTCACACTTAAATCATAAAATTCAATTCAAGAGCAATATCGCAAAATAGTTTTAAATTGAGCATTATCTTTAGAATTTCCGACACAGTCTTGCGCGCTGGAGATTGTTTTTTCTGTACAACGCTGCCATTGCTTGCTTTTAAATCCTTGAGTTTGTTAATCAAAAATTCGTTAAAGTTTTACAAAATATGAAATTGATAATAAAACAAATTTCAAATTTGGGCATGCCCATATTTGCAGTAGAATACGTCATTCAAAATTCAATGGCTCTATGCACTGTTGTTTTATCACAATGCGAGAAATATATATACATGTATGCAGATTTTTCATTATTTAATTCCTTCAAATGCAGGACTCTAACATTTGGTGGCAACAGTTTGAAAAGTGAAATGGACATTTATAGTGAATAATCGCAAAACGAAAATGATAGTCCTTCAGTAACAAAGCCCCTTTGAACTAAAATAAAATATATTGGAGGAAAGTGGTGAAGAATTTCCAGCCACACGTTATTTAGGAAATAATAAAGATAAATGATTTACTTTTGGAAGCACAAAATGTAAATTGGTTAAGGAATGTACTGGGAAATAGCAGTATTGCATAATTAGCCTTAATCTAGTATAGCAGTAAAAAAAGACATACAAGCTTTGATTTCATATTATCCACAATTTAGTGAAACAAGAGTTGAAGGAAAAGCAAATGATGCTTCAGACATCAGTCAAGAGTTCCATGTGAAAAATGAGTGTTTTACTACAAAAATTAAAGATGTGTTGACTACCAGTAATGTAATCAAATCTTGCACTAATTTACAACTGGTCATGCAATTTCAATTACTGCATTATGTGATTGGAAAAGGGAATGGAGTGATAAGTTTTAAAATGCAAATTTAACCTTGTGGATATTATGTATTTTTTTAAGAGAGAAATTGTAATCTGGGCTTTATATGGTTTTAAAAGAATATTGGGAAGTTTGAGTAAAGCGGATTAAGCTTTAGTGTTTAAAAAGTAGGTACTTTTCTGATAAAGAAGCACAAAACATAAACATTGGCATGAAATCTAACTAGATGGCAGTAACCCTAATTATGTGTAAAGCCTGATAAAAAGTTGACTTGTAAATAACAATAATGCATCATTTGATATATAAAGTTTAATGTGTACAATGCCAGTTTTGTGCAATCCTCTAATGTTTTGCACTTAAAAAAGTCAGAACTGCACAGCTATTCATGATGTGATCTAAAAAGGTTACACATTTGACAACTGGTGCTCTGTAGACAGTAAAGTACCAAAAAATATAAGCATTAATTAAAAAATGAGTATGGGCTATACTGATTGCACAATGCTTTTATACTTTCCCTGTAGCTTAATAATTAGAACTAAAGAATGAAGTAATAGAACTGTTAGTTTTTTCAATGTGATGCCATATGGAATAAAATATCCATTCTTATATTACACATCATCTGTTAATGCAAAATGCAATCACAAAAACTTATATTATTACGTATAAAGTTAGTACCTAAATAATTCATTTAAACAAATACATTTATAATAAGCAGTTAGTGACTGTGCTTAAAAAAAAAGAGGAAAATGTTGTTTCTGCATCTGATATATATTTTAGGTACTTCAGATCTTTAATTCATAAAAAGGTTTATATATTAAATACAAATAGTATATAGACACTGCATAGTCTTTACATGCAACTGGATACTAATTATTCTATCATTTTAAAGGTTTTATAAAATTATTCTATTATTTGGTTAAATACTATTAATTTTAAAACTCAAATCTTTTCAACATAGATTTTAATGATTTCTGGCCAATTTTGCTCTGCATTTCATACAATTAATCAAGCGGAATAAGAAGTTGCCAAATTTGTATAAATTAACCTAGCATCCTTGACCAGGGTAGCCCTGTAGAACATAATGACATGGGAGTTAGCGAAGTTATGATATGGGAGTGTTTATCTGCTGGTAATAGTTTATTGATGATGAATATGGATCAATTCACACATACTCACATTTTAAAATGAAATCTAAAATCACCACTACAAAAAAACTGACTTTTAAACTGAACCTAGATTATAAGACAATGACTATGAATGTGAAAGTTCTGTTGTTGTGTAGCACTTACTGAGTAGTTAATTTTAAATAAAAAATAAATCTAGCTTTGAAAATAATAAAACAGGTCTGTTAACCAGATGATACAAATAAGTGAATAAATTACATTAAACCTGTTATAAAATGTGTGCAGGAATCGACTCGAAACCTTTTACATCCAAAATTAATAACAAATATACAAGGATCAGTTTTTTAAAAATTGGTCAAATTAAAGAAAAATTAGCAGATTTTTTTACAATATTTTATTTAATTAAAAAAAGATGAATAGGAGATATATTTTCACAGTGAATTTCTGAGATGATTTAAAAAGTATACAACATTATATATATATAAGAAGTTACATGCCAGTTACATGATATACTGTCTATAAATAATGTTCTTTAACCACTTAACTGTTTTGCCTGAACACTGTTTGGTTGCCGTGAAAAGGGACTTTGCCCATACACCGCTCGGGCAGTGTATTTTCCTACACCAATCCACTGATTTTCCTGGCTTTTTCACATTTTTTTACTCTGAAATGTTTCTAATAAGATGTCTCTATTAGTCCAGGAGAGATTGGATTGTAAAATCAATTCAAGGATAGGTTTTACCGCTTTTCATTAAACAAAGAAATTCAATGAGTTTGTTTTCACACGTTCAGTGTATCAGGCTTTGTGAATAGTATTTCGTTCCAATTTTATCATGAAATACAAGAACGATGGATGACAGTGAATGGCTCATAACAAAATATAATTCTGGTATTGGATCAGAAAGTTAATCTTAATTTTCTATAAATGATTCTGGTAGTCCTGAAAGTTCAGATGATGGTAGTCCTGAAAACTGAGTAGAACTGGAAAGAACACTTTACAGGAGATAAATATGAAAGAAGTGAATTTGCTATGAAAGGAAATTGCGGTAGTGGAGGAGGATTAATAGTATCCATTTCTTAAAAATAGAAATGAGAAAAAAGCCAACTTTAAGTAAAAATGCCTTACTTTCGCTGTAATTAAAAATGTGATAAATTAATAAATGCAATGCATCTGTTTTTTCACCTTATTCTCGTCAGCAGGAGGCATTCGCGGCCATGAAGAGGCTAGGGGTGGGGTAACATACATTACTTCCTACAATAGCAATCTTCTTGGAATAGTAATCACTACTATGTTGTTCTGAGCAAGAAATCAAAACAGTCTTCCATTAGAACGTGTGTCAATGTGTTGTGTGTTTTGTCAATTATGTTTAACTATTTTGTCCTTACTTGTAACAGTTTTGACTGCTGATTTGAATTCTTATAATCGATTAGAATACAAAATTGTTTATAGAAAATATGTTTATTTTTGGTCACAATATGGCAAGAAAATGAAACAGTTAAATGGTAAATAAGTACTTTTATATGTTGAATATTTAAAGATTATTATTAATGACTTCTCTCATTAGGAACTTCACATAAAAAAAAAATTACCACAGTGTTAGCTTAGGTGTTCAATGAAGATCAAAGCAAATGACAAAATTATGAACTAAAGGAAAAGTGCACAATGGGTGTGAGTAATATATTTAAATCTTATTCAGTAAATAAATATATGTTGCATTATTAAATTTTATATATTATTTTTAACAAACTAAATATGTACTATATTAACAGTTACACAGTATTAGACTAAAATGCATCACATTGTATTTATTTACATATAGTTAACACAAATAAGACTTAACTTTATTATGAAAGAAGGAACAAAAGGTTTCAAAAAAGAATTTTAGTTTTCATAGGCAGCTACATGCTAACTTTTTGCAGTAGCTCATTATAAACAATTAATATTCAAAATGTTAATTGCTATAAACAAGTTATAATTAAATTTTATTATTTACATATTTGTCAATGATTTTTCAAAAAATTTGCTTAGCAATATTAGCTTTAAATTTGAAATTACAATTTAATTAAAAATAATATTAGTTAATTCTTTGGCACTCAATTTCAATGCACTGAAAAATATGCATAATAATTGTGTTAATGAATAACAGTGCATTTAATATAATATCCATTTTAAAAATGAATCATAACTTAAAGTTAAAAATATTAAAAACCTTCATCAAATTTAATATGAAAAAAATAAAGATTACAAATAAATGATCACCGGTAAAATCAGCTGAAAAAATTATGCCATTAAAGAATGTCAAGTTGCAGTTCAACATGATTACAGGCAGCCTTTGACTTTCACACAATTTCCTATTTTGCACACCTTAAAAGTTATATTTTTTAAAGATTTTTGTCCATACTGAAAAAATTTGCTCGGGTGTCAACCGTTTTTTTGCTCCTTGTTCCATCTGTTTTTCCCCCTTACTCTTGTCAGCAGGAGGCACTTGTGGTCATGATGAGGCTAGGGGTGGGATAACACACATCACAAACATGCATTACTTCTTACAATAGCAGTCTTCTTGAAATCACTACTATGTTGTTCTGAGCAAGAAATCAAAACAGTCTTCCATTAGGATGTGTGTCAATGTGTTGTGTGTTTCGCCAATTATGTTTTAATATTTCGTCCTGATAAACTCATAAGCATGAGTAAGAAACATAGAAACTGTAATGCTGATATAAACAAAGAAATTCAGGACTCAAAAACTTGATCAAGACAAAGATGGAAATATTTAAATGTTCTGAAAATGGTGAATCTTTTGCTTCAATCACATGTTTGTATGACATAATAGATCTACAATGTGTTTAGTTTTGAGAAATAAGAGTGAAATTAAAGAATATGTTCAAAATTGTGAAAATGTATATCTTTAAAGATTGTTTCCAAAAGACATGGCACTGTGGATGACATGGAAAAATCTTTGTCATTATGGATTGATGATCAACATCAAAATAATGTCCTCATGAGTTTTTCAATTATTCAAGCTAAGGCTCTTAGTTTGCATGAAGATTGGAAAAGCAGATTAAATGCAGATTTAAACACACTGTTTCAAGCAAGTAATGGCTGGTTTGACAAATTTAAAACAAGATATTCTTTACAAATATTAAACTTAGTGGAGAATCAGCTGATACAGATAAAGATGCTATAATAGAATTATTTCCTCTTTGTCCAAAATTATTGTAGATGGAGAATATTCTCCCAGTCAAATAGTCAACATAGATGAGACAGGTTTATTTTGGGGGGAAAAAATGCTTAATCTTACATTTTTATTGAAAGAAGAATCAGTGGAAACTTAGCTGGTGATGTAAAATTGAAGCCATTGGTAATTTACCAAATGGAAAATCTCAAAGCATTGAAAAGGAATGCTAAAGAATTGCTTTTGCTCATTTGGAAGTCAAAAATGCCTGGGTTACTGTGCTAATATTTAAACAATGATTCACTTTTCATTTTGCGCTGACAGTTAAGCAATTTTGTAAAAATAATAACTTATGATATAAATCATTATTTATCTTAGACAATGTTCCAGGGCACCTAAAATCTCTGCAGAATTTATATCCAGAAATCGATGTTGTGTTTCTTCTTTCCAATGCTAGCTATTTCATACAGCTCAAGGATCAAAGAGAGAGCTAGTTTTAAATGATATTATATGAGGACAATAATAATTAAGGCAACTAGTAGATGTGGCTAAATTAAGATATTTTTAGAAGATAATAAACACAATAAACAATACTAGAGACTCACGGGCTGAAATAAAAGGGCCGGCAATGAAAAGTTCCTAGATAAAATTATGCCATCAAATGATGACTAATTTTATAAATTTTAAAGAAACACCAGAAGCTATAACAGATGAAATAATTATCCTAATGAATTAAATGTCAACAATGAAGATTTTAATCAGCTGACTAAATCTCATTTCGTACTTCTGTCAAATGAATACTTAACTGAACAACAATGAAATATAAAATGAAAGTGAGGAAAAAGAAGCTGATTAAAATGTCCAGACTTTAATGGTTAAAAATATGAATAAAGCCTTCATGGATCTTGATAAATTTGTGACTATCTTGGAAGAATGTGGTCTCAATGGAGAACGTATATCTCAAGTACACACGGCAATTTAGAAAGACATAGAAATTTTTATGAAGAGGAAAAAAAAGGTGGTATTAATTAACTTGACAAGTTTATAAACACTCCTTGTTAAGTTTAATGTATACGTATTGATAAATATTTTAAAATACAGTTTTTGGTGCATATTTCTTTACATCTGTCTACTTTGAAACACTTCAACATTCCCACACACTTTCAGGAACCAATTATGTGCGAATGTCAAGGGCCGCCTATATTTCAGTTTCTAAAACCCCAGATGTCAACATAGAATAGCAAAAAATTATCATAAATGCTGAGTACAGTAAAACTAATAAGGATTTTTTGTTTATATAATTCATTCATTTCTAAAATTTATTGTTTCTGAAATCAGAATACGATATATGCAAAATACAGGAGTTAAGACATATACAAATCATTATATTCATCTCAAACTTTTCTCTTTGAACCATCAACAAATTGATATTTTTGAAACCATCTAAGCATAGTGAAAAGAAATATATTTGGGTTCAATCTCAAACCAATATTTACTTTTTGATAACATAATTTTTATTTACATTATTTTACTTTTTAGTGCTTATAACATATTAGTATTTAATAATAACAAACATAAAATTAAATATGGACTAACTTTATTTGTACCATTCTTCAATAATTTTCTTATATTATGTTTCAGTACATAGTGGCAGTACTGACATATCTGTAACTTAATTTTTTGCAAAAGAATTCAGTGACATAGGATTATTTCAGACCATGTATTGCCACATTGGTGGATTATCGCTAATGCTTTATGGAAAACTTATCAGGGATTAGGATAAAGCTAATAATTAGGAAATAGCAAGTCTAAATTTATAGCATGATGCAGCTGATTATTTACATAAGAATGGAAATAATGAAATGACTATATAACTGGGATTTCTAGCTTTTAAAACTGGATAAAAAAGGGGAACAAAAATACTAAATTTAAGTAAAGTCATTATTATTCTAGATAGACTACACTTTGGAGATTGAAGAGCTGCGTCAAGGTTTTTATACATATTGAGTAATTTTATGCAAAACGAAATTATAGTATCAGTATTGCTATTTAAAACTATAATTTTTAAAAGCATATTACCCAGACATGATTAAAAAATATATAAAAACTAGGAGCACATGCGGAAAAAAAAAGTACATGAAAAAACAATTTATATCCACCATTTAATGATTTAATAAAAAGGAATCCACAGAAACTTGTATATATGAAATAGATAAACATTTCAAAAATAAACTAGCAACTATTTAAAAATTTTAAAGGTACATATAATTTTTTTCATAACCACAATTTCTTTAAAGTGTGGTTATTTTAACTATGGAATAATCTAAGCACTCATTTTTAATACCTATTCTCTTGAAATTCATATAAGACAGAAAAATGGATTGTATTAAAAATTAATATGATTACATAAAAAGGAAGTACATATTCCTATGACACAAAAACAATTTTTGTCTTTATTTTGAAATTAAAAAAAAAAAAAAATTCTCATAATAAATTACTTTTTAGAAAATTCTGTGTTAGGTATCTTGGGATATACTGATCAATTAGCATAACACAGTTTGCTGTTAGTAATTTTCTTAATATTTGTTTTTAGCTAATGCTCCTAAATACAATTTAACAGATTTATCTACATTTTTTAACTTTTCAGAGTTTAATAAAGAAAAGTTACTTAAGATTTTAACCTGCATTTTACAATAAAACACACTTCCTTCTGATATTCCTGTATTCCTTCTGACATACAGTTCAACTATATAACTTTATTATAGTTATAACAAAATGCAAAGATAAAAAAGAATTTTATGATTAAAATATCAACAAGTCCTACTTTAGAGTATGATATATCTGAATAATTATACAAGAATGAAAATGGGAAGCTGAAATTTTTATATAAACTATGACAAAAAAAAAAAAAGAAAACATACATTGTTCTGTTAATAAGACTAAAATATACAATTTCACTGTAATTACACCGGAATATAGACTTAACAAGTAAAACATCAGCAAGTCTAAATTTATAGCATGATGCAGCTGATTATTTACATAAGAATAGAAATAATGAAATGACTATATAACCGGGATTTCTAGCTTTTAAAACTGGATAAAAAAGGGGAACAAAAATACTAAAATGATAAATAACAAATAATATAAAGCTAAATCCTGATACTGGGCATTTAAAAAACCGGACTTCCATGAACAGGCCCTTAAATTAACAACCAGATCTTCAGCAACAATTTCTTAAATTAAGGGCAATAACAATATGAGTTTCAAAACAATAAATACAATAAAATTGTGCTATATTAATAATTCATGCAAAAGTCAAACATATTATTGTATTTCTTTGATTCTAAAATGCACTTTCTTCCAAGCATATCATTCTGAAAACAAAAACAACCTTAGAATTTACAGCTATTTTCTAAATTTGTTGCATTTTGCAATGAAACATCCTCCTCTCTCGTAAATATTGCCAATACCAACACTATCTATGGTTCAGAATATCAACATGGGATAGTAATGTAATAAAGAAGAAATTATCTCAATAATTTTGCTGGTGAATACATATTTTTTTTAAATAAAATATTTCTACACACTTTTATAATAATAATTAATTATTTTTATAAATAATAATAAAACTACCTTTTATCCTCTCTTTTTCCCCTTGTACTGATACTTTCCTTGTATACATATGAATTAGAAATATAACAGTTTTGCATTTAATAAATTATGATTTCACAATTTTTTAAGTATAATCTTACAAGTTATTTATGTACAAAAAATTCAAATTTAAGGTACAAATTAGAAAGAAACAAAATGTAAACAAAAATCAGACATAATCTACAATCAGCAAAACTATCTAATCTGCACAATCCTCGCTTCAAAGCATACAGATTACAGGAATTTTACTGTATAGTAAAAATATTTGCTATGTGTAATTTAGCATCACATTTTATTAACCTGATATTAACCTGATTTTTTAGTATGGCAATTAGTGTAATAAATACCATAATTTCTGGAAGAAATGCTGCAGTGTTTATGTGTTTAAAACTTAAATTTTCAATGGTTGCATTGTTTCAACCAATGCTGCGCTTAGGTACACTTAAAAAATATTTCCTGTGATGTCATTGTACATAGTTTGGATGACCTTGTCATTGTACTAGCTTGGTGCTGTTCCCACACAAAAGACCACTCAGTTGCTTTCTGCAAACTTCATTTTGTTTACATTCTTTCACTTGAATGGACCTACATGCCTTATTTACCTTAAACGGGATCTCAGAACAATAACATTCTTCCTTCTTTCAAATCAGCATTCTCATCAGTTTGAATAGTCTCTCTTCTCTGCTGTTGGTTGAATCTTCCAGGACCCATCTCCTCCCCTCCCCTGCCTTTTCCAATGTAAATCTACTGTGATTTTTTTCAAAAGTGGACACGACTCCACCTCAATTGCAGTAACGAACTCTGACATATTCCCCTCTTCAGAAAGAATCGATTTTTCTTGGATAGTTTTTAAGTTGCCGTTTATGGCACCTAAATGGCACAGAAGCTATACTGTTGGTTTTAAGCTTAATATAATTTCATGTGCTGAACAAATTGGAAATACAGCAGTAGCTCGAGAGTTTGAAGTGGACGAGAGATGCATTCGACATTGGAGAACTGAAAAAGAAGAACTTAAAAATATGCCACAACAGAAATGAGCCAAAAGAAGTGGCACTGTAAGGTAATCAAAACTAGAATATGACCTTGCAAATTGGATAAAGGAGCAACAAGGAAAGGGAATAGCAATTTCGACTAAAAATTTGCTTACAAGCAAAATTTATGGTGAAACAAATGAACATAAATGATTTCAATGGAGGACCTTTGCTGGTGTAGCAGATTTATGAAAAGAAAAAATATTTCTGTCCGAACTAGAACAACAGTCGAGCAACAATTACTAATGGACTGGCAAGATAAAAAGCATCTTTTCTAAAATATGTGACATATTATTGAGAAACAAAAACTTCTTCCTTCATAGATAATAAATACGGACGAAATGACATTAGCTTTTGACTCTCTGCAAACAGAACTGTTGATGAAACTGGTGCAAAAATAGTATCCATGCTTATGACAGGGCATGAAAGGATGTCATTTATATGTGTGTTAGCTAGTGCCGCAAATGGTCACAAGATAAAACCGATGATAATTTTTAAAAGGAAAACTATTCCGAAGGGAGATTTTCCTAATGACGTAATTATTTGTGCAAACAAGAATGGATAAATGTGCGAAATAATCATGCATGAGTGGCTACAAAAAGTTGTTTGGCAGTGTCGTAAGGGATCATTTTTCCAACCAAAAGGGTTGTTGATAATGGATTCCATGCGTTCTCATTTACTTGAAAACCAGATGTCAAAAACCTGTCTACGACCTTAGTAATAATTCCTGGGGATTTGACAAAATCTTACAACCATTAGATTTGTCAGTTAATAAATCTTTCAAAGTTGAAGTCTGAAAGCGGTGGGAGTGTTGGATGAGTGAAGGATTGCATACGTATACCAAAAGCGGCAAAATGCGTAAAGCATCTTATGAAGAAGTTGCAAAGTGGGTAAGAAGTGCATAGAAATCGGTGCTGAAATTATATTTTTAGATAAAGAGACTGCAAACCAAGAGGATGAGTGCGACAATCTAGAAGACTTGGACTATTTATATCAGGATTTGCTAAATCTTTTTAAATTCAGATAGTGAAGAATCAGATTTTGATGGCTTGATATGATGTACAGTTTGCTTTAATTCTTTTTGTAAGTAAAATTTAAAATTTCCTTCTGTCATCCAAATTTAAATCTCATTGTTGTGATATTTTTTATATTATAATATGAGTATTACAAATATGGACTTCTTTAGCAGGTAAATATAAGTATATTCATGAACATATGTATATTTTCAAAATTTCTTACCTATAATTTATTTTTGAGTTATGGTTTCATTTCATGCATTTTTTTAAAACTTATATGTCATATATTAGGACATAGGTCACGATTTTGTGTCTGCAAGGTCCATGACGACGTCAAGCACGATTTAATTTATTGCAGCTTTTTCTGCGTAATTTTAGTTTTTTCCCAGCCATTTTTCTCGAATGCGGCGTTTACATTGATGCGGCTTTCCTTCTGGAAATTACAGTATATATTTTTTATTTTCATTTGAAAACCATCAGCTAATAATGTTTCTGTACTGATAAAAATGCTACATAATTGTGTTTTTATAAAGAAATGCAAGGAATGAAACAGAAGAAAAATTATGAATCCTTCACTTGCACATCTTCACAATACTTTAAAAAAAAAAAAGCTTTAGTATTCTTGCCCATTTGACTAATTATTTACATATATTCATTCACAATTCATTACGAATATATAATTTAGTTTTAAACAAACTACAACTATAATAGTGTATGTTAAGAGGCACTCTCTTACAAGATGTGAAAAGCTAAAACTGATGAATGATCATAACCATGACAAATATAAGCTGAGATAATAAAAGATAAAAATTTTAAATTAAATCTATGCACATACATAACAGAAAGATACTTTTAATAGTTAATGAATTACTGCTTGAGTAGTTAAAGTATTTTCTTTGCTAAGATCACCATATGGACTGTTGGGCATAGAATTCACCCGAAAGCTATTCTGAGATGCTACAACATTTACATGATCTTCACTGTTATAAAATTCAGCACTTTGCAAAGTGAGATCTTCAATTATAAAATGGACCTAGGAGTAATAAAAAACTTTATTAAAGAAAATTCAGAAACAATTAGATATTCACTTATTTCTGAAATATATGTTGTGTAATGATTAAAAATGAAAGAAATTCATAAAAATACACTTATGCATAAACATGTGAATGAAGAGCCAGAATTGGCATGTTGCCTCTGCATACTAGGTCCTAAATTCTAATAATTTTGTTTCCCCTAAATTAAAAAAATTTTGTGGTCCCTAAATTTTTCTGCTTAGAAGTTTCTCTAAATTCTAAAAATATTTCCATCCCTCAATTCTGGGTGTTCACCGAAAAACACTGACAATGAATACACTGTGGAGAAAACAACAGAAGAAGGGAAACATTGTATAAAATATCTACAGAGAAAAGAAAGGAGAAAACATCACAATTCTAAAAGGGATAGAAAATAAAGCAATGCAAAAACTTCACAGTTTTAATATTTCAAAATATGATAAAAAGTAAAACATCTACAAATCATCCATAACAATATTACCACAGACATGGTTTTCTAACTTAAGAAAAAAGTGGATTTTTTCCTAAAGATTCATGAACACAAGAAGAAGAAAATAACAATTTTACCTCTATATTTCATATTTTTGAAATAATTGATAAATTTTTACTGAAAAAGCAAAAGGAAACTTAAACATTCAAAATCTGGAAATTAGTAAAAATTAATTCTAAGTATAACAGTTAATAGAATTTTAAATTCATGTTCCTAACTTTATCTCTTTTCTAAATACAAATTAGTAGATTTTTACAATGTATATATATATGTAGTACCTGGAAGTGCGACACAACCACCAGAGGGCCTCCCCGATGCGCCAGCAGCGAGGTAAAAGAGGAGTATGACAGAGACTCTTCTGCTATCCCACGCGAAGGTGGTGAGATGTCTGTCTGCACGTGAAGGTGTAGAATAAGGAACTGTAGTTTTCCACGCGAAGGTGGTAAATTAAACTGGTTTATAACATTAGCAAGTGTGAGTAGGCACTAATCGGTTATGTGGTAAGACTGGTAAAACTATACAGAATCCTGTTTGTATCAAACGGCACTTGTATTTAATCTAATTTGTACCTTTTCTGATTATCTTTATTAAATGTTCTGTGGTGTGGAAAACAACGTTGGAATTGTTATTTAGCATCTTCAACTCCCCCACTACAGAAAATCTGGGGGCCTGTCCGGGATATTTGGATACTTGATATTTGGATACTTCATACTTGGATACTTCAGAGAAGGTACTGCGAAAACTTTGCTTTATTTCTTTCTTGAAGATAGTGATACTTTTGTTTCGTTTTTAAAATGAGTTTCCTAAATAATTTAAAGAAAAGTGATTTAATAGTAATTGCGGAACAAATTGGACAGACTGTTCCAGAAAATGCTAAAAAAGCTGACATTAAAAAAATTATCGAAAATTCTGATGTTTTCAAAATGAACATTGAATTTGTTCGTGGCGTCGTCAAGTCGATCGGAGGATCGGACGCCTAAAACAAGTAATGAACACTATCTGTTAGAGATCGAACGTCTTAAATTAGCTCAAATTGAGAAGCAGATTGAATTAGAAAGTTTAAAAATCACAATCATTATCGAGTAATAGAGGAAACGCGCAGACTAGTGTTGAAGATATTATTAAAAGCGTCAAAACACTAACTATAGCTGTACCTCAGAAACCGGAAGCTATGCATTTGTTTTTTCAGTCGCTTGAGAAAGCTTTCATTACTAAAAGTGTACCAGTGGAGTTAAAATCAGAAGTGTTGATTAATGTATTAGGTGATAAATGTAATAATGTTCTAACGTATGTTTCTGAACAAGAAATCGCAGATTATGATAAATTAAAAACTCTAATCTTGAAAGAATTTCAGCCAACACCGCGTGAATGTTTGAACAATTTTAAAAATGCGCAGAGACATTCATCTGAATCGCATGTTCAATTCGCGTCTCGACTCAGTGCAACTTTCAATTATTATTGCAAGCTAAGAGAGGTAGATGACTTTAAGAAATTGTGTGATCTCATTGTATCTGATAAGTTGTATGAAACTCTTGATTCTAAAACAAAGGAACATATTAGTGTTCAGGAGGGTCAAAGTTGGTACCCACCTAATCAATTGGGAAGAGAATGTGATTTATTTTATTCATCCAGGGGTAAATCTTTAGTTGATACCAGTAACACACGAATCGAAACTCCAGGAAATAAAAAGCTGAATTTTTCCAAAAACAATCTTAGAAAAGCTCAGAGCAATTTCAAGGATTCAGGGAAGTTTATAAATCAGGGTAGTAGTAAACCAGATCGTATTTGCTATGTTTGTGGGAGTAAAGGGGAATTATTTCACTTTGCGAGAAATTGTCCCAAACGATTAGGAAAGGAGGAAAGTTTGTCTCCAAAAAAGGTATCTGGGTTAGAGATTGAATCGGATAATGCAGCTAGAAATAAGTTAGAATTTATTGAACTGTTGATTGATGGTAAGAAAGTAATATGCTTAATAGATTCTGGAAGTGAATTGGTAGTTGTAAAGAAATCCCTTTTTCTGAATAAATTATCAAGTGGATGTATAGAACTCAAAAGTTCGTTTGGTCACGTGGTTAATGCGGAAACGGCGAAGTTTGTTTTTTCTTTATGCGAAAGCAAAAAACAAAAAGAGATTAAAGCAGCGATAGTTGATGAATTGATAACAGACTGTATTTGCCCCCCTTCCTGTCTAAAAATGATCTGTTGTGACCAGGTGATGATTACGCAATATGAAAATGATTCCGTCTCTTCAGAAAGGAATTTTTTGTCTTTTATTTCAGCAGCCATTGAGGCAGACAGCGAAACAGATTTATGGCATATTAAAGATGAAGGATTACGCAATACTGTTTCCACTCTTATTAATGAGTATAAACCGTTAGAAAAGCCACGCAGTACAGACTTAAAAATGAAAGTAATATTAAAAGATGATATTCCAGTTTCTCAGCGTTCGAGGAGAATTCCTTTTGCTGATCAAAAAATTGTTGATACTCAAATAGATGAATGGTTAAAGGATGGGATTATAAAGCCGTCGTCTTCAGAATATGCTTCGCCAATTGTTTTGTGTAGAAAAAAATCGGGGAAGACACGGATTTGTGTTGACTTCAGGCAGTTAAATAAAAAAATAGTTAAGGATTCTTTTCCTATGGCACAAGTAGAAGAGGTTTTAGATCGTTTGGGTGAAGCAAAGGTTTTTTCGACATTAGACTTAAAAAATGGTTTTTTTCATGTTTCAGTTGAGGAAACCTGCACTAAATATTTGGCATTTATTACTCACGCAGGCTTGTACGAATTTCTAAAAGCACCTTTTGGTTTGTGCACGTCCCCTAGTGTGTTTCAAAGATTTATTTATAATGTGTTTAGAGATTTAATTCGGGATGACACTGTTGTTACTTACATGGACGATTTTATTATTCCAGCACGAAATGAGAAAGAAGGGTTAGAAAAGTTGAAATGCGTTTTAGAAGTAGCCAAAGAATATGGTTTGGAGATTAATTTTAAGAAATGCCAGTTTTTGAAAAGAAAAATAGAATTTCTCGGGTATGTTTTTGAGGATGGTACAATTCGCCCCTCTACTGAAAAAACCAGGGCTGTTGAAAATTTCCCGGAACCCAAAAACCTTAAGCAGATTCAAAGTTTCTTGGACCTTACTGGGTATTTTAGGAAATTTATTGCCAACTATTCAAAAATAGTGAAACCACTAAGTGATCTTCTTCGTAACGGAGCAGAATTCAAATTTGGGCCTGAGCAAAAAGATGCATTTAATAAATTGAAAGAACTTTTATCGACAAGTCCGGTTCTTCATATTTTTAAACAAGGAGCACCATTAGAATTGAATACAGACGCAAGCAGTCATGGTTTCGGCGCTATATTACTACAAAAGTCAGATGATGGACAGTTACACCCCATTTACTTCATGAGTAAAAAAACTAGTCTCCAACAAGAGAAGCTATCTAGTTATGAGCTTGAAGTTTTAGCTATAGTAGAAGCTTTAAAGAAATTTAGGAATTACCTTTTAGGATCTAAGGTCAGGATAGCTATGGATTGCGATGTTTTCCAGAAGACCATGTTTAAGAAAGATCTAATCCCTAAAGTGGCGAGATGGACGTTACTTCTAGAACAATTTGACTATGAAATTGTTCACAGATCCGGGTAACAAATGAAGCAAGTGGATTCATGAAGTAGGAACACAGTTATGATGGTTACTTGTTCTCAGGGAGAAATTACAGCCAAAATCGCAGCTGCGCAAAGAAGTGATGAGCGTCTCCAGTTGCTAAAATCCTTAGTCGAGCAAGGACTAAAGAAAGATTTTCTAGTGAAAAATGGAATATTATACAAGTTCGACAGTGGTAGCGAGTTACTTGTGGTACCCGAAGCATTAGAGCTAGAAATCATACGTAGTATCCACAACAAGGGACATTTCGCAGTGTCTGAAACAGACTTTTATATTCCTAACCTTAGAAAACGAATTGAGCAAGTTATTTCAAATTGTGTAGAATGTATTTTGTGCGACAGAAAACGAGGTAAGAGCGAAGGGTTGCCGAATCCCATACCAAAAGATAGTATCCCTTTGAGCACTTTTCATATCGATTTTATAGGACCATTACCTTCGACAAATGAGAACTACAATCACATCTTAACAGTGGTTGATGCATTCACAAAGTTCGTGTGGCTCTATCCAGTCAAGTCTACATCCGCTCAAGAGGCATTGCAGAAGTTGAAACTGCAACAATCAACTTTCGGTAGTCCATTGAGAATTATAAGTGATAAAGGTACAGCGTTTACCTCTAAAGACTTTGAAGATTACTGTAGTCAAGAGAATATCCAGCACATATTTACAACTACAGGCGTTCCTAGAGGAAATGGACAAGTAGAAAGGATTCATCTCACTCTGATTCCAGTCCTGTCCAAATTATCCAAAGATGATCCAACCAAGTGGTACAAGTATGTTGGAGATGTACAAAGGATCTTAAACAGCACTAAGAGCAGAAGCACAAAGAGTTCTCCATTTGAGCTTCTCACTGGTGTTAAAATGAGAAATCGAGAGGACTTAAAGATTATGGAAATTCTTGAAGGAGAAGAAAGAAATATTATGATGAAAGATCGAGAAGATATGAGAGAGGAAGCAAGGAAAAACATTCTAAAAATTCAGGAAGAAAATAGAAAAACATACAACAAGAAGAGAAAAGAGGCACAAGTATACAATGTGAAGGACTTAGTTGCCATACAAAGAACGCAATATGGAGGTGGACTAAAGTTAAGGCCAAAGTACTTTGGCCCATATCGTGTAACAGCGAGGAAAGGCAAAGATCGTTACCAGGTGGAAAAAGTGGGACACCATGAAGGTCCTGGATGTACCACTACAGCAGCTGATCTCATGAAGCTGTGGGACCGTTCTACTATATAGAACTATGTGTGGTTTTTCCACACTTCTTTCTTTTTCTTTTTTTTTCCTTTCTTTTCTTTTTTTAATTTATTTTCAGGTGCTGTCTTGATGTTCCAGTGTTGCTGATCCGTGTTTTCGAGGACGAAAAAATGTCAGGAAGGCCGAACTGTATTACCTGGAAGTGCGACACAACCACCAGAGGGCCTCACCAATGCGCCAGCAGCGAGGTAAAAGAGGAGTATGACAGAGACTCTTCTGCTATCCCATGCGAAGGTGGTGAGATGTCTGTCTGCACGTGAAGGTGTAGAATAAGGAACTGTAGTTTTCCACGCGAAGGTGGTAAATTGAACTGGTTTATAACATTAGCAAGTGTGAGTAGGCACTAATCGGTTATGTGGTAAGACTGGTAAAACTATACAGAATCCTGTTTGTATCAAACGGCACTTGTATTTAATCTAATTTGTACCTTTTCTGATTATCTTTATTAAATGTTCTGTGGTGTGGAAAACAACGTTGGAATTGTTATTTAGCATCTTCAACTCCCCCACTACATATATATATATATAAAGATGATTAGAAAAAGGAGAATACATAAATTTAAAATTCTGTTAACTGCTGTATCACTAATTTTTACTGATTTCCAGATTTTGAATGCTAAGTTTCTTTATTGGTTTTTCAGTTTAAATTTTTTAGTTAATACAATGACATATAGATGTAAAAACATTATTTATTCCTTCTTACACTCCAAATCATTATGCAAAAATTTAAAAAAATTTAGTGTTTGGTACAACCACCTTTTCCTTTGCATTGTTTTCTCTCAGATATTTTTGTCGACAATGTCTTTGCCATGATGTTTAGACCTGAATCTAAATTGTGATGCCTGGTACACCTGCACCAGTTTTGGCAATAGGCAGCAGACCTGTATGAATGCTCTAATATATCCCGCGAATGTCAGGTAATTTACTTTTATAAAGGTTTTTACAAGAAATTTTATGAAATATAGTGCATTTAAGTTGAGAAATATGTTGAAATATGAGACCATCAATTTATACCATAAAATAATCTAGGTAAAACTTACAGCATGAAAGCTCCATCACCTATATATTTTCTAAAATTTCATATTAAGGCTAAAAATATGTATGATTTACACAAGTATCTGATCAGCTCCAAAAAACAATTACTTATTTATCTGTGAAAAGTTACATTACATAAATTTCTTAGATTTTCTTAAAATGGATTCTACATATTTGTTGATAACGAGAACATGTTTTTTAGCAAGTGCACTGGTATTTAATGTAATCTGTATTAAGATGATTTTCTTGTTGTGGCCAGTTGTGTAGATACTAAGTCTGTTTAATGTGATGTTGTACACTGCGGGGGAAAAAAAAAAAAAAAAAGAAAAGAAAAAGGGACAGTTCTATATCTCCCATTCTACTGGGCCGATTCACAAAATGATCTATGATCCGGACCTCAAAGCTACAAACTTTCTAACGTTTACACGCGTCTAATGCGTAACGTTTACGCATGCACGTTTAATGTATAACAGACGGTATAAGCTAAGCTAAAAATATCTAATTATTTATTTCAGTTAATGTTGCAGATTGCGTTGTTCCTTAATCTTCTAATTGGATCCAACTTATTATTTTTTGTAGACTGTTAGAGCAATTTTATAAAAAGTAAGCTTGAAGTTTCGATTATGTCAAAAAAGAGTTTCCGATTCTGAAGCTGCCAAAGGATCTACAAAGCAAAAGCATGTTTCGATGTCCTTCAAACAAAAAGTGGAATTGCTACAAAAAATGGATAAAGGCATGAAGAAAGTGACAGAGAGGGTGTCAGTTCGATTGACAAGTCAGTCAGTATTCTCGCCATAGCAATTACACGACTTGAACAGCAGAACTTTGTAACTGAACAAGAAATTATGTCTGTATAGAATTAAAGAGAAAGTATACGCACATAAAACGAAGCAACTTAAACAACTTACATTGAAAGAAATGTTTAATAAAGTAAACAAATAAATATTAAGCTTTTTTTTTTTTTTTTTTGTAAATGTAGATGCCCTTTAGATCATAACTGCTCTTTATTTCATAAATTATGGTTTCATACTTTTAATTTTATAATTTCTGCATGCCATTTTACCAGATTTGAATTGATGATCTATAATCCAGAAAAACCCCTAATCTGGAATTGCTGAAGTCCCGACGAGTCCGAATTAAAGACTTTGTACTGTATTTGAATTAAAAGATTTTTGTTAAATGAGAAAGAAATAAACAACTCCAGCAGTGCTTATCCTGTACCACCTAATTCTTATATCGGGTGCAAAAAATCTTAATCATATTATTTAGAGTTTAAGTCTAAAAATTTCTATATTAAAGAAGGATGTTTTTTATATAATCTACAAAACATGAAAAAATTACTACTTAAAACATTCTTTCTAAGAGGATTAATGTAAAAATTTATGATTATATATATTCTTTTTAAAGCTGGGCCATAACCCAAAATGTCAATGTCTTGTTCGTTTAAAAACATTGTGGAGGGAAAAAAAAAAAAAAAAAAGCGAGCATTTCTCGGTTTTAGACAATTAATTTAAATGAAGTTAAAGTAACGTAGCAGACGATAACACAACGAAAGTAAAAATTTATTCTTACAAATATAAAAAAAAAGAGGAAAAAAGAAATTTAAAAAAAAGCTAAAAATTTGAATAATATCATCTATAATTTAAAAAAAAAATAGCTTTTCATTAAATATTTATGCACCATTGAGAGAAAAATTTTTCGTATAATTAATTTTTGACAAAAATTTATTTGAAATTTAAGGTTAAAAATAGCTGTAGCAATTCACTGTAGCAAAATTCATAAATCACATTTGGCATTATTATCACTCAAAAAAAGATGCCAAATTTCAAACCGCGCAAATATGTAAATTCGTGTATATCTTAGAAAATTTTGAATAAAAAACTAATTTTTTGCAGGTATGCTTAGAAATACACCTACTTTAAGATGATAATAAAATTTTGTAGGTTATTCAAAAATGTTTTCAAAAAATATTTAAAAATTATTTAAAAATACAAATTTTAAAAATAAATCATAAAAAATGGGTGAATTTTATTTGGAATGAACCTAAATTTCGAAATGTGAAAGGAAGAATCATAAAGGTTTAATAAAAAATGAGATATTAATAAATATATACCAAATTCAATTAACATGGAGGAGCTAAAATTTTGAGAGCTAATTTTTTAAAAACTAATCGTGCAATTTTTACGAAGCTTGGTAGTCTGGCATAATTTGAATCATAGAACCGAAATATGGAAAAAAAATGCATGTCATTTTAGAAAAAGTCTGATTTTATGTCAAAATACCTATGTTAGAATGATGCTATATATATAAATCTAATATATTTCCTAAGTCGCGCTTTTGAGACATAAAAAACGCAATTTGAATTTCGCCAATCGGCCCAGTAGAACAGAAGGTATAGAACTGTCCCCCTCTTTTTTTTGCGCAGTGTACATATTTAAGGCTTTGTATTACCAAGGTTCTACAAGTACTAGTGGTTAAGTTTTTATAATTTAAAATCAGGGGGGAAAAAAACACAACCTTAATTTGGACATGTATTTTAAATAAAATTCTATCAATTTAGAGAGGGATTGCTGCCTCAGTACTTTCAGATTAATGGGAAGACAAAATAATTTGTACCAATCTGCCAGATATGATAACCAAATGATAACAGTCATGATTCTTCAGAGACAAAGAAAGATACCATCTATTCCGAAATACTTTATTTAAAAAACAATAAAATTAAATTGCATTTTAACACTACTGACCCATCAAAACAGTGCTGCCTTAAGCAGAAAGTTTTACAGGGTAAAAGCTTGTTTAAAGGTTCACACATTCTTCTTCCTTCTAGCAGCTATTCAGTTTACTTACTTCAGGTGCTGGTAAAATCCAGTCAACTACAACTAGGAATAGAATACTGTAGAACTATCAACTGAAATAATTACATGCATTCTTATTTATGAATTTCTGTATTTATCATTGCATTTTTGTACTTATTTTAAATATAATTAAAATATCCATTCTTTTCATGAAGCTGCATAATTTTTAGGGTAACCACTTGATTAGATTTCATGCAAATACATTTTATGCCAAGTGGCATCTCATGAACTGAAAAGTATTGATATTTCATGAAGGGGATCATATATGAAGTCAAAGAAGATAACACTGATGAACAGAGTGTATAATAGCAGAGTTTTGACTAATTAATAACAATGTTTCATTACAAGCATCTACAAAGAGTACCAAAGAATAAAATAAGTACAATACTGGTAGAAGAAAAGTAACATTTAAAATACACATATACTATAATTTTCAAAAAATATTAATTTCAGTGCAAAATAATAAGTGTATTTTCAAAACCAGAAAATTTCACATTTCAATACAGTAAAATAGTTAAAAACAAGAAACATTTCAAGTTTTCCTATAATCTATATTAAACATATAAAACTAGTGATCTGATAACAAAGTTTTAAAATAATTACCTGAGGTGAAGATATTGAAATACTCTGCATTTCCCTAACAAAGGTGAGGATGAAAAAATCGAAGGAAATTACTAATATCCATTCTGCAGCTGTGCTTACAACATGAGCAGTGAATCCCTAAATCACAAAAGATCAACTAAGAACTAGACTAGAAAATATGTAAACAAACTATAATTATTAGAATTTATTTCACAAAATAATACAAAATGGGCACTGAAAGCCGTTCGCTATGTCAATATCATGTGTCCTTTTTGCTTCACACATCATTATTACATACACATTAATGATACTCCTAAAAACAGAATCAAAATAAGTCTGTAATTTTTATTAAATATATTATTTATCCAGTCTTTATTGTAGCTTTAATTTATTTTGTCTGCCTTCACTAAAATGCACATCAGCTGGATTTAGTAAGGATATGTATAATTTAAGAAGAGATCTTGGACAATGCACAAATAAGCAGTTTATTTTCCTGAGCCATCCACCTGTCTGAACTGGTTTTATCGAACATTTCTTATATTTGATAGCACTTAGGCCTAGATGTCACAGTTAAAGCTGAGTTGTTTAGACATGTTATACATAGTTATGATTCTAAGATTCAATAAGAAGTGGCAGATGAATTTTTATTAAATTTTAGTTTGTATCTACAAGATAACAATATAATTAGCTTTTAGTTTTGTTTTGTCTGTGTTCTTCTAATTTAGAATTCTAGGTAAGTGTGAAAACAAGAATTTATGCAAAGCACTGGAGGAAGGTTAAACAGTTTGTAATTAATAGCTAGTTAGATTTAAAGTTATCAGTAGTGGAGAAAACAGCCTCTAGACAAATGATTATATGTGGAATTTTTAAATTAAATTAATATAATTTTTGTTGACAATGCCCTTAATAATATCAATACTTATGACCAATTAGTAATATGAAAAATTTTTGCTGTCATAATGAATGAACAAAAATGAGTCTGATCAAATGGAGTATGGCATAAAAAGCCTCAAACACTCTTATATGAAAATGACGGATCTATATGATGATAAGAAACATCAATTAATGTTATTATTTGAATTGTTAAGTGCTGTTCCCATCTGCACCGTAATGACACAAAATATAAGCCACAAACATACTCATGAACACAGTACTCCATAACAAGACATAATGCATATATTTATAATACTCTGTATTCTCTCTCAATTATTCCTCTTTTCTAGTCCCTAAAATAATTCCTGGGATCATACTTCAGATTTCTGATATTAACTGAGTAGATAACAAATTCATGCCCACCTTGGCTGAAACTAGTTAGTTTAATGGCATTAAGTCAGTAAATTTTTTGCACTATTAAATAAGCCTCTATCTCCTGCGAGCACACTTGTTGTTTGAAATTTTCAAAGAAGTATTAAATCCAACTATCAATCTAGAAGGTTCATAAATTCGTCATGACTGAAGCAACAATAAAAATGTCCAGAAGTAATATCACTTGCTCTCAGTTTGGGAAGAGAGGACAGAAAAAAACTTTCTCTACAAAGAACTCCTCTTATTTTTAGGTCATACCACTACTCATGTGTCTCAGCCATTATCTAAATATGATTTTAAAATAACGAAAAGAAAAAAAAGTCTCTTCAGAAGAAGAAACTGGAAACAATGGGTCAGACCTATGATGGCATTCTACTGGATAAGTAAGGTTCTTCCAAATACAAATACATCCATTTCACAAATACGTGGTAAACTTAAGAAAAATAAAGGCACAATCTTCAAAATACTGATGTAATGTTAACAGCAAACACACTCTGTTAAGAATTAGAAAAGGCAGTTTGTTTTGCATGCACTGTAGATGAAAACAAATTAATGTTGATAACTTTTTTCAGATGATGTAATCTGCATCTTCTCATAAAGTGTATATATATATAGTACATAGTGTATTCAGAAACTAAGTACCGTTTCATTCTAGCGCCGCCGCAGTGCTGTAGTAGGCGTCCCGCGCATGCACACTAGTCTTTCTTGTTCACTGACTTTCAATTGTCACCATTTTGGTTGCTCTATGTTGTGTTTTCAGTTTGCTGTGCACATTCAAAATGTTTAAGACAATTAGTTTTTCTGCTGACTGTGAGATTCGTGCCGTGATTAAATTTTTGAACGCGAGGAATGTTAAACCGGCCGAAATTTATCGTCAAGTGACAGAAGTTTACGGTGAATATGCGATAAGTGATGGAATGGTGAGAAAGTGGGTAAGAATGTTTAATGCAGGTCGAACAAATGTCCATGCCGAGGCTCGGAGTGGTCGGCCTTCTGTTGTCACTGATGATTTGGTAAGGAAAGTTGATGAAGCAATTCATGAGAACAGACGCTTCACAATGATAACTCTTTCAGAGGCATTTCCACGAATTTCACGTACTGTTTTGTATGAAATTGTGTCTGACTGCTTGAATTATCGCAAACTGTGTTCCCGATGGGTTCCAAAAATGCTCACTGATGTTCACAAAACAAAGCGACTTGGTAGTGCCCTGACATTTCTCACACGGTACAGTGATGAGGGAAAAAACTTTTTAAACCAAATTGTGACAGGTGATGAAACTTGGGTGTGTCATTTCACACCAGAATCAAAACAACAATCGATGGAGTGCAGACACACTCATTCTCTGAAAAAACAAAAGTTCAAAGTGACAATGTCATCACAAAAAATCATGTGCACTGTCTTTTGGGATAGGAAAGGCGTTTTGCTTACTGAATTTCTTCCCAGAGGTGAAACCATTAATGCGACATGATATTGTGAGACTTTAACAAAACTAAGGCGTGCCATTCAAAACAAATGAAGAGGAATGCTCAGTAAAGGAATTGTGTTGCTCCATGACAACGCTCGGCCCCATACTGCTGGTGTCACTCAATCGTTAATTCGACACGTTGGGAGCAGTTCGATCACCCGCCGTACAGCTCGGACTTGGCACCGTCCGACTATCACTTGTTCCTGCACATAAAGCACAAGCTTGGTGGCAAGCGCTTTGGATCTGATGATGACACGAAAAATGCTGTGGAGTCGTGGTTTTCGAAACTGGCGGGAAGTTTCTTTGACGATGGTATACAAAAACTGGTCACCCGCTATGACAAGTGTTTGATCATTGGCGGAAACTATGTTGAAAAATAGTTTAAGACTTGTATTTTCATGTAAAAATAAAATTGGATTCGAAAAAATTGTTTTACTATTTTTTTTTTTTTTTTTTTTCAAAACGGTACTTATGTTACCTCATATGTTATCTTATTATCTCTTTTGATAAAGGCAGTTAGAATTCTAGTGAAATGAAGTAACTTATAAGCATATTTAAAAAAATAAGTAAGTAGGTTTAAGTTAAAATTGAAGTAAATGCACTGTATAAAATTCTTAAAAACAATCAAGTACTGAATAACTTTATTAATCATCGCCTTAAAAGAGCAGGCGTTAAGTACTCAATCTAAATCATTTGGCTGATAGGGGTATGAAAATTTATTCTTAAACCTTAAATGGCAGTATATGTTGGATGACTTCCATTAAAAGATTTGTAAATAGTATAATTATTCATGTTATTGTATGTAATGTAAAAATCATTATTTCTGGCATTTTCTTTAATGCTGGTACTAAAAAAAAATGGGCTCATTTCCAAACTTTTTCGAAGTCTGCTTAAAAGCTTTTGAGCAGACTTAGAAAGACTGCCCTTGAAGATTACTATAGTTCGACCGTCTCAAGCACAACCCTGGTTGACATTCTGCCAAAACACACAGACTCGTCCAAAAGGGGCGATATTACTTGCTGCGATGTGAAAGGTCTTCTCTTCTCCAGAAAGAGCTATGCTGGAAGGAAAGAAAATCTCCATCCTTCCACCCTATTTTAAGAATAATTCGGTCCGAATGGCGCATGCGTGTTTGCACTCATGGTCGCGGATGAGGTGGTCGAACTATAGTAGTTTTTTCCTGTTTCTGCTACGACATTAGCCAGAAATTAATTAATTTGTTTTGGTTGGTCAGTTTAAAGTCAAAATTTCTTACACTCAAAAGAGTTCCATGACCACTTCTTTCTGGCATTCTAAAAATAGATTCCAAAAATCCCCACCTACACACTAACTTATTCTCTCTGCCCCTTCTTTCATTGTCCTGGTTTGAATTCCAAATTCCATTTTGAGTACGAAGCAAGTAACGGACTTATCTCGCTTTACAAAACTAACAAGCCACGCAAGTTAATTTATTCATCTTCTGGTTATTTATGTATATTATGTATATTTTTTTTCATGGATTTTTTATTTTATCTTTTCATCTTAAGTGAATATAATTTTATTGACTTTTTCTTACTTGTTTAATTATTTTTACAAAATTTACACTGAGCTAATATGATTAAATGCAAAGACGTTGGGGGCATTTTTTGCAAGTAAGAAAATACAACTAACTCTTACAATAATATATCATGATTTTGAAAGTTTTTTTTTTTTTTTATAACTTGATAGAACAGCCGCTTTCTTACTGAATTCTATACAGTGCAGTTACTCCAATTCTAACTTAAATGCTACTTACTTAAACTCATTTTACTAAAAAAACTTTTTGGCATAATAATTCTTACCTGAGAGAAAGATGAAACACCTTTGCATTTATTAATTATTGTTAATTGATCAGAAGTTTATTCCCCTTGAAAAGTCAACTAATTCCCGGTGAATGATGATAATTACTTGGTTTATTGATTACATTTTCAATTTTACCTTTTTAACAGTTTCCATTTTCAATTTATTCTAAATTCAGTTTTGATGTTTCCATTTAAAAAATTTTCCAAGATTCATTTTTTAAATATGCTTATAAGTTATTTCATTTCACTAGAATTCAAACTACCTTTGTCAAAGGAGATAATATACTAAATAATCCATTAGTAAATAAATTATTATTTTATTACTTTGCAGCTTTTGTGCAAGTATCAGGTAATTTATTATGATTAATTAAAATGTTTACTTATATAAATACAGTCAAAAGTCGTTAATCCGGACTCATCGGGACTTCAGTGATTCCGGATTATCGATTTTTCCAAATTATAGATCACCAGTTTAAATCTCGTAAGATGGCATGCACAAATTCTAAAATTAAAAATATGAAACCGTATTTTAGGAAATAAAGAACAATTATGATCTAAAGGATCAAAATTTACAAAAAAAAGAAGCTTAATATTTATTTGTTTACTTTATTAAACATTTCTTTCAATGTAAGTTGTTTCATTTTATATGATAATACTTTCTCTTTAATTCTATAAACAGACATAATTTCTTGTTCAGTTAAAAAGCTCCGCTGTTCAAGTCCCGTAATTGCTGTGCCGAGAATACCGACTAACTTGTCAATCGAAATTTTTTCGTTTTCACTAACCTCTCTGTCACCTTCTTCATGTCTTTATCCATTTTTTGCAGCAATTCCACTTTTTGTTTGATGGACATCGAGACATACTTTCATTTTGTAGATCCTTTCGGAGCTCCAGAATCGGAAATTGACATAATCGAAAGTTCAAGTTTACTTTTATAAAATTGCTCCTACAGTCTGCAAAAAATAATATGCTGCATCCAATTCGAAGATTAAGGAATAATACAATCATCAACATTAACTGAAATAGATAATTGTATAATTTTAGCTTATACCATCCCTTATACGTTAAACGCGCACGCGAAAACAAATTCTGCATTTGCGCACACGCATTTGACGCGCACGCGTAAACGCCTATGCGCATGTGTCAACGCGGCGCATGCGCAGAAAGTTTTTAGCTTTGAGGCTCAGATTATAGATCATTCCGGATTATGGGTGTCCGAATTAACGACTTTTGACTGTATACACATAATATAAGAGTAATATGCATAACTTCTGAACATAATAATCAAATTATAAAAATTACAATTATGATCTGATAAAATATAATTTTCGCAATGAAAATCGACAATATACATTTATATGCAGTACATTTCAGAATTATAAAAACCTTTCCCCATCAGTCTCTTCTTTAGTAAGTCTACATGCATAAGGCATGTGCATACACATGCACGCATATATATATATAGTAAAGAAAAACTCTTTAAAGGTGCAGTTTCTGTTGCATTTTAAATTTCATTATGGAAGCTTTCTCAGAAAAGCACATTATATTAAATGAAATATGTATTGTTAAAAGCTAAAACATATACCACATAACAATTATAAACAAGTAAACTTATAAGAAAAATGTATGTGTACATACATAATTAAAAAATTACTCACCCCATCTGTTGGATGCCACTTCGTCTCATCCTTACCATGAAAATTTTGATAGGCTATAATTCCACCAATTAGAGCTTTTTACATTAAGAAATATTATGGGAATGGGAATTAATAAAACACATACAGATTAAAGAGCTAAAAACTGCAATACCACTTTATCATACATGAATTCGAAGGATCTATGACCACTTAATCCATGAATGCCTGCAGTTTACGCTCATTTTGAATGTAAATGAAGTTCTCCATTTTCCAAAAATTCAACACATTTTATTTCTTAAATCAATATGCAAATACAATTTTTAGTAAAATTACACTATAACAAATTTTGATTGAAAAATAAATGAATTTATTTCAATACTGAAGTTATTTAGCATTTTCTGCATGTGCACTTCTCTTTTTATATTAAACACTAACAGCTTCGCTGCCACCCTTCGTCTGGCTTTTAAATGTACCGTAAAAATGGCTGAAGGGAACACCAAACGTTAAATTTAAAAACTGCTTAGAATTTTACTCTGCAAAACAACTTCATAAAAAAAGTTATTACGTATAACAAAATTACAATGTAATAAGCAATATTCCTTAATACAAATATTAATTATCCTGATAAATAAATTAACCAACTTCCCTTTGCAAAATCTTAAGAACTCATATGGTATAAAGGAGGTTAAGGACTTTGTTTCCTAAAAAAAAATCACTCAAAACTTTTCAATATCTTAAAGACAGTGAAATGAGCAATAAATAACATAAAAGAATACAAAAAAACAAAAAATTCTGAAAAACAAAGTACATAATTAATGATATTTTATCTTATATTTTCAAGAGAAAAAAATCACAATGAAATAAGCTATATCTCTTAATACAAATATTAATTATCCTAATAAAAAAATTAACCAACTTTCCGTTGAAGAAAAAAAAATCAAGCAAAACTTTTCAGTATCTTACAAACAGTGAAATAAGTAAAAAATAACATGAAAGAAACTCAAAACAAAAAATTTATCGCAGAATTTTACTCTGCAGAACAACTTTATCAAAAAAAAAAAAAAAAATAAAAAAAATAAAATAAAATAAAATAAAATAAAAATAAAAAAAAAAAAATAAATAAAAAAAAAAAATAAAAATGTATTATTATATATATATAAAAATGGTAATGAAATATGCCAATCTCTTGAAAACAGTGACAGAAGAAATACGATGAAAATTGTTTTCATTCTTTTAGAAATATGGGTTGCCAAACCCATATTTCTAAAAGAATGAAACTATTCAAAATGATGCGGTTTCACCAAAAATCTATCAACAACAATAAGAAAGGAAAATTGTTGCCAAAATCACATTTTTAAAGATGTGAGAAGTGTACTCGGAAGCTTCATTTAAAAAAAATTTTAAAAATACAAAATATCATTTTTCCAAAATTCTTTTTCTAAAAGCAGTCGCAAGGATGAAAGTTTAACGTGTTCAAAAATCAAAGAAAAATAAACTGTACATTTTTAAAAATACACATTTTTAGAAAAAATCCCGTTGAAAAGGTGTTAAGCTTCCTTTGTTAAATAAATTCGCATTTAATCGATTTATTGAAACATGAAATTTATTTTAAGTTCATAAAATAACTATGTGCCTACGTTTCATGACGATGTGAAAATGGAGTGTGTAAAGTAAAATCTCACTTTCCTATAGCCCATTATGTCTCAAAATGACGCGATTTCATCACAAAAGATAAAATAAAAAAAAATTCGAATTTGAATTTCGAAAAAATCGCTTTGAGGTGCACTGGCTCTTGTCTAGATGCACCTAGGTATCAAATTTCGTAGCCATGGGTCTATTAGCTTACGCGCAGCAGGAACGAAAGACACACGTACACAGACAGACAGACTCTTTCTTTTATTATATGTAGAGATGATAACAAATCTGTAAATTTTTTGTTTTAAATTATTATTATTTTTGAGCTTATGTTCCACATCTTAAAATTAATTTTGAGTTTATAAACATATGAACTTCATTCGGCAATCTGTAAAAATTTAACTCATTAACAACTCAAAGTTAAATACCTTTTATTAATTGTTGCAATTAAACATATTAGTAATTCAAAGTCAAATACACTTTTATTAATTGCTGCTAGTCAGAATAACTTAAGTGATGCTCTCAAAAACTGGCACACTAGACAGCTGCCTATGTCACCTATGCTTGGAGCTATTCGATTTAGAGTGCAACTGCTTAGTGCAGTAATTTCTGGACGGCATTATTTCCAGTATAGCTCACTTAGTCACCGTGCAATGGTTATATTTTTGGGTACTATTTTGTTATGGTGACCGGATCCAGAAATGCAGGTATGTATGCACATGTATATGTATGTGCATATATATATACACACATACATTCGTATGTACATATATACATGCATACACGAATACATCCATACATACATGCATGCATACATACATTTCTAACTCCGGCCCCAATAACAGAGTGGTATCTATTATTTTGTTTAATTATTAAAGTAAAAAATTAAACAAGAACAAATAGACATTTATTTTAGGCATTAATATTTTATTAATTTTAATGGAAATATTGGAGTACATTTTATTTTAAATATTCAAGAAGTTTTATTTTAAAATTTATTTTTAATTTCTATTATTGAGACTAAATTCAGATATCGCCAAAAGCTGACGATCAGGAGAAAAATTCGAAGCATAAGAATAACCACCAAAATATTAAAATTATGATAAATAAAATACAATTAAGTTGAAGAAAAATCCAAGGGAAAAAATAACAACAGATATTCGTAAAATTAAAAAATTTTAATGTAAATTAAACAACTTGCCAAAGAAAGAAGGGAACAAAAATTCCTTTTATGGTTTTTTGTGCACTTTTTTCAGGCTGAATAATTTCTTATTCCCGGAAAAATTGTATGGAAGATATTTCATCATTACGTAGGTCTAAATTTTCAAATCCATGGTAAACACAATAATAATAAAAACACAAGTGACCGTTATATATTTGAAATTTGCATTCTCGTTGCCAATTTTGAAAAGATATTCTTTTACTTTTAAAGAGTTCACACTATGACAAATTTAGAAGTAAACATTGGAGACTTCATATGGAGTAATCTCTTGGCGAATTCAGCAAACATTTGACGACGACTCTGGTCTTGATAACAGAATAGTACCCACTTTTGTCACATTACATTTATGACCATGATATATCCACAGGGATGCGACATTGTGATGTTGATGTGAATGCTGCATGGATGCTGCACACACATGCACACAGAACATACATGTGACAAGAAAATTTTCAGTCTCTCTCCACCAACTTTCAGAACCTTGATCTTATAATTCTTCTTTAATAGGTGGTATCCCTGTATGCTGACCTTGCTCAAGTCCCCATTACTTAATGATTCTGTGCTCTAATCCCTCCGATTCATTGTTAAATTTTTCAATAAAATTTTGGAAGTAAATTGTTTTTTATGCTAATAGTGTGTGATTTTAGTTATTCCTTTTTCAATAGAAATATATATAGTTTAAAGTGTGTTTTTTACTTCATGTGATACTAAGAAATCTTGGAACTATGTTCTGTAATGAATGCATACACATTCTACCATATCTAGCGTTATTAAGAGAAGCTGACTAATGAGTTTAGTACTGTGTTTTTTGTCTTAAGGATTTTCATGGCCTTTCTTTTAGTTCTGTTCCTCCATTCGCTCAAAATCTCATCACTGCTAAATTTTCAGGTAAGCACTAGTTATTGAATATTCAAGTGAATGATATCTGTAATAATACATAATAATAAAAGCATAATTTTAGAACAAGAAGATATAATAAATTGAAAATGAATTCAATTTTATTTGCATTAAGAAGACGGCAGAAGCAAGGGCATGAGCAAAAGTTTACTGTTGTTTTTTCCTTAAAAATTTTAATTTAGGAAAATAGAAATGTAATTATAGTATTAAATTTTTCTTCTTCTTCACTGGCTCAACAGCTCAGGATGTGCCCTGCCTTCTCCAGGCATCTCTGTTTTTGGCAACTTTTTCCAGTTTTTACCTTTTAGAATGTTTAGGTCACTTTCAATGTAATAGATCCATCTCAACAAGGGTCTACCCCAAGGTCTGCTTCCATGGGCTTTTCCAGAAAGCTTTTCTTACAATACTGATCTTCATGCATTCCGGCCAAATGACCACCCATTTAAGTCTCTGTAATTTGAAGAATTTTACTACATCGGGTTGTCTATAGATCTTCTCCACAATCCATTTACCCACACCAATTACCCAACACAAAATCCCTCTCTCAAAAAAAATCCCCAAAGCTTCCTCATCATGTGAAGTCAATGCCCAAGCTTCTGAAGCATAAGTGAGAACAGATCCTAAAACACTCTTGTAAAGAAGCAATTTAGTTCTTAACTTGAGAAAGCTGGATTTTAAATAGCTTTTCAGGCCATGAAAACATCTACTTGAAACAGAGATTCTTTTACATATTTCAGAAGTAATCTCATTTTTACAATTCATCTCCATTCCCAGATAAGTGAAACAGTAGACTTTTATAAATCTATAGCTATTAATTTCTAAATGACCAGCATATATTTTATTTTCGTTAACAGATAGGTTAAATCTTTTTGAATTTTTTTCCAGTGCCATGAATGCCTGAGTAAGAGCAGGAGCAGTACGGGCGACAATGGAAATATCATCTGAATAGGACAATAATTCAATAAATAGTCTTATTAAAAACACTTCCGCTAACTGATTCTAGAATCTCTAATATTTTTTCTATGTGCAATATTAATTAAGAGGCATATCAATGCATTCCACTATCTTACTCTATTCTTGACTTCAAGTTGTTCTGTAAGGTCACCTTGTAAACAAATTTGTATCTCATCTTGGTTTCCTTAACCCTTTCCGGCACGCTACCGGCTCTCCGATCTGTTTGGAAAATAGTTAAAAATCCGAAAAAAATAAACTAATATTATATCTAAAATTTGAAATTATAAACTATAAAATAAAAATGTCTACAACTTAAAACTATTAAACGTAATGTTAAGAAAACTTCTTTGAACCAAAGTGAAAGAGAAAAAGAGAACTGCTCTAGTGAAAAACCAAACAGCTAACTGATGAAATTATCCCTGACCTTTAGAAAATCACCCCAATTTCTTAGTTGATAACCAAACCTCCCCTCCACCCCCCCCAAAAAAAAAGAAAGAAAGAAAGAAGAAGAAAGAGACAACAGGAAATGAAACACAGATGTGGACCCACCTTTCTATGTTAATGAGCTGCAGAGAAACAAAGATAAAGCTGCCTCTCAGTGACCCAGACTCGCAGTGAGCCCAATCTGGGAACACTTCAGTTCGCCATCCGATTTTAGGCCAGATTTCAAGGTAAAAATTTAAAACTAATATAGAATAAGGAGATTAGCATGCAGCCAAAAAAAATAGCATAGAAATTTCCTTTCTATGTTATTCAAATAATTCTTTTTATACAGTAAAAAGAATCTGGAAGATTTCTTTGAAAAATGCGGGTCTTAAAAAACTAAACATGGCTAAAATATATGGACTGGTTTGTGTTGAGCTGCCATCTACTATAAATAAAGAATTGCATGAGTTCAGAGTAACGTATAGTAACCTTCAAATCCCTTTTTATTCAATTTTTCTGTGCATACAGAAGGAAATTTTTAGGTGTGCCTAGACCGGGCACACCCTGCCGCAAAGGGTTAAGAGCCAAAACCACTGGTGCAGCAAGTTTTTCTGGAATATTTATTTCATACATGACCTCAATGAGTAATCCCTATAATTGCAATCATAAGCAGTTTAGAAATTGATAAAAAGATTGAGTGTTTCGATTCCAAATTCTCTGTATTTTTCAAAAACCTGCCTTAGGTTAAAAATCTGCTCAAGAGACGATCTTTCCCTACTAAAGCCGCACTGATAATCACCGATCCCATTATCAACATAAGGTAAAAGTCAGTTGAAAGTATTTTATAGTTTATGCACAAACAACTAATTCCTATGTAATTACTACAATCAAGCACATCTCCCCTTTCGTATATCAAATAGATAGTACAGTATAAAGTCTTTAATCCGGACTCGTCCAGACTTTGGCGATTCCCAATTAAGTTTTTTTTCCGGATTATAGATAATCAATTTAAATCTTGTAAGATGGCATGCAGAAATTATACAATTAAAAATATGAAACTGTAATTTATGAAATAAAGAGCAGTTATGATCTAAAGGGTATCAAAATTTACAAAAAAAGCTTAATATTTATTTGTTTACTTATTAAACATTTCTTTCAATGTAAGTTGTTTAAGTTGCTTCATTTTTTGTGCTAATACTTTCTCTTTAATTCTATAAACAGACATAATTTCTTGTTCAGCTACAAACTTCCACTGCTCAAGTCCTGTAATTGTTGTGTCAAGAATATTGACTAACTTGTCAATCGAAATTTTTTCGTTTTCAATAAACTCTCTGTCACGTTCTTCACTATCAGAAGTGCGCATGGGTAAACACTTTACGCACATTAAAAGCACATGTGTAAACGCATTACACGCATGTGTAAATGCATTACGCGCATGCATAAGTTTATGGCTTTGAGGTCCGGATTATAGATCATTCCGGATAATGGACGTTCGGATTACGGACTTTGTACTGTACTGAGTTTCTATTCCATTGGGAGTATCTCATAATCCCAGATCAGTTGAATTAATAAAATTGAAATACATTTATTAGTTATCAGCGTGATAGCTATTAGTAATTTCTTCCACTCAGCTTAGAGAAGACGTTCAAGTTCCTTGACCATTATTGGATGCTTGTTGCACCCCTTAATTCAGTGATCCAACTAATCCCATAGGTTCTTGATAGGGTTCAGGTCTGGGCAGGCTAGTCAATTCAGTTAATCTCATTGTCACTATGCCAATCCACAGACCTCGCAACATAATAGCTGGTGTTGTCGTCCTGAAAATAACATGAGTCCAACCCATAAAAACTGTCAAAACGTAGGAAGAACGCTATCATCCAAAACAGTGCAGTCTACATTGGCATTAAGCTTACCATGAATCTGGACCAAAGGGCCTGGTCCATACCAGAAGAAACACTTCCAGGCCATAATTCCACCTTCAACGAAATTTACTGCATGCACAATACATTCAAGCAAGAGGTGTCCTCAAGGCAGAGGCCAAACCCAGAACCTGTCTTGCGAATGCGAAGAATCTTGATTCCTTGCTCCAGAGAATCAGTTTATACTGATTTACGGTCCACTGTCAAAGTGCTTTACATCACATTAACTGAGCACTGTAGCTGGACTCTATGATCAGAGGTTTATTGGCGGCAGCATGACCATACCACAGCTTGCTAGATATGCTCCTTCAGGATTGGCCATTTTGTAATACCTGATGATTACACATTTCTTGAAATCACATAGCTCTGCACTTCATCACATCTTGTATGCGACTAGCACCAATGTTGTTTCCTACATGATATTTAACAGCAGAGGGGCATGACGTATAATCAGGACTGCAGATACTGGCATTTGCATGGGTGCCAATACTTATTGGTAGATTGTGTATTTGGGAAATTTTTATTTATACTCATTATGAAAAAATAAAAATGCAAGTTTGACAAAAGTTGATTGGGATATCTGAAATTTCAAAATTTGCAATTTTTTATGTCACATTCAATTTGCATTGAGGTATCAGTTAACTAATTCAGAATAATTTGAGGAAATAAATTAAAATGAAGTGCAAAAGAAAATGCGTATAACTTAATAGGACAAATCATGCTATTACAAGTAAGTCCTGTAGCTTCCACATCATTTTTTTAAATTTTATTATTACAGAAGTTATAAATTTATGTAGATGAAAATGATATAATTTTTTGCCCATACAACAATATAAAATATGCCTTTTTTTCCCCCAAAAAAGTTAAGTAGTGGAATTACTTTTATTTTCATAAATGCAGCCAATTTCTATTTGAAATTAAATAAATATATAATTTAACTGCACAGATTCTAAAATGAAAGACATAAACTTGTTTTTATATTTAGTGCGTTAAAAGTATAATGTTAAAAAGAATCATATAATCTATTTCTCTTCAATTAAAATTAGACTAAGAAGATGTTTAGTCTAATCTTGGTCTAGTTTAATTCCCATTCAGTAATAAAATAATAAAATCAATTTTAAAATATGTGTTAATGCCTTTTTGGCACTTTCCTGTTTGAAACCATTTCTGATTTAATAAAGAAAATCAAATGAATACTTTAAAAAACTCCAGTTGTCAACCATCAGTGTCATACCATCAGATTTAAATACCTGAAACAAATCTCATAATTGCTTCTCCTAAATATTCTTATTTATGCAGCATCCCATCTCTAAAAAGTGCCTGACTCACCCAAAACAATTACGACTCTGAGATTTACAAATTCATCTACATTAAATTAATAGGTTTTTAAAGGTATGCATTTTAAAATATAATATTTTCATATTATTTAAATTAAAGCATAAAATTTAAATCATATAAAGAATAAAATTAATTTTGGATAACATAAAATAATAAATAATCTACATAACTAGAATTTTGGATATCTCTTTTCAGCTTAACTAGAAATGTTTCATATTTATGTTAAAAGAGAAGAACAACTTGATAGCGCATATCTCGTTACCTCATCTTTACCCTGGAATATATTTTCTGAATCTTCCCCTTTGCTCTGTAAAATCACATTAAAATAATTCCAAATGCCCAATTGCGGATAGCAAAGAAACTTCCTCGATTTTTTTCACACTTCTACAAAGTTTATGCATCTCTGGTATTTTTCTTGATGCTAAGTTTCATACTTGATAATAATTTTTAACTTTTGCTTTAATTACTGCATATCAGTTATTAATTCCATCACTCATGTCAGTACACAATAAGTGCTTACTCACTGTACGTTTTGATTAAAATATGGAACTTGAAGTTTGAAGGTTACAGTAAAGCATATATGCTCAGAAGTGAATTATACAAATATTCTGTAATTCAGCTTTGATGAAAGTAATTGTTTTATGAATTGGAATTATTAATTCATGCAAATTTGTTACGCTTTTGCATGAAAAAACTGTGTTGAATTTAAACTTTAACTGAAAAGAGAGCAGCAAAATGTATTTAGGAAATGCATAAATATTTAAAATAAGTGATTCATATTAATCAGCTAATGAAACAAATTATACAAAATTTTTACTTAATATGATTATTCAAATATACTGAATCTTTGCAGTGTAAGGAAGTTATTTTAAATTTATCATTTACATATTGCACAAAACTTTCTTTTCACCATCAACAGAACAGCTGGCCCACTGGGTAAAGTGCTTTTCAGCCTGCTGGATTCCACCAATGGAATTAAAAATAAATATAAATAAATAAAAAGCTTAGTACTGTGTACTAAGAGCTTAGTGCTGTGGCCTCCGGGAACTGGCCACACTAAATGAGGAACATTGAAAGAAGAACTAGAACTTGGAAAGAAGTTGCATGGTGGGGAATGTTGAGACTAAGGGGAATACTTTTTTGGGGTCTATGTAACTGTTAAACACCCAATTATAAAAATAAATTCTTTTAATAAATCAAAATATGTACATAGCATTAAAATAACATTAATCTCAGGGATGAATAAATTGTGTACACAAACTTGTAAAAAAGGAAGGAAAGAGTTATTTTTTGCAGTCGTGCAGAGATGAGATTCTTATTGCGCATGAGCAAAGGGGAGAACTCGAGGCACTGTAGAAATGTGGGAAGAAGGTAACCCCACATCATCTCCCTTCCTGGGAATAAAATGCGCTAAAAATATGAAAAAGAGCCACAATTAAACATCAGTTAAGCTAAGAGGTTCAGATACATTGTCTGGGACTAACTAAGCAGGTTTTACCCTGTTGATAGACACAGTGATATCGTCCTTTTTTAGAGATGGTAAAAGTTTTATCACTACGCTGAAGCACTTTGTAAGGAACAGTGTAAGGTGTATGCAATGAGGGTTTTACTGCATCTTACACACAGAAAAACATGAGAACATTTATTTAAGTCTTTGTACACAAAAATCTGTTTTTTTGGAGTGATTTGTAGTAGCAGCCGGTCGAAGATGTTCTATATGGTCATTTAGTTTTTGTAGCAAGTCATTCATTCTTCAGATTGTTGCTTGCAGAAGGCATAAAGAATTGTCCTGGAAGATGTAAAGTTTGACCATACACAAGTTTGGCTCAAGAGCAGTAAAATTTCTTTTTTAAAGCAGTCTGAAGTCCTAAAAGAAATGAAGGTAATGCAATCGTCCAGTGTACAGATGTATGACACATTATAGACTGTTTAAGCCATCTATGCCATCTTTCAATGATTCCGTTGGCTTGTGGGTGGTATGTGGTGGTATGAGAAAGGCGAATACCAAAGTTTTTAGCTAGTTCTCGAAAGAGTTCACTTTGAAATTGACTACTATGATCGCCAAACATTTTTGGCGAGAAACTCCATGGTGCCACATCACTATCTCAATTTTTTTTTCTACATTTCGAATTTAAAGCTTAAAATGTCTCCATAAACGCAGTTTTTGCACATGCAAAATCCACTCTTTGACCACACAATTTAAGCTAAAAGTCCGAAAAAAAAAAAAATTTAAATAGCAAAAACGTAAAGTTTCTAACCAAAATTATTTGACAAGAGTCCATGTACACAGCAATATGTTTTAACTTAAAAAAAATCTACGAATTGCACAATTTTGGCAACAAACGAATCTATGAACTACGCACACCTCACTTTAATAAATTAACATAACAACAATAAATTTCAAAGAATACCATATACATAGCATCCTGTTTAAACTTTAAAAAAAATCTATGAATTGCACAATTTAGGCAACAATCGAATCTACGAACTACGCACACATCGCTTTAATAAATTAACATAACAGCAATAAATTTCAAAGAATACCATGTACATAGCGTTCTGTTTCAACTTTAAAAAACATCTACGAATTGCACAATCTAGACGCTACACACTAATCAACAAAATAAACTAAAATAACTAAAATAATTTTTAAACAATTCAAAAAATCAACAATAATGACAGAAATTCATACTAACAAAACAATGAACATAACATTCTACAAAATAAGAACAAGAATAAAATAAAATGCACTTACCATGAATTAATGCTTTTTCGAACAGCAAAAACATCAATTCCATACTGCCTTTAGTATGCCGCCACGTAATCACTATCGTATTTATATAATAGCCAGACATACTATCCAGAAAATTCATACTCTGTTCACAAATAAATAAAATAACAAATAATCACAAATCCCTACTTCTATCATGCACAGCGACTAAAAATACTCTCCCCAGACCCTCTTTCCACACCTCCAAATACCCACTGCCTCTCAACAGGATGGCCACGATGATATTTCATTTTGCCGAACTTCAATTCAACAACTTCAACGATTTTATCTTTCTCCCTATCTTCTCAGACACAGAACATGATGCGAACTAACGAGCTCCAGCGAAAGATTTTTCAATGTCAACAGGGTTGCCATACAACACGCAATCATGCCAAAAACAAGCGCAGAACACATATCGCCACATTTGGTGAAATTAGGGTGTATATCAGAGTTGTACCACTTCTTCGATATGAAGCACAAGTTCATCGAGGGATGATGAAGTAAATAAAATATCATCTACATATATGAAACAGAAATTTAAATCTGATAGAATTTGATCCAGTAATCTTTGCATGGTTAGCACAGCATTACGTAAACTAAATGTCATGTAGTTAAACTCAAATAATCCGAAAGAAGTAACTATTGCCATTTTTGGTATATCCTCTTCATTCACTGGTACCAGGTGATATGCCTTCTTAAGGTCTGATGTTGAAAAAAGAATTTTATTGCTCAAATTGGATGTAAGACCATGCAGATGTCTAACTGGATAATTATCTGGAATAGAGATTGAATTTAATTTACGATAGTGCCCGCAAAGCCGCCAAGACCCATCCCATTTTTTACCATGTGCAGAGGACTACTCCAGCAGCTTTTAGAAGGGCTACAAATGCCTTTTTTTGCACTAAACAAGTGAATTCTGCTTTTGCGACAACTAATTTGTCAGGCACTACGTGCCTAGCCTTAGCTGCTACTGGAAAACCTTTAGTTTCGATTACCGTGTGTAATACCAAGAGTATTCTTATTCAAAGGCTCTTTTAAAACATCTTGAAACAGAGAATCATATTTTTAAAGCAAATCATTAAATACATGTAATGGTTGTAAAACTGTAATTTTGGGTACAGTATCTCGGGATATCTTACCATCCGATTCAATGTTAGTCTTGCTGTCAATTATTTTTTTAGATTTCAAATTAACAATAATGCCATAATTATTTAAAAAGTCTGCGCCCAAAATTGGTCGTGAAATATTAGCAATAGTAAAAGTCCATGGAAAAATTCGGCATAGACCTATGTCTAAATTGACTAAATGTTTTTTTTCCATATACATCCATTTTGGTACCATTTGCTGCAATTAAATTGAGCAATGATGTTTGTTTACATCGGTCTTGTAGAGTAGGAGGCAAAACAGATAATTCAGCTCCTGTGTCAACCAAAAAATGTGTTCTTAAAGATTTTTCATATACATATTTTGGCCTATGGCGTTCGTCTGAGTAAAATACTTTGAGTAAAAAAAATAAACTGCAATAAGTAAAGTATTTTCAATAATAAAAATAAAGACTGCAATAAATCTTTATTTGCTTTCTTTTTAATACAAGAACTTTTTGTTATTTGAGAAGACTGATCTTTATGTGTTTCAAACATCGCAAAGCAGCTCTAGATTTTTCCTTGTGTTTTGATAAAATTTGTATTCTCTCTGACTTTTCAAATCAGTGAGAAGCTCTACAAAACAGCTTAAATGCTATACAGTTGAAAGTCATTAATTCGGACACCCATAACTCGGAATAATCTATAATTCGGACATCAAAGCTACAAACTTTCTGCCATGCGTCGCATTGACGCATGCACATAAGACCTTTACAGCTGCAAATATGCGTGTGCGAATAATACGTTTACGCATGCGCGTTTAATGTGTAATGGATGGTATAAGCTAAGCTAAAATTATCTAATTCAGTTAATGTTGCAGATTGCGTTGTTCCTTAATCTTCAAATTGGATCCGGCTTATTATTTTTTGCAGACTGTTAGAGCACTTTTATAAAAGTAAGCTTGAACTTTCGATTATGTCAAATAGAATTTCCGATATATACAGTCAAAAGTCGTTAATCCGGACTCGTCGGGACTTCGGCGATTCCGGATTATAGATCATCAGTTTAAATCTCGTAAGATGGCATGCAGAAATTCTAAAATTAAAAATATGAAACCGTAATTTATGAAATAAAGAACAATTATGATCTAAAGGGGTATCAAAATTTACAAAAAAAAAAAAAGCTTAATATTTATTTGTTTACTTTATTAAACATTTTTCTCAATGTAAGTTGTTTAAGTTGCTTCCTTTTATGTGATAATACTTTCTCTTTAATTCTATAAAAAGACATAACTTCTTGTTCAGTTACAAAGCTCCGCTGTTCAAGTCCCGTTAATTGCTGTGCCGAGAATACCGACTAACTTGTCAATCGAAATTTTTTTGTTTTCACTAACCTCTCTGTCACATTCTTCATGTCTTTATCCATTTTTTGCAGCAATTCCACTTTTTGTTTGTTGGACATCGAAACATACTTTCGTTTTGTAGATCCTTTGGAAGTTCCAGCATTGGAAATTCTATTTGACATAATCGAAAGTTCAAGTTTACTTTTATAAAATTGCTCTTACAGTCTGCAAAAAATAATAAGCGGGATCCAATTCAAAGATTAAGGAACAACGCAATCATTAACATTTACTGAAATAGATAATTAGATAATTTTAGCTTACACAGTCCGTTATACATTAAACGTGCAGGTGAAAACGTATTCTGCACTTGCGCACATGCATATGCGCAGTAGTCAAGGTCTTACGCACACGTGTAAAACGCCTGTGCGCATGTGCCAACGCCGCGCATGTGCACAAAGTTTTTAGCTTTGAAGTCCGGATTACAGATCATTCTGGATTATGGGTGTCCGAATTAACGACTTTTGACTGTATTTACTAATATGTAAAGGATCTACAAAGCGAAAGTATGTTTTGAAGTCCATTAAACAAAAAGTAGAATTGCTGCAAAAAATGGATAAAGGCATATCCTTTGTTTCTCTAACCATTCCGAAATCTGTTTATCAATTTCACGCTGCTCTGCATGGGGGTGGGGGGGAATGTCGCGGCGCGCAATGAATTGGAAGTTGATCTGTCAGCACTATCCTTATATTCAGGGCAGATGTTTTTATTTTATTTGGCTTATAATTCCTTACTAAATGTAGTATTTCATCTCGATGTACTCCGTCTTTGTTATGATTTAAATCAAATTCTTCGTCATTATAATTCGCTTCCGATAGTGAAGAAAGTGACACAGAGGTTATTGAAAACGAAAAAATTTCGATTGACAAGTTAGTCGGTATCCTCGACACAGTAATTATAGGACTTGAACAGCGGAACTTTGTAAGTGAAGAAGAAATTATGTCTGTTTATAGAATTCAAGAGAAAGTATTAGAACAAAAAACGAAGCAACATAAACAACTTACATTGAAAGAAATGTTTAATAAAGTAAACAAATAAATATTAAGCTTTTTTTTTTTTTTTTTTTTTTTTTTGTAAATTTTGATACCCTTTAGATCATAATTGCTCTTTATTTCATAAATTACGGTTTCATATTTTTAATTTTATAATTTCTGCATGCCATCTTACCAGATTTAAACTGATGATCTATAATCCGGAAAAATTGATAATCCGGAATCGCCGAAGTTCTGACGAGTCCGGATTAACGACTTTTGACTATAAAAATTATGAATGTGAACTGCATGGATTTCTATTATACAGGTAAAAGATGATACGTTTCAAAACATTACAACATACCTTCAAAGGATACTAGTACCAAAAGAGGCTGTCAGTATTAAAGAGAGAAACACCCGTAATCTTGCAATAAATAGTGAATTTAGCAGAGGGCATACATAATGAGAAATTACAGTCTGTGTCCAACTATACAATGCAGCAGATCCAAATGCAATTAAAGCACCAGTCATATGAACAATTATAACTGAAGTTTCCTGCAAAAACAATATTAATATTTTTTTTTTCAAAACTATTTTCCTCAATTTTTTTTAATGAATTACTGTTAATGTAAATTATATAATGTAGTATATTTCATTTTACTGTTGAAATCTGCTTTCAGATCTCAAAATTTTTAGAGAATGAAATAAACACAAATAAATTTAATAGGTATTATTTGATTTTCACAGCTGCTGTGATAAACCACCAATTATGTAACAAACAGTACTCTCATGAATTTTGCGAACCATGTGATATTGTTATTCTTTTCAATTTTAACATCATACAAAAACTGCCACCAAATTATTAAAAAAATGGTGCTTTAAATTTTTATTTGCTGAATTTGATGAAACATTTGATATTATAACAGTTTTTTACAGTTTAAACACTGTAAAAAAATATTGCCAACTTATGTAAAAATGGTACTTTCGACTTCTGCTTACCAAATTTGACAAATTGTGTGTTATCGTAACAGTTTTTCTTCAATTTAAATATAGTAAAATAATGTTGACAATTTTTAATTTACTGAGGAGTAAGAAAGATGGCTTATCTTTTCCCCAGGAAAAAATACATTACCTCACAAATTAAAATGCCTAAATGACTACAGAATGAAACTATACATAAAACAAAAGTAGGTAGAGGTGAAAAACCGTAAAAAAAATAATAAATAAAATAAAGTTATAAATTTAAAAAAGTCTGAATGTTTTCAGATTTTACATTACGCCCAAAGGTTCGTTTCTTTAACATTTTGTGTTGTTACCTTTATTGATTAAATATCATGTTCTTCGCACTTAAACCATAAAAAAGTTCAACAGCAATATTGCAAAATAATTTTAAAATGAGCATATCTTCAGAATTTTTGATTGAGCACATGAGACACTCTCTCATGTGCTGGAGATAAAACTGTTTTTTTCCGTACAATGTTACCACAGCTCGCTTTAAAATCATTTTGTTAATAAAAAATTATTAAAGTGTTATAAAATATTAAATTGATAAGAAAACAAATTCCAAATTCATGCTTCCAGATGCCCATATTCAGTAAAAGATTACGTTATTCAAATTTGATGGCTCTAGGTATCATTGTTTTATCACAATGCAAGAAACATATATACATTTATGCAGATTCTTTATTATTTAATTTCTTTAAATATAACACAGGGCAATATTATTTGGTAGCAACAATTTGAAAAATGATTCACCATTTATAGTGAATCGACACAAAATGCCAAAATGAAATTAATAGCTCTTCTGGGCTAACGCCCTTTGGGCTAAAAAAAATTTCAATCTGATAACTGGTTTGTGGGTCTTGGAATACTATTACTTACAGTGCTGCGTTTCATCTACTCTTAGGCAGAGGAACTACCATTGCTTAAGTGGTACGATAAACAGTTCAGCATCTGCCAAAACTGCATGACTAACAGGAAAAATTTTATGAGTGAGATTTGTTAAAGACATTTACTTCAACAACCTAAAGGACAAAGAGGTGACCCTGGTAAAATAGTCAAAATTGATGAAAGCTTTCCTGTGCAATGAAAATGTGGATATTTGGTGGGTTATGCTGTGAAAGCGCGGCGAAGGCTTTCTTGTTCAGGTTAAAAATTGAGAAGCAAGTACACTGATATCAGCGACTGTAGATCACATAGTGGAAGAATCAATAATATCTTCAGATTACTGGTAAGCTTATAAAACATATGAGCTGAATTCTGAATCATACATTTAATTTCGTTGATCCAACAATGGGTGCTCGCACCCAAAATGTGAAAGCTATGTTAAATGGCGAAACAAAAAGCAAAGGGGTTGAACAGGCTGGCTACATGGTTGGTTTTCATGGTCTTCCCCATGTGTATTGTGAATATGTGCCAATTCCCCATAGAAAGTTTTTTGCAAAATGTATACCTCTCCTCAGGCAGATCATTTTTGTGTGCTTTGCCAAATTCAAATAACCTAACTTTGCCCAATCATTACCCTAAAATTCTTCTGAATTCTCACATTTTTTTATGCTGCTGGAGTTGTATCTTTCTGAATTGTACCCTTTTAGAAAGAGAAGCTTTTTGAGGCCATATTACAAGCAAGTGCAAAGATACAGCAGCTATAACATATATGCATGTAGTTTAAACTTGACGATAACTGTGGCACCATTTTGATAACAGGGGCTGTGAAAATCAAGTCATACCATTTAAAATCATAAAATACTTTAAAATTACAATCTTATGTTACTGTTTTTATTACCTGAAAGTTTGCCAGAATGCTCACTCCAAGACATCCAAACCATCCAATTGCAAGTGAAATTCTATTCAACTTTAAAACTACAGTAAATTCTGATGACAAAAAATCTCGATAATGCTGCTCCACATGTTTATATCTCAAATACATGAAAGCTGCCACTAGGTTAAAGAATAATTATTACTAATAACTAAAACTTAAATATATCTCAAAATAATGTATTGGCAGTAAGTCCATTCTTTATTACAACATATAATTTAAGCATATATATACAACTCCCCAACAGAGAATCACTTCAGTGACTTTTAAAATTAAGAATATTAACCAAAGCAAATATACACTACCTGACTCAGAAAATGCAACACTATGAAAGATTGGTTAGAATGTAATGTTAATTGATACAGAGACACAGCATGCTCAAGTGATGTTATTTATAGAAAGATAAATTTACACAGTACTGAAATATACAGGGAATCAGTACGATGTATGACCACCTCTTGCAGTGATGCAAGCTACAACTCTACAAGGTATAGATTCAATTAGTTTGCAAATAGTGTCCTGAGGGATGGAAGCCCATATGCCCTAAACCCTCCCATGAAGTTTGCCCAGCTGGGGCAGAGCAGAAAAATGATGACCAATCATGTCCCAAATATGCTTGATTGGCAAAAGATCAGGAGACATCGAAGGCCAAGGAAGCAATGGGACATGCTTCAAGGCTTGTCGGCTAATGAATGCCATTTGCAGTGCCACGTTGTCCTGCTGAAAAATACCATTTTACAGCCACTGAAAGTAAGGCACAACCACATCAACGTATTGTTGTGCTTCCAGTGTGCTTCTGATGAATAACAGAGCTGACCTACTATCATGACCGACGGCTCATCAAAGGATTATGGCATGCTGATGAGTGGGGTGGCATTCAGCAATAGTAGTCAGATTGGCACCTCTTCAGTGCCTCCAGACTCTTAACTCGTGACTATAATCAGACAAACAAAATTCAGACTCACCGCTGAATACCATATTTTGTCCTTCAGATGTCCTACTGCCTTGTTTATGACTCCACAACAGTCTTTCGTGTCGATGGTTTGGCATTAATGGCAATCTTTGCAAAGAATGGTTTGTGTGCAAGCCGCTTTCCATCAAACATCTGAAAACTGTTCTCCCAGTTATTGGGGTATTCAAAAGCTCCCTGCACATTCTGCAAAATGTCCTCTAACGTGGGGCTGCCACCACTTCTTTTCATACGCGTTGATCTGTGTGTTCAGTAGTACGTCTAGATGGACCTGGTTTTCATAACTACTTACATTTCCTTCATTGATCCATCTAGACTAAATTCTATGGGAGATTATTTGTTATTTTATTTGAGTGAATATATCTACATGCATTTCAGCAACAATGCAAGTGGAAGACCACCAGCTGTACAAAAGCCTACAATCCGAGTATGTAAAACTGTCCATTTGCTGGAACTGCCTAAGGCATCTCGTCATTTACACATCTTCTAGAATGTTGAAATTCTCAAAATTCTGGATTCCCTAAGCAGTAGATAGTAGCGACTGTTGGTTTGTTAGCCATTTCCTTCTGTTTTATCTTCTGCTATAATCACATGACCAACTTGCATCTTATATCATCTGCATGATTTTTTCTATTACGTACTCACCAAAATTTGCAAATTTGTTTATTCAGCCAAATGTTCATGGTGTTGCATTTTCAGGTACAACTCTGATATATGCCCTAATTTCACCAAATGTGGCGATATGTGTTCTGCGCTGGTTTTTGGCACGATTGCGTGTTGTATGGCAACCCTGTTGACGTTGAAAAATCTTTCGCTGGAGTTCGTTGGTTCCCGTCATGCTTTGTGTCTGAGAAGCTAGGGGGGAAAGATTTAATGGTGAAAGTTGTTGAATTTTAAAGTTCGGCATAAGGAAATATAGTCGTGTTGATCGCCATCCTGTTGAGGGGCAATGGGTATTTGGAGGTGTGGAAAGAAGGTATGGGAGATTATTTTTAGTCGTATTCATGATAGAAGTAGGGATTTGTGATTATTTGTTATTTTATGTATTTGTGAACCATAGTATGAATTTTCTGGATAGTGTGTCTGGCTGTCATATAAATACGTTAGTGATTACATGGCGGCATGTTAAAGGTGGTATGAAATTGGTATTTCTGCTGTTCGAAAAAGCATTAATGGTAAGTGCATTTTTTTTATTCTTGTTCTTATTTTGTAGAATGTTATGTACATTGTTTTTTTAGTATGAATTTCTGTCGTTATTGTTTTTTTTTTTTTTTTTTTTTTTTATTGTTTGAAATTTATTTTAGTTATTTTGTTGATTAGTGCGTACCGTCTAAACTGTGCAATTCGTAGATGTTTTTTAAAGTTGAAACAGAACGATGTGTACATGGTATTCCTTGAAATTTATTGTTGTTATGTTAATTTATTAAAGTGAGGTGCGCGTAGTTCGTAAATTCATTTGTTGTCTAAATTGTGCAATTCGTAGATTTTTTTTAAGTTGAAACAGGATGCTGTGTACATGGTATTCTTTGAAATTTATTGTTATGTTAATTTATTAAAGTGAGTTGTGCGTAGTTCGTAGATTCGTTTGTTGCCTAAATTGTGCAATTCGTAGATGTTTTTTTAAGTTAAAACATATTGCTGTGTACATGGACTCTTGTCAAATAATTTTGGTTAGAAACTTCACGGTTTTGCTATCTAAATTTTTTGTTTTTGTTTCAGATTTTTAGCTTAAATTATATGTTCAAAACGTGGTTTTTACTTTCGCAAAAACAGTGTTTTTAGAGACATTTTAAGCTTAAAGTTTGAAATGTAGACAAAAAATTTAGATGGCAATATGGCAGCGTGGAGTTTCTTGCCAAAAATATTTGGCGAGAAATTTGGCGCCTTGAGGGCGTATATCAGAGTAGTTCCCATTTTCTATCTCGGGCAATGCAACAGTAATGTAAATGTAAAAAAATAATAAAAATAAAATTCACATTAATGCACTATAATTCACCACGAAGATAATGAGCACACATATAATCAAATTAAGAAAATATTACTGCAAGGTAATATTAAAGGAGAGAAGATGTAATAAAGAGAAAAATATGATAAGTTAATAATAAATAAAAATGAATGGGATAGAGAGGGAGCAGACACCATAGAATGATGAAATATACAAGTTGCATCTGAAATTTTAAAATACATGATCATTCATAAAACAGTAAATGAAAATACAGAAAGGGTTAATCGAAATTACAGTAAAATTTAAGGCCTAAGACTACGTTATAATGCATACCGAATCCCATAATTTAAATGCAATTCCAAAATTAAAATATAATTAACACTCTCAGCATTACAGGCAGAAAATTCCATACAGAAGGGTGGCTTTCAAAATCACTACACGTGGAAATTTCTGCCAGCTCTTAATGTATCCGATTTTAGGTAAGATATATATTGGGAAAATAGAAATCAAAGTACAAAGTGAAAGCATGGATGACACACGCGTTAATGAATGATTGGATTAAAATAATTTTATACCCATGGCTCGGCAACTACCGGACGACGCAAAAATTGTTTTGATTTTAGATGATTGTTCAGTTCATACTTCATATAGTTTTAATGACAGATAATGTATTCCTATTATTCTTTCCTCCAAATTTTACATCCATCATTCTGCCTATGGATATTGGAATAGTGCACACACTGAAATGCAAATATGAAATGCAATGTTAAAAAGATCGTGGGAGGATGTGTCTTCAGTTACTTTAAAAAATTCTTGGCATAATTTATGGCCAGCTACCATATTTCATGGTGAGGATAATGAAGATGATAGCTGCGAATTTCAAGGTTTTCGGATATTGCACACTTAAAGTGAAATTTTCCAGTTACTGGATTTTGTAAAGCAATGTGGAGAAGCGGTAATAAATGAAGATGATATAACAGAAGTTTTTCATTGCGATGACAATGCCTCAATCATCAATCAATTAATGGACAGCAAAATCGGTAGTATGGTTCTAGATCCAGAAAATATTGCTATTGATAGTGGTAACAGAGAGGTTATTGAAAATGAAAAAATTTCGATTGACAAGTTAGTTGGAATTCTCAACACAGCAATTACAGGACTTGAACAGTGAAACTTTGTAACTGAACAAGAAATTATGTATACTTATAGAATTAAACAAAAAGTATTAGCACAAAAAAAAAAAAAAAAAAAAAAAAAAATGAAGCAACTTATACAATTTACATTGAAAAAAATGTTTAATAAAGTAAACAAATAAATACTAAGCCTTTTTTTTTTTTTGTTAATTTTGATACCCTTTTAGAACATAAATGATTCATTATTTCATAAATCATGATTTAACATTTTTAATTTCATAATTTCTGCATGCCATCTTACTAAATTTAAATTGATGATCTAATATCCGGAAAAATCCAAAATTCAGAATCGCCGAAGTCTGAGTCCAGATCTCGACTTTGTATTGCATATATTTTTTAAATATTCACTATTAAAAAAAAGTACAATGGTCATAGTTATGATTCTGACAAGCATAAAATTATATTCATGCTTTGATATTGCTAAATCATGTAAAATGCATATAAATTACATATACAAATCTTACAGTGTAATACAAACAATTAGTATCTGTGCATTAGCAGGCACAAAATAATTCAACAGCATTTAAGAACAAAAGATATAATGAGCTTGCAGATGTGATTTTTCTGTACTTTCTGATTATCAGCACCCCCCCCCATCAAAGTTGCGAATTTATTCCAATTTTGGACAACATTCACAAATTTGTTGGTGACTAATTTTTTGCCAAGCTAATCTGCAAAAGGCAGCAGTCCATTTGAAAATGACAGTATATTTAGAATTCCACACAAAAGTAGACAAACAAAATTAAAAAAGCAAGAAACACTGGTAACAAAATAATTACCTTTTTCCCAAGATATTTGTTTTCATTTAGACAGCAATCTGTTTTTAAAAAAATTAGAGAATTGTACAAACCGACTTTGAACACCAATTAAAACTGACATATGCTCGGGCTGCAACATAAATACTTTTTGCCAATATCGTGGGTTACCACATAACTATTTTGATGCTATATTGCTTTGCCTCGTGAATATTTTTTCATGGAGGATAAACTACTGCTTTTTCTTATCACCAAACAGAGTTGAAAACAGCATTCCCTTTTCTTGTATGTAATATGTAAGTTCTGCTGCAGGAAACAGTAAAAATCCCATAACTTTATGCCTAAAATTTGGGTATTTGTTAGTTACAGCAGCAATGTGCACACTGAAGCCCAAATTTTGAATTTGCTTCATTTATTTATTTGATATTCTCTATGAATTTTATATTAAAAAGATTCATGAAATTAATGCATGTGATATTTCCACATGCCTTTTGTTATAATGATGCACATGTCTTTTTATGTCATCCAGCATAAGAAATTTAAATTTGAAAATTGCATAGATAAAAGTCTGAAGTTAAAAAAAAAAAAAAAGAAAGACAAAAGAAAGAAAGATGGCTGTGCCTTTCAGTAAATAAAATCTTCTTCAATGGCCAGACAGCCCAAGCAAATAAAATACTCATTATGAAATCAATTATGAATAGAATTCATTGTTAATAGCAAAGGCATTTTATTTTTGTAAATGTTATTTTTAATTTGGAAATTAAAAAATACTCATTACGTCCTCGATGGCATCAGCACCGAGAGGTGAGCCTTCGTGGATGCAGAGGCCTGCGTTTTAATTTTTATTATTATGTGTCTAGACGCCTAGCAATGGCATGGGGGTTGAGCTGGTCGGAGACATGCCATGAAAGTTTTCAATTGTAAACTTCACCTTGAGAAGATGACGGGAAGGGGGGCTACAGACAAGTGAACTAAGACGCCAGTCTGCAGGAGGTAACATACTCCTCTGCAATGAAAGAACTTTGTGACAAGTTTGCATAAAACCGGTCAAAGACAAGTCCTGATCAGCAGTGGTAGCCATTTCTCAACCATTGTCGTAACTGGTCCCTATGTACAGTATTTTCTCCCTCTTTATATGCCTTCATAGTGTAATTGAAAAGCACATTTGGCTAGCAATCAAAAGGTCTGAAATTATGAGTTCCAGAGAAAGCATCGCAAATTTTTCCCATTTCCTGTTTCAACATGCTTAATGATTTGACAACTATGCTAGAACTTTTGATATGTCATCAAATACAGCATCGGTGAACTCGTGCAATACACTTGACCCACCTAACACACAAGTCCTGAATATTCAATATAAAAATTTTATTAAATAATTTTTATATAGAAATATTTTAGTATTTAAGAACGGGGAGAGGGGGAACTTTTAATAGCTAGTTAATTTTCACCTTTATTCGACATTAATTTTAGACGAAAAGCAAAATGCACTGTATAAAACAAATGATATTGTCTCTATTTCTCAGGATTATACAAATTCACTGAGCTTAAATAAAGGTATTCAAGCAAAGACATAAATTAATTACTAAGTCTCATTAATAAAAAAAAGAAAAGGGGGAACAAAAGATGAGAGTGAAAATGTTAAGTTTATTAGCCAAGGTTTATAAAAACACAGGATTAATATATACATAATTAAAGTTACAGAACTGACAAATTTTGATACAGCTAAAAATCTATTAATTAATTTTTCACTGTAAATTAAATCATTCCTGGTATTTTGATCTATTTTCCAAAACTTATCTTTGTATGCCTGAAATTCCAAATTTTATCCTTTTAATGCATCCAAAAAATTTTAATTGCTAAATTAAATTTCATGGAAGCTTCTGCATAACTAACATTTCTTAATTTAAATAATAAACTTAATTCCACATTTTTTCCATAATACAGTACAAAGTCCATAATCCGGATGCATCGGGACTTCGGCGATTCCGGATTAGGGTTTTTTTTTGGATTATAGATCATCGATTTAAATCTGATAAGATGGCATGCAAAAATTACACAATTAAAAATATTAAACCGTAATTTATGAAATAAAGAGCAATTATGATCTAAAGGGTATCAAAATTTACAAAAAAAAAGTTTAATATTTATTTGTTTACCTTATTAAACATTTCTTTCAATGTAAGTTGTTTCGTTTTTTGTGCTAAACGCGCATGCGTAAAGCATACAAAAAAAAAAAAAAAAAAAAAAATTGTGGCTTTGAGGTTCAGATTATAGATCATTCCGGATAATGGACATCCAGATTACGGACTTTGTACTGTAATTAAAATTAAGCTCACTGCTATTTCCTTTAAGCATTTTTACTGGTTTTGTCGTTTTATTAATGCAAAAAGATAAAACAGTATAATAACCATTTTTTTAAGATGCTGCAGTTTATGTGGAAGAGTGTGTATGACATGTTTATTAACTTCTGATTTAAAAAAAAAAGTACTACTGCATTATCTGCCCAGCCGTGACAAGAATCACAGGGCAAAATGCAATGTTGCTGAAGTAGGCAATCCAGAATTTTACACAAATGTATTTATCACACAACCCACTAATCAACGGGTTTAGAATTTAAAGGTTATGTTTGTGGTTTCTGCTCATGCTTAGTATGTGCAGTACCTTTTTTTTCCTTGAAACAAAACATAATGCAATTGTGGAGTTTGCCTGCTAATGAAAAGAAAGACTGTTTTGAAGGGATTTTAAAGAACATATAGCTCAAAAGTATCCACCAGCTGTAGAAAATGTAAATGCTGTCTGGATTATTGCATATCAAATGATGCATCTGGATAACTTGTATTTATCTCCGATGTTACATTATTATAGAAATCTTGCAGCTCAAAAGTAATTTATGAACCATTCTTGGGTGACTGTGATAATGATTTTCTCCGATTAAGTAAAATTCTCTGATACATATACATATTTTTAAATTTTAGAACAGGTCAATGTATACAGGAATAACAGTGCTAAGTTGCTCTGCAATGCTGAGAATTCTGAAATTTTTTTAAAGTTAAAACATATTGCTGCACACATGGGCAGGAGACTAGGGGAGGAAAGAAAGTTAGTATTTTATTATGTTTATTAATTAAGTGTTTATTACGTTTGTTGGGCTTTTAATTTAGTGAATTTGTTGCCGTTTTATGTAATTTTCAGTGATTGGTTATGGATACTGTTTTACATAATTTTTTAGTATTTCATCGTAGACTTTCTTGCATTTTTAGCTAACCAAAAGCCGAGCAGTAAAACCGCTGAGCACTAGTTAGTTCCAACCTGGGTTCGATTTCAGACGAATGAGCTGGCTGCATGGGTGTTTTCATGGATTTCCCCATGTATATAATGTGTATACAAGCAAGTTCTACCTAGAAAATCCATCACAAAGGCATCACTCTCCTCAGACAGATAGCCCTCGGGTCCTTTGCAATAATTAAATAATCCAAATAATCCTTGCATTTTTAATTTTGTTAATTTATTGCTGTTTTTGTATAATTTTCCATGTGCTACTATTTTTTTTAAATGGTTACTGTTTTTCACATGTTAGGTTGGAGAAAAATTAGTCACCAATGACTTTGCAACTTAAACAAGTTTATCTCTGCTCTGCCCTCATATATGTAGAACATCAATAACACTGCATGCAGGGATGATTTTTCACCACTAAACTTGCACATCGTTATGCAATTGACAAAGATCTCGCTCCAGCTGATGCTGCTCTTGATGAAGAACAAGGAAAGGATTGGAAAAGTTGATGCTGATATTGAAGCACTTAAACTCTCCATAAATCTCATTCAGAAAAGACAGTCAGCTGCTGACACTAACACTGCCATGATTGTTGAAATGCTTCAAACCCTGGTTAAACTGAGGAAGAAAGCTATTTCCCTGAGGGGTAATTTGAATTTGCTTTATAACACAGGTTTAAATACAACTAGGAACAATCTTAATATTCTTAAAAGAAAAGTATCTAATGTTTAAAATGCTTATATTACCAATTATGAAGGCTTCCAACTTGCCACTAAAATGGCAAAGCAAGTAAGAGCTGATAAAGTTAAGGATACTATGGCAGTTAAAAACAAATTTCAGGCTCTTGATAATGATCAGGATACCAAAGCTCCTGGCATTCTGCCAGTTATGGTGAATCCCAGGGCAGTCTTCTTTGAAGATATTTTAAGCCAAATTGCTCAGAATAAAACTACAAAATTTCTTGGTAAAATTAGCGGCCAGTTTTTGAAAATACTCCCCTTTACTCAAAATGATTACAGATCTCTTAGTCTATTTCACAAAAATACAGCATAACATCATCAGTGCTAAATATAATCATTTAATCAAAGTTGTACTACGTTGTTTGCCAATTTTGGCTGATTTAAATAACATATAAGCAGTAGAATTAAAGAACTGCTGTCAGCAGGAATACTGTGAAGGATGGAATAATAAAAATGAATGAAGATGTTTCAAAGCAACCAAAGTCTGATTTAGATAACATCGAGATGTTTTCAGTATGCCTTTATGAAAGCACCGATGTGAATTTATGATCAAGGTTAACTGATTTCACTCTATTTGTTTGTGGAACAGTAATGAGAGAGGAATTAGTTGCACTGCTGAGTTTAGAAAACATGATCACAGATAAAGAGAGAATGAATGAAATAAAGCAAGAACCCACGGACGAAAACATCATGCTACAAAACATCGCGGGAGAAAACATCGCAAAGAGAAAACATCACAGATCTAAAACATCATGGTACAAAATATCGTCGTCGAAAATAAAGTGGTTAAAAAACTTCACAGTTTCAAAATATCATGGTAAAAAATAAAGTATCTACAAATCATCGCATGACGATAACATCACAGGAGTGTGCTTTGGCATAATATAACAAATCCAAACCCTACTGAAATATTATACAGCTGACTTTTGTCATAACTAACAAATTGACATTCAAGTAACTGACTGCATGCTGTGCATGAAAATTTTAATAACGCTTTAAGAATAAACTGAAACAAAATGAGAAATAATTATCCCTATAAGAGTATTAGATTAACGAAAGTGAAGAAAATAACCTCATAATTAAATTAGCAAATTTTTTATAGATAAGGTCATGTAGTTACTTACCTTCCTTTTTATAACCTTTTTTTAGATTATAATTTTCATGAAAAATTAACAGTAAAAACTTTATAAAAAATAATTTATTAATGACCTTTGTTAGATAACTATGTCGGTTTAAAGGCTAATAACAAAGGCTGCAGTCTTGAGAGATTCATTAGATCAAGGAAGGTATCTTCTAGGTAACAAAACTGTTACATTATTTTGAAGAAGCAAAATTAGATGAAGTTCAAATTCATAAGATAAATGCCGTACAAACTCGTGCTCAACAGCAATGACTAAAAGAAACGCAAAATCTGATCTCAACAAATGAGTTAAATTCTAAAATTGAACTTAACAACAAACTGACTGAAAATGAAATTTTGCCTCCTGTGAAATATGAACGTTCAGAATTAGATCTGATAAAAGCCTCTTCAGAAATATTTATACAAGAAGAGAAGGAGAGCATCGAATTGAAGTCACTTTATGAAGAAGCTAAAATGAAATCTTCTAAAAGTATGAGGTATATGTTGAAAGGCCAAATGCTATTGGCCAGGTATTGAACTAAATGGGATTAAATGCATGTAGTCCTTAATTGTAGTATTTGTTATAAGATTAAATGAATGTATTTTGAAAAGTAAAAAGTATATATTAAGTGATGCATCTTAAAAAAGAAACCATTTTTGAAGTGAAAAAATAAAAGCAATTAATGTATCTTGAACAGGATTGACATACCTAATTTTTCATACAATAAAAAATTAAAATCATCTAACATTGATTACTTTTATTTTATCCTTTCCCTACAATAAAGAGTGTTGCCTTTGGGATAATTTACATTACCTCAAATTAAACTGAAACATTTTTAAAATACTGTTTTCTCAATTTACATTAGATGCAAGTTAATAACTAAATAGCAGATATAGTTACAATATATAATTTGATAGTCTGAAATAAAAGCAGAGGCTTATAGATGATTTTTAAAAAGAAATATAACAAGTGGCACACTAGATGCCTGAAAATAATAAACTGTATTTAACTGGCTCACTAACTGAAAAAGGTAAACTATCCCAGGTCTAAATGATTGCTATTCAATTTTATTCACAAACTTGTATGGATTGCTTCATTTTTACTTGCCCTATTCAAACAGATGAAGCGTATATTATTTAGCTAGGTGATTAAACATGATACTCATTAAATTTAAAATAATTTTTCTATGCATTATAAATATGATTATTTTAAAGTGAAAAGTTTAAAGAAAATTAACTAATAAAAGCAAGATAATGCTAAGAAATATGCAAATCATCTAGAAATAAATTTTAAAATACAGATTTTAGCAAAACATTAAAAAAAGGTTTTATTAGTGGTATTCGTATTAAAGGTACAGCTTTATAATTCTAAAAGCAGAAGAAACTGCATAATACAGTTTGAAAAATTTAATAAATCATGTACACTTAAATATACATATATCACTTACATAAGAAAGCTATTAAATTTACAGCTTGGCTGAAAATGCAACTTTCAGGAGCAAAAGTCCCCGTGTCACTGATATAAGGGAAACCAACTTCTACATGATTCAGATAAACTGCAATGCAGTAACTGAAAAATATAAACAGTACGAAATTAAAATATAATAATGAAATTCTTGAAAAATTAACAACTACCGTTTGCAATAAATACATATATTAACGTAATAAAAAAAAAAATCCTATGGTTTTATACAGAACAAAGAGTCTCATGATCATTTAGTTTTATACAGAATTCATGATAAGATCAGATTTACAATTTAAATCCAATTAGAACACACATGCAATCATAAAATGAATTTCAACTCTACGAATAAAATAAAATGTGCCATGCCTGACGGACTGAAACAAAAAGAAATATAATTTTAGTGAAACTATATGTGAAATTGTTTATATTATTAATTTATATTTTATTCAAATTTGTTACATGCATTACTTTACAATTTACTTGTTAAGGGAAAAGAATTACACTTACGTGATTATAAATGAAGATGGTATTAATACAAATATAGAAACTGGTAACAAATGGATTCTTGTCAACACCATGTTTAGTTAAACTAAAAAACAAAATATATCATAAAAATATATTCGTATTAAGGAAATGACCTAAAAAAAAAATAAATTTTGAGGATACTATTAACTAACAGTCACCCTTTTTTTTACCATACCATATGATTAACATTTCTTGCTGCATTAATGAAAATAACAATTAAAAAGTACATTCATCATCTCTTTTACTATAAACTAATACTTCATAATTCTCTCAAGCTGAGAAAATAATGTAAAAAACAAAACAAAAAGATATATATTACAAATATTTTTAGTACTACAAATAAAACAGCTAAAATGTATTTTAATCATTTATATCATTAATATGATGTTTCAATACATAGAACATTACAAAATATTCTAAATCTGAATTATTTCAGACATTTAATGACTTCGATTCAAAATAATATATATATATATATATATATTATTAGTTCCAGACATCTAACTTTGATAGTCATATATTCTACACAAAAATTTCACAAGAATTTTCATTTTCGAACTTCGACCATATAATGTCCATTATTAATCATTTTTTTAAGTAAAGAAATAAAACAATAAACAATTTTTAATTACAGATTTTTATAATTTTAAGCTAAGCAATGGTTTCATAAAAGATCAATACCTTAGCTTAAATAACTGCATAATATTTTTGTTACTAAAGTAAAGAAATTCAACAAAGGATGAAGCATTTGATATATCATTAAAAATTATATAATAAACGAAAATTATACATACTTTACATTTAGAAAAACAGTTTAGTAGTAAAAATATTACGAAAAACATTTTACCGTTGTCTAGATGTTCCTTGTTATATTTGCCAAATACGCTACGTACACAATATTAACATTTTATGGTAAACCAAAAAAAAACTAATGTTTCCTAATTAGATAAAACAATTTTAATTCAAAACTTCACTCTAAACATGTATTAGTCATCTCACGAACGACAACGAAATACCCATGAATAGTACGTCAAATCAAACTAAGGAATCACTACACACTTGACAACTTGTTTTCACTTTCTGTGAAAAAATAAAACCAAATCACATGAGCTTTTTTTTTTTTTTTTTTTTTCCCAATTATCTCAACTTCACGCAATGATTACATCAACAATACACGAATGACTTTGACATACTTCCCTTATTTTATTGATAACAGAAAGTGATAATATACAGATTTAAAGTGCAGACTATCTTGAAATCAGTTAACCAGAATAGTTTCGATCGGGTTTCGATCAAAGAATTCGGTATCTTCTTAAGGGAAACTAAAAGGAAACTTGCTATTTTCAATTTATTTGAAATGGGATTAACCCATAGCAATCGTCAAAATGGTTTTTGTGGAATATTTTTTCAGATAGCGCAAATTATTTAAAATATATCATGACATTTGAAAAGATTTTAATAAAGGATACGAGAGCAATCTATTTAAAGGGAAATGCGTCGAGGGCTTTCTAAAACAGTGGCTTTTAGTTGGTTGTGACAAAGTACATGAGAACAAGAGGGAGAGATGTCTTTGTAGTGGGCTTTCTAATATAATTTTATTCGTATTTGCATTAAGTATACATGGGAAAATTCATGAAAATGAAAATGTTCCTTCAAGCAGCCCATTCACCAAAATAAATTTTTAAGGTAATTTGGCTCATGTTCAATATGGAAAGTAAATTATGTTTTCATCTGAACACAGTCACCCGTCGTGGATTTAAACGTGCTTAAGGACATCATTAATCATTTATAATATTCAAACATTTTCAGTTGAATTTCGGAATAGCAGTTTATTAGGCAAAGACTTAAATTTTAAAGAATCTGCATTTCGCTCGACAACATTGCTTATTTAGTTTTTTTCTTATCACGGTTAATCACATAATTGAAAATGTTAAATGTAATGCGAAATTTTTTTTTGCAAGATCACTTGGAAACTGATTAGAAAAACCGGAAATGATTCACTAGCATTTGACTTAAACAAGCTGTGTGGGTGAGAAGAACCACTTGAAATCTGGTTTCGATATTTTGACGTGCGTAAAATTATTAGCGATTGCTGTCACATTGTTAATTTGAAGGTTCTAAAATTAGAATGCACTTAGTTCACGTAAAGATACGGCATTCCGCATGATTTCTCACAGCATGGGTATTTTTCTTTTGTTACTTATGAAATGATTGAGTTGATAGATGCACAGCTGTATTATCAAGTAGCTTTTGCAGAATACTTTTTTTGAGCGTTTATCATCGTTTTGCATTATACTTCCATTTAATCATTATGTAGTTAATGGATCCACCTCAGATTATTGCCGAAGCTTATTGCATTACATGTCAGCGACTGTATTGGGCATAGGTGTAAGTGTTTTTAAATCTTTGTGTTGTTAATGATGATATTGATGAATTTTTTTAATTTTTATTTTCGTAAGCGTGTTATTGAAATAAATGCAACCAAGCTTACAATTTTTGCAGTTTTTGAGCATTAGAATCAAAAAGCTTCTAGAATCAAATATATATATGTATATGAACATTTTCGAGGATTCTAATTTAAATTGATGTATGAGCATAAAATATCATTAAAGTACATCATTCTGCGAGTTATTGTTATTATCAGAAAGAATTCAGTATATTGAAGCATACCTACATTCGAGAGGAAATACTGTAATTTTGTAAAGTGAATGATTTAACCTCAGTGATGTGATGACCAGTGTATGAATTAATTAATAATATATGCTCGTTTACTACTCACTGTATATGTCACATTTACTGCTCATCATAAAGTTGCCAAGTAGCCAAATCCCGTGTACTAGGATTTAACCGGTAAATTTGCATACTAGAATTAAACCGATAAATTTGCATTTTCTATGAATAATTTATTAAATTTTTATTTTTTGATTTCTGATTTTATTAAATGTATGTAATTTTGGGTAAATATGATATTCGATTATATTAGAAATGATATTGGATTATATTGGTTTATATTAGAGTTGTTTTACATATCTGCAATTTATTTGCTAAACATATCATTGGCTAACATTTTTTTTTTTCCTGACATGCAACATTTTAATAATGTGTGTTATTGCCATGACCAACTCTGCATAGGTTTATGCAAATTATTAAAATAGTTTATCATTAATTAACAGCATTTAAAAAAATTGTTAATGCGTGAAATTTTGATATCTTAATTATTTACTAACTAAAAATATTCAGATTTTATTTTCATTTAAAAGTACTGCATAATTGCCAAGCCTTCTACTTTTTATTACAACTTCTATTCTTCTAGTAGATCTTCAAATATCCCAATTTTAAATTTTTAGCTTCTTAGGAAATAGGATTCTCTCTTATTTTTAGTTCTTGGGAAATAGGATTCTCTCTTATTTTTAGTTCTTAGGAAAATAAGTACTCTTCTGTTATCAGAATAGGATTCAGAAATTATGTATGTATATGTGTACACATGCATACAGTGGCGTAGCTAGGGTGGGGCAAGGGGGGACATCCGTCCCCGGGCGCAGCATCCAGGGGGCGCCAAATTGATGATGCACATTTCAGAATGAAATGTTTTCCATTCTTGGAACACAGAAAGGGGCGCAAAATCTTTAGGTGTCCCCGGGCGCTGAAAACCTTAGCTACGCCTCTGCATGCATACGTATGTGCGTGTGTATGCATATACATATTGTTACGAAATACCCAGCCGCTGTAAGATAGCATCCCCACAAAGCAGGTTTAGGTTTGCCCAAAAATGGTATGGGAAGGCTGGGTTGTCTTATTTGGTGCAAAATTGTCCATTTGGCGACAAAATTGATGATATGCTGTGGATGGATGGACAACATTCTAGAATTAATTCTTACCATTTTGGCTCAGAATGTTCTTGAAAGCAGCCCAAAACCTGTATAAATCTTGCGTGCGTGTCGAGTCTCGGGCGAAATGGAGAATCACCCCATTATTTGGCACATTTCATGTGGCGCTTTTTATAAGAGTAAGAATTGGATTTTTTGTCTGTTTCCTTTGACTTTTTTAAGTGAAAATATGTAGGTTGGGTTGATCTTTACATTATGGTAACTTGGTGATTTTTTGGCGAAAATTTGGCAACCAACTCTCCTACAGCAACCCTCTATTTTTTTTCTCCGCCGCCATTTTGTCTTCACGAAGTAAAGACATGTTTCTTTTCTTCTTATCTACTGAACACTTCTTCCAACAATCTACTAGCCGAATTACACTTATGCTAGAAATTTTATCAAACGAAACTGCTTAATCATGACAAATATTCACTGCAAAATTGGGAAAAAGTGCACAATACCATACTCCTTACGTGTTTTTCAAAATAACACATACACATAAACCATGTACACGCCGACTTATTTTTACTTAAAAAAACATCCCAGAATTACACAAAAATGGCATTGCGCACACTCTTCACTATATCCATGTACACTGCTTTTTCTCATAAATTAGAAAAATTTCACGAAAATACATGACAATTTTCTCAATCTTTAAACCCGGTAAAAAGAACATATATGAAATTACCTGATCACGAAAAAGTATTTACCCTTTCCAAATATGAACATTTCCACATATAAAATAAATAAAATATCCAAAAACTTTTACCTCTAAATCATCTATTACATTACGCACGTCACCAACGAATTCATACCGCAACCATTACTTAGTGTCAGATATTTAAATTATTTCCATGCACGTTTACTTCAACTAAACGTCAAATTCCTACAAACATAAAATTCACAAAATAACTATCATTTAATTAAAATATAATTAAATTCAAAAACACTACTTAAAATATAAATGAGCACATACATTAAATTAATACATACATAAATACCCATTTCGAATTCACTTTAGTTACGGCCATGGGATCCAAAAATTCACAAACACTGTTTCACACAACACAGAATAAAGCCAAATACAAAATTTCCAGATTTTTTCCCGATTTCTTCCCTTTTCCGATTAAAGAACCGTAATTCGTCCATTAATATCACGACATATCCCATAATCTCTCATTTCCCTCACACAAAATAATGCGTAATAGGAACTGAGTACTGCTCACATTATTACCAAAGTCCCAGGTAGTAACCTTTATCGCCTCCAAAATGTCGCCAAACTACCAGTTACCATATTGTAAAGATCAACCGTAGGTTGATCCAAAAAAAGTTTACAAGCAGAAGCATTTGAAACGTAATAATTGTGGAGCTAATATTTCCACCCCAGGGTGGTTGACAGATCACGCTAGTTGTCCTACAGCGGTTCTACAAGTAAGTAGCGTCAGTGCGTAGACACTTAAGAGCAACGCATTGAGGTGCGAGCCGTAATTCGATTCTTATCGGCCAATAATGTGGCCGCATCTGAAATTCACAGACAAATCATTAAGGTATATGGGAACAAAGCAATAAGTAGACAACAGGTAGCAAAATGGTGTCATTCTTATCAAGCGGGCAGGGAGCATGTGGAAAACCGCAATATGGAAGCGAGCAGTTGTCCAAGTTCTTCAAGGACGGATATCAACATGGCACGTGTTGAAGAAATCATCCAAAGGGATCGACGAGTAACCGTGCGTGAGATTGCCTTAGAGTTGGACCTGAGTTATGGTAATGTTCAGCGTATCGTAACCGATGAGTTGCGATATTCCAAAGTTTGTGCCCGCTGGGTTCCTTGTGCGTTGTCGGCGGAGCATTAGGCCACTCGAATGATGTGCAGCCTCACATTTCTTCAGCGATACCATTCAGACGGCCAACACTTCATTGTTCACATCGTTACCGGTGATGAAACATGGCTTCATCACTTCACCCCCACATCCAAAAGAGCCACGATGGAGTGGAAACACGCTGGATCACCGATGAGGAAGAAGTTTAAGGTCACACTCTCTGCCAGTAAAGTGATGGCAACTGTTTTCTGGGATACAACTGCTGTTATCCTAATCGAGTATTTGGAGCTTGTACATATCATTAAGGCCGATCGTTATTGTGCCACCTTATTGAAATTGCGTAAAGCCATCCGACGCAAACAACCTGGATTACTAAGCAAAGGCGTCATTCTTCTGCATGACAATGCCAGGCCCCATACAGCTCGCCAGACTCGGGAATTGCTGCAAAGGTTCAAGCGGGAGATCTGGAATCACCCCCCATACATTCCCGATTTGGCTTCAAGTGACTATTTCATTTTTACGGCGTTGAAGCGATGCTTATTCGGAACACGGTTCACCTCAGACGATGCAGTGAAAACAGCTGCCGAGAAGTGGCTGAATGAGCAGGGCTCTGGTTACTACCAAGACGGGATAAACAAGTTGATGGATTTGGTGCAGCTGTCTTCATAGTTATAGCCTGAAGGTTGTGTTGCTGATTGTTTCAGCATGTTTGTCGTAGTTTTTCGATGACTGTAAACATGTTTTTGGAGCTGTCCTGAGTAATACTGGCTAATAAATTGTGTTTTCATTCACCATCAGGTGTTGTCGTTGATCACTCCAAATCCACGAACCTGTGCAGAATACAACAACTGGTGTTAGGAGTGGGGTTTGCAAGTGAATGCCAGTGACCCACTTGCAGGATAGCCATGGCAAAGGAAGGCTTTGGTGAATTTTTTAGGTGAGACAAAAGCCAATAAAGTAGAGATGAAAACCAGACAGGAAGAGATCGAGGTTGGACAAGAGAAGTTAGAGAGTGAAATAAAATCAGGTCAAGAAGAAACAAAAGCCATAAAAGAAAAGCTGCAAAAGAATTTCGAACAGATGGAAGTGGAACAAAATAAAATTAAAAGCGATATTGCTGAGTTTAGAGAGGAAAAATAGAGAAATGGAGCAAAAATAGCAGCTATGGAAGAAAGATTTGAAGAAAAATAGAGGAAGTTCCGGAAGGAAGTAAATGTTTTAAAAGAAAACTAGACTGAGCCCAAGAACAAACCTGAAGATTTCGAGGTTTCCCCAGTTTCTTCTTATACGGTAATCAAACCAAGCACATACAATGGAAAATCACCATGGTGTGTATATAAGACCCAGTTTTTGATCGTGGCGGAAACTAACAAGTAGGTCTTCCACATGAAGGTTTCACAGTTGGCTGCATTACTCTGAGGGGATGCTGTAGACATCTTAGGAGTCCTCTCCGAAAACCAAATTTCTAACTTCAACGTCCTCTCAGATGCGTTGGAACTGAGATTTGGGGTAAAAGTGTGGAAAGGACTATAGCTGCTTGCAGTTTAAAACTCGCCTGCAGAAGATCACGGAAAGCATTCAAGAACTGGCGAATGACATCGAGAAGTTGGCGCATCAAGCATATCTGGGCTATCCACCTAATGTCTGCAAAAATCTGGCCGTGATGCAGTCAAGGATGCAAAAATTCAGGAGGCTGTCAGATTGGCGGATCTGAAAGACTAAACTTGCCTTAGTCTATGCCATGAAGTTTGAGTTGGCTCAACAAGCAGCTCGAAAAAATCGCCATCCTTTTAAAGTGGCTCAAATAGAAGATCCAAATTTTTATATTGCAAAACTGAGAGGAAAAAATAAGAGAGATTTGGGAGGCATTAAGAAAGCCGAATAAAACCAATGCTGGAAAGAAAACAGTCAAGTACTAGAATTGAAGACTGGAAGTCTGGATGCCTCTGGAGCTGTCATGTGAACCAAGACCAGGAGAGAGCTCTTGTGAAAATTTCCCAGATCACTTCAATGAGCGGCGGAGATAACGGACTGTTCATCGAAGGATACATGAATAAGCATCTTTGTAAGATCATCATCGATACAGGAGCAAATGTAACCATCATCAGAATAGATATTAGCTCAGAAATTGAATGAAACGTTGCGATGGGCTCTGCCCTGTGTCACATTATACACATTGACTGTAGATAAGATCCCAATTGAAGGTAAAATTAACATCACCATTACCTTTATAAATGAGACTTAACAGCACTTGGCTTTTGTCGATAACATCGTAGATAAATTAATACTCGGACTGGACTTTTTGTAAAAGTATGACTTTACACTTTGGATTCGTATGGTTCTTAAGAGTCTTTAAAAGTCCTTAGATTTTTTTGGAATCAATTTGTGGTCCTTTAAAAGTCCTTAATTTTGGACAAAATCAGCAGAAGGTCCTTAATTTTAATCATCTGAAATTTCTGTCTGTTTTTCTATTTTGAGTGTGAATTAGCATTTTGGAGGAATATTTTTGGCGATTCACAGACATATATGGTTATCTTTTGAATGAGTTCATGGGTTACAATTTATTTCTATTTCTAATACAAATGGTGAGATACTTGAGTTTCTGGGCAAGAAGTGAAACATAAGCATTTCGAAATTCATTTTTGTAATAGAGCTCTAATAAACAACTTTTCACTTTTGGAAATGTGAATTATTTTATTAAACGTTCTAAATTTGGCGGCTTATCAACATTTTGTTGATTTTAAGATCTGTTTCTATAAAAAAAATTTAATTCCGAGATCTGAGAATTTTTCGACGAATTTTTTTAAAACATCGTAACATTGATAAATTTCATTAAAATAATGGTACTATATGGAAATTATATTTAAAAAATAGCGTTAAAATAAAACATTTTTATTTTTCGCTGTCGTATTATAAAGTTTCCTTTTGGTAAATTATACAATATTTTGAATCTGAAAAATAAACAAGGTATAATATTATAGAGCACAATTTAAGAAACAGCTCATAGCAAAAGCAACATTAGCTATGTCATTAATTAAAAATGTCTTCTTTTTAATTTTTTCATAGTAAGAGTTTTTCCCATGTAATTGTCTCAGAATATGCATCAAGGCCCACCAGCGGCCGAGCGGTAAAGACGCTGAACACTGGTAGTTTGGTCCGAGGTTCGAATCCTGCGAACAGGCTGGCTGCATGAGTGTTTTCATGGTTTTCCCCATGTATAACGTGTATACGAGCCAGTTTCTCTTAGAAAGTCCTGCACAAAGGCATCCCTCCCTTTAGGCAGATAACCCTCGTGTGCTTTGCCATAATTGAATAATCCAATCCAATCCAGAATATGCATCAATTTTCTCTGTCAAATTAATTTTAATCTTTTTTCCTAAATATTTCTGGTTTTTTGCTGTTACAGAATTGGTAGGTATAATTTTTCTTTAGGATTTCAGACATTGCAGCTTGGGAAGTTTAGAATCATTTGAAGGCAAGATTTATAGACACACGGTTCTAGAAGATTAGAGAAAGATGTGACAAAATGAAAATGTCTCCATGGTATTAAAACGTAATGGATGTATTTTACAGAAAGTTTGCGAGGAATTTCTTACTTTTTGGAGAACATCTGGAAGAAAAATGAAAACATAATATTTGAATTTTTTAACTTCTGACGCCAGAATCTTTTTTATAACATGTTTATCTTCCCTTTATTTTCTCTACTTTTCACTAGACACAAGCATGGGAAATATCAAAAATATTTCTAATCTTATGAATGGGCAGGCATTATATAAAGGGATTTTTTTATTAATAAAGAAATTGAAAATTTACAATTTAAAAGATTTATCTATTATGTCTTAACCCGCGGGAAAGCGCATGAGGTTTATCATACTCAACCCTATGTAAAAGTGGAATATTCCTAACTTTTGAAACTGAAATTCTGTGCTGCTTTCAGTAGCTGAGTTTCTAGTTGTGGTTGACTTTCAGAACCGCTTTTTCTTTGCCTGTGTGTTTCAGAAAAAGATTTATCGGTATTTTGTTGGAACTGGGGTATGACACATCCCACGCACCTGTTCGTGTAAGTGTTTTTCTGACTGAATATTTAGTTCAGAAATTTATTTCTAGAGTGTAACAGTAAATATTTCTACTCGCAAGTGATTTTAAAGTACTTGACATTAAATTCTTAAAAATTTCTAACTGCATTATGGTAAAAAGAATGAGTCCCTATGAATTGGAGATGCAACACATGTGAGATTTATTAGAAATATTTGAAAGCGATGAAGATTGCATTTCGGAAACTGAAGATGAAACTAAGAATATTTTCTACAATGTTTTGGTTTTGAAAAAAATAAAACATTAATTCCTGATGTTCCTAAAAAAAGAAAAACTGTTCTTATGTTTTCAACATTATATAACGATCATATTATAGATGACACTATTGGAGAAAATAAAACATCAGGAGTTATATGTTTTAATAATATGACTAAAGGAGCAGTGGATATGGGGCATGAAATGTCGGCCAATTATTCAATTTCCAGAATAACAAGTAGGTGGCCAATGGTAATTTTTTTCCTGCACTGAATGTTGCTGTAATAAATGCTTGAATTATATTACATTCAACTGCTAATCCACCAACCAGAAACAGAAGTCTGTTTTTGAAGGACTTAGCATTTAATGAAAAAGTATTGAACAAAGATCAGAGATTAATACTTTTCCAAGAAATTGACGTACTGCATGCAAAACAAAAGCAGAAGTTTCGACAAAGAATTAAAATGAATACATGAAATTCGAAACAACTAAGTATGAAAGATGTGATAAATTTTTTTGCCCTCGCGCAAGGACAGAAGAACGTGAATGCAATGTTTAAAATGTGAAAACATTCTGTGCCAAGAACGCATGAATGTATTTCGTTCAAAGTGTGAAGAAATAGAATAAGCATGGTGTATTAGAGATGCAATGAAACTTAGAGGCATGATGTTTATTTTTTTATTATTTTCATTTGTCTTAATTTTAACTCTAAGATTATTTCGGAAATTAATTTTTTGAAACCCAATTATTATTCATTTATTTATAATACACAAGAACAAAAAAAAAAAAAAAAAGTTTTAAAACTAAATAATACTATTTTTTATTGTATTTTAAATATTGGGGTATGTGATACCCCACGCGCCTACTCTAGTAACTTTTCTTGGTGCGACTTCCGCCGGGTTAATGCATCATACACAGAGCTGGCACTAGGCATTTTCCCACCTGATGATGCAATCTCTGTAGATCTTAAATTCTACTGCTTAGTGCCCTTCTAAATACTGCTTCCAGTGCCTGCTCAAAATTATAAAAGTTTTGCCATTTCTAGATTTTGTTGTTTTGGTGTGTCAGTAAATTCTAAAAATTCTGCCACACCAGCTCTGTAACCAGCCTGTACCATATATATTTCTTCTGAATGTTCATATTACTAAAAAAAAATTAGCAGCTTTTTCTATGCATTTAGTGTTTTTTAGAATAATATAAATCCTTAATTAATTCCAAAGATTCTAAAATGGAAAGGAAACGTGTTGAAGAAAGAAACTGAATACATAAAGAAAATTATTCTTCAAAGATATGTGCAGTTATTATTATGTAAATTACTCAATTGTTTATGATTTCAGCCTTAACTATAATTTCCCATTTCTATTTCCTCACATGATAGAGTTACTGAGCCAGGTTAAATTAAAATTAAATTGCATAATCTTTGACCTCCAGTCCACATTTTTAGTTTGAATTTTACTGTTCTTGTTTAATTACATCACAGTGATCTGTAATTGATTTTGTCAGCATCAGAACATGCCTTTATGTTCTAAGTTCTTTTTAAATAAGAGGCTTATTTAAACCTTTGTCTGATATTGTAGTTACTTTCAAGCATAACAATAATTTGCTTCATGCCTGTCGGGGAAGGGGGTTGGCCTATTTAACTTTTACCAGATCAAGTAAACCATCATAGGTATACATTATGGAGAGGTTGGCAAGTTAGAAGATAAAGCACGCCGAAACTAGTGAGAGCATTGAGTTTTGCATGTTGAGACAAATCTCTAATTGTTAGAAATGATGCTTAAAGAGAAGGAAATCAATATAAACTAGCCAAAATGTTTTGGAAGGCTTCAAATTAAAGGAACAGATTATTCTTTATTTGGTTGCATAATCAACAGATACAAATTACGGATGTAGTATATAAAGGACTTAAAATGCTCATTATAAATTTTCATGTTGTGTTGGCATTGTTTATGTTAAAAAAAATCATATGTGCAGACTTTTCATAATGCCAGGATCCCATGCTTTTGAAATTACATCCTTGCATGCTGCTTTGTAGAAGGAAGGTCTCGAATTTTAATCATTTGTCAAAATGCATGGGAAAAACAAATAAATAGCAGTTAACTTATATCCTTCTTTACAAAAACTCAAACCACTTATTGAGAACTAAATTGGTTTACATGAAATCGTGTTGAAGACCTTATGATTGTGTTGTGACCTCCTATTTATCCATTGTTGCCATTAAATCATACTGTTTAGTAACAGTGTCCTCTATGTGCTTGCTTACTTTTTTGTGAAGGGAGGGATTTCCTTTCATGAATTTCACATTGGTAAATATATATTTTTGACTCCCAAAATATTTTCAGAGTACAAAATTTTCTGTTGAAAACTATAACAGAAAAGTCAAGAATTAATACCGAGTTTATATGTTTGATGTATGTCTGTTATTCTTTTTTTTTTTTTTTTTCAAAATTAAAATTTTTGAGAAGGAAGTTTCTAAATACTTATTAATGGAGGATATGTATGAATAATGCTTTCTATTTTGATTTTGTATCTAGTCATGATTAATTTTTTTTTTCTTGCAGACTTTAGAATTGCATAAAAAACAATTTCAATGGCTGATATTGAGAATAAAGTTCCAAAAAAAGGTAAATAAGCAGTTTTATTTTATGGTCTATGTCTAAATATATTTTATCAGTGGTAATATGTAATCAAAGTATTTTTTGTTTCTATTTCAGATGTCAAAAAACGAATGGTAAAAGCTCTATATAGCTACACACCTGAAAATATAGATGAATTGGAACTAAAAGTGAATGATATTTTAGAAGTAATTGAGGAAACGGAAGAAGGATGGTGGAAAGGAATTCTAGATGGAAATGTAGGAATGTTTCCATCTAATTTTGTTATTGAATTAGATGGTCTTCCTGAAGAATTCAATAATCAATTTATGAATGAACTAAGTCCTACAAAAAATGCATCAAAAGTAAAAAATGTGGGCCATCAAGAACCTTTGCATAGGCACGGTAAGTTTTTTTTTTTTTTTTGAATTTGTTGCCAGAAATGAGATATTGGCAAAATATTTCAACAAGCATATCACTGTTTGATTTACATTATAAATATTGATTAAATGATATACATGAAGGAAACCCTGTGAGCAAACTGTTCTGAGTGATGCATCAAGCAGAGGTTTTATTGATTACTTTTATTGCTGGCAAAATTTGCAAATTTCAGGCATGTAGGTGCCTTTCCTCTTTCAAGCATTACCCTTTATTGCATATAACAAATAAATTATGTGTTGTCATGTAGTTATAAATTATTTAGCTGTATATTTCTGATGTCTAAGTCAAGTAACATCTAAACATTATTTCACATCATGTAGCATCAGGTGTGAAAAAATAAGCAATCCTTCAACTTTCCTATTGGTGGACTATGTGGGTCATGAGGATATTGCCCTACAATTGCTAGACAACAGCAGGGACTGCATTCATAATATTTTAACTCTCTGGACATTTTCAGGGAGTAAGTGAGCCACAAGTCACAAAATCTTTATTGAAAATTGAACGTAAGAAAGGATATAGAAATCAGTACAATACTATCCAGCCATGTGTTATTCAACCTGGAATATACAAGTTGGGTGCCAAAATTGAAATCCGTTACTGGTACCAAACCTCAAAAACTGTGTTTATTCCTTAAGGTTGTATGCACTTGATTGGAAAGGTGGACATTGTTTGTTGAGCTGTACTTAAACGAATTAACCATGTTCTATTTGCTAAACTGTATATAACAAAATTGTTCTGCTTTTTAACCTTTTAATGTACTTAACTGAGTTAATTCAGGTATACCAAAATAAATTATTTCTATGCACCCGAGTAAATATGTTTAAATTTCCGACCCCCCCTTGTATGAATATGTCCGCTACAAAATTATTAATTTTAATTAAAAATTAATAAAAAAATACTGGCAAAGAACTCTTTCTGAATATTTATTGGTGCACTAAGAGTTTAATTATATATATATATATATATATATATATATATGTTACCGGCAAAGTATGAAATCCGGCATTCTATGGAATGCTTAGGCATTCTATATAATGCCTAAAACTAGTCGGCAAAGTATGAAATGCATTTCTGATTCATTTCCAAAAACTGAAACTACTTATCAGAAAATAGTAAATGACATAAAAAAGCCAAAATGACTACTAAAAAGGAACCACAGGGCTATTGGCCGCTGAATCGCTAGAATGAGATGTTTGTGGAAAACAAAAGTGCATTCATTTACCCTGTTAAAGAAAGCGTTACTACTATACAGTATTATGTCACGGACGCTGAGTTATTTTCCTTATTTCATGAAAACTCATTTGAGTACTGCACAGGAATGACGTGACAGAATGTCGAAAGAACTTTCAACCAATTACAAAAACGTAGCACGTAACGATATTGAACTGTAACAACCACCTTTGTGAGCTCTGCCAGAAAAAACAAAAAGGTATTAAAAAAAGGGCACTGATGTGAAACTTATGATTGTTTCTGAATTTAACTTCCGTTGTCAAGTAGATATTACCAATTCCCAGATAGAATATGCAAATTTATTATGTTGTATCAAGATCACCTATCATTTTATTTTTACATATTTCGAAAAACAGTTTTTAATGGCACTCTTTCATTAATTTTTCAAAATAACATTTATATTTTAGAGGAATGAATGTCTTTTAAATAATAGCCTTATCATAACCTTTTTTTTTTCATACTCTGCCTAAAATGCATTTGACAATCTATAGAATGCCTAGGTATTATATACAATGCCTAGGTAAAGTATGCAATAATTCTCTTATTTCATTCTTTGCCTAAAATCGTCTGCCATTATATCAATGCCTACGCATTCTATAGAATGCCGGCATTTCATACTTTGCTGGTAACATATATATATTAACTTTTCTATTTATTAAACTATATAAAAATAACTTTGTTCAGTGATACCAAAAAAAATAATAATAATAAAACCATGTTGTATTTGTTAAGTTACATTAAAAAATTAAATGGTATTTAAAAATATCATCATATTTTACATTGATATAGCTATATTGTTTTAGGTGCTAATCATTCGCCAGTAAACAAACAAGAAAAATCGGCAAATACCCAAGCTATTAATTCTAATTCTGAAGATGTAAATGATGGATTAAATTATTCTAAATCTGCTCCAGACTCAAATGAAAAAAAGGTATCTTTTATTTCTTTTAAATTTGTACATGTTGTATATAATAAAGTATGTCAGTTTTAAATCCTGCTCTCCATATCCGTGATCTAAGTAATGTACCTCATAAATGTCTAATTTATTGCATATAGGCTCCCTTTGGTAAATGAAAGTTCCCTTAATGATGATTTGATATTTTTTTAAGACCTATGTTAATGTCTTTTTGAGTGTGAGAAAGAGGATTTTTTGCTTTTAGAGTATAAGGGAAAGAGGGAAGATACCCATATTTTTTATCTAATAATTGAAAAAATGGAAGACTTTAATCAGGATGAGCACATGGGTATAGGGCAGTATAACAACATAATTTAATTGTCTGCGCAAAACTGATGATGGTAAGTATATCATTACACTGAAAACCCAGTTAACTGGGTTAATATGGGGGGTCTATGGTTAAACTAAATTCTCAGTTAATCTGAAGAAATTTAAAAAAAAAGTATTATAATTAACAGAAGAATACTATATGTTAACAATATACACATGTTTTCAAGCACTTTAATCTGGAGAAAAATTAATTTGGTTTTATAAATTAAGTCGCCATTCAAAGTTATCTGCATCTGTTGAGCATGTAAACATCTCTGTCTTTCCTTTCCTATCTTAGTCTATGTTTTTTCCTTTCTTTTATGAATGTTCTTTATTTTATTTACATAAATCTTTTTCAATAAGAGTCAATGAGAAACAAAAGATTAGTTAACTGTCCGTTTTATTTACTTTTAATGGATGAATTTATTTCCAAATATTATGACATTATATACTATTGGCCCATGGGCTTTTCTGTTTTCTATAGGCAGTTTATTTTTGTGCTGATAGTTCGTGGTACAGTCAAAAGTCTTTAATCCGGACTCGTCGGGACTTCGACGATTCTGGATTATCGATTTTCCCGGATTATAGATCATCAGTTTAAATCTGGTAAGATGGCATGCAGAAATTATAAAATTAAAAATATGAAACCGTAATTTATAAAATAATGAGCAATTATGATCTAAAGGGTATCAAAATTTACAAAAAAAGAAGCTTAATATTTATTTGTTTACTTTATTAAACATTTCTTCCAACGTGCGCATGCGTAAAGCATACATTACGCATAGCCAAAATTAGAAAATTGCAACCAGAAAACTATTTGATTTGTATTCGTGATATTTATAATGACGAGGAATTTGATTTAAATCATATCAAAGACGGAGTACATCGAGATAAAATACTACATTTAGTAAGGAATTATAAGCCGAATAAAATAAAAACATCTGCCCTGAAGATAAGGATAGTGCTGATAGATCAACTTCCAGTTCGTTGCATGCCGCGACATTCTCCCCCCCCCACCACCACACACACAGAGCAGCGTGAAATTAATAAACCGATTTCGGAATGGTTAGAGAAACAAAGGATATGCCTTTATCCCTTTTTTTTAGAGCAATTCCACTTTTTGTTTGATGGACATCGAAACATACTTTCGCTTTGCAGATTCTTTGGCAGCTCCAGCATAGGAAATTCTATTTGACATAATCGAAAGTTCAAGCTTACTTTTAGAAAATTGCTCTAACAGTCTGCAAAAAATAATAAGCCGGATCCAATTCGAAGATTAAGGAACAACGCAATCTGCAATATTAACTGAAATAGATAATTAGATAATTTTAGCTTAACTTATACAGTCCGTTATACGTTAAACGCGAACGCGAAAACGTATTCTGCGCTTGCGCAGACGCATATGCGCAGTCGTAAAGGTCTTGCATGCACGCGTAAACGCCTATGCGCATGCGTCAACGCTGCGCATGCGCAGAAAGATTTTAGCTTTGAGGTCCGGATTATGGGTGTCGAAATTAACGACTTTTGACTGTAGTAGTTTTCCCATTATTTCACAATAAACAACTTTTTTTTTTTTTCAGATAATATTGATGTGCATAAGAGAATTAAATCTGTAATCAAGAATTGACTATTAACTTTATTCAGACCTATTATCATATCTTAAGGCTTTTCCCTGAACCAGAGCCAACAATGAATGTCAGTTTTAGTCTTTTATGGTAGCTATGGAATTTTGCCAAATTCATACAGCATTTGAGTATTTGAAATATACTTAGTTGCATCTATATTTATTCAGGAAAAATATTTTGCTGACTCACCTGAAACAGACTTAAGTGACAGTTGATAAGACTTGATAGATCTTTTCCTTCTACAGAACATTTAGATTGTTTTTTTTTTTTTTTTTTTTTTTTTTGGATAAGTGATATTCTCACTTCCTTTAGTTTGCATTATCAGCATAGTGTTGAATTTTTAAAAGCAAGTGTGATATCATCCCTTCTTCATCCACCGCCTCATAGAGAAATAACTCCACTTTCTTGTATTTTAAACATTTATTTTACAAACACAAAACTAATACTAAACTACAATACTAATAACTGAAATATATATAAAGTAATAAAAGTGAATTTCGGTTTCATTAATGGCTCCCACGAGCCTTCCGTATGACCTCTTTGTCGGTCTCCCTCTTGGAAACTAAACTTTTGCGCCTCTCCAGACTGAGAGTTAGCGCCCTCTATACATCTCGTTGGTTGACGTCACCCATACATCACACCCCCCATCCAAGATTGAAATAGGGTGAAAGCCTATTGAAATATGACAAATTATGGTGACGTCAAACAAAAGAGTTACTTACCTACTAAAGTCTACAAATCAATCGATACTGAAGTTGAAAGATATGTAACACAATACTTATACAGGTTAGTTCTACACCTACTACAAGACTTCTTCTAAAACTGTAATATATAAATGATTAAAATTAGTATTCAAACAATTCTAATGCAATAGAATACTTAAAGCGTCTATGATATACTTAAAAGTCTCTAGGAGAGTAGCTGAAAAAGAAACACATAAAAAAATAATAATATTAAGAGTTCATAAATGTCTGTGAAAAGTTCTTTCTTTTACACAAGTCACTCAATAGTCTCTAGTCTGGACAACGCATCAGCATTGCTTAACTTAACACCTGGGCAATGTGAAATTGTAGTATCATACTTTTGTAATGCTAAAGCCCATCTCTGTAACTTAGAAGATTGTGGTGCGTTCTTTGTGATGAAAGTTAACGGATTGTGATCAGTTATCAGTTCCACAGGTGATCCAAAAATCCAAGTTTCAAACTTTTTCAATCTCCAAATAACAGCATAAGCTTCCCTCTCGATAGTTGGCCATGCTTGTTGTGTTTTGGTAAGTTTCTGGCTGGCGTAACTAATCGGGTACAACTTTCCGTTTTTCCTTTGAGATAAGCAGGCTCCAACACCTGTTGAAGATGCATCACATTGAATTATAAAAGATAACCCTGGAACAGGGGTATAAAGACTAGGTGCTTCCATTAGGCATTTCTTTAATTTAATGAATGCTTCGTCGTGTTTTTCTGTCCAGTACAGCTCTTCAGGACTTCTTCTTTTGGTGAGCTCGGTTAATGGATAAGCTGTTTCGGCATAATGTGGAATGTAGTCTCTGTAATAATTACATAGGCCTAGAATGCTTTTCAATTGTTTTTTTGTTTGAGGTCTAGCTAATTTCTGGATAGCCTCCACTTTCTCTGGATCTGTACGATGACTGCCGGAACCGATGATATGTCCTAGATACTTAATATGAGTTTTAGCGAAGGAACATTTCTTGAGATTTACGGAAAACTGTAGTTCCAACAGTTTTGAAAAAATGGTGTCAAGATGTACTAAATGTTCATTCCAATTATTTGAATAAACAGCTATGTTATCGACGTAGGCTCGAGCAAAATCTTTGTATTTAGCAAGGGCCTGATTCATGACTCTCTGAAATGTTGCAGCGGCGTTGCGTAGCCCGAAAGGCATGACTTTAAATTGATACTGAGCTCGATGTGTCTTGAAACATGCTAATTCTTGACTCTCTCTTTCTAATGGTATGGCCCAATAGCCTTTGAGTAAATCAATGCTGGATATCACTTTGGCTTTTCCAATGTAGAATAAGAGCTCTTTAGGATTTTCCATAGGGAAGTCATCTGGTTTCGTTACTGCATTAAGGGATCTAAAATCAACGCAAAGGCGAATATTACTGTTTTTCTTCATAACGCATACAATAGGGTACGAAATTTCAGCGTTGGTTTCTTCAATCAATCCCATTGATAACATTTCTTCGATTTGTTTATCTACTTGAGGCTTCAATGCTTCTGGAATTCGATAAACATATGGCTTCTTCCTTTCATTGTCACTTAATCTTATTTTATGTTCTCCTACTTTGGCAATTTGTACCTTATTTATAAATAAATTTTCATATTTTCTTAACAAGTTCATCATTTCATTCTGTTTATCATCATCTAAATGGCTTAAATTTACTTCGCTAAGATGAAAATGATCGGACTTGTCACTCACACTGGGTGTGGGATGGACTTCTCCTAGTTCTTCTTCGTTCTCAAATATTACACCTACTGCCTGTACTTTTGGATTAAATTTTCGAACTTTATTTACATGTACTCTTCTTATTGTACCATCTGTCAGTCTGACTCTGTAAGAATCTGGATTACAACGAGATACTATTTCTGCAGGTCCTATCCATCTGGCATATAATTTATTACTGGAATCTGGAATCAGCAGGTACACTTGATCTCCAGGGTTGAATTCTTTATATATAGCCCTTCGATTAGCATATCTTGCATATGCACCTTGTTTCAATTCTGCAGTTATAGATGCTTGCTCTGCTGCTATTTCTAAATTCATCTTTAGCTCCTGTAGATAATCAACAGCACTTTTACCCAATTTTATTAGTGATGGAATTTCTCCTGACCATGACGATTTTAATACTGACAACGGACCTCTGACCTCTCTTCCATACATTAATTTAAATGGGGATACTCCCGTAGTACAATTTGGAATTTCGCGGTAAGCGAATAACAGGTATGGTATATGTTTGTCCCAATTATTAGAGTCGTTTCTAATGATATGATGAAGCATACGTTTTAGAACTTGGTTATACCGTTCAACTAATCCCGAACTTTGTGGATGTCCTGGTGTTGCAAATCTAGGACTTGCTCCTAATCTGGCATGGAATTCTTGTGTTAATTCTGCAACAAAATTGGTACCTTGATCGCTAGCTATTACCCGAGGTATGCCCGTTCTCATAAAGATTTCTAATAATGCGTCGCATGTTGATTTTGCTGTAATAGTTCTCAAAGGGACAGCTTCTGGCCACCTAGAATGTTGGTCGACTAAACAGAGTACATATTTGTGTTTACATGCTGATGGAGGTTCAATTGGACCGATTATATCTACATTCACTGTGTCAAATGGAAATTCAGGCTTCTGAACTGGAACTATGGGTATACGATCGTTAGTTCTTTCTCTACTTTGTAATTGACATTCCTTACAAGTTTTACAATATTCTTCAATATCTCGTGACATGTTTGGCCAATAAAATGAATAACGAATACTTTCTTTTGTTTTTCTCATCCCTAAATGATTTGCAAAAATAGATTCGTGAGCCAATTTTAAAATTTGTTCCCTTCTAACTTTAGGTAATACCAATTGACTAACTTGTTCTCCGGAAATTCTTTCAGTATGATAAATCAAGTCATCCATTAAAAAATATTTATTTTTATTTCTTTGCGCGTTTTTATAGATACAGCGTAATGTCTCACATTCCCTTTGCTGTTGTTTAAAAATACTGGCATCTGAATGTTGACCCACCCCACTTTCGTTTTCGCCCTGAATGCAACTTATGACTAAATCTTGCTCTCCTCCTGTCATAAATAAATCAGCGCGGCTTTCGACTTCGAATTGTTTTGACTGATGACTCCTCGTTTCCGGTATCTGCGATGGAGGCGCTGTGTCGCAATCACGATTTGGGTAAGCAGATGAGATTCAGAGGTCAATAAATCATAAACATTTGGAGTAATTACGCAGGGAATATGAAGTTTTTCTGTTAAAGCTACTAATATTTCGACAGGTTTCAATAAATTAGGATTATCAGTATTTTTGATGGATAGAGGAATTCTAGCCACTTTAGCTGATATGGTTTCTCCGAATGCAGAAATTAAGTCAATATTACAGTTGTTCTCAATAGAGAAATTTGATATGTGTTTCGGATGTATAACAGAAATTTCAGCACCTGAATCAATTATGGCTTGGATTTTGTTACCTGCAACGCAAATATTTACTTTTTGCAATGGTTGCGTAAAACTTTCATTTGACAAGCATGAAGATCCGATTTTTGCTATTACTTTATCACTAGTATTTTTCTCTGGTGTTTCTTTTTTTAAAGGAGGGTTTTGTGTTACCGATTTGTTTCTTTGTGGACAAGATTTAGCGAGATGCGTTAATTTTCCACATATGTAACAGTCTTTGGGTGGGTATTTATTTTTATTTATGTTGCTTCTCATATGAGGCGGAATATATTTCGATTCTCTTGAAGAGTGGGACGATTTAGCTATGTTTTCATTAGTGTTAAAAGTGATTTCGTTTAACGATTTGCCTTTGTTTACAAAATACAAGTCAACTTCTTTAGCTAAATCCTTAGGTTTTAACCAATTTTCTCCGGTTTTAATATTAATGTAAGTTGCCGTTTCTTTGTCTAACATTTGGAAAAGTTTGTCGGAAATCATTAGTTGACAAAGTGTATCAAAGTTATTAACTTCACGTAACTGACAGTAATACTGGAAATTTGCAGACAGTCTAGAAGCGAACTGAACATGTGACTCTTTAGGATCGCGTCGTGCTCTTCGGAAATTCATTAAACATTCATAAGCAGTTGGCTGATATTCTTTTAATACTAGTTTTTTAATGGTTTCATAACATTTTAGTTTTTCATCATTAGTGTAAAATAATATATTAGTTGCCTTATCCCCTAAAATGTTAATCAAAATTTCGGATTTGAGCTCCTGTGGTACATTTTTAGTTATGAATGCTCTCTCTAATGTTTGAAAAAACAAATTGAAATTTCTGATCTTCCCGGAACTGGAATAGTTAACATTTTAACACTCTTTATCAAATTTTCTAAATAATTTTCCGAACCTGTAATCATGTCTTTATCTGCACGAGATCCATCTTTAACTGTATTCTGACTTCTAACTTTTTCTAATTCTAATTCTTTCTCTAGCTGCGCTAATTTTAATTTTTCAAGTTCAACCTTTTGAGCTTCTAAGGCTAACTGTGTATCCCTAGCTTTTATTTCATTTTCTTCTCTAACTTTTCTTTCCTCAACTATTTTTCTTTCTTCAACTATTGAGTTTAATAATCCAATTACAAATTCTGGATCATCTTTAAATATTTTACTGTCCTCAATTTTACCTTTTAGTTGAACCACTGTTCAACCAACAGTTTGTGTATCTTCAATTTCACCAAGAAGGTTTACTAAGTCTTCTTTCTTAGTATTCTTATACATTTTAATTTATATATATCTTACACATGTATATATATATATCTTCAATACATCTATACTTTGAGTAAATAAGATCAAAAGCTTCCTACCTGCTTCTCTTGAAGTTTCTCTACCGTCATCTAAAGCTCTGGTTCTCGTAAGAGAGCGTGTGATATCATCCCGTTCTTCATCCACCACCTCATAGAGAAATAACTCCACTTTCTTGTATTTTAAACATTTATTTTACAAACACAAAACTAATACTAAACTACAATACTAATAACTGAAATATATATAAAGTAATAAAAGTGAATTTCGGTTTCATTAATGGCTCCCACGAGCCTTCCGTATGACCTCTTTGTCGGTCTCCTTCTTGGAAACTAAACCTTTTGCGCCTTTCCAGACTGAGAGTTAGCGCCCTCTATACATCTCGTTGGTTGGCGTCACCCATACATCACAGCAAGTATGACATTTTTATGTATGTAACTGTTTAATAAGTTATTAAAAAATGAGTTTTTACTTACATAATTTTACAAAATGAAATTTCAGTCTGTTATGTTTTTACCTGATTGTTCATAGTTGCAGCTGTAATAAATTTCATGTGGTAAATCGGAATTAAAAATATATATTTTTAAAACTGTTATTTATAATAAATTCTATGATTTTTGTTTTTATTTCTTAACCTTCTCATTTGTGATTGTTTATTATTCATTTATAGATTATTACAATAAATAAAAAATCATTGCCTGATTCTCCTGCCCCTCGGCTTCCTCCAAAACCAGGTTAGTGTTGTGACATATTTGATCTCCTTTTACATAATGCTATAGGATTGTTACAAATATATATATATATATATATAATCAGTAATGTATTTAAAAAAAAAATATCATGAAAGATATTGGGTTGGAACTTGAAGTTATATATGTGCAAATATAGGCTTTTCTCCAGCATTCCTTGTAGTGATGTAGGTAATCACTGTTATACCATGCAAAGAAATAAGCAGTCATCACAAAACAGATTGCATCATATGATTCAGTAGGCTATAATTGCTGTGGAGAAGCCATGTTTGTTTTTTAGGATTTAGCAAAATCTCGAATATCTTAAGGAGGAAAATGGTGATTACTCAAAAGTTACATTGTGTAGTATTTAATGAAATTGACCCACAGTATACAAGACATAATAAGGTATAAAATAACGTGAAAAGGAATTACTGGACAGTTACGGTATTATAGAAATTTAGCATATGTATATAGAATGAACAAATTGATTGTGTCAGTTTGGTGTAGGAAAATTACCTTCAATATGAAATATGTTGAGTAAAACTAAAGCAGTTGGAATATGTCATCTGCAAAGATCATAAAGTTGCATATTTGTGAGGAAGCTTACAAATTTTGCTGTGATACTGAGATAAGAAATCTGGAATAGCCAGTTTGTAACAATGACTACATGAAGAACTGCGATGGAGAGCCATTAAAAGATTAGAAACAGAACAAAGTCAGACAGAAGTGGCCACTTGAAATGTGAATCTTTCTGTGGTTATGAAGGTCGTTGGTCATTGCTACAAACTGGCTATCCCAGATTTCTTATCTCAGTATCACAACAAAATTTGCAGACTTGTTCTTAAACATGCCTATACCAAACCCCGATGGATCCCATTTGTTCATTTTATACATATGCTAATATCTATAATACCATAATAGTCTGATAATTTCTTTTTATGTTATTTTATACCTTTTCACCGTTACTAAAAGATCATTCTCCTTCCTTTCAAAAACTTGAAGGATACCTATACATTTGCTTAGATTTTAATTATTTTTAACATGCTTTTTTAAAATTAAACAACAAAAGATGTAGGATATGTTGATAAATAACAAAAACTTGAATAAAAGTATTTTCCTATATTCATGCACTAAAATTAAATACTTAACAGTTAAATAAAAGGCTAACTTCTGCCCTAGAGAGAACTCCTGCCTTTGAAAGCCATCCAAAAGGGCATTCCTGCCCCCTGAGGCAGGTAGGCTTTGCTTTGCCATAATCGAAAAACCCAACCAAACCATGAAATCCTGGGGGGGGGGGATTTGTATTCAAATGCACATACTTCTTCAGATTTCATTATAGTATCTTTTGCTGGTCGTCTGTCATTTTTTTTATTATTATTATTGAAATTGTGTAGTAATCATGTATAAATTCGGGAGAAGTTGGTTGTAGGATTATTTTGAGTGAACAAACCATGCTTGATTTATCTGTACAAAGATAATATACAGTCAAAAGTCTTTAATCCGGACTCGTTGGGACTTCGGCAATTCAGGATTATCGATTTTTCCGTATTATAGATCATCAGTTTAAATCTGGTATAATGGCATGCAGAAATTATAAAATTAAAAATATGAAAACGTAATTTATGAAATAAAGAACAATTATGATCTGAAAGGTATCAAAGTTTACAAAAAAAAAGCTTGATATTTATTTTACCTTATTAAACATTTCTTTCAATGTAAGTTGTTTAAGTTGCTTCGTTTTATGTGATAATACTTTCTCTTTAATTCTATAAACAGACATAATTTCTTGTTCAGCTTCAAAGTTCCGCTGTTCAAGTCCTATAATTGCTGTGTCGAGAATACCGATTAATTTGCCAATCGAATTTTTTTAGTTTTCAATAACCTCTGTGTCACTTTCTTCAGTATTGGAAGCGAATTATAATGACGAGGAATTTGATTTAAATCATATCAAAGATGGTGTACATCGAGATGAAATACTACATTTAGTAAGGAATTATAAGCCAAATAAAATAAAAACATCTGCCCTGAAGATAAGGATAGTGCTGATAGATCAACTTCCAGTTCGTTGCATGCCGCGACATTCTCCCCCCCCCACCACACACACAGAGCAGCGTGAAATTAATAAACCGATTTCGGAATGGTTAGAGAAACAAAGGATATGCCTTTATCCCTTTTTTTTAGAGCAATTCCACTTTTTGTTTGATGGACATCGAAACATACTTTCGCTTTGCAGATTCTTTGGCAGCTCCAGCATCGGAAATTCTATTTGACATAATCGAAAGTTCAAGCTTACTTTTAGAAAATTGCTCTAACAGTCTGCAAAAAATAATAAGCCGGATCCAATTCGAAGATTAAGGAACAACGCAATCTGCAATATCAACTGAAATAGATAATTAGATAATTTTAGCTTAGCCTATACAGTTCGTTATACATTAAATGCTCATGCGTAAATGTATTATGCGAATGCGCACATGCATGCGTAAAGGTTTTACGCGCATGCATGAACGCATTATGCGTTGACACATGCGCAGAAAGTTTGTAGCTTTGAGGTCCGGATTATAGATCATTCCAGATTATATGGGTGTCCAGATTAACGACTTTTGACTGTATAATGTATGTTTATATACATTGTGACCGCAAAAGTCCACAACTCTGCTCAATTATTTTAATCATAGGTTGTACACCTGTACCTCCAATGTTGAAAGAATTTTAATGCAAGTAATTTAAGGAAAATAACTAACGTATTTCTGTTTTAGAATTATGTAAAAATCAGCCCTATGTAAAATTTTGCCCCCCTTTCATTTTTCTTCTTTCATTCCTTTTTCCCACTTGGTACTTGTATTTATAAAGTATAAAGCTCCCTTTATCCATGCGAAGTTATTTAATAGAATATAAAGCTGATTTTTGCATAATGTTTTTTATTTGACGTGAAAGTTATCATTCTGTCATGTAACTTATTTTTGTTCAACTAGAAATAAACATTTTTTATTAATTGAAAATAATAAAAATATTGAACTTTTTGTACTTGTGATTTGTAATAGATGGGTAATTTTTTAAAAATTCTAAATTTAAAAAGATTGCTGTGTGCACGGGAAGAATAAAAGTCTCTCATGTACATTAAAATCTATTTTCACTTAAAAAAAAAAAAAAAAAAAAAAATAGCTGCAGTAAGATAGCTACCCCGCAAACAGGGTTGCCAGATTTGGCATGAAATCACTCGTTTGGTGATATGTCATGGACAAATGGAGAACCTTCTAGAACGAATTCTTATCAGCTTGGGTCAGAATGCTCTCGAAGGCAGCCCAAAAGCTATATAAACCCTGCTTGCACATGGTGTATTAGTCAGTGAATCAGTGTCTCATCTATTGAGGGCTCGTAGTCCAGCGAATTGATCATCAGTCTTGTGCCGAGGTGTCTTGTCAGTGTATCGCGAGTTGGTGCACCGTTGAGTCAATCGAGTGTATCGTCAAGTGCTTTGCGAGTTGTAGCGTGAAGAGTCTTGAAAGTACATTGAATTCCGAGAATGACCGAACCAAGTTGGGATCTGTACTCTGGTGCTTTGCCATGAAGCTGTCTTCACCATGATAGCCTGAAGGCTGTGATGCTGATTGTGTGAACATATTTGTCATAGTTTTTTCAATGACTATAAATGTGCTTTTGGAGCTGTCCCGAATAATACTGGCAAATAAATTGTGTTTTGATACTTCGTGAAGTGTCATTGTTAATCACTCTAAATCGCACAAACTCGTACAGAAATTCAACAGTATTATATGTTACTGTTATTACTACTGTTACAAGTGTACCAAATCTGGCACTTAATTATCCAATTTTTGAGCCATTTTCTTACTCAGGTGGCTACATTAACAAGGTACCCAAAAATGCTTATCAATTTTTTAAATTAGCATTTTTAATTTAGCATAGATACTTAGCAAGGAAACTGACATAGTTCAGGAACTGAAAATTTAGGGGGTGGGGAACAAGTTTTTAAAAGTCTTAAGAAAGTTGTAATTGAAATAGTTAATATTTGAAAAATCAAAGCTAAAAATTAGCTTACATTGTATAAAGTAGAAATTCAAAATTACATTCAGTGAAGGTTGAAAATAATGAGTTACTAGAACTGGGCCCAGTCTGAGTTAAGTGCTTATATTTTGAAATCAGTTACCCTCTGGTTGTTGATTTTGCAGGTAAATTTTATGATGCTCATCCATATAAAAAATATTAAATATGCATTTATTTTGCATTTAAACAAATTAAAAAGCTTTTTTTTTAATTGCACTTTATTCCAACCCCAAACAGGGATACAGTGGAAGACTAAAATGTCAGTAGATGTCAGTAGTAAAATGGGGATTCCTTTGACTTTTGCAAGATTTGTATATTATTGGCAATAGATTTTTTTCTTTATTTTTTAAACAAGCTACCATATTCTGTTGATTATCCCTTTTATAACAATCTCAAAATAAATATTTTACAAGACATGTGTAAACATTTTTATATAGTTGGAGATAAGATTAATCAAGCAAGATTGCTGTAATTGAAATTTTATTATTTTTGTGTTAATAGGACAGCAGCCAAAATGTATGTGAGTATGCTAAATATCACACCACAAACCTTGCCAAATCTGGTGATTCAGCACGTCTTCTTAATGAGATTTTAATTAAGTAAGCAAAGGTAAAGGTAAAAGTATGGGGGACACCAGCGATGTACCATAGGTCAACTGGTAATGCCTTCCCATACTAACTCTTTGAGAGAAAAAAAAAGGGGGGTAATTGCAAGTTTTATAAGAATTTGCATAGACTGAAGCTTTTCAAAAGGTCTAAAGTTTGCCTATTATGGTACATCGTGCAATTCCACAGTACGCCCCGCATCCAGTATTTATTAAAAATAATGGTGTAGGGCATAAGTAGATTACAAAATAGTAGGAATACAATTTGAGATTCACAAGATAAATTGAACATCTGATTTGGTGCCACAAAAATATAAGATAAACATAATTAATACACAAATAAACATAATGAGATAATTATAATTAGTACTGGCAACACAATGTTAAATGAATTGTTATAATAATGCTAAAGAGGTAGGTGTCCATGGGTTATTTCAGATATATTGGTTTATTGCAGTTTATAAAGTTCACGAGCAGATCCATTTTGTCCATAATCACAGCATGTAAAAGTTCACTAAGTTTAAACTGTATGTGGACTTACACTTGACAGAGATCTAGGCCGTAGGAAGAGAGTCGTTGCATAATTTTCTGAAACTTTGGATATTGATGTTTATCTTTAATTAAAAATCTTTGAAATGCCAGGAGGTCAATTCTTGGGGATTTTATGTGAATATCCTCAGTTAAGGGGCATGAGAAAACGTAGTGATCAGGAGTTCCCTGTTCCCCACATATGCACATGTCAGAATTTGCCAAATTTCTTGCATAGAAATATGTGGGGAAGGGTCCATGTCCTGTTATAAAGTAATTTAGGGAAGGATTCGAGTTCAGAGATGCTAAGCTTACATTGGGCATTAAGTTATCTGTGCGTCTTCCCTGTGGAGCATTGTTCCACAAATCTTGCCAAGATTTTGAAGCAAGTTGTTTTAGTTCGTACTTGAAATTTGAGCGAGGCCACGGAATGATGATTTCAGTACCATCTTGATTAATAGCTGCTTCTTTGGCTAGTTCATCTGCCTGATCATTACCAAAATGGCCACTATGTCCTTTGATCCATGAAATTTGAATTTTGTAGTTTCGGATTTTTCCAAGAAGAGAATTTATGTCGGATATCAATGGAGAGGAAGGTAAGGAATTTTTAATAGCTAGAATAGCTGCTTGGCAGTCAGATTTTATGCTAAATTCGTTGAGATTTTTGAGAATGGCTATTTCAATCGCTGCTTTTATAGCTGACAATTCCGCTTGGAAAACACTATTATTATTATGGAGATGGCCTTTCCATTTGATGATATTTGAGGGGGTAATTTGAAAAAAGACTGCGGAACCAACTTTTCCTTCAATTTTTGATCCATCAGTATAAGCAATTGGAGATGAACTTGAATTTTCTTCAGACGTGGGGAATATTATTTTGCTGAAGCGAAGCGCTGGATGGATAAGATTGGGGTTAATTTTCTTTTCATAGTTGGATGGCCAAAAGGTTTGGTTGTTGAATTCTGCGGCTTGGTTAAGTTGGAGAACTTTCATATAGATTCATTCCATTTCTGCACTGATTGATAACGGAAGAGTACCAGCTAGGGTATCAAGTGCTATATTTGAAGTTGTGCGATATGCCTGAATGCAAAGAGTAAAAGGCCTTTGAATTGAATTTAAACATTTCATCTTTCTTACTGTCATTGGTTGTGCCCAAATTCCGGCTTCGTAATTTACCATTTTTGAGATGACTGTTTTTAGAAGAATATGTGTTATATGGGGATTTAAGCCCCAGTTATATCCATGCATACGTCGTAGGCAGTTAGCTATTGAGTTGTACGAAGTTTAATATTTTGCAGATGAGGAATCGAGGAGAATTTCTTGTCGATTGTTAAACCGAGGTACTTGATTGTGTTCACAGATTTGATCTTTTGATTGTCAATTTTTAAAGCTTTAGTTATATTTTGTCCTGGTTTATGGATCACTAAGACTTGGGACTTACTATGTGAAATTTGTAGTTTTTGAATTTTGCAAAGTTGGTTAAATAACTGGAGTGTTTCGTTGCAATTATTCTGTAAAATGTCTCTGGTATGGCGTCTTGTAATAAAAGCTACATCATCTGCAAAAGCTACAATTTTTGAGTGATCTGGCCATGGATAGGCAATGATGTTGTTGAAGCTGAGATTCTAGAGATCTGCACTCATGCAAGACCCCTGAGGAATCCTCGGACTTAATTACATACAATTTCAGTGTTGTTGTAAAGAATCATACTTTTCCTGTTTCTGAACAAGATTAAGTAAGCAAAATGAATTTTGCAATTTGGCATTTACCAAATGGGGAAATGTCTGACATTAAATTCTTTTATAAAATGAATTATCCATACTGAAATGCTTTGTTCAGTTAATCATTACTAGGCTGTTTTAAATACTGGAATTATTCATTTTTTACACTGTTTCTTCTAACAAGACTTGAAGTTTTGTAAAGTATGTCTTATCAAAAAAGTGTCATTGGAACAAGTGTCTGAATTTGGCAGATTAAAAATTGTAGCTTGCAGAAATTGCAGATTATCCTTCCAAGAAACTGGTGCTCATTTTGGCTGAAATTAAGTCACAGTGATGGGAATATGGAATTGTTGGATGCAGAAGAGATGAACCAATTTCTTCATTTCAAATTAGAGGAGGGCATGTACGTATGCATAGCAGTGATGGATCATATAACAGTATAAAGAAGCAGTGAAAGAATTAAGGTTACTAAACATCTTGTATTAGTTCATTCCATTCGACTTTGTAGGTAGAAGAATCTTTACAAGGCATCTATTGCTGCAATAACCAAACTCTACACCACAGGCATATGCGGCAGCAGTTGTGTGTAGAATGCTGTCTATGAATATAAGCGAATGGCATGGCATTGTTTTCTCTGATGAATTTGATTTTGCCTATAACATTACTTTAATCATACGAGTCTCATAATATATTAATGACAGCATAACCTTACATTATGCATTGCATCAGATCTGTCATCTGGAGCCGTAGTTTGGAATTTATTTGATTTTACTTCAGCATCTGTTTAATATGTTTTTCCAGCTCATTCAAGACCTTTCACTACATCACTGATGTTTTGAAACATATTATCCTCTCTCACCTTCAAAACTTGCCTGTGGCTAAGTTTTAAGAGGACATTTCAGACTCGCATGTGACATGCAAGTTTCAACAACTCTATTTCCCATTAGGTTGCACTGCTTTGTTAGTCTGCCCATTCTCCCAACATACTTATCATTGAGCAAAACTAGCCACTAAACATTGCATTTAAAGTAAGCCGACATATGCTGAGTCTATGTTGATGAAGTTAGATTGACATTGAGTCTATGTTAGATGAACTTGGGCAACATGGAAGCATCATGGACACACATAACTCCAGGCATGCATTTATAGCCTCATTCTTTCAGTGCAAAGGCACAGCAATTGTCAACCATTACTGCTATACAAAGTACTGATTTCTTTATGTAAGTAGAAGAGGGCAATAATTTCAATCATTTCATCCATGTTTGTCCTATAAATATGGCTTGCATATCTCTTATTCTTCATAGTTTTACATTTTGAATGGTCAGTTGTATTCGAGGCAGCAGTGGGACTTGAATATTTAGTTAAAATTGCCATTTCTTTTACATCTACGTTTCATATAAACATTTATGCTTTGCAATTACTAAAAATTTTGGGGGGCCTAAAACTCAAAATATTACTTTTTGATCATATTATAATAATAAATTCTAAATGAATAATGAATTTAGATAATAGTAAATGGAATAATATTTTTGTATAATTTCAAAGGTAGGACTCAAATAAGAACGTCCTAAAATTTTAATGCAAAGTATTCTAAATGGATGTTTGGAAAAAGTAACAAATCTTTTCATTTTAATTTTTCTAATTTTTTTAGTCTGTTTTATTTTATCACCTAAAATCCACATTACCTCAGGTCCAAGGTGTGTAGAATTTTAATTTTCTGTTGCATATGTAATTTGGGAGAAGAAATATAGCAAGAGCAAATATAAAAGTATCAGCAAATTTTGTGAAACTTCTTTAAACAATAATATTTCCATTTCTTATCTCGGATTAAAAATACATATTAGCCTCAGTCAAAGAGATATCTTAACTTTACTAAATCAGAAATAAAGTTACTTGAATAGAATGTAATAAAAATAACTGGGAAATTCTTGACGACTATGAAATATTTAGAGGGCACCAATAAAAACTTCCAGAACTTTAATTAATTATATAAATGACTGTTAAATTTGAAATAGTTTTTATAAAGGATAAAATATTTCATTACCTGTTATTGTTATCTGTATGAGATTTTTCATCTCAAATAAGGTCAATTTAAGTATGATATATTTTTATTTTTCACATAGTCTAATGATATTTATACATCCCATTTCTTGTTGCAAAAATAATTAATGTTGTTCTAGTTTTTTAATTTGATTGAAAATATGAAAACTAAACATACTGTTTTCAAATTATATGCATTAAATCATTAAAGATATTGTTATATCTTTATTTTTCCACATTCAGTTAGGGAGCAAGCTGTAGTGATGTTTCCATATAAAGCACTCAATGAAGATGAACTGACACTAAAAGAGGGAGATATAATAACTGTCATATCAAAAGAAATAGAAGATAAAGGATGGTGGAAAGGGGAATTAAATAACAGAGTTGGTGTATTTCCTGACAATTTTGTCAAACTTCTAAAAGTAGAAGAAGTATGTAGTCAGAAACTATTTAATTAAGATGTTTATCAAAATTAGATATTATATTTTTATCAAAATTAGATATTATGTTTATCAAAATTAGATATTGTTTTATGTAAGTCATGTAAATCTTTATTCATCATCTTATTAATATAATAAGTAAAATTTGTTGGATGTATTTGTGTTTAACTTTTGTATAGTAAATGTATGCAGAGATAGTACTAAAACCCAATACAGTACAAAGTCCGTAATCCGGACGTCCATTATCCAGAATGATCTATAATCCGGACCTCAAAGCCACAAACTTTTTTTTTTGTATGCTTTACGCATGCGCGTAAAGGATGCGCATACATTACGTGTAATGTATGTTTTACACATGCGCGCATTGAAAGAAATGTTTAATAAAGTAAACAAATAAATATTAAGTTTTTTTTGTAAAATTTGATACCCTTTAGATCATAATTGCTCTTTATTTCATAAATTATGATTTCATATTTTTAGTTCTATAATTTCTGCATGCCATCTTACCAGATTTAAATTGGTGATCTATAATCCGGAATCGCCGAAGTCCCAACGAGTCTGGTTTACGGACTTTGTACTGTACTTGTTTTAGTTACTTTTATGTTAAAATACCTGTTATGGGGGGGAGGGCAAGCAGAAATCCATAGGAAAAAAATACCAATCTGGAAACACAGGTATAATAAGTGTTATAAAAAATAAGTAATAAAAAAGTAAAATAAAATATAACAAAATCACATTTAATTTATGAAAAACAATTTTCATTTACATTTAATTCTTGGATATTGATGCTGTTGGTTGTAAATCTACAGTTGTATTAGTTTTTTCATTCCTGTACAGGGATGCCACACAAATTCTGCTGAGTACTAATCAAGCTAATGCTGAGTTAAACACAGTATTCATTGCTTACCAATTTATCTTTGCTCGCATTTTCATTATATGGGATCCCCTCTTTTTTTCTGGCCAAGAAACAAAATGTTAATTAAGCATCAAAAGTGAAAATAAACATAAAAATGGCTCAAAATCTCCAGAAATTATTTCAAAGAAGGTAAAATGTGAAAAAAAAAAGTGCTTATGAAAATTTGTCAAACTGAAGATAATTCCTTTTTCCTTTCTTCACAGTATGTTAGAATGTATTGTATTAGATGTATAGTTAATTTGAATGTAGTGAATTAGACTTTCTAAACTTCTATTGCATAAAATTTGAAGTGATCTTTATTTAAAACTTTTTATTAAAGTTCGCGTTTTCAAGATTATCTAATCCACTTAAAATAAAATTCCTTTCTTCATCGTCAAAGACTCTTTAGTTGTCTTTTCTGTAACAAAATAGCTTATTTTTAATATGCATTTTAAAAAAAATATTTCTTACTACAAATCTCCCTGATAGCTTTTCATGATGAACATAGCATATGAATAGCATTCAGTATGTGAATATATAATGTTTTGCATGTAGAGCAGTGAGAATTTTCTGAGTGAAAATTTATATATAATGAACTGTCACATAACAATAATACCTAAACCCAAAGACTGAAAATTACTCATGCAGGTTGGTTTATGTGATTATGGCAAAGCACCGAGAGCTATCTGCCTAAGGGGAGGGATGCCTTCGTGGAGCACTTTCAAAAGGAAATTGGCTCGTATACATGCTATACATTATCCTAGTATGAGGGAATAACACTAATATGCAATGATTGGGATATCAGAAGGTAGATCAGAACTGTGAATAAAATCAATTGTGGTGTCTTTCTTTCATTTTTCTCTCAGTCTTTTGAAGCGAATTCTCTTCCATTTTTCTATCAGACTTTTGAAGCAGTTTCAAAAGAGGTAGAAATAATTCAGAATTGTTTCATGTTCACTTAAAAATTTCTGTCTTGTGAGACACTGAGGCACTGTCTTTTTGAAAATTGTAGCACTGCGGGAAAGTAGGATCATGAATTTCTCAACATAATTTTGATGGCAACTAGTTTGACCCTTAAAGCTTTCTCGGGCATTTTTTTTTTTTTTTTTTTGTTTTGTTTTTTGTATGTGTGAGGGTATCTAGTCATATTGATGTTGAATATCAAATGCGCCTATAGCCAATACTGATGGTATTTGCTAGACATGCATAAGCACCCATAGCACTCAAAGGGCTAATTAGATTTACTGTATTAAAATATATATATATATGTGTGAGTTGCTCATAAGAACTTGAAAATATGAAGTAATTGTTTTCGTTTACATTTATGAAATGCATAATGCAATTTAATGGGATTTTTGCATTTGTTTGTTGTTTGAAAGTTGTTAGGTAATTGGTTCCAGTTCTATAACTCCTAGTGTAAGTTGATCTTCTAAGTGAATAACAGTTATCTGTGATCTTAAATGACTTAGTGTAATGCAGTACAAAGTCCGAAATCTGGACTTCCATTATCCGGAATGATCTCAAATCCGGATCTGAACACCACCAATGTTTTCTCGTAGGCTTTATGCATGCGCATTTGATTTCCCCCTCTGTTCATAATAAAACATTTGGAGAGTCCCAATTCTTATTTTCACTTTGACACTAAATAAAATACCTTGTTATTGAAAAAGCAATTATTTTAGCAAAATACCTTGTTATTGAAAAAGCAATCATTTTAGCATAAATTTGTATGATCAGTAATTTGGCTCCATTGCTGCGTATCTGCTTGGCATACATCTCAAACCGAAACAATTTCACATAGATACATTTTTGATCTGATGCCAACCTCGCGAATCACTATTTGTTATATTGCATGTTTATCAAAATATGACAACTTGAGTAATGAGTCATGTAGCAATGCCTAAGCATTTTTTTTTATGTTAGTAATTGAATAATAAAGGAGTGTGGTAACCTTTTATGTTGACATTACGCTTGGCGATGATTACAGATTTAAGTTGAATGTGCTAAAAAATGTTGACGGGGAAAAATTTACCAAAAATTTCGTTCCATGTGCTAAAAGTAGATTTTGTTTTTGATACTCATAGACCCAACGATTACATTTAGGATTATTTAAATTAAGAATAACTGATTTGTTATTCACATAAACCCAGAACCAGCGCCAGGGCTCATATGGCTGCATCAAGTTGCAGAACTTAGGACCCACAGAGACTGCATCAGGCGGTAAGATATCTAGCGCCAGCCCTCAATAAGGCTTAAGTATATGGTGGGAATTTATTTATTCAAAACTCTGATAAGCAAGAATTAGACATAAATAGAATAAATAATTAAACTAATACAATTCAGGTTTAATTGTCTCAGTGCGCGATAGAAGCAAGATAAAATTTAACAGAACAACTTGTCGTTAGTCGCCAAGCTCATGATGCATAGCCAAATATGTATAGTGAAGTATAGCTAAACTTGATGATGATAGCAGCTAATTTTAAAGGTTTTCAGATATCACAACAAAGGTGAAATTTTCCAATTAACAGATTTTATAAAGAAATGGGGAGAAGCGATAATAAATGAAGATGATATAAGAAGTCTTTCACTGTGATGGCAATGCTTCTCAATACTCAGTCAATGAATGAATGGCGAAATCTGTAGTTTGGCTCTAGATCCAGAAGACAGTAACAGAGAAGTTACTGAAAACAAAAAAATTTCAATTGACAAGTTAGTCGGATTGCAGTTACAGGACTTCAACAATGTAACTGAACAAGAGATTATGTCTGTCTACAGAATTAAAGAGAAAGTATTAGCACAAAAATGAAGCAACTTACACAACTTACATTGAAAGAAATGTTTAATAAGGTAAACAAATAAATATTAAGCTTTTTTGTAAATTCTGATACTCTTTACGTCATAAATACTTCATTATTTCATAAATCACTATTCCATATTTTTAATTTTATAATTTCTACGTGCCATCTTACTAGATTTAAACTGATGATCTAATATCTGGAAAAATCCCAAATCCGGAATCGTCAAAGTCCCAATGAGTCCAGATCTTGGATTTTGCACTGTCTTTAATATTGCATTGAACACATTTGTTCATGTTGTAATTAATCGTAATATAACCATGGAGTTTGCCCATTTTTATTTTTATTACATTAGAATGCACATGGATGTTTTGACTGTTCTCAGTCTTCGACGAGTCCGGATTTCGGACTTTGTACTGTATATATGAAAATGTTGATTTATAACAATAAGAACAAATTATTTTTTCTAAAATAAGTATTACAAGCAAACTGAGGGATTAGCTATGAGAAGAACTCTCTGTCCCATCCTGGATGATATCTACATGCATTATTTTGAATCAAAATTATTTGAAACTTTTAACTTCCTGGTATGGCTCTGCTATGTAGATGATACTTTTACCCTGTTTGATGGTAATAAATATTATTCAAGTAAAGTTCTTTCAACAATGAATTTCATCGATCCTGCTATTCAGTTCACTTTTGAACTTGAGACATGCAATGCTCTTTCTTTCCTCAATCTGTTGGTCACACATAACACATCCAACTTCAGTACTGCGGTTTACAGTAAACCTTCATCAGTTTGCCTTCCACCACACTTCAGATCATGTCATCCAACTAAACAAAAGTTAGCTTCATTTTATTCCTATGTGTTCTGTGCTCTTCAAGTTTGCTCCTCCAAATTGTCTCTTGATCAAGAACTAAATTCTTTAAAAGCAGTAGCTATTAACTGGCTTTTCACCCAAAGTTATTAATCAGGCAGTTAAAAAATTCTCATCTCAACACATGAAAAGTCACACTCTTGTTTTAGGAGATAATAAGAATTCTGTTGTCATTCCTTTCTTTCCATCAGTTAGCTATAAAATTGCACATATTTACAGAAATTTAACTTTCAGGTTTTTTATTCTCCTAAAATTCCGAGTTCCTTAGTAAAGGACCTCATTTCAGATATGAATTCCTGGGGTATTTACAGGATTTGTTGCCATTGTGGTTTAATTTACATTGGTCAGGCTAAGATAGCCTTAAAATATTCCGTTAAGTAACACGAGGCATATGGTAGAAAAAAGGAAACACAGAAGTCCTCTGTTGCTCAGCATTCATTGTTTGTCTGAAAATCACACTTTCAATTTTTCTGCAGCCAAAATTATTCAAAAACATCTTCCATTGATAAATTATATTTTCTAGAGGCATTTCGCATTAAAAAAAAAATCTTTTTGTTGTAGTTAACAACCCTAATTCCAATCCATCTTTGTCTTCAGCCTCAAAGGAAATTATGTTTTAGTTCTCGTTTCGTCACTAGATGGCACCAGTAACTGAACTCCTGTTCCAGTCATTCTTATCTTATCTTATTGAATCAATCTCGTTCATTTGCGCTTTGGCAACTGAGGATGATGGTTCAGTAAAGCCATCGAAACTAGTCCTGTGAAAAATTGTAAATATAACGCTGATTTTGTTTGACTTCTAAATTAATGCCTTTTTTCCATGTTTATTTAAAAATTTTTTTTAGTAACAAAAAGATAATTAATAATATAATTTCTCCAAACTCGATTAGCTCATTTGTAGTTCCATAGATGCTTTTGAGACATTGATAAGATGCAGTTTAAAAGTTAGTTGTATTATAAGGTTATGCTACTCAAAATCTGAAAATCTATCCATGTATTCTTCAGTTAAAGCATCCAAGACAGTTACTTAATTATCCAGGTTTTCGAAGTTCATATTTCTGATTGTTTTCTGATTGTTTCAGTTCTTTGATAATAACTAAAAATGTTTTTCAGATATCCATTCAAGAGAGTGGAGTTTTGAAATAGGTCATCTTCTTTTGAAGAGCATTAATTTTTTGCTATATATTATGTAGTATATGTTTTGTTTTACCTTGGAGGGAAATATTGAAATCATTTTGTTTTGTCATCATATCTGAAAAAAAGCAAAATTCTTTTTAGTTAAGTTTCTACAAAACTTTTTGTGTGATAATTCAACAGGGTTTTTATAAACTTTATTGACAATTTGTCCCCTAGATAATCAATGAATTTTGCAATAATAGGACAGATCAAAACTGTGTATTTCATCATTTAACATGTTTCGAAATACGCTGTTGCACATTGCATTAAACAGTTGTAATAACTTTATATCCATAATATCTGTAAAATAGTTGCTTCAGTGCAGGTTTTGCCAGTGTAATATACAGTGAAATGACATTAACTTTTCTGAATTTGTTTTTACTTTTTATCAAAGAAACAAATCCTTCTTTCTTGCCCTTCCTAGAAGGTGTATCATTGGTGCAAGTACTGAACAAGTTACTAAGATTTAGTTACAATTGATGATATATATTTCTTTGATATAAAAGATACACAGGCTGGTGGTGGCAGCATTATGCTTTAGTATGGGGGAGGTTTTCATGGGTGGCTCTGGGACCCTTAGTTATGGTAGAACAGACCATGACAGCTGTGTACTATCTGAATGTAATTGAAGATCATTTGCACCCCTACATTGTGTCTGTTTTTTCAAATTCTTAACGAAATCTTGCAGCAGGACGTCTCATGTCACAAGGCTCGAATTGTTTTGTAGTGGTTTGAGGAACATATGAATGAATTCCAGTTTATGTCTTGGTTACCTAACTGGGCATATCTTAGCCTGATAGAGTGCATTTGGGATGTCATGGAGCTGCAACTCGGAGCTTAAAAAATGGTGCCATGACGGAATATCTTGACTCTGCGTGACCGCCACGTAGGCATTTGGTACAACTCGTCTCCAGTCATCTACTAAGAACTTGTGGCATCCAAGGCATATTGCATCTCTTTTAGACCAAAGGTTGCACAATGCGTTATTTGAGCAGGTGGTTATAATGTTTTTGCTTTTCAGTGTATGTTGTCTAATCTTGGTACATAGCACCCTTGATAAAGGATAGAGCAATGGATATCACATTCTTGTGTGATTGATTACATTTTGTACTTCTTTTGAATGTCGTTTTTTATATGATGTTAATAAATTATCCAGTATTAACATTAGATACATTTACATTTATTATTTATATTGGATTTTATTTGTATATTTGTTTTATATTTGTATTTTAAGTTTAACAGGGTTTGTACGATCCTTAAAAGTCCTTAAATTTTTTAGAATCGATTTTTGGTCCTTAAAAGTCCTTAATTTTGGCCAAAATCAGCAGAAGGTCCTTAATTTTAATCATCTGAAATTTCTGTCTGTTTTTACGACTGCCATTTTGAGTGTGAATTAGCATTTTGGAGGAATATTTTTGGCGTTTCATTGACATATATGGTTATCCTTTGAATGGGTTCATGGGTTATAATTTGTTTCTATTTCTAATATAAATGATGGGATACTCGAGTTTCTAAGCAAGAAGGGAAACATGAGTATTTCGAAATTCATTTTGTGTAATAAAGAGCTCTTAAACAAGTTTTCGCTTTTGGGGATGTGAATTCTTTTATTAAACGTTCCAAATTTGGCGACATAGGGATAATTTGCTTCACATCTGTCTGGAGTTTGGGACTATTTAATTTTTACCAGATCAAGTAAACCCTCATAGGTACATTGTGGAGAGGTTGATAAGTTAGGAGATAAAGCACGCAGAAACAAGCGAGAGCATTGGTTTGCATATTGAGACAAATCTCTGATTGTTAGAAAAGATGCTTAAAGAGAAGGAAATCAATATAAACTAGCTAAAATGTTTGGGAAGGCTTTAAATTAAAATGATGGGTAAATATTTTGTTGAGTGTTGTTGTTACAAAACATAAATGTTTTTTTAGCATTTAATGTGCTGAGCTTAGTACATTTTAATGTGCTTAGCTTTTAGCTTTTAATCCTAATATCGTTTAAGAATCAATGTCATAAATTACATGTATTTTAGGTTGTGAAATTCTATTAGATTGTTATTTTAATAGGGCTCTTTTAACAAATATTGTTAAAAAATAAAATTTAATAGGGGCCATGTAAATCCATAATGACTAAGGTTATCTAATTACCGTATATACCCGCGTATAAGTCGACCCCCCACTTCGACATAAAAAATTCGTAGAAAATAAGAAACCCGCTTATAAGTCAACCCCCCACTTCCGAAATCGATCGAGAAACTTCGAAATATTTTTTTTAAGTGCTACATTTATTCAAAATCATCTGAGAAAAAGAAGTAAATATACAATAAAAAATACCTTGGTAAATAAACAAAATCAAAATCCTTCAACGTCCGATTCATGGTCAGATTCGCCAAACATTTCATAGAACTCTTTTGTCGTCATTGGCTCGTCATCATACATATTTTCAGTCTTGAACTCTGTATTGTTACAATCACTACTAGAGCCTTCGTCGTCACTTTCACTTTCAAAAACAGCATCATCTTCCGTGCCGTCCAGTTCGTTGCTAATACAACATTTTTTAAAATGATTTTATAATCATTTCAGAGGGTATTTCGTTCCAAGCATCTTTAACCCACTGAGCAATTAATGTAATATCGGGCTTTTTAATGTTGCCTCCCTTTGTAAATGTTGGTCGACTGGAACTAATCCACTCTGCCCAATATTTTCTAAGATTTACTTTGAATGGCTTATTGAGGCAGACATCTAGGGGTTGAATGATGGATCTCAATCCTACCAGAATTACGGAATCTAAAACGCAGGATAATTGGAGAAAAATGATCGTATATAGTAACCTTCTAGAATTTGTTCCGGAAAAGATTCGCGTACGTAAAATCTATCTGCATTTTCCCTTTTTAAAAGTTAAAAGAAATATTCAAAACTGTTCAGTTATTGCGTGGGCTATTTTTTTTAATTTTGACATGTATGCCTGTTAACAAAAGTATTTCATGAATGAACAATAACTATTATAAAGACTTATACATATGTTAAAAACTATCTGCATTTCTCTTTTCTTGGCGTGTTGGCGAAACCTTTTTATTGCTCGATATTGATCGGTTGTTCGGGGGTGAAAATTCTTTGGTTTAATCGAAACTTACTCTAGTTAAAGCATGAAACTCTGTGATTAGTTCGTCACATAATTTAAGTCATGAAATTACTTCAAGTAAGTGACTTATTTGATTAGTCGTCCAGTTTGAGTGCGGGAAGAAAACAACTGCATTATATAAAGAAATTTTTGAACTTCCGATTCTTTTAATTTTTTATGGCCCCGCGTATAAGTCGACCCCCCCCCCACTTTGAAGTCTTTTTTTTTTTTTTGTCCAAAATATCTCGACTTATACGCGGGTATATACGGTACCTAATTTAAACATTTATAACTAACTGCTTACCCTTAAAAATTATCTCTACATATTAAAGAGAGTTATTGCCTTTCATTAATACTCACTGTGGTCACAAACTATCTGCATTTCTCTTTTCTTGGCGTGTTGGCGAAACCTTTTTATTGCTCGATATTGATCGGTTGTTCGGGGGTGAAAATTCTTTGGTTTAATCGAAACTTACTCTAGTTAAAGCATGAAACTCTGTGATTAGTTCGTCACATAATTTAAGTCATGAAATTACTTCAAGTAAGTGACTTATTTGATTAGTCGTCCAGTTTGAGTGCGGGAAGAAAACAACTGCATTATATAAAGAAATTTTTGAACTTCCGATTCTTTTAATTTTTTATGGCCCCGCGTATAAGTCGACCCCCCCCCCCACTTTGAAGTCTTTTTTTTTTTTTTGTCCAAAATATCTCGACTTATACGCGGGTATATACGGTACCTAATTTAAACATTTATAACTAACTGCTTACCCTTAAAAATTATCTCTACATATTAAAGAGAGTTATTGCCTTTCATTAATACTCACTGTGGTCACAAGATAAAACACAAAAATGTAAAAATTCAAGTAAAATGTATTCTTTGTATCTTGTGAGACTTAAAATAATGCAAAATAACTTATCACCTCTGGTGCTTTAATAGCTTTTTGGGATCTTAAAGTATATTAACTGGGTTATAACCTCTGGAACTCTACACAAAGCTATGACACTAACTGCATCAAACAGAGCTTGATTAAATTTCAACATTTGCCAATCATACCTACATCAGGCCTTTCAGGTTTGTTCGAATCAGCATGTCTCTCTCTGGACAATCAGCAGCAGTGACAACATTGTCTTTTGTTATGAAATTATGCTGATTATGATCTTACTCTTCATTTTAACCTATGCCGCTTGACATAAAATCTAATACCTGCTATTTACTAAACCTCTAGACTGACCATGTATGTGACAAAATGAGACATAAATCGACGTAAAGCTAACTACTAATAAAATGTAAATGTCACTTATTTTCTTTCAAATATGTCCTACTATTATCAGTGTAAAATATTTAATGCTATTTGATAAATTGCATGAAGTTTATTTTATTCTCAAACTTATTAATAATTATGTTAATTAATTCATGTTTAGTAATAATGCATACTACTTAGAGATCTATTTTATTTTTAGGATATTACAAAAGTGAAATTCTGGCATAGAATAACATTTTTAATTGAATTTATTCAGTTCCCATTTGCTTATAGGGTCTTAATTTTTTTTCATTAATGGTCTTAAAGTCCTTAAAAGTACTTAATTTTCGTGTGCAGAAATGTGTACAAACCCTGTTTTATTATTCAGCATTATGTTTATTACAATGAGTTCTTGATCCTATTAATTTTCAGTAATTTTTAAAATGTCACTTGTGATCCATGTTAACATTTTCTATTTTGCAATTATGTATTATATTTTCCCATTATTTCTGTTTTAAATTACTGAGTTAAATTTACTGCATAAACATTTTTATACTTCCTTTTGATCACCAACACAGTGCTAATTGCAGTATGTACTTTCCAGCAAAAAAAGCCTGAGAGGCCAGATAAACCTGCTGTGGCCACTAAAGCCAGCTTGAAATCAGCCACTTCAGAAAAGGCAACTTCTGAGTGCTCTCCTAAACTAGATAAAAAAACAACAAAAACAGCTCCTGCCAAACCACCTCCACCTGAAATTCATAAAAAAGGTTAGTTTTTAAAATTGTAAGTCATTCAAGGGTATATATATTTAAGAGGGCCTTATAATGAGGATTGATTGTGTGTATATATAAACACACACAAGCATGCATGTATATTATATATGTCAATATCAGAAAAAGAATATTATGACCATTCTGCTAACATCATGTTGCTGCCGCTCTGGAATGCAAAACGACTGCAATGCATTATTGCATTGATTCTGAAAATTTATGGTAAGTATCAAGAAGATTGTGCCAGATTTGCCAGTAGATGCTATGCAGTTCCTTTGATTATGAGGAGGTAGCTGGTGCCATCTGACATACCACATGTGCTCAATAGGATTAACTCCTTAACTGCCGTGGAAAACGTACACAGTTAGGGAGTTACACAGGTGCACGTAGTTATGCGATGTATTAGGGGGGAAAATAAGTGCAAGTTTTACTTTCTAAAATCTTTTTTTTTTTTTTTTTTCCCACAAAATTAAGAATAAAAGAAAAAAATTAATGCACAAAATTTAATGTTTTGAGTAAAAGTATAATAAAATGATGTAAGTATACCGTATCTGACAGCATATAAGACGCACCCTTATTTAGAAGGCCATACACAAGGAAAAAAAGTTTCAACAATTCGCACAAAAGCGCTCGACCACAATAACTTTGGTTTCTTTCTCTCTCATCCATATTACCTATTTGACCGAGCTCAAAAGAAGTTTTCTTGCGTGCATTTGTAACAAACCTATGAAATGCTAGTATTTTTTCTTCATAATCTGCTGGCATTTTCTGTGCAATAGTTGTTTTTGTGCGCATTGATAAGCCTTGCCTTTTCATGAACCTGTAGCACCAGCCCTCAGACCCTGAAAAGTTCTGATTCCCATGTTTTTCTGCAAATCCTTCGGCCTCATTGATTATCATTTTAGTTGAAACACTTATCCCAGATTTCCTCTTATCTATCACCCACATTTTTACGGCATTTTCAAGTTCAGGCCAAGATGGAGCTGGGAATCGAAGGTTGTGTTTTTGTTTTTTAGCAGTCTTCAGTTGATCTTCCTGCAGTCGTCAAGTACGTATCATTTTTTCGGTAGGTGGTGGACCGAAATGCCTTGCTCCTGCTCCGTTTCCATGCACTTTGGCGTAGTTTAACACTCCTAGTTTATATTGAATTGTATAGCTTAATCTCTTGTTTCCTGTAGTCATATTTTCCAGGATATTTTTTTTTATACAAATAATTTTAAGCACCGATACCGACACGTTTGTACAGAGTAGCACCGATATCGACACGTGTGTAGGCTGAGTCAAAGAAAGTCTATGCAAAGAAAGAAAGGCTCCATAGACGTAATGTGACCGTCGAACCTGTTCGAACTTCGACATCAGCTTCGAGCTTTGGCGCTTTTTGGCGACAGATATTTCACGCATGCGCAAAATAATTATGGCAGATGTAGAAAAAGTTATGTATGTCTAGACCTTTATCCTGGCTAAAAATAGCATTCAGTATTGAAAGTTAACCTGTGTCCTTCACATATAAGAGGCAGGTAACTTTTTTTGAGACCAAATTTAGGAGAAAAAGTGAATCTTATATGCGTCAAATACGGTAATAAAAATGATGTTTTTATAATAAAAAAGATCCCTAAAATGGAGTTTCGATCAATTCATTTTTAGACTAGTAAAGTGTAATATCAGGTTTTAGTGTTATACCTTTTGAAATCAGTATGCCTAAAAAAACCTATATTTCTTCTAAACTGGTTGAATGCCATGATTTTGTTCTTGATTTTTCGTTTGCAAGGTGTTGGTTCATATACTTCTCTACAAAATGGTTAGTTTCAGTAACAATATGAAGCACGAGCAGTTCATCAAAAAATAATTCAGAAAGATAAATGGGTTTGAAACATCCGTTATATCTTTCTTTATTCCTGGAACCTACTACAAAAAGTAAACAAAAACGAAGGACACAGAATAAAAAAAAATACGTTTTACTCAAACAACACCAGCCAATACCGCACAGTCATTACGTTCATCACTTTAGACACACCCCTCTCTCTAGTTTCTCCCCACACGTCTCTGAATGTCAAGACACGAGAATTCATCAGCACATTCTTCGGAATACTGTTAACATAATTCATTATGACAAGTCCTGCTGGAAGAGTGCATTTCTGGTGTGGTGGGCAGAAATTATGAAGTAGTGTAACTGGTCAATAATGTTGTTCACATAATCCATAGTTATTATAGTGCATTCTGCATACACCTCATAAACCAGGGATGCAGATGAGAATTTCCCCTAAAGTATAATACTTCTGTTTATTTATTTATTTTTATGTCTCACTCTATATATCAGTCAGCTGTTTGCTTGAAAGATAGTGTATCCGACAAGGCCATAAATATGATATAAAAGAAATTATGATTTATATGATCAGGCAGCTCTTTGTCATGGTTGTTTAATACCAATCATGACATTCACAGGCTCACATGGCTCATAGTTGTATATATGGATGACAGAGTTAATAGAACAACATGCAAGGTATTGCTTCTGCCTGGTCCCACATTCATTAGAGTCCAATGAACTGTGCTGAGATACTGTTGTACTTGGATGTGCATTGTTTTGAGTAGTCAGTTGACTTCTAACAACTGCCTGTTTGGTTTCTTCATGCACGTCAGTTTCTAACATCTATTTATTTTTTGGATGTGGATGTCTAATGCCTCAGCATCTACTACCGGTTTTATATTCTTCTTGTACTAGAAACAAGCTGCTGACAGCTGAAGCTTGTGAACATTGTATGAATATTGTCATTTCAGTGATACAAATTCTTAGTTTTGGGGTCATAACTATCTGGGTTTTATCAGAATGTGTTTAGCTAATCAACATATGTAAATATACTGCCATCTATCATTTCATATTTATTAGCACTTAGTATATATTCATAAATTATGTAACTGTAAAATTGTGTTCCTTATATTTACGTTAAATGAAAATAACTGTAATTCCATCATTTTATGGTTTAGAATGTATATTCATTATTGTTTAGTAAAACTTAGTTTGGTATTTCTATTTTATAGCTTATTTTTATGTTAAAAATGTGTATTCTAATATTAAATATGTGACATTTTAGAACCTGAAAGACCATTACCACCATATCCAAGCAAAAAACCCCAATTGCCTCATCCTATGAAAAAACCGAGCAGGTCCTCTTTAGGAATAAAGCTTCCCAGTTATCTTCCACCAACTACAACTAGTTCCGTGAAGAGTCCTGTTTCAGAGAACAGTCAGAGTTCTGTAACAGTTCCTCCTACACTTGATTTAAAGGCAGAAGAAGGAACCAAAACAAATGAAAAAGTTTCTAAATCAAATGAAAAACATGATAAAAAAAGTAATTTTTTTTTTTTTTTTTTTTTTTTTTTTTTTTTTGTGTGTGTGTGTGTGTGTGTGTGTGTGTGACATAACTTGTTTAGGAAATATCCAGAAGTGTTAATTACTGAAGATTTTTTCTAACAGTTTCAGATGAACTAGGTTTTGATGCTGTAGAATCAAGTGGCAAAAAACTTGTGCATTTGACTGCAAACCGTGTTAAAGCTCCCAATAGACGCCCACCATCGCACATTTTTCTTAAAGACAATGTAAGTTTGGTTAAATTACACATATATTCTAAAGGTTGAATGGCATGAATGATTTAATATTGATATCATTATATATAAAAAAAAAATCAGTTTGTTTTGTGATCATCAAAACTGTCGTGAGTCTGGAAATGGATGATAATTAAATCTGATATATTAGATCTATAGACATTGTTTGTATATGAGTCGCCCAGTTCCTGTAGCTCTTTCATTTAATTAAAAAACCTGTTTTAAAAACATAAAATGAAAAGTTTATGAATATTTTTTTTTATATTTATTATAATAATCATTCCAGTTTAGTAATTAGTGCAAAGATTTATCAGCTTGCAAGAGTATACTAAATCCTCTTTTGTTAAAACAACTGCCTGTTATATTTTTTAATATATGAGGAATTGTTACAACTAACATTAACTGTATAAATCCGAGTTTGTATCTGTTATAAGTGTTGTATTTGTAAGCTGTTATAATGGACCATAAATAATAATAAAAAGAAAGTAAGCTGCTGAAAATATTTTCTTTTAACATTTTCATTTACTATGAAAAATTTTAATGAAATTATTATAAATTTCATTAAAAATTTTTTGGACAGTTATTATTATATCAGGTTTTAGGTCAGTATGTGAATTATATATTGATTGCATCAGAATATTATATTGATGCATTTGCCATCATTGTAATATTCTGACTATGTTCATGTTGAGTAATTTAGCAGCATAAAACTCATATAAGTTAGGTTACAAGGAATTTTTTAACTACTGTATCTATATATTTCATGCTGTGATTTACTTTTTTTGATGTAAATCTTGTGCTGCAATTTTTGTCAGTAAACCATTTGCTATCCTGTAGTGATGGAATGAACCTAATATATCCTGGAAATAAATGAAAAAATAACAAATTGTGAAAGTAAATAAAAAATAAAAAGTGTAAACTTTTTAAGTATGCAGATTTTATGTGATGATATATCAAATTGGAGCCATTAATACAAGAAAGCTAAAAAAACATAATGTTCACCAGCTTTTGCCAATGCATATGGCTCAGTGCTGAACCATTTGTAGAACCGTGTAGGAAAACTATTTAACAACAGATAAATGAAAATACATTGTGACCCTTGATGAAGCATGGATTTGTCTAAATGACTGCAATGAAAAATAATCTCTATTATTGCATTACGATTCTTTTACAACAGAAAATTAAAAATATGAAGAGTGGATAAAAATGTTAAATAAACTGAGTGTACTCTGTTGATATAAATTAGAACTGTAAATATAAATTAAATAAATAAAAGAGGACAGTTTATTATTTCCCATATCAGATAAAACAGATCTTTTTAATCACTTTCCAAAGATTCACACTGTATTTTCTTAAGATGTAGCATAAAACAGTTTCTAGAGTATTTTAAAATTGTTGTTCCTATTTATACATGATTATTAATATATCACATGACTATCTTCGTAAACCTGTTCAAAATGCTAATTCTTATGTTTTGTGATCATATGCTTTTATGTAGTGATTTTTTTTTTATTATTAATATTTATATAGGAAAAAGAAAATGGTATTGCTACAGATCCTAGAAGACTTAGTGAGCCATTGCTTGCTGAAATGAAATCGTTGTTACCTCTTGTAGATACTGATACATTTAAGGTAATAACTCGCTTTGAAATATATATTGTTTTACTGTTAATTAAAAACAGTGCACATATTAGTTGCCATTCATTACACATTGCGTATCATCGAGTGCAATTACTATTTAGTCAATTTAGAAATTAGATTGCTATTTATGTTATATAAAAAGAGAATTTAATAATTTTAAATAAAGTTATATTGCATCTGTATTTCTCTTAATCTGCCTTATGCAAAATTTTATTTTAAGATGTCTGATATCTTACCATAAAAAAATGGCAGTTTTTAAAAGTTTCTTCATTGGAGAACATTTTTTGCTAATAGCAGAAAAGCCTGTAAGTTGTAGTTCTCGCTCAAAGTTCCACATATGCAGAAATGCCTATATGGTAGTTTATATGCAGTAGTTCCACATATGCAGAAAGGTTGGAAACTAATGCTATTTGCCATTTGTTAGCTCTTTTGTATGGCCTTCACTTCTTCAAAATAAAATATAGTTTCATAATCTCCCTTTTTGTATGTTTCAGTGGAATTTATTACACTTATTTTTATTAATGATTGCTAAATATTTTATATGCGGTGGACTTATGAAATAAGGGTTCTCTCATTTTATGATGCAGAGTATGTATAATATTAAAAATTATATGACAATGATTTGGCAGTCTCTTGAAATTCCAGGATGCTTCATGATTTTGGCTTGCATGACACCAAACTCTGCCTCAGGATTTTATGGAATTTTAAAAGAACTCATTGTTAAAGCTGTGTGCCAATAAAAAAAAATCACATATTGATCTTTTTAAAAACAAAATGGTGCAGTTTCTTTTTAGTCACGCAGTATTAGAGAACGAAAAATAAATATTTGTCGCATACTATCATAGTAGTTAAAAAAAAAAAAAAAAAAAAAAAAAAAAACTTAGGCATTCTTTGAGTTCCTAAAATTATTAAACTTCATCCCTAAATTTGTTGCATGGGGCTTAAATGTCCTGTGTGTGGCCTGTTTGGTAACAGCTGCTGTTCAGAGGTTATTTAGGATTTTGTAAAAGTTTCAATCACAAGAAACCTCCAGTCCTTAATTTTTTTTTTTTTTTTTTTTAAATACTAAATATGTTCTCTGTCTTAAGATATGGGACCTCCAGAAGTTCAGGGGAGGGAGAGCCCTCCACTTCTTAAGTCTGCCAATACTGCTGTTAGTCACCAAAATTGTTAAACTTAACAGTTATATCAAATGTATGATTTTATATATGTGGTGGCCACTTTAATAAAGAAGTACTGGGAAAAAAAAAAAAAGAGAGAGAGAGCTTTAAATATGTGGGTTAAAATGGTTTGCTACACAGAAGATGCTTTTATATATATATATATTATTAATGGAATTTTATTATATAGGGAGTCCTACAAATTTAGGGATCAAGTTTTAAACACTATTTTGCTAATACTTTTGTAAGTTTAAAATAAAAATATTTTCTCCTTAGTTTTCAGTTTATACTCATCAAGTAAAGGAAATACATTTAAGCTGAGTTTGCTTTGAATAATATCTGTTCATTATTTCCTTCTAATTTGATATCCCTTTGGCATTTATGCATTATGGAAAGTAGGTATTTTTTATGATTTTGATTTAAAAACATTAAATAAACTTTGAGAATGGTATTGAAATACTTCTTTATTTTAACTGCAAAGATGAATTTTTTATATATTCATAAAATGTTTTCTAATGTCAGAAATGCTAATTCAGAAATAATTAATATTTTTCATTGTTTTATTTTGGTAAATTTTTAATTTTAATGCATAATTTAATATCAGGTATTCTTTCAATTTAGACAAATATGCCTCCTAGCATAGAAGTGAAAACTAAAGTCCCTCCTTCCAGACCATCTCCTCCTAATATTATCAATAATAATTCTTCAAAACAAGGTAAAGGAGCTTTTATTTTACAGCTTTTCTTTTCTTTTGGGTTACATATATGTACATGTGTGTGTGTGTATAATTTATATATGTGTGTGTATATATATTGTAATTAAATTGTGTTAAATACTAAAATTATAACCTTCCAAAGTATTAAAAAAATGCAATAAAAAAGCTGGGAACCAGTAAGAACAATTTTTAGAACAAAAGCAAAAATTAAGAAGTGACGGCCAGTCATTAGAACAGTTAAATTGATATATTTTTGCTGTCGTCATGGGGAATGGACAAAAATAATTCAATTTCCTGTTTTAACAAATAAGTAGTCAGATCAATGTACAATGCAATTTTTAAACCTTGAAAGCAAGTTATAAACAATTACATAAAGTATTCCCCAGGGCAATCTGAATAAATATTTTAAAATGGACAACCGAAAAAGGCTTAACAGTTTTTCACAATGAGGAGTATCAATAAACTCTGAATACATAGTTGAGAAAAGCCAAGTAGTGAGAGAAAGATGGCTTAGCATGTATATGCAATAAATATAAATCACGTAAAGTAAAAATAAAAATGTAGCTGGGTATCTTTGAATCACTAAACTAAAAAAAAGGGGGGGAAGGAAAATTAAAATTTAGTGCTACTATAGTCCTAGTTGAAATAAAAGCACAAGGTAAAATGTAAAAATAGTGTCTTTCCAAGTGAATGCGGATTTTAAATATTTTATACATTTGACATGCTGGAGAGGGAAGGGATAGGAGGAATACTTATAAGCAATCAGTGATCAGTGCTTAAAAAACACCAAATTATGAAAGAAAAATGGATAAATCACATAAAGTACAAATAGAAGTGTAGCTAGTTACCTTCAAGTCACTAAGAAGGAAAAAAAAAAAAAAAAAAAAAAAAAAAAGAGGAAGAAAACGTGAAATTTACCATTACTGTAGTTGTCTGGTGATGGTCTTATTTTTTAAAATGTGGAATTGCTGGAAAGAATTTATTAAGTTTTATTATTTTGTAGATTGTTATTCACAAAGTGGTCATCTTGTAAGGATAAAGGGTTCTGTTTTTCAGGATGAAAAAGGATTCTTTAAAAAGCCAATTAATTAGAAACAACATCAAGAATGGAAATACTAATAATACTAAAGTCATGAGTTGTTGGCTATTACATTTATCACTGAGAGATCTGTGGTTATTGATACAAAGGTTCAAGTGGTTTTTGATTTGTTTATATATTGAAGATGGCAGGTATTGCAGGTATCAAATAAATACAAATATAAGTTTTATGAGGAAATGGCTGGTTACAGGCAAGTGGATTAAAAGAGCTGTAAATACAAATCACATGTTGCAACGTGAATTATTGCAATTAATAAATTCCTTATTAGTTTACAATCTATGAATGGAAAGTAGAGAAGATGCTATCTCAAAACAGTTAAGATTTTTAGAGGTAATCTTAAAAACATGCGAGTTGGAAAGTTAAAAATTTGCATCATAAAATAAATATATGGTTAGATTAAGACACAATAACACGCCGAATAAATACTAATTCAAAAGTCAAACAAGAAAAATCAGCGTTATATTTTCAAAATTTTCACAGGACTAATTTCGATGGTTTTACCGAACCACCATCCTCAGCTGCAAAACCGCAAATGAACAAGATAGGAAATAATAATTAGATAAGATAAGAAAGCCTGGACAAGAATAAGCAAGTGGCGCCATCTGTTGATGAAAACAGAACTAAAACATAATTTCTTTAAAGGCCGAAGGCAAAGATGGAGCCTCTAGAACATTTTTTAGAGGCATTTCACATTAAAAAAAAATCTTTCTGTTCTAGTTAACGATCCTAATTCCAAGCCATCTTTGCCTTCAGCCTTTAAAGAAATTATGTTTTAGTTCTGGTTTCATCAACAGATGGCACCACTTGCTTATTCTTGTCCAGGCTTCCTTATCTCATCTAATCATTATTTCCTATCTTGTTCATTTGCGGTTTTGCAGCTGAGGATGGTGGTTCGGTAAAACTATCAAAACTAGTCCTGTGAAAATTTTGAAAATATAATGCTGATTTTTGTTGTTTGACTTCTGAATTAATATGGTTAGATAGTAACAGAAAAATAATTACAGTATACCGAGCTTGAAACAGCAAAATGCCAAATTGTGATAGGAAAAGAAATTAAGAAAAATCATAATAATATAAATACTACCTAAAAAGAATACTTGCACTCTATCAACAAAATTATGTTGTAATTAAATTATATTAAATGCTAAAATTATAACCTTTCAAAGTATTACAAAAATTCAATTATATTTCAATCTAAAATTGTAAATAACAAAACTGTATGCTTATTTTGGAAACATATAGGCCAGGTTAAAAAAATAAAAGCATAAATCATAAACAAGCTGAAAAATCTAATAATTTTTTTCAAAATGAGTGGACCGAGTCCAAAAACATGAGTAATCCAACATATGCAAAAATAAAAGAAATAAATGAAAATTTGATTTAAAAATAAAAAGTGAAAAACAGAGGTGCAAGTTCTTAAAATCTGCAACACAAGAGCGACAAAAGTTTTGAAATAAAAAATTATGTACACATATACATATGCCTGTATAGTAGCAAAGCCTAAAATGTGTGAAGTAAAGATTTTAGATAAACTAAGAGTTTTAAACTGATTAAACTCAATAAAAATAAATAGAAAAAACTTCTGTTGTAAAATAAAAAAATGTAGAAGTAAAAACAACTAATTTGAAAAAGGGAAAAAAAAACGTGTGTTCATGACTATTTTAAAATGTCGAAAGCTTTGCAGTAAGAAGAGAGCAACAGTCCAGCTAGTCTGAAATGTAGAATGCAAATAAGTTGTATTCAGGAAATAGGGTCAGTTTGAATGCCTAGCAGGCTCAGACCACATAGTTGTATTCACGATGAAATCTTAATTCAGAATAAGTTAGGTTTGGTTTTTCAGTGCATTTCATTGTATGATTAATAATGTTATAAAATTGCTGCTTGAATTTTAGTTCCATTTACACAACTAGCGTTATGTAAGAGTCATACGACAGGAATTTGTCTCGAAATAATGAAAAAGATTACTATTTTTAGAATTAAGGGGAGTAAATACTCAAAATTAAGCATTAAGGGGTATTGCTAATTTTAATTATAAATTATATTTTTATATTTTAAACCTTCCTTACATATGAATATGAATTGAGCATTGTGACTGATTATTTAAATAAGGCAAAGCACATAAAGGCTGTCTGCCTAAGGGAAGGTATGCCTCTGAAAAGAACTTATTAAGGGAAATCAGCTTATATTTATCTTTTACATGGAATTCAAAATGATGAAAACCAACTATACAACTAGCGTATTCTCCTGAGACTGAACCCAAGTCAAACTTTCAGTATTCAGCAGTCTTAGCCACTTGGCCATTGATGTGACATTGAGGCTTGCGTGTGTGTAAATAAATAAAAGCAAATATGTAAATATACTTGCATATTTATACATCTGTTTGGTACATTAAATACAAGCTAAGTAGGCCAATTGAAAAGGTGTGTTACCACAGTTTTAATATTAGTTGCAATTTGAAAAGTTCAGATTTCAGTCTAACATTTTAAAAAAGAATTTACTCATAAAAAAGATAAATAATTTAAATAAATAAATAAATGAAAAGTATGAAAAACCGTATGAGTATTTTACTTCTGTGCTTAATAAACCTATTGTCTACTGCTTCCAGCTTATGAAAATAAATTTTCATTCTTAAATAAAATTCAAATTCATTTGAAAAATAATTTAAGTTTTAGAAGTTCCATTTGTTTCTGTGCTTTTTGAGGAGGTTATAAATAGTGAAAACAGTAAAATATGGTACATTGGTCAGTTTAATAGTGTGATAGAAAGGATCTTCATTTAATGACACTGAGTATAAAATAATAATGATTTTAAAATACTGTCAAAAATCCAGGTAAAATTAGTCTTTAAAAGATTAAATTACAAAACACTTTGTAATACTGTCACTGACTGAAAGATCTTAAACTTTGTTGATTAGTAAAAATATTTGTTATTTGTTAACTCAATTATATTATAAGCTGGGGTTGAGGAATCTTTCGTAAGGTGTTTTTCTTTTCTCAACTTTTTTTTTTTTTTTTTTTTTTTTTTTTTTTTTTTTTTTTTTTAGAACAATTATTTCAGTACTTCAAGGAAATATTTGATTTTTCAGTTTGTAGTGTTTAATTAAAGGCATTTTAAAAGATTATCAAATATAATAATATTTTACAAAGATACAAGATTTTTAGTCAAATCAGTTAATAAAGAACAAATCCTTTGTAATAATATAAAGAGTGTTTTAATTATATGTTTGATATTCATGAAGTAATCACTTCAGCAGCCTGATGTATGATTAAATTTTAAAAAAAAAAATCTAAATTCTGTTTGATTTTGTAGTGTACTGCCAAAAAACTAATAATTTATTTCAGATTAATAATTTTTTGTAAAGCAGTTTTAGGGTTCTAATTGTGTAGAAGCCTATATCAGTGCCCTTCACACCCCACTAAACTGATAGCAAATTATCGCTTGACTGTGAATGAAGACGGCAGAGTCCTGTGAAGGTGAAAATAACCTTTTTATTAACTCTTTAAATTTAACAGAAGTATAACATAAAGAACAAAACTCTGCCACTTATGGGTATTTAAAATATATTATTAGCTGAATTCAAGTACTTTTTTACTTTTGCATTGCTGTGGAGGGCTACTGGCCGGGAACAAGACCTTGCAGTATGATGTCCCCCCTGCAGAAGCCATAACAGCATTTATTGAGTCTAAATTATATATATATATATAAAGGTTTGCAAATCACATCTAGGGGATATAAAGAACTATCTTGAATACATATGATATTCTTGATTGCATAGATTTTGTTTTAAAAAAATTACTTAGAAGCACAGAGCTGCATGGATACAAAACTGGTTTGGGTAAAACACAATAAAATTCAAGACTAACAATGGAATTTCAAGTCTGCAGTTATACATCACACTGACTTACTATTATACAACTATGCACTTATTATTATTCCACACATTACTAAAAAACATATTATGCAACACATTACTAGAATAATGAACAACACACTGATATAGTATAGCTGATACTACAAATAAAACACACCTTATACAATGTGTGCATCAGAAAAGTAGACAATTCTGTACATGATGCTGAACTGTAATGCTAAAACTAATCAAAAGAACACTAAACAATAACCTTTGGGAACAGTTACAGTGAAAATTAGGAAGATAATATATTGTAGCAGAGATGAGATGCTGAGTCAATTCAAAACATTAAATCCAACACTATATTTCAATACATATTTACAAAGTTCTACAACCAAGATCTGGTTAAGACTATTAATATACGAGGCACGTCCAGAAAGTAAGTTCTGTTTCAATTTATCTCTGCTGCAGCTCTGCGATCGCAGCTCTGCACATGCACAGTAGACGCTCGGTATCAAGGAGAAGAAACATGTGCCATTTGGAGATCGCTGTCAGTCACGTACGCTTTGTTGTGCTTGTTCACAATGTCGGTGTTGATTGAAAATCCCGCCGCTTGTGAAATCAGATTTGTGATTCGTTTTCTGAATGTGAGGAAAGTGAAACCTAGTGAAATTTATCGACAAATTTGCGATGTTTACGGACCAAAAGCGATGAGTGATTCAATGATGAGAAGGTGGGTCCTAAAGTTCAATGACGGACGTAGTGATGTGCACGATGAAGAACGAAGTGGGCGTCCATCTTTGGTTACAGAAGAACTGGTTCACGTGATTAATGACAAGATCCATGAAAACCGAGGGTTTACAATTAGTGCTCTCACTATGGAATTTCCCCAAATTTCACGATCACTAATGCGTGAAATTGTTACCGATAAACTGAAATTTCGTAAACTTTGCTCACGTTGGGTACCAAAGATTCTTACTGAGAAACACAACACAAAACAAAACAGATGGGTACTTCAGTTTTTGACCTGTTATGCTGAAAGCGATGAAGAATTTGACACAGATAGTCACAGGAGATGAAACTTAGGTTTCTTACGACACCCCTGAAAGTAAGCGGCAATCAATGGAATGGAGGCACACTTCATTCCCAGCAAAGGTTAAGCCGAAGCAAATCTTGACACCTCGAAAAATGATGTGCACAGTGTTCTGGGACTGGAAAGATATTTTACTCATTGATTTCTTACCGCATGGTCAAACAATCAGAGCAGATGCTTATTGCGAGACACTTTGGAAATTGCGCCGCGCAATACAGAATAGGCGCTGAGGATTGCTGTCAAAAGGTGTTGTTTTTCTTCACGACAACGCACGACCACACACTGCAAATGTGACGAAAAACCTCCTACAGAGATTTGGCTGGGACGTGTTTGACCATCCTCCATACAGCCCTGACCTCGCTCCTAGCGACTTTCATCTGTTCTTACATCTTAAGTCTTTCCTTGGCGGTCAACACTTCAACAATGACGACGAGCTGAAAGAAACTGTTTCCAACTGGTTGAAGACACAGGCGGCAAATTTCTATGAAGAAGGTATACAAAAACTTGTGCCACGCTATGACAAATGCCTGCAATATTTCGGCAGTTATGTGGAAAAGTAGTTTAAGAGTTGTTGAATTTTGTGCAATAAATAACTTTTCTGTAGCTGTACACAATTTACTTTTATTACCAAACGGAACTTACTTTCTGGACGTACATTGTACATCACACATACTTACCATTATACAACATTAAGCTAACTATTATACCCCACATTAATAGAAAACAAATTATACAACACACTTAATCGAATACTGTACATATACTGAAATAAAATGGCAAATAATACAATATAACAATCATCAAGTTGGCTCTGTGACTATGAATTCTTGTTAGAAACTGTTACATTTTACACAATACTAGAAACTGAAACAAAACATTTACACCCAATATTTCATGGTACTAGCTGAGAGCTGTACATATGTATTTACTATCATACTGCAAACTTACTTGAAAAACCTAACACAACGCATTTATTACTTAACAGTTGAATACACTGAGACAATATGTAAATTGAAACACACAGAATGCAAATACACAAATTAGCAATCTGGAGAGGACTACAGAAAGAAGTTGTAGTAAAGGTTCAAATCATAATAATTGTTTAAGTAACATAAAAATTCCTTACATAGTTGCCTTGTGGATAAGACTGCTGAACGTTGGTACTTTGATTTGGGTGTGGATTGTAATGAAAAAAAGTTTGCTGCGTGTTTGTTTTCATGGCTTTATTTTGTTAAACTTAATTACAAGCCAATTTATCTTAAAAAGTCTTCCATGAAAGCAGGCTAATAGCTCTACTGCATTTTGTGTGTAGTGGAACTGAGTATCGCCACATTAAAAAAAAAATTTTTTGAAGTATGTCCACAAGGAATGGTTGAGAGAATAGACATGTGAGGACTTTTATAGAGATACTGTGTAATGAATAGCTTTTTCTGTGGGAAGTGAAAACTTGTTAAAACAGTGGTGTAATCATTAAAATTAAAGAAACTATGCAAAATACTAAATCAATCACCTCTGTTTAGTAAGGTTAAATAAAAAAAAAAATAACAAAAAAAAAAAAAAAAAAAGTAAATCAGCTTTATAATTCAATTTAGTAGTAGCTTCTAAATTCCTCATTTTTAATTTGGGTATTTCCTTTCTCTATTCGAAAAGTAGTAACTTTTCTAGACTGTGCCATTTCTAGATTAATCTATCTCACATGTCTTGCATAATGCTGATGAAGTAGCTAATTCGGAAACTACGAGGGCTATCCAGAAAGTAGATTACGTTTTGGAATAAAAAAATAAACAAAGTATAGGAAACAAATTTTATTATATACAGATGAAAGCCACACTCAAATACTACTTTTCTACATAGTCACCATACAAATTAAGGCATTTATCGTAGCGATGTACGAGCTTGGAAATTCCTTCGTCGAAAAATTCGGCCGCCTGCGCCTTCAACCACTTCGTTACCTCTTCTTGCAGCTGTGTGTCGTCATCAAAACGCTGCATAGCCAGCCACTTCTTCATTGCTGGGAATAGGTGGAAGTCGCTTGGTGCCAGGTCGGGACTGTACGGCGGATGAGGAAACAACTCCCACTTAAAAGATTCAAGAACTTTACGAGTGACATTTGCCGTGTGGGGCCGGGCGTTGTCGTGAATCAACAAGATCTTAGAGCTCAACATTCCTCTGCGCTTGTTTTGAATTGCTCTTCTGAGTTTTTGGAGAGTTTGGAAATACCTTTGAGAGTTTATTGTAGTGCCTCTTTCCAGGAAGTCCACCAAAATTACACCTTTTCTGTCCCAAAAAACAGTCGCCATCATCTTCCTTGCCGACATTGTTTGCATGCATTTCTTGGGTTTTTGGGGAGAACTTGTGTGCCCCCACTGCATTGATTGCAATTTCGTTTCACAGTTCACATGTTTCACCCATGTTTCGTCACCAGTAACGATGCGATCGAGTAAAGAGTCACCATCCTTATGGTAAGCGTCCAAAAAGTTCAACTCTGCAGCCATTCGCTGATTTTTGTGGTCCTCTGTCAAGATTTTTGGAATCCATCTTGCACAAAACTTGTGGTAACCAAGCTTTTCGCTGATGATTTCGTGCAACAAACTTCGCGAAATTTGTGGAAAACTCAAAGAAAGTTCCGTTATTGTGAAATTTCAATTTTCACGGACTTTAGCATCGACTTTTTCGAGAAGTTCGGCGGTCACTATGCTGGGTCTCCCACTTCGATCTTCGTCGTGAACATTGGTTCGGCCATTTTGAAATCTTATGACCCACTGACGCACTCCACCTTCAGTGATAATGTTGTCCCCATACACTTCACGAAGCTGCCGATAGATTTCTATCGGTTTACAGTTTTTTGCAGTCAGAAACCTTATTACTGAGCGCACCTCGCAGCTCGCGGGATTTTCAATTAACGCAGACATTTCAAACCGTCACAGTATCTGAACGGAGCACAGCACGAACCTCTCACTAGCACGGCTAGATGCAGACTGAGCTGCGCAACGCTCTGACCCCAAGATGGCCGCGCTAGCCCCGCCCCTAGCGGACACAGACGGAAACGTAATCTACTTCCTGGATGGCCCTCGTAAAATCAAAGTTGCGAAAACTGAAACTTTTTTTTTTTTTAATGAGCAACCTAAATTAAAACTTTCTCTTGCTGAGCCTCCATAGTGGACTATGGCAATTTTGCTGCCATAGTCCACTATGGAGTATGCCACTATTTGCACAATTTTGCTTCTACTTCTGTTACCGCCGATGCTGTTTCGCTCTGCTTTCTTACTATCACAACAATATCAAAAATGTAAATATTCTTGAGTAGGCGTGATTGGAGTGCCAAGTATACTGTAGCCACAAATATCAATTACAAATAAAAATGGAATTAAAACTGCTTCGACTGCAGTTTTTTAGTTTTTTAGATATTACGAACTCAACATATTAGCATACTGCACAACCAGATTTCTTCGTCTTTAATGTGGATCTATGATCTATACTATCTATGTGCTGTAGCACATAGTATTTCTGCAAGTCTATGTCTCGTTGTTCTTACACGAGTAGTACTAAATTTATTTTTATTATATATATATATATAATGTTGTATGAACATAAATCCATTTAGTGCGAATACAAGTTATTATTACTTGCGCAATTGCTGCAAAGTTAGTTAATAATAATTTATTTCCTAAACAGTATTGATTAATTGATTATATTATCTCCTAAGTTTAATTAAAGTAGAATTATTTTAAAAGTGTGCATCCACACTGGTAAGTTATATTTTGAAAGATGTTTTGAAGTAATTTGAAAGCAAAATGTTAATAATGTTTTAACGGGGACTGGAGTTAAATCATCACGAAGAATAATATTACAATTGTAAAAGTAAAAATTAAAACATGTAATTATTGTCATTGATCGGAAATTAGTTGACTTTTCAAGGGGAACAAACCAACTCCCGTTCAATGATCAATAATTGATAAAAATACGTAAATATGAAAGTGTTTCGTCTTTACTCGAGTTATAAGTTAAAGCCAAACCGGCAATTCTAGTCAGGCCAAATATTTCCGCGAATAGTTGTTACTCAAAGAACTTATTCTCATGAAGCATTTTAGTCAATTCAATTTGGAGTAAAAATCAATTACTGTAGAGAAATCCTGTAAAACTCGAGTAATCGACTAGAATTGCCGGTTTGGCTTTAACTTATAACTCGAGTAAAGACGAAACACTTTCATATTTACGTATTTTTATCAATTATTGATCATTGAACGGGAGTTGGTTTGTTCCCCTTGAAAAGTCAACTAATTTCCGATCAATGACAATAATTACATGTTTTAATTTTTACTTTTACAATTGTAATATTATTCTTCGTGATGATTTAACTCCAGTCCCCGTTAAAACATTATTAACATTTTGCTTTCAAATTACTTCAAAACATCTTTCAAAATATAACTTACCAGTGTGGATGCACACTTTTAAAATAATTCTACTTTAATTAAACTTAGGAGATAATATAATCAATTAATCAATACTGTTTAGGAAATAAATTATATATATATATATGTATGTATATTAGTTTATTATTAGAAAAGGTTTATCATATATCATCTCCAAGGAACAGAAATTTAATTAAAGTGATGAATTATTGGAATAAATTTTAGTCAGTATTTTAAGTTTAAGTAAAGTTATTAAAATTACTATAGTAGTAAAAAAAAAAAAAAAAAAAAAAAAAAAAAAAAAAAAAAATTAACTGTAAAGAAATAATATTTTAAACCGTAAAAATTCTAAAAAGGAAAAATGTAAAGAATTGAAAAGATATTGTCATTGACCATAGATTAATTGACTTCTCAAGGAGAACAAACCAATCCACTATCATTTAACAATAACCAAATTAACTGAGAGTGTTTCATCTTTTTTACATGTAAGGATCAAATTAGTAATTTTGCTAGAGTTTAATCATAAGTTATGAACAAAACTTAAAAATCAGAAAGATTTTAGTGTGCTTGAGCCAAAAGATTTGTCATAAACAAAAACTATATATATATATTTCAGTTGCCGTTGCCAAGGAAAGTAGCAATAGTGAAGATTCAGTTATAAAAGCTATAGAAACTACCAAGACAAGCACATCACTAGATACATCTACAAATATATCAAGAAATGAAATCTTGCAGCCTCGTGTTCAGCCATCTGGTAGCCTTTTTAATCCAGTTCCAGGTCCATTGACAAAAGGTTCTCACCCACCAGAAACTGAGTTACATGATATAAAAGACAGTCTAAAAATGGTAATGGGAACAATGGTGAGCAAGAGTGACTACAATGAACTGTTGAAACAGGTTAGTGTCATATTTAAGTATTGTCATTGTTGTGATTTTTTATTTCCGAAAGTATTCATAGCTTTCTTGATGTTCAGTTTTATATATGATAATTTACTTGTGGAAAACTTAATACATTAAAATTTTGTTATCAAATCATCTACCTGTACCTGGTCATCCCCATTATTGGGTTAGATTCTTTTTATTCTGAATAATTCCTGTTTCATTTCTATGTGATGTATACTGATTATCAAGTCACTTTTAAAATGCTGATTCTGGCTTTCAGAAAGTATTTAGATTCATAGTGTGAACAAATTATTCATTTAGAGAAGGAAAATTTTCCTTTTTCTATAAAAATCTTTTCTGTAATTAGTTAAATTAATTTTAGTTTGATCAGCATTTTTACTTATATTGTATAAAAATCCATATATAAAGCTTTACTACTTATGGATATGGATATGGAGGTATTTAGGTTTTAACTCAGTAATTAGATGAAAAGACATTTTTATATATGGGCCATTTTTTAAGTAAGGTCCATTTCGCAATTAAAAAAAATAATAATAAAATAAAAATTTTGAAAAATATATTTATTTTCTGAATTAATACACTGTTTCTATATAATTTCCTTGTCAGTTTAAACATTTATTATGAGAAGTAACAGTTTTGGGATAAGAAATTTGCCACCATGACAACAGAATTTTATGCGGACAGCAGTGATGGTAGGCAGTTATTCAGGGTCATTTCCACTTCTCCGTCAGTGGTTTTTTTTTTCCATGCCATTCTCTCAAATCAACTAACTGCATCAAATATCAGCCCATACAGATTGCCAACCAGAAGAACAAGATTTGTATTCGTTTTGTTCCCCTCCCCCTTCCTGCAGGACTATTAATTCTGTTTTGGCATTTTGCTTTCATTCACTACAAGCATTGTTTTATTTTTCATATTGTTGCCACCAAATATTATCACCCTGTATTATATTTAAAGAAATTAAATAATGAAGAATCTGCATGAATCTATGTACGTTTCTCACATTGTGATAAAATAATGATATCTAGAGCCTCAAATTTTGAATAATGTAATATCCTCCTGCGAATATGGGCAAATTTGGAATTTGTTTTATTATCAATTTCTTATTTTGTAAAACTTTAACGAATTTTTGGTTAACAAACTCAAGGATTTCAAAGCAAGCAATGGGGACATTGTACAGAAAAAACTTTTTTATTTCCAGTGCCCGAGACTGCGTCTTGGAAATTCTAAAAATATGCTCATTTTTAAATTATTTTGCAACATTGCTCTTGAACTGAATTTTAGGGTTTAAGTGTGAAGAACATGATATTTAATAAATAAAGGTAACACACAAAATGTTAAAAAAATGCCCCTTTGGACGTAATTTAAAATCTGAAACATTTCAGATTTATTATTATTATTTTAACAATCTCATCCATTTTTCCACTGTACTCATTATATCGTCACCTTACATTTCACATATCTAGTGATGAATATCCACAGCTTTCATGTTTTCTGCTGTTAAGAATTGGGTGATTGACTGTATTTCACAGTTGGCAGGGCACTTTAATCTCGCACTACAAAATGTATGGACTGATACTATGAATGCAAGTGGTGTTGGATTGTGTATCATTTTCGATCAAGCAAAATTTCACACAGTATTTACAAATGGTCCTTACTTAAAAAATAGCTCTCGTATTAATTGCCAATAACAGTATTGTTATTCCACAAAATAATAATTGTTAATGATGTTATTTATAGAGTAGTATTCTAATAATTTGAACAGCTTTGGATTAAGAGGTTTGTGAAATAAAAAATTTTGAAGATTGTAGGTCGTCTTTCCAAATTTTACCCCTACCTCACATTTTTCTCTTTTATAAATTTTACATTATATTTGGATTTTTTCCACATAAATAGCTAATCAAAATATATTAATCCTTGCATATTATATAAAATTATTATATTTAAAAGAAAAATGAAAATTTGAAGGCTTTAAGTTTTTATATTATGTCCTAAAGGACAATTTTTTAACGTTTTGTGTGTTACTTTTATTTATTAAATATCATGTTCTTCGCACTTAAACCACTTAAAATTCACTTCAACAGCAATATCACAAAATATTTAAAAACAGCATATCTTTAGAATTTCCAATACAGTCTCGCGTGCTGGACATAAAAATGTTTTTTTTCCGTACAGTGTTGGCTTTGAAATGGTTGAGTTTGTTAATCGACATAAGTTTTACAAAATATGAAATAGGTAATAAAATAAATTCAAAATTTGAACCTCTAAGTTCCCTTGTTCGATTGGAGGACTATGTTATAATCAGGGCTGTGGAGTCGGTAGGGAAAATGTCCGACTCTCTCATATATATGTAAACATATACTCATGGGTTACAGCTTATTTTTTTAATATAAAAGAAATAATAGATGCTACAGAAAAAAATGATGGCATAGCAAATTATTTATATTAACATTTATAATGAAATGGAAAAATTGGCATTAGTAATTTCTAAAAAATAGATAGCTTTGGCAAGTTCTTTGTTAGAGGACTGTAGATCCGATCTGATAAACTTCAGAGCTGAGTATTTCCACCATGACTTGAGTAGGAGGAAGAGGTATTACTGTTAGGGCTACTTCTTTTAACTTTTTAGGATAGATTTTTATAAGTTCTAAAAGAGTTGTCTTGCAAGAGTGATCACATTTCTCTATTTCTTCAAAGGCTGTGTAGAAATCCCATTTGTATTTTTTCATTTTCATATCTAAAGGCTCTTGATTCTTTATTTTCATTGGCTTTGCCCTAGCCTTTTCAATATTATCCAAATATTTCTCAAAATCTAATTCATCCCTGGAAGAGGATTAGAGACTCAGTTGCAATGACTGCAGTTTGACTGTCCTGATTTGAATACTCCATTTGTTTTGAGAATAATTTCATTCTTAATGAAAGTTCATAGATGGCTTTCTTTGCTTTTCTAATTTGTTTGTCATTCAACAAAATTTGGTGTTTCAGATCTACATATATTGAACCCAGCAATATCTCATTGTTTAGCAAACTAGTTTCTCTTTTCTTCATTGAAGAAATAATTCCTTCTGCTATAAACTCTCCATTTAAGAAAGAACAAACATCAAATTCTTCCATTCTCGCTTCTTGTTAATTCTTCAGATTGTAGCTTTTTGTGACTACATACAGTGTAGAAAGAAGAGTTTCCAATTATACAAGATAATTCCACAGTCTTTTCCTTAGTGAAACATTAGGATTATCTGATAAAAAAGTTCTTAATTCTAACAACCTCTATATCATCAAGTATGTACTTCCCGTCAAGTTGCTTGATCAATAATTGCTCCTTTTCCTGCTTGCTTCCCAAGAATGGCATCAGTTTTGGGAGTTCTTGCTGCTTACCTAAATTTACCAATGAGATTTGTAACTAAATGAATCAGTTTAATCAATAATAGCAAATATCACATCCATCCTCCTTCCTTATATTTATTTATTAATATGTCTATAAAATAGAAAATAACTATTTATTAATGTACATAGTCCATAAATAAAAATAGTAATTCAGTTTGTCATTAAATGTTTTTTTCAATTCACTTTAATTTCATTTCAAATTCAAACTGTCCAGCAAAAACTAGAGTTGGGAGTCAACGTGTTTTTAGCGACTCCAGCTCTGTTTATAATGCATAGTGGAAACAGTTTGAAAAGTGAATCAACGCTGAAAGTGAAACGACGCAAAATGCTGTTTTGAGACTAATAGCCTTTTCGGTCTAACGCCCCCTTCGGGCTAATAACTCAAAACTATAACAAGTGCATAAATATACTGTTTGCAAAATGTCCAACATTGAAGTTTTTATTGCCAATGTAAATAAACAGGCTTGTTCATTGCACAGATTGTAAACAAACCAAACGGATGCTTTAAAAGTTAGAACTTAATATTTAAAAAGCTGTATGCAAATAAATGTTTCTCAAAATTAATTTTTAAAGACAGTAGAATGTGTACCTTGAAGAGATTTTTTTAAATCAAAAAATTTTCTGTAATTCATCATCTATGTTTATTACAGAAAGAGAGCAATGCTATGCATGCAGTAAATGTTATTTTAAGTAAAAAAATTAATTTACTTCTATGAATGAAATACATTTTTGTTAAAATGTTTATTTGCATATGAGTATAAGAAAAAATGCCGTTAAATTTGCTGTACTGATTTTCTAAACATAGAAACATTGTTTCTTTACATCTAAAAGTGAAAGCAGGTCATTGGTATTTGAAAATAAAAGTTGCAGATTATCAAAATTCTACTGTTATTCTATTATGTTTGTTAAAATCTTCGTAATTTTATTTTTCCATTTCCTTTAAGGTTAAGGAACTGAAAGAAATTTTGGAAACATACAATAATAACTGCAACAAAGCCATAATTGGCTTGAAATCAGAATTGGAAGAAGAGAAAAAACTGCGCAGAGCTGTTGAAACGGAGCTTCAACAAATAAAAGAACGCCAAACTACCTAACATCAAAGCAAATTAGAATATTTTGAAAATATGCCAATATTGTCCTTTCAGAAATTGTATGCATTCCATTTTATAGTAATGAAATATTTTAGTATTATTTTTGCATAACATATTTCTACAAACTGTGAATAGTTAGTATCCAAATATGGTTAATTATTTTTCCATTGTTGAATTGATTGCTGTCGTTAAGGTTTAAAATGGATCTTGGGTGCTGAATGCAATATAATATATATTAATTTATTGTATAAATATAGAAATAGAAAGTGTTTATGGGATTGTATAAGGAAAACTTTGTATCAAATTACTATACATATTAATAACTGAAAACATATTGATCCTAATTTATACTCATAAATCTTATTTAAATTAGAGTTTATATGATGATCATATAACATAAAGTTGGGAAGACATCTTAAATAAGTCCCAATCAGAACATTTTATTATTATTATTATTTATTTGACAATACTAGAAATTTTCTGCAACTCAAATTTAGTTGTTATAAAATAACTCAAACCGAAAAGAAAGAAAAGGTCTTTGAAGCATATTTATGTTAGCAAGAACTAAGTTCAAACTTCAGAATTAAATTCTGCACAATAAACACTTGTAGTTTGAAATTAATAAATAAAATTCATGTTTAATATTTTTAAGAGTTACACTTTAAAATTGAGTTTTAATAATGGAGGTTAATCACAGGATTTCAAAAATTTCGTTTTCTTAGATCTTGTAGTAAATAAAAATGTTTGTAATTCCCAAATAAAATTTTTATATCTAAACACAAGTGTAATGTAATGCAGTCCTAAAATCTTTTGGATTTTAAGACTAGTATAAATATTGAACTTCTGCTAGAGTAGCATAATGATTGGCCTCTGTAACTAAATAAAGTGGCACAGTCCAATCAATTTTCATGGTGTAATAAGATATAAATATTTACAAATTTATTTGAAAGGGAATATACAAACCTGTGTATGGTACCAAAAAAATTATATTAAATTAAAATGGGAAATTCTACAAAGAATGTTCATTAGAATATACCCAGGAAATTTTGTGTTGTATTTTTTGAAGAAAAAAATCAATCTGCATGCAAATAGAGCAAAATGCTTTTTACGATTTAGTAAAAAAAATTTGCCTAAATCATGAAAATATGTGTTGCTAAAATACAGTATTATATCTAGCATAAATCATATATAATTGTTGTATGCACAAATATTAAAACTGTAGTAAATTTTATTCTTTTATTGTAGTATAAAAATGATCAATTATTTTAACTGTTTATTAAAAATGAAAATGTTGCCTCCCCCTTCCAATATAATTGGCAGAATCATCCCTCCTAATTTGAATATACACTTGTTGAAACATTAGTTTTATTCAATTTAGTCCACATTTTATTAGGAAAAGTGGATTGGTTGAGAAATTTTTACACATGTCCAATAAAGAATTTAATGCACAATTATTGAACTTCAAATTATTTTTGGCAATGATGAATTAAACCATGCAATTATTTCAAAATATTTTATAACTTATTTTTTCTAGGGTAAGAAAAATGTATTTTCAAAGCATGAAAAGTGATATGACTAAGTAATTTGGAAGAAATGCATGTTATTTATGAAGACACTGCACCAATTTGAAATACATTGAAATTAAAAACACTTGGTTAACATACTTTTATTATGCACTAGAAGTATGCTGTTATGTATTAGGAAAGATGAAAACTGGCATCATAAATTATGCACTTGTAAACTAGTTAAAACCATGATATTTAAACTCAAAACTGTTATATTTATTTTCGCACATTTCTCCTGTTAGGTGGCATTCCCATGTATTATGAAATGAGTAATATTTAATTAACAAGTAATTTTAGTATTATTTCCTTTTAATTTGTGTTAAATAAGTATCTCCAACTTTAGTTTGCAGGTATTAAATTTTCTGAAACAGAAATGGAAAGAAAGCACTGTAATAAATAAGTTTTTATTAAATATTTAGAACCTGCAAATAATTAAATTTGGATGTGCAGAAATAAGTAATAATAAAGTGGAATAATATTTGTCTGCTGCCATGGAACACCGTTTTCTATTTTGAATTTCAAGTTGTGGATTTTTCACCCAAAATTTAGTCTTTCAGCCACTGATCGTGACCAAATTTTGATAATATTTTTTTAATTTTTAATGTAAATCATATATATTTTGTGTGAAGAAAAAGATAAATTATCAAAATTGCATCTCAATTTGATCTGCAGCTGTAAGACCAAATTTTGAATAAAAAATAGAGTGAAAAATCAAAATATCAAAATTTTGATCAATATAGCGTGTATTTTGTTGTAACATCCTTAAATTCTAGTGTTCCATGGCAAAAGACATTAAACTGCTAAACAATGTTATTGTACAATATGTGAATAGCTAAGATAATCTAAATTAACTGATGAACTTCTGGTTATGGATAATTTTCCTATCAATGGACAAAGTTATGAATTAGAAATATAAATGTTCTCGTGAGTTGAGGAATTTTTTATTATATGGAAATAAGTAAGACTGAATAGCAATAATTAATTAGCATAAAAATAGCTTTTTTCATAATTTTATAATTAGATCAGTTCACTTTTGATTAAAGAATAAGCTTGCATGCAGATATATATTTGAATTATTGAAGTGAATATTCAGTATAATGTAATTTATGTAAAAACATGTATTTCACCTAAGTTTGGGAAGTACTTAACACATTTGCTGCTGATCATGCACTGGTGTGTGATTGGCATTATTGCTGAAGAGCCAATCACGCTCTGACATGTAATGTGGTGTGTTGTCTCAAGTGCAGGTAATGCTCGTGAGGGGAAAAGCAACCTCTGATTGTTTAATTTTGAGTTCAATCGGCATTAGGATTTGAATATGCATGCTGCTATTGGCATGGAGTGAAGGTTAGAAACTAGTTGTAAATGTATGTTGTTTTTGTTTAATTTTGAGTTCAATCGGCATTACAATTTGAATATGCATGCTGCTGTTGGCATGGAGTGAAGGTTAGAAACTAGTTGTAAATGTATGTTGTTTGGAATGAAAATAAAGTTTCATTCCATGCAAAGATCATACACGAATAACATTTTGAAATATATAGTTTGCAATAATATCATTGTAACTGTCTTATAATAAATTCATGTGTAATTAATTATATATATATATTTGTTTGTGATATAGTTTCATACAAAAATAATACATATTGTTACTTATTTGGATTCATTTTTAAATGCCAAACGCCAGTGTGAAATGTGGCATTGCAGAAATAATTCTTATAATAAGTAGGTCGGCATATGGGTACAATCTATTTCTACAACACAGCATTAACTATTAACACAATCCTCACATAACCAGCAGTGAAAGTGTTAATTGCTAAGTCAGCAGAATGCATTATAACAGAAAACTGTTGCTCAATCAAATAAGCATTTATATTAGCATTAAGGCCAAGAATGTTAAAAAATTTGCCTTTTTTCCCCCATTAACTCCTTATTTTGACTTTATTACAATGATTTTTCTTTCTCTTTTTATGATTGAAAGCAGTCAGTATACTATATTATTGTTTTAAAGAATGACTGTGTTTAATAAATTAAAAAGAAAAGGGGGGAAATGATTCTGAACCAGACAAAATATAAGCATAAACATGAAATTGTCACTATCAAAATGCCATTCACTATAGTATTGGTACGTGTAAGTTAATTAGACTATATTTGCTACATTGTGCATACATTACATTTGCTAAACTACATTTTGCTAAGTATGTTCATTAGCGATTATATAAGTAACTTTATTCCATAATTTTCCTTACATTTTTTTACTGTATTATATATTTTTGTAATTATTTGACACTATATTCAGTATGAAAATAATTTATTAAATATGTATGTTTATGTCAGTTCTTTTGAAAATTTATGACTTTGTAAATTAATTTGTATAGTCTTGTTAATCATATCCGAGCTGCAATTGATCAGTTTTCTTATGTCAAGATCTTTTGAACTGCCTGTGCTTTCATTGCATTTATTCAGTGTTTTTTGCCAGTGATTTGCATCATTTGTAATTTTAAATTAAGAACTATTTGAATTAGCTTTCTTATAAATATTAAGTTTAATATGCATGCCTTTCTTATTATTCTGAGTTTTAATTCAGTTAAAAGCGTATTTGTTATAAGCTAACAATTTAGATAAATATTTTTTTCATAACTGGAAGATACAAATATTGATTTTCATTATGGGGAAATATTATATACATTTCAGATTTGACTTATTTAGTGTATTTAAAAGAAATGAGGTGTCCTGTTCAATACGTTCTGTTTATTTTTTCCCAATAGTTAAAAGTTTAACAAGAGACTTAAGATATCATGCACCTCAAATGTTCAAAAAGTAAAATTTTTATGATATTGGATCTGATTTTTTAGTACATGTGTTGATCTGTAACATGAAAATCTAACATTATAGAACTGTTAATACTTACAAAAAATTTTATAAAACCAAATGTAAAAAATAAAAATAAGTGCTGTACATGACAAAAATATTTAAAACCTGTGGTGAAACATTTATATTTTGATGCATGAATTGAACAGTTAAGGTGCTTGTGTTTCTGAAATATTAATAGTAGAAAGAATTTAATTTCATACATTCAAAGTATAAATACTGAGTCTGAATAAATATGTTAATTGTTCCATCCTTTCTTTACTCTTTCAAAATACTTAAAAATTCAGTTTTCAGGTCTAGTCAGTTTGTATATGATTTACTAGGCTGTTTGCACATTTTCTTTGTAATTACAAAAATATTTTATCTAAAATTTTTATGTTTCAAATGTTCTATCCCTTATTCTTTACTTTTATATACACCATAGGAGGTTGTAGGTCAATGCTTGGATAACCTGCTTTTTAAAAGCACAAAAAGGCGTTGGTGATAGGTCAGGAAATTTAGTAAGAAAATTAGTAAAGGGTATGGCCTTGATACCTTGGATTTTAGTTTATAATTGTTCCATTAACAGTAGATTTTGACGTGCCACTGTTTGCTTTATCTTGATGCAGTTCTACTGATTGATCACACTGTGTGTAAAGAGAAGGTATTTCATATTTGAAAAATTGGTGTAAAATATGTTTTTGATAATATGTGGAGATGATCTGAACATTTTTCTCCATTTTCTTTATTTTTAATTTCCCATATATGAAAAACCAGGAACAATCATAAATCCCTTAGGAAAACTTTCTTTAGATTCCTTGGACCGTGTTTTAAGATTTTTTTTATCCTCTCTGATGATGATAAATGGATCTCTTTTTATCACAGTCATTTAAGTACACCCAAGATTCGTCTATTGTGGTAACATTTTTCCACATGAAGAATTCTGCAGTTCATTCTGCATTATGTCGTGGAGAAAGACTTTTCACCTTAAGATTCAAATCAGCATTAATCCTTTTTTTTTTTTTTTTTTTTTTTTCAGTTGACACTGAACATTTTACTGATTTTGCAACTGTACTTGGTTTTATTTTAATATTAAATATCTTACTTTTGCAACATTCTGTTTTTTACAACATTAGCTATCGTAGCTTTAGATATTGAAAAACCGTGTTCATGATGTTTTTTAATAACTACATATAAATAATTTTCTTCCAAAAGAACACAAGCATATCTTTCTACCCATTACTTCTCTAAAAGCGACATTCTGCATGGAAACAAAACTGTCAAGTAGCAGACAATAAATTATACTTTCAAAAATATAGTTTCAGTTAAAAAAATTTCCAAGTAGATGATTTTTTGACAGCAAAGCAAAATTATCTAAAAAATATGCAAGCAGCCTATTATTAAAAGGTAAACTATGCTAGAAAATTTATATTTTCTTGCATAGTTATCAGTATTAGTCAGAATATTGGGAAAATCTTGTTGCCTTATTACCTTGCAATTTAATTTTTTTTAAAAAGTTCATTAATTTAATCATACAAATATTCATTTTACTCATTTTGGAGGATATATATACATTATTGGGGAGGTTCACTTGAAACAAAATTAAAATGTATAGTGTTGAAATTATAATTATCAAAGCTAGCAAATATATTTTATTGATTACATTCAACTATTAATATAGTTTTTATTGCTCTAATTATATGGCCTGAAATCTTAGAGAGCTTAATCGTTTCTTATTATCAGTAATTAAATGTTGAGTTTTGTACATCACTAGATTACTTGAAATTATGTCATATATATATATAAAGATAGAATTTTGGGGGATTTTTAGATAAAGTATTTTCTATATCAGATATTGAATTTCAAAATAATAATTAGCAAAACTAAAGAAAATTTTCAATAAAATTTTTTAAATATACTATTACAGTTATTATTTTCTATGTCTTTGATTTTAGTAATTTTAATAAGTATTTTTTATTTTTATAAGTTTTTAATTTAATTAAAAATTTGAATTTTAAAAGCATTAGGAATTATATTAACTTCATTTTTCAATTTTTTTACTGTTTCTGCCTATAGATGGCATTACTCTCTTGTTCCCTTTGCTCTTTTTTGGGTATAAATGAAACTAGCTTTCCCTGCATTGCAGATTTCTTTGCTTCTGATGAAGAGATATCTGTACTTGTTAAGCCCTTAAAATCGAGTCTTGACCATATTCTATGTCAAACACAACGTTGCTTTAGCTTAATTTTATGTTTTACTTTGCCATATTTCTCTTTGGTCTTGAACTTTATAAGCTTTTAATTATTTTATTTATCTTGAACAATTTCTGGATTATTGTGAATTGTTGATTTTTTTAATGAAAAAGTAAGAGTTGCCTCAAATATTGTTAATCACCGGTTTGATACATTTGTAATAGCCTTAGCACTTTTCAACCGTCCATTCCTGTCCTTGAATGAAACCTGACAATGCATATACTTGCATAAACTTTTTACCACTTTTATTGCCTTCAAATATTTAATTCTATATGCAGATCTCTTACAAATTTCAGCGTTTTCATTATACCTGTCTTGCACATTAGCTTTTTCTGCATTCCAGACTTTTGTACATTATTATATATATGAATATTTTAGCTTGTGTTTCTGCACAATATATCTGAAAATGCACAATATTGACTTGAATATTGGGATAGGAGGAAAAACTTTTACATTCCAAGAGATGATATGATAAACTTTTGTTATTTGCTAGAATATTACAAGTTTTGAAATGTTTACAGTTTTTTGTGCATTTAAATTTTATAAATAAGAATTAGTTTTGTCATATTTGATTTGTTTTAAGCAAAATAATAATAATAACAAATAAAAGGAATTGTGATTAAATTCCTTCTGTTTCATCAAAGTATGTCTTCTAAATTGTATGCAACAATTTATTTTTTTGCCTTTCATTTCCATTATGATTCATAAGTTGAAAATTATTTAATGTTTATGTAGATTTTAAACTTCTGAAACAGATGAAAACAATCATGTAATTTCTGGCAATGTGTTAATGCTTAGGAAATGTGATGTGTTACGTACTAAGACATTTATTGCTTGTTAAGACAGAATATATAGTTATCAATTTTTATAGGTGATACTGTTTTTAAAAATATCAGAATTTATATGTTTCAGGTGTTGTAAATATTTGTACATAAATGCGAGTGGCAGATTGTGAAAACTTTTAATGCCACATATGACTTAATGAATCCTTGTGCAATTACTACACATGCATTTAACAAAATATCAAATTTTCAAACTATGTAAAATATATCTGAAATAAAAATCAATTTCTAAATATAGTCATTTGGACTTGAAGATCTCGTGTATGAGAGCTATACTTGTTATTATATTAGCATATTTTAAAAGGATAGTGACTGAAAAAAAGCTATACCATTGCCATGCTCTAATGTTAGATTTTGATATGTAGTTTATTGTGGTATCTAATATGAAAAAAAAAACTGCACTTTTCGTACAGCTCAGTTTTTTGCATTTTGAATATTTAGTACTTTTTTATGATTAAATTATATATGTGCTTGCTTTCAAAATGTTTGTGTGAATCTTATATACCTTATGTTAAATATATTCATTCTCAGCTGTGCTGATGGAAATGTCATCTTAACTGCAATCATTGTTTTGTTCAAAAAATAAATATTTTATTTATAAGATTTGAAATATTTTACATACATTAACATATGGCATTGAAATATTTATACATAAAATTTATAAAGTAATTGGTCAGCATCCTTTATTATAATCGATTTACAAATTTGCAACAGTAGCAACTTCATTTATTCAATGATATAATCCATAAGTGCCTAGGCAAGGGAGGAAAAAACATCCACATTACACTAAAATATTAGCCAATACAATTTATTAAAATTATCACAGTAAATTATATATTTTGCATTAACTAGCACTTAAGTTATGATTAGTTATGGTTTTCTGGACAGAAGAAATTTTGATTTATAAAATGTAAAATTTAAATGTTTATATAGTTTTCATATAGCAGAATTCCAATTAGTAAAATATTAGTTTCAATGAGCTATAGTTCAATACTTTCATGTGTAAAATTTGGTTTTCCCTTACACTGAGAACTCTGCTATTTGGATTTCGTATAAATCATGCCCTATACAGGACTCTGAGTATCTGGCAAAATCAGAAAACTTTCTCCTGCTAAATACCAGGTCAAACAATGAAAGTAACAAAGTGTAAAAATCTGTAGAGATCTTTGAAAACAAATTTGTCAACTTGGATCACTTTTTATATCAACCACTGATAATATTCAATACCATTTTGAGTAAATTTAGAAGCCAGCTGCAAAATAAAATTGCTTATTTTGACAGTTAATGGTTCCATATTGGATAAAAACGTACTCATTATTTATATTTAATAAGCCTTAAGAATTTTGCACATAAAAGTATCAGTTGAATTGTTTGATTATAACAAAGCACTTAAGTGCAATCTGTGATATGGGAAGATGCCTTTTTCGAGGATTTTCTAAGGAAAACTTACTCGTATTGATGTTGCAGATGGAGCAAAATCACAAAAAATTCCATGCAACTAGCATGTTTACTATGATGATCAAAGTTATCAATTTGACCACTGTTTAATCGATAAAGGTATGAAACGTTTTGTATTTAAATTTTGTAAACTAATGAGAATTTTACTTTATGGGGATCTTTGAAAAATATAATCTTATATTTCCAAAATTCTCTCACCTTACTGAAATTGTTCTTATAAAATTCTTTATCATATTCTGAGAAGCTCTGCGATTAGAAGTATGAGCTTGTAATCAAAATACGGGTAACATATTTTTACACTTAACTGTTAGCATTCTGTATACTCTGAAAAAATTCACCCTCACAAATATTTTAAATTGAAAAAATTATTAATGATGCCATTCTTCTTTTTTAAAAGTAGTCTTTGTCAATGATTAAAGCACATACCAAAAATATTACAAATAATTTTCATTTATAACGTAAGGTTATTGCATTCTAATATATATGAACGAAAACAGAGAAAAGCAGTAATATTTCAGTTAATAAACAGTATGTATGATGCTAGATGTTTAGTCACAGTTAACCAATAATCTACATACATGCTTGTATGATATAAGATGGACAAACATTTAGTGGAAGCTATTGAAGTCTTGAAGCGTATATAAAAATATTACGTTAGTACAACATACAGTGAAAATTCATTTACCCTTGCTGTTAATGCCACTAAAAACACTGGAAATAAATTTCAATCTAAAAAATTCATAGTTCTGTAACCAATAATGCGGAAAAGACGAAACAATAATTTGTTGCTTACATCATATGGTTGTTCAGCATATATACTTAATTATTGGCCAAAGATTTAAATACATCAGATATTTGAGCATATTATTCAAGTCAGTCTTTTTGGATAAAATACAGAAAGATAATTGGAATATATTGCTGAAGATGTTAAAAGTTTGGGAAGATCTTGAAGACAACTTAGAAATGTCTTGAAGCGTATATAAAATTATTTAAAACATGATATGAACAAAAACACACAGCATTTTTTAACATACATGTGAAAAGAAACCATTGGAATTAATGAAAAAAAAAAAAAAAGCCTACATAGCTTTGTTCAGTATTACATTGAACGCTGTAATTCATACTACACCATAGACTGATATTTGAAAATGAGGCAATTGAAAATCGGTAACCACATCTATGCGGTCAAACTTGCTTTTGTGAAAAAATGCAAGCGGGGAAAAAATTTTATATCGTTGAAATGTTAAGCACACCACAAGCTTCCTCAGCATGAATTGAAAAAATGCTTTTACTTCTTGAACTATATGCAGAAAATTGAGAAATCAGTTAAGAGATGAAAAGGCAGTTTTTTTTTTTTTCTTTCTTTCTTTCTTTCTTTCTTACTGAATGCAAATAACATATCTGCAATAATGCAAATACAATGTGATAAATTATTTTGAAAAGTTATGCAGATTCGAGATGTAAATTTCAATCCTGTGGTTATATTTGCTGATTTTTTCATAACTTGCACACAAAATATATATATATAACTACAGGAGTGTTTTGTTTTGTTTAATATACGAGGCGTGGAAAAAAAAAAAAAAACTCGAGACTGTGTCGCTTGAAAACAGAGTGGAGTGGGCAAAAACTGTTTTGGTGGTGTCATGCGACAGACCTCCTCTATCCATGCGCCCAGTTTTGACTTAACCGACGATGCCAGTGGGGAGTACTGCGTCATTGAGTGAACACATGCAATTGCATTCTGCCAGAAAAATGTCTAATGTAAAAAACTGAACAGCGAATCAACATCAAGTTTCTCATGAAACTTAAGAAATAAGCCACAGAGGAAGAAGCATTTCAAATATTAACCGAGGCTTATGGAGATAAAACTTTGTCTCATGCATGTGTGTTTGAATGGCATGAGCAATTTTCAGGGGGAAGGGACAGTGTGGAAGATGTTCATCATGATTGAATGGATTCCCAGTGGTCAGACTGTTAATTAACACTACTACATTGAAGTACTAAAAAGATTTTGCGAAAAAATTGGGGGAAGGCCACAGTTGTGGAGTGATGGATGCACCAGGACAATGCACCCGCTCACACGACCCTATTTGTCAATTAGTTTCTGACCAGCAAAAACATTACTGTAACGGGGCATCCTCCTTATTCACTTGATTTGGCTCCATCTGACCTTTTTTTAATTCCTAAAGTAAAATCTTAGTTAAAGGGAACCCATTTTACCTCAGATGAAGAGGTTCTGGCAAAAACGGAGAATCTCCTGAAGGCATTCCAAAAACTTCATTCCAGAACTGTTACTAGCAATGGCAGCACCGAATGCAGAAGTGTGTGAATGCTGAAGGAAACTACTTGAAGGTGATAACGTCACGGAGAACTCATTCTGTAACTACAATGATTTATTGGACCAGTCTTTTTTTTTTGTGTGTGTGTGTCATATCTTGTATATACAGCAGTGAAATATAGGGTGCTTGCACAAACCTTTTGTTTTAAAACTGTGTCTAATTTATAAACCTTTTGTTCTTTCTATTAGCTTATTTATTTCAAGAAGTACACGTTTCATGCTTCATAATCATACTTTGATTTATGTTGGCATTTCTCTTACAAGAATTAGTGTCTCATCTGGATTCATTTAAATATTTACACAGAAACCCATTGTAATAGCCTAAAATTTAAGTAGGAGTTGGGAAAATGCCATTTGTTTTCAATAAATTAACTGCTGGGTATCAAATTGTTTAACATCAAAATAGAGAGCTGATGTCTTGTTATTTAGTTTCCCATTAACAGATGAATTATACAAGCTCTTCTTTGATTATTCTGCATATTTTGGATTTAATGATAATCTGCTTGAATGGAAAATCTTTAAAACAATATAAAAAATGTGAAAAATTATGTCACAGCTTTAGAACCTCCTAGAAGATGAACTGACACCAATGAAGAAGAAATAATGTCCAACAGTTTCTGGCGTAAAATGCGCCACATATTTTAATTTACTTATTACTTAATGTAATTGGGGATATTTATTTATTTTTAATTTTAAAAGTTCTTTTCCTTTCATGTACAATTATTTGTTTTTCTGTAATCATTAGAACTTGATATTTTGGTTTTATAAGATGAAGCCCTTAGCTAAAATTTTCATAGTACATCAGCGTAGAGCATCAAAGAAAGGAGGAACCAGAGTTTAAATTGCGGCAGAGCCCACCGGAGTCCAGCTCTGGTACTTCTTAGTTTTGGGGATATATTCTAATTCTAGTCAGAGTGCACTAGAGCCCTTTTTGAAGATGGCTGCGGCACCTTTTTTATGTAACTGAAAAATTATTTCAGCAGAAATTTGATTTAGAAAATTTTACTTTTAGCAATAAAATTACATAAAAAAACACTTATTAAATTTTAATTTATCTCTTTAAATTTTATTTAATTATAATCTTTAATTATTTTAATAATTTAATTGTGAATTAGTTAAATAATAATTATAAACTAAATACTAATTAATAAATATTAATTATTAATGTCAATTAGATAAGTATTAATTAACTTGATACTCATTAACAATTTAATTTTTAAATTATTAAAGATTTTAATAGTCATTTTATTTAGTTATTTACTCTTGCTGCTGTATCCTGACGGTCTTCCACAGGGCTCTGACACTTCTACTTTTAGAAATTAAGCCCTGGGAGGAACCACAAAAAGGTCTTTAGGTATTCAGGAAAGTGAGCACCAAAACATTTCCCATTGCCAGGTTTTATGATGCAGCTAAACCAAATCCTAGAGAGAGAAGGAATGAAGAAACAAGTGACGTAAATGTATGGAGGGGCACCCAAATCTTCTAAGTGCTTAGAGCCTCTAAATGTCTTAATCTGGCCCTGACTTTATACAGGGTGATTCTAAATTGCTCTTTTTTTTTTTTTTTTTTTTCAAATTAAGAGGGGTGACAGTACTCATCCAGATGAAAAATAATTACCTTAGAACATAGAGTCACATTCCACTCTGAGAGGCAGAAAAGAGGAATATTAGAATTCCAACCTGAACTTACAACAGTGTTGGGAGAGCGAATGAACAAGACCAAAAGTTGTGCAATCAGTTTAGTAAAAATCTCGCAGAGAGTGCACAAAATGGATAAAACTGAAAACTTGGTGTTCGAGTGTTAATTCGTGCTCAGACTTGGATGGCAAACACTCAGATGGACATCTTTGGTTCACAAGGTCCCAACCTCGCAAACAATTGCAACAAGTTAATTATCATTGCATGCCTTTGCTATGGCAGTACTCATAGCCAGCAATTTAAGTTAGGTGATCAAGTAATCCCATAGCTAGCAAATAAACTCAAGTTTGCCAACTATATGTATCTTGTAGATGGTGGAGAACATGTTCCAAAATTGTGGCTGTAAAAATACGGAAGTATCTATAATGCTTTAAGATTTTTTTTTTCGTCTTAATTAATTAAATTATCTTGGCTTACAGTGGTGTCAGAAAAATCAGACAGATTAAACAAAAAAAATTTTAAAATAATAATAATGCACATATTTTCACATGCTGTAGTTACATTAAGAATATAAAACAGTGAGGTAGCTGAGACTATTTTTTATGCTTAATGCTAACATGTTTCAAAAGTGGTTATTTTGGGTCGTAAGCTAAATGTTATTGAAATGATTTTTAAAAAAAGGCCAATAAAACTTTAGGTTAATTAAGAAATGACTCCTCGTAGGATTTCAGGCAAATTTTGATTTTCAGCTGAAAAAAGTAAAACCATGCACTTGCTGATAATAATTGAACTGAGTCATCACTAATGGGTTTTACCTATTATAAGTAAATATTGAATATTAACACTCACTAAAAATGCAGTGCTAGCTGTACTCATCTAAAATGAAATTCTTATTTTTTTTTTTTTAATTTCTGAAATACTGGAAATTTATTCCGAGCTTTTATTTTGTATTAGATTTCTCTTGTGCTTATTTGTTTTTATAACATCACATTATTTATTAATTATATAAGGAAAATTTACATACCTTATTAGCCTTTTCCATGGAATCTATAAGTGTCTTCAGTTCCTTTTTTGATAAATCTAAACAAAGTAACTTATCATAGTCACCTATTATATCAAGATCTAAAAGTAGTCTAGGCTCATTAATCTGTGCCATCTTATCACTTGCAAGGGTCAACTAAAAAGTAAATAGAGACAATGAAGTTCTCAGTTCCAATACATGCCAAAATAACAAGGTATGTATAAGTTGATATAAAAAATTTAAGAGCCTAAATAGTAAAAAATAAATAGATAAATAAAGCATGTTTACATTTGTTGGAGATACTAAGGCAACAAGAATCAGCATAGTTTTCATAAATTTACAAGACTAGTTTGGCTTTATTCTCGTCACTACAGATGAAGAAGATCCTTTATTCAAACCTTCGAAACATCCTCCAAATTTATGAAACTTATGCTGGTTCTTGTTGCCTTAGTACAGAGGTTGGCAAACTCATCAGTCAAAGGAGCCAAAAATCATCAGTACAACGATTAATAAAATTTCTTTTCAACACCCCTGGTTTTTGAAGTCGGTTTAAACTAGTTACTAGCATTAAATAAAATCAGATATCGTAACAATAATAATCTTATGTATTGACAAAAATGATTTTTACATTAAAAATATGACAACACAAATTTAATGTGAACAATGACCATGTATTTCCTTGGAAAGTAGGTTAGTACATCATTTTTAATTTCAAACAGGATTCTGGGCTTTCATTAATAAGATAATTTCTCTATTTATTTTTGATAAGGTTCATGCTTGAAAAAGATTATTAACATGAATATATAGAACCAAAGAGTGAAAGAACAGCAAATGTTAATTTCTTTAGAGGGTAAAAAAAGTCAGAAATAATTATAACTCAGGAAAACTATTCTAGGTGTTGAAAATTATCATGTCTTCCTTCTCCAGGTCTTTCAAAGCTGCTGTGTGAACTAAGATTTCATTTATTTTTCTTCAGTATTTCCATATCAGGCATTAAGGTGTTCAGATTTAGAGTTCCATAATTCTTTGTTTTTAATTCCTGTCATTGAAATTCACTATCGTGAATGCCAATATTCAAAGGAGAAAAATTCAATTTTCTTACAAATTACACTAACAGGTTTTTTAAACATTATGCTATATCTGAATTCTTGAAACCTCTGTAGAAAAGTTTTCTTTTTATTTAAAACTGTCGTTTGTCACAGTAAATGTCAATTATTGAATTGTTTTTCCAGCAATTTTTCAGCAGACTTGGAAAATGAATTAATGCTTCTCTTTCAAAATGAGCAAAGAGGGATAATTTGTTTTTTTAATAAAATGACTTCTTCCAACATCTAAAAAATTATTTTCTTTCTCCTGTAGTTAATGATTTAGATGATATGTAACTTCTGCCATGAAGTAAAATTTTTTGATCCATTGATCATCCATTAGTTCAGGATATTGAACACTTGTTTCACGGAGAAATTCTTTAATTTTTAAGTGAAACATTTTCTCTTGAAAGCCAACATATCTTATTATGCAACAGAAGATCTTCATATTTACTTTCCATTTCCACTAAAAATTCTTTAAATTGGTGACGATAAAGAGCTTTAGCTAGAATTATGATGACAGTCTTGATCACTAGTTCCATAATATTGCAAATTTCTTATGGAAATGCTTATGCACAAAGATGAATGATGCAACGGTAAACAAGTATCTAATGATTAGTTTTTTTCCTTCAAAACAGAAACAAAACTTTTTTTCACTCCAGTCATACATTTTGCCCCACCTATCGAAATTGAAACAATTTAATCAAATCGAATTATATTTCTCGATGCATTCAATGATAGCATTGCAATATCCTCACCATGTGTTTACCCTTTCAGTGGCAATAATCTAAAAGTTCCTTACCAATAGACAAAAATACATCAAACAAAAAATGAAACTTGTGTCATTTATGTCACAAGATTCATACATAAAAAAGGAACCAATTTAAGACGTTCGATTTGCTGATTGGTTATATTCAAAGGCATTTTGACTGTTCTGTCTTTGTTTTAGCAGACAGTGGTAACTCTCACATATTTTTTAAAGAATTTCTGCCTTGTTCTTAAAATTCTGGAATAACACTTTGAATGAAGACATCTGAAATGTCTAAATAAAACAACTTTTAATAAATGTCTACATAAAACATATGTAGACATTCAATAAAATTTGACATTCATTTTAATCTATTCACCGTATATGTATGAATGGTTTGCCTCTCTTAGCACTCTCTTGACTAACATTGTTGGGAAATTACACCCAATAAACATAGAACTTGATTTTTCTTGACTTTTCTGAAGTTCCTCAACCGCTTTCTTCCTTGCATCAACCGCAGGATATTTACTGCCTAAATGATGTGTGTTTAGTTATAAAGTTTCTCTCCAAATTTAATTTTTCTTGTCATGTGCCAATTTTTCTTGATGAATAAGACATGTTGGAAAGCCATTTGAGCTTTGTACAGATGTGAATGATGTAGTCCATTCAATTTAAATTCATGGTTTTTGTCTTCCATTTTTCTTTGTTGCCATGTCAAATACATGGCATCTAAAAACATGTTTCGTTTTATATGAGCAGCAACACACAGTTATACCAACTTGTTAAATTAATACCAAAAATACTTGCAAGATCTGTATCTGGCTAAAAGATACAGCAGGTTAATGTGTTGAATAGGTACTCTCATTACTTGCATGAGAATTTTCAGCACACTAGGAACTGACCACTGTACACATTGATAGACAAGCTGTGAATGGCTCACTCTTGCTTAGCTCGTGCTTTGTAATGACTTTCCTTAGCACATGTTAAGCTTTACTGATGTAATTGGCTGCTACACACTATTGGTGATATATCATAAAAATGCCGACTTGTTGTTCTGCAATATTTTGTCACAATGTAGAAATTAACCTGAATTATCACAGTTTAGGTGGTTGTTACATTTGGCATGATTATTATGGAAGGTCTTCTGTCTGGGCTAATGCTAAGGAGAAAGAAATTAACAAGCTACAAATTTTCCAAAATAAATTTTTCCATTGTATTACCTGTGGAATGTTTTCCCCTGTATGGGCTAATGCTTAGGAGAAAGACATTAACATGTTACAAGTTTTGTAAAACAAAATTCTTTACACTTCAAATTTTGCAAAATTAATTGATCTTATTACTGAAGCTGCTTGGTTTTCAGGAACAAGAATCTGCATAATGACTCTAAGAATGATTACATTAAGGACTACCTCAATAGCTAAAAGAAAATTTCTACCATAATGCTGAAACAGATAATGCTGCAAATTTTGCTGAAATCTTAAATTAGGAATTTGTTACAGAATATTAGTTTTCCAGACTCTAATGCAGCACATCTGTTCAACACGTTAGACCTGTATATATCATCATCTCTCCTGCACAGTTTTTAAATGTAGGAACATCTCCTGCTTCATATTAAATGTCTTTATCTCACTTTTCTTCATGTCAATCTTAGTACAGCGAATAGCACACAATGCTTCAGAGCTTAGATTAATGGTTCGATCCCAGCTGACAGCATTTAAAATTTTTTCCATTTATGCTAAATACATCGTGAATTTAATAATTCAAAAAGAATATATATATTACAAAGTGTTATTTTGTCCAAACTATCGATCACTGTGCCTCGGCTCGGCTACTGGCAAAACGGATACATAGTCTAGTTTACATTAATAGCCACTAGATGTCAGTTGTCTTCTGTTTTGTGTGGTAACTGTCAAATGTTTAAAATGGCTACTCTGAAGCAGAAATTATTTTGTGTTCTCGAGTTTGACATCCTGTGACTTCTTCCTGTAGGATTTCATTAAAGACAATGTTTATGTACCACCACTCCCACAGAACCTGGAAGAGGTGAAGAACCGGATCCGTACTGTCATAATATCAGTGACGACGGACATGCTTGCCCGAGTATGGGAGGAATTTGAGTATTGATGTGATATTGTTCGTGTCGCTGATGGAGGACATATTGAACATCTGTAATCTGAACTTGAGAGGTTCGTACATATGTGACTAATACAGTTTAATAAATATATGCATTTGAAATACGTATATTCTTTTTAAAACCTGCTGTAAGGTCATTTTTATATTATCCAACTCATGTTCTACATGATTCATCAACAATTATATTTTTCCTGCATCTGTATCTCTACAATAAATTTTTAAAGATTCTAAATCTGTGAAGTTGTGACTCAAACCATGAACTTTACTCAGTATACTGATTCAGGTCTCTGAACTTCTCTCCCATGTCCTATAGACCTAAGGTTTGTACGTGACCATGTGTGTTATTGTAATTAGTACACTCTCCACAATAATAATAATAATAATAATAATAATAAAAAAAAAAAAAAAAAACTGAAAGATTTTAGATTATGTCCAAAAGGGGTGATTATTTTTCCATTTACAAACACAAATACATATTTCAAGAGTATTTCGGCTAATATCCTTTTGGGCTAAAGATATTTAAAAATAGCATATGTTTATAATTTCTGACAGACAGTCTCATGGACTGGAGATAAAAAATTATTTTTACGTACAGTGTTGCCACTGCTCGCTTTGAAATCGTTGAGTTTGTTAATCAAAATTTCATTAAAGTTTTACAAAATATGAAATAGAAAGTAAAACAAATCCCAAATTCGAGCTCCCAGGTGCTCATACGCAGATGAAGGACTACATTATTCAAAATTTAATAGCTCTAGGTACCGTTGTTTTTTCACAATGTTGTACCGAGAAACATACAGACTTTCTTAAAGATTTTTCATTATCTAATTGCTTTAAATATAATACATGGCGATAATATTTGCTGGCAACAATTTGAAAAGTGATACATTGCATTTAAGTGATTCAATGCAAAATGCCGTTTTGAGACTAATAGCCCCTTTGGGCTTAAAAAAATGGGGACATTCCTGTATCATCCATTGTACTGAGCTAATTGGTGAAATTTAACTTGCAATTTTCATATCTCAAAAGCACAACTTAAGATATATACAGTACAAAGTGCGAAATCCGGACTGATCTAAAATCCAGACCTCAAAACCGTTTTCTTGTAGGCTTTATGCATGCGCATTTGATTCCCATTTCACCACATAATGAAACACCTGGAGAATCATGATTCTTAATTTCACTTCAACACTAAATATTGTTATTAAAGAAAAAATCATTTTGGCATAAATTTGTATGATCAGTAATTTGGCCGAGGGGTAATGTCTCTCAACACGGGTAGTTCGGTCCAAGGTTTGAATCCCGCAAACAGGCTGGCTGCATGGATGTTTTCGTGGTTTTCTTCACGTGTAACATGTATACGAGCCAGTTTCCCTTACAAAGTCCTCCACGAAGGCATATCTCCCTTAAGGCAGATAGCCCTCGAGTGCTTTGCCGTAATCTAATGAAACCAAACCATTTCAAACCTAAACATTCCACATAGATGCATCGTTGCTCTGACGCCAATCTGGCGAATCATTATTTATTATACTTTCCTTTCATCACATGTTTATAAACACAAAAAATTGAGTAATGACTCATGTGGTGATGTCTTAACAAATTTTTATGTTAGTGATTGAATAATAAAGGAGTATGGTAACCTTTTATGTTGACATTACGCATGGCGATGATTACAGATTTAAGTTAAATGCGCTAAAAAATGTTGATGAGGAAAACGTTAACAATTTTTTTTATATGCTAAAAATAGATTTTTTAATGATACTCATAGGCCAAAAGACTACACTTAGTGCTATTTGAATTAAGAATAACTGATTTATTACTCACATAAACCCAGAACCAGCGCCAAAGTTCGTATGGCCACACTGCACAGCAGAATTTAGACAGACAGAGACTGCATCAGGCGGTAAGATTATCTACTGCCGGCCCTCAATAAAGCTTAAGTATATGTGGGAATTTATTTACTCAGAACTCTTAAGAATCTTAATGTGCAGGAAATAGACATAAGAATAATAAATAACTACACAATTCAGGTTTAATTGTCGCTATGCATGATAGAAGCAAGATAAAATTTAACGGAACAACTTGTCGTTAGTCTCCAAGCTCATGATGCATAGCCAAATATGTATTTAGTGAAGGATAGTTAAATTTGATGGTGATAGCCGCTAATCTTAAAGGTTTTCAAATATCGCAAAACAAAGGTGAAATTTTCCAATTAACGGATTTTATAAAGAAATGTGGAGAAGCGGTAATAAACGAAGATGATATAAAAGAAGTTTTTCATTGTGATGCAACGCTTCTCAATCCTCAATCAATGAATGAATGGCGAAATCTGTAGTATGGTTTTAGATCCAGAAGACAGTAACAGAGAAGTTACTGAAAATGAAAAAATTTCAATTGAAAAGTTAGTCGGAATGCAGTTACAGGACGTTCAACAATGTAACTGAACAAGAGATTATGTCTGTCTACAGAATTAAAGAGAAAATATTAGCACAAAAAACAAAACAACTTACATCGAAAGAAATGTTTAATAAGGTAAAGAAATAAATATTAAGCTCTTTTTTGTAAATTTTGTTATCCTTTGGCTCATAAATAATAATTTTTTTTTTCCATATTTTGATTCTACAACTCAAATAATGGTAAAATATTAATTTTTTTTTAATTTGGAGGGAAAATTACCAAAAAATTTAAAAATTTATCTTGGCACACTTTCAGCTTGAGCCAAGAGTAATTTACTTGGTGAAATTCTTAATTTATGGTAACCTATTTCCCTATCTCTTTTTTCATTGTGCATCGCCGGAAAATAAGGTGCATTGTTCATTCTTTCAAATAATTTTAACAAAATACATAAAGCACATTTGGCATTATTATTTCTTATAACAGATATGGCAGATTTCAAAACATGACAATAAATAAATAATATATAAATTCACATATATTTTCAGAAATTTTACTAAGCTCTAATTTTTTCAAAGTATCCTTAGAAATATGTCTACTTTAAGGTAATGGCAAAAATTTTACAGGTTATAATTCAAAAATATTTTGGAAAATTACATAAAAATAACTAATACAAATTTTTAAAACAAATCTGAAAGCAGCTGTGAATTTTATTTGGAGTGAACCTAAATTTTTAACTGTGAAAGAGGGAATCAAGTAAGTTTAATAAAAAAGAGAGATATTAATTAATACATTCCAAATTCAATTAACATTAAGGTGCTTTTGAGAGCTAATTTTTTAAAACTACTCTTGCAATTGTTTACAAAACTTGGAACTTTGGCATAATTTGAGTCAGAGAATCGAAATACGGAAAAAAATTGGTATGTCATTTCAGAAAAAGTCTGATTTTGTATCTAAATACCTATGTTAGAAGAATATTACATATAAATCTAATATATATCCTAAATCGTGCTTTCAGGACATAACAAATGCAAACTACATTTCGTCATTTGGTACAGTAGAACACGAAATAAAAAATTGTTTACTTTTTTGGGGAGGGTACAAAGTATACCTTATTTTATTTTCTCAACTTTTATTGTGTTTTACTATTCTGCAACAGTATTTAATTTCTTCCGTACCATGAAGTGGCTAGCATAAATTCCAGTATCTACTCTAAAACTATCTACTACTCCAGTATCCAACTCTAACTGAAAGAAATATCCAAAACATGAAAAAACATAAATAATATAAAATAAATTAATTAATTAATTTAAAAAGAGGAACTTTCATGATAACAGTAAATATAGGATGAAATATCAAACAAAAATACATTATGAAATAAATGTAAAATAAGGTGAACTGACTACTACACGATACAGTGTTCATGTGAGTATTGCGAACAATGTATAAAATCTAAGATAGCTTAATTTGTTTATTTAATGGCTGAATAATAAATCATTTCCTTCCAGAATTTGGGATAACTGATCTATGATTTATCATTGAAGAACGTGTATAAGTTTTCTTGTTTCTACTCTTTGCAAGGGGCAACAAGCCTGGTGGTTGATAAACAAATGTGTTTGTGACAGCCATGTAGAATGTCTGCCTTATTTTGTATTAGTTTTGTGTCACTTATTTTGTATTTAGAATTAGTGTAGTTAAATAAAGCTAAAGGAAATACAGTCCTTATTTAGTGAACAAAACACAGTGAAACACATTAAGTGACAATTTCATACATAAACCGACAGTATTAATTTAACCCTTTGCAGCATGGTGGGTCAATATGTGTCCCACCTAATTAATATTTATTTTCTCAGTTAGCAATTTCCATTAGAAATTTTCTAATCTTTTAAAAGTAATCGATTTTAGTCATTATTTTTCTCAATAGATGTCACTACTATACCAGGGCTTAAGTTTATAAGCAAAAAATATTCAAAATAGGATCACAAGAGTGATATTCAGGTATCTCACATTTTTCAATATTTAAAAAATTTTGGTATACAATTTAGGATATGTATGATTCTTTTTAATATTCAAAGGTATTTTATTTTCAAAAATCTTAATTGGATTCAATATTTTATAACATTAATTTTGCAGTTGAAATAAGTGGGTTAAAATTTGTCCCACCACACACTTGAATTTCCGCTCAATAGATGGCAGCACTCACGATTATTTTTTCTTTTCTTTTTTGCATCTACTTTTTTCGTGATTGCACGCGTATTTACATCTGTTGTATGCTCTGATGTGCTAAAATGTCTAGAAAAAAAAATTAACAACTCAGGAAGCTTTGGATCTTTTTGCTGAATTGCCATCCGATTGCGACTCAAATGCTTCAGATGTCAGTTCTGATTAGATGAAATTGAAATCCAGGAGAGAATACTGAGGTTGAAGTTATTGCTGAAGAAGAAAGGGAAGTAGTTATAATTTGTTTTACTTTTTAAAGACACAGAGCATCTATGCATGTGGCACTGTAAATATGAATCGGAAGTATCTACCCCAAAATTTAAAAGAAGACAAATTTATGTCGAGAGGAGATATAGACTTTTCAGTTAGCGATGATTCAATTTATTGTATAAAATTGAAGGATAAAAGATCCATTTCTATCCTGTCTTGCTTGGAAAAGGCAACTGAAATGAAAGAAATTAATAGAAAAGAACGAGATGGAAAAAAAAAAAAAAAAGTACTGTGCCCAAACAGCATTATTTCATATAATAAGAATATGGGATATGTTGACTTATTTGATCAACTGAAATTACTATATAAAATAGAAAACAAAAGCAAGAAATGGTGGCACAGGATCTTTTTTTACTTTTTAGATGCGAGTATAGTAAATGCATTTATTCTATTTAAGTTTGTTCGCGAACCCGTTCATGATGTAAAAACAATGAAAGATTTTCTTCTCTCAGTTATAGAAGGTCTATTGGCACTTCGAGGCAAGAAAAAGCTGAAAAGAAAACTGAAATCCCCAGTTCAAATAAAAACTAAAAAACCGTTCGTACAACCAGAAAAGAGACTAAAAAATGTTAGTTACACGCCAGAGAGAATGAGCAGGAGAAGATGTACATATGCAGCACATCGAAAGAAGAACGAAGAACATTTTGGATGTGTGAAACATGTGAAGTGCCTCTATGCTTACAAAAGAATGAAAAAATATGTTTTTAAAATTTTCATGAAAAATAACTTTTTTCAATTTTAATCATATATAAATGTTTTTGAATCAAGTGCCAATTTTAATATTTTATTTAGTATCATATGTACGAGTATCAAATTTTAATCTTAAAATAATGTCCAAGAAAATATTTTCTTTTGTTCCTAAAATTTAAAAATATTAAATATATTGTACAAAATGCATTTTAATGTGTTTATTATCAATATTTTAGAATGCATGCTTTATTTTGTTTATTCATTCCACATATGATTTTTTTCCCTGCTATACACCAATATGCTATAAGACGTGTTAGTTGCATGGTGGGACAAACGGTATCCCACCTACCCCCGTAAAAAATGAAAACGCAGAATTTTTTTCAAGCTTGAAAGGCACTTAGGTAAGTCCATCTGACTTATTCTAAGGCATTTTTTTAAAGATTAAAATATTTTTTTAATATGCGTGTCGCAAAGGGTTAAAGCAATTAAAAACATAAACACAGATTTTAAAGTGAAAAAGAATAACATCTTTTTCCACATATGTTTTTCAAGTCACGAGTAAATAATTTCTGCATATCTGGGCTTATCTGAACAACAAATGAGATATTATTAATTCAAACAATGCTAAATATTTATCATTTGACTTATGAATAGTGTTTAAAAATGTATCTTTTACATATGGAAAGAAATTCCTGTTAAATTTCTACAGCGCACACATTCATCAGCAATAGACTACGCATGTTATACAGTGCACACATTCATTGCAACAGACTATGCACGGCTGAAGTTTTTATTCGGCACCAAGCGACGAAGGTTACCATGCTGAAAAAATCTCTACTGTGCAAACATGAAGCATAAGCTGTGCTAAGGCAAGATGCTGCTCTTGTGTACCTTCTCCGCACCCACCTTCACTACGACAACCTGACTGACACCCCACTAGCCCATAGTCAAAACTGATTTGTAGCAGAATACATGCAACCTTTGAGAAAGCTTATGCTTTTGTAAAAAAATGCACATATTAAAAATCTATTCATAAACATGAAAATACATTTTAGAAGTGAATTTTTACACAGATTTTTATATACTAGATTTTTATACATATCAGAAAATATCTAAAATTTATACATTTCTATGATATTATTTGAAAATATAATGTCAGCATTCCATAAAATAATCTTAATACATTATTTAATTAGTTTCAACAAGTCCTAAGTCAAATAGGAATAAATTTATTCAATCTCCAGTCCAGTGTCATCCAATATCAAATAATCCAATGTCATCTGAAAGATTATTAGAATGTAAATATATAAATTTTGCTGCACTTTCTTCATATAAAAGTATTATATTAATCCAAACATAAGCCTCTTTTCCTTAAGATGCTGAACATGCTAAAGCCATCACAATGTGCAATCTGGTTAGTTAAAAGCTCTTATTAACAAACTAACAAAAATTTACATATTTCTACAGTTTCTTACCTTAAGTTTCCAATCAAAATTATTGAGAAATGCTGGAGACACTGCATGACTTTTTTCTATCAGAGTCTTTTTTAAATCAGTACAGCGTACCTCAAGGCAATCTTTAAGAATATTCTGTGTTTCTGTAGGCAGGGATGAAAGAAGATCGGTGATCTGTAAGAATAATTATATGAAGCAAAAAATTTCCTTAAATTATGTTCTCAAATATGTTGAGAAAATAAATATTTACTAGCAAAGTAGTTAAAATGTGATTTTAATATACATTTTTTTTTTTAAATTTATATTTCATTTTCTATGAAGGCATTATTATTTTTAAATTTTATTTTTATATAATATGCTTCAGTGAAATATTATTTCTGTGGAATTTCAACAAATTCATATGCTAATATCCAAGATTATATGCATAAAAATATCAACTTTTTAACCTCATCAAAACACCAACCTATTTACTTATGATGATACATACATGCCACCATAACTAAAGTGACCACATTTTCATTGAGACAAAGCGGAACAAATAGAATGAAATGAGAATTATAATTTAGTTATGAAAGCAGCCCAAGAATTCAAAAAAATATAATTTATTATATACATTCATATACTTGTCTATAAATATACAAAAATATATTTACTATTAACAATTGGCAACTATAAAAATATTTATAAAAAACAATAATTTGAATATTATGTTTTTAATTTAATTTAATATTTTATTTAAAAAAATTATGATTTTCTTTCATAGTTATATCTTTTATTCGGGTGAATACTTTGCAATAGATTCGGATCATTTATTAAAATGTCGTGAAATTTCTCACATGAATTGATCAAATTATATTTTAGGCTTAACACAGATTTTTAAAGTTTTAATGTTCAACTGCTTTTTCAATTGTCCATATTTTACTGATACTGTAAAAAACATGTTGTGTTGCTGCATTTGTTCCTGGAAGGGAGAGCGAGTGTTCTACAATTTTCAAAATATATTCATAAGGAATATTATTCTGTTTTAAAATGAAGGAATAATTCAGTCCATTTTTTGTTTGTTTCCACATTTGCAGACAACCAACTTTTAATTTTTTTCATCAGTAACGCATCTTTTTACCAATCACACCTCATCAAAAAGATCGTTTTCGCAAATATTATTTTTCGGAAAATAGTTACTAACATATTAAAAAGATTTTTCCACATATTCCCATGAAATCTCCTTTTTGGCTCTACTCTTATATGCGCCCTAAGATCACCAAATGTGGCAATATGTGTTCTGCGCTGGTTTTTGGCACGACTGCGTATTGTATGGCAACCCTTTTGACGTTGAATACTCTTTTGCTGGAATGTTTTAATAGCTCGTTGGTTTGTGTCGTGCGTGTTTTGAAATGGCCTACATTGCAATGAGAGACGTGGTTGCAAGAGGGTTTGGGAGATTATTTGTAGTGGCTGTGTATGATAGAAGTAAGGAAACTCTGATGCAATATATTAATAAGTGGATTGAGCCTTGTACAACTAGTTTTTTGGATGGCTGGAAATCTTGCAAAGATTTAGGAAAAGAAGGTTTTGAACATTTATTTGTGAACCATAGTATGAATTTTCTGGCTAGTGTGTCTGGCTGTCATATAAATACGATAGTGATTACGTGGCGGCATGAAATTGGTATTTCTGCTGTTCGAAAAAGCATTCATTTATGGTAAGTGCATTTTATTTTATTCTTGTTCTTATTTTGTAGAATGTTATGTTCATTGTTTTTTTTAGTATGAATTTTTGTTGTTATTGTTGTTTTTTTGAATTGTTTGAAATTTATCTTAGTTATTTTAGTTTACTTTGTTGATTAGTGCGGAGTGCCTAGATTGTGCAAATCATACAGGATTCTTAAAGTTCAAACAGAACGCTGTGTACATGGTATTCTTTGAAATGTATTGTTGTTATGTTAATTTATTAAAGCGAGGTGTACATAGTTCATATATTATTTCGCTGCCTAGACTGTGCAATTCAAGGATGTTTCTTTAAGTTAAAACATATTGCTGCGTACACGGATTCTTGTCAAATATTTTTGGTTAGAAACTTTAAATTTTTGCTACCTAAATTTTTTGTTTTTGTTTTGGATTTTTAGCTTAAATTGTGGGGTCAAAACGTGGTTTTTGCATGTGCGAAAATTGTGTTTATGGAGATATTTTAGGCTTAAAATTCGAAATGTAGACAAAAAATTTAGATAGTAATATGGCACCATGGAGTTTCTCGCCAAAAATGTTTGGCGAGGAATTTGGTGATTTGAGGGTGCATATAAGAGTAGTTCCCTCCTTTTTTAATGTCACCCAATGAAAGTTTTTAATATCCTCGAATTGAACTGTCCATTCTTCAAGATATTCCGAGCAATTATAAAAATTTCTGACTTCTTTCAGAAAATCAGGTCGTTTAATATGGCACCTTGTTTTTCCAACCTAGTGATGTCCTTTCGAATAACTAAAGGAACGTAAGCATTATCAATTCTTTCTCGCAATTTTGTTTTTAAATTATTGATTTCATTTGACACTTCTGTAATTGAAAATTTGTCCCCTTCAATAACTTTCACAACATTGTGAAATAATGTAACTTGGTTGTGGATGAACGGAAACAAATTTGTGATGCGTCATTTTCAAAAAACAGCTGCAATATTCTTGGACACTTATCTTGTGATAAAAAAGTATGATTTTAATAGTTCATATACTTTAAAAATATTTTCTACAGCTCGTAAAAGAGCTAGCCATTTTGTTTTGCTGTAACCAATAATTCTTTTATATTTTATTTCTGCGTTTTCACAAAAATCCTTCAAACTTTTGACATGCACAGTATATATATAAAAATACAAATAAATTTTTGCAATAATATTTTCAACATCAACTGGAAATAAATCAGATGCTATTTGAATAGTATTGTGTAGAATGTGCGCTGCACAACCTACTTGAAAATTTTTTGCTTCAAACGTTCGTTAAGTTTCGTAAAAACGTTATTGATGCCTCTTCTAGCTTTTCCACAAAAATTTGCGTTAGTGTCAAAAATGCAATAATTTTATTGTTCAAATTATTCTTTTTTAACTTATTGAATAAAAAATTATTATGAAGTTTCACTTGGCAGCTGCCCAGACGATATAGTGGTTAGGGGAGCCTGATTGCGATACCAAAGGGTCTGGGTTTGAATCCCGGAGAAGGTTATAACTGTCTGTCCCCTCATAGGAGGCAATGGTAGCCCACCTATTAGGTGCCTCCATAATAAAGAGACCACCACGTCTGGCCTTAGTATAGATTAATGGACTCTGTTACAAAACTGTAACTGTTCAAAATCTGCTATTGGAAAAAAAAAGTTTTCCCCGGCAATGAAACAAAATGTAATATTTTAATTTTAATTCCTGTTTCTGAATCAAAAAGTCTAACAATTGTGGGAAATAATTTTAAATCTTTGTGGTTGGAAACATCATAATATATGGACATAAAATGCACATTTATCTAATTCTTTCTGGAATTCTGAAAACTATTATGGTGAAAAAATATTACAAATAATTGTTTCGGTTTTTGTCCTTGCACATGCAAATTTTTTGTCGTACAATGTTTTGATCATTTGCGACGTACAATCAATTGATCTGAAACTTTGATTGTGGTTTATGGTGTGGAAAGCAAATAGCCCTTCAGCTAATGTTCCTCTGTTAACAATACATTTTCGTTGATCAGACATAATGACAATGATCGAACACCACCGACTAAATCTAACTCATTACATCACCTAATTTAGTTTACTCTGCATGCATTTTATGTGTTTTTTTTATCTCTTTATATTCATTATAATTAATAAATAATAGGTAATATATTTTTACAGTACATTTAAAATAAGAAATGAAGATGTTTTACAAAAAGCGGGACATTTTTAAAAATCAGCGGGACGCAGGACTGTCCCGCCAATATCAGAACGTGTGGCCACTTTAACCATAACTCATACATACAAACTAAAAAACTGAATATGAATGCATATGACACAAAACTATATTATAAAACAAATGAAATTGAAGTAATATGTGATAATAAAATTAAAAAAATAATAATAATAATCTCAGAAACAAATGCAGCTTTTGAAAGTAAACAGGAAATGTGATCTTCCCTAGTTTATATACACATATGATAGTGTAGTTTCATATTCTCAGTAAAGGAATTAATTAGAGTTCAGAGAATAAGTCTTACTTTTCTACTAGTATAGTTTACAAAGCAATGAAATCTTCAGCACGAGAATTTTGTTGCTTGAAAGCTCTCCCATGAGTATTTTATTAAGTTCTCTATGGTACTTAAAATCAGAAAATTGTTGGCCTGTTTATTTGCTTGATACCTTTACTTTTATATATTACTAAGTTTTGCTCTGTTGATGTTGATAAGCATTATCATCAGGGAAGGAGGTATGTCCAAAAGCACTTCTAAACAGCCTTATGTAGGATTATGAGACATTTTGGTATCTTCGGAAAAGCACAGATATTCTGTTCTTTATGAAAGAACAATTACAAGGAAATCTTTGAATTATTATTTCTTCTTGTGCTTTTCCAAAGAAAAATACAAGGAAATCTTTAAATTATTATTTCTCTTCACACTATAATATCTGCATTACTATAGCAGACCTATTTCTATTAATAAAGGGGATCCTTGATTTCTTCCAGATGTAGCCAAATGGTTAAGATAGCTGGATACTGATAATGATATGAAATCTTGATGAATGGATTGGCAGCATGGGATTTTCGCGATTTTTCCACATACGTAACTTCAATTAGTATTCCTCAGAAAATTCTTCACAGAGGCATCCTACCCATTATGAATACAGTTCTCACATGTTTTGCTGTAATTCACAGATAATAATAAACCAGCCTTCAGATGTAAATACAATTAGAATCAGTGATTAAATAATAGAAGATTAAAAAAAAAAAAAAAGAGAGAGAGAGAGAGAAAACGAAGAATTAAGATACATCTTCCTATATTACTATCACTTACCTGAAAAGGTCAACTTTTTTTGTGTATTTTACTGCAGCCAACTCTTGAAATTTCGATACCTCTGAAAATTTTGAAATAAGTAAACATGGCCACTATTCAGTATAACTTTGTCTATATCTTTGAGACCCTAGCAGATGATGAGTAGTTAAGATTACTGAATGTTGATCAAGTATTCCAGTTATCAGGTAATTTCTGCATTCCTATAACAAACCTATTTCTACTAACAAAGGAGATTCTTGATTTCCTCCAGATATAGCCAAATGGATAATGATAATTCAACCTAATATCTAATCTCAATGAATAGACTGGCAACATGGAATTTTCATGATTTGGGAAAAAATTATTTCAGGGTCCCTCTAGGCAAAAATTGGCGATTTTTTGGCGTCGTTCCTGTTTAGGTGCAATTCCTTTCCAAATTAAATTAAGTCCAAAATATTAGGCAATAAAACATAATTAAAATATAAAAAAATTATAATCTCAATAAAATAAATTTTAAATCATAATAAACCACAGAAATAACATAAAAATAGAAATAAATGTTATCTAATCTACACAGTACAATAAGGAAACATCGACTTACCTTATTTAGAAATTTACCTTATTATTAATTTTAATTACTGTATCTTTGGTGAGTGGCATACAGAATTCCTTAACAGCATCCAAAAACTGTTTAAAATTATCTGAACTAGAATCTATTACACCACATAAATTCACAAAACTAAAAATCAAAAATATCCTCCATAGAACCGGACTGGCGGTGGCATTTCTTTTGAAAATATCGTTTTGTATACCCCACATACCTTTCATAGTATTCATATGAGCTCCGGTCTCCAAATCCTTAAATATTACTGTGCAATTTACTTAGAGGTGAACCAAACCATTTAAACCTTCATTTACACACCAGTCAATCAAAGCTTTCATTCCAAATCGTACAGAAACTTCAGGTTAATATTACCACTGGCAGCCATTTTATGGTGTAAAGAACAAAATATGGAACGCACTTGTTAACCGACATCCATCGCAGAAATAAGCCCTGAGAAATATTCTTCTCAATAATCAAAATCAGTGCTATCACACATTACAACCACGCACATCATAATAGAGTTTGCAAGACATACAATGTAAAATACTCAGTTTACCATAAATGAAACAACTTGGCAATAATGCAAGAGGTATCCCAAAATATAGACTACCTGATGATTTTTCCACATAAGTAATTTATATGCAAATCTATACTCCTCAGAAAATTCTTCATCCCACCCATTATGAAGACAGCGCTCACATGTTTTGCTGTAATCTATTACTCAACCATCCTTTAGATAAAAATACAATGAGAATCAATGATTAAAAAACAGAAGATAAAAAAAAGAAAGCATCAAGATACATTTTCCCGTGTTGCTATCACTTATACCTAAAAAGGTCGACTTTTATGCACATTTTGCGCAGCCAACTCTTGAAATTTCGACACCTTTGAAAATTTTAGAATAAGTAAACATGGTCACTATTCAGTATAACTTTGTCTATATTTCTGAGACTCTACCAGATGATGAGTAGTTAAGATCAGTGCTCCGCAATCTTTTCTCACCTGCGACGCACAAAAAATCTTTCTGGAATTTCGTGGCACACCAAAAGCTAATGTATATATGTATTGATTTATACACAAAATTTACAATAAATTTTTGTTTTTAATTTGAAAAATATACAATTATAAAACCATAACATATTTATTTATATGCAATCATAATAATTATCAATGTGATACCTGCGCTTAAAAAAAAGTTATATATTTTTGAGTTCCGAGTTATCAAGGAAGTGCCGAAAAAATTCAAATGCTAACACACTTACAATCACACACACAACCACACAACAGTGAAATATATAAAAACATTTAAAATAGACATTATTAAGGAAAAAAATTGTCATTGTGTATTAAATACATGATAAAAAATTGCAAAATGTCAAATACATGTATTTGATTGCGGCACACCTATATCCTACTCATGGCACACCGGTTTGCCGCGGCACACCGATTGCGGAGCACTGGTTAAGATCACTGAATGTTGGGAGTTTGACCAGTATTTCATGTAATAGGTTGGCTGCAAGGTTTCTCTCATGTGTAACATGATCGACAGGCAGTTTACCACAGAAAGTTCTCCATAAAAGCACACCCACCAATTTGGCAAATTTCTATGTAGTCCTACCAGAAACGTTACACTGCGTGGAAATGAGCATTAAATGGCAATATGCTAAAAGAAATAAAGAATTTTAAATAACCTGATATTCTATAGTGTATCCTTCTTCATCAGCAGATGCAACTTGGTGATGCTTGACAGAAATAACAAACTTAACAGATTCATTTATATACTTTTCGGTTAGAGTAGATTGAAGGGTGCCCCTTATATTATCGCAATGTTGTTTTGTTTATCGCCAAGTTGTTGTTTCAAACCCTATAATGACGTAATTGGTTGTGTGGCTGTGGTAAATTTTGAATGATGGGAAAGATTTGCAAGGGCTTGAGGTGTGCGTTAGATAGGAAATATATTGTTTGTTTTGTGGTTTAGATGGTAGAATGGCTGAATGTGGTTAAGATTAATTTGAAGTTATGTACAATTAGGAATGAAAGGGAAAAAGAGCATTTATTTACTGGTGTGTAAATGAAAGGTTTACTTAGTAGCCATCATAAGTGTTCTGTTTGTAGGAAGGAAATGCATATGGTTGAACGTCGGAGGATATTTTTTACTCTTATTAATTTTTGTGAATTTATGTGGCGATGCCGATATACGGATTCTAGTTCAGATAATTTTAGGAAGTTTTTGGATGCTGTTAAGGACTTAATCTTAGACACTTGTATATACCACACTATTGCACTACGCAACTTTGCTAGTTCTTGAAGGAAAGCCCGAAGGCACATGACATGATAAGTTCCAAACATGAGAGGATCTCTGAAGAGAATTCGGAGCAGGTGGGGCCACGAACCTCGCAGGGCGGAGCAAAGCAGATAATCAAGAAAAGACACCATAATGTGGTGCCCTCTATCGATGCTAGAAGGAACTAGGACAGTCATCTTTCAAAAACAGATGTAAATTAAACATCAATGCCTTCTAAAAGTTCAACAAGACAAAGTGCAAGCTTAATTTTTTCAGCTGCAGTCTTCTTTTTCTTGAATTTATCAACAAATGTAATCAATCTGTTGACAACATCTTTAATTTAAGTCCATTTCTGAGGGTGCAGAAGAATCATTTGAAGCTTTAGACACAGGAGTAGAAACATTCTGTATGGAAACAGCTTTTTTTAAAGTTCTTGGGTGGCTGATGAGCTTTCCTTTCATCATTCGAGACTTGCGAATCTTTGGATATAATTCACAACTTTTAAATGAGGCCACGCGATTTTTTCCACATCTGACACAAGTAGGTTGATCTGTTTTCAGAAGTTTACGTGTATACGTAAAATGATCTTGGCCACAAAGTAAGCATCTTGGAAGGTTGTTGCAAAAGAGTTGACCATGGCCAAAATGCTGGCATCTGAAACACATCATGTAGCTGCGACTGCTACGATATTTAGGAATACTCACTCTAAGGCTTAAGAGTGTGTGCTTCTTGTAAATGCTACGTCCAATGTCATCTCTTTTTAAGGAGACAAAGAAAACTGGTAACTTCGTCACAACACCATCAGATTTTTTAATGAATTGGGTAACCTTCAAAACAGGATAGCCTGCTTCCCACAGTTCAGCTTTGATTTACTCAATACTGAAGTCATCAGTTAATCCTCTAATCACCACTTTGATTGGAGTATCGGCTTTAGCATGAGAAGTACTAAATTGTATTTCATTTTTCATAAAAACAGCAAGTGCAAGATCACGAAAGTGAGCAGAATCAAAAGTAATGATAATTTTGTCTCTGGTGAGAGTACCAGTAAAATATTTGACCCCATGTCTTGAAAGCATTTCTTGAACTTCTTTCCAGATTACCTCCAGTCTAGGGCAAATGATCGGTGGCAGTCATTTCTTTTTACAGCCCGCATCAGAATTCAAGGGCGGATCCAGAATGTAGTCATCCTTAGGAGGAGCTCCATGGCAGTCCATTTTATTTTCTGTGTCTGGAATAGAATTCAAAACTTCGAATTTATTCAGCGAAGAAGCAGAATTTCTTCTCTGAGAAGAGGTAGAATTCGTCTCAGACTCAGAAACTGTGTGAGTAGCAGTCTTTTTACCGCATTTAGTAGGAGTAATCCAACTACTTTCATCTTTAGAATCTGCTAATCTGCATCTTTTGAGACTGCTAAGCTTGCAGGCTTATGAGATTTTTTGTGTTTCTTTCCTTTTCTGGAAGAAGAAACTTCAGTAGCGTTACATTCCAACGAGTTAGAACTTTCCATTTTCTTAGCATCAGTATCCATCGCTGAGCGATGCCCAGATCGTCATTTTTGAAAATCTTTTGAAATTCGATGAAAGTGAGCTGACTTTTTTCTTCAACTGGTTTACCATTCTTTAAAGCAATTTGAAGATCTCCAAGTTTTCCAAGTGCTAACATCAAGTCAATAGATTCTTCATTACTATCCAACAACCATCGAATAATTTTCTTACCAGCAAATTAAATATCTATTTCAGGAATAGTGGTGGTCCTGATGTATAAAAAGGTGTGAAAAGCACAACAGCAAAAACACAATTAGAAAATGGAATAATCCAAGAAGGGCATCAAACAGAGCAACCTTCACTCATGAAGATCCCAAATCATCTGCTGTTAAGGAATTTTGGAACTACTCTTGTATGCGCCCTCAAGTCGCCAAATTTCTCGCCAAACAGGTGCCATATTACTATCTAAATTTTTTTGTCTACATTTCGAACTTTAAGCCCAAAACGTCTCCAAAAACGCGGTTTTCACACATGCCAAAACCCCGTTTTGAACACACAATTTAAGCTAAAAATCCCATACAAAAACAAAAAATTTAGATAGCAAAACCGTAAAGTTTCTAACCAAAAATATTTGACAAGAATCCATTCTGTTTCAACTTTAAAAAACATCAACGAGTTGCACAATCTAGGCAGCGAATTTTTATTTAATTAAATCTAGATAGTGGGAAGGTCCTAAATAGCTATATTTATCACCAGAAAAATGGCCAAAAGAAGATTTTAGTGCTGATGAAGAAGAAATAGCTCTTGAGAAAAAGAAAAGGATTATTTTGTCCTTAATAAATCTTAATGCTAGTGAAAAAGTTGCTACTAGATTCTCAAGTTATCGTAAGAAAATCAGACTGGTAGCGTGGATGTGTCGTTTTGCTTACAACTGTAAACATCAAAACAAGAAAATGGATGAACTTACTGTATCTGAGTTAAATGAAGCAGATAATATCTTGATTCGTTTAATACAAAATGAGTCCTTTAATGGAATAGAAGATAAACGGATTTTAAGTCTTAATCCATTCATTGATTATGGGATCATCAGAACTAAAACAGTGATATTTCAAAGAGAAGATACATCTGAGTTCAGAACTCCTGCTATTTTGCAAAGTGATCATCCTCTTATAAGAAGTTTAATAATGGAAGAACATAAGTTGAAAGGACATATTGGAATTTCTCACGTCCTAAATTCCTTAAGAGAAAGAATTTGGATAATAGAGGGAAGAAGAGTTGTGTCATCTGTTTTGAAAACTTGTATAACCTGTAAGCGTTATTCAAACAAAAATGTTAACCCACCAGCGCTACCACTTCCTAGAGATCGGGTATAGGATGCCTCAGTGTTTCAAATAACCGGCATAGATTATGCTGGACCTATATTTCTAAGAGACTACAAGAAGCATAGATTTGCCTATTCACTTGCGCAGTGTACCATTGTGTTTCAGTGTACCATTCATTTGGAACTGATTACATCTTTAACGACAGATACATTTCTACAAGTGTTTCATAGTTTTTCTGCTAAGCATGGGAAACCATCCATAATTGGAACTACTCTGATTTGCGCCCTCAAGTCGCCAAATTTCTCGCCAAACATTTTTGGTGAGAAACTCCACGCTGCCATTTTGCTATCTAAATTTTTTGTCTACATTTCAAACTTTAAGCCTAAAATGACTCCAAAAACATGGTTCACGTTTTGAACACACAATTTAAGCTAAAAATCCGAAACAAAAACAAAAAAATTTAGATAGAAAAACCGTAAAGTTTCTAACCAAAATTATTTGACAAGAGTCCATGTACACAGCGATATATTTTAACTTAAAAAAACATCTACGAATGGCACAATCTAGGCAACGAACGAATCTACGAACTAAGCACACCTCACTTTAATAAATTAACATAACAACATTAAATTTCGGTTAATCTTTAGATTATGGTAACTTCGCGATTTTTTGGCGAAAATTTCGCGACCAACTCTCCTACAGCAACCCTCTATTTTTTTCCCCGCCGCCATTTTGTCTTCACGAAGTAAAGACATGTTTCTTTTCTTTTTATCTACTAAACACTTCCAACAATCTACTAGCCGAATTACACTTATGCTAGAAATTTTATCTAACAAAACTGCTTAATCATGACAAATATTCACTGCAAAATTGGGAAAAAGTGCACAATACCATACTCCTTACGCGTTTTTCAAAATAACACATACACATAAACCATGTACACGTCAACTTATTTTTACTTAAAAAAAACATCCCAGAATTACACAAAAATGGCATTGCGCACACTCTTCACTATATCCATGTACACTGCTTTTTTCTCATAAATTAGAAAAATTTCACGAAAATGCATGACAATTTTCTGAATCTTTAAACCCGTTAAAAAGAACATATATAAAATTACCTAATAACGAAAAAGTATATACCCTTTCCAAATATGAACATTTCCACATAAATAAATAAAATATCCAAAAACTTTTACCTCTAAATTATCTATTATATTATAAACGTCACCAACGAATTCATACCGCAAACATTACAAATACTTACTGTCAAATATTTAAATTATTTCCATGCACGTTTACTTCAACTAAAACGTATACCAAATTCCTACAAACATAAAATTCACAAAATAACTATCATTTAATTAAAATATCACTAAACCATGTACACGTCGCCTTATTTTTACTTAAAAAAAATTCCCAGAATTGCACAAAAATGGCATTGCGCACACTCTTCACCATATCCATGTACACTGCTTTTTTCTCATAAATTAGAAAAATTTCACGAAAATGCATGACAATTTTCTGAATCTTTAAACCCGTTAAAAAGAACATATATGAAATTACCTAATAACGAAAAAGTATATACCCTTTCCAAATATGAACATTTCCACGTATAAAATAAATAAAATATCCAAAAACTTTTACCTCTAAATTATCTATTATAATATAAATGTCACCAACGAATTCATACCGCAAACATTACAAATACTTAAATTATTTCCATTCACATTTACTTCAACTAAAACGTATACCAAATTCCTACAAACATAAAATTCACAAAATAACTATCATTTAATTAAAATATAATTAAATTCAAAAACACTACTTAAAATATAAATAAGCACATACATTAAATTAATAAAAATTAGCTTACAATCCTAATTACTTTAAACTAAATCATTGTAATAACAATTTCCCCAATAATACCAAATTACTTTACTTCCACCTTATATTTAGAACCATGCATAAAAATAATATCCTCAAATAATTAAAAATACTAACTTACCTAATCTTCTTCAGAATCTTGCTTACATGGTGGATACACTTTTATTATGGATTCAATAAAATTATTGAATGATTTTTTCTACAAATTTTTCCTCCACACTTCCTCCGCTCAATAAAAACCAAAATTCTCTTTTATCACAATGCCTCGGAATAGCGCTTTTTATAGCACTCCACGTGCCAGTAATATCCTTCCTTTCACACAATCTCATTTCATTCCCACATTTTGGACATTCATACTTATCCGCAATTAAACCTACACTCATGCACCATTCAACCAATTCTTTTGAATTATCACACAAACGCATTAAAAATCTAGAATTCACTTTAGACAGCGCCATACAATCCCAAAATTATTCAAGCCTACTTCACACAACACACAATGAAGCTTAATACAAAATAATATACAGCCACAGATATTTTTCCAAATTCCCCCCTTTTCCGATTAAAGAACCGTAATTCATCCATTAATATCACATGACATATCCCATGATCTCTCATTTCCCTCACACAAAATAATGCGTAATCGGAACTTAGTACTGCTCACATTATTACCAAAGTCCCAGGTAGTAACCTTTATCGCCTCCAAAATGTCGCCAAACTACCAGTTACCATATTCTAGAGATCAGCCTAAATTTCAAAGAATACCATGTACACAGCATCTTGTTTCAATTAAAAAAAACATCTACGAATTGCACAATTTAGGCAAAAACGAATCTACGAACTACGCACACCTCGCTTTAATAAATTAACATAACAACAATAAATTTCAAAGAATACGATGTACACAGCGTCCTGTTTCAACTTTAAAAAACATCTACGAATTGCACAAACTAGACGCTACACACTAATCAACAAAATAAACTAAAATTTCAAACAATTCCAAAAAACAACAATAACGACAGAAATTCATACTAAAAAAACAATGAACATAACATTCCACAAAATAAGAACAAGAATAAAATAAAATGCACTTACCCTGAATTAATGCTTTTTCGAACATCAGAAATAACAATTTCATACCGCCTTTAACATGCCGCCACATAATCACTATCGTATTTATATGACAGCCAGACACACTATCCAGAAAATTCATACTATGATTCACAAATAAATAAAATAACAAATAATCACAAATCCCTGCTTCTATCATGCACAGCCACTAAAAATAATCTCCCAGACTCTCTTTCCACACCTCCAAATACCCACTGCTCCTCAACAGGATGGCCACGACGATATTTCCCTTTGCCGAACTTCAATTCAACAACTTCTACCATTTTATCTTTCTCCCCTAGCTTCTCAGACACAAAGCATGACGGGAACCAACAAACCAGTGAAAGATTTTTCAACGTCAACAGAGTTGCCATACAACACGCAATCGTGCCAAAAACTAGCGCAGAACACATATCGCCACATTTGGTGAAATTAGGGCATATATCAGAGTTGTACCCCATAATTTATACTGATAATGGAACAAATTTTGTTGGAGCATGCAATGCACTTGCTTCAACCAATTTCAATGAAATTGCAAAAAAAAGGAGCTAATGAACGTATTATTTAGAAGTTCATTCCCCCAGGCGCTCCATGGTGGGGTGGCTGGTGGGAACGCCCCATAGGAATGATCAAAAGAATATTAAGAAACTTTCTTAGGAGAGCCTGCCTTAGTTACGAGGAAATGTATACCGTTTTGTGTAACTGTGAAGCTATCCTAAATGTCAACTTTTAACAGTAGTATCGGCTGATTCAAGTCTCACTTCCATAACACCTGGAATTTTTTACGAGAAATACAAAACTCTTCAGTGCCAAAGCTGAAACATGACTTCAATTCTAACTTTTATAAACGTAGATTGCGTTATATCCAAAATGTTAACCAGGTTTTCAAGAAAAGATTTCGCCAGGAATATTTGGGAACTTTGAAAACACAAGCAAAAAATTTGCTAGAAGTTGTAAATTAAAAGAAGGAGACATTGTCTTAATTGGAAGCAAGGACAAAAGGAGATTAAATTGGCCTCTTGGTAAAATCATACAATTATTTCCAGGTACTGACGGTGAAAGTCGACAAGCCAGAATTAAAGTGTAAAATGGAGAAGTCATAAGAGCTGTACAAAATCTTTATCCTTTGGAATTATCGACTGGCGAGGAACTTCCATCGAAATTTAGCGGAAGTCAACGATGCGAAAATATTTTGGTAGAGCAAACTCCAATTGATGATGTACCTGTAGAAACAAATAGAATAATCCATACTAAAATCGCCCACGATAACCAAATCAGGAAGGACAATTACAATTCCTTATCAATTGGGCTTGTGAGAACAATGTTTAATTTTTTATTATTTTGCAATAATAAAAAAAATTAAACATTTTTGGTGAGACAAATTTCAAACAAATTTGGTGAGAATTGTTTAACACATCCACCAGTTTGGAATAGCTTTCTTTTGGCAATGGTTGCCGGAATTCTAAAGGACACAATAATTGGTGCTAAATCATGCTACTTGGCAGGTCGACTGAATAATACATAAGTACCCTTAATTGCATTTACCCTTACACATTTTAGTGCTGAAATACTCATTTCAATCGTTGCAGTAAAAGAAAGAGGAACTACTGTACTTTCAAAACTACAGATTACAAACGAAATGTATATCATGAGAATTCCACTTGCTAATTATTTTACCTTTTTTTGATTTTAGTGCCAAAATTATCTGTTTCAACACAATAATCAATAAACACAAAACAAAAATTGGCTGATCTTTGGAATATGGTAACAGTAGTTTGGCGACATTTTGGAGGCGATAAAGGTTACTACCTAGGACTTTGGGAATAATGTGAGAAGTTGTTGGGAATAATGCGAGAATACTGGAGTTCCGATTACGCATTATTTTGTGTGAGGGAAATGAGAGATCATGAGATAAGTCATGTGACATTAATGGACGAATCACTGTTCTTTAATCGGAAAAGGCAGTAAATTTTTAAAAATATCTGCTGTACAGCATTAGTTTCATTCTATGTTCTGTGAAACAGTGTTGTTTAATATTTGGATCCCATGGCCCTATATAAAGTAAATCCGAAATTTTTATTCCGTTTATGTGTAATTGAAAAGAATTGCTTAATTGCGGATAAGTATGAATGTCCAACATGTGGGTATGAAATGAGATTGTGTGAAAGGAAGGATATTACAGATAGTTTGAATGGCAGTGCAAGAAATCTGGTGAAAATGGACATTTTGTGATCCGCCATGCACTCAAGATTCTGTAGAAGATTAGGTAAGTTAGTATTTTTAATTATTTGAGGATATTATTTTTATGCTTTGTTCTAAATGTAAGGAGTAAATAAATTAATTTGGTATTATTGGAAAATTGTTATTAGCAATGATTTAGTTTAAAGTAATTAGGATTGTAAGCTAATTTTTATTAATTTAATGTATGTGCTTATTTATATTTTAAGTAGTGTTTTTTAATTTAATTATATTTTAATTTAATGATTGTGATTTTGAGAGTTATATGTTTGTAGTATTTTGGAATACATTTGAGTAGAAGTAAATGTGCATGGAAAGAATTTAAGTATTTGGAACCATCTTTAATGTTTGTGGTAGAAATTGGTAAGTGAGGTTTATAATACGAGGGCTATCCAGAAAGTAGATTACGTTTTGGAATAAAAAAATAAACAAAGTATAGGAAACAAATTTTATTATATACAGATGAAAGCCACACTCAAATACTACTTTTCTACATAGTCACCATACAAATTAAGGCATTTATCGTAGCGATGTACGAGCTTGGAAATTCCTTCGTCGAAAAATTCGGCCGCCTGCACCTTCAACCACTTCGTTACCTCTTCTTGCCTTCCATCTTGCACAAAACTTGTGGTAACCAAGCTTTTCGCTGATGATTTCGTGCAACAAACTTCGCGAAATTTGTGGAAAACTCAAAGAAAGTTCCGTTATTGTGAAATTTCGATTTTCACGGACTTTAGCATCGACTTTTTCGAGAAGTTCGGCGGTCACTATGCTGGGTCTCCCACTTCGATCTTCGTCGTGAACATTGGTTCGGCCATTTTGAAATCTTATGACCCACTGACGCACTCCACCTTCAGTGATAATGTTGTCCCCATACACTTCACGAAGCTGCCGATAGATTTCTATCGGTTTACAGTTTTTTGCAGTCAGAAACCTTATTACTGAGCGCACCTCGCAGCTCGCGGGATTTTCAATTAACGCAGACATTTCAAACCGTCACAGTATCTGAACGGAGCACAGCACGAACCTCTCACTAGCACGGCTAGATGCAGACTGAGCTGCGCAACGCTCTGACCCCAAGATGGCCACGCTAGCCCCGCCCCTAGCGGACACAGACGGAAACGTAATCTACTTCCTGGATGGCCCTCCTAGATAATTTAGAGGTAAAAGTTTTTGGATATTTTATTTATTTTATACGTGCAAATGTTCATCCTTGGAAAGGGTATATACTTTTTCGCAATCAGGTAATTTCATATATGTCCTTTTCACTGAATTTAAAGATTCACAAAATTTTCATGCATTTTCGTGAAATTTTTCGAATTTATGAGAAAAAAGTAGTGTACATGGATATAGTGAAGAGTGTGCGCAATGCCATTTTTGTGCAATTCTGGGATGTTTTTTTTAAGTAAAAATAAGTCGACGTGTACATGGTTTAATTATATTTTAATTAAATGATAGTTATTTTGTGAATTATACGTTTGTAGCAATTTGGTAAACGTGTCAGTGGAAGTAAACGTGCATGGAAATAATTTAAATATTTGAGACTAAGTATTTGTAACCATTTTTAATGTTTTGTTATAGATTCGTTGCTGACGTTTATAATAGATAATTTAGATGTAAAAGTTTTTGGATATTTTATTTATTTTATACGTGCAAATGTTCGTCTTTGGAAAGGGTATATACTTTTTTGCGATCAGGTAATTTCATATGTCCTTTTTACCGAATTTAAAGATTCACAAAGTTTTTATGCATTTTCGTTAAATTTTTCTAATTTATGAGAAAAAAGCAGTGTACATGGATATAGTGAAGAGTGTGCGCAATGCCATTTTTGTGCAATTCTGGGATTTTTTTTAAGTAAAAATAAGTCGACGTGTACATGGTTTAATTATATTTTAATTAAATGATAGTTATTTTGTGAATTATATGTTTGTAGCAATTTGGTATACGTTTGAGTGGAAGTAAACATGCATGGTTCTAATTTAAATATTTGACACTAAGTATTTGTCAACATTTTTAATGTTTTGTTATGCATTCGTTGGTGACGTTTATAATAGATAATTTAGAGGTAAAAGTTTTTGGATATTTTATTTATATTATACGTGGAAATGTTCATCCTTGGATAGGGTATATAATTTTTCGCAATCAGGTAATTTCATATATGTGCTTTTTACCGAGTTTAAAGATTCACAAAATTTTCCTGCAAATTTTTGTAATTTATGAGAAAACAGCAGTTTAGATGGATAAAGTCAAGAGTGTGCGCAATGCCATTTTTGTGCAATTCTGGGATTTTTTTCAAGTAAAAATAAGTCGACGTGTACATGGTTACTGTGTATGTGCGATTTTGAAAAACGCGATTCTGCACTTTTTCCCAATTTTGCAGTTAATATTTGCCATGATTAAGCAGTTTTGTTCCATAAAATTTCTAGCATAAGTGTAATTCGGCTAGTAGATTGTTGGAAAAAGTGTTGAGTAAATAAAAGAAACATGTCTTTACTTCGTGAAGACAAAATGGTGGCGAAAAAAAAAAAAACAGAGGGTTGCTGTAGCAAAGTTGGTCGCCAAAAAATCGCTAAGTTACCGTAATCCAAAGATCAACCCAAAAATTGATGGGATAGCATATTTTGTACAATACATTTGCCATGCCATTATTTGCATTTCAGAAAGGCTAATCAAATTAGATAAGATGATTATAATTAGGTTTGCTTTTTGCTCATTCCATGAATAATAAATTAGACTGTTTTATTACTTTACAAAGTATTATTATGCATATAAAATCAATTCAGCATGCTAGTGTATATATTTTGTTTCCAGTGGGGGGGACGAGTTATAATACACCAGTATTTTCTAATATGTGCCATTCAGTCTTCCCCCCTCTCTCTCTCTTTCTTTTTTTTTTAGTACGTGCGTGTGAAGAGGTCAATATTGAGCTTTGAATTAGATTCGAAGAAATGCAATATTAATTTTAAAATCATAACAGATCTGGCATCTCGTCAAGATCTACAACTGAATTTATTTTATATTACAATATATGTGAAACAGATATAACACAGAAGTACTAAAGTACGATTAATGCTTACTTTGATATCAGAATTTTGATGCAGTTTAAAGAAGTGTTTACTTTCCTGAAGCAAATCCCACCATTCTTCCAGTGACCAAATGTCAGCATAGTCTTCATATATACTACATTGCTGGCCACAAAAGACATCGATGAAATGATGAAATAACTGAAAATATTGATATTTGAAAAATTAAATCTATATCTAATTAAATACACTAAAAACATTCCAATTTTGAACAAAGTGTATGTTACTTTTTCCATTCTATTTGATGGGCATTTACTAAGCAACTCGAAAAACACTTTGAAATTCTCTTGCTTTGAAGCCATGCCTGTTTAAAAATACTGATTTTGAGAGGATGTTTTATAAAACTTCAAATCAGGATTCACTTCTCCTCAAGATCATTGAGATACCGATAAACAAACTTACGTCACGTTATTCACAAAAGATCTTTAGTAGACAGATGTCTTGTTTTGCACACGCTAAGTCTTTCTGCTGCGGTGAGCCAAAAATCAAGTGTAGGTGCGAAGAAAAGGTACAGAGAAAATCGTTTAACACGAAACTGAAGCCTCTGAAATATTTTTTGTGTTAAAGGATATTGCAAAATATATATATATTCAACAAAATTAAGTTTATTAGAGTACATGTTATTTACATAGATATGTATACCTGCATGTATTTAATAAAAATCAATGAAAGAGAAACATCCACAAAATTTTAATTTAATACAAAATTTTCAAGTTTTTTTTTTTTAAAACAAAACATTTGAGGTTTTGGAAAATAATCTGATATTTTTATTTGCATTAGGTTTTTAAGCATCAAATTGCCAACAAATTGTTTGATGTCGTTCATTTTGTTATTCATTTCACCATAGTAATGGTAGTTCGGTTCGAGGTTCGAATCCTGCGAACGGGCTGGCTTCATGGGCGTTTTCGTGGTTTTCCCCATGTGTAACGTGTATACGAGCCAGTTTCCCTTAGAAAGTCCTCCACGAAGGCATCCCTCCCCTTAGGCAGATAGCCCTAGTGTGCTTTGCCGTATTTCTCAATACACACCAATCATTTCACCATTGAAATGTGCGTCTAAATAACTGCGCATACTTTTCATGATGTTTCTCCTTTCGGATGACGTGGGAAGAGGAGCTGAAAGTCATTTCATTGGATTCATTTCATTTTCGTGGTCAGAATCTGCCTCAATGATATTTTCTAAGCTTTGAATAAACTCTAAGCTGCCTTTTTCTGACGTAATTGAGGCTGTATACACATTATCATCATCAACTGCAACGAATTCTTCCGATTATGCAGTATGAGAGTCTAAGAAACTTTCTCAAACATTCATTAAGTGTTGGCTTAGTTTCAATATCCTCCTTTCTCATTTCTTATAGCGTGAACCAAACTCGCTGATTTTTACATACATTGCAATGTACCCATCACCCAATTCCAAAAGCCAACTGATGACAGATGAGATGTTTTTGTGCATCGTTTGTAGAGGTGGAGGGTCAAAGTAGCTTAGATAAACAAAATTGGCTCGTGTCACAGGCTATTCCGAGGGTATTTCCGAGGGCCAAATTAGCCTCCTTTCTTCGAAGCATGCGAAGCCCCCTCTTTCGTGCAAATAAAAATAAAATACTTAATAAAATGTACTCTAATAAACTTAATTATGTTGAATATATATTTTGCAACATGCTTTAACACGAAAAAATATTTCAGTCCCCTCAGTTTCGTGATAAATGGTTTTCACTGTACACAGTAGTTTGTCGGGGCAGTTCTATTATTTCGTGTTAACCAATATTTCGTTTTAAGCGTTTTCGCGTTAAACGTATTTCACTGTCTATAGAAAGGGGGAACAGAGGAGAGAAAAGAGAGAGGACACAGACGGAACTTCTTATATTTTATACGAGTTTAAAAGGCCTGGAAGAAAAGATGGAACAAAATAAATTTAAAGTAAATGGCCATATTAATACGGAGCAGAAAGGAAAAAAATGGGCCTCTAGAAAGAAAAGGAAGAGAAGTAGAAAATTTCTTGATGTATAAATTGTGTCTATGAGTGTAGTCGAAGAGGGGGAGCTGTGTTCATTCACGATAAATATTGCCTCCCAGGTGTATGTAGTGAGTGTGTTTTGTAAAGGTGAATAGATGTGATGATGGGCGGGAATTAAATAAATAAAATAAAAAAATTGGGGTCCCGTTACAAAACAGTTTAAAATTAGTTAAGAAGTTAACTTTAGCTCTACAGTAAAGAAAAAAAACTTTGTATTTAAAAAAAAATCCTAATGTGGGAAACAAGGCAATATGTTTGTCTTTACACTGAATTAAAGTATACAAAAGACAAAGTATATATTACTAAAGTAACATTTACTGTTTACCATTTCCAACATATTCACACATTTTTCAGAAAACAGCGTCAGACGAGAACATAAATCCATGCACAGTACTAAAGCACATCAACCAAATTTAAAAAATAGGTAAATTGCAGGTTTTTATTTTTATTTAATATTTATTTTTTTGCATAATATTTATTTATTAATTTAATCTTAATAAGTTATTAACTTTGTACCAGAACAACAAATAATGACACACATACATGTAAATAGATACAACATATGTTCAAAGGTACACATGATATGGAATAAACAAAGTGTATCGAATAGTTGCACACAATTACACATAAGAATAGCATCGCTTTATTATCAAAGTGAGGAACGTGAGCAAGATTTTTAAAATCTTATTAGAGAAGTTGTGCAAAAGGGGCAACAAATGTTTTTTGAATAAAGGGAAAATTCTTATAGTTATACAGAAGTGTCTCAAACCGTTCTTGTTTGGATCTCCATACGTCGCTTGATGTCCCGATTTCGATGCCCTGATCGTCTCCAGAAAACTTGAGGCAATTTGCCTTTCAACTCACAGGAATCTATATATCGTCAGGATTGGTTAATACATGGAATGTCAGAAATCCTTCGAACAGAGGCTGAGGTAAATTTGATGAGAGGACGAAACAAATGAATTTGTATGGGAAAGGAGGAGAGAGACAGAGTGGATCCCTTTCCTGAGGTAGAGAAAAGAAAAAAAAAAAGAAAGAAAGAGCAATCCTGATGAGAACTCCCATGACCATAAGATAAAAAGGGGAGCTAAAACTTGTCTTTAGCTCAAGTATATAGCATGCTCACAGTAATTCGTACATACTTATCCAAGCAAGGTGGGGATAAATGAGATCCCTAAAACAGGGGCAGGGAAATGTGAAAGAATGTAAAAAAAAGTGCGTCTTAAAGAGAAGCTTCGGAAGAGCAGAATAATGAAACTGAGATAATTTGTATAGTGAAGGGGTGAGGGGGAAGAAGAGAGAAAGGAATAGAAAATCCATTCTGTTCTTCATTTTCTATTGAGCAAAAGAATCTGAGAGTTCTTGGTTTTCATCCAACGCTCTATCATGGGCGCGATATTCAACCCGATATATATCCTCTGGGTGCTTAATATCGTATTGAAACATTGGTTTCATGACCATCTGGAAGTTTAACGCAAGCGTAAATCTGGGTTAGCCTCAATAAGCTCCACTTCCGGCACAATAGGCTCATATTTATTAGCTCGTGTATGGTTCTTCATTAATACTGTTCTGAGTTGTGTTCATCGCGTAGGTAAAGAAAGTCCATTATATGATCTTGTAGCATGGACGAGCATATGTTCATGTGGTGTGGCATTTATTTTTGTACATAACAGTGACCGTATCGAATGCAAAACAGGTTGCAGAACACCTTCCCAACGTTCGATAACCATGTTCTTTGATTTTAGTGCCACATGGATGGTTTTCCATATCATTCCATTACACCTCTCTACTTCGCCATTTCCTTAAGGATTATATGCATTTGTGCGACTTGTTTCTATACCAAGTGAGGTTAAGAACAGCCAGCCATAAATCTCTACAAGTTATTATTATGTTCAGCTTCATTTTTGCCACATACATCATCAAGATAGGAAAAGGTTCCTGATTAATTTTTCATTTGAAATTATTTCATCAACTGTTCTTTGGAAAGAATCGACTCCATTTGTTACACCAAATTGAACAAGTAGGAATTTATATAGTTTACAATCAGCTTCAAACGCTGTATAGTGTTTCTCTGATTCTTTGATAGGAACCTGATGATAAGCACGTCGGAGATCAACTGTACTAAATATTTTATAGTTTGATACTTGTGAAATCAACTCTTCAGTTTTGGGAAGAGGGTAAGCATCAAGCTTAGTCTGCTAATAATCTATAACCTGTTAACTTCCTTCTTTAGTTAAATTAATCACTCGTAAAATGGTTGTAAAAGACAAACATTTATTTAAAGATAAGTCTTAATAACCTACACGTAACGTATTCGTAAACGTACATAACATAACAAACGTACTTACTGCTGTGATACTTCTTTGACGAAATGAAGCAATTCCAATGATGGAACACAGCAATAACTTTTATTTAACACTCAAAAAAATGGCGACATACAAACAAGAAGAGAAAACATATTCTAACATTTAAAAATAAATTACATTCTTCGTGCGAGAGTCGCACGTGGCACTCGAGTCTGGTTTCGAATATTGCCATTCACAAATAACTTAATGTTCATCTATTTAAATTATTTAAACTACAAGATTTTAATACTATTTAAAGCTGTTACAACCTCTCCCCCAACGGAGAGACTTTTTCCGAAGGGAAAAGTTCTGTAAAATTTGACAGTTTAATAAGCTCGGCTTGCTCATTTGCTTAAAGAGCAAAGGTTATTTCTCTTATAAATTTCTAAATTTCAGGCCAAAAAATTTTAAGTTTTAAACAATACTTTTACACTACATTTAAAAAGAAAGAAATGGAGAACGTTCAAATACATTAGTTGAGCATACATTAAACAATAAAATTAATTCTAAACGTGGTTACATACACTAAGAGTTACATTACTTAATTCTACTCAGAACATCTACGTTCTTGTGCAAAGATCCTTTGCGATGAATGACCTTAAAATTATAAGGTTGTAATGAGAGTGCCCAGCGCATCAATCTAGAGTTACATTTGGCGTTGGATTGTAGCCAGACCAAAGGATTATGATCAGTTTGAATCAAGAATTCTTGCTGACCATCCAGATAAAAATGCAGTTTCTTGATAGCGTAGATGATAGCAGCGCACTCCTTTTCAGTAGTACAATAATTCTTTTCAAACTTAGTAAATTTTTTGCTTATATACAAGTAGGATGTTCACGTTGTTCATCATCTAATTGGCATAGTACTATACCCATGCCATTGTCTGAGGCATCGGTTTGTATAATAAACCTTTTATCAAAATCGGGAGCATACAGAATTGGTTTCTTGCATAGCAACTCTTTTAAATTTTTAAAAGCTCTGTCACATATTTCAGACCATTGTATATTTCCTTTTTTTGTTACCCCCTTCAAAGCGTCCGTGAGGGGTGAAGCAATTTCCGAAAATCTCGGTATGTACTGGCGATAATACCCTACCAGTCCTAAGAAAGCACGTACTTCTGTTTTGGTTTTAGGTGTAGGATACTCCTTTACAGCCAGGATCTTTACTTCATCCGGGGTTCGTTGTCCTTGTCCCACAACATGGCCTAGGTATCTCACTTGATCTTGTGCAAATTTACATTTTGATGGTTTTAGTCGTAAATTTGCTTTCTGTATTCTCTCTAGAACAGAAGTTAAGTTTTTAAGGTGCTCTTCCCAGTTTTTTGAGTAAATGGCAATGTCATCCAGGTATGGTACAGCGAAACCTTCGCATGCAGCCAGGACTTTAGTCATAACTTTGCTAAAAAAATATGGGGCATTTTTTAATCCAAAGGGTAAACGTAGAGGCCTGAAACTTCCAAAACTAGTTACAAATGTTGCATATCTTTGGGCTCTTTCTGTTAACGGAATTTGCCAGTAGCCTCTAGATAAATCTAATAGGGTAATATATTTTGCTTTTGCTACAGTTTCGATACGTTCTTCAATATTAGGCAAAGGATAGTATTCAGTTTTAGTAACAGCATTGAGTTTACGATAATCAATACAAGGCCGAGGATCCTTTGATGAAGATTCTATCAAAATCATGGGAGATGTATAGTCCGATTCTCCCGGCTCTATAATTTTAAGATCGAGCATTTTCTGTATTTCCCTTTTGAGAATTTCAGTCTGTCGGGGTGACAGTCTGTATGGCTTTATTTGTATTGGTTCGTTATTTAATAGCTCAATATCGTGACAAACTAAGTTTGTTAGTCCAGGATTATTTGAAAAACAACCAGAATATTTCCATAAAATCTTTCGTAAATCTTCTATTTGCTCGGATTTCAACCTTTTCTCGAGTTCATTCTCTTCTATGATGTCCGAGAAATTTAATATACTTGGATTGGAAGGTAAACGAGGAATGTCCATTTCTAAGTCTCCTTCCACTTCAGTTATCATATTAATCATTTCTGGTCTTTTGTAATATGGTTTAAGCATGTTAATGTGATATACTTGATTTGGCTCATTTTGTTCCTCGAAACTTACAATATAATTGGTTTCTGAAATTTTCTGCTCTATTTTTCCAGGTCCTTTCCACTGTACTTCTAGTTTATTTTGACGATTCGTTGATAAAACAAGAACTAAATCTCCTCTAGCAAATTCTCTTTTCACTGCGTTTCGATCGTACCATGTTTTCCTCCGTTGTTGAGCTTCTTTCATGTTTTCCACGGCAAGTTCCTGGCATTTCTTCATTCGATTAATAAGTTTGAAAACGTAACTGACAACATTATTACTTTCTTCAATCGGTTCTAGCCACTGCTCATAAAGTAAAGTGACTGGCGTTCGTAGGTTTTTGCCATGAACTAATTCTGCTGGTGTAAAACCAGTGCTTTCGTGTGTGACTGTTCTGAGAGCAAAAAGAACTGATGGTAGATAATTCTCCCAATCCGAAGTCGCTCCTATACATACGACTCTTAACACCCTTTTTAGCGTTCTATGGAATCGCTCAACGGGATTACTCTGCGGATGATACACAGAGCTTCTTACATGTTTAATGCCGAAACGCTCCAAAAATTCCTCTGTCAAAGCACTGACGAAAGAGGTCCCCTGATCTGTTTGGAACACTTTTGGGAAACCCATACGACTGAAAATCTGTAAGAAAGCATCAATCACAGATGGCGAAGAAATGTCTGTCACCGCTACAGCATCTGGATATTTGGACGACATACACAGAGCTGTAATAATATATTTTTTTCCAGTCTTTGAAATAGGTAGCGGACCAACGGCATCGACATTTATTTTAGTGAATATTTCGGAAATTACTGGTACTAATGTCATTGGAGCCTTCTTTTTGTCATTTCCTTTTCCAGCGCGCTGACAAGCATCACAGGTTCTTACAAAATCTTCAGTTTCTTTGTAACACCTCGTCCAGTAAAAATATCTAGCAAGTCTGTCTTTGGTCTTTTTGACACCCAAATGACCAGAAGTTCCTTCGTGGCACATCTTTATAATTGACGGCTTGAGTTTTTCAGGTATAACGACAAGCTGTCTTTCAAAGCCCATTTTATCCGTCGTTTTTTTAACTAAAAGTTCTTTTCCTGTCAGACTATAGTTCTCATTTTTGCATGTACCTTCTTTAACTTCTTGGATGATTTTAGACAGTTCCTTATCAGCAAGCTGAAGTTGTGCAATTTCTTCTGAGTCAATTTTTACCAGTTTCATGAGAGCTTCATCTTCCGTATTTAGTTCCGGTAAATTATCTTCTTCTTCAAAAACATATCTGGATGCTTTATTTTCTTCCTTCATCGGTTCCAAGAGCTTCTCTTCAGCTATTTCTCTTTTCCTTTGAGCTCTAGTAGAGACAGCATTAACCTGGTGAGGACAACTATCAGGCTCCTTTCTTTGTTTATTCAACAGTGCAAAAGTTCGATTGCCTAATAAATACCTTCCTTTGTCGAGTTCATTTCTAATAATGGCAGCCTTAGTTATTACTCGCCCAAGATCGCAAATTAGTTCGATCTCAGCCAATGGTAAACAGGTTGGATTCAAGTCTAATGGCTGTTGCACCCACACATTTTCACCTGTCAGCATTTCCGGCGTGATGTATTTGCGACAAACTATATCAATACTAGCACCTGAATCCCTTAATATAGGAATTTTATGACCATTTACGTAACCCATACTAGTATAAGGTAATAGAAATTTATCCTCTGGTTTTGCACTAATTCTGTTAAGATTAGCAGGAGATTCAGTACTATTCTTAAGTTTTGGACATTGGGGCCTTAAATGTTGATAGGACCCACACTGATAGCATTGTGGCGTCTTTCGTTTTTCATATTTATCATCTGGACGTGGACTTCTAGGTCTATGAAACAAGCTTTGCGTATTAAATCCTGATGACATTTTGTTTTCAGTTTTATTTTTATTATCTGAACTCAATTTACCTTGAGTTAGTGCATTGTATCTTTCTTTCTGCCTATCCACTACAGGCTTTTTTTTAAAGTTTCCGCAAACGTTTTCATAGGCATCAAGTTTTTCAGCTAATTTTTTAGATGAAATCATCTCTACCCACTCATCAAGAAAATGATCTCGAATTTCAGGAGGAACTCGACGCTTAAGTTGGTCAATCACCATCAAATCTAGCAACTGATCAAAAGTCTTAACTCCTAGACCAGTCACCCATTCCTTGCAATAATTTTCTATTTCATAATTGAAATCCACCCATGTGGATTCGGTACTCTTTTGATGTTTCATAAGTTTCTGCCTAAACTTTTCCGGGCTTAGTTTAAACCGTCTTAACAATAAATTCTTTACGTGTTCATAGTCTTTAGCTTTATCGGAGGGTTCTCTAGCTATTAACTGGGTTACTTCGTAAGGAAGTAGTCCTAGTAAATGAGATACAAATTCTTCTTTATCAATTTTAGCCCATTCTGCTTGCCTTTCAAACAATAGCAAATATAGACTGATATCTCCTTTCTTGTCATCGAATTTCTGCATAAGGTGACGCAGCTCCGTTTTCGGCCGGATCTGTCCGGTATTTTGAGACTTTGTCTCTGCTTCAAGTCTTAATCTCTCTAATTCATACTGTTCTTTCCTTCTCCGCTCTTCCGCTTCTTCCTGTCTCCTACGTTCTTCTCTTTCCCTTTCCTCCCTCTCTTTCCGTTCTTCTCTTTCCCTTTCCTCCCTCTCTTTCCGTTCTTCTCTTTCCCTTTCCTCCCTCTCTTTCCGTTCTTCTCTTTCCTCCCTCTCTTTCCGTTCTTCCCTTTCCTCCCTCACTTTCCGTTCTTCTATTATTGTGTCTAAGACTCCTTTGACGAATACTTCATCATAATCTCTACTTTCAACAATTTTCTGTTTTAAATCGACTATTTTCAAATCTGCAGTCACATGAACTCCCAGTTCAGCCGCGAGATTTTGCAAATCTTCCTTACGAGTTCTTCCTAAGTAAGACATTGTTTCTATGTTTAAAATTAACGAACACTGTTTTCTTTATATTTCCTCAAAATAGCTCAATTCAATTACTTTAATTAATTAATGCAGTCAGGAATCACGAAATTAAATGCACTTTGTTAAGTACGTATACCTCAAAAATGAAATATTTAAATTATATGAAGTTCATTCTCTCTACCACATTAATTGTGATTAAAATAAGAATAATAACATAGAGCAATATATATATATGTCTACCGTCTGCACAACTAAAATGAATATTAAATATAATATCAAATACGGTAATAAAATAAGACAATTTAATATTAACAGGAAATAATAATCTGGTATCGCTAATATTGCGTTCAGTGATGAACTAATAAAATAAAGCAATTCTATATGAACAGGAAGTAATAATCTGGTATCACTAATATTATGTTCAGTGATGAACTAATAAAATAAAAATACGCACGATTATTCGATCTTGGTCGGTGCCTCCAAAATAATTATGACTGTGATACTTCTTTGACGAAATGAAGCAATTCCAATGATGGAACACAGCAATAACTTTTATTTAACACTCAAAAAAATGGCGACATACAAACAAGAAGAGAAAACATATTCTAACATTTAAAAATAAATTACATTCTTCGTGCGAGAGTCGCACGTGGCACTCGAGTCTGGTTTCGAATATTGCCATTCACAAATAACTTAATGTTCATCTATTTAAATTATTTAAACTACAAGATTTTAATACTATTTAAAGCTGTTACACTGCATCGTACCATTTCAAGCGTACATCATCTCCATGTATATTTTTTAAAATTATAAATAGAACGACATCCAGAAATTAGCTGTTGCCATTTTCTCAATATATATTTTGTCTAATAACAATTAAATAATTTACAATCGTGCTTACAAACCATTCTGGGTCTATGATATTCTCCTTTCACAACAAAAGCTTGTGCACGCCAAGGAGAATTAATTAGCTCAACTGCACCTCCTTTAAGTAATTTACATGCTTCTATAGCTATGAATGTTTTATCCTATTCAGTTTGGTGTCTTGACTTTTTAATAATAGGTCTGCAATCAGTCGTTAATTAGAGAACAGTGACACAGGGGCTACAAGAGCAGGTGCTAATGAACAAATTCTAAGAGGTGGTCTCTCACCTTTAAATTCTTTCTCTACAGAAGAATGATCTTTTAATAAATCATGCCCGATAAGAAAGTCTGCACAGAGGTTTTTCATAATTAATACCTCTACATTGGTGTCTACATGGGTTTGCAATTTGATATTAACTAAAGAACAGCCTTTAATATCTGACTTTAGAGAAGAGTTAGCCATGGTTATTCTACCAAAATATGGATTCATTTGAATTCGAAATCTTTTTATAAAACACTGATTTGTTTAACTTAGTGAACTACCGGTATTCATTAGGGCATTCAACTGAACTCCAAACTGCCGCTGTGGAATTAGCAGTATAGCATACAAATTTGGATTTGCATTCTTTTTGGTAATGGTCCCTTTTACCACATCCTCGACATTCTGCATCCTTAGCTGGGCAAACACTTCGTAAATGAAGGTCTTTTCCACAAAAGAAACATTTTCTAGATCGAATAGGAGCAACAACTGCCAATTGTTCCCTATCGTCATTTTTATTCTCACACTGTTCAACAGCAGCTACCGGTGCTGAAGAAGATATTAAATATGAGGCAGTACGACTTTCAGCAAGTTCTAATGCTTTATCTTTAATCATAAGCTTTTCCTAACGAAATACGGGCATTTTCTAATAATTTCTCGACTGTCTGGATTCTTCAAATCCCGGATGACTTCATCTCATATACTCATTTTTATATTCTTCTGGAGTACCAGACTTAAATTCCCAATCCTTGCTAAACTGTTTTAATATTTGTAAGTATTCATTTGCAGACTCATCCGTTTGTTGAAACTTAGATGCTAAATAGTGCGGGCAAATATTTCATTTCTTTCAGTGATGTACAATGAATGAATCTAGAACATTAATTGCATTATCATACGATTCTAAATCAAATGTTTATTTCTGCAAATGTTTATCCATATCATACGATATGGATAAACACTAGCAGATACGAAATTACATAACAGCTGTAGTTTTCTTTCTTCAGTTACCTTCTTTACTTGTGTGAGAAAATTTGGAAACGTTCTTTTCCAGTGTTTCCATTTAACTAAAGTATAAATTAGTTTCATTTGATTAAGTTTTTGTGAATATAATAAATCACTTTCCTTAAGAAGCTGAAATGAAGCTTTCATCAACAGCACGGGACATCGCTGTGACATTGCAAACGTGTCACACTGTGACGATCTCAATGTCGCAGTAACGTTGTAGGAATGGCTTAATGTCGGCTTTTTGCAGCGTCATATTGCGACGTTGATGTGAAGTCACGTTGTGACATTGTTGTGAAGTCACACTGTGACATTAATGCGTAGTCATGCTGCGACGTTGTCGTGAGGTTACACTATGATATTGTTGTGAAGTCAATAATGCCATAGAGTGACATGAATGTAACATAATAAAGTGCCATGAATGTGATGTCACTAAAGATGCAAGTGGATGTCACCCAACACTGGATAACTTTTCTAAAATGATTAGAGGGATTTTAGAGAACAGGTAACTACAACAATGTTTTAATGATTCAGTAAGCAATTATACTCTTCAAGGTATTTAAATACTTCAGTAATATTCCAAATTTTTAAATTATTGAAAGTATTCGGTACAATCATTTGAAATTTTCTTATCGTACTAAGGTTGTATCTTACCTTATTAAGGTTATATAACTATCCATTTATGCTTATTACATATCTGTATAAATCATAGTGTACAGGAAATGAAGAACGTATTATATATCATGCAAAAGTGATCATATGGTCATTTTCTAACCGTATTACATTGCAAATACTTTTGAGTATTACCTGTCTAGAAGCTACATAATTTTGCTTTCGTATATTAGAATTTAATGTTTAAAGACGCTTCATATTTTTCCAAAATTTCTAAATTGTATTAAAATTTGAGTTCTTATTATAACTTATTAAAAATTTAACCATATTTCTTAATTTAACACCTTTTTTCCGCCTTTTTCAAAATAGAAATATTTCAAAAAAAAAAAAAAAAAACTTTGGCTTGCAATTTTTATAACTGTATTTCTTATAACTATATTTCTTAATTAATACCCATTTTTCTCCTCTTTCTAAACAGAAATATTTTTAAAAACTTCTATTTGGCTTGGAATATTTTTTTTAATTGTTCAGCTTTATTGTTTTCTCTTCTTTTCTCTCTTTCTTAATTGCTCGTCTTCCCGAAAAAGAGCTAAATTAATTTGATAATTTTATGAAAGAAAAACCGTTTTAGTACTATTTATAGGATATTTACCTGTTTGAAGATTTTGTTATATAAAGAAGTGTTTCGTTTTGAAGTAAAAGCTCTTGTAAATCAACACAATCATAGCTTCCAAATTAGTTAACTACAACCTTAGTTTTCAAATTTATGGTTCGTTGCTTATCTGTAATACTTAATGAATAGTTATGGGTACACAACTCAGTAGATCAAAAACGTGGTTCCGGAAACTAGATTTCAGAAAACATATATATTTATATTTAGTCATATTAGCTGTACAAAATTTTTATTCGCTTTCACCATTATTTTTCCATTGATAAATTATAATTTTATGAAACTTTTAAACTATAAATTAAAAATAACTCTCTTACACTGCAGAACTTCAATATATTCAAATGATTGTGTTAAGTAAAAATGTCGTATAATTCGTTTCATTGAATGATTAATGTGAACCAATTATTTTAAATATTTCTGCATTTTCTAAATGCATTTATCTGTTCTCTTAACAATTAGAGTTAAGTTTAATACAGTTTTACACAGTTTATTATGCAAAAGCATAACAAATTTGCATAAATTGATAATTCCAGTTCATAAAAGAATTATTGTTACAAAAGCTGAATTACAGGAAATCTGTATTACTCGCTTCCAAAATATACTCTGTGCCATAGCATTCATAGCAATGCTTAAATGCTGTTAGTATAATTCATAGGGTAAATTAAGTTATTTATGTGGTAAACTTCATAGGTTCTTTTATTTATTCAAACACATACGAGGAGTAAACACTTATTGTACACTGTCTTGAAAGCAGTAATAATTAATATATAATAATCGAAGCGAAAGCTAAAAATTATTATTAGAGTGAAGCGATTAGCGTCAAAAAAAAAAAAATACCAGAGATGCATAAACTTGATAGTAGCGTGGACAAAAAGATTCTTTGCTATCAACAAATTTCTGCAAACATAGAATGAAATCAGAGCCATGTTTTAACTTAGGCATTTGGAATTATTTTAATATGATTTTATAGAACAAAGATGAGGATTTGAAAAATACGTTTTGAGGTAAAAGAGAGGCAACATGAGATACACGCATTATTTCTATTCTTCTCATTAACATAAAAGGCCCACTAGCGGCCGAGCGATAAAGTCGCTGAACACTGATAGATCCGAAGTTTAAATCGCTCGAACGAGCTGGCTGCATGGGCGTTTTCGTGGTTTTCCCCATGTATAACGTGTATACGAGCCCGTTCCCTTAGAACGTCCTTCAGGAAGGCATCATTTCCCTTAGACAGATAGCCCTTGAGCTTTTGCCATAATCCCATAAAAAAAGTTTAACATAAATATGATTTAGTTTTTTGGTTTGATTTAAATAATATGAAAATATTATATTTTACAATGTGTACCTTTAAAAAGTTTTTAATTAAATCTAAATGAATCTGTACAACACAGAGCCGTACTGGTTTTGGGCGAATCATCACTTGCCAGGAATGGGGCACAAATACTGCATAAATATGGATTTGGAAGGTAATAAAAATATTTAGGAGAAAGAGTTACGAGATTAGTTTCAGATATTAAAATCTGATGTAAGGGTCTGACGCTCTACTTTCTTTAAAAGTCTTTCACAAGGTATTTCTCCCGCCTTCTTAGCATGCCTTTATGGTGTAGTGATCAGCACACTTGGCGCGTATTCCGTGTTTTGAGTCCCGGAGAGGGCTTGCTCATTTTTCACATCTCCTGCTTCTAAATAACCTAATGACTTCACATTTTTTTATCAACTGGACTTTCTTAAAAGTTTTCATTTGATTTTCTTCATTAAAATCAGAAACAATTTCAGACTGTAAAGTATCAAAAAGGCATCAATACATATTTTAGCATGCCTTCGTGGATTTGATTTCGTAGTTTCGATTTTGATGTGTTCATTAAAGTCCTTCATTTCTGACACCATTCCTTGACCTCCTGTGTGAATGCCTGGATCCTTGTGATGGCATGTGTGGGATTAAGAGAGCTGGAGAGAATTGCGATGTTATCCGCGTAACAGACACGCAGTGATACAGTTTGCTTTCCAAGCATGGGAAAATCTTTTACATATATTTAATAGAGAATTGGTTAGACGATACTACCTTACAGGAGGCCCCTTTTAACTAAGGTGTTTTCAGAGAGGTGGTCTCCCTGTCTTACACAGAAGGAACGGTTATTAAGAAATGAATGCAGGATCTTAACCATTTCCCTAGGGAGATCTGGGGAAGCAAACTTGTAAGTGAGGCCGTTATGCCAGACGCGGTCAAAAGCTTTTGAAACGGCTAGCATAATAAAAGCAGTAATTTGGTGTTTATGTATAGCAGAGCTCACAAATTCCACAGTCATAATTTAGCTGCATTGCAGTGGATAACCACTTCCGAAAACCGAATTGTTAGTTTGGGAGGATGCTCAGGGCAGGCTGCAATCTATTAAGGATTATCCTCTCAATAATTTTACCCAACGCTGGGAGCAGGCTGATAGAGTGGAATCCATCCACCTTCATGTTACCTTTTCCCGGCTTGGAGATGAGGATTACAACTGCTTGCTTCCACTCCGTCGGGAAATAGCTCAAGAAAAGACACGCGTTATAGATGCTACAGAGTTTGTTTATAATTTTATTGGGTAGCTGCTTAATCACTGAATTAGAGATTTTATCTTTGCTTGGGGCTTTCCTGTTGGGAAGTTTAGAAATGATAGAGTTGATTTCAAGCCGGAAAGTGAAGACAGGAAGGTTAGTAGCACTGCGTTGACTCAGCCAGTTATCAACAAAAGTGTTGACGTGGTTTATAATACTTGGGTTCGAGTTGCTATCATTAGGTGTGAAATACTTAGCGAACTGTTTGGCAAACACATCTTCTTTTTCCTTGTTGTATCCGGAGTGGGCCTGATGTGGTTTGTTGCTAGTTCTATTTGCTTTGAAGGTGCGAAGTGATTTCCAAAATTTTCCATCTACTGCATTAAGTTTTTCTATTTTATCATTCCAAAGTTTGACACGGTTGTTCTTCAGTCATGCCTTTGATGTGCCTGTTGAGTTTATTAATTTCCGCTTTGATGGCTGGGTCACGTGATTAGGTGCAGATGTTGCGCAGCCTTGTTACGTGATTGGATGACGGTTTTAATTTTATGCGGGGGCTTGAAATGATGTGTTTTTCCCTTGAATTCAGAGGTAAAATTTTTAAGAGCGTTTTCTGTTCCCTTGTTGACATTTAAAATTGCCTGGTAGATATCATTGATTGTTTTAACCGGCCAAATGATGGGGGGGGATGTTGGTTGATATGATTTTGGACAGTGTTCCAGTCCGTGACTTTGTACGTGTTATTTATTTCAGGTTCATTAATTCCAATACGTAGTAAGACCAAGAGAAATTCCTTTTATACAAGTTTACACAAACTACAAAACCTAACTTTTTATTCGTTCCTCTGGCCAATATATTTATAGTCAGAAAAATGTTACATTCATTATATGAATAAAGCAAAAGAAGTTTGACACCATACGGCAAAAAATTGGCGAGTTAGTTAATAAATAAATTAGAATATGCTTAGGGATTGTATGGAAGAGTCAGTTAATAAATAAATTAGAGTGCTACATAAAACAATTATAGGTTGATCTATAAGGTATTTCTCCCGCCTTCTTAGAATGCCTTCGTAGTGTAGTGGTCAGCACGCTGGGCGCGTATTCCAGAGATTTGATTCCCGACAAGGGCGTTGCTCATTTTTCACGTTCCTGCTTTAAAAAAATACCTAATATGCCTTTACAGGAGACAGGAGACCATCAACAGAGCCAACTGCACCATCATTACGACTTTCAGCTTTTGTGCTCTATTGATGGAAACTATCTACCATCCGCTATCAGCGGCATATATTTGAAATAAAATTTTACAAAGATCTCTACAATATATCTACAGATTTTTTCTTTTAAATATTATTCAATGATATTCTTTTGTGATCTGACGCCTTTAATTTAGAATTTTATTACATTTGGTACACCAAAATAATTTTCACGCTAGTAATTTAGAATTTTCAGTCTAAAAATACGTTATTGATATTCTCATGAAACTTTATTACTTTAAAATCCTATTCTTTTAATCTTACAATATATTAATCAAACTACAAATATTTTTTCATTCTGGAATAATGCAAATGATATTACGAGTTGGCTATGTGAAGATGCTGAAATCTTCAAATGTTTTACAGAACATGAATTCTATAAGATTCTGCGAGTAAGATATTAATAAAAAAATTATATTGCTCTATATTTTTGACATTAATCTGCACAGAAATGGTGTCGTTACATGATGAAACATTTTTCAAAACTATTACTTTATTTTTAATGATATATAGAAATAAAACCTTCCGCTTTTTAATTTTGTGTATGATCTCCTACTGCAGCATCAAATACCTTGGCCAATTTTTGTTGTACGAGAGTCACATGTTTGGCGATTTATTTTTTATAACGAGTATAAAATTTTCCGAAATGTAAGTAAAAGGACCCAAATAACATATAAAAAATTATATTTCGTTATTTTTACAAAGCAGATTTCTTTCAATTTAAAAATTCCAAAACCTGATTATATTTGTCTCATTTTAAACATTTCCGTAACTGGAAGTATACGCTTAGGAGCAACGGCTACGATAATAAAAGCCAGCTAATGACTTTTGAGGGCACGGTGTACATTAAATGAGGTGCAGAAAATCTAATTAGTGACTTTTAAAATACAAGTGATTTTAAAAAGAAAAATCATTGGAAGAAAAGCGTGTTTTCCAAGTGTTAAACTTTGTATTTCCTGTCACTGAAAATCCATGGATATGCAAATATTAATAATGGGTACAAATTCTTTATTCACAGTAAAGCCTTAAAAAGTATTTTACAATGATCCATATTTTAATTAAGGTCTTTAGGAGCATGTTACATCTTAGAAATGTGAAACCAAAGCTTTATTTCTGTTTCAAAAATTGCAGTTCATACATCTGGAGTTCACGCATGGCTTTCACCAGTATTCGATCCTGGAATCGAACCACTGAACTTCTGAAGTTCGTCTTTGATGGCCTGGATGAGCGTCGCAACAGGTTCTCCATTCCTCAGGGCACTGACGACGTCTATTTCGTCATATTCGTCTACTACAGCGGGGTTAATCCTCGGAGAATGAGCAAGGTAAAGTTCCGATGCCGCTTCTCTTAGAAGACTGATAGCAGATGCGGACGGTATTACTGTATCTTGGAGAGTTTCTTGCAGAGTATCCAAGACAGGCAAAGACGAAGAGGTAGAAACAGAAGGAAGATGCCGGACATTCTGTTGATGGAAAGGAAAAAAGTTCAAGTGCCTGTTCCGAGCTTCCGTGATTTCTCCAACAGGTCTATCAATATGTTTCAATGAGTGCTGCGAAAGAAATCATGAAGATGGAATTATGAAAAGTGAGCAGGATTTCAAAGAATTATAAAGACAAAGTATAATGTAAAAATATTAACGGATTTTGTTATGAAGTGGTGTTTACTTCAGGGTTTCAAGACACATTATTGTTAACAATCAGTTTCTTCTTCCCATTCTAGATTTAAATGTTCATAAACATAAATGGGTATTCACATACCTTCCCATCGACTATGAAAGTTAGTGAAGATCCCGCCAGACTTGCGCCAATTACTTCGGCAAAAGTTTACAAAAATAGAAGATACTCTATTTATTTACATAATCATCCCTTTATGGATAAAGCATATGATTTTTGAGCCCTCGAAAAAATATCCACTTGTCACAATTTTTCAATTGCATCGCAAATGTTTATATTTTTTAAGGTTATTATTTAACCCTTTAACTGCTTAAGACGTGTTTAAACGTTTTTGGAATTTCTTTAAAAATGCTTAAGACGTCTTTACACGAATTTCAAATCGCACGAAAAATGCTTAAGACGTGTATACACGAAGCCCGAATTTCGCGAAGATTGCTTAAGACGTGTTTAGACGACGCGATCTGGTCTTCCTTTCCCTACCTTTCTGCAGGCGGCTGTCAGCTGACACAAAGGTCTTAATAGGGTGTGAAGTCTCTTTGAAAAGAGCACTTTAGGAAAAAGTCCTTAGAGTGAAGTGTCTTTGTCAGACAGCAGGTATGTATTATCTGTGTGCCGACTAAAAGTTTGCGAAAGAAGATAAATCGTTTTACATTTGTTTGCCTTGTGGTACTTTATACAAATGAAAGTCAAACAGGATCCGATGTTGTTATAGTACATTGTCGAATTTTAGTAGAAACAAGAAAAAATAAGAATTGTAACGGAGGACGCCTTTATGCGTATATGTTATAGAATCAAATATTTTATTTTTGTATTGAAAAATGATTGCAATTTCTGATTCGTCAGGAAAAAATATAAAATGTTGCAATCAGCTTTCTTGTTTGCCTTCGTATTTCAAATGCGCGTTATTATAATGGTATATTCTTCTTTTTACATTCTTAAATGTTAAAAACTGTACTTTCAGCATGCCTGAGTTTTGTACTCGTATGTGTGGCTCTATGCTCCGTAGAAATGGCGAACTGACATATAAAAATTATATGAATGTTGAAAGGAAGATATTCTACTCGAAACTTCAACTAAATGGAATAAATGAATACGACGAAGGAATTTCTAGAAATATTTGTTTTAAAAATTTTATTATTAAGATTTTAAATACAAAATGTTTTGAAATCTAAAGAAAAAATATGTAATCCTTGAAACATTTTTGGAAAGAAATCTATAGATATAAAATCTCTTAAAATTAATGGAGTGTAAATGAATTAAAACAGTTAGTGTACGGAAGGGTTAGATATACTGCGCACAAAAAATTACAGTCAGAAGATCAATTATTTAAAGATATGAATTAATTACATTAAAAGAATTTAAAATAAATTAACATCTGTCCAAATGTCAATGCTAACAGCAATAGCACGAATGAAAGTTATTCTTTAAATTCCGAACTTAATTCATCCGTCGGTACACAATGATTGTGTCTTTGCGATTACTTTTCTCTCAGATACTACAAAAGGCCGCCAACGAAGTAGCGGTAAAATCGTTGGATACTAATAGTTTGAAGCGGGTTCAAATCCTGACGAATGGATTGCCTGCATACCAGTTTTAGCGAATTTTTGCTGCCCATGTTTAATGTGAATATGAGCCAATTTTAGTTAGCTTTTCATGATGACATGCCTTGACTACGAGTCCTCGCTCGGGTTGTGTTTGGTTTGGCTTGTTAGATTATTAAGAACGTGAAGGCATTCTGTCTAAGGGAAGGTATGCTTTCGTGACAGATTTTCTAAGGGAAACAATCTCGCCCTACAAAAAGTTAAAACCATAAAAACGCCCATGCAATCAGCTTGTTCACGGGGGTTTGAATGCAGGTCAAACTACCAGTATGTTAAGAGAAGCGATTTCAAGAATGTTTAATTATTTTATTTAGTTTGTCCTAAGCTAAATAAAATAATTAAACATTCTTGAAATCTCTTCACATTACTGAAATGGCAATAACTTCGAATTATACTATGCTACCACTTTTCCTCTAATATGAAATTTTGAACTTTTCCGTTATCGGACAGCCCACCAGCGACTGAGCGGAGTCTAACGGAAAAACTGGTGGTTCTGTCCGGGGTTCGAATCCCGGCAAACGGGCTGGTTGCCAGGATGATATTCTTAGTTTTCCATATGTGTAACATGTATGCAAGCCAATTTCCGTTAGGCAGTCCTCGAACGAAGGCATCCTTCACCTTAGGCAAATAACCATCGAGTACTTTGCCATAATCAAATAAACCTTTATCCATAACATGCTTCAAATATTTTTATGTTGAAAAGTTTATGCGCCAAAGTTGGCCCCCGTTGAATGAAGTATGTTGTTTATTTTTTCTTTGTTTTTTATAACAACAATGTTCTTGTTTTCAGAATCTGAATTATCAATAAAATTCTTTTAATAATATGCGAATCTATTTTTTTTTTTTTTTTTTTTTTTTTTTTTTTTTTTTTAATGAAAAATTAATTTAAGCGACAAATCTCTTACATTTAGAAAAATTTCGATTTTCGAAACGAGTTGCTGTCAAAAGCGCATCTTCTTGTTGCTGCATATATTTATTTAAAGCAAACTGCTTGGCGCGTGTGCTTTTATATTTGAAAAGATTCAGAGAATTTTCAACAGGGAAATAAAGTTATTAATTTTACTGAATCTTGTGGATTCTTTGTGTTTTGAGGTAAAAGTCAAACCATCAGATATGTGACAAGCTTAAAATAAGGGTATATATAATCAGGATTTTTCGGCCAGACATTCCCAGCGAAATACATTACAAAAAATTATGTATGTAGAATTAATGTATATTCAGTTTAGTATTTTAATTTATCAGTGTTATTACACATCAATTTATCAGTGTAAGTTATATCGAGTTTTAGTTGTGTTCGATATAAGAATTTTATTTGGTTTATATAAATCTGATTTGTTTAATAATATTATATTTATTAAATACTATTTATTAGGTTTCCAAATCTGTCAAACCCAATCAATGGCCTCCTGGCTAAGATATCTGATTATCGCTATTTCGACTCATATTCGAACCCAAACAAACGAACTGGTTGAATTTTGTGATTTTCCCTATGTGTAACATGAACATGAGTACGTTTTACTTAGAAAGTCGTCCATGGAGACATTCATTGCCTTCGGCTGATAGGTCTCGTTTCCTTTGCCATACTCAAAAAATCTAAAAATTTTTCAAAAAGACTAACAGATGCATATAACAAAATAAAATTAAGTAAATGCATATAAGAAAATAAAATTAAGTAAATGCATATAAAAAAACTGAAGTAAATGTATATAACAAAAAAAAAAAAAAAAAAAAAAAAAAAAAAAAAAAAAAATGAGGTAAAAACAAATTTTCAATAATTTTTCAATACAGTAGTTTTTAAATTGCTTGTTTTCAAATTTTATTTCATTTTTATGTATGTACTAATATACAGTGTATGTGTGCGAAAGTGTGCTTGTTCGGCATATCCATCTATATTAATTAAATAAATCTGATTTGAAAATGCATGCACTAACGCACTATTCTCGTAATTTGAAAAACACTAAAGTATTGTCTGAGAAAAATATTTATAAAGTAAATTAAATTTCGTCTCCTTTCTTGGTGCTGTGTAAAAAATTTAAATAAGCTTATTAATTTTTTTCTTCTTTATTAAAAACAAATTAGTTTCTTTTCATCTATATATGAAAAATAACAAAATCTTGCTGTCAGAATGGAAATTCTTAAAAATATAAAACTCGTTTTTTTTCGAACAAAAGTTTCTGAGAAATTTCTCTAGGTCAGCAGGTAGTAACAGGACCACTGACTGCTTTGTTTGGAAAACCTGATGAAGTGGATGATTTTACCTCCAAAAGGTTTTCTTTAACAAAGCAGATGCGGTCCAAATGGCTTTGCTGAGAAGCGTTCGTATTTGAATAGCTTGAAAGCTTGAGTTGGAAGACGTTTCCGAAGCAATCAGTCAGACAGCAATAAAATTTGTTATAGATATTTCTTTCTCTCTCTCTGTGAGTTCTTGAAATCTTGGAATGGGTGAAAGTTTATTTTGTTTTACATATATAAGGAAACTGCATGTAAAGCAAAATAATTCAAGGCACCCATAGTATGTTAATCATTGTACGTCCTCTCAGCTCTTCGGTTGGGTATTAAGAAAAGAAATTCTTATACTGCTTTTGTATTTCTTGCATAGTGAAAGATTTGAAAAAAAAAAAAAAAATAGCTTCATATGAAAAGTTTTTCTCCGATGAACGAATACAGCTGAAACATGTTTCTGTCTTTAAGTATATCCACAAAACATGAAATAGTATTGTACTTTTTTGTATTCTAGTGCATTTTGATATTACTTCGTGGTAAATTTTTTTATTCTTAAATTTCTCTCTCTCTTTTCTTATAATACAGAAGTACTCTTTCAAATATGGCTGACCTATTAACCTAAATTTTTATACTATAAAATTTTATATAAAAATTAGCCGTAATCATTAGACACAGCTTTGTGTATATTATATTCTTGAATACATGCCTGCAATTAATACTAAGAATACTATTGATAAAATTCGTGATATAATTAATAATGAAAATACTGTTTAAGCTAAAAACCGATTTGAATCTTTTTTTTTTAATTATAGGGTAACATGAGCCAAACAATTTTCGTTAGAAATTTATGCTAACTTGACACATCAGATAGAAGATATTTTATCGTCATCATCGGCTATGATAAAAGATTTATACGCTTAAGATTTTGGATTATGATAAAGCACACAGGACCTATTTTTCTAAGGGAAAGGAAGTCTTCAGGGTAGATGTTTTTTTGTGGGAAACAAACTGTTAATTCACAATCTATTGTAATTATGAAAAACCCCTAAGCCTCCCATGCAGCCGCTAGAATTTACCGGTGCTCAGCTATCTTACCGCTTGGAGACTAGTTGGCTTTCTGAACTTACGCAATATCTATCTGAATTTGAATATTTGCATAAAAAACGAGCAAAATAAAATGACACATCGTAAATAGTACATTTTATTGAAATCAAACTTTCTTTGAAAAAGGAAAATTAATTGTAAGGAATAAGATGGATGCATTTAATTAAACGGCGCGCAATAACCGCGCTGATCATATGTTTCGTATAGGAAATCATTTTCTTCGTGTTATCGTATAACGGAAAATATCCACAGATTATATTTTACAGTTTTTAAGAATTCATGGGTTATCTGCTTTAAGAGTACACCTTCGTGGGCAATTTTCTAAATAAAATTAGCTTGAATTCACGTTACGCATCGGGAAAATCATAAAGACCACAAGCAGCTAAACTGTTCGGTTGCCAACAACAAACTACCAACATCCAGCAATCTTATTCACTCAACTATAGTGAACTTAAACTACTGTTTGTTTATATATTATTAGTAGCATTAAAATAACGAAAATATTTATTCTAATAAAAATTTTTGTTTGAATATCCTCCCTAGTAAGGTATTTCCTTTGGTTGGAGATTTGTCAACAATAAATGCTATGTTCAAACAAGACATTTATTTAGAGCACAATGCTTCAAAAATGTATGCTGGAATTCCTAGAAAAAAAATATCGCCGGAAAATATATCTCCGAAAAAATATTTAATTATTCATATTCTTATGATTAATTATTAAATAAGTAATAACTTTTATAATTATTAAATGAAATTCTTATTTTTACTTTACCAAATGTACAGCAACACTCTTTCTTTACAAAAATACCATATTGAATAAATTATATTGTAAGCTAATAAAGTAATAACATTGCTTTGTTTAATTAAGATACAATAACAAACCGAACAAACATTAAATTGGAAGTCAAACAACAAAAATCAGCGTTATATTTTCAAATTTTCGCAATCTAATTTTCATTAAATCTTATCTCGTTCATTTGCGCTTTTGCAGCTGAAGATGATGGTTCGGTAAAACCATCGAAACTAGTCCTGTGAAAATTTGAAAATATAACGCTGCTTTTTGTTCCTTGACTTCCAAATTAATTGCTTTGTTTGTTATTAATATGTCTCATCTTTCCTATTTCAGATAAAATTTACTAGTGTTTCTTGGACAGGAAAGCAAGAATTTTTAATTTGAATCAATAAATTTATGATACACTGAAAACGGTTTCAAGTTATAATTCCCTTTCTGAATATCTTGAATGTATATGAAAAAGTAAAATGCAAATTTAATATTAATATTATCATCCTTAGAAAACACCCAAATGTTTCGCTTATTACTCTCTTAAAACTACGTAATAATTAAGGAAAAAAGAAATTATTTAAAATAATTATTAGTTGCATGCAGTTGAAGATTATAGGAAAATGCTGAAGGTTTTAAAGATTTTTAATTAATGACAAAAATACAGAAAATCGGAAATAATACGAAATGTTTCAGCAATATCTCAGAAGGAATGAAAGTTGCACCAGATATTTGTCAGAATATAATTTTAGTGATAGCAATTTAATCAGTCTGCATTGAAATTCCGGTGATAATCAGTGACATATAGATTTAGGTTACTTAGGTTAAAAATTCGTAATAATTTAAAATATAACCGGATAAATTTTAAAACCAATTTATTTGAAAACTAGCAGCTTCGCTGCGAGCCTTCGTCTGGCTTTTAAATGTACCGGAAAAATGGCTGAAGGGAACTCCAAACGTTAAATTTAAAAACTGCGTAGGATTTTACTCTGCAGAACAACTTCATAAAAAAAGTTATTACGTAAAACAAAATTACAATGAAATAAGCAATATCCCTTAATACAAATATTAATTATCCTAATAAATAAATTAACCAAATTCCCTTTGCAAAATCTTAAGAACTCAAATGGTATAGAGGAGGTTAAGAACTTTGTTTCCTAAAAAAATCAGTCAAAACTTTTCAATATCTTAAAAACAGTGAAATAAGCAATAAATAAAATAAAGGAATGCAAAAGACAAAAAATTCTGAAAAGCAAAGTTTAATTAATGATATTTTATCTTATGTTTTCAAGGGAAAAAATTACAATGAAATAAGCTATATCTCTTAATACAAATATTAATTATCCTAATTAAAAAATTAACCAACTTTCCGTAGAACAAAAATCATGCAAAACTTTTCAATATCTTATAAACAGGGAAATAAGCAAAAAATAACATGAAAGCAACTCAAAAAACATAAAATTCCTCGCAGAATTTTACTCCTGTTGCCAAACCCATATTTCTAAAAGAATGAAACTATTCAAAATGATGCGATTTCATCAAAAATCTATCAACAATAAGACAGGAAAATTGTCGCCAAAATCACATTTTTAAAGATGTGAGATGTGAGATGTGAGAAGTGTACTCGGAAGCTTCATTTAAAAAATCTTTTAAAAATACAAAATATTATCATTTTTACAAAATTCTTTTTGTAAAAGCATTCGCAAGGTTGAAAGTTTAACGTGTCCAAAAATCAAAGAAAAATAAACTGTACATTTTTAAAAATAAACTTTTTTAGAAAAAATCCCATTGAAAAAGTGTTAAGCTCCCTTTGTTAAATAAATTCGTATTTAATCGATTTATTGAAACACGAAATTTATTTTAAGTTCGTAAAATAGCTAAGTGCCTACGTTTCATGACGATGTAAAAATGGTGTAGAGTAAAATCTCGCTTTCCTATAGCCCATTATGTTTCAAAATGACACGATTTCGTCACAAAACATGAAATAAAAAATCGAATTCGAAAAAATCGCTTCGAAGTGGCTCTTGTGTAGATGTACCTATGTACCAAATTTCGTAGCCGTGGGTCTATTAGCTTACGCGCAGCGCGAACGAAAGGCACACACGCAGACAGACTCTTTCTTTTATTATATGTAGAGAAGATATGTAGAGATAAGATTGTTTAAGGGAAGGAAACTTTTAAGTTTCGCAGCTGTACCCTGACCCTTAAGATGGTCATCACGGAGAGTCTAGCCTTTTGCAATTCTCTTGAGAGCTCACATCTACCGAACAATATCTAGTGTAATCAATCTCAACGGAATCATTGAAGTAAAATTCTGAGAGGGATGGGAAATAACAAAAGAACTTCTTGACAATTTTCAGAGGTTTAGGGTTATTTTCGCGACATTTTACGGGAAGTTCGGTCCAAAACTAGTGACAGTTTTAAAGGGATTCGCAGAAAATCACTCGACAGGCTAAGGGTTAAAATTAAGCAGTTGTTATGATTTCGGTCTTCGCAATATAATGTTTCCTTTTCATATACCACAGTAGAACGCAAATTAGTTCTGTGTACTTAAGTTGAGGTTTTGGGATCCTGAGAGAAAAGAGTATTTCTGACATTTTCGTGCTACATGGTTAGATTTTGTCAGCTCTAAGCAGTTATAACCATTCTCTTTGCGGTCTTTCGCAGCCGATTCTTTAATGAATTGCAGGTAAGCTTCTAACTTAGTATTTAAATGTGTCTTTTCATCTCCTGGGCTTACATACATTAACTTAGATCTCAAAGCAGAAACTGAGTGTGCTACTTCTAGGTTAGTTCATTTTAAGGACCTCCTTCCAGCTCGATGACTCCTCATTCAAAAACCAGCGCTCCTTAGAACCACATTGCCACTATACTCCCGTCCACCCATCTCTCACGAAAGTTATCAAATGGCTTAAACATCTACCAAAAGGACAGAACTTAGAAATCTTTTCTGATGGCTCTAAAGTTTCAGAGCAAGTAGATGCAACCTATCCTATTTCTGTATCTATAACAATACAGAAATTCACTCAGCACAGTTCAGACTTAGCGACCACGCCTCAGTTTTCCAGGCTGAGTACTTCGCTTTACAAAAGGCAGCTCTCTGGGCAGGCAACACCAGTTTTACATCCATCAGCTTCTACACGGACAGCATGAGCGTTCTATAGGCACTGAACAAGAACGGCACACAAGCCTTCCACATCTCTTCATTAAAAGAAGTGCTTATTACCCTGTCTTCTTCCAGGCAAGTGTCTCTATGCTGGGTACGTATATCAAGGTACCCAAGGTAACGAAAGGACCGACTCTTTAGCTAAAGAGGCCACATGTCACCCCTTCATCGACTCAGAGATGCCACTTTCCATAGTCGCTGCCAAACACAAGATCTTTAGCGCCTTTTTGTTCATCTGGCAAGTTCGCTGGGACGACTCAGACACCGGTCGACATACCTGCTCCATCTTTCCCGTGGTTTGCACCAAAAGGCTCAAAACAGATTTCTATCTACAACAAGCTTTCACATATCACGGAAGATTTCCCGTGTACCTCAGCAGGTTCTGCCATCAAAACGTAAAATGCGCCTGCGGTGCTTCAGCTTCTTCAGCAGACGTTTCACATTACACCCACAACTGTCCACTCACTTCTCCCAACAGAGCCTTTCTTCCTCAGCTCCAGGGATCACATAGTCTCAAAGATCTTCTTCAGGATTACTACGGACAGCGGGGCGTAAGAATAGAGTATGTATACAGCGGGCGTATAGAATAGAGTATGTCTATTCTAAGACAAACATAATCATAGCAGATAACCAGGTCTAGGCACCTGACGAAATGTAAAGGCAGCAAACCTCAACTCATGTATATATGTAAATATCTCTAAGCTAACTAACCCTTTTTGCTAATTTTATACTAACATTCCCAAAAAATTGTAAGTTGGAGCACCCAACGAAAGTAATAACTATTGTTAAATCTGTTTATCTTTAATAAGTTTGAAAAGATTAACAACCAAAATAGGTTGCTGTAGTAACGATCAGAATAACATGACTGACCTGTAGTGCCCATTTAGGGGTGAAGCAAGCGGAATAATAATAAAATAAATATATTAACTTAGTATTATACTATAACAGTAGCGGCGCACAATAACGCGAACCTGGTTCCTACCGCCAGAAAAGGCAGCCTATGCTGTTCTGGGCAGTAGTGGTTTCGGCCATCCGAGTGGGCTAATCTGACGGCCATAGAAACAGAGTCTATACGTTGCCTCCCCCTGGTGGTCTCCGCGGACTCCAGGTTTGACTGCCGCCGGTGTTCCGCTTCTCTTAAAATGCCTGTGTTCCGGAATTGAGGCTCCCGCAAGTGAGTTCCTTAAATCCTTCTTTTAAAGATTTCCATGGGCATCGCTCGGCCTTCTCACCTTATATGGAGGTAGTTCAAGGGGTATCATCTTAGATGCATCGTGTTTCAGGAAAGGTTATTTATTTGATTGATTGATTAGAATTTATTGATTGTTCTTATTTTAATCTGCTTCCCACAAAGTGGGGTTGCTCTCGCAAAGTCGTACTTTTAAAGTTTTGATTAAATAAAAATATTGTTATTATAACTTTCTTAGACTTTAACATTTATCTCAGAAATAGCGATAACTTACTTCATATTTGTTAGGGTTATACGAATAAAGTAGCATTAACAGATCAAGTGTAACTCCGTCAGGGTTCATACACATTTCTGCACATGGAAATTAAGTACTTTTAAAGACCATTAATGAAAAAAATTAAGGACCTATGAGCAAATAGCAAATTAATAAATTCAATTAAAAATATTATCTATGCCTGAACTTTACTTTTGTAATACCATCCAAAAAATAAAATAGATCCCTAAGTAGGATGCATTATTATTAAACATAATTAACATAATTATTAGTAAGTTTGAGTATAAAATATACTTTATGAAATTTATCAAACAGCATTAAATATTTTACACTTATAATAGTTCAGCATATTTGAAAGAAGATAAGTGACATATTATTTACGTTTTACTATAGTTATAGTTTCATATTGGATTTTTTTTATGTCTCATTACTTGCTCAATCTAGAGGTTTAGTAAATAGCCAGGTAGATTTTATGTCAAGCGTCATAGGTTAAAATGAGAAGTAAAATCATAATAAGAATGATTTATAACAAAAGACTGGCTGTTGTCACCGCTGCTCCTTGCCGAAAGAGAGACCTGCAGACCAGAACAAAACTGAAAGGCCTGATGTGGGTACCGTTAACTAGTTTTTAAAGTTAGTTGGCTCTGTCTGTTGCAGTTAGGGTCGTAGCTCCGTGTAGAGTTCCAGGGGTTGTAACCCAGGGGGAAAAAAAAGCCAGGAATGGTGAAAAAAGAAAAGTAAAAGCCGAAATTCGATGAATCTTTAAAAAGCAAAAAGTTAGGTCAGCCAAGCTAGAATTTATGCTACAAACGACTGAGTGACAACAAACTAAGTTAGTGGAAATTCCAGGCGAACCAGAGGAATTTTTCGGTAGCACATCAATTAGAGAGGAAGCTTTTTTTGAATTTTGAGAGCCCAAGCTAAAATTTATATGAATAAGAGACCAGAAAAAGAAACGCAAACGACCAGTAGACGAGTCGAGGAATCAGAGGCCCTGGAGGAAAATCCGGGTTAATCACACCAAGTGCCTTTCCATCCTGGCACAAGTTTCTTTGGAAAAGGATGAATGAATTTAAAAGGAACAAAGATAAATGAAAAGTTAATTTATTTTCTTTAAATATTCAGTTGATTTTATGTCTCAATGCAATGTTATGCTATGTTGCTATGTTATTTTGAGTTTTGCCTCAAGCGAGACCACCCTAGTTTTGTTAAGCAAGAAGAATTTTCAGTTTAATTTTGCATTTTTTCTTGAAAGACTTTTATTTTTAATATAAATACATTGCTGTGATTTTAATCAAAGAGATTGTATCGCGAAAAATCTTGCCATAATTGCAGAATAAATATTAGCAGCTTCTATGTACTATGATGTAAAGTTAAAACTGAGTAAATTTTGAAATATACCACGTAAATGAATTTTAACGTTTCCCATTAAGAATGTTTGTGAAGGTTTTCGCAAAAGTTAACTGTTCTAATATTTTATATGGTTATTTAAAGTACAAGCTAGCAAATGATAATGATTTTGAAGAAAAGCTAGTGTAGTGAAGTATTTAAAAGTCTGGCTCTCCGTCTACAGGTATAGATTTAATACAAATTAAGCTTAGAAGAGTCTTGAAATAGGGGCTGTTGATGTCGAGTGTGTCTAAGCTATTAACAATGTAGGAGTTTGGTTAATAGGTAGTTTCTTGAAATTCTGCACACTTTCACATGCTCTTTTACGCATTACAACGCTGCATAGTAGGGATGAAAAATTGAGTTTAAAGGAAACAAAACAGACGAAACAGTTCTTCCAGATAAAATCCAATATTTTTCCCTTCATTCATGACTTGAGAATCTCCAGCCTGTCCTTACCCAAACTCTGACGATTGGGTGGTTGCCTAATAAAGGCCTGGAGTTCTAAACTCAGATGAGGATGAACTGCATTAAATTTTAAACCACACCAAATTAAATTTCTGTAAAATACGTGAAACAGTGCACGCATTTTACAGAAATTTAACTTTCGTTTGTTTATTCTCCTATCAATAAAATTCCGAGTTCTATACTCAAGGACCCTATTCCGGATATGAGTTACTGGGGAATTTACAGAATTCCTTGCCAGTGTGGTTTAATTTACATTGGTCAGACTAAGAGAGCCTTAAAATTTCGCGTTAAGGAACATGAGGCATATGTTAGAAAAAGGAAACATAGAAGTCTTCTGTTGCCCAGCATTGTTGGTCCGAAAATAATACTTTTCATTTTTTTGCAGCCAAAATTATTCAAAAAACATCTTCCTTTGATGAATTAGATTTTGTAGAGGTATTTCACATTAAAAAAACTCTTTTTGTTCTAGTTAACGACCCTTATTCCAATCCATCTTTGCGTTCACCCTTTAAGAAAATTATGTTTTAGTTCTCGTTGCATCAACAGATGGCGCCAGTATCTTAACTCTTGTCCAGCCATTCTTATCTTATCTAATCATCTCTTTCATTTGCGCTTTAGCAGCTGAGGATGATGGTTCGTAAAACCATCGAAACTAGTCCCGTGATAATTTGAAAATATAACGCTGATTCTTGTTGTTTCACTTCTAAATTAATATGGTTAGAATATTTGAATAGGGCAAAGAACACAAGAGCTATCTGCCAAAAATAGGAATGGCTTTGAGGGAAACTGGCTCATGTTCTTGTTACCCATAATTAAGATCACGGAAAACACGCATGCAGCCAAGCTCTTCGTCTGGATTCGAACTGCGCGTATTCTGCGGAGTTAGCCAATACACCGTTGATGGGAACATTTAGCAATATATGAAAATGAGAAACGGAGCAGTTGTAGCTCAAATTGTGAGCATTTTTGTAGACTAAATAATATGTTTTTCATACCTCATCATCTTGTTCCCAAACAAGTTTGGGTGGTGGCCTGGTGATCAGCTTCCCATCATCAGTAATGACACCGAGTATTCTTTGTTCTCCTTCAGATATGGGACGCCTGTCTTCATCTCCTGCCCTACGGAAAGTAACACAAAATGTTATCAATTTATTTAAACTGAACGCAACAAGACAATCATAGTCTTTGCAATATTGTGAGTTTTCCACCTTATGCGAGTGTGCTAATTACGAAATATGACTTGAATGATTTCTGGAGAGGCATCGGATTCCTTCTCGGGATTCTCTGTTTATGCTAATACATAGGGTGTTTAAAAATTAATGACACAAATTTTAAGGGATGATAGAACATATATATATAAATACATTTAATCATTGAATATATGACCGTATGTTAAATAATTAGAGGCTGGAGGAAACTTTTCTTTTCGCCCATATGTTGTCATTCGCAACGCATGGGCGTATGTGATCGTCATAGGATGCGTACAGTCATAGGATAGGATTTTTGCATATTGTGCCATTTTTATTTTCCCTTTTATGCGCTTTTGGAATGTTGAATACTTTTACTTTTCAGCTGACTTTATTCGATGTCTTTGTTAAATATTACCGACTGCGTAGACAAGAAATGAAAATAAATTAGCATAACTACTTTAGGAATATGGTGAGTCACATAAAAAGTGCTTTATCATAGCCACAAAATCAACCATATACAATAATTAATTGCCTGGTTATTTGAATATGGCAAAGGATACGAGGGTTATCTATTTAAGATAAGTACAGCTTTCTTGGAGGATTTTCTAAGGATAAGCGGCTCGTACTCACGTTGCACGTGAGGAAACCACGAAACCCAACCATAAAATCATATTTAGCAGTTTTTAACTGCTCGGACACTGGTAAGACCCTCTTACAAGACAAATCACACTGTGCTGAGAAAGAAATTATTAAGCATTAATTATTCAGAAATGAGTAATTTCTCTTTTCTACAAAAGTAGATTTGCTGTTATAGCAAGAACTGAAAATGTAACTTCTTGATTTATTTAATATACACTGCTGGCCACCCAAATAGCAACACCAAGAAAGACAAGACATATCACAACAAAATTTATTTAGTAGATAACTTGACTAAGTATCAAATGATTAAATTTATAGACTTCTGTGAAGTGTGGTTCCTTCCAGAATCAGTAGCCAGAGTAGCCGCCATTGTTAAAGATCACCGCTGCCACACGCCTCGGCATTGATTCAAAGAGACTTTGGATGTGTTTTTGGGGTACAGCAGACCAAGCAGCTTCGATACGTTGCCAAAGTTGATCTGGTGTGGTAGCTTGGGATGTAATCTGGGTCAATCGTTCAGCAACCATGGACCACATGTTTTCCTATCAGCAAAAGATCCAGAATGCGAGCCGGCCAGGGAAGCAATTCAATCTGGCGATTGACGAAGAACCCTTGGACAAGGCGTGCCACGTCGCGCATTATCCTGTTGAAATATGGCTGTGGGCAAGCCCTGAAGGTAAGAAAAGACAACTGGCTCGAACACCTCGGAGATGTAGCACTGGCTGTTTAAAGTACCGGTAATGCGTACTAGAGGAGTGCGAGAGTGATATCCTATACCGCCCCATACCATAATACCCGGTGCAAGACTAGTATGGCGGTGCATAACGCAGCTGTTCAGCATCCTCTCTCCACGGTATCTCCAGACTCTAATCTGACCATCGTGGTGTTGCAGACAGAAGCGTGACTAGTCAGTAAAGACAATTTCATTCCATTCTGCCGTCCACATCCTTCTTTTTATCGCACCATTGGCGGCGCAGACGTCTGTGGTTCTGCGTCAAGGGTAGAGAAAGCAATGGACGTCTTGCGGACAGACCACTCAGCTGTAAACGGCGTCGAATGGTACGCGCAGACACTGGATGATGCGTTACAGACTGAATGTGCTGTGCTATGGTTCGTGATGTGACTGAGCGATCCGTCACTACCATGCGCACAATGTTCCTGTCATCACATGAAGTGGTGCACTGAGGTGGATTTGATCGAACACGTCGGTCCGTTCTCCCTTCCTGCATCCAACGGTCACGTATCCGCATTACCGTTGTTTGGTTTTGTCTAACACGACTACCGATTTCTCTGAAAGATAATACACACTCTCGGTAGGCCACTATCCTTCCTCTATCGAACTCGGATACTTGATCAAACGATGATCGCTATTTACTACGAGGAATAATTGATTTTTTTTTCTTTTTTAAACCCACAAGAAAACGACAATTACCGAATTTGAAACCGTCGAAAACTCCAAGCCTTATAAATAGCGCTCTGAAGTGGCGCTACAGGCGCGCGTCATGTGTGTCTGCGCTGAAATTCTAATCATTTGCATATCTAACCTCCGCTAATGCATGTTGTATATTTCATGTTATTTGCTTGCTTCCTTCAGGGTGTTGCATTTACGGAGGCCAGCAGTGTATAATATATTTCAGTTCAAAGGAAATAAGAGATTTAAATTAAAAAAAATTTTTTTATTGTTCCGATTTTGATAGTTCTAAAAAATATAGGCGCCCGTAGGAAGGAGCAAAGGGGTCATTTGCCCTCCCTTTGTAGTCGTGTAAAAAATGTGTTCAATGATGTGTGCACAATTTTGCATAGAGCATGTGGGAACCCAATATGCATAATATTGTGTTCTATATCTACTTATGAACCTCCCAAATAAAATAATTGGAATTAAGTTTTGAAGGATTCAGAGGGTTTTCAAACCTTAATGGTGCGATTTTCTTATATATATGAAATAGATTATATATATATGTATATATGAATATATAATAATAATAATTTTGAACCTCTTGGGAGTGATAATGCTGAAGTATAACAGAAGAAATAACTTTCAGACGTGTCATTTTAATATTTCCTTTTGATTGTCGTTAGCCAAATATTTTTATTGCACAGCACTAAATAACTTGGCGCAGTCGTGCTTGTTTTTGAAGAATTAAATCGGTACAATTAAATTTGTAAAATATAATTTTCAAGACAGCCGGGAGCAGCAAATTGGCATTAGCGAAGCGGAGAAGCAAAAATACGACGCATTTCAGCATGATAACTTAGTTCAAAAGGAAAAATTTATGGTTTGTAGTTCTCTCATTCAAAGAATAATTCGAGCGGCACTCAGTTGTACACGTTCTAATTTCTTAAGATTGGTTTCAGATGCGCAGGAATAAATTGGGTAGCCATATTCTAGAATAGATCTTATTAGCGCAATATATGTGTTTGCATCAGCTCCTCAAACTCTGCTAGATATTTAAGGATGTTCAGGCGCTTACGGGCCTTTGAAATCAAATAGTCTATATGTCTGTTGCTGTTGAATCGTTCATATGTCTGTTACCAACCCCTTCAAGTCCTGCAGGTCGCCTCAAAGTGTGCTCTTAGCCGGCGAGGGGTGTACCTGGGCGGAACGGGCGATGTACGTCGGGAGAGTAATCTCCTGGAAGGGTGACCTAAGGCGGAAGGCCTTCCATTATGCTCAGCCAAGATCTGCAGGCAATGCAGCAAAGACAGACTTCTTCCTTTGGACTTCGCCCATGAGGCTCCAGCCTTTTTGACCAACAGAAGCTGTTCACTTCCTTCTCGTTATGGTTTTGTTGTAAAGATATTTGAAAAAGTGAGCTTTAGGCCAAAATTAGGTGAAACTTTAGATAAAATGCAAAAAAAGCTTGAAAAACACTAAAAATGCAACGAATTAAAAATACATTGAGCTTACACACTGTCATGGAAAGGGAGGTCAAACTGAAGCACATTAATAAGTCACATTTATATTGCAATCCAAAAATATTTCCGTAGTCTGCGAGTGCTTCAAAATATACTCTAAATGTAATTTAATAAAAAACTTTGTTGATCTCTTACAAAACCCACCTCATATGTTTCTAAGTTTTATTAAAATGAAATAGCATAAATTCAAAGTAAAACAGATCCACTATGTTGGCAATAATACCAAAGTTCAAATCGTAAATGAAAAAACAAAAGATGGTAAAAAATATAAAGCCTCAAAATACAAATAAGACAATAAATATTTCAATAATTATAATTAATAACTATAAACAATTTGAGTCAAAATTCATACAATCAAAAGATGAAAAAGGATGAAAAATAAGGAGACTTTTCACTCTTTTCTGAAGCCATTTTAAAAGTGTGCGACAAAGTAATGAAACAGTTACACTTAATATCGGAAAACGTTAAGGTTTGCTCCTTGTTCGGGAAAAAGCTAAACAGGGTTATACTGGTGAGAAATAAGTTGAGCCAATTATGGCAAACAGTCTTAAACGGTCACAAAACTTATATATATATAAGATAAAATATGTAAAGCAAACTTCTAATTTTAAATGGCAAAAGCTCCTTTATTCTTCATTTTAATTTGAACATTTTCTATTTCTGTCCTAAAACAGTAACTATTTATAATATATCAGTCTAAACTGCGTCATTTCAAAAATTAATCCGTATTATACGAACTTACATAACGCTGCAGTGCAGATACCTTTTATCAATCAGATCAAATATTTCTATCGAGAATCAAAATGCTTTGACTGTCTCCCACATTTTCTTCTGAATGCGTCGCTTTTTGCTTTTCTGCTTCGTTATCGCAAACTTCCAACTTGTTGCTCCTACTTGTGTCTTCAAAGATATATTTCTCAAGTTTATCGGAAACATTGCAAAAATTCTCTAAGAACAAGCGCTATAACTCCCACTTTTAAAAACATGAATAATAAATAAATAAATAAAAATAATAATTGAATTCGCCCTCCTCTTGGATTTGGTTCTAAATTTCTTACTTTTCCTCTCTCTCTACATATAGATATGTATACAAAGAAGATCGAGAATGATAACCTCTTTGGTGCTAGTAAAACTTCAATCATGCAATTATTGTGTCCAATGTTTGCCACTCCTGCGAATTTTTCTGCAGAAACCCGTATTACAGAATAGTATTTTAACTATCAGTACCGATATTTGTTTATGTCCTGACAAGTACTGATGACTTACAGAGGTGGTTGCATTAGGGAAGTGATCATCAAGACAGGATTCACTCTATCGTGATTAAGGTATGACAGTAAACGCTGTGAATAAAAATAAAACATACTTTGTAGAACAAATCTGCTCTTCTGTTGCGGAGTGGGATCTCAGACTGGCAAATCGAGGGAACATATCAGTTGCGGGATCAACCTTCTTACTTCGTAGACTGCAGGTGGAAAAAAAAATATAATCACATTTGCAATAACAGAAAACTTTAAAACATGCATTGAAAAGAATATATTTTTATATTTTAGAATGAATCTAAACAGTTGTTTTTAGAGACATGTGTGTAAAGGTGTCTAGCAATTTAAAGCATTAAAAATAGATAACCGTTTTTATTACAAATGATATATCGATAACTATTACTCACATACTTCGCCTCAAATCTCAAGGAGGCTTGCATTTAAAATATTACAAAATTTGCGCTTAAAACGTTTACGAAATCATTCCACGATATTTATATATTTCAGATATATTGTTCTATTTATCAATTAATGATGTTATTCTAAAACGTACTAGAAAATATTAGGCATACTGACAATATTTGTCTCTATACATAAGATATCTCCTACATCTTCTTGTTTTAAATGGCTGGGCACTTGTAACATCATGCAATCATCGGATATTGTCAAGACCCATCGGTCATCACCGAGAAAGCCCAAAGTGAATCACTAAAAGCAACGATTTTATTTCGGCCAGAACTTAGAAGTTCCGTCTCAGTTTTGACGCAGAGTGGCCAGGAAGACGGATCCGAGGATCTCCCACTCCTCTTCCCCTATCACCAAGTCTCTAGAGAGGACTTTCGGCTCGTCAGCATTTTAACTCAATCATCCCACGCAAACATTATTCGCTTACAAGCACACAGTTCTTCTCCGGGATTCGAGCCAGAGCCCAATGGTAGGTAAACCAGAAGCTCTATCACCTACGCGAATCAAGCAATATGCCTCCTACATAATGAAATATAATACATATTTAAGCAATATTTACTCTTCTTCTTACTTTTTTTTAAAGTTTGCAGTTTCCTTGTTTATACTTTCATGTATGCTTTTTTTTTCCCCTCCAAAATTAAATGCGCATCCCTTTTTCCTCTCCATTTTACTACTTTGCAATATTTGCACCGAGTTACTAGAAATTTACTTTGAGTATCTTTATTTATTTATTTATTGTTATTATTTTTTTATTTATATCATAAACACCTCAAGTATTGATTTAATTGTTATAATACTTTGCATATTTTTACTGAACTCTCTGTTAAGTATATTTTTTAATTATTATCATCTGTCATTTTATATATAGTAGAACTGTTTCATTGAATCATTTCATGTAACGCTTTACTTGCTGTAATGTTTGTAAGATCTGTGTAAAGTAAGTGGGGCACTGTTTTAAAACAACCAATGTAATCATCTAACGCAATTTATTATAGTATTTTGGTTCACTCATTTCTTGTGGTGGCTGCTTGTTGTCACCTATTTACATCATTCTTAAATAACTATTTATGTGTTATAAAACGTTTTGCATTGCTACAGTTATTATGTCAAACAACATAAATTGAATGTGTCGCATTTCACATTTAGTCGTATTTAACTTATAGTATTATTCGTATTTTATCATAGCTCTATCTCATAATATTAAGGCATTATACTATGGAATACCATTGAATTATGAATTCATGTATCTTACTACTAAATGCACTATATTACTGTACTATACTATTATACATTGACGTTTTGCTTATTGTCATATGTAGCAGCGTATGCAAGATGTCCTGTAATCATTTTTGTAAAGTACTTTTCTGTGACATTCCTGATTAAGAGCAATTAATGGCACTTGGTCTCTCAGCCATTGCCTTGTTGTGGTGGCTGCTTGTTTTTTTTTTTTTTTTTTTTCATTGATTAGGCATCATTCCGTTCGGTTTTACCTTAGGTCGGAAGCCTGGTCAGTGCCGCATAACCATAACCACATACATTATGAAAATATACTGCACAATAAGGTCGCACCTGTTAGTGCCGTCTACAGTTAAAGTGTAACGAATATGCAAAGCGTTTTCTGATTGCCAAAAAAATATTTCTCTAAAATTAAAATATATACAAACTCTCATCTCTTTGGTGTAATGAAAATATTCATGAGTAACTAACGTTTCGATTGTGTTTTGGCCTCCTCGGTGATTGCAGTGATTTGTACCCAGAGGGCGCACCGCACAATAGAGTTAGTTGCTAATAGAACGTAAAAGGAGCGATCACGCCATAAATGTCGGGAGTATTACCGCTAATTGATATAACTGGCATCGTATCTGCTAGGTGGCAGAAAACTAATATGATGTATCAATTTATATGCCAGGTGCCAGAATATATGTATCAATTCTTAGTTTCTCAGTTAGAAAATTTAGAAAAACAGATAAAGTATCTAGTCTGTATGTATTTTACTGAGCTGTATGTATTTTACGGCTTACAACGTCGCGTTTTCTAAGCGGGAAAAACGAAAAGAAAACAAAGTCAATTCTAACAAGAACATGACCGACAATCGGCACGACAGGTAAGGTGAAAACTTTATGAATCATGCAAAATATGTCACTACTTGCTAGGGTGTGTTATGTGACAGAATGAACGTTGCAAAAGTGCAGAACTGAACTATAGAGAGGTAGATTAACGTCATCCTCTGCTGAAACAAAAAAACTGGCAACTATTCTGCGACTTGTTGGCCGTCCAATTAGCCATTGCTCTGATACGGCTGTACATAACTCCATGGGTTCTTAACCTGAGATCAGATGACCCGTTGGAGGTCCAATTGGACCTGCTGAAACAATATCAGGCGGTCTATAAAAATTTTTCTTAAAAATGATATATAATATAAATATTTTAAGAATCCTATCCTCATAATAAAACTAATCTAAATAATTTGACATAACTACCCAAAAATCGCGCTTGTGCATAAAAGCGTAGACAAAATGATCGACCCAGTGAACACATATTGTTCACTATAATATACCGAGTAATCAGTAGTGTGGAAAGATGTAAGTTGTATTCTGTGAGAGTTATACTTTAGTGTTATAGAGTTCTTAAGTTTTAGCTTTAGTTCCTGTATTTAATCATGTTATTATGAGAAGGGAACTGTGGTCTTTACTTTTCTTCTTAATGTTTCGTAGAATAAAAAAAGGTAAGAAGATATGCTTAAGTGGCATGTTGCTGTAAAGTTTCAGTGGAAGACGTAGTATACATTTATCTAGGTACAGTTGTACCTTTAGAATCTATAGAATATTAGCATTCTGTGGTGCTTTCTGTCAGAACTAATGAGTTATGACAGAATGAGATTTCTTACCTGCCGTATAGCTTCCTCCCTCCTGCTAAGGCAAATGCATCATCTAAGAGATCGGAAATCCTCTGTCTTACCCTAGACAGGTGCAAATGAGTCTCGGCTGTCGCCGCCTCGCATTCAGATTTCGAACGAGACTATGCGGAAAAAGATAGCAAAACGTTTAAAAAGTCTCAAGGATTAAAATAATATCCATACATGAGAATATATAAATATGAAATAGCATTTATTGCAACAAGTTTATTCACACAAGCCAGATATATTATAAAATTCATAAAATGTTCTTTGCCGTGATATCTAGAATAACACTGGAAAGAATTATTAAAAGACCCATAAAAAAGAATTTCTGCTTTTTCAATAATGCTGATGAGTGAACTCCTTTTCAACTTTGAAGGCGGGAATATCGTTCAGTTTCAAACACCTGCACGGTACACGGTATAGAATATTCCTTGACATGGGTTTAGTATTTTTTACATCACTGAACGTAATAAAGCCAAACAAGGAATCGTTAAGGGGAAAACGAAAATTGAAGTTAAAATAAAGTATTATAAAATTAAGAACACATTTTTAAATTCGCTTTTAAATACAATAAATGTATCCATACTCCGGTATAATCACTTTTCAGAGGACCGAAATTTGAGTTCGCTATATCCAAAGGTTCATTGTATCTAATGGAGTAAGAAAGATGGATGATCTTTCAAAAAAATCGGAAATTAAGTGTCATTAGAAAATTCATAAACAACGTCTAAATTACTAAGAGGCATAAATAATAACTCTAAGACCCAACAGCTTATAAACAGCTGAGTTCTCAATTAATGAAACTTTCAAAGATGAACTTCAACAGCTTTCCTCAGAATGAATGACTGGTGGTAACTAAATATTTATGGGTAAAATACGATAGTCTGTTGGGAAAATGCGTGCATTGATTATGGGGGTAAGAAAATTAACTTCATTTGAGAAGAAATTTAAGAAAATCGGGGTTTCCAATCCGAAGTAGCTGACCTTGATTATTATTTGCTCTGGCTATACGGTGAATATGATGACGCCTAGAAAAGAAGGGGCAGCGACGCATCCAACGAAGAAAATTAAAATTTGAGCAATATCTTAATTTAAAGCAGCCAACATGAGATTTAATTCTGTTTTATGGGTGTTTTGTAGTTACAGGTAACAGTAAATATTTATTAGATTTTACTTTTATATTTTTTAAACAAAAAATATGAATGTAATGAGAATGTTCTGAACAAGTAATACGAAGTCCGTTTGAAATATTAATTCTTCTGTTAATCAAGATATCCAGTAAAAATGGATGCCAGTATAGCCTGTCTTCGAAAACGCTGCACAATTTTCACAAATAGTATTTCGATTAATAAAAGCTAAGAAGGGAGCGGAAGCGAAAATTACGATTGAGAGTAAAGTATCGTACTTTTGTAAAAGGCCTGCAGTTTAAGTATCTCGCTAATTATTATTCTTTTTATTATTTTCAAAATAATGACCATAAATGATTGGATATATCAGTAAACTCTGAAATTTACTGGTCTTTAAACCTTTTTCGTAAAAACCTGCATACATACAAAGATTCTTTTAAATGTAACGATATTTGAAATATGTCTGATGAATGAAATCCTTATCTCATTTTATTTATTTTCTTATATTTATTACGGTAAAGAGTCTGCTATAAAATACTTTTCTTACAATTAAATTTTGAAGAGGTGGCAGCAGTTCAGCGTTAGATCCATCACTTCCTGTTTCCTCTCCTCCTTTATCTGAATTCGGCGGAGATGAAAATTGCCTTTGAGGGGGAAAATAAGAACTTGTTTATTTTACAGCAATAATTAAAATGAAATCAAATATTAATATTGATATTTTAAGATCAAAACATTTTGTTTGATTTTCATGTATGGAATGAATAAAGTTTGCAGTAAATATTCTGAAGTACAAAGCTTTTAAACTTTCGCTGTAACTATTCTGAAGAACTTTGCCGTTTTCTTCTCAGTTTATCTGATTCCTATTACATGTACAAAATGTTATTTAATTTCTCGGTAAATATAATGCAATGAAGCAGTTATGCTTTAAGATATTAGACAAACCTAATCTTAATTTAAAATACAAAGAAGATTATATGAGTAAGACAAATTTTTTGAAACCACTGAAAATGCACATGGTTGACAATGTTGCCTCTTATCGTTATCTTCAGTTCCTTTTAATGATAAAATTAAAAAAAAATTAAATGTACCTATTGAAATATAATTATTTTACTTAATAATATAAGCTATAAAATACTGTTAATTGTTATTCCCCCTCCCTAAAATGGAATAGGTGAAAAAGGGTTGCAATCTGAAAAATTGCAGAATATAATATAAAACTTCAACGAATAGTTGGAAAAGTTTCGTGATGATTTACTTAAATAATTGTAAAGTCATTAGATTTGTTGAAACAGGAAACATGAAAATATGCAGTGCTCTCTCTAAACCTGATGAGTTCTGATTTCCCGATTTCTATCCGGACGTGTTTCCAGTTTCACTATGAGAGAAGGAGGGAGAAAATAATTTAGACTCTTCCTCACTTAAAGGGTGCCAAGAGAAGGCAGGGAACAAATCGCTAAATCCTGGTGGAAACGAATTATCGTCCACCAAATTTGAGTTTAGGCGCTACTTACAGAGCTAAATTTAGAATTTTGCTGAAACCGGGAAGCATGAATAATCAGCGATTCTCTCGCCGGAACTCCAACGCCAGACCTTCCAATGCTAGCCGGACGTGCTTCCAACGCACCTCGAAGATACACAGTAGTAGGGAGTTAAGTACTTTACAGCATAAGATTAACAAGGTAGGGAACAGTGAAGTTAAAATAGAAAATTTCTTTAAACCATTAAACAGGAAGCTGTCTATGACAAAGAGTTAACTCAAGAAACTGAGCATAAACTAGCGAAATTTATTCCATTTTGTTAGTAAAAAGGCAAAATAACGCAAATATAGAGTTTAACTCAGCATTTGCTAAAAGATGAGGGAAATGCAAATTGATAGATATCACTTGTAGATAATTATATAAATCTTCGGCATTATCTACAGTTATTTATATTTTATAAAATTCAGCTCTATTCTTGATTGCTAACGCAACAACCTTTAAATACATTTACCACCATTAATTATTACATTTTGGAAAGCTAATGTTAAGCGTCAAAACTTTTTATTCAGTGTACTCAAGAGTGCATTAAAAAAGCTTATAATATTCCTTTAGATCCAGTTGTAAGGTTATTTCTCCCACTTCCCTAGTGTGCCTTCATAGTGTAACGGTAGCGCGCTGGGCCGGTATTCCAGAGGTCCGCGGTTCGATTCCCGGCGAAGGCGTTTGCTATTTTTCATCTTTTCTGCCTATAAAAAAATCCTAATGTCTCTACACAGTTTATTCAGAAGCTTATACGTATGTTTCGACACTTCTTTAATAATAAACTAATGGCGTCTAACCGGTGGCTTGTGGGCGTCTGCCTACCACAATCACAATACCGGTTTGAAGCGAAAACTTTAATTCCAATGTAAAACACAATCACAAAAAGCGTATAGTTACATATCACATACAGGGGCGTTACATTTGTGTTCACCTACTTGCGTGTTGTCACCTTCACTACCTTCAAATACCATGTTACAAGAAAGAGGAAAACACGTATCGGAAAAGATGAGTTCAATTATCTGCTTTTCTGGCTAAAATCAATTTGTGTAAGAACAATTTACTGCAGATAGAATATCAACATTTTCCGTCATTTACCTTCATTTTAGACCTTGAATATATTTTAGGGTATGAACCCTCATATCCAGCTTCTTTCAGAAGGTTTTCAACATGCTTATAAGCATGTTTTTGTTGCTCACAAACAATTTTTGGAATAGCAGAAATGACTTTGGTAAAATATTATTGATCCAAATCGGAGGATAAATTAAAAATTTTTACTCTTCTTACTGATATAACATTCAAAAGCATAGAAAATTTAACTAACAGATACTATTAAATACAAAACATACTTAGGTGTGCTTTAACAGTGAAAGCACTTTTTGGGTCAACGTATCTTGGTCAGCAGGCTTCTTCACGACTTATAATAATGGAAAACAAACAAAAACATGTTAACTCTAAAGCATGTGAAAAACAACATGGTGCTGGCATGCTGTGTATCAGAATATACGTCAAATTTTAATAACTCTTGAGAGAACATTAATAATCAAATATCTCATTAACAGCAAGTCGATGAGTTAATGCAGTACAGACTTAATGAATTATTTGGTAATTTAATAGTAGCATTTTTTGCATTATAAATTAGTTTATTAGTATGTGATTTTCTTTACTTTATAATTTGAAACAAAATTAGTTTGAACCTACCTACATCTGCCTTTTATTAGTGGATTTGCTTCAGTTTTCTATAGGTTCGTATTAAGTTTCCTTATAAGTTGGAAACACAAAATCTTCCCGTAAAATCATTTATTTTCATGAAATTGTTATTTTCCAAACAATTTCATGAAAACTTCTGAAAAATTCATGAAAACTTCTGGAAAACATCGGGTGTCCTCAATTCAAGGCAGAACCTAGTTGTAGTCGTTAAGACAAACCTGTTGGATATCACTGTAATAGGTAGAATTTGTCTCCATTTTGAAATTAATTACAGACTTTAAATAAATTGAATGAAAGAAACAAATTATGATGATAAAAGAAAAAATGATTTCTTTAAAAAGAAAATAATTTGAGGAATTGATTTGTGTAAATTCTTTTCCTGATCGCGATCTTCGCAATAATGGTTGAACTTTATTATTTTTTAAAATTTTACACAATATTAAAATTAATCACCTAGGTAAAGTTTTCAATAGCTTTTGAAATTACAGTGATGCCTCTCATAACGAACTCAATCTGTTCCAAGATATCATTCGTCCTGTGACGCAATTTTCCAGAAGTTAATATAAGAACTCTAATCCTTTCTCTAACGTAGATTAATATCACGAAACTCGCGTAATTTCACAGAAATATTTAAAATTCCACTTCTATCAGGAATTCTAGAAATTCCTTAATTATAAAAAACCGTTATATTATAAACACACGTTATTGATGCACATAGTCTCATGGGATTTGAGTTTAATTTAGTCCAGAGTATTACTAGATTTCAGATGAAGGCAGAAATTGATTTCCTACATCTGTTGCTGTTTCTTATTCTCCTGATCTCGAAGGATTTCGATCAAGTATATGAATTTATCACGGCCAAGAGGTAATAAGTACCTGTCGCTGGCTAGATTCTTGGGCACATTATAAGCGACAGTTCGACTTTTGCCCAGCCCTGAGAGAAATATAATTATTTTTGGCTGACTTGATTTAATTTTATTAAATTTTTGGCCACATTTAGAATTATTTTTAACAGACTTCCATTTCTGTCTGTAGTTTATGTAGTACACGTACAACGTTTGTGTAGCCCATGTAGTCTTGTATAACACGTAAATTGGTTGTTTTCCTTCATTTTTACCTAGCGCTTCCATTTCGTAAAGACACTACACACTTAACAAACATCCATACCTTCTCCAGGATTCGAACACCCGGCTCAAGGCCATGGCATTCCGCTCTTTTATCACCATGCCAACAGAACGCTGTTTTGCGCGTCTATGTTGGCGTTTTGGAGATGTCCAGATTTCAACAAGTTGCCTAAAATGGTTAAACTCTTCCTATCCTTTAGGATGGAAGTAGTGTATAAACTAAACAAGATCTGCCATTCTTTTAGTCTTAGCCTGATTGAGATGCCAGGGCTTGGTTGTGGCCAGGATTTCTTCCAATTTCTTCAAAAGGTTCTTGATGATTGTAGTATGCATGGGCCATTTGTATTCTCATCATTCTCATCAGAATCTTCTTTTAGGCTTTCTTATGTTCCTACTGAAAGAAAGCTTGCATTTCTGCGCTAATATTTATTACCTTTACTCGGTTGTTCTTTTGATTGTTGTCTTTTTCCATGTATAGACTACTTTCCATGTTTACGTTGTTCAAATGTTTTTTTGTTTGTTTCCATGTTCAAATTTAGCTTCATACTTTCTATGATGATAATGGAAAATGATTTTGCGTGAGCAGTCATAATGCGGGACATTCGCTGTGCGAGACACCTCTGTATATAATTAATATGCAATCGAAATGGACGAATTAGATCACTTTCAGTGCTTAAATAGAAACTTAGTTGAGCACATTAAAATTAATTCATGTGGAAAAACGCATATGCAGAACATTAAAAAAGAGACCATTTGTAAATAAATGGCTTTACTTATAATAAATGTTTACTTTTTGTGTTCCATTTACCTGCTAGAAGTCCCTGAATCAGGAGATTCTTTTTCCTTTTGAGCATCAGAAACTTCCATTTTTGATGATGATTTGGGTAAAGGTGGTACAGGGCGTAAGCTGGATGATTGTTTTTCTTCTTTCCCTACAGAATAAAATTTTATCAAATTTATTCATAAAAATAAAATTAGACCATTTTTTGTTTAGTAGAATAACGATTCTACCAAACAGAGAAAGGTTTGGAGTAAACACCTTTCCCCCAAACCGTTTTCTTGCATAAAGCTTGTATAAAGCTAATAAAGTGTTGAAATCAAATTCATTACATTCAGTTAGAACTTCAAGGAAAGAAAAGCCGTAGAGAATTTTAGTTTCGAATATGATTTGAATGGTTGGATAAATCAAATTTTTAAAAATAAAATATTTATCAGGTCCTCTTTATTTACATCAAAAAGTGCTAACGTGTCATCAGTATAGTGAACATAGAACGGGAGGGAAAAAAGTTTTTAAATAATTTAACCTCAGAAGAGTGCATGCAAATGTCAAGAAATACTGGACTGAGGGGCACAGTTAATCCTTCAGTTTGGCGACAGTGTTTCGTTTGGAAAACGAAATGGTTCTGACCGAGAAACACTTTAATAAGAGGGATTAGTTCTTCCCTTTTAGTGTTAGGGAAATAGAATTATGAAAGTATAGTTTCAAGAAATGTTAGCTCCCCATCAACTGAATTATATTCACAAAAGAAAATAAGTTAATTAATTAATGAAAAGCAATTGCCACGCTAATGGAACTAGTGCTTTGCATTTTGTGGAATTATAAATACAGGAATGTTTCTTTTGTATTTGTTTATTTAAAATTTATGAGTAATTACTTAACAAATGAGGCACCTTTTTACATTACAGATACTGAATGTAACTAATTTATTTTAAGAATAAGTCTTTACACCTTGCCTTTGTTTATTTTCTTAGTTTATAAATATTTTCATTTGCTTAGTTTACACGCATTTGCGTTCTGTTGTATTTATATTTGTATAACTGTTGTAGAATTCTTAGAAAATATAGGAAGCATTAAAAGAAAAAACAGTACTAAGATATGTGGTACTAGAAATATCTTTTATTAATAGCAATAATGCTGCAAATGCTGTAGAAAAAGTCATTTAGCTGTATTAAAAATTAAATCAGTTATATGCGGTTTTAAACAAAGTAAAATAAAGATTAAAATTATTAAGAGGTGCATCTTTTGCTTTTAAACCGCTCATTTGGTTGGCTGATTATGATTAAATCTGAAAATTAAATTAAAACTAAGAAATAGTTACTTACTGAGAATTAGATATTCGAGAGTTTAGTGGAAGATAAAGATTTATGTTTCGCGCAATGGCACCACTAAGTGTTCTGGATGAATACATGGCACCATAATAAAACGTAATATAACGGCCTTAAAAGTTTAAAAATATTCCTATTAAAAAAAAAAAGTTTCTAATCTTGCAGGGTTTCACAGACTCAGTCCCTACTGAAACTGTCAGGCGACACATCATTATGTCTATGTAAATAACTACCAGCGCAGAAAAAGGTGTAAACAAATCTTATTATTTAAAATTTAAACTTTAATGCACGACTTGCGCTCACAATTTTGCGTTCACAGTTTGCGAGATTTCACATAATATAAAAGGCGAATAATTTTAATTCTGAAGATTCGCAATCAAGACTATCAAGTGTTGACGCATTTCAGTCCAGTTTGCACGAATAACTTGGCTGGCGAAAGGCTAACGCCGGATAGAGTAATCCTCAGAGCTGGGGAGAGGAAATAACCAGTGTGCAATTTAAGCAACAAATTCATTTTTCAAAATACAGCTATAAAATTAGTGAAAAAGGCCTTTTGCTATTAGTACAATGAAAAGCCAAATTAGTAGAAAGGTTTTGTGACTCAGTATTACATATACAAATATCAGCACCATGACGTCACAGGGTACGTCAGAGCACGCAAAACGTGAGAACTCAGCGCGTGCAGTGAAAGGCAATTTAAAAAGAAGAAAGGAAGGCGCATTCTGATGCTTTTTTCTGCAAGTGAAAGTGAGATTATAAGTGTAGCATAGCTAGCTACAAGAAAACACCAGGATGCCTTTACACATTATAGAACTAGGCAAGCTTGAGGAGGGATGTAGTTTGAAGTCTGTACCCCAAAAGTTTGGAATTGGTAAAAGTGTTGTTTCGGTAGCTTAGATAGCCTTCTAAATGATACGTACAGCTTAGAAAAGTTTGATGGTGGTCAGCCAAGGAAATTAACGGTGACTAATAACGGATATTTTGTCTAACAGGCGAAAAGAGATCGAAACCGGAAGCAGGTAACATTGCTCAGCAGCCGCGCACGGCGACAGGTGTCCCGTTTCACTACGACCAGACGATTTCACAGTGATAGCCTAATCTCTCGCCGTCCTGAATGCTGCATACCATTGACAGCAGCCCATCGGCGGCACCGTTTACAGTGGTGTAGAGAACACAAAAATTAGCCACTTATCAGTGGCGTTATGTCCTCTTTACAGATAAGAATCATTTTGGCCTGACAAACGATTCTCCACGCCAGCTGATATGAACAAAAGTAGGAACGTGTTTCCCTCCCACAAACGTCAGAGGAGGAGACCGTTGGATTGGCCTGGCATGCCTGTATGGGAAGGAATTATGCTGAACGGACGAATGGAGTTCGATATTTTCGACCGAGGTTCACTTACTGGAGATCGTTCCAATGGTAAAGATATTCTCCCTCACGTGTCTCTCTTCTGGGATGCCTGGTCTTCTGGGCTCGACTTTGTTTTTATGGATGACAGTGCATGGTCATGATCTTGAGGTGCTCCTCGAACGTGAAGATATCCATGGAATGGATTGGCCAGCATGCTACCCTGATTAAAAACCCACTGAACATAAGTGGGGTACTTTAGAAGGACACCTGGCGGCACGATCTTACCCTCCGCAGAACAGCAGATAAATGAAACACATGCTCTTTGAAGAATAGGAACTCTTACCACAAGTTTATTAGAAAATCTTTGTTGAATATGGACATATGGTGCGAAGCAAATATTACAGTTAGGGGAGGCCATATCCCTTACTAAGGCTCTTTGCTTTATTGTTTCTCCTCTTATCGAGACAGTCTTTTATACCAATGCCATTCTGTCAATAAGACCCTTTTCTTTTCCTTCCGTATTGCCTGTGTCCTATTCACTTTTTTTGTGTGCTATAATGCTTTCCTCATCCTTTAAGTACTACATTGCGCCTCTGTATTATGAATGTCGTATTTCCCAATTGATTTTTTTGAGGAAACTGCGGTCAAATTTAGAAAAGTTGCCTAAGTTTTGCTCACTAGCACAGCATACAACGTTTAGCGTCGCTGCCAGAGCTCACTCCTTAACTTTCAAAAACATTGTTATTATGTACATTTACATCGTAGCTAGAGCTGACGAAAAATAGAAGTGATAGTATAATTCAAATAATAAGGTAATTGGTTAATTAAACTAAATCTTACAATGTCAAAAATTGCTTCTACAGAAAGTTTCGAACTTTGGTTGGAAAATGTTTTGCTTTCTTATATTAAATCGTTTATTTTTAAAGATAAATATTTGTTTATTTGCAACTGTCCATATTAAAAAAAAGATGAACTCAAAATGTAAAGCCATCGTTATTCAACTAATTCATTTTAAGGCAAATAATGTTCGGAATAAAATTAAAATCCCGTATGGTTTAGGGAGGAACTTTATTTCACTGGCTCATAGGGGGTTAAAGCTTACTTTTTTATCACTTTTATGCATTTGTATTTACTCTAGTTCACAGTTACTTTCAAGTAATTACTCACATTATTTGAGACTCTCAACTAATATAATTGATGTGATGGTCCTGCTGCAGTTGAAACAGTTCCTAGGTGTACATACTGCGTCTATAAAGTCTAGGGACTAAGTTCATAAAAAGTTGAAAAAAGTAATATTCTCACGTCTTCGCCTTCAATATACATTTTTTTAAAGTTTATACAACGCTTTTCACGATCATACAAACTGCTTCGTAGAATTCATATCTTACAATGATGCTTAAATCTCTCGTTACTGCTCTGAATCGCTTTAATACTATTAAGATAATGACCACTAAGATCAGACTTGCCTTTAACGAAGGGAAATGAGTCTGCAGGTAACAAAGCTGATGAATAAAGGGGTCTAGAGAACAACCATAGTTTGGAACTATGACACTTCTCTTTGTCAGAAACTGCTTGTTGATAAAGGAACTGCGTAATGGCGTTTTGAAATGCAACGAAGAACTGCTATTCGATTGAGCATTTTCTGGTTTAAAGCAATGATTTGACATCAGAAGCCAGTCTTTATAAAATACCATTTTGTCTCTCAGGGAAACATTCTTTATCAATTATCCTTTTCCAATTACAAAAGACCACCAACATGTTCTTTACTAGAGATTTTTAAAAGCGAAGCATCCGTAGCTGAAATGTATCTTCTTCAATCCAAGCAGATGATGTGTCCCATGATTGTTAGCAAAGCAAAATGTTTCATCTCCAGTGACAGTTGTTTGAAAACAAAATCATCATTAATGTCTGGAATTTGATTCAAATCATTTTCTCAGCTTCTTCACTCATGACAGTTAACGTATACTGACAAACAATTAACTTCTAAGGAAATTCTCTTCGAAAGCAGACAATATCTTCGACAAAGTAATCTGAGATGTAATAAATGCTGTCAATTATTGTCCAGTACTGGGCGCTCAGCTGTTAGAATTTAATAACTTTCCACAACTGAAATTTATTTAAAAAATTAAACCTAAAACTTTGTTTTGACTTATTACGTGTAACATCAGAGAAATCCCCATCACATTAATTACAACATAACTTAAAATTTAATGTGTTTAAGCAGTTTGAAAAGTCTTTTTTAACAAAATCCATCCTCACAGGAAACAAAAATTGGCTTACTTTGATCGAGTGAATCTTTGCTTTTTCGTCGCTTTTTTGGTTTCGTTTGCTTCTTCTTTTCTAATGGATTTTCATCTGTCTCTCTCATTCCTTTGGAATGCTTTCCTGGGATAGGACTGGTAGCGGCGCTGAAATGAGACAGTGAGTACATACTGAATTTGTAGCATCAAGACAGTATAATAACCACGGTTAAGGCTGAACTCCTAAAGCACATAATATTTTTGACTTGCCTAAGTTCATATATTCAAATATTACTTTATTTTATTATTGTGTGAAGAATCATTAAACCCACCAGTTATGTATGCAATTCATAAACAAAATGCCTGAACTTTCAATTCGTTAATTTGAGGTGTTAATTGATAAATCAGAAACGAAATTTAATTAAAAATTGTTTCTTTTCCAGCATCAATTAAAATAGAAGGAACAAAAAATTATTTTACTTTTATTTTCATGATTGTTTTTTTTCTTCCGGGCTTACCTTCAAATAAATTCTTCCTTTTTGCTTTCGAATTTTTTTGCTTCTTCTTTTCTGCGTTTTCCTCTTTTTTTGGTACAAATACTAGTTCCTTCACTTATTTGCTGAATATATGGTGAATTCGATAATTCGAAACTTTTTTGCTAGAGCGAATGTCTTAAACATTTCAATATTTTATTTCTCATTAATTGTTTCATTGATTCTGTTTTTAAATTTTTAGGGTTTCTTGCCGTATATGTAATGTTATAATGTATATAATGATTTTAATGAGTACAGCTAGAGTTATTTTACTGGTTCACTTGATTAATAATAACAGTGAACAACTGCATTTGTTGCTTTTCAATCGCTTAATTTGTTAATCATGAGCGAAAAATTAAATTCTAAATAAAACTTAAATATTTTACGGTATACCGAACGGCAACACACTGGTGGATAGTGGAAAAAAAAGTATTTGACATAAGGCAGTGGCAACACATTTAAGTTGCTGAGTTTGTCGATTGAATTCGAAAGACAGATGCATTACGCTTTGTAGTAATGTCGCTTTGAGTAACAATACATTTCTTTTAAACTGCAATTTTTTTCCTGATTAAATTTGGAATATAAATAGGCTATGTTTTACCGAACGACAAGACATTCCTTTAAAATCGTTGAATTTATTAATAAAAGATGTCATTAAATTCATTCAAAATCTGAAATAAATAAAACAAAATCGATACATACATACATACAAATACATGTACACAGATTCTTCATTATATAATAATAGAGACAGATTAATAATTTTGAAACTCATTTAAAAAATTCGTTGCAAATAAACCAATATTCAGAGCCCGCCGGGGCTTCCTCTTTCAGCCGGGCCTTCAAATACTTTCTCAGTACACAAATTACACAAAATTTTACATATTATTAAACTTTAAGCCTCTACAAATGTAAATTTAGAAAAAAGTGGAAGCTTTTAACTTGATATTTTATTTTTTCACGTCTTTCTTCAAAATCAAGCATTGGAACATTATCTCGCACTCTCGTTAGCAAGTGACATTATTTAGTCATTAACTCTAGAGCAAAGATGGCAAATTTCTCTTCCATGGGGGAAAACACTGCCAGAAGAAAAATATTTCTTCAACGATGAGGGAAAATATAATTATTAAATCCTACTTTTTATTCATATACTTAATTTTTAAATGTTTAAAATGAATAAAATGTAAAATGTTTAACCATTTAAATAAATGTTGTACATTGAAATTTTTAAGCAATTTAAATCCACATATTTTTTCCTTTAGTACTTAAATGAATTAAGGCTTATATTCAATAAAAAATAGTATCCTGGTTTCAAATTTATAAGCTTGTATCTTATAAATTAAAATCATAAAAACAAATTTTAACAAAGGTAAAATATACTTTTGTGTACTGAACATTAAATGAAATAATGTGCAATTATTAAGTTATTTCAGAAAATATACAGTTCGTCAACATTAAAGGATACAGCCTGAAATAAAGCTTGACTATTAACTTATTGAGGAACGATTCTAAGCAATTTGTTCAAAAACATTATTTAATATCTACACCCAAGTTTTCTAGCTGCTTAATCTCAAAATACTAAATCTAAAGTCAAATTTATAGAAATTTAAAAGTGCAAGAACAATTCTCTCTCCTCTTTTGCGGTTTCTTAAATACGGTATCAGTTCACCCCTGATAGAAATGTAAACCTCTAATTCTGTTTTCCCAGAATTTAAAAAAACTAGTGACCAAGTCTCGTGGCATAGCATGCCGCTGTTCTAAGCGTACATCTTTCAAATCTTAGAGAACGCGAGGAGGCATTTGGAGCACTGAGTTCAGTGGCGAATGGCATATTACGCATGCTTAATCGGGTTCAAGCCAAGTCCAAACTGGCCAATTCGCTTGAGTGATATCTTCCATTTCCAAGTATTTTGATCCCAAAGATGTTCTATACAGGTTTCCATTATCATACAGTAATAAAATTACAGGTGCAACAGCATGCCTAAATGGCCTTACATGAGATTCCAAGACTTTGTTCACATAACTGTTTATAGAACTTCCATTAAAGATATGCAGCTCCATAAGGCCATTTTTGATGATTGCATCCCAAACATTGAAACTGTTTCCTTGAAAATGGGATCTTTCATAAAAAGGGAAAGCAAGTTGTTTATTCCTCCCTACCATCAGATCAAAATATGTCTAGATGCACAGTTTAAGCTATATATGGACTTGTCAGTAAGTCCCATTCCTCTTTCTCATTTGAACATGACGATGACGACGCATGGGCCGCTTTGGAAGATTAAGTGAGTGGGACACAAACCATTTGTAACGAATTTTGTACATAGACAGATCATTTTTGCGAAATTGTTGAATTTTTCTGCATACTGTAACATGAAAAGCTGAGAGAAATGATGCTGTGCAGGAAAAATAAGAATACAGAGACATTAAAATTGAGTAAATGGTTATCTCGCTAATTTGGCGAGATATCGCCCAAAGTCGCTAAACTTGGTGACTATTTGGTGTCATTTTAGTCTGGTCCCGGTATCACCGAAATAGTTATTGCAATTGAACAGCTGTGATTGATTTCATATGTATCCGGCCCTCATATTTGCCTTCCAGTACGTGTGTGTGTGTGTGTGTGTGTGATTATGGCAAAGCCTCGAGGGCTATCTGCCTAAGAGGAGGGATGCCTTCGTGGAGGACTTTCTAAGGGAAACTGGCTCGTATACATGTTACACATGGGGAAAACCACGAAAACGCCCATGCAGCCAGCCCGTTCGCGGGACTCGAACCTCGGACCGAACTACCAGTATTCAGCGACTTAACCGCTCGGCCGCTGGTGGGCCGCCTTCCAGTACGAGAAGTACTATAAGTATCTCGGTGGTCACATGAAAACTATCTAAGACAGGAGATCGCATCTACAGTAGTTGTGAATTGTTAGTTTAACGGAAGTGCGGAGTTATTGAGATAGCTAGCTTCGCTCTCCAGATGCGCTTTGTGTTTAATGCTCTTAGCAGGTTGCAATGTAACTACTAACTGTACTCCGTGATACTGTAAAGAGTTGTACGACTGTTTTTATGGAAAGTCCAGAACTGTGAACCGTCCCTTTTGATAAAATAAATTTTATTACGCTAGCATCGGTTTTGTGTGCATTCACCTTAACGAATCCGTATGCAGGCAACACACTTTTTTTTTGCATGAAGTACAACCTCCGAAGCTTTCCTGTAGCATTAAAACGACTGATTCGAATAGCTGTCGTAGCTTGAAAATCCAAAACCAACACTTTAGTAGTCGCGTCACAGTTTTTCAAACCGACAATGACAGAAAATTGTCTTTGATTCTGTTGTTAGTCTTCGTCATGCTTGATAAGGCTATCTACTAACTAAAAAGGCGGTTTCAAGTTCTTGATTCACTTTGAGGAATATTCAGATTTTGGGCGACCTTCATTTACATTTTCCGCTCTATTCGACTTTATCAATCAACCACCACTTTTCCTTTTACTTAAATGATGCTTTTGAGTAATAACTAATGAAAACTGTTCACACTTAAAAAACGCGTTAAATTTAAACAGTTCTGCACATCCAAATTTAAAAATGAATTTATTGCACAACATGTTGTCAGTAGCATAATTTGCATGTTTCATAAGCTAAACTATGTACAGAAGTTCAGTTTCGCGTTTATATGCAGATAATTAACATACATAATTACGCCACTAGATATTAGCTGAAGATTTTAGAAGTTGAAGATTATAAGCGCGTATTTTTCCAGACGACACTTTAATTTTGACTAGCAGCTTACCTATATAGTTTTCATCAGTGTTAAATATTCTAAAATCTTTTACTATGTTGAAAAATTTGTAAGTTTTACCTCAGGCTTCTAGGTTTTGTGTTAATTAACGCATTTACTTTATTATTTGGCTTTAATCCAAATTCAGCTTTTGTCAGCAAATTAGTCAAAGCATAGAGTTCTCGAGTTTATGATACAGCTGTTGGCAAACTTGCTAATCCTTACTCTTATAGGCTCCCCAGCTTGATTTATGTTTTTTTTTTTTTTTCTTTTCCTTCGGCAAGCCGCATTTTCTTCATGTGCTTTATCTTTAATTCCACATATAGAAATAATTTCTTGTCCGAAGCTCCGTTGTTCAAGTCCTGCAACTGCCACGTTGAGAATTTCCACTAAATGGTCAATCGAAATTTTTTCGTTCTTAATAACCCCTCTGTCACTTTTTTCACTATTGGTAGTAATATTTTCTGGATTTAAAACTACATTACAAATTGCTCCTTCTGTTAGCTGGTTGCTGATTGGGGCATTGTCATCGCAATGAAAAACTTCTCTTATAAAATTTTCATCCATTACCGGTTCTCCCCCTTTCTTCAAAAACTCCATTAATTGGAAACTCGCTTTTTGTTTGCGATATCTAAACACTTTCAAATTCGCGGCAATCAACATAAAGCTTAGCTAGCGTCTGCTATATATTGTTGGCGATGTATCAGGAGACTAGCGACCGATAAATTTTGTCTTACTTCTAGACAAAGTTAAGCCTGATTTATATTACTTATTTATTATATTTACGCCTATTTCTCGCACACGCTTAAGGCTTAACTGAGTTCCGAATAAATAAATTCCCACGTGCACTTAAGGTTTATCCAGGGCCGGCGCTTTTGCGGCCTGGTGCAGTCTCTGCGGGTAAAACATTCTGATGACGAACGCCTCCCTAAATAAATAAATAAAAAAAAAACCCGCACTTAAACCCTCGGCCTTCTCTAAATTCTAAAGATTTTTCAAATCCTTCATTTTACTAATCTCTAAATTCTAAAAATTTTGCCTCTCTAAACTCCGCATTTAAGTGCAGTAACACACTGGTTCTTGGCTTATCTGAATAACAAATCAGCTATTCTCCATTCAAACAACACTAAATGTAATTGTGTAGCCTATGAGTATCATTCACAAAAATCTCTTTTTGCATGTGGAAAGAAATTTATGTTCAATTTCTCCTCAAATTTCAACATGCTCATCATTTAGCAACGGAGTTAGCTGAAATTTGTTATCATCGCCAAGCGTAATGTAAACATAAAAGATTGCCATGCTCTTTGAAATTCAATTACTAATATTAAAAAAAGTTCAGACATCACTACGTAAATTATTTCTCAACCTGAAGAATGTTGATAGTCATGCGGTGATGAAAGCAAAAAGTAATAAATAATTATTTACCAGGTTGGCATCAGGGCTAAAGTGAAAATTAGGACTCTCCTCATGGTTTATTAGGAAAAAAATTTAAAAGCATAAAAAAATTTAAAAAGAAAGGGGGTGAAGGTTATGGACGAAAGTCCGAATTTTAGATCATTCTGCATACAGGACATCCGGATTTCCAACTTTGTACTGCACTGCCCCTGATTTACGTGAAAATTATTAGCAGTAATTTTTTGTTTTTCAGCGCGTAGCAGTTATTGCTGCGGAAAAGCTGCACTTAAAATAAAACATTTCATCAATTTTGTTACTAAACTCAGTTACTTACGTTTTCATTTAGCGACCTCTTTATGGATAGTTTATAATATACGTCAAAAAGTCACTGTCAAACATCATTCAACTGTTTTATTTTTAATTAGTTGAATTTTCTTTGAAAATATAACGGATTTTTCATCGGGGAAAAAAAAAAAAAAAAAAAAAAAAAAAAAAAAAAAAAAAAAGCAGTGCACCCGAAATCACTATTTTAAATGCAATTAACTCTTTAGCACAAAAAAATGTTAATCTTTGTAAATTTTGCCTCCTTTCAAAATAATTAATAGCTTCTCAGAATCGAAAATACAGCATCAGATGAATAAAGGGTTTTAATATCACTTACTCTTTATTCTCCAAGATCTTCAGTATTTTCATGGATTTCTCGTAGCCACGAGTACAAGGTTCATCTTCAGGAGATCCTTTAATAGGCAAAGCAGGCAAACTTCTACCAGAGGGTGCACGTTTTTCTGGGTAGTACAACTCATGCGCAGCGGATCCTTGCTTCATCTGCGTTGCCATTTCCGTTGTCAAATGATGAGCCATTTCTTGAAACATCTATTGATAGTAATGAATACATTTTATCTAAAACCTGATGCAGTTTGTATAGATTCAAATACTTTTTTCATAAGATTGCTTTAGTTGTACTAATGGGCACCGTTTATAAAGAATTTTCGAATTGGGTAAATTCTGCAAATAACTACACAATTGAGAACCGAACCTTTGTTCTAAGTATAAATAAGTCAGATTGAGATGATAGTGCTTATTTGATATATGTAAATAAGTAGGATTCCAAAACTTGAAAATAAAGATGTCTGCTGCAATATCTCGGACAATGTTTTCCTTATTATTTACTTATTATAAGGTAAGTGTGATGTGACGTTTGCGATATATCTGTTCTCTTTACAGTATGCTGATACCAGTTCCAACTCAGCTTTGAGGTGATAAGGCCCTTTATCAAGCAACACAGCTTTAAGTAAATGTAATAGTTTCGTAATGCCTTATCAGACGATAGATATACATAAATAGAAAAAGAAAAAATAAAACAAAGAAAACTAGGGTTAAAAAAATAGCTAATTTAAACGGAAGTTCGCATGACGAAGTAGGCATTGCACTTGAACTGCTGATTACAACGTTTCGACTTGTTCCCAATATATTTCATTAATTGTTAACGCCAAACTTGTAGAGAAATTAGGTATTTTTTGGAAGCAGAAGAGATGAAAAATGAGCAACGCCTTCGCCGAGATCGAACCACGGACCTCTGGATACACGCACAGCGTGCAGACCACTACACCACGAAGGCACGCTAACAATGCGGGAGAAATACCTTATATACTCCCCCTTTTAAAGCGATACTGAGGTTTTAGGGTACCCAGTCGCCAAATCCTGGGAGTGGAGAATCATCATCCACCACCCTTTTAGTTCGAGCGCCACTGTAGAGCCTATAGTTTTTTTTTTTTTTTTTTTTTTTTTTTTTTTTTTAGCAGGCAAGATGAAAAATTAGCAACGCCTTCGCCGGGAATCGAACTACGGACCTCTGGAATACACGTCAAGCGTTCAGATCACTACACCACGAAGGCACGCTAAGAAAGTGGGTGAAATACCTTATAAACTGTCGTTGTTTTATTCCTTAAATTTTATATATTCTAATGACAAGCAACTGCGCATGTGATTTCTTAAGGAAGTATAGAAGCAGTTCAAAAAATATTGCTTCCCTCAGAAAATTCTTCATGAAAGAACTCTTGTAAGGCAAATAGCAATTGAAGCTTTACCTAAAAACTTATCTACTTATAGTGCTTGAAAAATAAACTAGACCTCAAAATATACATAAAGTGAAACACAATAAACAATGAAACATACAAACCATACACATAATAAAATGAAGTGTGACAATTATATTGCTATCAACTACACACTTGAATTTTCATATTTCCTGCTTCGAAAAGCCTAACGGTCTCTTCAGAGGTGCCTGAACTAAAACATGGAGGACATTAACTCGTCATCAATAGGATCTGTTTGCCTGTGTCTCATGCCTCTTTCATGTCACTCTTTAACTGGAGGAAATTCTAAAGGAATATTCCCAAATGTGTGCATTCGTGATGTAATTAGTTAGTACATTCAGCTAGCATTGGAAAATCCGTGGCTGGAATCCCGGCGAATGAAAAGCGAAATGTTCATATTTCTTAATTTGGAAACCCTAATGGTCTTTACAGGACTAAGTAGTTTTGTTTCATTTCTGCCGACCTTTACCCATTTTGAGAACTCCTTTCACCCGAGGAATTGGAAAATTTAACCAGTATTTAAAACGATGAGATGGAAGTTGTTTATCCAGCTATTTATCTGATTTGACAAACTATCTCACATAATCAAACTACCTGACGTAATGAATTGACTGTCAAACTATCTCATATAATCGTTCAGTTTCTATGCTCTTCATTTAGTAGACTTCGCGCAAAATGGAAATTGGAGCATTTAATTTTCTAATTAGGTTTTAGATTTTTAATTACCTTCGAAGACGAGAATTCTTTGGAAGCAGAGGGAGAGTAAACAGGATGTAGTTTTACAGTTAATTAAGTAACGAAAATAACGAAATCCCATATGGGCCATTCCATTCAAATGGAATTCAGCCCCAATAGAAGTAAGGGCATTTATCAGTTTTATCCCTCTGGCCATTTGCAAGAGTTAATAAAAGATAAAACACTTACATGTTTCCTGTTATGTTGTCCATATTTTGAGAGCGATCGCTGCAATGAACCACTTGCGGAGGATGCTGGACTGGATGGAGCAGGTTTAGGTCTGCAGCAGCGCCAATAAAGGATTAAACAGCAAAGCATGAGTAAAAGACCACCCAGAATTCCACAGATTATAGCTACAACAGGAATAAGAGAGCCTAGGGGCTTGGCTTCTGTTTCTTTATCTGGTTGATAAGCTGCAAGTTACAATTTGAATTAATTGACCAAAAAGAAAGAAGAAGAATATCATAATATCCCAGTATTTTTGTAAATAATGTACCTCAAAACAAACTTTCGACTAATTTTATAAAATAATCTCAAGTATAAAAAATTCTGAAGTTATAAGCATTCTGTTAAAATTAAAGCACGAGGAGGCAGTTTTAAAACATTTTAATTTTAAATGCATCTTTGAAGGTTTGAATCATCATTGATTTCAATATGTTTTCAAACATACGAAGGTTAAATATAAAATAGGCATATTTTCACATTGCTCATGAGCATATGACATTTCTACTATTCAAAGCTCGTCAATCAAAGTCTAAAGGACAGATTAACTAAACTGAACTCTTGTTATGAAGCAGACTCATAAAAATCAAAGGATTTTCAAATTAAAAAATAAGCATTCATCATAACTCCTTGAACATCAGTTTCGTGATGTTAGAATTTTTCATTTAAATTTAACAGTTATTTTTATGCTAATTAATTTCTATACTTTTTTATTTTTTTAAATTTTAATTTCCCTCCCCCTTGTACTAAGTAAAGGAGGTATTGTAATTACGTAAAATTTCAGCTATCGTAGTTCAACGAAAATATCCATTTTGACTGCTTTCGAATCGATTTGAACGATGTTTTTGCGTGATATGTGTATGTACGAACAGGATGAAGCACTTCTCAAAACGGATTGTGAAATGGATTTAAAATGCATTAAGAAGAGATTTTTTCGTGGCGTCTGTACGATTTTTTCGTGGTGCATGTATTTTGCATAACAAAACGAGTAGCTATAGAACATTGAAAATTGTACATGAGATTGCTATAACATGTAGTTGTGCACCCTCCTTTTTGGTTCAAATCGCTTACTCCAAACATATATATATATATATTAATTATAGACAAAAATATTAAGAAATCCAAACGTAAATCCACAAAGACATGAAATCCCAAACCAGTAAATTCCCTAAATCCCTCAATAGGAGAAAAAAAACCCTTAACTGTCTCCAAAGAAGCAGAAATTCCGAAAAACAACAGGTATTATGTTTTAAAAAAATATTGTAATTCATAAACAGTATACATAAATACAAATATAGTTAATCTGCATGCAATTGTTGCAGAATTATCAACAATTTAAAAGTGACGCTGCTAAGCCTAACGAGGCGGTCATTTGTTTACATTTGAAACTTGGTAAAATAATGAATTAAGTCCGCGCACTAAATTCCGTGTCTTTCTGCTTAGTGTTACCAAAAGCTAACTTTCAGTTTTATGCACTGAAATTTCTGCCTTCGTGCCCCCTGGCGGAATTCCTTGTTTTTGTGCAGAAACTCTAATTTTAATTGCAAAAACGGCTTTTTAAACTGTTTTAACTGTATTTGTTGTTTTAGGTTTTGCTGTATTTTACAATTTTTAATGAACATTTAGTTTCTATGTATTTTTGTCTTTCTATGTAGTGGGAACTGAATTAATTAATTAGAAATATACCTCTAATGAGATTCTAGGAAATAATTTTAGTGAAGGATGTACAGGAAAAAATGTATATAATTTAATAGGCCGTATAAGGAAGTCATATGGTGCCTCCACATCAGATATTTATTTTTTTGCTGCCTTCACTAGAACAAAATTTAAACAAGGTTTAAAAGCACGTATGGTATTATTTATTTTGCATTCATAATACGGAAAGAGTTATCTAAATAGCGATTCATCAGTAACAGTCCCACCACTTTTCCAGCCTATCTATTGTTGAATTGAATCTACTCATACGTTTAGTGAGTGCTAGTTTCATTTCATTAGTAGTTTCGTAAGATTTAGCAGTAGTTTGGTGATAGCCTACCTGTTCAAAGCTAAAGCTTGTAAGCATACGATTGTTTTCCTGATCCTTTATGGGTTATTCTGGCTTTCAGCGGGAAAATCAAATCGCTCTTATCAGATCTTGAAAGAGTTCCACTTAGGGCCTGACTTTTCGAAAACCTTGAGGTTCACGCTGATTGAGCTGATAACGGAAGAAGATTTGAGGCACTTTTATGTATGAGAGCAGCAAACTCAAATACTGCCAAATCTGCTGCAAGCTTTGATTGTTACTTTTTTATTTCAATTTATATTTGTTTGATTTAGATGTTCACAAGATGCGGTGAATAAGTTTTGTAATCTTCAGTTTTTATGATTTTACATGTCACAGAATACGCTTTTAAGTTTTGCTATCCTCTTTCCGTGTTTATTGAAGTTACAACTCAAATCAGTTTGTTCGAATAGTAATAATTCGCCTGAGTTTAATAAGATTGGCATATTAGATAATAAACAGTTAAAGACAAAATTATATTGTATTCTTTTTCTACCTTATTTAAACCATTTAAACATTAAACCACGTAAATAAATTTAAAAGATCAAATAAGAAAATGCGAATCTGATAATAGGAGTTACGGATTTTCTGGAATTCGCATAAATAGAGTCCTATTGCTCATTTATTTTCTAAACGAAAAGAAAAAAGGATCAGTTACACAATACCGATTATGCGTGAAGTTTTATAAACGGTTCGCTTTGATTTAAATTCTACCTTATTCTCCTTGGCCTAACATGATACTTGCTAAGACTCAAGGAAATTGAATGGCAAACAGCATAGTTTAAAAGTAGGATGTAATCTTAACCAGTAGCCTAGTGGAGTTTACATCGGATTGCTGCCGTATGCTTGTGAAATTCGCCCGCAGTAGTGTTAAAGGAGCTGCCAAGAAGTCAGTTAAGAAGTTAGCTATCACCGTTCCAACTCCAGGTGTTTACAGATTTTGAGTATTAGGCTACTGTTTTAAACAACAGAGAAGTTAACATTAAGTTAAGTTACAAGTTTTGTGTGTGAAAAGTATTTCAGTTTATGTTATTTTAAGTTTTATAAGACACCACGAGGAATGGCTACTGTAGTTTAGCTTAAATTTTACTTTTAAGTACTGTCTCGTGTGAACAGTTAAGCAGTACAAAGGGAAATAACTTGTCAGGTGTACTGATAGCGGTTAGGTATTTAGAACAAATCTCAAGTTATTTCCTACCCCAGAAGTTACAGCACTAAATATGATATCCATCTTTAAATAGCACTTACGCCTTGCTTTCACAATAGCGTGATGGCCCAAAAATTCCCTCAGCTGTTCATATGTCAGGGAACTCAGGTATTTGGAAGCGATGGTGGCAGGCACGAGAGATCCTCCTTTCTCGACGACATATATGATCTCCAGTTGACGAAGTAGGATGTCATTGGTGAGACTCAAGATCTGAAAGTCAAGAACTTTATTTTAGCATTACTATAATAACTTAATGAATAATTTTACAAATTTCTCTGCTCATAATTTCGTTGACTTCTTCGTGTGTATGATGCATATGTCTTTTTAACAAAAATTTTAAAAACCATGTTAAGATACCTTTCTACATTCATACGTAGATACATATCTATATGTATATAGAATGACGGCAGGATTTATTAATGTACCGCGAGCTGGAAACCAACAACTTCCTGCTTTTTCTGTTCTTGTAAAAGCTGTTGGAAGCTTCCTATTATTCTCAGAGATATTAGCGATGGTAGTTCTGCATATATTGAAGATACTACAATGAACATGATATTTAAAACATCTTCCATGTAATGTAGATTAAATTTATCTTTCTACAGTTGGAGCACTCAAGAAGATCACCTTATAACGCATTTGGAATGTTATGGTATGTTTCGTTTCTCTGTAAACGTCTCTTTGTTGAACACTGCTTGAAGAATATTATGTAGTATTTCCTTCGTCATAGTCGGATTAGAAGTTCAGGTGGAATTAAATTTAAATTGATTTCTTTATTAACTTTCGTTGATATTCCTTCCTCAGCATAAGCTAGTACAGGTGAAGATATCAATTCTAGATTGGTAATAGATTTACGGCTTGATTCTTCAGCGTTCAGATAATAAATTTTTCAATAAATTATCAAAATATTAATCAATATTATTGTTTGAAGATTTAATGTCTTGTTACTCAAGTTTATTCCACTTTTGTTTTTCAAATTGTAGTTCAATACTTAAAGTCCTTACAACCAATTTCAACCTTATTTCATGGAAATCTCCACTTTCTTTCAACGTTTTTAGATTCTCAACGTCTATGAAGAAAATTTCGTGAAACTCTTTTAATTAAGCTTATAATTCTCTTTTCTTTCTCTATTGCCATTCTGTACTCATAATCAGAATTTCTTGAATAACTTTCAAGTAACAATTTTATATGCAGCATTTTCCCTCTTCATTGTTATTTGCAGACTGCTTCAAGCAATCATTTTCTTCCTGCGTTTTAAAAAATTATGTTGTTTGTGTAGATAATAATATCTTCAAAAATTAATTATTCAGTTCGGCTTTTATTTTGGCTGTTACAGAAGTGTGATCTGAATTACAATTATCTCTGCGGTAGGTTTTAATGTCGAATACATCTGAAAAATTCCTTTCAGGATGGGGATGTGTACGTATTTTTTTAATGTTGAAATAGTATACTAACCAGGAAAGATAAAACCTTCGAAAACCGTCATTAAATACAGATATATCACAGTGGTCTAAACGCACCTTAAATTACAGACTTATAAATAACGTCATCTATGATTATTTTAATTCATTTTTTGAGCACAAGATGAATAATACATGCATATCTTCATAAATTTTTATCATCAACTTGAGTTGGTGCAGTTGAGGATAATACCTAGTATTACGTAGATATGAAGGTTTCGTCCATTAGAGGATTTATAAAAGGGAGAACCACTTCACCTGAACTTTGGGGTGGTCCTCATCTTAAGACACTGGGTCTATTTATTTTTTGATATCTTAATTAATAATTACGTGCTTCTTTGAACGCGCCCCCACTCTCGATTGTGACTTCCACGAACTCAAAATCCACCTCTGACAGTGTCAAAAGCATTAAGTCGAATACTCCTATTTAAATTAAAACCTGTTAAAAAGTGTATTCCTTTCCATCGAAGCTACTGAAGATTGTGCGATTTCTTCGCTTTACGACTCCATCTGCAAGTCGTGTCTCCTGTTCAGCTAATACGTCCATACACTATCTGTCCATTTGCTCAGCCAACATTCATTTTAAATCCTCTGCTTCAATATAAAGATGCTACATATTTAAATTCCCTTAAGCATTTTGCTCGACCGTTTTCTAAAGATCAGTCCGAAAGTTCTTCCTGTAAACTTTGCAATAACAGGGTTTCATAATGCAATATTTTTAAAAAGAATATGTGTTACTGAAAATATCAATACTGAAGTAATTGAAGAAACTCAAGTATTTAAGTTGCTTAGAGTTTTATAATGATGTCAAATTAAATGTTAGATTGGCCTTAATAAAAAAGCATATTTTATCGAAATCTCTCGGAAATAAATTATGTTAAATCGTAACCTCGTTTATTATGTTTTCAAAATTCTGAAAGCAATTACAAAAGGAGGAACTTTATAATGAAAAATAACTTCGTTTAATTGGCAACAACAACAAGAAAAAAAAAAACCTGTTTTCTTTTCTCAATAGTTTCCTTTGAAGAACAAAAGATTAAATTTATCTACATTTTAATAAATTTTTGTAAATAAATAAAATTAAAAAGTTTATCAGAAAACAAACTATTCACACTCACTTTTACAATAATCATGTCTTCTGGTTCATTGCTTCCTTTCTTCACTGCACGTCTACGAAAGGCTTCGCTATAGGCATTCGCGAAACGGATTTCCATCGTGTGGCTGAAATTCTCCGGCAAATCCTTCATTGGAGCTTCCAGCACTAAAATGAATTCAGTTATCAAGAACAGCAATAAACATTTAATAAAGAAACTCGGAAAGTAGTCAGTAAAAGAGAAAGAGAAATAATATAGTTACTAACACAAAAGTGCTGAAATTGTTTAAAATTAATTTCATATGAAAAAGCTAGAAGCATTTTCGGGAAAGGAAAAACCACTGGCCGCTTGAAGTTATAAAATCTTATAAAAAAAGAAATAAAAGTTAAAGGCAATATAAAAGACAAAGAAAGTACGGTCAACTTTCCATATGCCGGGATAGTACCAAAAACGACGTCCACGATCAAGTCAAAATCACTGTTAATCCGAAAGCAATTAAAAAAACACAGGACACAGGAAAAATCAATATGATAATTAGCAGAAAAATTCTATTAAAAATTTACCTTTATTTCCAAAGAGTTTAATTTGAAAAATAAATTCATTCCATAGTTACATAAATTAAATCAGTATTCGAAATAAAAAAAAAGCACACTGTAATAACGAAAGAATAAATGTCATTAGAAATAAAAAAAGATAGATTATAAATGGAAGGAACAAAATTTAGAAGTGTCCTTGAAGGCAATTGCCGAGTTCAAACTTATGTACAAAAATAGGTTAGAAGTTTTGCTTTGTATTATAAAATCTTCATATATTCCGATTATGTACGATTAAATTGCGAACTTTGTGAATAAAAACAATTCACATATACTATGATATCATATGTTATCACTGTTATTATTCAACACATTATTTCCATTTTGTATTTTCCGTAGGCATTTTTGTTTTACGGTGATGGTTTGTGATAGAAATGTTTTTCCCATTTCGAAAATGATTGTTGGAGGTCGGGATTAACTCGCAACCTTGTTAATGCGCCATCAGTTAATCGATAAAGTGAAATATGGAAATAAATTCTGGACGGATACAAATTTTAAAGTTCGCATCAGTGAGGATAAACTATAAGCGTTATATTCGTTATAAGCGATATACGTTATCCTCGGAAAAGCAAGCTTTAAACAAAATGATATATTTCAGCACTATCAAGTGTCCAAGCACTTTAACCATTATACGCGATATATGTTATCTTCTTAAAAGGAAGCATTTGACGATCTACTTTTGAGCATTACATGCGTCCACGAGTTACAGGCATTATGGAAAAAAGTTATAAGCGTTATAAAAATAAGTTATACTCTGCAAAATTGTTTTGACACTAAAAGGATGATAATTGTTTTGACACTAAAAGGATTTGAAAGTGTTACACGCGTTAAAATTGTTATTAAAAGAGTTATGCACAGCCTACGTGATGACATATTATAAGCGTTATAAGCGACATATATTAGCATCCGTAAAAGGTAAACACTCAAAAACATGCTATTTTTTAGAATTCATAAATGGCTATGCGTTATAAAATAATATATAAACGTTATTTAGTACAATTGATAAAATTTAAATATTTATAGAAATTTACAGAAATAGCAGTTCTGTAATACAAAGTGTTCACTTTCTGTATGCATATATATAATATATTTCATAATTTTTAATTTAAATTTAAATTAGCTTTGGTAAAATCCTAGTATACGGTGCAGCCTTGGCGCGACTTTGAAAATTATCGCCAACACCAAAAATGTTCCAAAGAACGTCTATATATATATACTATACACTATATGCTATGTGTGTATATACATAGTATATATACTGTATAAATAGTATATACTATGTTTAACTATATATTTTCTTTGAATGACCCGTTAACTACTCATCGTATATGTCCCGTTTTTATTGCTCAACATAAAGTCGCCAAAAGTAGCCAAATCCCGTGTGCACCGGATACTAGGATTAAACCTTAGCTTTATATAATGATTGAATATTAGTTATATATATATATATAATTTTTAATAAGAACACTTTCCATGTACCATCTCCAAAGAACAGAAATTCAATTTTAAAATCACGAATGAAAAACACTTTTAGTCAGTATTTTAATTGGTATTTTAAATTAGTATTTTCAAGACCTCTTTGCTTAAAAACATAAAAATCTGCTAAGAAAAATCTTTAATCGCAGAAATACCTAAACCAAAAGTAAAATTTTTAAGCATTGAAAAAGTAGCTATTGTCACTGATTGCAGATTAATCGACTTATCAAGAGTATAAACTAATCTACCATCAATTAACAACAACTAAACATAGTGAGAGTATTTCGTCTTTTTTTCCAAGTATTCCAAGTTTCTTCCAAGTATCAAATTATTTGCTAGATCCAAATCGTAAGTCAGAATTAATACTCAATTCAAACAAAGACATTAGTCCATTTAAGCCAAAAGAATACTGGTAAACAATATAAATAGCAAATAATCTTTAAAATTAAAGTTTCTAAGAACACAATTAAACTGAACGGGATGCTTACTTTACACTCTCATTTTCAAACTCAAAAACAAAAGTAAACATTTTAGAGCATTAAAAGGTAACTGAAAATCATAAGAAAATAAAAATGATACAGACCTTAAAAATTAAAGTTTAAAAGAAGTAGTTAATTGTAAATTTAAAGATCAAACCAGTAAGTTAAAATTAACTAACTTGCCTTCAAAATTTTAAAACCAAATGGCTGGAAATGAAGTATAAGGTGATGGAAGTAAAAGGGTTGTAGTAAAGTGAAGTTTTCTATTTAAGAAAGTTTAGCCTAACTTGGCGAGAAAACATTAAATTTTTTTGGCGATAATACATAGAGAGTAGGCTGTTACTAAAATAGCGTTAAAAGCTCCTTGCTGTTAGAAGATAAATTCAAAATAAAAGTAATTAAGAAGGACTTGAATTTATTTGTTGTTAATTGATGGTATATTTTTTATACCCTTGATGAGTCGATTAATCTGCGATCAATGGCAATAGCTGCTTTACCAATACTTAAAATTTTTATTTAATTTATAATGATACTGATTTATAATGTACTTCTCCAACTTTCCTAGTGTGCCTTCGTGGTGTAGTGGTTCTGCACGCTGGGCCGGTCTTCCAGAGTTCCGTGGTTCGATTCCCGGCGAAGTCGTTTGCTCATTTTTCATTTCTTCTGCTTCCAAAAAAATACCTAATGTCTCTACAGATTTTTGTATTTTTGCGATTAAAGATTTTTATGTTTTTAAGCAAGGAAGGTCTTGAAAATAGTAATTTAAAATACTAATTAAAATAATGATTAAAAATATTTTTCATTCGTGGTTTTAAATTGAATTTCTGTTTCTTGTAGATGGTACATCGAAAGTTTTGTTATTATAAATTATTAGTTTATTACTTTGCAGCTTTAGCGCAAGTCGTAGGCCTTCTTAATTTACTTTTAATTACTTTTATTTTGAATATATATGTATACATACACAGTATGATCAACTTCCGGTTTAAAAAGTGATACATCAAAAAGGTGGGATAAGTTATAAGGCATACACCTTACCGTTTGAGAAGCAAACTTTCAAAAACATGATACTTTTCAGGGTTTACTATATGCATCTGGGCGTTATAAGGGTTATAAAAAAGAGTTACAAGCACTATTGATACAATTTAAACACTTACAAATTTACCTTTTCGTATTAAAAATCAAAAGTATCGAGAAAAAATAAAAATTAAAACAGATATCTGGCAACAGATTACAAAAGAAATGAAATGGAATATGTATATATATAATAATCACAGAAAAATGCAAGCAAAACGATTAAATATATAAATAAATAAATTGTTAAATAGATGTCTATCCATTTTAAATCTGGGAAGCAGAAACGAAAATGTAAATTAAAACTACAGAAGTAGATGACAACAGAATGAATACCAAGTCTAGAAAGTTTAGTTAAAAACAAGGATATTGTTTAGAATTCTTTGGTCCAAAACTATTTTAATGCGACAATATCATTAAGTGCATGTTTGACAGTTTTGCATATTATATTAAACTAAAAATCATTCCTTCATTTTTATGTTATTGAAAATTTTGATTACAAATCTATTTTCAATTACAAATCAAATAATTAACTGGAAAATAATGAGATTCTAACATAATACCTAATATGATAAGAGTATATTTATACTTTTTGCTTCAATAACGTTACAGTAAATGCAACCTTTCTTGAAATACGGCTACAGCTGTAGTAAAACTAAATTATATCTGGTTTCAAAGCATCAATTTTAAAATGTTAATTAAATTTAATCAGTTGTTGAAGGTTTTTCGTAATAAAACTAGTCATCTAAATTTCAGTTTGGTTTCGTTAAATGGTACTTTATTGCTTGGGCAGAGATGTGTATTTGTTGTTTTTGTTTTAAAACAAAGAATGGTAGAAATAAACAATTAAAAAAGTAGAATGATGAATTAATTTAACAAAGTGTTCTATTTTATTGATGCGGTTCAAAAAATTCGATCAATTCAATAACTGATTTTTCGGTTCATCCACGTGCACAGGTGAGAAGGGCAGCTGTCCATCAGATTTATTTTTTAGGTTAATAACATTCTTTTGTTCGTCATATGAAACATGACACCCTGCTTCCCGTGTTCAAGTTCACGGTCACTAAGTTGACCATTCTGAAATATCGCCACATTTGAATGTATAACGGCCATTCTGTCATATATATTCCTTTAGAAATATTACGAATCAAGTTAGGATAATCATATGCATCTGCATCTTACGTATTAGAGCTTGCTACGGAAGTTATTGAATTATAAATATTTAAAAAGAGATGGTTTCAACTCAGTTGATGGTTTTTGAAACGAATTTTCATTTGAGAATGGAAATGCAAGAAATGGAAATGCAAGAAATGGAGGGGGGAGAATTCAAATTAATTCAAAACAAGAGCATGAAAAATGAAAAAATAAATATTGTAAGATACAATGCTTAACAAATTCGTTGCCAACTGTTAAATTTGTTGAAATCTAAAATAAAACAGGAAATCCTTCTTAAAAATTTCAAAACTCCATTTTCATTTGGGTGTTAATAAAAAAGGCTTAATGCTTTTCCGGAAATAAAATGGCACTGCCCCAAATTTAGGGCCACCAATTGTACTTAAGCAGTTTTGTGCTCTTGTAAGGATTTTCAGTTTTACTAAATGTTTATTTTATTTTAAAACTTTACTGTCGTCTCTTATTTTCCATTTCCAGCCAGAAATCGAGATTTGTTTATGCAAATAAGGTTGCAAACCGTTAAGTATTTAAGATATGGCTTTTAGCCAAAAGAGAGAGAGGGAGACTTTTTGCCGCCTTACCACGCCCATGCTTTTCTGTCAGTTCATATCTGCCTTTAATTCCAGAACTTAGTTCTGCTTGATATTTGAAGAAGTATTGTAGTTTCCTGCATTCTGCTCACAACATGAGTAGAGTTAAAAGGCCAATCTTAGTCTGTAAGGATCTTAAGTTTTACTAACGTTTATTTTATTTTAAATCTTTACTATCACTTCTTATTTTCTACTTCCGGCCAGAATTAAAAGCGTTAACTTATTTATGCAAAATTTGTCTGGCTAACGCCAAGTACTTAAGTTGTGGCTTTTTGCCAAGCGAGAGACAGGAAGGAGTTAGTCGAAGCAGGCCGTTTGTCTCAGAAGTTTTACTCGGTTGCTAGTTGCCTTCCAGGCCAGAAGTTTAATCCTCGTGATAATTTTAAACGTATTGTAGTGTTAACAGTTCTCTGTACTACATACGGCTTCCTGTTAATATAAGGCCAATCTTCCACGTTTATTATTCCAAAGTTAAGTTAGAGTTTAGTTATATTTTTATTCTTACGTTCAGACCCCAAGTAGCGGGTCAGTGTATTCCGAAGTACGGAAGTTATTGTATATAGAGAAAAATAAAGGGTTTTGTATACCCTTCGTCTGTATCCTGTCTACTTACCACAATCAGTGAACATAGCTTTAGTAAGCTCTCTGTTCCGAGTCAGGTCCTTGTATGTTCCCGAAGAAGGTAAGAAGGAACATTGACCCTGATAGTGGCGCCCAACGAAGAAGAATAACCATGGCCGAGTTTCAAGAAGAACCTGTGCTGCCTGCAGAAACGGCTCAGAATCCAGAAATGCCAGCTGCCGCCTTGGAAGGATTTGGTTACATCGTCCAGACCATGCGCGCTTCGATGAAACCAGAAGCAACATTTAATGGAAACTCACAGGTAACCAGTTTTTTGGAAAAATTGGATGACCACTTCATGCTCTACCCCGTGCACGAATTTCAAAAAGTTACCTTAGCTACCAGCGCTTTGAGGGGCCAAGCGCTTAATTGGTTCAAATGTATAGGCAGAAGTCTCTTGGGTCAAGCAGGAAGTCCCACCTATACTTACGAAAATTTCAAGACTGCCCTAGTAAAAGCCTTCCCTGTCGTAAGGGATCGTGCGAAATTAGAAACGGAACTTTTCAGCATATATCAGCAAAGAATCGAAAACCTCTCAAGCTTTATTTTAAAAAAAATTCACGTCTTCAAACTCTTGTATGGAAACCGTCCGGATCCTGAGATAATACAAGTGATTTTGCTGAGGTTACTTCCCCAAGTGCAAGACTTTATTGAATTAAGAAATCCGACTACACTGGAAAAGTTATTTGAGCTAGCAATCCAGTTTGAAAGTAGAAGAACGGCGGACATTGAAAGAAGACGCCAATATCAACAACGAAACCAATTTGGTGCGCCAAGACCACAGCAAAGTCAAGCACACGGCTACGGAAGCAAAGCAAATCAGTGGGCCCTAGCATTCAAACCCGAGCATTCAAAAACAGCCGGCGAACGTCGACAGTTCAATAGCAACCCAGGAAAAAAGTCTCAAGGCCAGTGGAAAAAGAAGGAAAGCATGGAAACAAAAAAGGATTTAAACTAAAACGGATTTCTGCTGACGGGAGGGTGCGGAAATCCGAAGGCCAAGAAAACCCCTCTTCCTTCAAGTTAAATACAGTAATGGTGAAAAATTTGACTCTTCCGAAGATTGAAGTGCTGGTGAATAATATCCCAGCCACCGCACTCCTGGATACAGGCGCGCAGTGTTCCTGTGTGGCAGAAGATTTTTTTAGGAAGTATTTTCGGACCGCATACATAATACATAATTCGGATAATACGGCAAACATAATTCGGATAATACGACAGTGTTAGCTGCGCAAGGAGAAAGATGTAAGTGCATAGGTAAATTACCACTATACATCCGTATCAATGACGAACAAGTAAAGGTTATGTTTTTCATAGTAAAGAATCTGCAAGCACATATTATCTTAGGAATAGATTTTCTTTCAGAGGCACAAGCAACACTGGATTTTAATGAAGCGTCCCTTAAGCTGACGATGAAACCAGTTCCAGAAGAAAAGGCTGAACGGCCGATGTTAAACCTTGACCACCTGCCTAATGAAGAGCAACGAAGAATCCGACAAGTGGTAAGTGAATTTGCTTCGTTATTTAGTGATATTCCAGGATTTACTCACGTTACTAACCACAGTATTGACACCGGAGATTCAATGCCAGTTCGCCACAAAGCATACCGGTGTGATAAGAATAAGGAAAAAATTATAGAATGGCATATCACCGATATGCTACGTAAAAAGATCATAACGCCCATCTCAAGTAGTTATGCTAGCCCGGTGGTTTTATGTAAGAAAAATAATGACTATCCATTGACACATCCAAAAAGGTGGCGATTCGTTATTGACTACCGTAAATTAAACTCCATAACTAAATATCCGGTATATCCGTCACCTATTATTGAAGAAATTCTAAGGAACATAACGTCTACCAAATATATGACGACTTTAGACTTAACAACTGGTTATTTTCAAATAGGGGATAGGCCTGAGGACGTGCCTAAGACTGCTTTTATAACCACGTCTGGCACTTATGCATTTCTGCGTATGCCGTTTGGCCTTTCAGGGGCACCGGCAACATTTCAGCGATGTATGGACATTGTGTTAAGGCCTGTTCTTGGAAAGTCCACATTTATCTATTTAGACGATATCATTATTACTAGTGATAATCTCGACCAACATGTACAGGATTTAAGACAGGTGTTTTCTTTATTAAATGAGGCCGGTCTAAAAGTTAATGTCGAAAAGTGCAAATTTGCAGCCCCTGAATTAAAATATTTAGGTTACAAAATATCTCAGAAAGGAATCGAGACAGACGAATCAAAAATAATCGCTGTACAAAAGTATCCGACTCCAAACACCGCGAAGAAGCTCTCTTCTTTTCTAGGTCTTTGTTCATATTATAGGTCCTTTATAAAAGATTTTGCAGCTATTGCTGAACCATTGTTAAAATTAAAAAGGAAAAGGGCAAGATTCTCGTGGACGGCCGAAGCCAATAGTGCGTTCGAAAAATTAAAGCAAGCATTAACGCAAGCCCCTGTGTTGAAATTTCCTGAAAAGGATGAGAATTTAGAAATTTCAGCGGATGCTTCGGATTATGCGGTAGGAGCGGTACTTTCACAAAATCAGCAGCCCGTGGCATTTTTTAGCCGAACTTTAAATCAAACACAAAGAAACTATTCCGCGACCAAGAGAGAGGCACTTGCAGTTCTGTTAGCAGTGCAAAAGTTCCGAGTCTATTTTGGAAAAGCGCCAATAACAGTGTAGTCTGATCATGCGGCGGTAACTAGATTGTACTCAGGGAAAAACTTATCCCCAAGGTTAATAAGATGGGCACTCAAGCTACAAGAATATAATCTGGTAATCAAGCATACCCCCGGAAAGGAAAATATCGTAGCAGATGCCCTATCCAGAATTAAAATAGATGAAGAAGGTAATACTGTAAAGGTGGCAATGCTCACAGCATGCACAATAAATTCCCGAGAAACTGTAATAACCGAACTGGGTAAGGATCCTGAGTTTGGAAGCATTTATGAGTATTTAAAGGATCCTGAAAATTTTAGCCACCAAGATATTGTGGCGATAAGAAATAGGGCGGCCCATTACGAACTAATAGATGGCCTATTATTTTATACAAAAACTACGAATTCCAACAACGAATTTCGACCTGTTATCCCAGCTAGTCTTAGATTAAATATCCTGCAGGAGTTGCATGACAGCCCTTTAGCTTCTCATGCTGGTATTCGAAAAACTATACAACGCGTACGCGAGGCAGTCTATTTTCCTGAACTGCAAAAGTTAACAAGGGCGTATGTCCAGTCCTGCCCAACATGTCAAGCAGTTAATTATATTAATTTCCGCCCGGCCGGGTTTCTAAATAGTAGTAAATCCGAATTTCCAAATGAAATAATTGGCATCGATTTATTGGGCCCTTTCTCAAAAAGTCAGTTAAATAAAAGTCGCTATCTCCTTGTTATGGTTGATCATTTTAGTAAGTGGACCGAAATTGTTCCCTTAAAACGAGCCTCCGCGAAATTAGTTACTGATTCTATTTTAAATAAATATATTTTAAAATACGGGGCGCCCCTAAAAGTTATATCGGATAATGGTCCTCAATTTGTAAGTAATGTATTTGAAGACATGTGCCAAAAACTGGGCATACGTCATTTAAAAATGGTCCCGTATCGGCCGCAATCAAATATAGCGGAACGGGTCAATAGAAATATAGTGAAATTTATCCGTAGTTATGTTAAAAATTTTCATAAAGTAGTTATGTTCATCCGTAGTTATGTTCATAAAAGCTGGGATAACTATGTCAACGAATTTGCTTTCGCCCTTAGGACCGCAAAACATGATACAACGGGCAAAACTCCTGCTGAGTTATTTTTAGGCAGAAAGATTATAACGCCGTTAGATAAATTATTTTATGTGCAACAAAGAGCCCCAGAATTTAAAATGGGTGATATAGAAAAATTAATTAAAGAAGCAAAAAAGAATACTGAAGTAGCACAGAGAAAACAGAAACTATATTATGATTTGAAACGACGGGGAGTAACTTATAAAGTAGGGGATGAAGTGTTAAAAATTAAGCATTCACTTTCTTCAGCACCAGAAGATAAAACTGCCAAATTTTTTCCACGATTTGAAGGACCATATGTCATAAAAAAAATAACTCACGCTGTAGTGGTGTTAAAAGCCAGAAATGGTGAAACGTGCTCCGCAAACATTGATCAAATAAAACTCTACTATGTCCGTAATAAAATGCAAATTTTTAAAGATCTTTTGCAGGAACTGGCACGGCAGACACGGCAGGCACAAGCTCCAGAGGTGGAACAACGTCAAGCACAAGGACAAGCCATTAGGAGGCAGGAGCAATTGAAAAGAAAGTTTCCCCGTTGGATAATTGAAGGTAACAAGAAAAAGAAGCCGTTCCACCGTCCAGAAAAGAGAGCTCACGAACACCCCCAGAATGAAGAAGGGAGAAGTTCGACGAATGCAAAGAAAGCCAGGAGAAATAACGGCAACTATAACCCGGCTTCCAAACGGAAGATCAACTCATCGGACAGGACTCTCCGCAGCAAATGTCGCCGAACTGCGGAAGGGCCACCAGCGGCGCAGGAAAAGTTACAAGGAAAATTTGAACGGCCAGCAACGAGGTCCAAGCAGGAACGCGAAAGAAGTGTCCCGGTTCCGCCAAGACCAGCTACCATCAAACGGCCAAGACCATGGGCAGAGGAGAAAAAGAAGGTATTCAAGGGTGACCGAACTGAAAGAAAAAGAAAGCTTCTAGAGGAAGGCACTGAAGGGCGAGCCCGCACAAGAAGGAGGATAAATCAAACCAGAATATGCGCTACCTTCCAGGACTGGGCTCAGAAAAGAATGTCCGAATATCACATAGATAAGTAAAATTTTATGTTACTTTGCAAATTTAAGTTAATCTTTCATTCTTACTGCAAGTGGCAGATTTCAAGAAGTTTTACCTCATGTGAGGTCTACCTTTATCGCCAAAAAGGCGAGAAATGAGTTGTTACCGATTTTGGTATTATGTTTTTCAATTACACGCGCGTAAAACTAAAGTTGATGTATAATAGGAATATGTAAAGACTTAAATATTGTAAAAGTTATTGTATAAATTTTATTTAAAACATTCTGGCAAGAAAGAAGTTTTAGTCTGAAAGACTTTTTGAAATGTAGTATTTCAATGTAGAAGAATTGGCACTTGCTGGGAAAAGAATAGAAGTTAACAATGTACTACTAATGTATGTCTTAAAATGCGTAAAATTAACGGCATGTTAATATGTTCTTATATACAATGTGAACTGTTATTTTAAATGTTAAGAAATACTATGATATGGTAAAAGTGAAAGTAATGCCAAAAATTATAAAACTTATTCGTGTGACTGAAAAAAGACCAAATTATGGTGAATATGTGTTAAAGGTTGAATGAATGTAGTTAGGCTCTCTGACGCTACACTTCAGAATTAGCCACTTTCAGAATAGTACCTCAGGGTTTAGAGTTGAAGATAGGGTGTGTTAAGAGGTCTTGTCATGTTGAATTTTAACATGTTAGTGTTTTGATTGTAGGAGGCAGTGTTGCACACGTATACATAAACACATTCGTGTTTGGTGTTCTTTTACAACACATGTCAGAGAGCACGGGGAGAGATAATTAAAATAGTCATGAATGAAATAAGAATGTTAAGAGAAATATAAATATTCATGTTACTTGCCATTTAATTGTGTAACATTTCATTAAACTAGTTTTCCTTCCAGATCTCTGGAAGGAACCAGATTTCAACTAGAAACTCCTGTTTAGATGCAGTACAGATGAAAAGTAATTGTCCATGGAATTGATAATGTAAAAACGAATTTTTTTTTAAATTTCTAGTTTCTAGTGAGAACTGTTTGTAATAGATTGGCCTCGCGTTAGATTCTAGAGCTAAAAGTTTTCAACAAGGTCGTTTTAGACCTCAGTTTCAAACTAATTAACTCTGGCGGGAAGTATGTAAGGATCTTAAGTTTTACTAACGTTTATTTTATTTTAAATCTTTACTATCACTTCTTATTTTCTACTTCCGGCCAGAATTAAAAGCGTTAACTTATTTATGCAAAATTTGTCTGGCGAACGCCAAGTACTTAAGTTGTGGCTTTTTGCCAAGCGAGAGAGAGGAAGAAGTTAGTCGAAGCAGGCCGCTTGTCTTAGAAGTTTTACTCGGTTGCTGGTTGCCTTCCAGGCCAGAAGTTTAATCCTCGTGATAATTTTAAACGTATTGTAGTGTTAACAGTTCTCTGTACTACATACGGCTTCCTGTTAATATAAGGCCAATCTTCCACGTTTATTATTCCAAAGTTAAGTTAGAGTTTAGTTATATTTTTATTCTTACGTTCAGACCACAAGTAGTTGGTCTCTGTATTCCGAAGTACGGAAATTATTGTAAAGAGTGAAAAATAAAGGGTTTTGTATACCCTTCTTGTGTATCTTGTCTACTTCCCACAGTTATTGAACATAGATTTAGTAAGCTTCCTGTTCCGAGTCAGGTCTGTGCATGTTCCCAAAGAAAGTAAGACGGAAGATTGAACCTGATAAGTCTTTGTGAAATATCTTAGTTCTTATTTAGTCAAGTTAGTTTTACTTCTTATTTTCTACGTTTGAGACAGTAAGTGCTGGTCTTTGTACCCCGAAGTGCGGGAACAGCTGTACTCTGTGAGAAATAAAGGGTAATTTTAACCCTTCGTCTTCGTACTGTATCTTCTAGACACACACGAGCATAGTTTCAGTAAGCTCCCTGCTCCCATTCAGGATTAGCAGAGGCAATTAAAAGGAACAGAAGTCCTGAAACTCTCATCTAAAATATTAGAGTATGCAATACCCCCTATTAAGTGAAACAGAAGGAAAAAAGACAAAAATAGTAAAGTGAAACTTATAAGCTCTGTTATTAAATGATGAAGAATCTGTAAGTACGCATATATGTTCCTTGCATTATGAGAAAATTCCTGCTCCTAGAGCTACCAAATTTCGAACATACGTAACCTCCATTCGAGCATATGCATATATGAAATTTTGATTAACTAATCTGGCGATTTAAGACAAGTGTGTCACCACTCGGAAGACCGTAAGATAATGTTTCAATTTTTGTATGTTTAAAATTTAATTAGAAACCTTGGCGATTTAAAAGACATGTGTTACCACTCTACAAAGCGTAAGACATTTTTTTCAAATTTGATCAACAAGCTCAACAGTTTAAAAAAGCTCAACAGTTTAAAAAAGCTCAACAGTTTAAAAAAAATGTGTTGACGTTATTTAACATTATGCAAACAACATTATACTAACACCAGGCACTATACTAGCAATACTAGCACTATAATAGCGTATAACATAGCAATCCTTACACAAAATGAATTTCTGAGGTGAGTAATCAAGCATATAAAAAGTCACATACACGCGTTTGAGGAATAGCTAATCAAGTGGAAAATACAAATAAATGTTGGAAGACTATGGGAAATCCTAATTCATAAAGAGAGCAAATGTAAATTGGAACTTACAACTTTATAGGAATAATCTCCTCTGGGATAAATAAATTCTTTATGCCGGGGTGATCTTCGCTGTTACTCTCACATACACTCCATACATTACATATATTATTTAGAAGTTTCGAGCACATAAAGCTAGACTAACCCCCCCCCTAAATGCTAGTAACAGCTTTCTTTTTGTCGACTAAAACTACAAAGCCATCATGCGTCCCATGTTATGTTACGCCTTCCCTGCCTGGGCTCAATCTCAATCTCTAACTGCTTTCGTATTAATCGTACGCAATCTTTAACTGCTTTCGTGTTAATCGAAAGCAGTTAGAGACCGCACAAAATATTCTTCTTCAACAAATATGCAATGCAGCATTGTATATTCGTAACAAATACTTAAACAATTTAATGTTGTGTAACTCAGAAGTATATATTTTAAGTTAGTAAATTAATTCCTTGAAAACATCTTCCTTAAAATTATAAATGTATTAGCAGTTTTGTTATGATATATACGATGGTCGCAATGTGAAACGCTACAGGGCAATCCGAAATGTAAATATGACCTAAAGGCAGCAATTATTAGCTGTCTTGCATGCTTTTATTGCTTAGTATGTCTACCATCAAAATGTAAACCTGGGAAATTTCTAAGTTTTCGGATTTAAGGACTTACCATAATGGACGTTTCGTTGAACTGACATGATGCGAAAAAAAAAACAAACTGCTCAACAGGAATAACGCAGACACATGGTGACTGCCTCATTCCAATCCGAAAAAAAATTGTGTTACTTCTATCCGAAATAATAAGACAAAAATTATCTTTCAGATGCCACTATATTGCCATTTGTCAAAGAATAAGATATTTTTCATCCTAATTTAATCTCTCTGCTGTTGATTAACAAACTAAGCAACGTGAAAGCAATAAATACGATTCTTCATCTCTACTATTATTAATTAGTAGTTGAACCCGTGAAATGACCCTAACTAGATACATTAAAATTATGGTACATTTTTTACTTTTTTATAATAACTATTTTAGGGAGCTTTCTGCGCAAGCGGCGAATAGTATAAAAAGTGAGGTTAAGTATATTATTAAAATAGCCAAGAGCTAAGGTATACGCTGCTTAGAAATAAATGAAATAAGATTCAATGCGATTTTCAGATGCGAAAACACGAAGGATGTCTATTTTCGGTTTTGCAAATGATAAAACTTATTTCCACCTACATCTTAAACTTTACAATCGGAGAGATTGACCTGAAATATTCTTAAAAGTGCGTTCACTAAAGAGTAATTAACTAAGAATTACATACTAAAATGTTCATTAGTTATCATCCCGATTTTAATATGTATTTACTCAATTTTTTATTTTGTGCCTGAAATTTTTGTTTTATTTAATTAGTCCAAAAAGGAGTCAGCCTGAATGGATTATTTATCTAAAAAAAAAGGGCATTCGTCATCCGCTATAAACGGTTGTATCACTCTTGTTACCATCAAATATTATCGCCTTATATTATTTTTACAGAAATTAAATGATCAAGTATCTGCATGTATATATGTATGTTCTATCCACTATGCCAAAGATATGGTACCTAGAGCCATCAAATTTTGAATAACGAAGTGCCCCACCTGAATATATGCACCTGGAAGTCCGGACTTTGAATTTTGAATTTTATATTTCATAATTTTGAAAATCTTAAAAAATTTTCGATTAACAAATTCAACGATTTGAAAGCTATCAGTAGAAACACTGAACGAAATAAAAAACACATCTTTATTCCCAGTGCATATCGAAAATTTCCAAAGGTATTCTGTTTTTAAATATTTTGTGATTTTGCCGTTGAATTGAATTTTATGTGGCGCAAGTGCGAAGAACATGATATTTAATAAATAACGTTAACACACAAAACATTAATAATAATAATAAAACAAAAATCTGAAAGGTTTCAAATGTTATATTACGCCCAAAGAAGCGCTTTTTAACGTTTTGTATGTTACCTTTATTTATTAAATATCATGTTCTTCGCACTTAAACCATAAAATTCAATTCAACAGAAATATCACAAAATATTTAAAAGAGCATATCTTTAGAATTTTCGATACACAGTCTCGTGCGCTGGAGATGAAAATGTTTTTTCTTTCGTACAGTGTTGCCATTGCTCTTTGAAATCATTGAGTTTCTGAATCAAAAATGCTTTACAAAATATGAAATAGATTATAAAACAAATTCCAAATTTGGGCTTCCAGATGCCCATATTCGAAGCATATGAATGCATATGAAGCTGATGCCAAGAAGAAATTTTCAATTGAAAATTTCCTCTAATGAGGAAATTAAATTCTGTAGCTACAGATGGCGCTCTATCAATGACCGGGAAAAACAAGGGCTTCGTAGCATTCCTAAGAAAAAAAACTTAGTGAAATTCACGGTTCAAACATTCATCATATGCATTGTATTATACATTGTATTATGATTTAGAGAAACAGTGTTATGGAAAGAGCGAAAAGAAAAGAGTGTATTTCTAGCTCCCTTTTTTAATATTAGTAATTCATTCCGATTAGATGAGTTTTTATAGTTGTAAGTCAATTTTCCATCCAGTATAATAAGGCTTCATCAGTTATCGAGCGGTTAGACTACTTAATATTGTTATTCGTCCCAGTTTCGAACCCAGGTAGATGTTTGGTTTCCATGTTTTTACCACGTGTAACGTGAATACCAATCTTATACCATCAATTTCCGCCACAAAGCCATTTATCGTATAACTCATGTATACGCTTCTCATTTCATATTTCTTACCTGAGGTCACGGCTCTGTAACGTGAATACCAGTCAGTTTCCCTTAGAAAGCCCTCTCCTCAGATAAATAGCTTTTGTGTGCTTTTCCCATCTTCAAATAACCCAACCTAACCCTAAAGCAAGGATGTCAAACTCGCGGCCCGGCCAATATATCGGCAAATAATAATATATAATAATAAAATAACATATCGACGAAGAAAAAGATGAAATGTTTACTGCTAAGTAATTAACGATAATTTATTCAGTGTTGTTAGATTACTCACAGCGAGCTGACACACACACTACTTAAATTACAAATGAGTGTGAGTAGCTTGTGTTCAGCTACCTTCGGCTTTCGGGAGACACGTGCACTCAGAACTTGTACGCATCCCCCGATAGCCGAATGTGGCCGAACTCATGGTCTCAGTTTTCCAATCATAGTTTTGTACGATATATTGGTGCATGCATGTGAATGCACTTTGCTTTATTATTAATTATTACTTAATTCATATTGTTACGGATTTCGTAGTTATTTATTTATTTAGTTTTTTTATTTAGAATTGTAATTAGATTTGCTTCATGTTGCCTTAGCAACGCAGATGATTTTTGAAAAGACAGCTGCGTTGGAAGGTTAAAAATAGAACAGCGCGTGCATTTAATACCTAATAAATAAATATCTCGTAATTGCTGTTGCCATCCACAAAAATCCAGATATTTATAGATGTTTCCAGTATATTCGAGAAATTAATTATAAAGCTTATAAAAGCCGAGAACAAACAACTCATCTCAGTAGCAGCTGTAGTTCTAGCGAACTGTTTGTTTATTTAATGCTGTGATTGATTTGTAGCGATTTCGCTGTGAGATAGAATTAGTTTCTCTGTTTTGAATTGATTTTTGCTAAACGTTTGACATTTTGTGATATTGTTAGAATATTTTTGAAGAAATATTTCAGCATTTTGATTTATCTCTTGTGGAAAGAATAAATTTTTGTTAACTTTTTAACGTTAACCGTGTTTATTCCAGCCCTTTGTATTCAGTATGTCTATATCAAAACCAAGTGGTAGTAAAATTAAACGAAAAATCGCTGACGAACATAGAATATTCCAAGTAAAATGGGAATTAGAATATTTTTGCTGTGAAATAAAAGATAAAATAATGTGCTTGATATGTAATAATACTATTAATGTACCAAAGTTATATAATATTAAACGTCATTACGAACAACACAAATCGAAATATAACAATTACGAAGGATTAATGAGAGAAGAAAAGTTGAAAGAGCTCAAGTTAGGAGGGAAAAAGCAACAGTCCATGTTTAGTAAAGTATTGCAAGAAAGCGAAGCGGCGGTACATGCAAGCTACGTCTTGTCCGAGTTGATAGCTAAACATTCGAAGCCTTTTACTGACGGTGATTTCATCAAGGAATGCCTAATGAAAGCTGGAGAAATTGTTTGTCCTGGAAATGTGAAGGCTTTTCAATCAATTTCATTGTCTCGAAATACAGTTGCGGAAAGAGTTACTGATTTAACCGCGAATTTAAGTGATCAGATCAAAGCAAAATCATCTAGTTTCGAAAGTTTCTCCATTGCCTGTGACGAGAGCACGGACATTAGTGGCAAAGCTCAATTAGCAGTGTTTCTTCGTTCTTGTGACAAGAATTTTAACATTTTTGAGGAATTACTGGAACTAATACCGATGCCTGGTACTACCACAGGAGAAGATATATTTACTTGTGTTTTTGGACTTCTGCAGAAATACAATCTACCTTTGGAAAATTAAATTCTGTAGCTACAGATGGCGCTCTATCAATGACCGGGAAAAACAAGGGCTTCGTAGCATTACTAAGAAAAAAACTTAGTGAAATTCACGGTTCAAACATTCATCATATGCATTGTATCATACATCAAGAAGTTCTATGCACGAAAGTAATAAATATGGAGAATGTTTTGTCATATATAAAAAAAAGTTATAAATTTTATATGATCTCGAGGTTTAAATCAGCGTCAATTCACTGCTTTCTTAAGTGAGTTAGATAGTGAATATTCGGGTTTGTCCTACTATACCGAGGTACGTTGGTTATCTTGCTCCAAGATTCTCAAACAATTCTGGGATTTGAAAGAAGAAATATGTCAGTTTTTAAAAACGAAAAATCAAGACGTAAGTTTGTTTTACTATCCAATATAGATACAAGATTTATCTTTCTTGGTTGATATAACCAAACACTTAACCGATTTAAATTTATCGTTACAAGGAAAAGATCATATCATTACGAACATGTTTGACATAATTAAAGCATTCAAATGTCAATTAGTTCTTTGGGAAAAACAACTTAAAAAATGAAGATCTGACGCATTTCCCGACGTGCAGCATGAACAAATCAAGTTTAGATGATACTTGTTCGTATCAAAAATATGCAGAAAAAATTGCAAATTTAACAACTGAATTTGAAACGAGGTTTAATGATTTTAGTTCCCTCGAAGACTTTTTTTTTGTTTTCTTCGATTTTCTCAATAAGTATTGACTCAGTACCCAGCCATATGCAAATGGAGGTGATCGAGATTCAGTGCAACTCAAATTTGAAAGCAAAATTCATTGAAGTGGGCGTGCCTGAATTTTACAAATATTTACCAGCCAGGTTTGAAAATACTCGAAAATTCGCATATGAAATTATTTCCATGTTTGGTAGCACTTATCGGTGCGAGCAGTTATTTTCAGTCATGAAAGGTAATAAGTCTCCTATTAGAAACCGTATTAATGATGCTCACCTTGGGTCAGCGTTGAAAGTTATCACTGCAAACAAAATTTCTCCCGAAATATGAAAGATAATAGCAGAGAAGAGATGTCAAGTATCAGGACGTAAACATTAAATTTTTCTTGTTCTTTTCTATATATATATATATATATATATATATATGTTTATTATTGTATTATTCGAAATAAATCTACGTTTCTATGAATATTGATTTTTTTTTTTTTTTTTTTTTCGCCCGCTTGAAGTTAAACCTTGTTTGTTTGGCCCAAGTGTACCTATGAGTTTGACATCCCTGCCCTAAAGTATAATTGCAATCGATTATCCAAATTGTAAGAATACTACTGCAGTTAAAATGAATAACCAACTCAGTTATTGACGATGGTATTTTTAGAATTTAACACACTAGAACTACTAAGATAAATAAGTTTACATTTATTTCTTTATAAATTATATAAAAAAATTTTTTTAAAAACTTTCTGTTTACGCAGTTTTAGCTAAATACTTTACAAATTAAAAAAAAAAATTAGTTATAATAACATTGTTAGTCAATAGGTTTAGCGATGTATGAGACGTGAAAAATTTGCAATGCTCTCATCAAGATTCGAACACCGGCCCTCCTGTTTATCAGCTAGACGTGCTATCCATTTACAAAAAGAAGGCGCGCGGGAAGAAGGGAAAGATACAGTGGATGGACAAAAATATGGAAACACTTTGTGAAATGCATGTTTGAAAAGAAAGATTGATTTTAATGAAATATGTAGGTGGCGCTGGCGTTTTTGACTACTGACGCCACCTATACAACTTCGTAAATGTGCTAAACAGTTCAGTTGTTGTCGGAGTACTGTTATGTGAGGTTGTCATTGCATTATGTCAGAGTTAACAGACTTCGAACGTGGGCAAATTGCTGGAGCACGTATGGTAGGTGCTTCCGTAAGCAAGGTAGCCGAGGTATTTAGTGTTTCAAGAGGTACTGTATCGAAGATTTATTCCGCATATTTGAAAAGCGGAAAAACATCATCTGCTAAATCACAGCGCGGACGAAAGTGTGTCCTGAGTGATCGTGACAGATGATCATTAAGGGCAATTGTGACGAAAAATAAGAAGACCACAGCTGCAAAAGTTACTGCTGAAATGAATGTTGTGTTACCGAACCCTGTGAGTACCAAAACAATTAGAAGGGAGCTTCATAAACAGGGAATTGCTGGCCGTGCTGCAATTGAGAAGCCAGAGTGAAACATGGCGGGGGTTCTGTTATGGTTTGGGCAGCCATATCGTGGTTCTCTGCTAGCCCCATGATAACTGTGTCAGGGCACATGACTGCCAAGACTTATGTGAACATTTTGGCCGATCAAGTTCATCCCATGGTACAAACTTTGTTCCCCGATGGTGATGGTGTTTTCCAAGACGACAAAGCCCCGGTTCACACAGCTCACATTGTCCAGGACTGGTTTTCTGAGCACGAGGATTAGTTGTCCCATCTCCCCTGACCACCACAGTCACCAGACCTGAATATTATCGAACCTTTGTGGTCTACATTGGAACGGAAAGTGCGTTTTCGTTATCCACCACCAACATCGTTATCTGAACTTGCCACCGTTTTGCAGGAAGAATGGTATAATATTCCCTTGGCAAACATACAGGAACTGTATTTATCCATTCCGAGAAGACTGCAAGCTGTTTTGGATGCCAACGGGTTTTCTAAACCATATTAAGCAAAGAAACATGTTTTTTTAAAGGTGTTTCCATATTTTTGTCCAACCTCTGTACCTTATAAAGTGATTAAAATTAAATGGTGAAGTGACTGCTAACAAAGGAGGATTTTAAGTTAAAACAATTAAATAGCAATTTGAGGGAAATAATATTTTTTCTATTATTTCTATATGTTAGTACATCTACACTTACTTGAAATTCTGAATATTAAAACGTAATTCTGATATGGGTAATTAACAATTTTATTTTATAATCACTTATGACCAACAATATTATGAAAGCTAAAAAAACGTTTTTCTTACTTGAATGAGTAAAACATTTCAAATTACAGAATTTGAAATATTTAACTCATTTTATTTTACTGTTTTAGTTTACTGAATGAAAAAAATAATAAAAAAGGCATTCAGATCACTGTTTTTGAAAGCAGTAAATTATATTTTCTAATCAGCTTAGAAACAAGGAATATGTAACGTAACGATTTTTTTTGTTAAGATCTTCCTCTCTATCCGATGACGTACGATTGCATTTAGTTCCTTTAAATTTCTGTTTGATGCAGAAAACCAATCTTATTATCATTTAAAAAATCACATATCTCCTAATAATAAAGGATTAGATCTTTTGATATAAAAATACATCACTCTAAGCAACCACGCGATAGCCAAAAAAACTCAAATGACTTTTGAAAACAAAAAAGCCCCTTTCCCCGAAATTCCATAAATTCAGTTAAAAACTCCCCCAAACACTTTCATTTAGAATAATATTTTTGGATCTATCCCATGGTTTTAAAATCGAAATTTCGCGATGATTAGTTTGATCTTTAAGCAGAAATATAAGAGGAAAATTCAGTTGACAAAAATCCCTATGATATCCTTAAACAAATTCTGGGGAATATTACACTGTCATTGCAAATACGTTAATATGAAAAGTCTCAAGAAAATTGACTTTTGTTATAAGATTAAAAATTAATTTCAAGATTGGATCCAAACAAAGCCAGAGACCAAGCTAAGTAACAGCGGACAATATTGTTGCGCGCGTACGGGTTCGTAATAGATTGAATACGCACAGGTCCGATGACAGGTTAATAAAATTTATTTTCATGAAATGAAGCACTTCAAAATTCTGGAATTTTCCACAGAAATACTTGTACAAATGCTCGTAGTATGACAGACTACATTCCGTAGTTACACTTCAAACTACTAAGAACGTTAAACGCAACGCAACATAAAACTCAGCTTCTACTCCTTCAGTGTCTTTTTGCCTAGTCGGACCAAAAGGAAATGTTTAGTTTTGTGCACCGAAAAATCTGCCTTTTTGCCTGCTAACCAAATTGCTTGTTTTTTGGGCAGAAACTCTAATTTTAATTGCAAAAATTGTTTTTTAATTGTTTTAACTGTATTTAGTGTTGTATGTTTTTCTGTATCTTTCAATTTTTGATATTATGATGAAGATATTTTGAGTTTTTATTTATTTTGGCCTTGTCGCGAAGAAAGAACTGAATTAATTGAATAAGAAATACATCTCTAACGAAATTGGAGGAAACAAGGGCTTCGTATTAGCAGCAAATACTGCCTCCAGTCTGACCGGACAGATGAGAATATTTACGAGTAGCGCATGCGCATTAAGTAAGCGGAGCTGAATCGTCTGTGAAAAACTGTTTCTTTTTTATTTGTTTAGTTTAGATTTATTATAGTATTTGAATAGAACATGTGGCAACGATAGTATGATTCTTCAGATGATATAATTTTTGTGCATTCCGAGTTATGAAATGAATGAGATGTAACGCTGTTAAGTGAATCTAGCGACGGAGTATGGCTATGGTAAATAACTATAGTGAATTTTAAAAAGCACGTTTAGTCTATTGTGGTTTATCCGCTATCGACGAAATAGATTTAATTCAATTCAATAAGTTTAAATGAAATACAGAAAAAAATGCGTATAATTTAATATTCCGTACAAGGAAGTCATGTGGTGTATATATCAGATTTTGTTTACTAATTTTATGGTAAAAAAATCAAGGGAAGATAAATATTCGAATAATTTAATTTCGAAAGCGGTTACAGTAAGCCGCATGCAAATGAACTAGTAGATATGTTCATTTTTACTTTCTGTGTCTTGAATCTCGCCCGCACTTATTTTTCTCCACTACTGCTCCCTGTTAACGCTGTTAAGTGAACCTAGTGTCAGAGTGTCGCTATGGTAAAAATACAGTGAATTTTAAAGAGTGCATTTATTTTATCGTGGTTGATGCACTTTTGACGAAGTAGAATTCAATAAGTTAAATAAAATGCCGGAAAAATGCGTATAATTTAATATTCTGTATAAGGAAGTCATGTGGTGTATACATCAGATTTTTTACTTTCTTGTATTTGATATACAAGAAAGTAAATAAGGATGTACAGGAAGTTTTGCAATCACAAAAAATTCCCGGTACCATATTTCAACGAAAATATTCATTTTGACAAATATCGAATGCAATTTTATGATGTTTCTGCTTGACATCTGTAAGTAAGGACAAAATAAAGGACTCTTTCTCCGGAAACGAATTATAAAACTGATTTAAAATGGATTCAAAAGAGATTTTTTGTAGCGTTTCTACGCACGTATGTATGTATGGAATCTCGCATAACTCAAAAACGAGTAGCACCAAAAGTATATATATAATTCCTTTACTAAACTAATATTGAGTACATTATCTCCTAATAGTGTTTTTAAAAGGAACTTGAATTTTAATCATGAAAAATAGAAATGGAAACTTTTAAAATGAAGATTAATAAACTAAGTAATTATCGTCATTGATCGGAAATTAACAATAATTAATAAATGCGAAGGTGTTTCGTCTTTTACTCAAGTAAGAATTATGATGCCAAACTGGCAATTTGAGTTTAAGCCAAACTTGTAAGTTGAGACTTAATCCAATTAGTGATATTAAAGTGAGGTACTATAAAGAATTGATTATGAGCTAAGTTAATGATTTTTTTAGAAATCTTGAGAGATTATTGCCAAATTGAGTGGTAGTAATAAAATTTCTCTGCTAGATTAAGTAGTAGTATTTTTTTTTAATTTTACTTCAGTAAAATGTCCCCCGACACCCTCGCTTTTACGCATGTTAATTCAAAGCTATTTTTATAAACATAATAAACAGAGAAATCTTTGCCATATTTATGAAACAGAATTCAAAGCAACCGTTATACACATAAGAAACAATGCAATCTTTGCAAAAATAATAAAATAGAAGTTGAAAAATTTAAAGATATTTATAAATTATGGTACAAAAAAACGCACAAATTTAAATGTACATAATTTACATAAAAGGCCAGACTATGAATTAACTAACTTACGTTCTTTCTAGTGGGAGGATGGTGAAGTGTTCGCGTCTGTTTTCTTACTGAGAAGGAGTTTGGTATGCTATCCGAGAGGTAGAGAGCAGCAGTGGGGACCCTTTGAATTAATACAGTCGGTAACCCTTTGAGAATCTATTTTTGGAATTTGTTAGGGAAGTTGCTGTGGAGCTTGTTTGCGAGTGTAAATTCGACTGCTAAAATTTTGATATTATACTGACTAGTGAAAGGAAATTAATTAATTTTTGGCTAATTGTTGCGGAACGAGAAAGAAAAGAAGAAGCAATTTTTACTGCTAACGAGCTATTTAGCAGACTTAAAGTTTTGAAATAGGCTCATTTTTTTATAAAAGCAAAATGAATAAGAAAATTCCAGAAAACAATGATTTTTTACTGTATATACAATTATTTCCGTAATTATAGTATTTAAAAATCCTCCAACTTATCGGCTAGCTCAGTATTTTTATTCTTGTACGTTGGAAAATTGTGCATTTTTTGGTTTATTATGATTGAATTATGTTGTTCTTACTCCCGATTGAGGTTTTTATGCCTTTAGTTAACCTACATGCAATAATTGTTTGAATTATCAACAATTTTAAATTTGTTTGAATGCGATTAAGCCTAATTTCTGTTTCACATAGCAGCCATATTTGTTTACATTTGAAACTTAGCAGAAAAGTGGATTTGTTCCCAATCTAGAGAAACTAAGCTTCGCAACAACAAAGATAACGTCTTCTTTTATACTTGAGAATCAAATCATGCTTAATCTATTCTGTAATTTACATTTAAGTTATTAAATTATCCCATATATTAATTCAGCATAGCGTCCACATCAATTTAAGGCAGTTTCTACGCCTTCAGTGTCTGCCGAGTGAGACCAAAAGTAAACTTTCAGGTTTGTGCACCGAAAAATCTGCCTTCTGGCCCGCTGGTCGAATTGCTTGTTTTAGTTGTAAAAGTTGTTCCTTATATTGATTTAACTGTATTCATGTTTTATAATTTAATAAAAATATTTTGAGGTTTTATGTATTTTTGCCTTGCCGAGAAGTGAGAACTGAATTAATTGAATGAGAAATATATCTCTAATGAAATTCGAGGAAATACGTCTAAATGAAATGCAGGAAATATGTATATAATTTAATATTACGTACAAGGAAGTCATGTGGTGTACACATCAGATTTTTTTAAAATTTATCATGGGCGGCTTACTCTTTTATTATTAGTGATATAAAATTGTAGATGAATTCTGTAAATAGAATTATTTAACCCGTTATTCCCATTATAATATACAATTAATTATGTTTCTTTTTCTAGGGCAGTAATTATCATATGTATTTTAAATAAAAGCTCACTGTATAAAATCTTTTTTTTAATTGTATTTTATTTTATCAATAATGAAGTTTTCATACGGTATCTCGGAAAAGAATTTAAATTCCTCCCACAAAAATAATAAAAGTTAATTCAGAATTAAAACACTTAAGTATTACGTGTATTGTTAGAAAACATTAATCCAGTAGTTGTCATTTAGATCCTTCACTTCAGAGTTTTTAAAACTCCGTTCGTTTGTTATTTCCACATACAAAGAATGTTATTCATGAACAATCTCTGTAAAGTTGTTTTTACTTTTATAACATGCTTAATGCAGTGAAACAAAGGAAACGATATAATTGTACTTTTGCATTCGCAGATGAGGCATTAAAAATAGGAAAATTTAATTTAAAATAATTTAAAGCATGTTTAAATTCAACTAGAACCTAATTTAAAATATCTCTTGAATACAAAATAATACGTACGTATAGTTGAGAGTGATATTTAAATATGAAAAGCCAAAGAGGTAAAAATCTCTGACGCGAACCCAAACGTAATTCATTTTAGAAAGAAAAGCTTAAAAGCCAAATGATGTGCTAATTTGTACAACATTTTACTAATAATGATCAAATATTCTTTTCCATGCTTTGAAGCCTAGCGAATTTTTCCTGAAGAATCAGTACTGAAATTCTAATAAGCTATAGAAATCCTAATACATTAGTCTTATCTGATATATCGGAATAAGTTTTATAGAATGCAGTTAAGTTCTTTAAAACTAAAAATTTTCTCATCTATATCTCATCATTTCCTTTGCCTATGTAATGAGCAGATAACTATTTCTCTCTCTCACGATATGCTCAAGGACAGGTTCTGAAAAATTTACATGCTCCGCTATAAAATGAAACTACAATTTTCGATATGTATAAATGTGTGAAAGCAAACATTCACATTTGAACTGCGATTAATTAATCTTCCTCGGATACGCTCAGCGTAAGTGCATGAATTCATTCAATGTACTATCCGCTTTTTTTCGATGGTGTGCCACAAGTGAGAAGGAGGCTCTGGCCTCATTCTCATCGTTAGGATTCTTCGCGCTGTGTCTGCAGCAATGACGTATTGAAAGATTTCAAGTTTCCAACTCTTACTAGTATTATTAAAAAAACAGTGAGTTCAAAAAGAGCGAGGAATGGTCTTTGATTACCTTCATTTTGAGGCAAGTATCTTTATTCATCAAAGAGCGATGCGTTTCTGTTAAAAATTCGCCCTGCTATTTTGTAAGTCCGCCACGTACTGTCATCTAAAAATAAATTAGGCTTAAGTTCGGGTACCTTCTTCCGCACTTACAAAACATAATCTGCATTAGATTCAAAAACAGATCAGCAACACTGATTTTTCAGTGTTAAATATTTCTTCGGCAGTTTGTTTATAGGTGGATAGCCACGTGTCTCATGATCGTCAGTGTATAGTCTTGGTATGATAGAACACTCAAGGACTGTAAAAATGATGGTGGGATCTGTTTTGTCTCCATGGAAATATTTTACGTAATCAGCATAATTAATTCAGTAGCTGCTAATAAAAAAGAAAAATAAGCAATCACGTGTGAAAGTCGTGATGTTTCTTATTGGCACTATAGAAGTAAGGAGTAACTACAGTTGTTATACTAATTTGCTAGTAATAGGTCAAAAAATGTAGTATTTATCATAACTTTTCAAATCGTGTTATTACATTTCACACTGCACAATGTACTTATTTTAAGATAACTTGTTGATTGGGAACACATGGTAATTTTCATCATTAATTAATTTTGTAAATTTCTTCTCTTACACGAAAGTGAAAAATATTACATGCTATTACAATACGCGATATTTATTAATCTTAGAGCTTCTGACTTTTTACGCCTTACTAGGATAATTGCATGACACATTATCTTGCATGGTATTTATCATTGCAGCATATCAGAAGATTCGGAGAATTCGAAAACAAAAAAGCTTTTGATTCACATAAACTTTTTCTCATTACTCAGTTTTTATCTTTTATGAAGTGTCCCACGAGGGCTCTTTGTAAACAGAGGAGGCGTAAGACGATCTTCGTTGCTAAGCAACCAGACCTTGCTACATCACAGAAACTGGTATAAGGATTTGTCTAAATGTTCTAACCATTCAACTTTATGTCAACATGGTATAAGAACCAACTAGTTACAGCGAAGGAAACACCAACTGACATTCGGTCGAAGAATTTTATGAGTCAGCTGCACATTCACGCATACACAACTTTACCTTCTTTGATTGGTTACAGCTTAAACACTCTTTCACAGGTGTGATAGGTGTCAACAACTTTTACGCTTTAAGACGACGACAATAATGACGACTAGACCATCGTGTGAATGATCCCTTATAGATTCAGAGGTTTAAAATCTTTAGATTGATTATAATCTCCCACTCCACCTTTATATGGTGCGAGGTCAACCGTGGCCTTCGAGATAACTAATCTCGAAGGCCACGGGTTAACAGACATGACAGAGATGATTGCAGAGGTACGTAGGCAGCGAAGCTTCGGATAATGAGCGAATATTAATAATGATCTTAGTTTCTCAGTTCATTTCCTTGCCGTGAAGATATGTTTTTAGAGACCGGAAGATTGTACTTTTTACACTGTCTCTACAAGCCTGCACTATGGAAATAAGGTTGCCTCCACTAAATGAATATGGATTAAGCCCAAATGATTTTACCCATCTGAACGGGTATACCGGGTATTATCTATTTACGGCCAATGCATAGTAATTTCTGTGGTCATTGAGATAAATATTATGTTACTAATGTACCCGGCAAAACCTCTAAAATTAAAGAAAGTTTTTGATATTGTTTGTTCAGAGGTTACACACTCAGTATGAATACAAGTGCAAACACGCACACACGATATGAATAAATTTTTCTACTGAATTAAGACTGTAAGATTTTTCTCCCATCTTGCCTCTTGTCTTTATGGTGTAACTTGAAAGCACCTCTGGCTAGCAAACGACAATTCTAAAATTCAAATTCCAAAGAAAGTAATGAACATTTTTCATGTTTCCTGCTTCGAAAAACCTAATGGCGCTTCAAACTATTTTATAATCAGGTATAATAATCAGATATACTATACATACATAATGATAAGTTATGCCATATAGATGTACTATATACGATTTCCATTTATTCATTTGAATAACATGCTATATTTCGATGCTTCCCCCATATTTTTGCAAGGCAACTATCTATAACTCTAATTTAGTGTGACCCACATATACATAATTGCTGTATGGGGAAGAAAGGAAGAGAAGCAAGAATCGTACAGAAAGAAGCAATAAAGAAATAATGATAAACAGCTGCAATGGCGACTGGAAACTCCGTCAGACAACTATCTCTGAAAGTGACCACTAAAATTGTGTGGATGATAATTCGTCATCACAGGGTTTTCCAGTTGAATCCCGGCCTCCCCTGTCACCCTTTAAGTGGGGAGAAAGTAAGGATTTTCTTCCTTTGCTGCATGCCTTCATGCTGTTAATTGGAAAGCACGTCTGGCTGGCATTTGGAACGTCGTATTAATCTGCATAGTAAAAGGTACATTAGTAAATCTGCATATTAAAGTATTCAAATCCAAAATTTCTGCCGGCTGATTTTTAGAAAAATTCATCTTACATTTTTTTCAATTGCAAATAATATTGTATTTTACATGAAAACTTAATAATTGTTCATTTTTTTCGGAGCAATATAGTCACTATTTTTTAAAATGAAAACATAAATACTTTATAGTAATATTTATTAGAGTATGACACTTAACGGTAAACATTATCCTCTCAAAAGCCAGTTATCCATTATAAAATTTGTCTTCTAAATTTAATACGAGTAAACATTAGTAAAATATCAGAATAAATTGATGTTATTTTCCTCACCTTTTAACTTATTTTGCGTCGCAGCTAAATTACACTGATGCACAGTTTTCAGTAATATAATTTTCGAATTGTAACATATTTAAAGAATAATTGTCATAAATTTTGTAGTTTAATGTTTTGCGAATACTACAACTATCAATTTATTACAATTGTTAATAGTAATTTTAACTCGAATTACTAGTCGACTTCATAATTTTGTAAAGTTTGTTTCAGATTACAAAATAGTATATTTATATTAATTCCTTTCTCTAGCTTATGCTTCTTTCGTTAGGCTCATCAGAATACAAATTAGATGTAGTTTAGAGAGAGAGCTTTTGGAAAGCACTAGGAAAGAAGTTTATTTTTTAAGCCGCCCATTTGTTAGCCAAGTTGGTTTCTTTTATTTTTCTGTATTTAGGAGGAGTCGGTAAATTATTTGCTAGTGCATTCCAAGACCGCGCAAGTAGTGATGGATATGCTTTGTTAAATTGTTAAGTTGTAATTACAAAACTTAGCGTAAGGGATATTCTGAAGATTAATTAAATTTGACTTTACAGAGTTGCAAAAAGGAATACTGAAAATATGACTAGGATTTTACAAGCCTAGTTAATTATAAAATAAAGCTATATTTTAAAAATAAATGCTTACCTGAAAGAACCCAGTAGTGGTTGTCCTTGAACAGTGCAGTATCCATTGTGGGCAGGGGCCACGTTCCAGCAGTAGAATAAGGCCACTCGTTCTTTGATGTTCCACTGATACCAAATCCAGCGGTAATATTCTTTGAATTATTAAAGCCAGTGAAAGAGCTGACAGCTAGAACAGAAACCATGAGTGTATCATTATCGAAACCCGGAGATGTGCTTTCTTCACTGAACAAGGTTGATTTTAATTCAGAATCAGTAAAAGGTGACGAAGCAAGCAACAGAGCTGTTTTGCTTCTAGTTGCCTTCCAGTCTGATGAAAGCAAAAGCGGAGTTACTTTATTTATAGTTACCTTGGAATCTGTTAAAACCATAGCTGGTAGTGTTCTACTAATCCTATCTGATGAGACAAAATTAGGAGTTGTTTTATTACTCATTTTTTTCGAATCAAATGATTTGAAAGTTGAATTTGCTTCTTGACTAATTATTTTCCAGTCTGTCAAAATAAGAGTAGAACTTAGAAATTTAGAATCAGTTTCATGTAATGAAGGGGTAGCACTTAAATTTGACACTGAAGTTTGATACCCACTTAAGATTAATGATGGAACTTTATTAATTGTTAAACCTAGGGATGAAGATCTTGGAACAGGTTGACCAGATCCTATGCTTGCTGGATCTTTTATTTCAGTGAAATTCGTACTGGGAGACAATTTAGGAATGTATTCAGTGATTGTTGCTTGTGATAAAGTATGTTTAGTTACAGAATGAGAACTAAATTCCTCAGCGGCGCTGCCTTTCAGTACTTCAGTCTCAACAAATGGAAAATTTATGCTTGGCTCAGATAATACATCCTGCATATCACTGATTGCTTTCGCGGATAATTCAGTACTTTTAATAAAGTCAGGGTAACTAAATATATTTATACTCGGGTCAATAGAAGGGGTAGGAAATAAATCAGGTAAGCTTTTAAATGGCATTTCTTCCACTTCGCTGCTTGCTTCGAAGGTATCAGTAGATAACACTTTAGCATCAGTCTTAGATTCATCATACTCGCGTGAAACAGATAGGGCTGTCTCATGAAAGCCTCCACTATCAACACTATTGACATAAGATAATGTCGGTGTTTGATATACCATGAAACCTGAAGAAGAAAGGATAGAAAAAGTACTCATCAACTCACTGCTTGCAAGATCGGACCCAGGAAGATTATAAGTCTCATTAACTACTTGATCAAAAATATCAGACTTTTCTGTGTAATTTTTTGACATAGCTTTACTTATACCACTAAATTGTTCGGAGCCAAAATCTTCAGATGCACTTGGAAAAGGAATATTACGAGTAGAAACTTGCATATGGCTTGAAAAGCCAATACTTCTTGTTAAATAATAGGATTTTGATGATAGTTCAAATCTACTTTTATCACTGTCTGTAAATTTTCCAGTATTACTTGTGTCAGTAAAAACAACGGTAGAACTTTGATCTACTTCAGTCTTAATCACATCCGAAGTTTCTACTCCTGAATGATATTCAGACTTTGTAGTATTTGATGAATCTTTGAATTTGCTTGAAGGGTGAAGTGGAAGAAAACTTTCCAAGTCCGTTATATTAAAAAAACTTCCAGAAACTGTGGAGAAATTTTCTAAGACTGTAACAAATGTAGGACTCGTTGGAGTTAAATTCTCACCATAACTTCGAAAGGTTGTAAGAAATGAATCCTGAAGCATTTCTTCTTCCGAACTGATAAATAGAACATCAGACTTGTCAAAAGTTTGGGAATACACAGGGGAACTTCTCAATTCATGGGAAATTACATCATCGTAACTATCTCCAAGACTTTCCCAAAAACTTTGAGAAAATGAAGGAGTAGGTATGAGATAAGTCTTACTTTTGTCAAATAGTTCAGTGTCAGAAGGTTTTGCCCCATATGAAGAAGAAAGAATTAATGTATCCAGAAAGGCAAAAGTGGTTACTTCTTCGGTCATGGTAGGAGTACTTGATATGAATTTTTTGATTTCGGACGATGTCAAGTAGATGTCTTCAAATTTTGGACTACTTACATCACCAGATACGGATGGAATATTTGGAATACTTAAAGGGAAATTGATTTCATGTTCTTCAGACAATACATTTTCTGTGCTGCGTAGTAAATAAATATCCAAAATCTTACTTGTATCTGATGGGATAACATTTTTATTATATAAAGATTTCGTTGTTAAATCCACACTCATGTCAGATACATTTTCAACAAAAGAGGTGGTATAATCAGCTGCTAAACTTAAAGTGGCAGAAAGAGAATCTTCTGGAAAGGAAATTAACTGACTAGTTTGTGGATATTCACTCACGGTTGAATAGTCATTATATTCGGGAGTTATTTCGTGAATCGATGAATCTCTCAAAGACCTTACCGTAATATGATGTGTAACGGAGTTGTCAAGCTCTGTTTCCGAATAATAAAATGTTTGAAAGGCTGCCATTTCATTACTTGATGTGAAAGTCTTGTAATCTAATTTAGTTTGAATAGATGTCTGTGGTATATTCAAAACAGTTGTCTCATGTTGCGATTCGATAATTTCATTAATTTCTCTGTCCATCGTTACAGTGGGCTCCCGTAGTTCAGATATTTCATTGTAATTGTTAAATGCACTGAAACTAGTAAATATAGGATGATAAAACTGTGTTGAGCCAATATCAGATTTTTCCTCCGTAAAAGAAGCAAGAGTCTGATAGCTGAAAAATGCACCTGAAATTTGGCTCGGAATGATATAATCTGAAGTTATTTCTTTAGAAAACTTGGATTTTGGAAATATGCTTGTAATTTGGTTGATATGTGATTTATTTTCAGAATCTGTTCGAAGTTCACTATGAAATAAGCTCAGAGAAGTGACCAGTTGTTCCATGTTGTTGTCACCTTCTGTGTCATTGGATATTAAAGAACTCACGGATTTTGTTGCTTCGAAATATCTTGAAGTTGTTTCGAAAACTGAATGACTTTTCAGACTAGTAAATGCTTCATTAGTCCCGTGTGAAGTATTTACGCTAAAAACATGCTGAAAGTAAGATGATATAGTCGGAGTTTCGACTAAATGAGAAGGAATTGTGGTTGGAGTATGAAACTCCGATGAAAATATAGAATTTATATTTTCAAATGGAAGCTCTTCAGATAAAGGCCATAAGGATATAACTGGTATATTTTCTGTAAATTCTGTAAACTTAGGTACTTCCGTCATATGAGTTTCTGTAAAATCTGATGTCAAGTATGTTTCAGAGGAAAATACACTTTCTTTACTAAAAACCGAACTTTTAAAAGACGTATCTACAGTATGGCTGGCAATTTTGTCTGGTCTGCTTCCGACTGCAGTGCCTCTAACGGTTAGAGTAGGCAAGGAAAACCCACTTGATTTGTCGCTGTAACCAATTACAGTAACTGTAGTCTGTACGTCATTCACCGAGTGAAAAGAGATTGTCAACATGCTTTCACCTATCAAGTATACTCCATTATTTGAACTTGTAAACTTCTGACTAATTACGTCTTCTGCTGACGTAAAGTCTAAGCGAGATACGCTCTTGATTATAAATTCGGAAGAAAGACTATGGTTTAAGGAAATATCAGCAAAAGCATCATGAATATATGTTTGAGTAGAAACTTCTGGTAAGAAAATACCTCTCGAACTAGAGGGAACGTTTGAAAATAATGCTATGGAAATTGAATCCACAGATGAAGAAATAAAATATTGATTATGAAGTGAGCTTTTCGGTAATGAACCATTAAAAGTATTCACATTTTCATCAAAAGAACTCATCAAAGAGACAGATGGTTTTATGATATGTGACGTCGAAGTGGCAGTTACTTCGCCGGTCGGAATGATTTTTGTTGTTGTTGAACTATTGGCGTAAGAAAAGAATTCGGATGGCAGTTTAGGTGTCATTAAGCTATATGAGATAGTAAGGGACGGAGTAATGAGATAGGAAAATGTCCAGTAACTGTGACTGTAAATATGCGTTGCTGAAATGGCAGTGACAATAACAAAATTTTCACTTGGTGTTTCTGATACTGCTCGTCGATCAGACTTTTCCAACCATGGAGACTCATAGTCCATCATCCCATACCAAGATGCACTTATAACGCGCATGCTGCCTGTAGGAAAAGATGAAAGTTCAGCAGTCGGCGTTGGAGAAATAATATATGAATCACTTTGAAGACTAGGCTTAAAGATGAATGTATTGAGCAAGGAGGAGGGACCTTCGAAAGGCACGGAGCTTCGACTTAAAAGCTCTTCGTTAAACATCTCAGAACTTTCTATCACTGTGTCTATTATAGTGGGAAAAGGATCTGAATAACTGGGAAAAATTTCTTCTGGCAGAGGAGATCGAGTTTTGTAGCCATCGTCGCTCTTAGAGGCAAATTTAGTATCCGCGAGTGGGGTCCCTTCCCATTCTTCTGCTGGGCCGTCTCCGGACGGACCTTCAGCCCATAAATATTCTGTTTTTTCTGTCCACAATCGACCAATCCTATTTCCCTGAATCACAAGTGAAGGTGTTTTGGTGGTCCATCGAGGAGAAGGAAGGATTCTTTTAACTGGTATTCCTGTAACACAAAATAAGTGTTAAAGACATATTAAAGATTATATTTTTTGACTTAATTTTTCTTATTTTCTAAGTTTTCAAGTTTATTATATATAACTGCCAATGTAGGAACTCCGTTCTATAAAATACCCCGGCAGTTTTAAGAATATCTGGCGTCTTTAGGCAAAGTAGGAAATATGAGAATTGTTATATACTTTACCCAAACATTTCATATGCTATAGGATGACAAATGCTCTTTCGGTGAACTGTGAAAAAAGGTCATGATAAGGCTATTTAAAAGACGTTCATTCCTCAAAAATACAAATGTTATTTTAAAAAAATAATGAAAGACCAATAAATTTTTTTTTATTCAAAATAGGTAAAAAAAAGTAGTGAAATGATCTTGGTATACAGTAATAAATTTTTATTCTCTCTCTGACTGAGACTAGAAATCAATAATAGCTACCTGACAACGGGAATTAAAATTCAGGGAAAAATCATAGGTTTCATAATGCTCTTTTTAATGCATTTTGTTTTTTACTGGCAGGGCTCACAATGGCTGATATCATTACGTGTAATGTTTTTGCACTTGACTGAAAGTTCTTTCAACATTCTATCACTTGTTCCGTGTCCAAAAATCAAATGAGTTTTATAAAGTACATGAAATAACTCAGTGTCCATGACGTAATACTATATAGTAGTACTGATACTTTCTTTAGCGGGATAAATGAGTTTTCCCCTCGAATATCACATCACAGTAATTCAGCAACCCATAGTTCTACAATTCCTTCTTGGTAGTCATTTTAGCTTTTTTTTACATCATTTTTTAACTTCTGTAAGTAGTTTCGGTTATTCGAAATGAATCGGAAATGTATTTCATATTTTGTCGGTTAATCATTTAGCGTTCTATAGAATGTCTAGGCAATGTCTAGAACTTTGACAGTAATATATAAAGATGCATACGTGTATTTACCAGAAAAAATTGTCTAATTTGCGCAAATGCAGTAATAATTAACCATAAAGAAATACTTTAATTTAAAAATTCAGTTAAAAAACACATAAGAGGCAAACAAATGAAATCCAATCATAAAAAGGAATTAATAAAATGCGTTAATTAGTAATAAGCATTTGAAATTTGCTTAAAATAAGTTGTTTTAAAAAGATGAACTATTGTTCAGCCAAGTTCTTTATCAAGACAATAGACTTAATAGATCTGGAGCCATTTTCTCTGACTTTTATGACAGACTAAAGATTAAAAGTTTTAATTTCAAATCAATAAAAATAATTAATAATTAATAAATGAGTTAATGAAATTTTTCTAGCAAAACTATTCTACAAATGGTAAAGTAAAAAGCAAGAAACTAAAATTAGCAAATATTAAACAAAGTATTTAAATAAAATGAAGAACAGATGTTAGACAGTGCCTAAAATTGAATTAAAATCAATAATTAAAATAAAAAGATGAGAAAAATAGTACAAAAACTTGCAGCTTACCCACTATTTGCAATCTAAACGTTTTGAAATTTTTCAAACTCGTGTGATATACAAAAGTGAACTGGGAAACATTAGTGTAGTTAAATTCGCATTTAAGGTAGCAAGGATCCTAATGTTTAAAGAGGTTATGAAAGTAATTTAAAGCCGTAAAATTTATTATATAATCAAGATTGCATTAAGTGGTAGAAGTTGTTTTCAGTTTAGGAAACAGAGCAGATAATTTAAAAGTCATATGATTTCTCTTTACAGAGATATGCAAAGAGTGGATCATAAAATAAGCCTATTGTTAAATAAAACGGATATAAAGTGTGTTTATTTAAATACGTTAACCATACGATAATGATTTCCTGTTAAGGCTCAAGTTAATTCTTTATATGTAATATTAAAAAGGGGTACACTTAAAGCTAAGTTTTTGGGATTGTCTATCAATATAACAGTTAAAAATTTTATTTTTGTAAGTGTGTTAATATAAAATTTAATTTTATTATGCAGATCACTAACTTCGGTGTCCATTTTTTTATTCTGTGAGGTTTAACTATTTATTTTTAACTAATAATTCATTTTAGGTTCAAAAGCCTTTCTTACCCCTCTCTTTCCAACCGCGCTTTTCATGCCACAGTGTAAATGAGATAGCGAGAGTTTATTCAGATTAAAGTAAAATGAAGTGCTAGTTAAGCAAATGTTTCGGAAGTTATTTTTAGAGCGTGTCTGTCTGTTCCAGGCCACGTTGTGCTGTGATTATTAGGAACTTGCGTTAGCGGCGTTGATATGATCTCGCCTTTAGGCTTGTCTCGCCGGTTACTATAGACCAGAGCTCTTCCTGCGCGTTAAAGCATTTTGTGAGTCGTTAGGCTAACCTACACGCCAGAAGATTTTTAGAGCCAGAAGTGTTGGCTTTCTGTAACCCAAGTTGGGTCATTTGTTAATTATATGCTCCAATAAAAGGTTCTTATACACCCTTCTTCTTATCTCTGTTTTAGTTTCACAAAGGCTAGAAGATAATTCTTCAAAAGCCCTTTTTTAAAATTTATGTTCCCAAAACACCATAACTTTATATGTTAATTTGGTTAATAATAGCGTTGGTTATAACTTTTTGGAGATGTTTGGATTCCAATTAATAAGTTAAATGATTTTAAATTTAAACAACTTTTGTCAAATAACCGTATCTTTTTTATTTCGATAATGCTGATGTCAAGATAATCATCTTATTAATTAGTAATTAGTTTTGTTTAGTCAGGTAGGGTAAATTTTAATTTCTTCTGTAAGTCTTTTGTAATTAATAGAAATAATGCCAGGCAAAAGTTACATAATAAATTAGGATTACACTTTTGCCTGTGAGATAAATTGCTTCTGATTCCTGATTCATTTAATTAGATCTCTTCCCTTGATAAAGAACTTGGATAAACCAATCTTATTTATTCATTTTAAATAATTTATTTTGATTTTGTAAATTTTAATATTCAATACAAAGAATTTAACACGAAAAATTTATTACAAATTAATTCATTTTAGTAATTCCTTTTTACGCTTGTGTTCCATTTGTTTATATTTTATGACTTTTTCTTAATTGAAACAATATTATGCTTTGAATGAATGAATAGATATCTGTATACTGATTGAAGTATTCAGATCAAAAAGTTCAATATTAAAAGCTCATGCGTTGCTGGATACAGCAGTCAACATAATTTAAAATATCTTCCAGCCGAAAGACCTTTCGAGAAATTGATGACACAAAAAGACTGGTATTAAAGGCCCTTGGATTCTTCCCCCGAGATGGTTCTCCATCAAACTTGTGATGGAGGAGATATTTGTGTTATCACCTATAAAATGACCAATGCGTTAGACCAGCGGTTCCCAAACTGTGCTCTGCGGAGCCCCAAGCGCCTCACCTGCACTTCACAGAGGCTACGCATCTGCTTATGAGAAATTAAATAAATAAAAAATGAAGAAACTAAGAAATAAGAAACAAACGTAGAATTAAAATTAAAGAAAATTAGTTGTTCTGGTCAAGAGCTAAGTCAAATTTCACATCTCTTCTAGAACACAACGCATGCGTGATGTAATAGCGCTTTTTATGATACGAATTGTATGAAAGCAAATGCTTTGGTTCCATGACACGTTTCCCTTCCTCACGCCTTAAATACTGGGGGGAGGACGGCCATTTGTTCAACTGTTGCCTGTTTCGATCATCCTGATCGGTACAGGAGTTAGCGATTTGCCATGTTATTGGACTCGAGCTTGATTCCCGGAGAAGGATGGACGTTTGGAAGTGCATAGCATCTGCATGGGGCTATTTAAAATATTAATAGCCTCTCGGGTGGTTTGGGGGTTAGGAAAGAGAGGTGGAAGACTTTCAAACAAGTCTCCAGCGGTGATCTCAATCAGTATTGGGGCGAATATATACAGTTAATGCGGTGTAATTATATATATATGACCAATGGTATTTCACCCAGTTTTACCTGTAGCGCGAAAATTTTAAGCTTTCGCAGAATGATATGATTAATAATTCTTTTATTTTTACTATATCTCATGGACCGTACAAAATATGTGTTTTAATACACAGTTAATATTTTATACACAGTAATAAAACATTTGAACTATAATGTCTAGATTTTTAGTAATAAAATTCGTAGTTTTAAAACATTTGGACCCCTTCATTTAGTTTCCGAACATAATAGCAGTAATTGTACATAATAGAAGTAATTTGGTACAAGGGACAGTAGGATTTTAATAATAGAATTCTGTGAAATTTTTGTGAAAGTAAAATATGGAGGGGTAAAAGAATCAAACATTTATGCAATAGTGTCTTACAAAGACAGATAGGTTTCAATCAGTCATAATTTAATTTTTTTCAATGATTGTTGGTAAAGTATGTAACTTTATCGCTGATATTTTGCCTGTACAACAATTTCGCATGAAGGAAGAGAATGCCTTACAGTATACTTCCCCTTTTAAAGAGCGATTGGAGATTAGGGGATCTAGTCGCCAAATCCTGATGGTGACGAATTATTGTCCAGCACGTTTTAGTTCCGGGTCATCAAGTTATTTTGAAGACGGGGAAAATATGCAATGCCCTCACCGGACTCGAACCTGGACTTCTTAAATACGAGCCGAGTGTCTTACCGTTACACCGTGAAAGCATGCTGAAAGGAGGGAGAAATACCTTACAAACTGTGCTTAAGAATAATGTTGGGGAAGGAACAAAGGACAGATGAACAGAAAGGAATGTAAAGTAATGAGATAGCTAACAACATCCCAATATAGTCAGGTTTGGTCAGATCTCGACTTCATAAATAGAGAAATAAATTCGAATTCCATTCCATTCTTCATAGACATGCAATAGTCTTGAGATAAATACTTTCTAAGCTTACAATAGTGTTCATTGAAGCAATAAAAATTTTAAAAATTGAACTCTTAAAAGCAGGCTCATGATAATATGTGAAGTTTAGGAACCCACCGTGAGTATGATAAGGCAAGGTGGTTTTTTCGAAGAAAAGCGTTAACACAGTTGACTGAACAGCATGCCGACGCACTGGAATTTTTGTTTTACCATAACTCTTTGGAGACAGCTGTAAATGGGTATATAAAATGGCATATTTGGTCGACATTTTTGGCAAAATAAACGAAATAAATTTAGCATTACAAAGTAAAAAAGCAACAGTTTCGATGCAAATATCTTTCTCTTAAGAGAACACTTTATGCATTGGTTGGGAAGGGAAAGGAAGATGCCAATTGCTTCTCTCTTACAAAAAGCTTCTTTAACGAAATATTTAGGGAAAATATTACAAAAGTATTAACGAGCATCTCGGAGCATTGAAACACTTGTTTGAATTCACGGCAAAATAAAAATTGCGTTTTAAAACGAAAATCTGCCGGAGATCTGGCTGCATATGTACAATGAATTCAAAATCTTGCCTAAGGTTCGAAAACAGTTCGAAATTTTGCCTAAGGAAGCAAAATTAGTATTGCTGCTTTTCTCAATTACATATCTGTATGAAGTAGGAATCCCAGTCTACACAGGTATGAAAACAAAATACAGAAGCCGCAGAGCTTCAGTTATCATCAATTGAACTTGAAATAACGAAACAGTGCCCAAAACAGCAATCAGACGTGTCTCATTTAACGTTTTTAAGTTATGCCTTAATTTAAGCCTGTAGTAAAGCCTCCAGTTAGTGAATTTCAATGAAAATATTTTATAAAAAATAATTAAAATATTGAATAACAAATAATGAAAGAATATGTATTTTAATTGAATGAGATATAACGATTAAATTGAAGGAGTCGTATTTACTTCACTGATCTTTTTTATTGTTGATGTTTCTAATAAAGAATTGTCACGCAAGCTATTTAATTTACTGAATTTTGAAATATTGTTAAAAATGCCCAGCTGCGATGAGATAGTTTCCCCGTAAAGCGAGGTTAGGGTTGCCACATTTGACGCTAAATCTCCCATTTGGCGACAACATTAGCGATATGCCAAAAACGGAGCGAGAATATTATAGAACGTATTCTTAACGGGTTTTCTCGGGAATATTGTCGAAGGTAGGCTAAAGCTATATATACCCTGTCTATGAGCGGAGCAGCAGTGTATCGCAAGGAGTATCTTGAGTATGTTGAATTCAGTAGCAGTGTTCTCAGTTCAGAGATTAGCTTAACAGCGATCGAACCGAGTCGGAAGCTATACTTTAGTGCTTTGCCGTGAAGCTGTCTTCACTGTTATAGCCTGAAAGCTGTGTTGCCTGATTGTTTCAGCGTGTTTAATGTAGTCTTTTTGACGACTGTAAACTTGTTTCTGGAAGTCCTGAGTAATACTAGCGAATAAAGAGTATTTTGATTCTTTGTCAAGTGTTGTCATCAATCGCTCCAAATCCACGAGCCCGTAGAACGCGACAATACTTTTTTTTTTTTTTTTTTTTTGTATGACAACATTTCGTCAAAACCATAGGCATTGGTTGGTAGTTCATAATAAAGCGAGATATTATTGTAAATTTTAAAGACATAATTACATTATGTGAATATTGGGATGTTGTTAGATATCTCATTACTTTACATTCCTTTCTGTTCATTTGTCCTTTGTTCCTTCCCCAACATTATTCTTAAGCACAGTTTGTAAGGTATTTCTCCCTCCTTTCAGCATGCTTTCGCGGTGTAACGGTAAGACACTCGGCTCGTATTTAAGAAGTCCAGGTTCGAGTCCGGTGAGGGCATTGCATATTTTCCCCGTCTTCAAAATAACTTGATGACCCGGAACTAAAACGTGCTGGACAATAATTCGTCACCATCAGGATTTGGCGACTAGATCCCCTAATCTCCAATCGCTCTTTAAAAGGGGAAGTATACTGTAAGGCATTCTCTTCCTTCATCCAGCATGCCTTGGTGGTGTTACGGCAGCACATTCCACGCGTATTCGAGAGGTCCAGCTTCGAGTCCCGGTCAGGGCATTGCATATTTTTCATGTTTCGTGCTTCAAAATAACTTAATGACTCTACACATGGCGCCGGAACTAAAAGGTGGTGTACAATAATTCGTCACCACAAGGATTTGGAGACTGGTTCCCCTAATCCCCAGTCACCCTATAAAAGAGGGAATATATAAGTAATTTTCTCCCTCTTTTCCGCATTTCTTCGTGGCGTAACGGCAGCACACTCAGCGCGTATTCGAACTGTCCAGGTTCGGGTCCCGAAAAGGGCATTGCGCATTTTTCACATCTCCTGCTTCAAAATAACCTAATGTCTTTACAGGATCACTTCTAAGACATAACGTAGGCATAAAAGAACTCCATCGTAGAAAAATTGATTGTTGAAATGGCTCCGTGAGTCAAAAAGCTTAGTAACCTCTGTATTAGACAAGGACAAATACAACTCCTTCTCTCTTGACTACAGTGAATTCAGGGATCTCTTCTTGATTCTGCTCAGATTAAGAGATTTAGTTACTATACAATTAAAATATCCTGTCGAATTTCGATGAGTAATTGATTGAAATCAAACTTTATCAAGAAGGTATGGTGAATTTTTTTTAAGTGACGGAATCTCCAAATACCTTCAAAGATAAGGGATTAGAAATTTGTCAGTTTCAATACAGTGACTAGTAGCTGCATGCTTATACATAGTACTTCTAATTTTCTAAAGTAATAATTATATTTATATTATATTATTCTGTGTGCTTGTTTAAGTTGTGCAATGGAAGAAGTAAACAGCCTGATATAGAGAAAGATTAATAAGGTGGCAAAAATAAAGAATAGAAGAACTAGAGCCTAAAGAAAGACAACAAAGAATTTAAGAACTTCAGAAATAAATAATTTAAAAACTAGACTCATAAAATTATACATTAAACACTTTTGAACTACTTTTTCATAGTCTGAGTTCTTTCTTAATTTTTTGAAATAACACAGACTCACAAACCTACTTTTACAAAGATTCCTAAGCTTAATTTTATTTTGGGTCATTGCAGATCAAGGAAGTAAAAATCTTGACACATACGTGCTGATCCCTTCACTGGAGGTAACGTGCAAATATCGCCAACCCCCTAGTTTTCTTAATACTCTTTAAAATTTCCACAGCGACCTCCTTACAAACTTGGTCATATTGTTCTTTTGCATGATGGAATGGATAAAATTTGATGAGTTACTTTATACCCTTCTTTAGGTCAGTGACCAGTAAATGAGCTCGTCATTGTTGAGAATTATTGCTGGGCAGAGTCTTAAAATATGCGAAACAACGGCTGTGGGGGAAGTTGAAAGGAATTTTTGATTACTTCCCCATTGTTTGATATCCTTCACACGTGCCCCTTTTACTAGCAGAAGCAGAAGTTCTTTAAATATAACAAAAATAACACTACATGTGATAAGCGGATGAGGAAACTATTAATCATGCATGTTCAACAAAACTGTTAATCACGCGTGTTCAGCACGCTATTCCTCTTCGAAATTGTCACATTTCCAAAGATACATAAAATGGACCTGGAGAAAAGAGGGCATTGTTACCTTTTCTTTGCTTCTCGTGCTCTAAAGAAATTGGCACTCAATTAACTGTCGTCTGCTTTTTGAAAGGAGAAGAATCATTGCAGACAAGAAAAAGGAAATAGTTCTTTCAAATGATTTGTTTGATAGATTTTTTACCACATTTTATATAATAAACATTGACTATTGACTGCATTAGTATAAGCATGCGTTGGGGCTCTCTTTTCTCCATAGCAGTATAAATATTGCATTCAGTTTAATTTAGAAATTTAAAATGGTAAAAATTCATACTTTGGAGTATAAATAATTTAATGCTTTGACTAAGAATCTACTTATCCATTTGTCTATTTGTGTGATACAATGCACAGGGAGCTAATAATATTTTATGATAACAATTTTAAATATGGAACTTTAATTTTTAGAGAAAATTATCCCATATCAGTATATCTTTAAAAAAAATTATATGCTGAATTGTGTTTTGAACAAGGAAAAGATGGAAAATCAAATATATTTCCATGTCTAAGTTTGGAGTACATTTTAAATTTAGTTGGAAACAGACGCTTTGGATCAAGCGTCATTTTTATGAAATTTCTGATTTCGAAATCTTATATGACGAATTAAGACGAAATTTTGTATCTGGGAGAAGATGCATGAAAATATAAAAACAAGGTACAATCTGAAATCTGCCTCACATATCCGTTAACACAGATCTTAGTTCTAAGGGTTCGAGTTAGATGCGTTGAAAACAATTCATTGAAGTATATTAAATACAGTTTATTAAATTCTAGGGTTAGATATAATTTTCAAATATAATTTAACGACCTCAAAGGAATACGCCTGTAAATGAGATAATTGTCTTATAATAAATGAAAAAAATTTAGTTTCACTTAGCGAAATATGAATTTAACTGCCGAAGTTTTAAACAAAACATCTTTCACTGAAAAAATTCAAAATTAGTTCCCGCAAGCGAAAGAAATCTTCCAAAGCGGTGTTGTGGTCACAGCACAGAGCAACCTTATTCCCAAATTTATGAACCCAAAAGTTATTTCTTGTCATCAAATCAATGCCTTAGAACGAATGCTTGATATTACAGAATTCTGTAATGATTATCAAGTATATTCGTGAATTCACCATGATGAGATGATCGTGGCAAACAGTTTAATTCTGATGCGAATGGGTGAAATTACTTAAAATGTTCTGTATTAAGTTCGTTTTGAAATAATAATATTTTGATAAGTTAAAATTCAAGTGCAAATGCAGTAAGCGTCCATACCTCGCCACATGTTTAATTCATTTAGTAAATTATTATAAATGTTCGTAAATTTACTTGTTATCTTCACTGCTCAAAATTTATTTACATAACACTCTGAAAACTACCACCTATTTACCGAAGCCACCTATTTATTTTATGTTACAAGCCAATACTATACTGTGGCTGTAATAACTTTCAGATTTGTTTTTTATTTGTGTGTTCATTTAGGACTTTTATCTATTGTTAATTATCTGAAGTGATAATTCCTTGGAAAATTGACATGACAACTAAGAACTGATTTGTTTTGTTTGTTTGTTGTCGAGTTTATATTTCATGGAATAATAGTTACCAGAGCTTCAAGGGGGTTGGACTTCTACTTCCACTCCATTTTTGAGGAAAATGACCCCAGGAGTGTTCGAAAGGTTCCCACCCTTCTCCTCTACAATCAAACCACACGAAAGGACTTTCGGCTCACCATATATCTAAAGCATGCGCATGCCGTAAAGACACTATACATTTAAGAGCATCCATGCCTTTTCCAGGATTCGAGCCCGGGCCCTTCAGTACAGCAGTCAGAGTCGCTGACCACTATCCCGTCTGGGTGGCACTAGAACTGACGACTATTATTTATGAAAAAGTTTCTTTAAGGCGTCTGCTCGAAGAAGGGATATCTTCGCAGAGACTGCACAGGAAAATGACTGCCGTTCTTGTTGCCGAGAAAACTCCATGCAACTTGCTCACTATCAGTCGAAAGAACTAGAAGAAGTTCGACTGCCGTTTAGTTAGACAAGAATTCTGTTCGATTTTGAAATTTAAGATACTAGCTGAAAAAATATAGAAAAGTACACAAAAGATTATAAAATGATTAGTTACATAAAAGGATAAAATTAAAGCAGTTATGATATTTACTTGACATAAACCATATATTTAAGAACGTTCGGGTACATGAATGTGACTTCGAATCTTTTTTATTGATCAAGGATGCATATTTCTACGTATGAACTTACGAACAAATATTTACTTCAAACAAATGAATGAAACGAAAGCTAAAATTCTAATGAGACGCAGGCTTTAACGTACTGCAACGCTACAACCTAAGTATGCAGAATGACGATATAGAAACGTAAGCGTGTCGACATAGAAAACACGAACAACGTCTGCAACTGACAAGTATCAAGAAACGCAACTTTTCACATATGATCAACTAATCTACCTGACAAACATTTTGGTACTTCTAAAGATCGTTGGCGGCGCTTAATATTATACATCTTTCTCAATTGTAAACAACCCACTGAATTTCCAGAGCTATTACATTTACCTATTTCTACTCCCACACGCTCTAAAACAGATACTACACGAAAAAATAAACAAGTTTTAGGGAAAAGGTCTTCGAACACGCCATCTATCCAATCTTTAATAAAACCGCGTGACTTCAGCCTAACGTGACCCTTCAGTTCAGTGACTCTTATTTAAAAGCAGTTCATTCATTAAAAAAAAGGAGGGCCTTTGCAATACAGCAACTCCATAGGGAAAGCCCTATTCAGAGTACCCTCGTGATTCACCTGATATTTCCCTATTTTCCCCTTCCTAGCTATAATTGTCCTAAAATTTTTCCCTACACGTATTTTCTTTTGGTGCTCGAGTTTCACATTATTATCGTCTAACCCCTTTCATGATTGAAGAAGTTCGCATTTTTTCCTCCAAATGCTTGTTTATCGAATTCGCAATTGCTTGTTACGAACAAGGCAGCAACATTAGGGAAGATTCATTACTAAAAATTTGAATACAAACTCATTTCATTAATTCCTGATATTTAATTAGTTTTCGGACAAATTCTTTCTTGGCATTAGAAACGACTAAGTCTTCTCATTTTTACTCGAAACTCTACATTAAATTCTCGATAATCTGCTAATCTACGAGCTAATACCATTGCATGCGGTATAAGACTTCTAATTTATCTCTCAAATTATAGTTAATCATTCCATTAAAAACAATATACATATTTCACAACAATACTGTTATTAGTATTTCTCGCTTCAGTGTAATTTACAAAAGCCATTTCTCGTACCTCCAGAACAAAATTTCTTTTTGCCATCTATTGCAGAGGCAGAGGAAGTTCAATAATAAATAGAAAGCATAATAAATAGACAATAACAGACAACTAAATATTCAAAATGAACTGAAAAATAAATTAAGCTGTATAATAGTAATTCATAAGCTGCTATTTTCATTACAAAATTTCTTCTTAATTTAGTATTCAGTAAGTAGTTGATAAAATGCAATTTCTTATGAAATGAAAAATAATTATCCATTCAAACCATTTCTTGCCTTATTATTACAAATATTTCGTTCAATAGCATTCGTGAACATTTTTCAGCAATATTATTATTGTAATAAATAAAAAGCTATCAAAACAGTTACAATCACATTTGAAGTAAATTAAGACTTTTTTTAAATCAAACGTACAGCTGAACTTCAACGAGCCAGAACAGCTGGGAATCAATAAAAATAAACGTATAAATAATTTTTAAAAAAAATCTGAAAACTTTCAGATTTTTTTTTAGTTTTCAGATTTCAGATTTTATATTATGCCTAAAGTGGCTTTTATTAACGTTTTGTGTGTTACCTTTATTTATTAAATTCCATGTTCTTCGCACTTAAAACATAAAATTCAATTCAACAGCAATATCACAAAATAATTTAAAAAGAGCATATCTTTAAATTTCCGATGCACAGTCTCGCACTCTGGGGATAAAAGTGGTTTTTTTTTTCGTACAGTGTTGTCAAATGTCGCACAGTGTTGTCATTGCTCGCTTTGAAATCGTTGAGGTTTTGAAAAACTCATGAATGCTTTACAAAGTATGAAATACATTAATAAAACGAATTTCCCTTTGGGCTTCCAGATGCCCATATTTGGGTGGAGACGTACGTTATTCAAAATCTGATGGCTCTAGGTACCATTGTTTTATCACAGTGCGGAAAACATGCATACATTTATGCAAATTCTTCATTATTATTTTTTTTAAAATATAATACAGGGCTCTAATGTTTGGTACCAACAATTTAAAAGTGAGTCACCGTTTATACAGAATCAACGCAAAATGCCAAAACGAAATTAATAGCTCTTTTGGGCAAGTTACTCTTTGGGCTAACAATAAATAATAAAAAATAAAATAAAGAGCATTCGAAAATTTGAATTGATTAAATTATAGACAAACTCTTCGTAAAAGCTTTTAGATTCTGATAGTTCTTTCATCATCAGAAGCATCAGATTTCTGATGGTTGTTTCACGGATGAGTATCATATTCAAAACAAGAAAGGAATTATTGCATATATGGAAAATTATTTCAGTACATAAAATATTTAAACATAAGAACTTCCGTTTTTAAGCATATATTTATAAGGTTGCTTTTAGTTAACACGTTCTTTTTCTAACAGTTTTTTCTTCCATTCAGGTAACCAATTAAATGAAGTTTAACTAGAAAGCGAATATGTAATTAAACAATTTGTCATGTTGTACGTAATTAAGTATTTACTTTCCTAAGACCCACATAAACAGTGGTGAATGAATTTTGTTAAATTTTAGCCGTATAAGTTGCAGCATAACATTCTAATTAAATTTGATCTCTTTTCTGTATTTTTAGAGCTCTGTTGTTCTAGTTAAACACGGATTTGGTAGATCGTCAGAAGTACAGGAAAGCTATGAAAGTAACAGTTACATAAATGTAATATAGAGTCATAATTAACACAAAACTCAGTATTCTGATGGAAAGTCACAAAGGCAGTTAATAGCATCTTTTCCTTGCAAACTGCGTTGCTTTTCTTTTTAGTTTCACAAATATGACATGAAAATAGTAATGTAATGTTTTAAGAGCCGAGTTTTTGATTTTTTAACTACACGAAGTGTTTCAAAAACATAGAATAAAAACACAAATTTTAAATACATAATTTTAAATATTCCCGAAATTCAGAACTCGGTTGCTGTTGGAGATAGTTAAATGACTCAGAAAGCTAGATGAGAACATTTAAAGATTCTACAGAAGGAGCTACGGGGCCTCACGATGACTTTATGGTTTGGAAATAATATCGGCTTATCGAGAAAGAAAAGTAAAAAAATTAATTTCAATTTTAATTTGCGTGAAGGGGAGGTAAAGTACTTATTTAATATTTTGAAACTAAAGAAATTTTTTATTTACTGAAAAATGTTAATTTTATTGAGGGATATTTTCAATTTAAGGAAGATATATTCAACTAATAAAAAATTGGAAATGCTCGATGTTCTGCGTATCAATTTAGCTCGAGTATTTCTGTCTCCAAGAGTAGAAGTTTTAGAGAAAAGAAGAACTTTGGAGAAACTTCGTATCAAATAATGTAGCTAATGTAGCTAGAAAGCAAATATATAGTTATAAATATATCAAATTGTAAATGAATTTTGTAAAAATAATTATTTAATCTCTTGCTCCCATGAAATTATATGATTTTTTTGTACTTTCTTCAGCAGTACATATAGTAAAATTGGAACAATACAGAGAAGATCAGCATGGATGACGATAAATTATTTTTCTACATTTAGCTCATTAATTATTGTATGAGATTTATTTTTAATTTTACAAAAACGTTTTAATTATTTCATTTAATGCATATAATTAATATATATTAAAGTATATTTAATTTGTAATATAAGTATTTACAGCTTTACCATCATTAACAAATGAAGTTTTCGACAGTACGTAACTGGTATGAAATCATTTAAAAACGTTTTTCGATGTTTTACACTTTAAATATTTTTAATATATTTTTTAATTTTTGAAGTATTTTATGGCACGCACTCTTCTGAGGTGCTAAAACTGGAATTTGAAATTTGCAGGCAGCAGTTTTTCTTCTTTCATTCTGTGTACCTGTGAAGTAATAATGTGGGAAAAGCGAGGAAGAGAATATTGAAATCAAAACGAATAATCATAGTATACATACATCACTTTTGAAAGCAATGGAAGAATGACAATGACAGCAAACGATTTTTTGAGAGGATAAAATAACCAGACAGATAAAAACTGTTTCATTGAAAACACACACACACACACACACACACACACAAAAAAAAAAAAAAAAAAAAAAAAAAAAAAAAAAAAACAGTTCATACCATATTTATTAATTTGGAGTTAAATTCCGGAGCAAATTTCTTAATATTCTCTGGTCTGTCTAAATTTCTAAGGGTTGAGTTGTTTAGATACAATGTACAATCAGCCCTCAATTAACTCAAGTAACACCCAAGATGAATATCACAGTTAATCTGGAAGCAGTTAGAAAACCACAGGAAAAAGAGGAAAATAACATCAAAATTAATGGAAAATTACTTTTAACAATTTGCCTGTATTTTCAAACAGTTTGATCCACAGTAATTCTAATAATTATTTCCTGTGATTACATAAATTAAATCATTATCAAAATAAATAAATCCTACAGTAAACAAGAAAGTGCATACATAATTAGAAATGAAGAAGCTAAATTATAAATGGCAACAAAGAAAAATATTTTTAATAGAATTGAGCAATGCAATTCGGTTCAAACTCTAAAAAAGTTGATTAAAACCTTTCGTTTGTAAAATTGCTTACTTTTAATAATAATAATCTTATCTTGCGCATGATTTAACAATGTATTCCAGATTGCGTGCTGCTAGGGGCTAAAACAACTCTCAGGTACGACAGCATTTGCTATTTATGCTTTTATCCGGTGCAATTTTTCTTTTCCTTTGTGTACTTTCTGTGAGCAGATTTGCTCTATGCTGATGTTCTCTGATAGTAATTTTTCCATATTTCTCTATGAACAAGCTTTACTATTTTTACACGTAACTTAGGTAATCCGTAACTCAGGTATCCTTTTAGAGTTGAATTATTTGCATTTGACTAATAATTATTGCTTTTGTTTCAAGCCTCAGGATACTTGGAGTTTAATGTATTCATCGAGTATGACAAATACCCATCGGTAATTTACATGTTTCATCGCCTAGGATGCTGCCCAAAGTACACTCCAAGGGCAGACCAGTTTTACACTCGCAGGAAAGGAAATTTTAATGCACCAGAATATCCTGGGAGACGAATCCGATGTTCTCCTACCACCAAACCTCTCAACAGCATTTTCGGCTTGCCAGCATTTTAAGTGTCTCCGTACCGCCCAGGCACCATACCCTTATAAATACCCATAGTTTCTCCAAGATTAGAACTCGGGTGCAACGATACGGCAGCCTGTAACGCTAACTGTTATACTGATCAAGGATACTATTAAAAATTATCGAATATCTACCAATAAACGTTATCATTGTCCTTAAAAATATTTATAAATACGAACTGTTAAAGTATCTCACAAGTGTATACCAAGCGATCACGTTTCAGATCGAAAGTTATTGAGAGACGGTTAATGTTTCTTTGGTACTTTTCCATTTTGCCGGCGCAAGCGAAAAATTCGCCAGAAATGGTATAACCGATGTCAAACGGAATCTTCGCAGGTAACCTTTCACGCTTCATTTTCAAAACAAATCGCAGCCATTTCTTATCAGATTGATGGTTTCTTTCAATACTGGCATACAATTACATAGAATTTTTACCAGGTAGTTCAATTTTATACCCTAAGGCCATTCGCGGTAGTTAAGTCAATTAGGATGCAATGACACTGCTCACCCGAAGCCAAAAATGTAAAAAAGGCAAGTCAAGGCTTAAATTCATCAATTCTAATGGGAATGCACTAGGGAAGTAAAGCATGGCGGTTTTACATAATTTCTGAGTAAGCTACATACGAATTGAAATAATTCTTGCATTTAAACTTGTAGTCCAAATTAAGAATTAATTTGAAATTAATGTAGATAATTACTGACAGAATTAGATTTTTGTTGCGTAGTTAACGTGAGATAAGATCTTGGGTCACGTGATATGAAACGGCGAATCAGGATGTTGTACCATGAAAGCATAGTAAATTCTTAAATTAATGTCTTTTTACAAATTTATCGTCTTTATTTATTGTCTTTTTACAAAATTTGGTACTTTTCCGTTTTGCCGGCGCAAGCGATAAAGTCGCCAATAATGGTACAACCGATGCCAAACGGAATATTCTCGCTGGTAACCTTTTACGCCTCATTTTCAAAACAAGTCGCAGCTTTTTCTTATCAGACTGATTGTTTCTTTCAATACTGCCATATAATTACATAGAATTTTTATCAGATAGTTCAGTTTTATGTCTAAGGCCATTTTCGGTAATTAAGTCAATTAGGATGCAATCACAGCTCTTACCCGAAGCCGAAAATATAGAAAAGGAAAGTCAAGGGTTAAATTCATCAATTCTAATGAGAATGCATTAGTGAAGTAAAGCACTGCAGTTTTACATAATTTCTGAGTAAGCTATTCGTACGCATTGAAATATTTCTTGCATTTAAACTTGTGTTCCAAATTAAGCTTTAACTTGAAATTAATGTAGATAATTGCTGAGAGCATTAGATTTTTGTAGAGTAGTTTACGTGAGATGAAATCGCTTGGAGTCACGTGATATGAACCGGCGAATTAGGATGTTGAACCATGAAAGCATAGTAAATGTTTAAATTGATGTCTTTTTACAAATTTATTGTCTTTATTTATTGGCTTTTTATAAAGTTTTAAGCGATATTAAAATGTTTATGCCTTCAAAAAAAGAATTCTTAGAACTAAAATTTTTTTAATATTTTTTATGTGTATATTGTATGTTGTCGCCAATAAATTCTGCTTGGCGAGATTTGCGCCGGCGAAACGGAAAAGTACCCAAAATTTTAAACGATATTAAAATATTTATGTATTCAAAATAAAAACTTCTTAGAACTAAACATTTGTTAACCTTTTTTATGTGTATACTGTGTGTGTGTTGTCGCCTATAAAGTCTGCTTGGCGAGATTTGCGCCGGCGAAACGGAAAAGTACCGTTTCTTTTTATAGTTATTATTTCCCTAAAAGAGAAAATATTCCCTAGAAATGGAAGCTTTCTTTTCTGCAAGAGATGGAAGAACAATAGCGGAGTGGTGGTGGTGATGGCAGAAAATTCATTTTCGTTTCACGTGTCACATCCTAGCACGGAAGAAGACTATCAACGAAACAGTCAATGCCTGTCGTGCGAGAATATTGTCAACTTTTTCAGTGTCAAGATACCCGCAGGTGGGTGGAAAGGAACATAGAAACTTATTAGCAGACCGCAAGTCTCTCATTGCATATGTATGCATGGATGGGCAATATGAGAATCGTGTGTCTGTTCTCTTCTGTATCTTATAATGCACGTAATCACAGCATAGCCTTTCGTATGGTTACGCCTGGGAAGATAAGTAACAATGGAAATTTTGTGTCATAAATCTTATAGCAGCTTGGGATTTTATGTCACGGGTATATAACGTTGATGATCAGGACGAAATATCGATTTCTAAGCTGCATGGTTATCCATTTAAAGGTTACTGAATCATTGATAAGCATCGCTTTCAGTGAAATGAGTGGCTCGTTACTCATCCCGAACATAAAAGCCTCCAGCAGCGAACTGAGCCTCCAGCAGTCGTCTGCTCCACTGGAAATAATACACATATTCCTTTACAGTGAATCACATTCGTTTTCCGACTTTTGCAATTTTAAATTTACATTGGTAATATCGATTACCAAATTTCAGAGAAATCATTTAACATTGTTTTCTTTCACATATGCATCATCCTTGATAATCGTTTTTAAGAGCTGCTTTTTATGAAAAACGTTATTCAAAATATGTTCGGCCCAAAAAAAGTATTTTATTAAGAACGTTCAGTATATGAACTCACATAAATAGTCGAACACTTTGGAAAAAAAAAAACAGTTTGTGTTTAATAAACATATGACAGTAACTGTAGATACAATATTTCATTAGATATCCTTTAGCTAAAATTAGATTCTTCAAGCGCTTTGTCATAAATTCAACTGATGTTTTTCGTGTAAGAATGTTCTACTCTGTACTATTTCTTCGTAAGAATTGTTTTAGTAAAGCTTTAGAAAAAAATCCCATGCTTCCTTATTCTTTTCTCCAACTCACTGCATTTATATTTAATGGATTTATGCTAAGAGAATATAAAGGCGTTTTGATAATTTCAAGATAGTCTGAAAATGAAATCACATAAATATCAGACACTATGGAAAAAAAAAAAAAAAAAAAAAAAAAGCAAATAACCGGGTGTTTAACATTTTTTTGGATATACTCTAAGCTAAAATTTCTCTTTTTCTGCGCTTTGGCATGGATTCAACTAATTTGTTCATCTACGAAAGTTTCCCTTTTTTACATCCCTCTCTAAGAATAGCTTTTCAAGGAGCTTTCGAAGAAATAATATAGTTATCTGTTCTTTTCTTCAATTCTCTCCATATGTGTTCTGTAGAGATTAAGTCCAGAGAATATGGAAGAGTTTTGATATTTTCAGAACAGTTGTATAATAACCATAAGCGAACACAAATAGCTGGTTACGATCGTTATCCTGTCACAACTTGAATGCATTTTGCGTTCCAAGTTTTGAGATGCTTTTAGGTTTTCATTAAGTATGCCTCCAACTTCGTGCTTGACAGTAAGTAATAAGTTTTCCGAATTCAATTCTTCATTCGGTTCTTTACCACTACTATCTTGTGCATCGTGTCAAGTGTATTACATTTTGACTCGTTGTCAAATATAATATTGTTTCAATATTATAAATATTTAACACCAGGCATATTTTTCTTTTGATGAAGAATTTCTTCTTGCTTATCGCTCATAGTACCTGTTTTTTTAACAATTTAAGGGTTGACTTTTATTGAAAAATATTCTTCTAAATCCACTGTGAGTTTCACAGCACTCAATTTTGGATCTTGTTTGATTTTTCGTAGGAAAAATCTCCGATTCTTTGGAGTTAGCTTGTTATGTGGCCTAAATTCCAGTGCATTTTGAAAGGTTTCATGCAATTTCCATTGATTTATAACATCAAAGATTGTTGGATGTTATATATGCACATATTGAATAATTTATTAATATTCTGAATAATATTCCCATTTTAAAAATGATTAACAACTAAGCTTCTGACGCAACTTATCATTAATTCGTAGCACCTTGCCATGTTCACTAGAATGGAGTGAAAAAGGCAAAAAAAATTGTTTTCAAATTTTATTATTTCCTGACCCAAAAAATGGTTCTGTTCGATAAACACACACACACACACACACACAAAAACAAAATTGCAGCTTAATCACTGGTCATCTTCAGTTAAATAAGGTAAATAAAAAATTCAATATTAATGTTAATAAAAACATCAAATTCTTTTTAGCAATATTTTTAATGCTGCTTTTACAACATATATAATGAATTCAAAACTGTTACTGTTCAAATTCGCAACATTCAGTATGATTGTACACGTGCCTTATTATTTTTCTTACTGGTTAAGCTCCTTTTCTATCTTTCTGCTTAGCATTTTTCAATCTAGGATACAATTACATGGCAAATCGTTTTTCAAATTAAGAGTAACGTTAGCGAATATGTAAAAATTACTAATATTACCTTACTACTGAGAGAAAAGAATTATAAATATGTCTGAATTCAGTGTTCTTGTGCTCGAATGTTATTAAAATAAATTATGATATTTTTTTTAAAAAAAAGAGAAAAGTGCTCAAAATAAATAATGCTGTCAAAACGTAAAATTTCAGATTCCTTTTTCTGTTCAAAACTTATTACATAAAAAATTATGTTTAAAATAATAAATTATCAATGATATTCACGTGTATTACTTCAGTGTGTAAAATTACCTAAAAAATAACGAAACAATTTGATTCTTTCATAAAGAATTACATACTCCTCTTCTATTAGAAACTTAAATAACATAATTTTTCTTTTGAATTCTGTAGCAAAGGGGGAAAATATATCCATGGTATTCTTATTTTAATCATAATCACAGTTTTCAACAATACATTCTTCTTCGTTATTAAATATATATTCACAGACGAGAGCTATTAAATTTTTTAATCAACTACTGTTGCTCAGAATCAGAAATGTTAGTTTTAATATTAACTCAAAGTTTGAGTTGCTATACAAGCATTATATTAAAGTTCGCTCAGATGCGGGTATGTAAAACATCCTATTTTTTATATATGACGTTATAAGAATTCTACAGATTATTTTTCATGTTTAAAAATTAAAACAAAGAAAGAAGCAAACTGTTATGTTGTATCTTTTTATTCTATTTATTATTCAGTCACAAAAACTCAGTTCTTTCGCAGGGATAAAAATAGATTCATTGACACAGGCGACGTTTTTTTCCTTCACAAATGAACAGTGCAATCGATGCTATTTTTGTTAAAAACTGCAGCAGTAAGTTCTACTAAAGCTTTCCTTTCTTTTTTTAACATGTCATATACGTATTTGATGTTGTCCACACAATAGTTTCCAAATCATTGAATAAAATTCGATTAAAATATAAAAAAATGTGATGAATGATTCTTATTTTACTTTATATAAATCTAACATTCATAAAGTTTTCGTTTTCTTTCTATTTATACAAAATTCTCTCTTCTGTTCTATTTATATAAAGTTAGAATCTATCCAATACCTTTTTTTTTTTTTTTTTCAAAGTTACAAAAGAAGAGAAATGTGACTTTTTATACTTTGTGGTTTTTTGTATTATAAATTCTTTTGAAAGTTAATTATAATCTCTTCCAGTTATTAGATTATAATCTGAACTTTCCGATTGTAATCTATAAGCCTACTTTTAGTCTACATCAACCAGTTATTTATAATTTCACCCTTTGCTATAACTTGTCCTTTCTTTTTTCTCACCGGAAATGTAAATTAGTTAGAGAGTGTTTAAGCTGATGTTTGGGGATTGTAAGACAGAGACCTTTTTTGTGTATAGCCAAGTTTGGTGTTATTTTAAAATGTGCTTTTCGTGTTTCTTCAACGGACTTTGATTTTGCAAAGCCATTGAACTGTGTAATTTAAATATTTACGAACGTGGAAATTACTTACTCTCTGAAGTTCAGTTAGAATAATCCCAGCTAATTTTTTTTTTTAAAATTACATGTATTTTAGATATCAGCTTTTTACGTCTAATCATCATAACCGCTCTGCTTAAAGCAAGGATCAATCTGAATTTGACATTATGTCATGTGACTTTTCGATGTACTTGTTTCTCCTGCTCTATGCACGCTCACGTAGCTGCTAACTGTGTGTAAGACTTCAGCCGCACCTACTCGTGTATTTACGAAGGCATTATTGCTTAAATGGACTAATTTCAGCATCTTTGTTTAAATGCTTGAACTTTCACGAAGGAATGATTTTCCTGACTTGCCACCAGTGTTTCTTAGTTTTTTCGTCCCCAGGACGCGGCACACAAGACAGTGTGCCTTTGATTGAAAAAAAAAAATAAAGTAAGAGCCCAAGAGCCAAGATATCTACTGGTGATTACTCTTTGTAGTAGATGCCAGACTTTAAATTTACGATCCACATCCAGATTGTAAGACAGAGCGTGTTTCTGTCTCTTGGGGCCACGTTACTTTAGTTCTGGTTACATTACGTCTGGGTTTAGTTTGGAATTATTCGGTTTTGCATTATATCCTGCTGACAATTAAATTATTACGCTGGTTAGAGTGTTAAGCCAACTCCGATTTAAATTTAATTGTGTAGTCTTTGTCTTTTAGTCTAAGTTTTAATTTAAATTTGACTGTTATTTAGTGACATCGCCACAAGTGGTGGACGATCTTGTAAGCACAAGAAGTATTCAAAACTTGCGTTTAAATAAAAAAAAAGTTGTTTTAAATCTTTTCAAATCTCTGTAGTTGTTTCAGATACAGCGATAATTCGCTCTATGACTGTTAGATGTTTGAAACAGGTATATGCTACCAAAGCAAAACAAATATTAGAAGTCTTTAATGATACTTTTCATTTATTTATTAGTCCAAAATGGACATTAGTTCCGAATGGGACAATAGTCTCGTAACGACAATTTGCGTTGAATCGCTATAAACGGCGTATGGGTTTTCAATTGTTGCTGATATAATGAGAGAGAATTAGTTTATTTTTTATGGAAATTTTTATGTGGGTTTCATATCGTATCAGAGTGAAAACTTATATGACTATTAATAGTATTTTATGCATCGTTATTAGAGAAGGATTACAGCGATATCGTTCTCTCTGTTGTTAGACACATTATTCTCAATCTAACTTAACTAGCATCGAGTACTTCCGCTAGTAGAAAATAAATTTGAATTCAAGCTGAGAAATATTAATAGCGGATTATTTGCATTATTTCATGATTTAGCAACATACTAAATTGTATTATTAGCTTGTTTGTTTGTTAAAATGCGAAAAGACGTACAAGGAAGGTATCCAAAGAAAAGGATATCTTTGTGAGGGAAACTAGCTCGAATGTACGTTACACATCGGGAAAATTACGATCGTAATCGGGAAAATGTAAATGCAGCTAGGCCGCTGACAAGAATTCCAGCCGAGTTGAATTACCAATATTCATCAGTCTCATTCACTCGTCGTTGCTCTACATTGCGAATCTGATGTTACATATGGAATATCGAAGTATTTAAGATGCATTTATTCCCAGTCAAAAACTCCGAATAACGAACCCATTTTATAACAAACCTCCGGAATATAAAGGAAGAACTTTTTAATACCATCCAATTTCCTACACACTTAATATTATTTTATACAGCTACAGAAACTTCCAAATGCATAAAAATCGAACATAAGAACTTTATCGATATTTTTGACTGAAAATGTTTAGAATATTTCAAACTTTTTCCATAATTTCTGCAACTTTCAACATAAATATTATTAACTCTTAAATTCATCCTGTTTAAAGAAATTAGAATAACTAAAAACATCTTTAGATTACTTTTTTTTTTATCCTCACCCCCAACTTTCTCTGTGTTATAAACAAAAGTCTATGCGAGACAAGTGTAGCACTCAGTTCTTGGAAAACCAAGCTACCCAATCAACATAACTTTGGAGATCCCACTATGTAATCCATTTGAGCCAAAGAACCATTGATTTTCTGACTCTAAAAGCTTGAAACGGTTCTTTGATTCAGTTCGAGTTCTCTGACTGAGCTGCTCTTGACTCTGTTCAAGGCTGATGCTTATTGATAACTGTATTTTAGATAGATGTGTGATTCGAGGGACGGTTCTAATCTATGGCTTTTATGCTAAATATCTTTTTTTGTGGAAAATTATTAGCTTAAGAAATTTACTGATTGCAGGTGATAATAATTGTAATTAACTTTTAATTTTTTTTAATCAAAGTTACTATTAACATTTTTAAGATTCATCCTCAATCAACTTTTACAGTATTTTGTGAGATGTTCCATTCTCATATCATCAGATCGGAAATAGCGAAGTAAATTTTCGGTTGCTATAAATTAGTTACAGTGGGGTTCGACTATATTTATGTTTGAATATTTTTATTCCATTGTTTAGGAGAATGAACTTGCACAATGTGAGAAAAGGTAACGGTCTTTTAACAGCAACATCGAATAAGGACTGTTTTTTATATAGAATAAATAGATAAAAGGCATTACATTACTGTGTGATCATTATTCCATATCATAGCATCAGAGCATTATTGGTGTTTAGGATTAGTGCTTTGTGGCAGACTATCAAGCACTCACAGCAGTATCGATTTTAATTGTTCTTAACTGGGTCAGCGCTCTTAAGTATTTCACTTTATGGGCGTGTCTTCTCGTATGACGAATGCGATACGATTGTAACTAAAGAACGATACGATAAGAACGTCACTTTTTAATTTATGGTCGTTAGGCTTGATTTCCGGCAGTGACGCATGCTGATTTTACAACAGTTTAATTTCATTTCCGTGCACATTCATGGCACGCATATTAAAATTATGTGAAACAATATCTATGAGGTTTTAATTAATTTTCATTATACAAGAAAAATCTCGAACGAACGTGATACACTGCATGAATGATAGATGAAGTAGACCGGAGAGAACTATTCAAACTGGGAAGTATTCCTAAATTATTAAATGTGGATGTATAAAAAGAAAAAACTTTACATTTACGTAAAATGTTAATTTAGATTGTGCAGTTAATAAGTCTGAAAATTAATTTTTAATTCAGGCAGTGCGACTAATCTTTATGATTTTAATCATTTTCTTAAACTAATTGAACGAAAACAGAATAGAGAAGATCAAAGACGTTAAAACCAAAACAAATAACTAAAAAGTAAATGATACTCCAGTGAAAAGCAGTTACGAAAAATGCTACAGTTAACATTATAAAGTCTTAGAAAAAAAAAAAAAAAAAAGACACAAGAAACCGAGCAGTAAAAGCGCTGAACACTGATAATCCGACCGTGATTCACATCCCGATAAACACGCTGACTGCATGGGAGGTTTCTTGACTTTTCCCATGTGTAACATGAATACGAGCCACTTTCCATTAAAACCACCTCCACGAAAGCATTATTGCAAAGCACACGAGACAAATAGCTCTCACGTATTTTGAAGTAATTTAAACAATTCAATCCTTAATAGCAAAAGAAGTGGCAAAACAAGGATAAAAATTGAGGAAGTGAAGTTCGCAGTAAAGTTATAGTAGGATGAAGAAGGAGTAGAGTATATTACTGTAATAAAACTTACTACCTGTAGAAGAAATTATTGCAGTAAAGCAAATAAAGTTATCAAAATATACTCGAATCATTAAAAAAGAACAATAAATAAATTAAAAGTATATTTAATAAGGAAAAAAAAAACATGCAATGCACAGTGGAAATAAATTTAATCTTTTGCACTATATTTGTTTTGCCTGCTTTGTATTCAGCCAACTGTGATTCTTGTCTCACTGCATTCTTCTACATTAAGGTGAGTTACACAAAATTCATCGTCACTATCTTCAAAATAAGCGTAGTTATTTTCTAATTTATGGAAAACAGGAACATTTCATTACGCCTTTTTTGAATTAAGCTGTTTCTTTTATGTAGTTTTGTTAACTGTATGCTTTGTCACGCCATCGGTGAGTCAAAAGTTTTAAGGGAAACTAGTTTTGTTACGCTACCGATGACTGTAGCATATAAAGAGTTAAAGATAGAATTAATCCCCAAATCTCTTCAACGTATGATGTTTGAACACTGGGCATATCAAAAATTTGAAATACAAGGTGACAGGTTTTTGACTTATATCATAAAAGCCGAGTCAAATATATATATATAATTCAAACAGTTTTTTTTTAGCATTTTACTTTTATATTTATATATACCCTACATCCCTATAAAAAAATGCATGTTTTAGTACGCTCCACCACCCTTCCACCAAGTTTGTCCCATGATCTATGAAAGTAGTAGTACGCTCCTTAGTACGCTCCACCAAGTTTGTCCCATGATCTATGAAGCACCCTGTATAACTTTTTTCACTTATAGATTTGTTTTGTTATTAATCAATCTCCGATAAATTAATCACTGAACAACACAGACAGATTGTAATAGGAAAATTAGGGGCTAAATGTTTTCTGTAGCCCCCACCCCGATAGATTTGTAAGGATCTTAAGTTTTACTAACGTTTATTTTATTTTAAATCTTTACTATCACTTCTTATTTTCTACTTCCGGCCAGAATTATAAGCGTGAAGGAGTTTATGCAAAGTTGTCTGGCGAACGCCAAGTATTTAAGTGTGGCCTTTTTGCCAAGCAGAAGAGAGGAAGCCGTGAGTTCGAAGCAGGCCGCTTACCTTAGAAGTTACGCAGTTGCTACTTTGCCTTCCAGGCCAGAGGTTTTAATCCTCTTGATAAATTAAACGTATTGTAGTGTTCACAGTCTCTGTGCTACATACGCTTCCTGTTATTATAAGGCCAATCTTATTCTAAAGTTAAATTAGAGTTTAGTTTTATTTTGATATCTTTTAAGTTAGACCCCGAGTGGAGGGTCATTGTATTCCGAAGTACGGAAGTCATTGTATATAAAGAAAAAATAAAGGGTTTTGTATACCCTTCGCCTGTATCCTGTCTACTTACTACAATTAGTGAACATAGCTTTAGTAAGCTCTCTGTTCTAGTCAGGTCATTGTATGTTTCCGAAGAAGGTTAGAAGAAACATTGAACCTGATAGATTTGCCTACTGTGACTTTACATATCGCTGTGACCCAACATCAAGATATTTTACCTCATATGACTGCTTGGAAGGTTACTAGGTCTGGTGCTGTTGTGTTGTGACTTACCTCACTTGTCTAACAGTAACATCAGAACAAGCCCACGAAATTCATCGTGGCAAGGATAGCAAGATTGCGCCTGTCGTTGGAAAAAGCATTGAGCATCATACAGATGACTCCGCTCAGTTCCGCTCCGAATTTTGACGGACAGTACCCTTTTTCCCGTACCACCAGCTTCTCGAGAGGGTTTTCGGCTGCTCAGTTTTAAAGTGCCCCTATGCCGCAAAGACAATATAAATTTAGAAACATCCATGTCTTCTCCAGGATTCGAACCAGCCCCTTCGTTACCACAGTAGGTTCTCCTAAACTACTGTACCGTCTGGGTGGCTTCTAGGTCGGGTTCGTTTATTCGCTAATCCTGAATAAAAGGCTTCTCTTCGGGTTATAGAGTTTAACCATCTTTGGATTGCAAAGGTTTGGTAAACTGTATTTCATTATTTACAAGTATAGCGTGCCTCCGAGTAAGAAACGCTTCGTACAACTAACGTCCTGCACAGTAAACTTAGTTCAGCATTACGAATCACAAGCGAATTCCGTTACACATCAAATGCAGAGTTAAATTTGTTTTACTTTATGTTTCAGCGGCTCGGAAATAGAAAAAAAATATCTGTACTTAAAAAGACAACTAGCAGAAAAGTGGAAAAATAAAATTATTTCTTACCACTGAAATATTAACCACTTAAATATTATCCACTGAAAGACTGCAAGATCAGAGGGAAACTCAGAGAGAAGTTTCTTTTGATACGCCGCACAGACAGTATAATGGTTAGGGAAGCCTGACTGCGATACCGAAGAGCCTCCGTTCAAATCCCAGAGAAGGCATGGTTGTAACTGTCCGTCCCTTCATAGGAGGCGATGGTGGCCCACCTCTTAGGTGCCTCCATAATAAACAGACCAGCACATCTGGCCTTCTATAGATTAATGGACTGTGTTACACTGTAACTGTTCACGATCTCCCATTGGGGGGGGGAGTTTCTTTTTGATGAGGAGAGGAAGATTGCTAAAAGTTTATTTAACTGGAAGAGGTTTAGGTCACAGACAAGTTATGACATCCCAATAATTTGAGATGAAAATGTGATTATATGTTCAACGACAATAATATGTAGTACTTTAGACCATCCTAAAGAAGAGGAAGACATTTTAAGTTAATTCTCGAGATGTGGAAGGTATGCAAGAAGAGAAGTATGTAGGCATGTAGTACTTTAGGGCCATCCTAAACGTTTTAGGTTATAAGGTATTTTCTCTTTTCCACATTCTGAAAGTCTAAACAAGTGGCACCTGTCTCTACAATGTCTTTACAAGTGGCGTTTGAAGTAAATGAAAATATAATATATTCTGATGAATAACAAAAGGAAAAATTAATTTCTCGAAGGATTCCCTATTGTTCACTACTATTTTGATTTGCTACCATTTCTAGCAAATCAATGTAAAAAATCTCAACAAAAACAACAAAATTGGTATAGATACATGTTTTGCACCTATACACTTTATTATAAGATCAGAAAATATGCAAGAACATGAAAGCAAATTATAAGTAAAAATAGGGGGAAATTATTCCTCTCATTATATATAGTAACAAATGGCGGAGAAAGTAAAAGTGAGTCAGATTCCGTACACGCATTGCAGAGCGGAAACTGCGTGATGAGAGTGATTTCGGACTCGCATTAAGAGAGATCTATAAAAAAATGAGCTACTGAAAAAGGAGGATGGAGTCGGGTTCGTTTTCGGGTCACTAGCTGGGCTTTTATGCAGATATTTACTGTAAAAGTCAAGTCATGCGTAATTTATGATCCGGTCTAAGGACGGAAATGACAGAAACAAAATAACAGTTCATTCCCGAGCTTCGGAAAACCGCGAACGCGAAGCATACTGTATGAAAATCGTTCTTTAATGCATTATATGATTATATATATAAGAGATAAAGTAACAAATTCAAGAAATAAATCTTTCAGACATTGCAATGCATAAAAACAATAGCAATATTAGCAAGATAATAAATCGAAAATTTAATATTTGCTCGCCTTTGATTTCAAAAGAGAAAGTCGTATACACTCTAAAAGATACGCAAACGCTCGTCCTTCTACCACGAGAAATTTTGTGCGCATTCTCATTGGTTTATTAAAATTTAATACAACGAAATCTAGCGCTATCTATTGAGCAAAAGGAAAGAAAAGAATAATTTGCAATTTTATTTAGGCTACTTGAATTATTGTAGAGTCATTAGGTTATTTTGAAGCTAGAGTAAATGGAAAATGAGCAATGTCCTCTTCGGGAATCGAACCTGAACCTCTCGAATACGCACCGAGTATGCTAACCGTTACACCACGAAGGCATGCTGGAAAGGAGGGAGAAAATACCCCCTTTTAAAGGGCAACTGGAAATTAGGGTACTCAATCGCCAAATCCTGGTGGTAAAGAAACATCATTCCCCACCTTTTAGTTTGGGCGCCACTGTAGAGTTATTAGGTTATTTTGAAACTGGAGTGCATGAAAATGACCAATGCCCTCGCTGGAACTCGAACCTGAACCTCTCGAATCCGCGCCGAATGTGCTAACCGTTACACCACGAAGGCCTGCTGGAAGGAGGGAGAAAATACATAAGGCCAATCTTGAAAGGGCTATCCGTCAAAGGAAAGACTTCGTCTACAGAGTTTTCCAAGATCCCCTCATCTCAGCCCCTTTTCTTTCCCGTTTCATCACAAGCCATAGACCATTTCCCCAATATTTCTATGAAAGGAGAATAGTAACATCTGACCGTTGTGTCTGTAATGAAGTAGGTACTCCTGACCATTGTGTTACATGTTGCCCTCTCAAGAAGGCATGGCACATAAGGCTTCCTGATACTGACATTGGGTAAAATGCTTCTTCATTAAGCAGCCGGCCCAGCTCAGGAAGCTCAAAAGCATTATGAACAAACGTGAAGCACTAGGACTGGATTTATGCAGTCCACGATAATAGCGTATTAACCGAGATTCGCAGAGATTTAGAGCATCAATGTACACTGGTTACCAGTGGCTTCTGCAAGAAGTCCATCTTGAGTCAGCTCGCAAAGTAGCATTAGGCTGAGAATACGTAAAACAAATGTAAATATGACATAATATTATCCAAATGTAAATGGTTTAATTATGTGTATTTGTAATGAGTACATTTTAATACATGGGTGTAATAATGTAAGCATGTACATATTATAAATAAAATATTGTACAGCGTATTGGGGATAGTGAATTGTATAGCATATTGTGTGTAGTACCTCGTAAAATGTGTAAGTACCCGTGGCATATAGAGCTATGAGCCGCAGGAAGCATAGTAACTATAGTATAGTGTGTATGGCAAGTACAATATATAATGTGTCTAGTGCATGTAGAGCAAAGTGATGAAAGGTATTGAGCAAAGCAATTATGAATATTGATCTGTATGGAATGTATTGTGCTTCATGTGTAGAATGACGTGGGTTGCCAAATAAGACATCTGTATTTTGTATGTTATATTCACAGCAATAAGCAAGGACTGCATGTTTTCGCATTCTATATTTTTTTTTCAATGTTCAATGCAATATGTAGCTAATACTCACAGTGTATTAAGTGTAGAAATGAGTTTTGTAAGGTGTCTTAAATTTAGTGCAGTGTTCAATGTAATATATATTATAAAAATTATAGTGTATTGAGTGTTTTAAAAGCAATGTATGAACGTGCAAAGTGACCAGGAGAATGTTTAACCCTTAAATCCATGTAGTTGCCATTTTGAAACATACTCACATTTAGTCATATAAATCAAATCAAAACACAAATTTTAGCTTACTGCATAGTGTAACCAATTGGATGTTTACGTATATAGTTTTGAAAGTTTCAGTGTGGTGTAACGGTGATTATTGTGAATTAATGTGTAGGGTGTGGACATGATTCGTGTTTACGAATTTTTGATTTTGTGTCTGTTGTTATTTTGATGGATTCAGAGTTTTGGAATTGTTTTAACAAGTGTATAAGATGTGTATTATTACATCAAATTGTTATCAAACATTTGTCTATCACATTTTTTTTTTGTAAAAGTTAATAATATTTTTTCAAAAATTGGAATAAAAAGTTAGTTTAGATTTGTTTTAGTATTTTTCCTATTTTATTTGATAGCAATTCTAATGTGTTTTTTACTTTAAAAATAAAAATAAAATTTCATGCATTTAAGGGTTAATTACAAATTTATTTTTGATATGTTTTCAGAATACTGCAAAATTTATGCAACAGTGAACTTTTAGCATAATGTTATTTAAAGTTTAAAAGTAGTAAGGGCTGTATTGTGTCCTCAAATTTTTGTTACATATGGCCTTATTGGAAAGATCAATCCAAACATTTAGAACAGCTCAAGTATCACACAAGAACAATGATAAATAATAAAAAAGAACAAACTTTTATAAAGCAAGAATCAGAATTATATGGACATGGGAACAAAAGTAAAAAGTTAAATATTTAAACAACAAGAAAAGGAACACTACAAATGTAGTCTTTACAAGGAGTTCATGAAAGCTCTGGTATTCGAATATAGTTTACTCATTTCATCACGTTTTTGAGACTCTTTATCTAGTTCTGAACATATAAGAAGATGCTGTGCATTTATGATGCCCGAATTGAAAATTTGGCATATACTAGATGGAAGGATGCCAAATTTATTAAGTTATGTGCCATGCAATCGTGACATGTTTGCAGTCTGAAGTTTGCCACAGCCTCTTTACGGGGTTTCATACAACACGTTTTCCATGTGTTTTGAATGTTAGAACAGGACTTGCTTGTTTATTTTGCTGCCTAGTCAGATTTAAGAGTATCCATTATGACTCTGGAGGAAGTGATTTGCTGTCTTGCGGCGCAAGTGTTCCTCTCTTGGCTAATGAGTCTGCCTTTTCGTTACCGTCCGTACCTACATATGAAGGGATCCATTGAAAAACGATTGTTTATTGTTTTGTTGTGTTTATAAAGAATATTCAAGGTTTGTCTTATTTCGGAGGCAACTGTGCTGATTTTCAGCAGTTAGCAGTCCAGTATACAACTGAATGAAAAACTGTTGCCAAAATCACATTTCTAAAAGAAAGAAACTATTCAAAATGATGCGATAAAACCGAAAAGATAAAATTAAAAAAAAAAAAAAAAAAAAAAAAAAACCTGATTCGAATTTTGAAAAAATATCGCTTTGAGGTGCACTGGCTTTTGTCTAGATGCACTTATATACCAAATTTCGTAGCCCTGGTCTATTAGCTTATGCGCAGCACGAACGAAAGACACACAGACTCTTTCTTTTATCATATGTAGAGATAAGGTTAGGGTCCAATTTCTGCAGTCGAGTTATTACGTGTAGTATAGTTAATGCACTTTATTAAATTAAATACCAGATTTCCTGAAACCCCGCAAATAGCAGTTCGCAATAATTGGTCTTTTAAGTCGTACTACAAGACATAGTTTTAATAAAATTTTTCATTAAGTTCTTTCTGTGTTATATAAAGTTTTATTGAAATTTGATTAGATTTATGTTCAGTTGTGACGACAATCATTCATCCAAGCAAAAAAAGAGTTTAAGCAAACGCGATTAAGTAGAACTTAATTAAATTTAACTTTCTAAATACATGTGATAATTTTAAGTAAGTTTTAAATTAATCCCCGCAAGTTATTGCGAAATTCAAAACATTAAATAAGGTTGAATTTTCATGAGGAAATCATTTGGTAGCAGAGTTAATTTGCATATTGTTTATAATTATTGACTACAAAGATTACTATAAAAATAAAAATTAAGGTAATTTTACAGAAATAGGTTACAGAGCAGATAAATTATGAATTTTTTAATAATAAGCACTTCTTAATATTAATGACAATGAGGCTACCGAAAATGAGATAAAATAGATCAAGGACTTAAAAGTTTATTTAATAAATATGTGTTATTCATTAACACGTAAATTATTGTACTTAATATTTATAAATAAGGAAACATTTCTAATAGTTTCGTTGCGGGTGCATGATTCTTAATGTTAAAATTTTTTAACCCTTTCGTATCGCACGATTTCAATATCGCTATGGCCGTTCTCAGCGATAAGTCTTTAGTTACAGTGTATGTGCAATTTGAAGTCAAATAAATATGCCGTGCGATTATGAAATTTCCGTTTGCACCTGAATATTCAAATTGAGAGATACCGTGGTAGGCGAGGACCAGCCCGCCAGTGACTTTATCAGGCAAAATCTGCCCGTCACATCCAAGAACATGTAGCAGATTTACGGTGACCTTGAGTTTCGGGAGTGCCTTAAACCAAAAGACATAGAATCTAAGCAAGTAAATTTTCTAGAAAAAAATGCCTCGAACTGAAGAGGCTGTAATAATTTTCCTGGACCGAGATTCTCAAACTCTACCAAATTGTACTAAATACAAGAATAAATTGGTATTTAAAAAATCCTACGTGCAAGCAACGCAAATAAATATCATTGCAGACAGGCTGAAAAATGTAATTACTGAGACAGAAAATAATGGAAGCCTTTCGTTTTCCTATAAAAGAAAAGTAGCGAAAACGTTTCTCCATTAAATTATGAATTCTACCAAATGCTGCATTTTGAACACATAATCGTCATTTCACAATTCCTCTCCACGGATGCTATGGCCTCAAAACCTCGCATCTCTACATTGGAATTTATCACTGAATTCGTGAACGGAACGTTTCCCATATCTTGCTGAAGGTGCTAGAAATAACGCTAAAATTTTTAATGCTGAAGCTAGAATAAATTTAGTTTAGCACCCAAGACATTCTCGTTTAGAAAGAATTATCCTACAACCATGGAAAGTCCTTAAAATAAATAACAAATCTTAAAACAACTCTTTGCTGTCTTTTTGTGATATTATCTTTCTTTAGCAGTGAACGCATAGTTTTAGCAGAAAATATTCTTTAGCTTAGGAATAAATGTATTATCACTTTCAGACCAAGACGCTAAACAGGGCGTTCGAAAAAGTGACTACGAGCTTTATATTTATTCACATAATTAATCCCAAGCATATACTAGCTACAAAGTTCTTTTAAAAAAGGAAATTGATATAACGATTGCAATGGATGAGGAGATTAAGGAGGGATTATAAGTTTTTTCCGGCCTATAATGATTCTTGTCACAACCTGTCAGTCTTTCAGAAACATTTGGAATTCTTTTAATTGTTTTTAAAAGAGTATCAACGTTTTAAGATTACCGTATTTATTTTAAAATAAGACCCTCCTTACATTCTGAAATAAATTTTAAGAAATAAAAATATGGGTGCTTATTTGATGAAAGTATTATTCTGATTAGAATTCATTTGTTTCTGATAAGAATGAAAAGCCAACTGCTTAATTAAATACCATTCTGTGCTATCATATAAAAAGAAACATTAGTTAGTTAAAGTTAGTAATACATAGTTACTTATTTGTTTAAGGCATACCATTAATCTGTATAGTCGACGCAAGTCTAAATTGAAATCGCTCAAGTAGATTAGCAGTTGAGCAATTTCAAATAATCCTTAATTTTTAACTGATATTCGTTTACAGGCATTATTAATTGAGCTAACAGAATCCAATATTAGTGGCATTATTATATAATTAGTGGTAGTTATACAGTTTATAGATACAGTAATTATCTGTGTGATTTATTCAGTATTTAAACATTGCAAATCTTCTGTATAAAATAATAATTAAACTTCTTCCTCTCATTCTGCAATTTCATTTATTAAAATATTCGGATTATAAAACCCTGCCAAATTTTGGAATAAAACATTTTTAGAACAAACATTCTTATTTTCGAGTAAATACGGTATTTTTATAAAATAGCCTTGAAATATTTCCATAAAAATAGGGAGAGACATCTTCGTGGAGGACTTTCTGAAGGAAGCTGGCTCGTGTTCATTTTCACATATGGATAAAAAATCACAAAAGCACTCATGCGACTAAATCGTTTGGGGGAATTTGAATTTGAATCAAGCTACCAGTGTTTAGCGATCTTATCCACTGAAACCCTGGTGGGCTCATTAGAAGTATGAATGAAAGGTCAAGGCATATCAATCTATCTTGAACATTTGTATGAATTTCACACCCAGAGGATGGAACTTTCAGCTTTAACTAATAAATGCATAATAATTATTTTATTGTACCAAATATTTCATTAAATAGGGTTTTCGTTAAATATACAAGAAAGTTTTTCTTTCCTTAATGAACATTTTCCACCTGTTTTTCATAAAACATTGCTCTTTATTTTAAATTTTACAGTTGAAAGTATGTGTCTATGAGGTATTTAAAAATAAATTAATAAATAAAGCCCAGATCACGTTTTTGAACACCATGCATAGCATTTAATAAAGAAGTAAGTAAATAAAATAAAAATTTCTTTGCAGTCTTCTCAGCATTTACACTTCTGTCTCCATATTTTTTTTATCAGTTAGAAAAGGAAATTATCCTTGTCTCATTAATTTCTGCTGAACAATTTTATGCAAGTTTTAGAAACATCATTCAGGTTCTCCATATTTAAACTGAAACTACATCATAGGATTTAATCCGTATAGAGAGAATTTTGTGCATAACTGTATCATCGAACACTATGAACCATAAGTAAAATCTTATTACCGGATATTTTCAAATATATCATTTCTTTATAGAAACGATCAATAATTGCATTTTAAGACGAAATGCGCTCTACATTTTCCCAAGACGTGATAGATAAAGTGGTAAACTAAGAAAACCAAACTAACGATGTTGAGCCCTTGGGATCTATTCAGTATTAGCGGAAGGTTAAACTTTTATAGCCGATTATGATTTTCACATTAAGAAAAATTATAAAAAAAAATTTAAAAAAAAAAAAAAACTAAGCCTTCGCTAGGATTCAAACCTCAGCTTTTCGAGTTGTAGTTGAACGTACTAACCACTTAACCAACTTAAGAGAACATGTGATAATTCACTGCAAGCTGAAATTTTATTATTCTGTAAGCAATGAATTCTCTAATGAGGGAGTTTTTAAAATGCTGTCACTTTTACATAAGCTTCGAACTTAACCACATTTTTTTCCCAAGGCCATCAAGAAAACAATGGTAAAAACTAAATAATGGCAAAAATGAAACTCCGTATTGAGTTTATTAGATATTTTGGACTAGAAAGCCTTAAAGATCAAACGGTGCTCCCGCCGAGATTCGGAACTACGAATCTTTCACTTGGCCAGCTGGACGTACTAATCACTTACACTACGAGAATTGTCCCAGACAAATCCAATATTTCTCTATACCACATCTTAAAAGGTTTACTGGGCAGAGATAAGAAATGCACTCGACCAAATCCAGGTGGTGACAATTTCTCATCTATAGTATTTTATTTTTTGAGTGCATAGGTTTTTCGTAGCCAAGATGCGCAAGATATAACTGTGTCGAACTACAGATTTTCCGCTTGCTAGCTCGATATCCTGCTGACTTACACTACAAGAGTATTCAGCAGCGGAATTTCTTACATCTGTCTCATTGGTTATATCACATAATAAGTATTGCTTAAAATTTTGCATTTCATTTTTTAAAATTTATTAAGTCTATGATATAAAATTTCTTTCTCAAAGAGACCAGATTTATTTGTTTATTTTGATCTTTTTAAATTTGTTTAAAGGGAACTTATAATTTTAAAATTTATTAATTTTATGATAAAAAATTTCTCTCTCAAAGAGATCAGATTTATTTTTTCACTTTGATCTTTTTAAACTTGTTTAGAAGGGACTAATAAACTTTATCCTTTTAAACAAATTTCTCGAAATGATCAATGTATTTATATAATTTTTAAAAATTTTGTACAGAGAAATAATGCCATTTGCAAGGATTCTCAGCTATCAGCGCGGTTCTAGTAATTAATGTTTCAAAAGATAAATTTGTGATCGGTATTTTTGGAACTTCTGCTGTAATCAAGTTGAATGTTTCAGAAGTTTCTTCAGATACAGTTTTTATGGACTAAATCAGGAAATTTAAAAAGAAAAGTGAAGATAAAAATTATATTTATCAAAAATAACTTTAAAAAATTTTATATATTCTTTCTTGTACAATGTCTTCATGTTTTATTATTATTTTTATATTCTGCCTTTCCCTCCCACACTTTTACATATTAAGAAACAAATTAAGACAGTTTAAAATCAAATCAAAAGAGCTTTCAAATTTCGCATGAAAGAATAAAAATCCTGTATTCAAAAAAGTGAATTTAATAAAACTTCCATCGATATCCGCGGGAATTTCAAATCTAAAATGAAACGCTTACTGGAATCTGGACCACTGAAAAGTGCGCGTTTTAAGTTTTTTAGTTTTTAAAAACAAAAATCACAGACTGTGGTTTGAAAGAAACGATATTTTAAAATTGTATTCATTTCCCTCTTTTTTTAATATTAGTTTAAAAATAAACTGTTTAAATTCTACAAATATTTCTTGAGTAAAGGGAATTAAAGAAGAAAAAAACCCAAAAATTTTTAACATATGATTTAAAAAAAAAAAGGCAGAATATGTAGACAAATTTATATAATTTTCTTCAAGGATTTAGATACCTAAAAAAACAACAAATGGCACTCCAAATGTCAGAACCAAACTACTTTGTTTTTACTCATTCTTACATCAATAATAATAATAATAAATTAATCTCATGCTTCATTATTTCTGGCATTCTATTAAGCCCTCTTTTTTACTTAGTTCATTTACGCAGTTTTTAAGGGATTATTTTTGCGTGATAGTTCGATAAAATTTCGTAATTTCTTATACGAGCACACGAGATTATAAATATTCTTAAAAAAAAAAAGTGTAATATAGCGGGAAAAACCATTAAACAGGACCGGATATATTTAACAAATGATGTAACAATGTACCTCACCAGAAGTTTGAAAACTAATTAGAGAATTCCTTATTTTTTTCCCTTATGATGCCATTTCGTTTCACAATTAATTTTTTACATACGCAGTAGAAATTAAGATTTTTTAATGGAATTTTTACCTCAAAGAAGATTTAGATAGTAGAATGCCCTTTTTGATATTGTGCGAGTAGATTTTGTCCGAAATTTAAGAATAATTTACATTGCGGTAAACCCGTATCTGATCCTTAAATGGAAGGAAAGTATGAAAAATGTTTGTGCTGGCGTTAGTGCATCATAAAATTCTGTGCAAAGAATTGTGTTCAACGTACCTGTGGTCATCGCTATCAGCGTACCACACACGCAGAGCATCAGATAGCGGCCCATGTGCATTTGTCCAAAGCCGAGAGCAGCTGATGGCGTATCCATGGCAACCAGCGTCAACTGTTTGCGTTGCGGGAGTCCTGATCCGTCCCGATCCGCTCACTGGACAGGTCAGTGGGTTCGATGGCCCCTCGCATCCCGTCCCTGACATTCACTTAGAACAGCCGGAGCGTTAAGCTATTTCCCGAGAAGATCCGGAAAACGGAGCCGACGCTGCCAGCGGCGACGCCATTGTTTACGTTTCCAACTTTTGAGTCCACGGCAGCCACACCGGCATGGCCGCGCGGTGCGACTTGAGACTTCTTGGCTACTTGCCAAAATGTCACACATTCGACATAAATGCGCCAAAAGAAGTGCCAAATCGCCAAGTTGATTCAGGAAAGGAAATTTGGTAATTAATTCCTTTTAGGACACGTAGAATTCGAAAGCGCCTAGTCCAGGAAATTAATTATTTGTGTACATCTACGAAACTAAGTATGGGTTTGTATCCTTAAAAACTACTATAAGTGGAATTAAAAAGTTTCTATAAAATCATATTTTCCATATCGTTTGCATATTTGCAGTTTTGTACCTTTCATGACTACAAATCTAATCAATAAATTTTTATTTACTCTGTCCCATTCAGCATACAGAACTACAGGGATAATTTCTGAAACAGAATACTTGGGTAATAAGTTTTGTTACACGTAATTGCTAAGCTAAAGCGAAGTTTGAACTTGCGTATCGAACTTTGCTAAAAGAACATTTGAAGGATGGGACCCAAATACAGTGTCTCGGGACACTTGTGCTTTACGAAAGGAAACTGTACTAAAATAAATTTAAAAAACACGTAAGAATTTTTTGTGGGTGTGTTTCCTACTTAAATTTAGTAACAATTATATTACATAACATACATTTTCTCAAAATATTAAAATATTAATTTAATAAAAATACAATTGTTTAGAACGGAGCAAAAAATGGCTCACATAAGTGATGGGACACTTGCTTTTCCATCAAATATTTATCCAAAAATTTTACTTTTTAAAAGGTTTTAATATGTTGTTGTATTTCCTTTTACTTTTAAAACATGATTTAATCTTCTTGGGATGAATTCGACTTTTTTTTTTTTTTTTTTTTTTTGTGTGTGTGTGTGTGCATTCTGGAGTGATTTTACCCCATTCTTCTTGAAGCTCCGATTTTAATTGTTGTTTTGAAGAAATGGTGTGTTTGCGAATTCTTGATTCCAATTCTTGCCAAATATTCTCTATGGGATTTAAGTCTGGAGATTGTGGTGGTGTTTTTATTATTTCAGAACAGTTATACAGCAGCCAGAGTCTAACGTTCAAAGCAGTGTGCCTGGGGTCATTGTACTGGTAGAATTTAAAATTGTTATGAAGGTTCAATTTTCGTGCTGAAGATTTCAAATTTTGATTTAAAATGTCAGTATACTTGTACTGATCCATTATACTGTCAATAAAAACAAGATTGCCAACTCCAACGGATGACATACACCCCCATACCATAACTCCTCCTCCACCCTGTTTTACTGTTGGCACCAAGTTCTCTTTGCAAAATTCTTCCCTGGGTTTTCTCCACACCAAGTTTCTACCGTCAGAACCAAATATATTAAATTTACTCTCTTCAGCAAATATAACTTCATTCCAGTAACCAGAATTTTTATTTGTGTTGGATTTTGCGAAAGCCAGTCTGAGTTTTCTATTCTTTTCACTTACGAAGAATTTTTTCCTGGCTGCTCTACCGTGATATCCAGTAGATCGGATTACTCTTCTAATAGTCTCAGAATTAACAATTACTCCATATAATGCTTGTAAATCAGCAGCAACTTTAGGAGCACTCATTCTTGGATTTTTTTTAAAATATTTCGAACGATAATTCGCTTTATTCCATTGGATAGCTTTGATGGTCGGCCAGGTCTTCTTTTATCCTGCATCATATGATTCTTTTTATATCGTTTAATGATATTGAAAACTGTTGAATGACTCAAGTTAACTGTTTCAGCAGTTTCTCTAATAGATTTCCCACGTTTAATATGCAAATTAATAACTAATTTTCGAATTTCAGGCAAAGTTTCTTTTTGTTTAGCATTCGTGGCTGCACAGAGCTAAAAAACATAAAAATTCCAAAACAAACTGGAGAGAAATACTGCAAACGATTTTATAAATTATTGGCAATTGCTTTTGAGTAAAAATAAAAACCCCAAAGAAAATTTTTATTGTAGTACGTAGTAGTATCTAATGGTGTCCCATCACTTATGTGAGCCATTTTTTGCTCCGTTCTAAACAATTGTATTTTTATTAAATTAATATTTTAATATTTTGAGAAAATGCATGTTACGTAATAATTGTTACTAAATTTAAGTATGAAACACACCCACGAAAATTTTTTACATGTTTTTCAAATTTATTTTATTACAGTTTCCTTTTGTAAAGCACAAGTGTCCCATCCTTTTTGTGAGACACTGTACTCATTAATTACTTTAAAGCAAATTATACTCGATTGCATAGAAATATAGAAATTTTATGAAAAATGGAATAAAATGTACGCAATTAAAGGTGGTATTAGTCGTAAACATTAAAAGTGATATAATTCTATTTTTTTTTAATGAATTGTATTACTTTAGTGAGTCTTTTCTGATTCTGTTATCCTGAAATAACGTGTTAGTATGCTCTACAGTATTTAAGTTCGGACAAGAGTCTGAGAACTTCAGAACCAGTTGTATACTAGTAACTACAAGTGAATATGTAGGGCTATATGTTTAGTATCATTATTCTAATATAACTTGAATGCATTTTGCATTCCAAGCTTTCTTGCAGATGCTTTTAGATTTTTATTATAAATATTTATACTGATACGTATTAGTTTCTACAAGAAATACATTTCCCATCCCATAGACTGTGATACATTCCTAAACCTCTATCCTTCCAAATGCCATTATGCCTCCATCTCTGTACTTAACAGTAATAAAAGTATTTTAGATTCAGTTCTTCATTCAACTTTCGCAACATATAGTAATTCGTCCATCGGATGTAAATGTATTAAATTTTGACTCGTCTACGAAACATAGCATTTTCCCAATAAGAGAAATCTTTACTTATCGTGAATTTTGCGAACACCATTTTCCATGTTTTCTTGTTGACGAAGAATTTCTTTCTTGCTAATCGCACATTCTATTCACGTATCCAAATGATTCTTCTAACAGTTTCGGCTTTAACTTTTATTAAAAACTGTTCTGCTAACTTCGATGCAACTTTTACAACACTAATTTTGGAGTCTTCTGGAATTTTTTTAGGTTGAAACACCGATTTCTTCATGCTAGCATGGAACGTGGCCCAGACCTCAGTGCATTTTTCGCAGTTCCATGCAATTACCATCTTTTGTAACATCAATGTTAGCTGAACGCTTTAGAGTAAGAAATGGTTTTGGTTTTTGGAATATTTTTATCATTTTTAAAATGACGAATTATTAAACTTCTAGCAGAACTTGTCGTTAGTTTATAGCCAAGTCTTTTGTCATGTTTAATTTCAGATATGAAACTGTTAAAACATTTTCTGAAAAAGTAATACATTCCAAATGCAGACGATAATTCATGTGATGGATATTCATTTAAAACAATACGAAAGTAAAAACAATGCAAAATTTTATATATATATATAGTAGTAGCAAATGAATATTTAGACGGAAATTATTGGCGAATGCAGCTATAAGATATGTTGCAGCGCAAAGTGCGAAGACTTCAATTAGAATCAATGTTTCGTGACATCTGTTATTATTATTTTTTTTCTTTTTATACATCTTTCAATTTTTAGGTGAACCTAATTATTACGACTTCAAAAAAAGGTCTGAAAGGTTTTAGACTTTTAAATACTTTCAAAGGGGCGTATTTTTAACGTTTTATGTGCTACCTTTATTTATAAAATATCATGTTCTAAGTACTCAAACTATAAAATTCAATTCAACAGCAAAATCACAAATTAATTTTAAAATGAGCATATATTTAAAATTTCCGATACAGAGTCTCGCGCCTTGGAGATTTTTTTTTTCTTTCGTACAGCTGTTGCGGATGTCCTCCTGAGGGATATCGTGCCAAATTCTGTCCAACTGGCGCGTTAGATCGTCAACATCCCAAGCTGTTTGGAGGGCCCTGCCCATAATGCTCCAAACGTGCTCAATAGGAGAGTGATCCGGCGACCTTGCTGGCCAAGGTAATGTTCGGCAAGCACTAAGGCAAGCAGTAGAAACACGTGCAGCGTGGGGGGCGAGCAATATCTTGCTGAAATGTAAGCCCAGGGTAGCGTGGCATGAAGGGCAACACAACTTGCTTTAGAACTTTGTCGACGTACCGCTGTGCAGTAAGGTTGCGACGGATGACAACCAAAGCGGTCCTATTATGAAATGAAATGGCACCCCAGATCATCACTCCTGGTTGTCGGCCTGTCTGCCGGAAGACAGTCAGGTTGGTATCACACTGCTGTCCGGGGCGTCTCTAGACTCGCCTTCGCTGGTCATCGGGGCTAAGTTCAAAACGGGACTCATCACTGAAGGCTATTCTACTCCAGTTAGTGACATTCCAGTGCGAATGAGCCCAACACCACTGCAAACGGCTTTACGTTATACAGACGTCAATGGTAGTCGGCGCAAGGGGCGCCGTGACCTTAGCCTCTTTCTGTGAGCCGTCTATGAATGGTCCTTGCGGTCACTGAAGCACTACTTGCACGTACAATCGATGATAATGATGCATCTGGTGCTGTGAGTGCCGCTCTGACGATTGCTCATTCTTCACGTTCTGTCGTTTCTCTAGGCCTACCGCTTCCTTCTTGATGCTGTGTGCGGCCATGGTTCACCCATTCCTGCCAACATCGTCTAATAGTGGCATCGCTCGTGCTCAAATGTCGAGCTACTCGCCGATAAGACCAACCGGCTTCTTTGAGTCCAACTACACGACCTCTCTCAAATTCTGACATCTGCGCATAACCTTCGCGCACCTGTATGCGAGGCATAGTTACTGTCTATCAAAGTACACGGAATGAAGGTCGTGAAGAATTTATGACTTGGAAGCGTAATTTCTCCTCTTAAATATCCTGCCAGTTGTGCAGATCAGATGCGCTGTAGCGACGACCGTTCATTTATTGGCAGCCAAAATGTAAAATTTTGCATTTTCCATCGAAACCTGTATGCATATCAGTTTGTGTCCAATTTGCTTTATATCTTCTCGGTGCGTCGTGTTTTTTTTTTTTTTTTTTTTTTTTTTTTTTTTGTTTGTTTTGTTTTGTTTTTGTCTAAGAGTGTATTTCAAATTGTATCCTTCGCGATGTAAAATTTGGCTTCTTTATTTCGTTTTTTAATTCCTTTAAAGCTTTCTAGACAAGTATAGCCCATAAATATTCCTATTTTTGATGAAAGAGCATTTCGAGAGGAGGATTAATTATTCGTTATTAAATTCTTCCACGCATTTTGCTCTTTTGAAGAAAAGTGAAACAGACATTCAGCAGTCAATATAAACGTCAATTTTGTTAATTGCTGAAAGAAATATTGCATTAGTAACAGAATGATTCTTAATATTACGATTCAGTTCTATAATAAAGTACCTGAACTCACCTAAATTAGAACGCTGGCGGAAATTTCGTTCAAAATCTGAGAAATACCATACTCAGGTTAAATTTTAAGTTCTGAAGATTTTACAATAATATCAGTATTTCATGATCTTTCTGAGGGAGTAATTTGAAACTCTTCAGATGATTGCTTTATGAAGACAAAATGAATAAATACGATTTTGAGCTTGCTGTCAATTCAAGAGAAATAAAATTGTTAATGAATAATTATTCGCAGCTTTCTTGAAGTGGCAAGAAAAATATTTCTCGAATAAGAAATGGACGCTGTTCGCCTTAAAATCTCCATCCCAGTATGATTTTTGAAGTGCTGGGGGCTGTAGAAGTTTATGTTTCAATTCTTTAATCAAGTTGTAAAGACATTACGCTATTTTTTTTTTAGAAGCAAGCAAGATGAAAAATGAGCAAACGCCTTCGCCGGGAATCGAACCACGGACCTCTGGAATACCGGACCCAGTGTGCAGAACCACTAAACCACGAAGGCACGCTAGGAAAGCGGGAGAATAACCTTATATACTCCCCTTTTTAAAGGAAGACTGTGCTTTTTAGTGGACCCAATCGCCAAATCTTGGTGTGGAGAATCCTCATCCAACACCCTTTCAGTTCGGGCGCCCCTGTAGAGACATTAGGTAAATTGGATAAGGCGGAGAGATGAAAAATTAGCAACCGCCTTCGCCGGGAATAGAAACACGGACCTCTGCAATACTGGTTCAGTGTGCAGAACCACTATACGACGAAGGCATGCTAGGAAAGCTGGAGAATAACCTTACAAAGTGCAAAGACTCGCTGATCAAGAATTTCTGTATGAGTTAATAAGTGCCGCGAAGCATATCAAATCGGAATCAGACGGTAGGCCATGGAAATAAGTAGACGATGAAGTAGAAAATGCAAATATAAGCGAAAGTTATAAACGGCAAGCTGCGAATCAAGGTAAGCTGGAGGGTCAATGCTGCTTCTGTTGTTGGGTTGAAGAAAGAACGGCAATTAGTTTTCTCTAAAATAAGAGCTAGACCTAAAAATGGCAAATACAGGGTGGTGGGGGCATGAAAAACCAGCTCGCTCACGTATACAGATGTTAGTTTGTCTCACCTGCTTCGTCGTATCGATTATTGTAGATTATCCCACAGTCAGAGCTAAAGAAAAAGGCCCTAACTATCAGTACAAAAAGTGCGTAGATTCAAATACCATGTGCTCATGAGCTCAGTGCAGAACTTACGAGAAACATGGATCAGTGACGTGAATTCACTTGAATACTGGAATCGCAGTAATGGAGGCTCTTAGTAAGCAAACGGGCGGGTTTTTCATGCTGCATTTCTACGTATAGTAATTAAATAATATTTTTCATTCAAAACTTCTCAAGCATTTGAAGCATAAAGTTTTGAATACTTCTAAAAGTTCGGAAGACACAAAAGGCAATGGTAGTTTTGGTTATTTGTTATTGCAGAGGAGTTGCTCCCGTTTTCCCAATATTGGATTCTTGTTTGTGAAGCATTCGGTGCTTAATTTCTAAAATTAGAAGTGCCGGAGCCCTATGGAAGGCCGTCGAGAAAGAGGAACAAAAGTAAATAAATGAATAAACTGACTATTATGATCGTTAATAATTAAAAAATTAAATAGTTAATTATTATCAAATTAATAAATAATTATTTAATTAATATTTATTAAATATTATCTAACCATTAATCAAATAATTATATTTGATTATTATTTATTAAAATAATTAAATAACTAAAATTAAAATGAAATAAAATTTAAAGAAATAAATTAAAATTTAATAAGCGATTTTTAATATAATTTTGTTGCTGCTTGAAATAAAATTTTTGAGATCTACTGAATTTCTACTGAAATCGTTATTCCGTAACTACATAAAAGATGTGCCGGAGCTTTCTTAAGGGCTCCGTCTAGAATTATGATTTATCCCATAAACTAAGAAGTACCGAAGCCGGCCTCCGGTGGGCTCCGGCGCAATTTAAGCTCTGGAAGCATTGGTTGGGAATGGCTTAACCATTCGTCAGTTAGCCGTTTTATTAGCGAGAACATTGTTCAGAGTTCACCGACAGGAGAGAAACTCGAGAGAATAAGATATAGACAACTACAAACATCTATACATTCATCTGGACTCTAGTCGGGGCTCAACGAAATGATAGCTACGATGCTAACAATAACGAATAGCGGCTCACCAGCGACCGAGCGGTAACGTCGCTGAACACTGGTAGATCGGTCCGGGGTTCGAATCCCGCGAACAGGCTGGCTGCATGAGCGTTTTCGTGGTTTTCCCCATGTGTAACGTGTATACAAGCCAGTTTCCCTTAGAAAGTCCTTCACGAAGGAATCCCTCCCCTTAGGCAGATAGCCCTCGAGGCTTCGCCATAATGACACACGCACATAACAAATAGCGTGAAGCAGAGACAATGTACTATACAGAAAAATATTTAATGAAGATAAAAGAAGGCTTGTAGTAGATGACATATAATTTTCAATAAAATTGTTAAAAGATATATTTGATACATATTAATATACAAAAAATATTGTTTGAAAAATTATTAAGACATATTTGATGCATATTAATATACAAAAAAAATACTGTTTGAGTACTGCATTTGCATAATACATACTAAAATAGTTAAAAAGACATTAAAATAAATCTAAGTTTTGAATTAATTGCATTAATTAACTGCTAATTTTTGAAGCAGATTAATTTACTCGAATTTTGAAATTAGTTAAAAAAACTGATAATTATTGAATAGTAGTTTATTGAATTATAAGATAATGATTTTCAACCAGTAGGTCTAGAAGAATGCACAGATATGATGTCTTTAGATGTGATTATAATGAAGCTTCTCTTGATGACTACGTCTAAAAAAGACCAGTATTTCTAAAAATTTAATTAAACATCCGCATTGATAATTATAATATTATTCTCCATGATGACAATTTATTGGCCTGAACAAGATCATCAATTATGTGCACAATTTCTAACTTCGCTAAAAATGAAAATATTTTGCGTATTAAACACGTCAAAAAATTGTATTTTCAATTCTTATTTCAACTGCAAAATTATTTTTAAAGAAAACTCCAACTAATAATTTTTGAATCATTTATTTTTTTCTTTTTCAACGTGGTGCAGTTTGTCATATAAACTTGATTTGGCAGTAATGATACGATAGCAGTACTCTTTAAATGATCCACTACATTCCTAAGCTACTGATTTTTTTTTTTTTTTTTTCCTGTCAGTCCAGCTGGTAAAGTATAAAAAGTTAATGTTTATATGGAGCTAAGATAATTCATTTCTGCTTTGAAATCATTACAATTCATTGTACCGTAGTCGTAACTTCGTCAAATGGACAAGACCTGTTCTAGGTTAAATATGTACTTATATACAAACTGGTGCGCAAAACTTAAGCAACAATGTAAACATTTAGCAGATAGCCATGAAATAGCAGAAAAGGAGGTCTGGAGATCAGTACAATGAACACGTAAGTCAGTAGAAACGCCATGAGTATGCAAATATCATTAACGAACGTCAGAGGCGACGTGGGCGTACACGAAACGCATGATGTCGACGCGCGAAGCTCAACAGTAGAATAAAAGGCAGGACGGATACGAAATTCAACATATTCGCTGCAAGTGCCAGTGAGTCAGTTCGTGAAATATGGCTAGAAGAAATCACCTAGACGACTTCTTACGTGGAAGAATGATCGGAAAGCTGGAGGAGGGGCGTACTGTCACCAGTGTAGCTGCAGATTTCGGAATCAACAAAACTGTCGTTTCGCGCGCTTGGGAAGCGTTTCAAACCACAGGTACAGCTGTTAGAAAGGTTGGTGATGGCCGCCCGAAGACGACAACTGAAGGAGATGACTGATATATCGTCTTGCAGGCGAAAAGAGGCCGACAGCAGTCAGCAAGCGCCATTGCTCAGCAACTCTGTACAGCAACGGGGAGACAAGTGTCGCGGTTTACTGTGGCCAGACGCCTTCACAAAGGGGGCCTATTCGCCCGCCGTCCTGAACGCTGCCTCCCGTTGAAAGTTGGCCACCGACGCCACCGTTTACAGTGGTGCAGAGAGCACAAAAACTGGACAACTGATCAATGGAGTCGTGTCCTCTTTACGGATGAGAGTCGGTTCAGTACCAGAAGCGATTCTCAACGCGTTTTGATTTGGAGAGAGATCGGGACCCGGTTTTATCCCAGTAACATCAAGGAAAGACATCCTAACGGTGGTCCTGGAGTTCTTGTCTGGGGAGGCATTATGCTGAACGGGCGAACTGAGCTTCACGTTTTCGACAGAGGGTCTGTAACCGGAGATCGCTATTGTGAGGAGGTACTCCTTCCCCATGTGCATCTGTTCCGAGGTGCCATTGGCCCAGACTTAATTTTTATGGATGACAATGCACGGCCACATCGGACTCTTGTTGTTGAGGAGCTACTGGAAAGTGAAGATATCACTTGAATGGATTGACCAGCGTACTCCCCAGATTTAAATCCCATCGAACATGTGTGGGATGCTTTGGGGAGACGCACTGCAGCACGCTTGCATCCTCCGGAGAACACTCAAGAACTCAAACAGATGCTGATTGAGGAATAGGCACTCCTACCGCAAGAAATTTTGCACCAGCAGGTTCTGAGTATGCGGAGACGGTGCGAAGCAATCTTTGCAGTGAGGGGAGGGCATATCCCATATTAAAGAACACCTCCTTGTTGTTCTTCCTCTTGGATAGACAATCATGAATCACGATACTATGCGTTCAATAATGCTTGTTTTTGTTTGATTCCACACCGTATGCATTGTATTCCTTTTTCAGCTCCGATGATTTCGTCATCCTTCACGCACATAATACTCTCCTTCATTTCTGCATTTCATGTCTCTCAGTTGATTTCTCGTAGAATTATGGCAAAAAAACCCTGCTGTTGCTTACGTTTTGCACACCGGTGTACAACTATGTACAGATTACATTTTAGAAAAAGTTTAAAATACATTTTCACTACAGTAGAGTGCGCAAACCAGCGTCCGCTCTTTTCTTTTCCACATCTCAATTTCTCTTTACTCCCACCTGCGACCAGGGGAAAAGTCCGCTCCCCTACTCCGGCTGAGGCGAGAAGAAGGTTCTCTGTCCTTTCTTTAAGGGTGCGTGACTAAGTGTTCTTCAGAGAAAGGAGACGTTACTCCATCATATGTATTTCGAAATTAGTAATTCGATGCATGTTATATCCCTCCCTATAAGTAATTAATTTAACAAGATGTCCGGAAAACATTTAAATACTACAATACTTACTTCTCTGAAACAATTGCTAGCTTAGAACTATTAATATTGGTTTTGAAAAATATTATTAATAACTTTGGAAGATATTGATAGATCTTTTGCGTTTGATGTGAATTAGATAATTCATTTGCTGCATGAAATTCAAATTATTACGGAAAGGTTGTGATTAATCTGAACAGAAAGCCAAGTAGCAAGCAGACTTCTTTGATACATATTTTAAAACGCAGTATGTACTTCGAAAATTTGTATGCAGAATTTTTAATGCAAGGTTTTTTCCCGATACATTATATTGGCTTCGAACGTTTTCCACATTGTTAAACATTATTCACTTAACGCCATTCTGAGTAACACATTTTTTAAAAGTTATTTTTGTTTTCAAAATTATTGCTTTCATTATCGTATTCTCTAGCATATCAGTTAATCCCTAGATCTTTATTTAAATTACTAGCAATTTTAGGTATATCCTTTATTTATCCCAAAATAATTATTTATGTTTTCTGTGTGACGAATGCATCAGAAAATGGAGGATATTCTAAAATCATTAAAAAAATGTAATATCGGGTTTTAAAGAAAGTTTCCCGCCGTCGCAAATATCGTCTGCGCAAACAGTGTGCATTGGCGGGTTTAATCATATTTTTGTTATTTGAAAGAAAGAGACTTTCTTTAGAATACTGTGTTGTGAAATTTGTAAAAAATATCGTTTAAGTACAAGGTGTCTGAAATGGAACTATCCCGCTACCAGATTAGAACCATCATTTATTCCGGTTCTGTTGCAAAACGTCTGCAGAATGTCACCAAATCATGTATACAGTTTTAGGTACTAATGTTGTATCATATGACACTGTAAAGGTTTAGTACCGAAAGTTCAAAAACAAGGACTGTGACATTCAAGAAGCAGAGCTCTCTGGCCGGCCTACTACTACTGATGTTGATGATGCCCGTCTACCAGAACTTGGGGAAGAAGATCAGCATGCAACCAGTCGAGATCTTACAAAAGAGTTAGACGTTAGAGCCATGTCCATTAGTTGCGCTATGCCTCGCATAAAGACGTACAAGTCCAATAGCTGGGTGAGCTGCCTCAAGTAGAGAAGGACAGATATGCACGAGCCTGCACTAATCTGCTCGAATATCAAAATTATGGACCTGATCGTCACTTGTAATGAAAAATGAATTTACTTTAACAACAAAGGCCGAAAAGGCGGCTTGGTCTGCGCCCGGGGGCAGCGTCACCAAGCCTAATTTGACTAACAAAAAAATCATGCTTTGTATCTGGCGGGTTTGACGTGGTATTATCCACAAAGAGTATCAGGAAAGAGGTAAAACCCTCGACAGTAAGGTATAAAGCGAGATGCTAGTCCATGTTGACGCTGCTATCAAGGAAAAACATCAAAATGAGTTTCGGTGCAAAAAGGTAATATTCTATCAAGATAATGCAAGATCACATGTGTTTGCATTCACCGGCTGGACTCTGTATGAACTTGAATGGCATCTTTTGCCACACCCATCATATAGCCCGACATCGCTCCTTCGGGTTTCTACTTTTTTTTTCACACCTGCAGCTAAATCTTGCTGGTACTATGTTCAATTCTACACAGGACATCCGAAGTGAGGTTGATCTGTTTTTGGATTCGCGGTCACCAAGTTTCTAGGTCGAAAAACTACCAAAACATTGGCAGAAAATCATAGATTTGGGTGGTGATTACTACTCGCACTAAAGGTACTGCTTTTTTTTCCATTAATTTGAACTAATTCCCCCAATTCTAATTAATAAGAACGTTTTTTGGGGAAAAACTTTTGTTACAATAAGGTATTTCAATCCTTTGGATCGAGATGAAAAAGGTTATTTGAGGAAAACTGATAGTGAACATGACAATTCTAGTATTCGGATGCTGAGTAAGATCTAAGCAATGGTGTTTTGGGTTGGCAAGAAAGTAATTTCGGTTTGCACAAATGGATAGTGTTATGCTCGTGTTGTTATTCTTCTGTCAATCTTATAATTTTTAGACCAACGGGGCTTTGTCCCTGAAGGACTATGTTTTCGTTTCGCGATTTTGCGTCGATTCACTTTTCCAACTGTTGTCAGTAAAAGTATTATCGCCCTGTGTTATATTTAAAAAAATTAAATAATGAAAAATCTGTATAAATGTATGTATATTTCTCGCATTGTGATAAAACAACGGTACCTAGAGCCATCGAAATTTGAATGACGTAATCCTCCTACGAATATGGGCATGTGGAAGACCAAATTTGTAATTTGTTTTATTATCGATTTCCTGTTTTAAAACTTTTACAATGTTTTGATTAACAAACTCAAGGATTTCAAAGCGAACAATGGCAACGCTGTACAGAAAAAAAAGTTTTATCTCCAATGCGTGAATCTCAATCACAAATTCGAAAGATGTGCTCATTTTAAAAATATTTTGCGATATTGCTGTTGAACTGAATTTTATGGGTTAAGTGCGAAGAACGTGATATTTAATAAATAAATGTAACACAAAATGTTAAAAAAACGCCCCTTTGGACGTAATTTAAAATCTGAAACATTTCAGATTTTCTTTTTATTATTTTTTTGAGATTTAGCAGCTGACACTTTATGTTGCTCTAGAATCAAATTCCATGTATTTTTGTTTACAACTGTTAGTTAACGGTCAATTTTAACACGAAGTGCAAAAATAAATATTTTCGAAGAATTTTACTTTTTTTATTTACATAAAGGCAAGTAAGCAACTGAGGCTCACAAAGAGATATGTGAAATTTACGGTACTGATTGCTTAACAGAAGCTATGTGTCAGAATTTGTTTAAAAAATTTAACGCTAGAAAGTTTTCACTTGAAGATGAATAATGCTCTGGTCGACCTTCTAAAGTTAATGATGACAAAATTAAAACCGTAATTGAATCGAATCGTCGTTACATATTGGTTTGAGAGATTGCTAAAGGGTTAAAGGTACCACACACAACAAATGAAAACCACATAAGGTTATGAATTATTTTCTTCTTCCTTTCTGCATGACTTCGGGTGTAACGGTAGCACACTCGGCGCGTATTCGAGAGGTCCAGGTTCGAGTCCCGGCGAGGGCATTACTCATTTTTCATGTCTCCTGCTTCAAAATAACCTAATGACTCTACAAGGTGTCTTGGACTAGACTGTTGATAGTTTCATTTGAGTATCAAAAGAACTTTAGATTTTCCCTCTCTCTAAGTTTAGAAAAGAATTTAGCGACAAAATGAATGAGTCATATACATTCAAATTATTTCAACTTTACTGCTTAAAGAATAGAAATCCAAACAACACAAAAATTTTACTTACTATGGAAAAATTCATCTAGTAAAAAATAAATAAAATGGGGGGGAACTATGAACACAAAAATATTTAAAATTTCAGCTGTAAACTAGATACAGAGTCATGTTTACACAATGAAGAGACAAAAATACTGGTGCACCTGCCTACTAGCGTGCACGGCTACCGCAAACACGCAGAAGTGCCGGAACACGACGTGGCATGGACTTCACTAATGTCTGAGGTTGTGTTGGAGGCAATTCACACCCTCAATTCCACAGGGCAATCCACAAATCCATAGTAGTGCGAGGTGGTGGTGATCTTTTCTTAACAGCACGTTGAAGGCATTCTAGATATGCTAAATAATGTTCATGTCTGAGAATCTAGGTGGCCAATAGACATGTTTAAAGTCAGAAGAGTGTTCCTGGAGCCACTCGGTAGCAACTCTCGATGTGTGGACTGTCGCACTGTCCTGCTGGAAATGTTAAGTCCATCAGAATGCACGATGGACATGATTAGGTGCAGGTGATTGGACAGGATGCTTATGTATCTGTCATCTGACAGAGTCGTATCTAGACGTATCAGAGATCCCATACCACACCAACTGAACTGTACATGCCCCCATACCATGACAAAGCCTTTACCAGCTACAACTATTTCCTGTTCACATGTAGGATCTATGGATTCATGAGGTTGTCTCCATATCCACACACCCGATGCATTTGGAAACGAGACTCGTCAGACCAGGCAACATGTTTCCAGACATCAGCAGACCAATGGGGAGGGGTACCTAGCTAAGGCCAACTAGATATCTAGTTGGTTTTGGCCTTGGCTTTGTGTAGTGAGATTAACAACGGTACACGAGTGGGACTTCGGCTTTGAAAGCCCATATCAATGATGTCGAACAGTTCACAAGTTGGTATTTGTTTATGCCCAGCATTGAAATCTGCAATAATTTCAGGAAGGGTTGCGCATCCTGTTTAATGATTCTCATCAGTCGTCATTGGACCCATTCTTTCACGAGCTTTTTCCAGCAGCAGCGATGCTGGAGACTTGATGTTTTATCAGATGCCCGATATTTACGGTGCACTCGTGAAATGGTCCTACGCAAAAATCCCAAATTTTATTGCTCGCTTGGAGATGCTATGTCTCAACTCTTGTGCGCCGAATATAACAGCGCCTTCAAATTCACTTAAACCTTGATAACCAGCCATTGTAGCAGCTAACCGATCTAACCACTTTGCCAAACGCTTGTTGTCTTATATAGGCGTTACCGACCACAGCGCTTTACTGCACTTGGTTCTATACCTGTCATTTGCACACGTACGCCTATACCAAGTTTTTGCCCCTTCAGCGTATGTAGTTTTCACACTACATGAATCTTTTCCAAGACAATTACCCACAGTTCCAAATGGTTACATGAGATTAATGTGGTCCTCTTAGAGAGGTGATATTCAATAAAATATAATTTAATTTTTTCAGAAATATGATCATTTTGAGAAGTAGTCAACTGAGAAAGTGATCATGAAGACAGGGTTCATTCATAATTGTTTATTTAATTACTGACAGATTAATTTTAGTGGTTTCTTGCTGGAAAACAAAGTTAATATTCTTTGATGCATTAAAAAATTTATCAAGAGTTTTTTCATCTCTTACATGGATAATGCAATGAATATGAAGACCACTGTCAGTCCAGATTCAATGTTGTATTTCTTGATACAAATAAAAACATTTTTCTGCAGTGATCAAGGCATTTATAGAACAGATAAAAATTTCCCATTCCTGTTAAAAAGCATTTTATAGGATTTTGTCATATGCTAGAAAATATTTATAGCAGTTTGGGAGATTTCCTTAATGCAATCATAAAACTCTAATAATAACAAAGCCCCGTGGACAATGCTTTAGTTATAATAAAACCGGTTAGCTCTAATAATAACAAAACCACATGGACAATGCTATTTCACACTGGGGGGGGGGACCTATGAAACAAATATGAAATGTAATAAATGAGGTTTTTTTCCAGGCCTAATTTATAGCCTCTCGATTCTACTGATTTTTTTTTTTTTTTTTTTTTGCATTGTGCACGAATTTGACTTGAGGCATCTTTAAACTTAAATGACATCAGAATTAAGGCGTCTTAACAACTGCAATCTGCTATAATAGCTTCTTTGTATTTAATTTTTGTTTTAAAACACTTTCCGATACATGCTTTCCATGCATGATGCCAGACCAGTGTTGTCCTCGATTTTCTTTTTTTTAGTTTGCAAATTCAAGTCAAGTATGATTTGCATGTACAAGTTCCTCCAATTCAAGTGATTTCAGGGCACATTTTCATTTTTTTGGAGTGGGGGAGGACGGACAAAAGAGGAATATATTTATACAATGATAAATTATGGGCAGAAACTGGAAACAGATTAAAATTGGGATCCATCGTTTTTCCAAAATGCAACTGCACGTTCTTTTCTGAAGATTTCTTTCTGATTGTTTTGTCCTCAGCAGTGTCCTAGTATTCACTAAGCGTTCTACACAACCATCTCCATTTTCCCATAATCAGAAGATCCTTATCTGTTAAGCCTCATCATGCAATCCAAGCAATTATGCACTGACATCAAACTGGATTTCTAGTCTTCTCCTCTTCATACCAATACTATACAAAATCTTTTTCTGCATTGAACTTTGAAACTTACAAAATTATCCATGAGAGTGGGAATGAGGTTTTCCAAGATACCAATCCAAATTTCTCTCTCAGACTTTTCTTCATCATTTCAATTCGATTTTACATCCCATTGAAATATTTCTGGAAAATTTTCAACTTATTTTGCTTTAAACATGGCAAAGCTGATTAAGGCAGACACACTTTCCCAAAGATTAATTAATCATAGTAAAATTTGAAACTGAAGTCATACCATGGACCCCCTTGGAATATTATCAATAAGCAGAAAATGGAATTTTAAAATAAGTCTTAGACCCGAAATGAATTGGCAACCATAAGAAGTTAATATTCAACCAGACATTCACAGACCTTTTTTTACTGCTTGGAATTAAGATTGAGTAACATAATAATGCCGCCTATCTCTACCCATATCCAGGACTGGAAGATAGGTGACGTAAGACTCTCCAAATGATGACATACTTTGATCACCTCAGTATCTTCAGGTGATCAAAGTAGATGTGGTAGTATCAAAGTAGACTTTAGAATTAGCAGAAGGAAAATAATATTTGCCTTCTGCCAATGACTACAAACAGATAAATATTCACTCATGCTTTGGCCCTGCTGTAGTTATACACTAGAAAGCTAGTCTTAAAATATTTTAAGGATCCTATGGTTTTTTGGTTTTAAAGTATTTTTGAAAAGGTAGCTACAGGCTTTACTTCCTTACATAGCAAACCTAGATATATATACTTTACAAACACAAAGTTGTACTTAAAAATGAAGTAAAAATTTTAATGTTAAAAGTATCAACTCTGTGAATAAGGGGATTCCGTAATGAAAAAATTAATCTTCCAATTAGAAAACTGCTCATTATCTTTTAATACAAAATATTTTACTTTTTGTGCAAAATTTATGAAAATATACCAATTTGAATAATTTTCCAGCTTCTATTCCTGATTAAAATTGAGATTTTTCAACATAATTTTGGGAGTATTTATTAAAAAATCAGCTCATTTTGGTGATTAATGGTTTCATATTGCACAAAATAATACTTACTATTAAATGTTTGCAATTGGTTCCATAATTAGTTGAGCAAATATTTAGAAATTTGCATAGTAATATATGAAACTTGCTATATGTGCTTATTATAGTATAATACATGTTCAACTTACTCAAATTATTCTACTATATTTGCAGACTGTCTCTTCAACCTACAGCATCTAAACATAGCTCACAAAATACACTTTGAAAATTTTTGAAAGTGGAAGTGTCAGTATTTAATAATATGTAATTAAAAAACTAAAACCGGTTATAACTTTTTAAAGCTTCCGCGTGAGCACTGTCTTTAGTTAACCTTTTTAATAACAGAATAGTTGAAATTTGTGCATCAATTTAAAGCTCAAATACTCACTTAAAATTGAAGTACAAATTTCCCCTCTTTGAAATAAAAGTTCTAGCTTATATTTAAAACATTCCATTATAACATATACAATCTAGTTACTATTATCTGATATAATAATTATCATCTACAATTTATTTTTCAACCTCTTAAAACACATTCTAGTTCTTCAGTGCCGTTTTATTTTATGCAAACTGAATATTGCTTCAAATTAATCAAAATCATCCTTTGTTAATCTCAATGCCTTAATGTCCTATCTTTATATAAACCTCTTTGCCCCATGCCTATCATATATGACATGGCTCAGTTTTGCTCTGTGAGCCCACCGTATCAAATGGAGCAAAGTGTCACTGATGGCCCATCATACCATATTTGATATTGTTACGAATTTGGTATTTAAAAAGCTAATGTTAGTTCAATTATAATTTAAATGGTTTTATTTCTCGCGCAGTGCAGCGCGTGACGAATATTAAAAGAAAGCTAAGCCGGAAAATTGAAAATACAAGAGCGCGTGCATTAAATAAATAAATATCTCTTTTTGATTTCGAGAAAGTACTGGAAAATTCTAGCGCGTGATTTTAAAATCTTATAAAAGGAGGAAAACATCTCAGTTTGTAGTAGTTGCTTAGTTTGTTGTTGTTTAGAAAACTGCTCTTGTTGATTGTAGCGAATTCGCGGATTAGCGTTCTTTAGCTGTTTTGAATTACGTTCTATTGGACATTTGAGTAGTTAAAAGATAACTACTGTGAGATATTGTAATACTGCATGATAAATTGAGAAAATTTAAGCATTTTTGTTGTGATAATAATAAATTTTTGTTCATTTTTCATCGGACTTGTGCATTCATTTCATAACGAACCCGTACGCACGCAACAATATGTTAAAGGGAATGTACAATATCAAATTTTAAATACACATAAATTATCCCAGAATACTGTGAAAACTTACTGAATAGAATTTCTAGAGTGTTAGAACTGATGTGATGAATATTATTTACTATTTTATTCTATGCAAGTAAAACACATGATGCCAACAATGTACGTTAAAAATAAAAACCTTCACGTAGTACAAGCAATTTAAAATTTGCATATGTAAATAAGGCAATAAGATACAATAACTACTGATATTTAAATTCTTAAGTTTTTTACATCATTACTATTAATATTTACTTACTTTGAATTTTTATTTTATGTATTAAGATTTTCTGCTCATATTACAAGAAATAATATTTAAATAACAAATGCAAGTGTCCAAATGTTAAGATAAAAAGTAGGTTTTATTTTTGTATGCTAAGATTAATTGCAAAATTTGCTCGGGCACACAGTGATATTCAGCAGTTTAAGGCACAGGCAGATGGAAGGACTTCATTCACTCGAGGCTGGGAGCGAATAGGTTAAAATAATTAACATCAATCTATGTAAAAATACGGCCAATGGCACTTTTATTTAATATTAATACCAATTTAGCCACCTCTAAGGCCATTCATTCATTTCTCACAAACATCAAGAGATACAAAATGCTTTCCACAAGTTTCACAAAGACCCATTTTGCCTCTGCAGCAGGTAATATTTTTTTAAAAGCATACAGTGAATTGCATGAATCTTATTGAGTTTCATTTTTATCAATAATAAAAATTAGGTTATTTTGTTACTCATGACAATACAATAGATAAATATCACCTTGTCAATAAATATTTAAATTTTAAACAGTTTCGTAAAATAACAAAACTCTCATTTTGCAGTAATTTCTACTCATCTATAATTCAATGAATAGACACAAACACCTGATACAAATATACAGTGATTTATCATGACTTTAATATATACATATCCACTCCATATGTTCATAAGACAGGACAAAAGCAGTTATAATAAAAAATTCAGTTTCAGATAATCAGTTACCTGTCAGTTAATCAGTTAGTAACAATGCTTTAAATCTATTTAGGATATTGGTGGGGAAATGTTACTAATGATTTTATCGTTCTTTAAATGTGTCATTTGTATATAATAATATTATAAAGGGGGGAAAGTGCATTCTGGGAAATTAAATAATGGCACAACAGAAAGTTTGTTAAAAATTGAGATATTTACATAATTTTATTTATATGTAAAAATATATTTTCTTTTCAACTTTGCCTTTTCCTTCTGTTACGGTTTTTGACATTGGCTGTGTCATAAAAATGCACTCCTATTTTCTTTATTTTTTCTGCTCTCATTAGTCTTCTCCTCTGAAATAAGAAATTTTTGAATCATTAGTTTCAGTACTACTCGTATTTAACAGAAATATAAAATAAAAAAAGTTGGGGGAAAATATTTTCTTTTTTTCTCTTACACAAATGAAGCATTAGACAACACTAATAAAATCATTCTTCATACATTTAACAATATACATACAGTCAAAAGTCGTTAATTCGGGCACTCATAATCCGGACCTCAAAGCTAAAAACTTTCTGCGCATGCGCTGCGTTGGCACATGCGCACAGGCGTTTTACGCGTGCGCGTAAGACCTTGACTACTGCGCATATGCGTGTGCGCAAGTGCAGAATACGTTTTCGCCTGCGCGTTTAATGTATAACGGACGGTGTAAGCTAAAATTATCTAATTATCTATTTCAGTTAATGTTAATGATTGTGTTGTTCCTTAATCTTGGAATTGGATCCCGCTTATTATTTTTTACAGACTGTAAGAGCAATTTTATAAAAGTAAACTTGAACTTTCGATTATGTCAAATAGAATTTCCGATGCTGGAACTTCCAAAGGATCTACAAAACGAAAGTATGTTTCGATGTCCAACAAACAAAAAGTGGAATTGCTGCAAAAAATGGATAAAGACATGAAGAATGTGACAGAGAGGTTAGTGAAGACGAAAAAATTTCGATTGACAAGTTAGTCGGTATTCTCGGCACAGCAATTAACGGGACTTGAACAGCGGAACTTTGTAACTGAACAAGAAATGATGTCTGTTTATAGAATTAAAGAGAAAGTATTATCACATAAAACGAAGCAACTTAAACAACTTATATTGAAAGAAATGTTTAATAAAGTAAACAAACAAATATTAAGCTTTTTTTTTGTAAATTTTGATACCCTTTAGATAGTAATTGTTCTTTATTTCATAAATTACGGTTTCATATTTTTAATTTTAGAATTTCTGCATGCCATCTTACGAGATTTAAACTGATGATCTATAATCCGGAATCGCTGAAGTCCCGACGAGTCCGGATTAACGACTTTTGACTGTATAAACAACATATTTGTAGTCAACTTGTCAAATTTATTAAATGGTTTATTGAGACCTTTCTTTAATGTGTGTGGGCAACACGCAAGCACCATGATGTTCTCCAAGATTGTCAGATAAGAAAAGTTGCTTCAGAAATCTGGTCGACAGCTTTTCTATAATTTTTATTAACAGCCTGTAGCACATTTTCAAGACTTTTGCTCATCAGTGGATGTCTAAGTCATAACAGTCTCCATCTAACATGTAACCTTTCTTTCTTTTCTTCTTTTTTTTTTGGTTAAATTTGGAAAACTACAATTGTTTTTTTATTTAGTTAAAACACCCTATTAAATTAAAATATTGCAGGTAAGACCATCCTTATACCCTTTTCCTAAATTTCATGCACATTACCTGTTTTTTACGCCTGCATATACCAAAAATTTCAGGAAGGTCTTCAACAGGAATGTGCACAAACTAGAATTAACTCTTTCGCATCGAGAGAGGGCAAAATCTCAATTCCTATAACATCAAAACACCTGTATCTCAGAATTTCTCCTGGAATGCTTTTCCTTCCCCCATTACAAGTTGAATACTACAGCGCTAACAATAGCCTTACTTAAGTAAAGCTAGAACTTCTTTCTTCGACGCTTTGACACTCTGTGAAGTTCCTCCTTGGGATGGGATTGCAACTTCGGGCATCAAAAGCTAAACACTGACAGTAAACAAAGGAAACAAGGAAGCTTCTTTTAGTAGCTTCAAAAGAATGATTGACATGTGATTTAACAACACCTGAAAGCAATGAGTAATGCAGTAACGTGATGGGGGGAAAAGCACTGGGTAGGAAATTATTCAGCCGTTTCGGGCATCCAGCTGATGTCTGAATGCTCGGGCATTTGGGGCGACTTCGATGCAAAAGAGTTAAAGACAAACTGCTTTACTTAGACTAATGCCATTTGGCAAACAAGGGAGGAATTTATGGATGAATAGTAAATTTCTTGGTGGAATAACACCTGGGAAAGGGTTTCTTGGTGGAAGTTCAGCCGAAACATTACGATGTGTGAAACAAATGATTAAACTGTATCACCTTGTTTAATAATACAGTAAAATTACCTTACCTGTTTATTGAAAAATAAACAGGTAATTTTACTGTATTATTAAAATAAACAGGTTGGGGAAATCCTAAGATGAAAATACCTAACAGCCCAATCTATTATTACAAAATGCTTGCATGTAGGTCTTTGCACTTCTTTTACAGCACCCCTATGTACTTACTTATTTTCCTTCCATGTTTTTTTTCTTCTTTTCCCCCCAAAAAAACTTTGTACATGTGTAAATAGTTTTAGTGAAATTGTAGTATTTTTTGGTATAATGTAACATGAAAATCTAAAGAAGAGATGCTTTCTTTGTCAGATGAGTAAATGGCTATTTCACGAGCACCAGTTTTGGTGACTAATTTGGCGAGAAAACGGTGAAAGTCGCAAAATGTGGCAACTATTTGATGCCATTTTGTCCGGTCCATGTATAACTGTAATGGTTATGGCAACTGAATAACTGTATTTGATGCTATATATGCATCCAACCCTCATATGCCTTCCAATAAGAAGTTGACAGTACTACAGAGTTCTCTATGGCTGGTTGAAAACTATATATGAGAGAGAACATCTGCTCTCAGTAGTTAGTTCAGAGCTGAACTCAGAATACAGAGATACCTATGAGAACTTCAAAATATTAAAAAAAGCTTTGCAGCTTAAAATGTTAATTGCTTAAAAATATTCGTAATCACAGTCGAGTTGATATTTACAAATTTTTACAATAAGATTTCTTTAAAAAGAATTATAATTGTATTGAATGAAGAAAAAGTGAATGGATTTGGAATCTGTGCAACAGAACAGAAGCTATCATGGAGTATTTTTTACAATTCCATTCACACTGAACATAGAAAAAGGCCAAGAAAACTTTCATGGAACAAGCATGTTCGCCAAGATTTGAACCCTGTCAAATTACCAGTGCTCAGCGATTTCATCGCGTGGTCACTGGGAGACCCACACACAGATTTAAAATCCTGTTTAGAAATCTTTCATATTGATTTAGTGCGATAGGTGCCATTGTTTGAGGGTTAGTATTATTTGAATATAGCAAAACAAATAAGGACTATCTGCCCAAGGAGAGAGATGCTTTCATGCAGGACTTTCTTACGTAAAAATGGCTCATGTTCATGTTACACATGGAGAAAAGAATGGAGAAATGCACACAGCCATCCCATTCATTCATCTGGGTTTGAATCTAACCAGTATTCAGTGGTTTTTATCAGCCACTGATGAGGCTGTAGTATACATATATAAATATTACCAGACACTATGACATCTAAATTAAGAAATAATAATAATTAAAAAAAGTTCACTTTTGAAATAATCTTGAACCCAAATTAAGTTTTTTTAAATGCTAATGATTAATAAAATTATGAAATAATTCATGCCCTTTGTGTCATTTTCAGATTAATAAAATAAATATGGTTTTAATGAATGAATATGTAAACCTGCTATAGGTAAAAAAACACATTGAAATTTTCTTTTAAAATATCAGGGATTACTGAAAAAACTTGTGTAATTTATAAATGAGAAAATGAAGTATTTAGCCCGATTTTACATGTGTGAAAAAAAATAATGAATATTGATCTCCTATTTCTAGTTCCTCTTGTGTGATACTTGAATGGTTTTATATGTTTGGATTGATCCTTCCAATAAAGCCTACATAACAACATGTTTTTAGTTTGAAAATCAAAGTGGGAAAACTAGTTTCTGAAACTAGAGAAATTTCTTGTAGGCTTCTATTTTCAGTGAAAGAATAGATTAGCTGCAAGCAATTTTTTATGATTTTTCTCTATATGTATATTAAATGTGAGCAAATCTTTCTTAGAAAGTTTGCAAGAAGTAGAATATATTGGAAGATAGATATCGCATGCTTTAGTAAAATTAGTAGATCTAAATCCAAAAGGCCGACAGTAATATGTTCGGAGCCCTATACTAAAAATCAAAAGTAGCAAAATGAAGAAGGAACATTTTGCAAAAAATTTTAAACTTCACTAAATTAATTTTATTTGGATTTGAAAATTATATTATGGTAAAATAAATATTCCTAGATGGTTGTCTTTTACTCAGCAAGACTCACTGCTTCTTGGAAACTGCCAATTCATTAATGAAAAGTTTCTTTTTTTTGTCTAAGAAACTAATCGTTCATAGAAAGGTCAAAACTTTGTGTGAGAAAGCTCTCCTATGGTGTTAATTTCTCAGTAAAGAGAGACAGCATTGAATGGGGAATAATAGTTTGTTTGTTTTATGACATCTTGACTTTCCTTTTCCTCAAAATTCAAGCATTACGAAAATCTTCTATAAAATGCTAAGGTAATAATTTTGTGTAATGAAGGAAATAAATTCTGGTAATAGAAAAAAGATGAAGGAATTCAAAGCATGATGAAAGTGTTTCATTTATCTTGAAATCAAACAACTTTTTTAATCACTTTAGTATGTATTTATTTATTTGTTACATTTTAATCTAATAGCTGAAAGTCTATTAGATTAAAATGTAATTAATAAATAAATAAATAGAAGAAAAACAAACCTTTTTTATTGCTTTAGCATTTGAAAGACTATCAGATTAAAATGTAATAAATAAATGGAAGAAAAATAAAACTTTTAAAGAAGAAAGAGAAAAAATAGAATAAAACATATATATGATATATATATACAGGGGTTGGACAAAAATATGGAAACACCTTTAAAAAAACATGTTTCTTTGCTTAATATGGTGTAGAAAACCCGTTGGCATCCAAAACAGCTTGCAGTCTTCTCGGAATGGATAAATACAGTTCCTGTATGTTTGCCAATGGAATATTATACCATTCTTCCTGCAAAACGGTGGCAAGTTCAGATAACGATGTTGGCGGTGGATAACGAGAACGCACTTTCCGTTCCAATGTAGACCACAAAGGTTAGATAATATTCAGGCCTGGTGACTGTGGTGGCCAGGGGAGATGGGACAACTCATCCTCGTGCTCAGAAAACCAGTCCTGGACAATGTGAGCTGTGTGAACAGGGGCTTTGTCGTCTTGGAAGACACCATCACCATCGGGGAACAAAGTTTGTACCATGGGATGAACTTGATTAGCCAAAATGTTCACATAAGTCTTGGCAGTCATGTGCCCTGACACAGTTATCATGGGACTAGCAGAGAACCACGATATGGCTGCCCAAACCATAACAGAACCCCCGCCATGTTTCATTCTTGGCAACAAGCAGTCTGTATTATAGGCTTGAGATGGCGTTCTCCAGACGTAAACTCGGCCAGAAGTGGGAAACAATGTGAAAGAAGACTCGTCAGACCATATTACTCGCTTCCACTGCTCTATAGTCCAGGCTTTATGACTTAAACACCACCTTTTCCTGTTACGGGCATTAGCATCACTGATGAGTGGCTCCTCAATTGCAGCACGGCCAGCAATTCCCTGTTTATGAAGCTCCCTTCTAATTGTTTTGGGACTCACAGGGTTCGGTAACACAACATTCATTTCAGCAGTAAATTTTGCAGCTGTGGTCTTCTTATATTTCGTCACAATTGCCCTTAATGATCATCTGTCACGATCACTCAGGACACACTTTCGTCCGCGCTGTGATTTAGCAGATGAAGTTTTTCCGCTTTTCAAATATGCGGAATAAATCTTCGATACAGTACCTCTTGAAACACTAAACACTTCGGCTACCTTGCTTACGGAAGCACCTACCATACGTGCTCCAACAATTTGCCTACGTTCAAAGTCTGTTAACTCTGACATAATGCAGTGACAACCTCGCATAACAGTACTCCGACAACAACTGAACTGTTTAGCACATTTACGAATTTGTATAGGTGGCGTCAGTAGTCAAAAACGCCAGCGCCACCTACATATTTCATTAAAATCAATCTTTCTTTTCAAACATGCATTTCACAAGGTGTTTCCATATTTTTGTCCATCCACTGTATATATATATATGAATGATCAGCATACATATGATACATATATATGATCACCAAATACGTATATGATCAGCATGAAAACCAATTTTAAATAAGACAATGCTTTTTCTGTTGGTAATTAAGCTTAAGAAAGCAGACAGAAATTTTCTTTGTTTTATTCCTCAACATGCAATAATGGAAAAGCAATACCAGAAAAAGTAAATTTAAAAAATTTGCAAAAAATAGAATAATATTGAAAGTTGCACAAACAAGAAGATAACATGGGAAGACATTAGCTTTTTTTTTTTTTTTAAAAAAAAGATGACATAATTCATTTTTATTTTCTTTCACTTAAAGGGGGTTAGTGAGAAGTATGAGACCCTACTGGCTTAATTCATGAGCTGACGAATTATCGTCAATCACGATTTCAGCAGGCCTTCTGATTGCTACTCTCATCTACTATCACTTACACCACGAGAGCCCTCAAAGAATGATGAGATAATTTCTTATAACCAACACGGATACACAACGAATGATTCTAAATTTTTATTATAAGAAAAGGACTGGAAAAAATTCTGGATTTTATTTAATTTTCTTATATTTTAAAAGGAATTGAGTTTTTCAGAGAGTTATGATAAAATATTTATTAGACTGCCAAATTCAAGAATTTCAATTATTTATATATGAAGTCAAAAATCTTTAATCCGGACTCGTCGGGATTTCGGTGATTCCAGATTATCGGTTCTTCCGGATTATAGATCATCAATTTAAATCTGGTAAGATGGCATGCAGAAATTATAAAATTAAAAATATGAAACCATAATTTATGAAATAAAGAGCAATTATGATCTAAAGGGAATAAAAAAAAAGGGAGCTTAATATTTATTTGTTTACTTTATTAAACATTTCTTTCAACGCGCGCATACATAAAGACATACATTACGCATAGTCGATATTAGAAAATTGCAACCAGAAAACTATTTGATGTGTATTTGTGATATTTATAATGACGAGTAATTTGATTTAAATCATATCAAAGACGGAGTACATCGAGATGAAATACTACATTTAGTAAGGAATTATAAGCCAAATAAAATAAAAACATCTGCCCTGAAGATAAGGATAGTGCTGACAGATGAACTTCCAGTTCATTCCGCGCCCTCCCCCCCCCCACCGCAGAACAGCGTGAAATTGATAAACAGATTTCAGAATGGTTAGAGAAACAAAGAATATATGTTTTAGCCACTTTTTGTTTGATGGACATTGAAACATGCTTTCGCTATGTAGATCCTGTGGCAGTTTCAGAATCGGAAATTCTTTTTGACATGCTCGTTCAAGTTCAAGTTTACTTTTATAAAATTGCTCTAACAGTCTGCAAAAAATAATAAGCCGGATCCAATTCAAAGATTAAGGAACAATGCAATCTGCAACATTAACCGAAATAGGTAAATTTAGCTTAGCTTATACCGTCCGTTATACATTAAACGCGCATGCGAAACGTGTTATGCGCATGCGTAAAGGTATTATGTGCATGCATAAACGCATTGTGCGTTTACGCATATGCAGAAAGTTTGTAACTTTGAGGTCCAGATTATATATCATTCTGGATTAAAGACTTTTGACTGTATAAATACAAAAATTCTATATTAATATAGTCTATTTCATATTTCTCTGAGAGCATTTTTTGTTGAAAACTTTAAATGTCGGTTCACTTTTCAAACTGTTGCCATCAGATATTAGAGCCCTACATTATATTTAAAGAAATTAAATAAGAAAGAATTTGTATGAATATATGTATGTTTCTCGCTCTGCGAGAAACATACATATATTCATACAAATACGCTCTGCGAAAAAACAATGGTACCTAGAAAGCTCTGCGAAAAAACAATGGTACCTAGAGACATCAAATTTTCAATAAGTTGTCGTCCACTAGAATATGGGCATCTGGAAGCCCAAACTTGGAATTTGTTTTATTATCTATTTCATATTTTGTAAAACAATAAACTTTTGATTAAGAAACTCAACGATTTCAAAGCAAGCAATAGCAACACTGTAGGGGGGGATTTTATCTAGCACAAGACTGTGTATCAGAAATTGTAAAGATATGTTCATTTTGAAATTATTTTGCAATATTGCTGTTGAATTGAATTTTATGGTTCAAGTGTGAAGAACATGACATAGTTACCTCAAGTCATATGTTTAGCTTAAAAGTAGAGAGAGAAAAACTTTGCTGAAACAAAAACCTCTGTACTGCTGACAAATTGTTATGTGAGATACATTCTACAAAATTCATGAATAGTTGATGGTTACTAGATTAAAACAGGCATAGCATACTTCTGTGGGATGATTTGTTATAATTCCTAACTTAAGTTTCACATACACATTTAGGGCATTAATTACATCATTTTGAAAAGCGCTTGGTATATCACAAAAGTTATTTTACATCATTTATATTTAAAATGACTAAATTTACCTGTTATATGCTCACATGTACATTTACGCCAATATGTAGGTATGAGGGTATCTATGGGCATTCAAGCATTCAATTTAATAGCATCTAACATTGGGGAGCATGGCATAATAAACAGTTCTTATCATATCTGTGGGAAGAGGCTTTTTCTAAGGGTTAGTACAATCTTTTTTTTTTGTATCAATTCTGTCAAAAATTGCAGAATTTGCTTTGCTCTTTGTAGATGTATCTTGATCAGTCAGTGTTGAAATTGATAGAATGTAACATAAAATCTACATGAATCTAAGTTTTATTTTTTTGTCCCTTTACGTTTTAGAGAGATTTTACTGCATAGGGAGAAATCCCAGTACGATTAAAAAACATCTTACATGCATGAAAAGCTGGACTCTATGTATAGAATATTTTCTTATTCACTTGCTATGAAATACATAAATTTAAAAAAAAAAGTTAGTGTTTTATGAATAAAATGGGAAAAATTTTGCAGCGTTCCACTTAGTATTGTAAAAACTCAGATACAACTGTCATAAGTTTTTAAGTTGATTTTCAAATCTTATTATAATTTAACTACAGGTAATCTTATACTAATTTCACTGTATGGCAAGAAATTAAAAATTCTTGAGCCATTTTGTTTTGTCAGCATCATTGCAAATATATTTAAGCATAATATTTTCATATCTTTAACACATTTGTACACACATGTAAGAATAGAAAATGGCAGAACCCAAATGCATGAAAAACATTTTAATTATTTCATTCAACATTGTAATACTGAAATATTTATAGAATGTCACTAAAATTGCTTATTTAATTATGAGTTGTTAATAATATCACATTTTATTGTGCAACAAAAATGACTGCTTTCAACAGAATAACTGTAAGTTTACAGAAAAATATTAAATTTTTAATTAAAATTAAAATTTTATGGATTAAAAATGAGAAAATTATCATAATATTCATAAATAAACACAACAGTAATTCTTCTGAAAGTTGAAATATTATGGTTATATAGAATTTAGAAACTGAAATGAAATATTAATAAATTTGATATTTGTGAAATTTGTACTGATTATTTGACTTAAATGACAACCTTTAACATTTCATTTAAAGCAATTAGACATGAATAAGTAATCAACGATTTTAAGATGGATGAAACACTGTTATTCATAACCAATAAATGAAACAAAAAATATTCAGAATTGGACACAACTCATTTCAAACATCATTATTAACATTTTATTTATGTCTACTGAGGGTGTAAGTCTACAATATCACTATTAGATGCCACTGATCTTGCCAGAAATGAAGTATTTTCTTATTACTTGATAAATTAAATAGGTATATAAAAGCAACAAATACAGAATTTTTAACCACAACAGAAATGAATGTCTTTTATGTTTATATCTCACCCAGCTTAATAACATTTACATTTCAGTTTATGGGAAACCTTAGTCAAATATATTTCTTTTGTTAAATATCAGTGAAGAAATCAATTTTTAAATGTAACAGACATTTTTGTTCAACTACTAATGTACAAAACAGCATTCTGTATTTATAAATGGAATCATAAAAATCATAAAACAAAAATTGAAAATATAATATAGGAATGAATGAAATAACACATGTAAAGTTTTTTAGGAAATGCCATTCATCATATTACAGACGAGAAGAAAACAATATTTTAGTAGGCATGGAAATTGTATTCAGTAATTTGTGGTTTTTAGTATACATCAATCCAGCTGACCACGAAAAAACTCAGTCACCAGAAAGATTTCTACACAACAAAACATAAAGGAACCTAAATAACATAAATAAGAGGGGAAAATGAGGGTTAGCTCTTTACAGGTGTGCAAAGAATGTGCATTAGTGCAGGAAGAGTGAGCAGACACTGTGTGAAAGGATCACCTGAAGATACTTTTTATCTTTAGTTTTGAAGAATGAAAGGGCAAATATCTATTTAGTATCCTATTTAAACTGCAGCCTCTTTTTGCAAAACGGTCCACTTTCTTATTTCTCTCAACATCACAGTAGAAGGGTACCCACTGGAAAGATACTTTACATTGAATTCTATTATGTAGAGATATACACTGCTGGACAGGAGAGCTTTTATTATCCTGATTAGATAATACATCCTGTCAAGCGGATGTTGAATTGGAGAGTAGCATAGCCCTCTCAATGGAAGTCAGGTGAAAGCAAAGTTGCTGAATAGTTACATAAATTTATTCCACCTCACCATTGCAATGGTTTGATGAATTTCCAACTGGTAGATAAAAACAAAAAAGTTCACAAGAAATATCAGCTCCAGCTTCTTCAGTAAAGTCCAGAAGGATACCATCTGTATACTAGATGTGAAATCATTTAAAAGTAGGATAGCAATCATGCTGTTTCCAAAGCAATTGCATGGAGCACTTCAGGATAGCAGTCTGACATTATTTTCTGATTTAGGTTCAGTCTTATATCAATGTCCAATTGGTTAAACTTAACAAGGAAGTGCAAGACCAGCTCACATTTTGGAGTCCATACAGCAGAATTCATGATGATGAATCAACTGGCTTTGAAGATAAATTTCAGTATCTGACCCAATGTATGACAGTTGGAAACAGAGGCCAAGAAGTAACTGTTTGTTGGAAACTGCTATTATAGAACATGATAGTAGAAAATGCTATTAATGTGAAAGTGAAGATGAACATCATGCAGCTGTAAGATAGGTTACAGTCACCTTTGAGGTCTTTAAAGTTAATTGGCTTAACTACTGCCGTCATGTTATTTGTTGGTGAAATCATGCACTCCCAAAATTTTTTTAAGGGTTTCATTATGCAATCTAGTGATCAATGAAGAAGAAAAAACTCTTATGGTGATTAACTATCCCAGTTATTGTTGTTTCTTTAGGTGGATGTTGAAGGCAGAGATTAAATGTTGTGTTTGGTGGCATTAGCTCTAGAAAACTACATAAATGCTACAAGGTATTAGTGAGTAATTAGGGGAAAAAATTACTCTTGTGAAATCTAAGTTCTGGACCGACAAGTTATTTGTGAGGTACACTGTTCAAGAAGAAGAACTTTTATCTTGGCAACTGTGGATGGTTGAATTACTGGATAAAGGTATCTGTTTTACTGATGCGAAGAAAGACTCACTTATCTATAGAATTTTTTATTGAAGCTTACTATGCTGGAAGTCTTTACACTGGGAACATTTTCCACATGTTATCTGGTCTTATTATGGTACAGACACTACTTGGCTGGATTGTTATGGGTAAGATTAACAACTACATTTTATCTTTGGTAACCAATATGCTAATCCACAGCAATAATTTAGAGAATTTGTGGAAATTAGATGCTTTAGGCATAACTTAACTCAGTGAAGGCAAGTCTAGTTTAGAATTGGAAATGGCTGTATCAGATCACTTTCATAGAACCTTAAGAAAAATAATGATGGCAGATTTGAAGTGAGTTTGCCCTGGGTTGATGATCAAGCCAATTTACCAGTCAATAGAGACACTGATACAAAGAGATAGCTCTCAACCACAAAGAAACTTAGATTAAGAAAGATTTGAAGACTAAAATGCTGTAATTCAAGACAGATTGCAATCGAAAGTTGTCACTACTTCCCACATCAACCAGTTTTCAAAGAAAATTCCTCAACATTAGTTAGATCAGCATTTAATGCATGAAGTAAAAAGAAAACATTTTCTTTCCTAATGACTGTTTAGCAAATGGCCAAATCTTCTAGAACTGCTTCCAACAATATAGCTCATATTTAGAGAGAAGAGGATTACTTCAGATATCAACAAAGTATTCCAGAAAATTCTGTGAAGGAAGATCACAGAGATTTGTTAAGGTTTCTCTGATGGAAGGATACAGAGATAAAAGAATTTTGCTATTGCTGTGTGGTAGTAGGATTAAACTGCAGTCTTTTTCTTTTGAAGGCCGTGATTCATTCACATTTGAAGAAGTACCAGCCACCTCTCAACTGTATTACTCAGAAGCATTAAACTTCCTTTTATCTTGGCAACTGTGTGACCTTCTGAAAAAGATGCAAATTTTTTCATTCAACAGGCAACTGAAATCATGGCAAATGTGCATTTCGGTTACAGAGGATGCCAGAAAACAGAAACAAAAGGGATTGATAATTAACTTTTTTCAAAAAAGTAATAGGATGATTGTAGGATAAACAACAAGATGTGGTGACGTTCAAAATATAGGATTAGGAGAGCTCCCAAAGACCAAATGGAGTTTGCTATCTGTTGCACATAAAGTGTTCGATCCAACAGAAATTGACTGATCTTGAAAAGTTATACTTACAAAAGGCCTGGGAAGAAAAACTTAGTTGGGATGTTGAACTCCCAGATGATATTAAAGAGAAAGTTTTAAAATGGTTGAATAATGTATCTTTATTGCCTTTGATAAAGCTTCCTAGGCAGGTAACATTAGATGATGCTCGTACAACTTAGATATTTGCCCTGATGCCTTGACAAATTTATATTCATTCACCTGTAGTTTACCTGAAAAGTGAAAATGAGAAGGAGAAAAAAGCAAAAAGTGCATCTTCTTCAAGCCAAATCTAGAGCAGCTCTGTTGAAAAAATGTACAGACCCTAGACTTAGGTTACTATCCAGTTTCATTGGGGTTAATTAGCTTCATCTGTGAAAAAAAAAAAAAAAAAAATCTTGGGAATTCTTGAATTTTGAAAGAATACTGCTGGACTGATTCTACAACAGCTCTCTGTTGGATTAAGAATAAGGAGAATTGGGGAACATTCCAAACCAATAGAAAGATAATAGAATCCAAATGGTTGAAGGGCCCACACTGATTGGCACTGGCTGAAGATAAGTGGCCTATCTGAAATCCAGTTGAAAATGAAAAAGGAAATAACAGTTGAAAAGAAAAGGGTCATAACTTTAAGGGATTATAGAAAAGGGTTTATATTAAATCATGATAAGAATCATTAGTTTGAACTGACAACTTTATTGCATATTTTGATTACTGATTGTATATTATTAAACAAAAGGTGGGAGGTCTGGGACCTTAATTGTAACTGCAATTGCATTGCAAATGTACCTGTATCCAGGCAACTATTCTAAAGATTTCCACATCCCCTTGTAGACTTTATGTGTTAAGACTTCCAATTATTAATTGTTTAACTAGATAAAAATTATTTTTAAGTGAAAACAAGCACTTATAAGGAGAAAGTAGATTAGCAATCTATCTATTCTCAACACATGCTTGAGATACATTTTTTACATTTATAGACTAAGAATTTTATATCATAGCAAGAATTTCCGCATAACTGGCTAAAAAATATCTGGATGCCAAATTTTAACTTTAATGGGAATTTTTTAACACAGAGAATATATCAGTTTTTGTATAATATATTGAAAGTACACATCTAACCTGTTTGGCAGTTAATTTCTTTTTTCCTGGTGGATCAACTTCATCAGATTCTATAATTTTCCTCTTCTTAGTTGGTTTACGACCTACACATTTTTCCATGGCAATATTCTGTAAGAGAAAAAAAAAATCTTGTAACAAACAATTAGTATCATTTAAAAAACTTTAACAAGAAAAACAGTTAAAAAAGGAATACATTTTGATTACACATTTATTGAAAGGTTAGAAAAGTTAAATACAATAATGGGTTAAAAATACATGTACACTGTGCAAAAAAAAAGGGGCGGGCAGTTCTGTATCCTCCATTCTACTGGGCCAATTGATAAAATTCAAATTGTGTTAGTCATGTCTCAAAAGAGCGACTTAGGATATATATTAGATTTATATAGAGCATTCTTCTAAGTATTTGGACACAAAATTGGACTTTTTCCGAAATAATATATAATTTTTTTCCATATTTCGATTCTATGACTCAAATTATGCCTAGATATTAAATTTTGTAATTTTTGGTGAGAAATTTCTGTAGAAATTAAAAAAATTTATCTTGGCGAATTATTTTCAGTTTGCACCACGAATAATTCACTTGGCAAACTTATTAATTCATAGCAACCTATTTTCCTTTGCCTTTTTTCTTTGTACATGAGCGGGTAAAAAAGTCACCGTTCATACTTTCAAATAATTTGACCAAAGTGCATATACCACATTTTCGTTATTATCGCTTATAATAAATATGTCAAATTTCAAAATGCGCCAAAATGTAAATTCATGTACATCTTAGAAAATTTTAAATAAAAGAATCTCATTTTTTACAGGTATGCTCAGAAATACATCTACTTTAAGATGACTGCAAAAATTTTATAGGTAACTCAAATTTTTTTTTTGAAAAATTTATAAAAGTTATTTTAAAATACAAATTTAAAAAATAAATCATAAAAAATTGGCAAATTTTATTTGGAATGAACCTACATTTTGAAATATGAAAGGTAGAATCAAGGAACTTTAATAAAAAAGGATAAATATATATCAAATTCAATTAACATTGAGGTGCTACAATTTTGAGAGCTATTTTTTTAAAAACTACTCATGCAATTTTACAAAACTTGGCAGTTAGGCATAATTTGAGTCGTAGAATCGAAATATGGGAAAAAATTGGCATGTCATTTTAGAAAAAATCTGAGTTTGTGTCAAATTACCTATATTAGAAAAATGCCATATATAAATCTAATATATATCCATGTGGTATATATAAAATGTGTAGGTCGTAAACCAACTAAGAGGAGGAAAATTATAGAATCCGATGAAGTCGCGCTTTCGAGACATGAAAAACACAGTTTTAATTTTGTCAATCAGCCCAGCAGAACGGGAGATACAGAACTGTCCGATTTTTTTCGCAGTGTTCAAGAAAGGGACAGAGAAAGGACAACAATACAAAGGTTATTTGGGAAGTCAGTAAAAAACAAAATGCAATTCAACTGGTTTTGTTATACCGTTCTGTACACATTATATGGACCCACGCCCCCCCTACACACATTTAAAGGAATCTGGAGTAACTGTTCTACAGAAGTACCCTATATACCAAGTACTCTGGAGCTACACTTTATGTATCGAGTATTTAAAAATTAAAGTTACAATCCTGACCAAGAAGCACTAGACAAAAATATTTTGAGTCTAAAAAATGTGATGCCGATTGTTTTAGAAGAAATGCTCAAATGCATTTGTTAAAAACATCTTTTAGATTTACAGTAATTTTGTATTAGCTGCAATAGATGAACAACTGTCTGCAAGAAATTATTCCATGAATCTACTTATCTGTTCCTAATTTTGAAATATGAAAAGCTGTTTAACCCCTTAACTGGTTTGCTCATACAGTGTACAGGCTAATGATCATTGGGCGCATCTAGTTTGCTCGTATGGTGTATGTGCATCGCTATTTCTCCCTGTCTATTTTGATTTGCCGGTATTTTTAATATATTGAAAGAGAGACTTTAGTATTAGAAGATTTCAATAGATGGCGTAGCTTGTCCATGCCATTTAAAAGCATTCTAACCAGTTTTTTCTTTTGTTACCGGAAGTCGAAAATATTTTTCATTCTTGGTTCTTGAAAGTTTTGCTACACAGTTTTTTGGTTGTGAATTCAAAGCTCTTTAAGTCATGGATGATACTATAGATGATACTTTATTGTTAGATGCTTCTGATGATTCGGATACAAATTCAGAACTGTCTTGTAATGTTCTGGATAATTCTTCAGATGACACGTGTAGTGAGCTCAGCTCCGATGAAGACTTGATTTCTGCTAGAAATGTTATTGAAATTGATGTGGAAAACCTGCCTCTTCCATGTCCCAGGTTTAATTTTACTGGTGTTCCAGCAGTAAATATACAAATTGATGATACTTCTGATGAACTACAATTTTATGAAGCATTTATTGATTCTTCTTTGATGAATAAAATTGTAGAAGAAACACACAGATATGTGACGCAGTGCATCCGTCAAGCACTGCAAAAAAAATTCTCAAGAAGTAAATTTTGGGAATCAGTACTGGCGTAAGAGACATTCCACGTACACGCCTTTTTTCCCCCAAATAATAACTCATTGTCGATTTCATCTTTTGCAACGGTACTTACATTTTTTGGATAATTAAGCATTTGATGCACAAAGTCACGAATGCCCAAAATTAGTCAAATTATGGCCAGTTTTTATACATCTGAATGAGAAGTTTCGTGCGGCGGTGACACCACAACGTTATGTAACTATAGATGAAAGCCTTATGCTTTTCAAAGGAAGATTAGGATGGAAGCAGTATATTCTCCTAAAAAGAGCAAGATTTGGAATAAAATGCTTCATGCTGTGCAAATCAATTTCTGGTTATGTGTGCTCTATAATAATATATACAGGCAAAAAACGATTCTGAAACTAGAGTTTTCAAATCTATGTATTTCGTCACAAGTTGTTATGACAATGATGCATCAGTTACTGCATAAAGGATATTGTCTTACGACGGATAATTATTATTCGTAACCAGAATTAGCTGATAAATTAATTTTGTGTTGAACGGATACATATGGCACCCTGAATCTAAAGAGAAAAGAAGTCCCAAAGGAAATGCAAAAGAAAAAACTAAAAAAAGGAGATATCATTGTATTTCAGAGAGGAAAAGTTACTGTTATGAAGTGGATGGACAAAAAAAAATTTTCATTACTGTCTACTATTCATAATACTGAAAAGGTAGAAATACAGGCCCGCTCTGAAACGAAACAGAAACCAAAAATTGTTATGGATTACAATAACACGATGGGAAGAGTAGACTGCATGGACCTACCCTTCTGGGATGACTTTTAAATATGGACGACCTGGTTTTGAGCCTAATCCTTTGAGACTGACCGAGAGACACTTCATAGAAATTATTGCTCCAACAGAGAAGAAACTGAGACCTGTCAGACAATGCGTTGTATGCTGTTCCAGAAGGAATGAAAGTGGAAAGAGAATCCAAACGGAAACACGGGATTTCTGTCTTGATTGTGATGTAGGACTTTTTCTAACACCGTGTTTCAAATTGTACCACTCAAAAAAGGACTACTCAACAATAGTATTGAAAGTATGAATTTTTAACATATGCAAGTTTATTTTTTTAGATTCGCAGTTCGTGAGATCTGTATAACAGTCTTCACTGAATAAACTCTATGATTACAAAAAGCCAACATGTAGGGGCAATTGTGTTACAAAGTTATAAAATAAAAAAAATGCTTAAATTCATTATTTATCAAATTTTTTTAAAAATTCTTTCATTTTCCTTTTATACTAAATTAGGACTTTAATTATATGCAATAAAAAATATGCTTTTTCTTTGGAATATTTCTGGGAAAAAATTGATCAGTTAAGGGGTTAATAATGTGGCGAGAATAATGCGGAAATTTATGTCTTTATAAAAAGAATTTTTTAATTGATTTCGTATTTTTTTTATTTAATTAAAATGCACTGCACTTATTTTCTAAACAACAATTCCTGTTCCCTTTTATTTTAGCATCTAAATTTAAAAGCTTTAATAAAATGTTTAAAACTATTAGTCATTTTTAAATACATATTAATGCTTCAATTTAAAATTTTCTTTACATTATTGGAGGTGTTAAGGCAACAAGAATCAGTAATATTCGGAAATTAAATTCTCTCCATAGATTAGCTAAAAATTGCAAATATTTTATGTAAATTCAATTAATAAATCATTTTCTCTCCTATCAATAAAATTCGCAGTTCAAGACTTAAAGACCCTATCCCACATATGAACTCCTGAGGTATATACAAAATTCCAAAAATGCCAAGTTGGTTTAATTTATACTGGTCAAACTAAGACAGCCTTAAAATATTGTGCTAAGGAACAAGAGGCATATACTAAGAAAAAAGAAACCACTTTTCTATTTTCAGCAGCTAAAATCATCCCCCCCCCAAAAAAAAACTCTTCCACTGGAGAAATAGATTTTCTAAAGGCGTTTCACATTCATAAAAAATCTTTCAGTTATAGTTAAGGATCACAATTTCAATCCATCTTTTACCCTTGGCTTTTAAGGAAATTATTTCATGGCTGCTTTCACTTTTCATTAATAGATGGTGCCAGTAGCTTGATTTCCTTCTTCTTACTGTTACTGCCTAAGCACGAGCTTCTTTTTCACAACTTGCACTTAAACTAGAAACTTCTTCAGCTGCAGGAGCTGAAGAAGGTGGTTCTACATTAAACATTTGAAACTAGTTTTGCAAATTTACGAATATTGATTCTTGTATGATGGCTATCACAACCATCTCATGGTAGCAGTTTTAAAGTGCTCAAATGTGGTGCAAAATTTTCAAATTATCCATTCACAAAAAATAATTTCTATCTAATTTACCATGTGAAACCAGCATTTATGTCTAATAAGGACATGGATACTTGCTCTCCTGATACTATACAGCCAAATTTGCAAATAATGGCAAACCAAATACTCATCAAACTTGTTCTGTGCATTTCCTTTATTTTTACATTATCATCAGGAAGATACTGTAGGGAAGTATGTGGTAAACCGTACAAAGATAAGAAATTCACGTGTGCAGTGGCCAACAGGTCATAGTGTTCAAGCTGTTATGATGTGTGAGACAACAAGCTCTGACCCTGCAGAACCATAATTTGTTCAGTTATGGCTCCACTTGACATTTCAAGAATCATAACTTTATGGCTAGTGTCAAGGGATTTTAATGATCAGTTTTATATCTGTAAAATAATTTTAAAAAACACTTATTTAGGCTTATTTAGGTTTATTTAGGCTTAAATAGAAGTTGGCATCTGGTAATTCTGTTTACACGTGAGCTTTCCTTTTCAATGCTGAACAGCGTGACGCTGCTTGGGGGTAAGGTGAAAAAGTGGGAAAGAATGTAAAAAAAAAAAAAAAAAAAAGCTTTGGTACCTCTCGCCCCCTTTGTCTTCCATGCATTTTGTTTTTAAGTCATTCCCCCCACCCCAGTTCTATGGCGATAACAAATCGAACAAAAGAACTTGCAGCTTGCATGTCATATATTGGGTACCCAAAGAGAGAAAGAAATGAAATTCATTCTCCTGTCATATTGCTAAGAACTAAGCAATGGAAATGACTTGAAAATCAAAGCAACAGAATTTTTCTAAATAACAACTCAAACAAATTTAACAGTGAAAGAACAAAGCTTTCTTAACTTAAGAAATCAGATAAGACCACTACACAGAATGGAAAACTCACTGAAAAACATTCCTTGATTAAAATGTTTACAATCAAGGAAAAAAAAAAAAATAAAAAAAAAAAAAAAATAAAACTGCCAATTAAAAAAAATTTAGTACAAAAGCACTAACGATCTAAACGTGAGGAATCTCTTAAGATGCACAAACTAATTTAAAAATGGAAACCTAAATTAAACAAGAATTAATTAAATTTAATTAAAAGTCAACACAAATTTGTGATTATGTCATCAGTCATCTCTAACTTCATTTGCAACTTTTTGCGACATTTTAGTTTTCCTTTGCTACTTTAGTTGAAAAATCTCTGACATCACTACCAAAACCTCTTGATTTCAGGGAGAGTGATGACGAACTCATGAATCCTGTTTCTCCTCTGATATTGTTTCAACTATAATGAATCAGAGGACGTAAAATTTTGCTTAAAAATTTAAGAGAGCATGAACAATTCAGTCTGCAAACTTTTTATACAAGATAAGAACTCAGAATGCTCTTAAACTCTTGAATAGAGAGACTCTTGCTGCTTGCAAGATCCTCACATAATGATGACAATAACTTAAAATTCTTATTTTACCTAAGTATTTAATATTAATAGTTAATATTAAATAATTTTTGTATTAATAATACAGCTGTATTTTTAATTCTATATATACTGAATAACATGCAATCTAAACAAATCACAATTCAGTTACCAATCCTTACATGGAATCACCATATCAGTGCAGCTTCCCATCATCACCCCACATATATATGACAATATTAATATGAATTTTAATGACGGGAAATACTCAACTTTTAATTTCTAATTATTTTAATCAATAATCTCGGTGCATTCTGAACACAATTCTTTTCCCTTTCACTGTAGCAAATTAAGTCTTATAATGAACCACCTCAAAATGCACTATGCTTAAAAAATAAAAATAAAATTTTTTTCTTAAATTCTAGGCTGAATTTTGACTTTACAGCTATTAATTAATCTCTGTTTGGCAGCTCACTAAAAACAAGAAAAGCACGCATCAATTATTTCAGCCTGGCCACAACGATGAGTTTGCTAGGTTTGGTTTATTTGATTATGGCAAAGCATGCTAGGTCTATCGGAAGGGATACCTTCGTGGAGGATTTTCTAAGGGAAACTGGCTCATACCCCCAATACACATATGGAAAACTATGAAAACATTCATGTAGCCAGCCTGCTCATCTAAAATCAAACTCAGATTAAACTCAAGTCTTTCCAGACTCATGTATGATGTAGATATTTTTGCAGTAATATTGATTGCAGCAATTTAATTTTAGAAGTAACCTGAAAGATTTCTGCTACAAATCAGTTTATTCACATTAAAAAAAAAAGTTTTTCTTAATGTGAAACTCCTAATATTTTTATTTAAATCAAGTACTCTGAAGACCCACTTCATAGGTTATGCTATCCTTCTCAGAAACGGTAGATTTTCCTCTGTCTTGGAGAACAGCTTCAGAGTTTCACACATAAGAATACCTCAAAATGTTATCATATCTAGTATCACAAAATTTAAAATGTTATCACATTTAGTATCACAAAATTTTTCAATCATAAAAACTTAAGCTCAAAACAAACTAAAATTAAACTAACAGGCAAAAATCAAAGTTATATTTTTACATTCAACATCATTCCCCAAGATGGGGAAAACTATCTTAGTTCTACATATGAAATACATACATAAGGAATATTTAAAACTTATTGATTAAAATAGTATTAAATTTTATCATAAACCTGATTTGAAATTTCTTCACTGTCATTGACTTCATCATCAAGATTAAAATGCACTTTCTTCACAGCTATATCTTCTTTGACATCTTTATCTGTTGTTTTGTCTATATCTTCGTGACTCGAGACTTCAGCATTTTCACAAACATCATCATCAAAATCAAAATGTATTTTCTGTACTACACCTTCTTTAGTAGCTTTATCTGCAGCATTTTCTACATCTTTGTGACATAAAATTTCTTTACTATTTTCATCAACTCCTTCGTCAAAATTAAAATGCACTTTCTTAACAACTGTATCTTTTTCCACTTCCTTTTCTACAATCTGTTCAACCTCTTTGCTATTCTCTACATCTTTTGGTTTAGCAAAAGGCTGAACATCATCTTCAGTAAAATCAAATTTTACTTTTAGGTCACTAAAATCCTGTTCTGAGACATCCAGGTTTAGCTTTATAGAGTTACCACCTTTACTAGCATCCACTTCAGTAGTTCCTTTCTGCAATATAACCACCCAATGTTAATTCATATGTTTGATAAAATAGACTATATACAACAAAAAATAAATGAAACATATTTTCATTAAAATAAGTAAAACACATGAAGATACTTTCGAATAAACAAACAGATAACTATCACCAGATCAAAAATAAGCAAAAGAGCTGCCATATTTCTTATAAAAAGAAAACTACTTTTAGTACTTTTGTCTACACTGGTAATTTTGTAAAAATTCCTCATCAATATTTTACATATAGTTGCTTTCAGAAAAGAAGATGAATAATCCACCACATGCATAGAAAAAAGCAGTTTTAAAAGATCACACACATCATAATTTCAAAGGCCTAAGGAGGTCACCAGCTAAGTATCCCCAGGGGCACCCAATAAATGAGTTACTTTTTAGAAAAGTATAACACAAATTTTGAGATTCAAAATTGACAGGACTCTGATGATTTCAAAAATTCTCAGATTTTAGCTCATCAATTTATTTTAGAAAGACAGCATGTACAATTGGGAAAACTGGGGCTTCCTTATTTTAGGAAAATACCAGGCAGCAGAATTTAGGTGTCGCTGATATCGCACCGAGTGGCAAAATGGATAATAAGAGGTCCTGGCACCCCATATCTACTCAAGGATTGAAAGTATAATCCTGGTCATAATGCGACTCCCTAGCCAGCAGGTTTTTGAAACTGACACGCAGAAATCTCAGCTAATACAGAGAAAATTTACATTTATAGCATAGCTGCTTCCTTTCGTTATTATATTCTCTCTCTCTTTTTTCCTGCTGGTCTAGATGTTGGATACCTGTATCTGAGACTTAGTAAAAAGAAAATCTGAGCTTTAAGATGAGGGATGTCTAAAAGTTCACTGGAGATGAACACCCATTTCATAAATCTGCCAGAGGGAATAAATCTATAAACTCATTACACTAATCATGATTTATAGCTTTACTTATCTTAAACTTTTCATTAACCAAACTGCAGGTTATCTTAAGCAAATATCAAATACTATTACATTTCGTTTTCAAACTTTAATGATACAAAAATAATTTCAAAGTTTAATAATGATTTAAAATTTTCAGTATTTTTAATATAATTTGAAACATAATATATTTGTCAGATGATGTAATTTAAAGTATTAAAAGAAAAAGATTTCAAATAAAAATATTAGGTGTCAGTTAGGCATTTATAAGTTATTTAATTAAATGCACAGGACAAGCAGTTTCAGTATATATAGAAATAAGGAAAAACTGATTGTGTTTATTGGACATGATTAACTGTCTGTTTTATTCACAAGCAGATGTTCAACCCTCAAGCATGAATGAGTGCAACAATGGATTTCCCCAGTGCTAAACTCACTTACACTTAAGGTTTTTTGTTGACACTTTCCTCTAATTGTCATAAATTGATCCTCACTAAATGATGCTCACTACTGCAAAAAACTAGAATGCTTGAAAAAGATGACAGGATAATCAATGCAGAATGTTGCTCGAGACATTATTTTTACTTCTTTGTACGAAGTAAAAAGGAAGTATTGTAATCGCGAAAAGTTTCAGGCAGTATATTTCAATGAAAATATCCCATTTTGACTGCTATTGAATGCAATTTAACAATGTTTTTGCATGATATCTGTACCTAAGCACAGAATAAAAGACACATTTCCTCCAAAAAAATTATAAAACTGCTTTAAAATGAATTCTGAAGAGAATATTTCATGACGTCTGTACGAACGTATGTACGTACGTATCTCGCATAACTCAAAAACGAGTAGCCTCAGAACGTTGAAATTTTGTATATAGGACTGCTATAACATGTAGATGTGCACCTCACATTTTGGTTGCAATCGGCCGCACCAAACGTATATAAATATATCCACTCTGTTACCCGGCTCAGTGATCTCAGTTTCTTTACTCTTATATGTTTGTAAATTGTACATTTTTTGCTTTAAAAATGATTGAATTATGTTGTTCTTATCTTCCGGTTACGGTTTTTACGCCTTTAGTAAATCTGTATGCAATATTTTTAGAATTATCAACAATTTCAAAATTGTTTAAGTGCCGCTAAGCCTAATAATGTTTTTGATGGTGGCCATTGCTCTTGTTTACATTTGAAACAGCAGGATAGCGGATTTGATGCCAATCGAGAGACACTTAGCTTCGCAACAACAAAGATAATGCCTTCATTTATTATTGCCAATTAAATCATGCTTAATCCTTTTTGGAATTTTTTCGAGGAAATAAATGTTTAAGATTTATTTCGTAATTTTTAATTAAGATTATTTGAGGTTTTATGTATTTTTACCTTGTCGTGAAGTGAAAACTGAATTAATTGAATGAGAAATACTCAATTGTCTGTGAAAAACTGTTTCTTTTTTGTTTTGTTTGCTTAATTTCTTTTATACATCATTCTAGCTTTATTATAGTATTTGAATAGAACATGTGGCAACGATTAGATAATTCTTTAAATAATATAAATTTTGTGCATTCTGAGTTATAATATGAACGAAATACAGTCAAAAGTCGTTAATCCAGACTCGATGGGACTTTGGCGATTCCGGATTATTGATTTTTCCGGATTATAGATCATCAGTTTAAATCTGGTAAGATGGCATGCAGAAATTATAAAATTAAAAATATGAAACCGCAATTTATGAAATAAAGAGCAATTATGATCTAAAGGGTATCAAAATTTACAAAAAAAAAAGCTTAATATTTATTTGTTTATTTTATTAAACATTTCTTTCAATGTAAGTTGTGTATGTTGCTTCATTTTTTGTTCTAATACTTTCTCTTGAATTCTATAAACAGACATAATTTCTTCTTCACTTACAAAGTTCCGCTGTTCAAGTCCTATAATTACTGTGTCGAGGATACCGACTAACTTGTCAATCGAAATTTTTTTGTTTTCAATAACCTCTGTGTCACTTTCTTCACTATCGGAAGCGAGTTATAATGACGAAGAATTTGATTTAAATCATAACAAAGGCGGAGTACATCGAGATGAAATACTACATTTAGTAAGGAATTATAAGCCAAATAAAATAAAAACATCTGCCCTGAAGATAAGGATAGTGCCGACAAATCAACTTCCAATTCATTGTGCGCCCCCGTGGTGTTTCCCCCCTCCACAGCCGCAGAGCAGCGTGAAATTGATAAACAGATTTCGGAATGTTTAGAAAAACAAAGGATATGCCTTTATCCATTTTTTCCATCAATTCCACTTTTTGTTTAATGGACTTCGAAACATACTTCCGCTTTGTAGATCCATATTAGTAAATATATATCGGAAATTCTATTTGATATAATCGAAAGTTCAAGCTTACTTTTATAAAATTGCTCTAACAGTCTGCAAAAAATAGTACGCCGGATTGAAGATTAAGGAACGCAATCTGCAACATTAACTGAATTAGATAATTTTAGCTTAGCTTATACCGTACGTTATACATTAAACGCGAATGCATAAACGTATTATGCGCATGCGCACAAGCATATTCGCAGACGTAAAGGTCTTACGCGCATGCGTCAACGCGACGCAAGCACAGAAAGTTTGTAGCTTTGAGGTCCGGATTATGGGTGTCCGAATTAATGACTTTTGACTGTATAATAACCTAGCGCCAGAGTGTCGCTATGGTAAACAAAGTGAATTTTAAAGAATGCATTTATTCTATTGTGGTTTATGCGCTGTCAGCGAAGTAGGTTTAATTCAATAAGTTTAAATGAAATGCAAGAAAAAATGAGTATAATTTAATATTCCGCACAAGAAGTCATGTGGTGTACACATCAGATTTTTTTTAAGTTAATGCAAAGCAACTGTCACCTCCATAAATATACAACAGTTCAAATGAGATGTTCAAATGAGATGTATTCTTTTTGTTTGGGGATTTTCATGCCTTTGACACAACATGAATGCTCAGCAAAAAATGCACTTTCTTCATAGCTCTACAACCAGTTTAAATTACTGAAGCAGAAGAGAAGTAGGCATGCTAATACAACTATGGAATTGTCTCAACAATTACAGTGAATAAAATTCTATTTATTTATCAAACAATCCATCTATTTACTTCGATGACACCATTAACATCACTAACTCCAACTTTTCCTGAATAAGGGTCAGTAATGCTTATCTATACTATACATGTAAATATGTTAATCTAGGTAGATTACTCTCAGTTGAGCTGGTGAAAGAAAATAAAAATTACAGGCCAAGCTAGCTGAGATAAATTTTCTTTCAAATCTAGTGCCTTACTTTAATGTTGCACTCTACATCATTATTCTTCAAATCCAAGTATATGCACTAACTTTAATTTTTAAAATAATGTATAAGAAAACATAGAAAACAGAAACAATGAACAAATACTATTTTTTCTAATCTTTTCACGATATATATAAGGTGATTCCCTAATGTGTGCATAAACTTTGGGAGGGGTAGGTTAGTCAAAAGATGAATTGAGATCAGATAGTGATGCATGGTCAATCCTAACACAGTACAGTTAGTTGTTAGAGAACCAGTAAAATATCTGCAGAGGAAATCCATCATTAAAAAATTGTTCGCATAGGTAGTAGTGCACCTGTGCTGGGAGCACTACATGATGAGGCCACTAGCTGTCTGCATGACTGTATCAAAGATTATGTGACACAGGTTCCTTTGAAATGTGCTAGGAATCAGGGACAAATGGCAAGGACCCCTGAAATCAAAGATGATGCTTTATCAAGAAGAAGCTATTATGTACTATATATGAGCAATCACTGCCTTCCCCGGATCACGATCTAGACGATACTGAAATCAAAGCAACTGCACCCATACCACAGCAGTGCAAACAGCTATTCTAGCCTTATGATCACTCACAGAGGATCATATTGCTCAATGGTATCTGCAGCACAGTGTGGCAACCCTTTTTTTAGGTTTCTCTTCACAAAGGAGACATACTTAATTTGGGAAAGTTCTACAATACACTTTTACTTGCATGCATGGGAAGTGAAGAATCTGCATGCTACACTAACACAATGCTGATTTGCACTAGAAAATTCCATGAATTATTTACAAGTCTATTTGGTTATGTACAATAATTGTATATTTTTGCTCAAACATAAAGGGGTTCACCAAGTTTGATACAGTTAAGCCAGTCTGAGTTATCTTAAGATAAATGCAACTGCATATATCAGGTATAATGAATTAACTCAGGTTACGTCCTTAAGTGGTTAATGATCAGACCTTTCTTTTAAACTGGAAGTAGTTTTCTTTCAAATTAATCTGAGTAATAAACTGGTTAAGCTATAATTATTTACGTTGTAAGTTAAACATTTTGACTGGTCATTCAAAATAGACAATTCAATTCATTTAATACAAATATTAAGATTATAAATTTGGGGATAGTGAGACCTCAATTTCTGTTCCTTCTTTGTTATTTTCAGATGAATTACTTTCACATGATGTATTTGATTCAGCCTGAGTCATTTCCTGTTGATTAGATTCCTTCTTATTCTAAAAACGGAAGAATGAAAAATTTATTAAATAAATGTTTCATTGAAATAAAGATTCTTATTTCAGAAGATGAATAAATAAAAGAATATACACACACAAATATATATATCAGAAATATACATCATACCAGAAACCTGATAAAATATGTCTCCTGCATGATCATGGGTAATATTATTAAATATAATGTAATTATGCTTTACTTTAACATGACAGTAATACAGAAATAATAATACTAATGGATGAATAGTAATAACAGATTTAATTTTTTTTCAAAGAATGAAAAAAAAAAAAAAAAAAGGTAAACTTTTTAATCATGATACATATCCAATAAGATAAGATCATATCAAAGAGTGATAAGAAAATATTAAGGGCATGTATGTCACCAGATTTTATAATGTAGCATTGAATACACCTCTATATTGCTTCATCAGGTTAATGCTACATTATATAACAAGATAAAACAGACAAATCATATGAAGTTATGCTGTTAGTAATAAGAGTTTTCTTAAGGAATTGAATTACTGAAGCACAAAGATAACTGCATTAAACATGGACTGGAGAATAGACTGTTTTAAAAAAATAAGTTTCTATCCATATTTCCCCATACACCATTTAAAAAAACTATTACTTTTAAATTTTTCTTCATATTTTTCCATACAGTCACATTACACTGCTTTTTATATTTTATTTCAAATTAATGTTAATCTGCTTTAATAATAATATACACAATAAAAAACTTTTGGAATTAAACTGAGATTTTACAGCTTTTTTAAAAGCAATAGAATACAAACTTTCTCCTTTTCTATTTTGATTCATTGCAAGAGAAATCAGTAATATATACTTATAGTAGTTATGAAAAGAGAAAATTAGAATATTTCTTCTAGTAAAGATATTCTAACTTCAAAATAATTACTTCTTCAAGATAATCTTATTTTGTATATAGTGCAATCTCTGTAACAACTGTGACACAATTTAGAGACATCATGTATGACATGAGATGCTTTCCAAATTATTTGCAAGTAATTTTATGTTTATTCTCAAAGTTGAATAATACATCAGAATTTAATAAAGAAAGGAATATGAAAAAAAAATCTGTTGTTTATATAAACAAATCAAGTTAATTGCATTTTTATAATTTAAGGATCTGGTTAGATTTTAAGCAAAATACCTCGAATTAAATCTGAACATTTTCAATATTTCTTAATTCACATCCATCCATACATGTGTATGTATAATATGCATACCCAAACTTCTGAGATTTTGATGATTGATGAATTTTGATTCTTCCCTTCAATCTACTGTAAGAACACTAATTAAAAACAGACTGCTTTCAAAATAGTTAACTATTAAAAGTTACTTAAATATAAGTTTAATTCACTAATATGTTTCCAAGTATTTAGAGAGAATTTTTTAATTTTCTTTCAGTGCTTTTGTACTTATTCAGAAATCCTAATTGTAATGAACACATCTCTCTCTTTTTTCTTTTTAAAGTTAGATTTATCCTCTTTCCCACCCCAATAATTTTCTACTAATTAAGAATATTTTTACTTGCTTTCCATTAGATTATATTATTTGGTTTTTGCAAATTTAAGGAAAATAAATAAATACATACGTATCACTACTTTCAAATTCTGACTAAATTTCATTTTTCTTCCATTTTAACTAAAATTTTGTTACAAATGTTCAAAACAGTCTAATTTCATTCCCAGTTAAAAAAACAAATGTTTACTGATTTGAATACAATTCAATTTACTATCTTCTTTTGTAACATTTCTTTCCAGTATCTTTTGCCAATACATCAAAATCTCTCTCATGTCTGAAAATATAAACAAAATGTTTCTTCTGACTAAGAAAAAGAATATAAAAATTCAGAAATTACTAGAAAAAGAGAGGCATAATTTTCACCAGAAAATCTTTGCTATAGTGAAATTATACAAGAATAATGCATATTTTATAATTTAACTAGAGTAAAAAAAATCATAATCTGTAAATAAAGTAACATACCTCATCTACTGGTGGTTTTACAAAATATGGTAGTTTCCCTCTTTGAAAATCATTCAAAATCATTTTAGCAACAGTTGAAATATCTGGTTCACCACCCTGAAAACAGAGGGGGGGGGAAGTCACATTATTATAAATGCATATACAGAGGTTTATTATGAAACTTCAGATATTATTACTTGGAAAATTAGTTACTAAACTAGCCAGCAAAATTACGTTTAACATAAATATGCTCCACTATTAATTGCACAAGATGGCTCTTGTATTACTAAACCAAACTAATAGCTCAGTATTAAGTTTAAAAGCATGAAACCTACTCAGAAGAATTCTACAGATGTTTCAAAACTGAAAATAACACTTATTAATATACTTAATAATTGTGATCATTGCTAAGATATCAGAAAAATCAGTACTTTGGGATTACCCCGTCGACCATTTTTGATGAACCCGATATTATTGCCAGAAGGTAGCTTCTGAGCCAGTAACCACAAATAACTGTGTAATCCTTGACTACATGAGTTAGTTTTCTTTAGCATGTTGAAATATACTGCTTTTTTTTTTTTTTAGTCCAATGCAAAATGATTCAAATTTGGGATTTGCCTAGCACTGAAGAGAGTGCAGTGGCATATTTTCAAGAGTATGGAATCATTTCTAGGAAAATGTGTGTTAAGTGGCGTATTTTCAAGAATCATTTCTTCTATGAAAATGTGTGTTAATGGCCACAATATAGCATTGTATATGAAAACTAATAAGCAGTGGCGATGCAATGTAAAGGGGTGTGATAAAAGAGTAGCTATTTAAAAAGGTACGTGGTTGGAGGGCTCAAAACTTCCGTTTCTGACTGCCCTCCTGTTTATTTACTACTAGTTGCAACAATTAACATCAACTGAATGGGAAGAAAAACAGGTGGATTTAACAGGAAAGGCAATTGTTAATTGAAACAATTGTATGAGGGAAGTGTGCACTCATAACCATAACGTGATGCGAAACAAATAGGAGGTCCGAACAAAATTGTAGATATAGATGAGAGCCTTTTTACAAAGCGCAAAAACCAAGTCGGTCGTACCCTTCCAGAACAATGGATATTTGGGGGATTCTGCAGAGAGACCAACAACTGTTTCATCGCAAAGGTTCCCAATCGAAATGCAGTAACTCTAAAGAAAAGAGAAAGTAACTCTAAAAAAGAAAAAATCTAAAGTTAAGCTCTCTCACTAAAAATTCAAGTCACGTGAAAAACAATTCTTAATTTTAGATCAGCATTAAATTTGTTTATGATGTCAATTAATTACAATAACCAGCATAATATATAACACAGAATATTATTTGTTACGTAAAAAGCATCCTGAATCATTTTTTTTTCCTTCTTTTAAAGTATTATACTGAAAAGAACCTTTAGAAGTTTTCCACTGCGCCTGGCATATTGTTCAAGAAAGTCCACAGGATCAGTCCAAGATTCAACTTTATATGTCTTCTGGAGATACTCTTTTTTCACTCTTTCAAGAACTTCTGGAATATGGTCTTCTGGTGTCTGAATGTTTTCAACTCTTACCTAAGTAACAAATGGATAAAAAAATATCAAAATCAGTAAAAGTAGCATCAGGAATATTTGAGAAAAAAATATGAAATTTTTCAACATATTAATATCAAGGAGGGAAGCTGTCTCATAGGCTGAATTCAGCCCAATTTCTTAATTTGGCCTGTTATGAAACAAGACAAACACTTGCTAACTGTTGAGCTTTGCCCCAATTCTGCTGAAGAACATCCCAGCGAACAGCCCCAAAGTCTCCAACCCCTTTTCTCTACTAGAATGAACTTTCAGCTTGTTGTATATATTTAATGCTCCCTTGCTGCATAAACACTATACAGTTACAAACATCCATGCTTCAGGCCATTGGTACAGCAGCCAATGTTCTGACTTGGTGGTCATCCTGCAAACAATAGGTGCCACTATTGGCAACAACTATTCAACAACCACTATTCTGACTTGGTGGTCATCGTGCAAACAATAGGGGTGCCACAAATGATCACCACGGGCCTGTGCAACATGATGCTCTAAAAAGAATCTTTTGGGACTGCCTTAAAAAGTTCTTTTCAAACTTAAAAGTATTTGCCCACTCCTGCATTAAATGTTGCATTTGACACTAGACACTGACCTGAGGACTGATGCAATTAAATAAAATAGGCTTTTAATTTTTAGGTCATTTAGACCATTTAAAATAGGTCGGGCATTTATCACGTTAAACTTAGTAAAATTATAACATTTAATAGAAAAAGAAACTATATTCTAATTTTTCCCCCTACTACAAAGCATATAAATGCTAAATAAGAAAAAGTTCTTGTTCCAATTCCTTTTTTCATTTGATTATTTCCATTAAACTTATTGAATGTAAAAAAAAAAAAAAAAAAAAAAAAAAAAAAAAAAAATTATATGAAAAAAGATACACACATAATTCATTTTGAATTATGACTGCTATACATGAATGCTATACAGCTATATTTGATTTCTGGGTTCATTTTATAACAGGTTTGCAATTTTAGACAAAAAAGACTGTACACAATCTACAAGACATAACTTAAAATCTATTCTTTGCCATTATAGCATTTGAAAATATATATGAATATATTGATTTTTTTTTTTTTTCAGTTTATATGTGTGTGCATGCATATATATCTCATTTTATCATTTTAGTGCTTCATTTTATTACATTTGCAGATGTTGCACTTTTCTTAAACAAAGTAAGGGTGCATGGCAAACCTGCATTCAGCCTTCGTGTCACTTTGCTTGTCTGTTTCTGCATCACTTCCATATAATTCTCAAATTTTAAAGTTTATTATTATTATTATCTCACATGTCAGATCAAATAATAATTTTAATTTAGTTATCACTTGCTGGATGATTAAGGTATTTTTTCTACAAAATTTTTAAGCTTAAAATGAAAATGGCAATGGAACTGGAAGATACGACTGGATTCACTGGTGAAGACACAACATACTATGTTTAAGTTAAAAGATACTTTTATGGAGGACTTTTAGGAGGCAAACTGATTCATAGTCAATTTGCACATGAGAAAAATCATGAAAACCCAACTCATTATATCACTGGGACTAGAACTTGGAACAAAATGCCCATACTTCACAGATTTAAACAGGAAGAAGAAGGAAAGAATTCAAACACAATACCTAGCCATTTCAGCATTACAATGTACTTTGATACCATCTTCACTAAAAAATTGGAGGTAGAATTCTTAATTGTTACAGTTCGCAACAGTATTAAAAATTAAGTCTTCACATTTCTGATTAAATTAAATTGTTTCGTGGATTTCATTTTGGCAATAAATTTAGTCACTACATTTACCGAAGTGGTTCATTAAGTACCTTTCTCTGCATTAAATTAACAATGAACACTGCAAAAGCTATTTAAATTATTATTATAAAACAAATATTTGCAAGAGTAATTCCACAGCCATAACAACTGAGTTTGGATTTATTACACAATTTTAACTATCAGATATATTCAGCACATCAAAATTACTAAGAGATGATTATTTTTATGTTGGATACCATGCGGATGGTGCACAGTGTACTGCATTAAATTATTATTCATGGCCTCTAATCTTCAAAAACTAATTTCAGCTACTTCTAATCACATTATATTTTAATTTTTATTAAAAACTATACAATTACCTCAAACTAGTACCAGTACATAGAATCTCATTCATTACCTTTTAAATAAAAAAACTAGAAATTATTATTATTAGCTGGAAAGACATACTGAATACTGTGCTGAGACATGTCCAAAACTGTGTCTTTGAGCAAAGAGTTAGCCTAACAATGAATGTAATGTGACTGGTTCTCATACAATTACACAGTAGGTTTACGGTAATAATTTACAACACATAATATTGCTGTAATTATATGTATTTAAACTCATAAGTAATTCTGCCATTTACAGCATTGTAGAAATTGTTAAATTTTTAGAATGCACTAAATTTTAACAACCATGTACAATTCTTCAGTTTTAATAAGCAATGCCACAATACCAATTCAAAAAAATAAGTTTAAAGGAAATATAGCAAAAAATGTATATAATTTTAATATTCCTTCAAGAAAGTCATGTGGCATACACAACACATCAGATGTTTACTTCCTTGTACGAAGTAAAAAGGAAGTATTGTAATCGCGAAAAGTTCCAGGCAGCATATTTCAACGAAAATATCCATTTTGACCGCTATCGAATACAATTTAACAATGTTTTTGCATGATATCTGTACCTAAGCACAGAATAAAAGACTCGCTTCCTCCAAAAAAATTTTTAAACTGCTTTAAAATTAATTCTGAAGAGAATTTTCCGTGGCGTCTGTACGAACGTATGTACGTACGTATCTTGCATAACTCAAAAACAAATAGCCTCAGAATGTTGACATTTTGTATATAGGACTGCTATAACATGTAGCTGTGCACCTCGTATTTTGGTTGCAATCGGCCGCACCAAACGTATATAAATATATTTATATATATATACACTCTGTTACCCTCCTCAGTGATCTCAGTTTCTTTACTCTCATATGTTTGTAAATTGTACATTTTTTGCTTTAAAAATGATTGAATTATGTTGTTTTTATCTTCCGGTTAAGGTTTTTATGCCTTTAGTAAATCTGTATGCAATATTTTTAGAATTATCAACAATTTTAAAGTTGTTTAAGTGCCGCTAAGCCTTTTTTTGTGGCAGACATTGATTGTTTACATTTGAAACAGCAGACTAGTGGATTTGTTGCCAATCTAGAAAAACTTAGCTTCGCAATAACAAAGATAACGTCTTCATTTATTATTGCCAATTAAATCATGCTTAATTCTTTTTGGAATTTTTTCGAGGAAATGTTTAAGATTTACTTCATAATTTTTTATATAGATATTTTGAGTTTTTATGTATTTTTGCCTTCTTGAGAAGTGAGAACTGAATTAATTGAATGAGAAATGCTCAATCGTCTGTGAAAAACTGTTTCTTTTTTGTTTTATTTGCTTAATTTCTTTTATACATCATTCTAGCTTTATTATTTATTATAGTATTTGAATAGAACATGTGGCAACGATTAGATAATTCTATTCTTTAAATGATATAAATTTTATGCATTATGAGTTATAATATGAACGAAATATAATACTATTAAGTGAATCTAGCACCAGTGTCGCTATGGTAAACAAATACTAGAGTGAATTTTTAAGAACGCATTTATTCTATTGTGGTTTATGCGCTGTCGGCGAAGTAGATTTAATTCAATCCAATAAGTTTAAATGAAATGCAAGAAAAATGCATATAATTTAATATTTCGTACAAGGAAGTCATGTGGTGTACACATCAGATTCTTTCTTAAAGCAAATGTCATGAAATTTCTATCAGAACATAGGGAAAAAAAAAAAAAAAAAAAAAACCCTCATTTAAGTAGGTTTATTGATTGATTTTTAGGACAAACACCTAATTTAAATATAAAACATGATAAGTATATATGCAATATTTTTTTGCAACTATTAATCATCAATTTCAACTCTGTAAAAATCAGCAAACTGCCTCAAGGTGATTGCACTAAAATACAAAGTCTGAGATTTGGAATCATGAGGGTAGGGTGTCAGAAATTTCAGATTTCAGAAAGTCTAGAATTTTGGATCATCATTTTAAATCTAGTAAGATCACATGGCCACATGGAGCCATTCTTTGTTGTTTTGGTCAGATAGAAGATTGATAATTTTTTTAACAGGAGGCAGTGCAGCTGCAGCAGACAGGGGGAAATAAAAAATCCAATGCCCCTTATAGGCCTACTAGGCGTTATAGGCATTGGCCTACTAAGGTCGAAAGTATTTTTATTATGGAGGCACTTAACTCATGGACCACAACTGCCTCTTGTGAAAGGACAGATATTTTGCATCCATTTCTTTTCCAAGATTCAAACCCGAGCCCTTTGGTATGGCAGTCAGAATCACTACCCAATTTCTCATCTGTGTGATGACAATAAATTTAGAGGTGGCAAAAATTAGAGATGACAAAATTTTTAGAATTTAAAAAAGGTACAGGGTAGCAGAATTTTTAGAATTTAGAGTGGCATGAGACAGCAGAACTTAGGACCAATACACATTGTAAAAATTGACAATATGTGTAGTGCCCATCCTACCCCCCCCCAACACCAGATGTATGATCTTGGCCAACACCAATACAATGTCAATAAAGATATTGTCACTAGCTATGGCCAGAGTATTATCACCAAATATAGCCAGCAACTGTTGGAAAGTGACATGCAGAAATCTTAATTAGTTAGGAGGAAAATTGTATTTAAGGCACGCTTGCTTCCTTTTGTTGAGTATTACAATCTCCATTTCTAGGTTTTGTAAGGAGAGGATTTTTTTATTGTTTTATTTTATTATATTTACTCATTTTCTAGCTGGTGGTCTGGATATTATATCATTCTGGATACTGAATATCCGAATTTTGGACTTTGTATTATGCACAAAAAACAAAACTCCTAAAAATAATGAATTTAAGCACTTTTTGACGATTAAATTAGATTTATATTTTGCACCAAAGGATTTTTAAAAATCAAAGAGAGTTCAATGATGCGACTGTTACTTTAACTGTATATTCTGGCATTATAACGTGCTTTTTTAATATAAAGAATAAGATCAAAATTTATGGGTGTGCATCATAATATGCTGGATATAAAAATGACAGATTAAAAGATGAGCATACAAAAACTGTGATTTCTACATGTACCTAAATGCTGTCCTGCTTAGTGGAAAATGTAATGATACCTTAAATGGATTTAAAAGAAATGAGATACCTTATGAACTTAAAAAGTTTCATTATTGGATAACATAAAAAGTTCATCACATTCGTCTTCCTTTATAGCTTCAGGCACATCTCAAATTTTGTTTCCTCTTCACCATTACTGTTGCTCTGATCCATAAATAAATAATCATCTTCCATTCCTTTTATATTATTTTACATACTACATTTTTTTAAATGACTTTTGAATTATGTCCGGTTTAATTTCATTCCATGCTTTTACTATCCACTCACAAACTAATTTTAGACTGGCATACTGACTTATTTGCCTTCTTGTACAAAAGTTTTACTTCTAACATCCATGTATTTCACTGTGATTTAACATTTTCTTTGAATGCTTTATTGATACATATATCTAAAGAGTGAACTAATGACATTAATCCACCTGGAATAACAGCCATATCTGTATTACGCTCTTTCACCAATTTCTTTCTGTTATCTGCTAGATGGGATCTAACAATGTCCCAAACTAAAAGACTCTCTGAATTCTTAAAGACCAGTATGCTCTTGCCAAACAGTGCTTATTTACAATTTCACACCATTTCCATGCCCATCTTTTCTCATGAACAAGAATTAAAAAAAAAAAAAAAAAAAAAAAAAAAAAAAATGCCATTTAGGAAATTACACTTTGGCACTATCTTTCATTTAAGAATAACTATAGGTTTTAATTTCATACCATCCACTAAAAAGGAAAGCACTAGCGATAGCTTTCGAAATTTGTTGTTTTATTTGAACAATTTTTGTTCCTTTTACCTGAATTGTTTTATTTCTTATAATATCAAATATTACTGGAGTTTCATCCATACTTCTAATATGTAACACAATTTTTTTTTTTTTTTCATTTGCAGGTCAATAACATACCTGTGAAAACTTATCAATATGTTGTCCAAATCTTTTTAAACTTTTGCAAAACTCTTTTTCCCCCTCCCCTTGTAGAACTAAATTATTCCATGCCATAAATGAACTGCAAACTCAAAGTTGCTTTAAAGTTTTCTCTTTCATTTGCCCATTTTAAGACATATAAATGAACACTGCTTCTTGTTACAATTAATCCATTCTGACGATTTTCTAGGGCCCAGTTTGCAACACTTTCTTCTAGAACAGCCTATTTGATTACTCCTTTATGAAAAGCATATTTACTCTAGTTATATTAATTATTGTGATATCATTTTTCTTCCACTCAAGTATACAGCTTTCACCAACACCAAACATACCTGTGGCAGCATGATTTTCATTTACTTTCACAAAATGAATGACTTTGCATTTGAAACCAGCATTGCATCTGTTTCGTGTGGCAGGAGCTATATTTACTACTAAAAGAGCCACGTATACTATTTCTCAAAACCCTAGAATAACATTCTTGTGCACATCTGTGATGAATACAACCCACCCTCTTTGCAGAATTATTTACTGCATGAAACACTTCCCCCACATACATACTGTTCCATACATTTGCCAGTTGTTGAAATTATAAATGGTTATTATATGCTGGAACCTAAGGTACATTAAATTATTTAGCACTGAAATTATTTAAAGTGCAGAACTTTTTTTCCACTATTATATTGTTGAGTGCGTACGGGTTCAATACGAAATGAATGCACAAGTTCGATGAAAAATGAAAAAAATTAATTATTATCACAACAAATATGCTTAAATTTCCTAAAATATTCATGCAGTATTACAATATCTCACAGTAGTTATCTTTTAACTACTCAAACGTTCAAGAGAACTTAACTCAAAACAGCTAGAGAAAGCTAATCTGCGAATTCGCTACAACAGCAGTTTTCTAAACAAACTCTGAAAACAACAACAAACTAAGTAACTACAACGAACTGAGAGGTTTTCTTCCTTTTATAAGATTTTAAAATCACACGTGAGAATTTTCTAGTACTTTCTCGAAATCAAAAAAGAGATATTTATTAAATGTTACATGCACGCGCTCTTGTATTTTCAATTTTACGGCTTAGCTTTCTTTTAATATTCGTCACGCGCTGCACTGCGCGGGAAACAAAACTATTTAATTTACCATTCAACTAACATAAGCTATTTAAATACCAAATCCATAACACTGCCCCCTTCCCAAGGACTGCACATCCCGGGCAATACCATCTCTGGACAGGAAGCCAAACTTACAACTGTGGCATAAATGCAATAATAAGCATTACATTACAATAATAAACAACATGAACAATAAATGCAATAAATAAAACAAATCAAATGCTATCAAATACAAATCAAATACTAAATACACATTTAGAAACAAAAAGGACCATGGTCTTACACTATTTACAATTATTTACATTACGTACTATGGCCATAGTAATGAGCTAAACTGTCGTAATGAATGACTTTAGGCTTAGAGTTCGAAGACTTACGAATCCGAACCACGATGTCATTCAGTCTGTTTAGGACCGTGTACGGACCATCCCAAGGTGACTGTAATTTCGGACAAAGTCCTTTCCGTTGAGTCGGATTTCACAACCATACCTTGTCTCCTTCGTGGAATTGATATTCAATAGCTCTTGTGTCGTAGCGGGTCTTCATCTTCTCCGTCGCCAAGTTGACTCGCTCTCATGCAAAGTTGTGCATCACTTCAAACCAGGCCTGGAGATCTTGAATATATTCCTCAGACAATGAAGGAGCATCCGGAGGGCGACCAAACAATAGATCACAAGGCAGACAAAGGTCACGACCGAAGAGCATCTGTGATGGGGAATAGCCGGTAGTCTCGAAAACAGCACTGCGATAAGCCCGTAAAAACAGCAATAATTTCTTGTCCCAATAATGCTGGTTTCTGAAAACCACTCATGAGAGGTTGTTAAGGATGGTTCGATTGAACTTCTCTACCATGTCGTCCGACTGGGGATGTAATGGCGTCGTTTGGGTTTTGTCAATGCCGAGTAGTTTGCATAGTTCTTTGATTACTACCGAGGTAAAATTCCTTCCCTGATCGGAATGTAATTGAAGACGCACTCCAAAACTGGAAATCCAGTGCTGTATCATCACCTCAGCTACTGTAACAGCCTCTTGATCAGGAATAGGATACGCTTCAGGCCACTTGGTGAAGTAATCAATGACTACGAGTATGTATTTGTTGCCATCAGCAGTTCGTGGCAGAGGTCCCAAGATGTCAAAGGCGATACGTTCAAACGGCGCACCTACGTTGTAACGTTGCAGCTTGCCTCAGCTGCGTTTCCTCGGTCCTTTCCGACCTGCCCAGGCATCGCAAGATCGGCACCACTTTTGCACGTCATCCTTTGCATTATTCTAGTAAAAGCACTCACGAACTCTCTGCTAGGTCTTCTTTATCCCAAAGTGGCCTCCTTTAGGGCTGCTATGTATGCTGCTAAGGACATCAGGAATGCGGGATCTTGGAAGTATCAGTTGCCATCGAAATGTCTTCCCATCATCTGATTCGAATTTCCGGTATAAGACGCTGTTTCGAATGTGAAGTGAATCCCAGAGTGCCCAATATTGTTTTGTTGTAGGACTACAGGTAAAAATGTCCTGCCAGGTAGGTTTTCTGTTTGATGACTCCATTAAATCAATCATGGGTTTAATGTCGCGGTCTTCCAGCTGGTCTTTTCTGACTTCATCATCACTCCACAGGTCTCGAACAGCCGATGCTGATGTTGTAATTTGTCTTGCGACCTGAGTCAGCAGCTCGTATTTCGTTTCCACCCTGGAACAATATCGGCAGCATTCTGGACGAGGTCGTCTAGATAGGGCGTCGGCCTTCCCGTGTGATGATCCCTTACGATTACAGATAGTGATGTCATATTCTTGGAGTCTCTGTACCCACCTGGCTATTTGACCCTCAGGATTCTTAAAATTTAAAAGCCAGGCCAATGAGGCATGGTCTATGCGGAGGATGAATTTTCTGCTATATAGATAATGATAGAAATGCTTTACGGCTTTAACTATGGCTAGCAACTTTTTCCTAGTGACACAGTAATTCCTCTCAGGTTTAGACAGGCACTTGCTCCAGTAAGCTACTACACGTTCTTGGCCGTCTATTTCTCGGGACAAAACAGCACTGACACTTTCATTGCTTGCATCTGTGTTGAGAATAAATGGTCTGTCGAGCTGAGGATACGTCAGGACCGGAGCAGATGTTAAAGCCTCCTTTAAGTTGTTAAGTGCATCCTCGCATTCTTTTGTCCACAAGAAATTTTGCTTACTCTCTGCCAGCTTGTGAAGGGTTCTTGCGATGGAAGAAAAGTCCTTCATGAATCTCCTATAGTAGGTGCAAGGCCCTATAAAGCTCCTCAGCTGATGGACATTTTCGGGAGGTTTCCAGGATTTAACTGCTGATACCTTTTCAGGATCCATGCACACACCTTCTGCAGTCACTTCTGCAGTTCGGAACAATTTGCATTTAGCGGGACTCAGCTTCAGGTTGGCTTCTTTCAGTTTCTGAAGCACCTTTCAAAGATTTTCTAGATGTTCTTCAAAACTCTTTCCGACAATGATGATGTCGTCCAGGTATATCAGACAGGCTTTGTAGGAAAGACCTTTCAAAACAGTCTCCATGAGGCGTTCGAATGTTGCCGGCGCATTACACAGTCCAAACAGCATCACCTTGAATTGCCAAAGCCCTTGTCTCGTAGTAAATGCCTTCTTTTCTCGGTCATCAGGATGTATTTCTACCTGCCCATACGCACTCTTTAAATCAAGTGTTGAGAACCACTTGCTTCCAGAAAGAGTGTCTAGAATGTCGTCAATTCTAGGAAGAGGGTAACTGTCTTTCTTCGTAACCTCATTCAACCGGCGATAGTCAACGCAAAATCTTGTTGAGCCGTCTTTCTGACGAGAACGATGGGAGATGCCCATGGACTTGCTGAAGGCTCGAGGACATCGCCTTCTTCCATATCTTTTAACAGTGTTCGCACCTCTTCCTGTTTAGCAAACGGTAGACGTCTTGGATGTTGCTTGATCGGGGGATGATTGCCGGTATCTATTCTATGTTGTGTCAAACTAGTTCAACCCATGTGAGAAGACGAGCGGGAAAAAACATCTTGAAGATCTTTAATGACGCGATCGGCAGCCTTTCATTTTTTATCGTTTAATTGTGCATTCTGAAATAACTCTGATGTAATGCTCTCTGAGGACACGGATTCTGAAATGTTACTCTTTCTTTCAACGCTGGTTACTGGAGTACATGTTGCAACCACTTCACCTTTCTTAATAACTCTCGACTTCTCAGTTACATTGGCGACTCTCACCGGGATAAACATTTTGGTTAGGTCGACAAGTGTTGAGGCTACTAGTACTCCTTTTGGGCTATTACAGTTATCAGGATATTCTATAATGCCATGGCGGAAATTTCTATTTTCGGCTATGGATCCAGGAAGTAAAAACTCGGTTCTTGTGGATATTGTGATATCATCTTGAGCTATAATTTTGTGGATAGATTTCATTACATCATTAATTCCAAATAGGGCTATGTTCTCAGATGTAGAATGCAATTCGTTATTTTTAAAGTCCAAGGGAAAATTGTATTTCCTTAGAAAGTCCAATCCGAGTATGTAAGAATCAGTGATCTCTGCTACATATGCCGTGTGATGGTAAGCGCCACTTCCAAATGTGATGTTAACATTTACTTTTCCATCGATGTCGATCTTCTCACCGGACACAGTCTATAGGGTAACGCAGGGCAGCATCCAGATACGTTTGCTTTCCAGTTGCTGAGCCAAATTTTTTCAGATGATGGTAACGTTGGCTCCTGTATCTATAGTCATATTGCAGGGAACTTCATTAATATGTCCTATTATGAAAAGTCCATTACTGCCGCCTCTCACTGCAGAAATCTGAAGCGCTTTAAACTGGGGCTTTTCATTATTTGGCAACCTCTGCCCCGCGAGATGGCCACTAATTAGTTTCCCTGCTGTTTGTTAGGAGCGGCCTTAACATCCGTACTCTGGGGTATTCTGCAGTTTCGTAGTATGCGTCCTTCAGCACCGCAGTTCCAGCACTTAATGGTCGGTTTCTTCTCACCAATATTCTGTCTCAAGGCGTTCAGTTGTCTAGTCAAATCGTCTAGACGAGCGGTGACTTGATTCCCTGGCTCCTGGACTTGAACAGCTCAGACTGGGTGGTGGTCTCGACGAGTGGCTTGTTGGGCTGCCTCAAATTTCATGGCATACACTAAAGCACTTTTCAAATCTTTAACATCCGCCATTCGCAGTGCTTTCTGTATTTCAGGGTCCCGGATGCCATCGATGAAATATTGCAGCGACAGGATTTCCCTCGTTTCTCTCGGGCACTCTGTAGGGGCGAGGTGGGACAGCCTTCCAACATCCGTGGCGAGTTCCTAGAGTGATTTGGTGGGCTTCTGTTGACGGAATTTTAATTGAAGCTTGCGGTAGTCTTTTAAAAATTTCTTGCCAAAGCGCAGCTCCAATGCGCTGGATAGAGCTTCAAAGTCAAGTCTTTGGTTCTCGGGAAGCATCTGCAGGATATCTGCTGCGTCTGCTCTCAGAGAAGCGGCGAGATGACAGGCCTTAGTTTGGGAATCCCATCTATTCGTATCCACCATTATAGATAATCGTATTTTTTACACTTGCCAGGAGGTCTTCCCATCATAAGTGGATAACTTCAGAGAGCAGGCATGGGTAAAAATTTAAAACCATCACCATTGTTCCCTGCCGTCGCTATGAATTTCTTTAAAATATCCACTTCTTTGGCTACAGCAGAAACCCTATCATCAATTTGTTGTTTGATTTGGTGTTGGACGGCACAAACTCTTCCTTCAATTCGTTCCTCCACAGCAGAAACTCTCCCTTCTATATGTTCTTTTACAGAAGAAATTCTTTCTTCAATTTCTTCTTTCACCGAAGAGACTCTTTCTTCAATTTGATCTTTTACGGAAGAAACTTTTTCTTCAATTTGTACAACTTTATTTTCAACTGTGTCAATTCTGCCTTCCATAGCTTCAAATTTATTTTCTATTATGCAGGTAATTTCTCTTTTCATATCTTCTTGACCTGTTTCAATCTTTTGTTGTCCTGCTTCAATCTTTTCATGACTAGATTTCATCTCCTTTTTAAAGGATTTAATCTCTTCTTTAACAGAGTCTTTCATCTCTTCTTTAAATGATGCTTGGCCAGCTTCCATCTTTTCTTGGAATGCAGCAAAAGCACTAATGAGCTGCCTCAATTGTTCTTCCATCGCTCTTGTAATTGGCATTCAAAATCCCACTTCTGACACCAAAAATTGTTGCGTGCGTACGGGTTCATTACAAAATGAATGCACAACTTCAATGAAAAATGAACAAAAATTTATTATTATCACAACAAATATGCTTAAATTTCCTAAAATATCCATGCAGTATTACAATATCTCACAGTAGTTGTCTTTTAACTACTCAAACGTTCAAAAGAACTTAACTCAAAACAGCTAGAGAAAGCTAATTCGCGAATTCGCTACAAGAGCAGTTTTCTAAACAAGCTCTGAAAACAACAACAAACTAAGTAACTACAACGAACTGAGAGGTTTTCCTCCTTTTATAAGATTTTAAAATCGCGCGCAAGAATTTTCTAGTACTTTCAAGAGATATTTATTAAATGTTACATGCACGCGCTCATGTATTTTCAATTTTCTGGCTTAGCTTTCTTTTAATATTCGTCACGCGCTGCACTGCGTGGGAAATAAAACCATTGAATTTACCATTCAACTAACATAAGCTATTTAAATACCAAATCCGTAATAATATTTTCAAAGATTATCTTTATCTATTAAGAAGTAACATTTTCCATTTACAATTTACTTAACTTGGATTTCAAACTAAAAAAAAAAAAAAAAAAAAAAAAAACCTCATTTTCCTACAAACAATCTTACTAAAATTGAAACACAATGCTTTAAAAGTATGCAAATGTTGAATATTTTACTGAATTTATATTGAAAAAAATCAGTTGTGTAAAAAAACAAATAGTGATCATCATCAGCTTAAGTTTTAAATATTTCAACTTACCACGCCTTTTAAAACTATTTCTGTATCAGTGTCACCAGTTGGATAAACTACACCAGGGCAATCAATCAGATATATCCTTCGCATCAATGTTATATACTGCCAAACCTTTTAAAGACATATTTAAAGTGAAACTCAGAGAGGAAAATCAGCTTATGTTTTTCTTAAATACAGCAATATAACAAACAAACAAACAAAAACCACTATTGTCTTAAAAATTTCAAATGTTTAATACATGATTGTTATTAAATAAGAACATTAACCTAAAATTACAATAATAATGATAATAAAATCTTTAATTAGCAATTCAGTTTTATCATAAATATAATACAAGAAAAAAATTTCTAGATTGCACAAATACATTTTATTATTCAATTTATAGGAAAATATACCTAAAATATTATACTTAACAATCAAAAACAAGAGAACTTCATTTAATACAGCATGATCTAGTGATACCTTTCTTACAATCATAATCATAATTAGTTTCATATTGAAAAATCACTAACTCATATATTTATGTGCAGGAATTTCTAGCTATGTGTCCATTTTGAGCTCTGATAAGATCTGCTCAGGACTCTTTTATTTCTACATTCATAGTAGTTTATTTTATTAATATCTACTATTGAACCTCCATTAACAATGAATTTCTGGACCCTCAAAGTCAGAGGTCACATATTCCTACTCTGTGGATACTGATAATTTAACAGAGCATGGCTTTTGTGCCTGATAACAGAAAAAAAAAGCCTTAGTGCAGTGAATGTCTGCTAAGGGCCACACAACCGGGATAGTGGTTAGAGATGCTCAATGCCGTACCAAAGAGCCTGGGTTCAAATCCCGGAGAAGGCATGGATGTTTGTATAGTGCCTGTGCAGCATGGGAGGCCTCTAAATATGTGGTGAGCTGAAAATCCTCTCGAAAGGAGGTGGTAGGGAAAAAGAGGTGGAAGCCCCTCGGACCTGTCCCCCCAGGTGCTTTCCATCAAAACTGGAGAGGAGAACTGAGCAAAGGCATACTGCCACCTGTATGGTGCTCAAGGCTCTTATCAATGATAGGCACAATCTTGCATTCTTTGCTGTGATGAATTTCATAAGCTTGTTCTGATGTTATTGTCAGATAAGTAAGATAAGTTACAACAATAACATATGTAAGTGCTAAGGAGAAGTTCGAAAGAGAGGAAATTTTGACTAAATATTCTTTCATTTAATAAGCTAAAAAAGAGGCCCACAACATTATTGTAAGCAGCAGTTGGATCATTTTTTTAAGCACAACTCTCGTTATCTTTCACCGATTTCAGCAACGTGCACAATAGGAGAGGCATATATCCATATGCAATTTATCAAAATTCGTCAACATTTTTAACTCTGAAGTCGGTAACGGATGAAACAAAATGTAACAATCGCTTTTAGGCATAAAGCCTAAATTGATTTTTCCTTTATTTCAGGAAAACAATGACTTCAAATTTTTAAATAATATAGTAGAATTGTCAAAGGTATACTTGAGAGAAATTTCATGGTTACCAAAATCAATTATGAAAGTTTGTTGAAAATAAACAAAATAACCTTCTATTTGTTTTGAATACACAAGAGTGGGCTTAAACTAAAGGTATTTGAAAAATTAAAAATGCAGAAGCAACAAATTATATATGAGCAAATACTAAGTTAGGCTTTAAAATTAGGCAAAATAACAATCTTATTTTAGTGTAGATTTTGAATAAAACTCTGTTGATTTTAAGGGTGATTAAACAGGTTAAAAAAAAAAAAAATTCTGCAAAATGGGATGATCCAACAGATAGTTACATCCAACAGAGTAAAGCGAACATGAAAGTGCCATCCTCTGTCAAGAAAAACCGAAAAGAAATGTGAAAAATTAAGATATCAGAATTCCAAAAACATTAGGAAAGACTGGATTGAAATGAATCAAAGAAAAATTTTTTGAAAGTAAAAAGCTTCAAGGAAATTCGATTCACTACCATTACTAATAACAAATATTCATTATTCAGTATGATATAATGGTGTGTTTCTCTTCTAGTTTGTGATTACCTCACTTCTAGGCATAAATGCTTGCAAGTAAAACATAAACATGACATAAATACCCTGCTTTGATGCATGTTTATTTACTTACAGATTGAAATGCCCAAGATTCACTGCTAACAATGGCATTTATGATATTTTTCAATAATAGATGGAAAGACCAGCATAACCATCATGACAATTACACAGCAAGTAGCTACAGATTAGGACATATGTCCTCACTACTAACATAGCAAGTAGCCAGGATGTAGATGATGCAAAATACTCCTTTGAAACTTTGATTCCTTCCTGCACATTTATATGCAATGGAGTTCAGCTGTATACTTTAAATTTCATCAAGACTTCTACATATGCCACTTAGCACTACATCCTTCTATGCACTGTGGCTCATATGCTCTTCAAATCTCACTTATACTAAAACTCCTCTTCCAAAATATTATGACATATATATGTGGAGGATTATACGATAATCTATCTCATTTATTAGCAGAAAAGACATATTTAATTGTCCATATTCAGAGGAAGCTTTTAGTTCAGTAACCGAAGTACTAATGAATCAAAAAATTTACAGAATTCCTTAGTTTTCACTGAAATGTACTACAAATACTATAATGTTATGAAATACTACATAGTGGATTACTACAGTCTCAAACAGAAAAACATGTATTTCTATTTCTTAAGCCTGTATTAACAAAAAAAGCTTGACAGGTTAGTAAACCAAAGGGATTTTAAGTTAAAAATTTGTTAAATTTGTTACCTTATACATTTTAACTTACTGCCACATCTTTTCCCAGGATAGTTTATTTATGTTGAAAAATTTGAATTTGGCAAATTACCTAACATATGTTTTATTTTAAATATATGAGCTGAAACAATAATTGAAAAAGATATTAATAATGAAATACATTCAACTCAAATAAAAGAGTATTAAATTTTAGTGAGAAAGAAAATTAATATAAAGAAAGATCAGTTCCACGACTGCATGAAACAAGTACAAAATGCACATAAAAATTTCTAGCTAAATTTAAATTACGTTATAAATTTCAAAGTAAATATTATAAATAAAATAATTTCAAACCTTTGTTTCACCAGCAATAGGAGCAACATTGCAAACTTTTTTGGACCTCAAAGTGTTAATGATAGAACTTTTTCCAACATTTGGGTAGCCAATAAATCCAACACTAATCTGTTTTTTGTCTTCATGGAGCTAATTAAAAGAAAACACAATAAACTGTGTTTAAATTATGCATAGATTAAAAAAGAAAGAAAATCTAAGCACTATCTTAAGCAGCCCCTATTTTCTAGAAAATAAAAAATTTAATTTATAAACATGAGCATTACCTTCCCAAACTGTCTTAATAAATTAATCAATGCTCCTTTACCAAAAGGATTAGTGATGCTTGCATGAAATGCCATAGTCGGATATTCTGCAGATAAGATAGTAACCCAGCGTTGCTGCAAAATAAAAAACAACTTTTAACTAAAAAGAAATTAATTTTACAAAGAGCATAACAGAGTTCTGGATTTAAATACATGGTATAATCCTGAATTACTGAAGCTGAAAGGAAATGGTGACTATATCTTAAATATGTTGTGCAAACTTTACAAGTAAGCATAAATATCAGACCTAACAGATAAGACGCAAACATGTCTTTCCTTGTATCCAATGAATTCAGCTATATTTTTATTACATTATATGGTGTTATTTTGATAGCACTGATGGAAAGATATCCATAAACAGATCTTCTTTTCTCAGAATTAACAGCTAAAATAGTTTCTCTACCAATTTATATTTCATAAGTAGTAAAAAAGATATCATAATCATTGATGAATATTTAGTATATTGCTGACTTTTACGTACATATTTTAAATAAAAAAATTAATAATTATAATGAATGATTAACATGATAGACAGCCTTGCACATTTACTACTTTACATCATCATCAAACTGAAGTTTCAGCAACTAGTATTCTTCCTATTGCTACCATTATTTACTCAAACAGGCTCAAAATGCATCACAAAATTAGATACTTTTTTATTTTTAATTATTTAACTTTTCTTTTGAATTATATACCCTTTGACCAAGTTTAAATATCAAGGAAGTTCCATATATTAGATCTAATTAAATTAGAATGCTCTATTATAAATTAATTATTTGCAGTCTTAGAGTTAGGTTAGGTTATTTAATTATGGCAAAGCCTCGAGGGCTATCTGCCTAAGGGGAGGGATGCCTTCATGTAGGACTTTCTAAGGGAAACTGGCTCATATACATGTTACACATGGGGAAAACCATGAAAACACCCATGCAGCCAGTCTGTTCGCCGGATTCGAACTTTGGACCGAACTACCTGTATTCAGCGACTTTACCATTTGGCCACTGGTGGGCCGCAGTCTTATTTTCTCAATCAATATGTACACAATTTTGTTAATAACAATAATTGGTACTTTTCGATTTTAGCAATACTATTTTAACACTTTTTGTCAGTTTGGCTTCTTTGCTGGCAATAACTGTCTTTATAGATAGCCCACAGGTAAACACTTTTTCACTCTTAAATTTACTCCTGCTGTTTAGTCTTGCATGTGATTCCTTTTTATGCAATGTTTATTAATTATTCTGATTTTTATTTTTGTTTTACATATTTTATTTATTCATTTAAAATGAACAAACATAATTACTTCTTTCTGTTTTTATCTATGCTCTTTTTTTTTTTTTTTTTTTTTAACAGAAATTCAGAAATGAAACCAACAGAAATATTGTCAATAAAATAATATGAAAAGAAGAGAAAAATGGGGAGAAAAATTGGAAAATAAACACCTAGTATCCAGCCACACATGTGGGAAAGAAATATGCCAAATGTGTCAATATAGTGTCGAAAGTGCAAAACTTGAATCAGAAAGTAGCCAAAAATCAGAGAATGCCTGAAACTTGTCTCAATTTTAAAATAATAAGTATGTGTCTTCCAAAAAATACTTTTTGAAGTGTTCGGGTTTTTAAGATTCATATATCACAAACAGACATTTTGTATGCATTACATTATATAAATATAAGTCATATAATACAATACATACTGTTGCACACTACGGATTCAAAGAAGACTTTCTAAAACAAATAACACATCTTACAAAGAAAACAGAGTTAAAAATAGCTCAAGCAGATCACAAAGATAAAGCCAAAATTCTCAAAAGCAAGGAATATCAACAATCACATATAAATTCACACAGCAAAATCTATAGCAGGCCTCGGCAACATATGATCTGCTAGTCCCCAGTGACTCATTTCATAATTTCAAGTGACCCACTTGGCTTCTGAAAATAAAGTATAATAGTACATAGAAATAGAAGAATACATAAAAAATAAACCAAAAATAAATAATAGCAATAACATTTTTGGTTGCTAACAAAGTTGCAATAACAAACACGAATTTTCAAAAATCATATAATTTCAAGGAATCGATAAATTTGGCAATGCTGATCAGTAATCCATAATTCCAAAAATCTGGCTTTGCCATTTTGTACACATTCGATTCAACTTATAAATGCGAGCAAATATTTTATTTTCACACAAAAAATTTATTTTAAGTGAAAACAGGAGCAGCTTAGCTACAGGAAATTTAGATGCTTGTACTCATCTTAAATTGACTAACTATATGCCAGCTTGACTAAACTGACGTCAGAAGCTCAGCATCAGGGAAGCCATTGATAACAAAGAGAAAAATTAAATTCATTCAGTTATGTTTGTTTTCATAACTGCAATCAGAGTTTTTTTAATTTTTATGTTTAAATTTTAAAGCACAATTATTTTTTCAATAAAATTTATCTTATCATTTACCAAGAAATTCTGTTCTAAAATGGAAATACCACTGACCCAAAACATCTTACTACACATATTTTGGCTGATTTTGACTAACAGCCAAAAAAGGTTGCCGATGCCCGATCTGTAGCAATAGTCATCAAGCAGCATGCTTAGAACAAATTAAGTACCGATTTAACTGGCTCATACACTCTCATTTATATCATTATTCAAGAAAAAGGAAAGGAACTTCTGAAGTTTTTTAGAAAACTGCTCCTATGGTTTCAATAAAGCATTTTTCTAGAAATTTCTATAGTGTCAACAAGTTGGGAAAAAAAAGTTACTGTCTCCCATATATATCTCCAGTTCTACTATAACTATCCTTAGAATTTCAGTGTCAATCAAGCCATTTAACTGCTAACCTTGAAATGTGAAAAACATATTTTGTTGTGCAAAAACTGGTAGTTTCCAGATTTTTGCTACACTGCACTGTCATTTCAAAAGAACTCCAAGTTGACTTAAATTCACTTTGTAATGCATGATTTAGGTTATTTGATTATTCCTAATATGATTCTAGTGTAAAATACATCCATATTTAATCAGCATTGAAATTTTTATGTTCTTTGGATAATTAAATTTAGTAGATTTTTTAAACTTTTATTATGAGAAAGACCTAACTAGGGTTGGAAAGCTTTTACTTATGAAAAATTTTTTAAGGCAACAGAAAAAATAATTAATGCAAAAAATATTGTGTATAGAAATTAAGTAATGTACTAAATATTCATATAAAAGAAAATTAAATATAAATATTAAATGATTAAATATTTTTCTTTATCTTCATAAAAATTTCTACAAATGTTTACAGTAGATTACGAGAATTCAGATCAAATAAAATGTAATACAAAAAACTATGTCAATAATTCAAAAAATTTCATTTACTGCTACAAAATATTTTCCTAAGGAAAAGCTAAGAGAGTTGACTACTGCAAATCCAGAAGCAAAGGGTTTTCAAAATGATACATAAATTAAATACACATAAAAAGTGTTTATAAATTCAAAATTAAATAAAATACACAAAAAATGCATCAATTAAGTAAATAAAAGTACATATATAATAATAGAAAAACATAAAGACAAACAGAAAAACCACAAATGTTTACATAAATTCCAACTATACTTACAGCAACCCAAGTCGGAACTAAATCACATTTATTTAAAACAAATACAAGATGTTTATGAGGTTTTTCTTTGCGCAGAAAATTTTCAATGTGTTTTGATCGAGTACCCATAGGATCCCGAGCATCCAAAACTTGAATTACAACATCTGATGAGTCAATTACCTTCAAGAGATACAGATAGCTTTATTGCATGTAAAATATATATTTTTAAAATTTCAAATATTGAAAAAATATTTTGATTTTCATTAAAAAACAACCATCCATAACATATAGATACTAAAACAAAAACATATTTATGACACCTACTTTATACAACTCATTCCACAAACGTTTTGATTGCCCTTTTAACATAATCATTTCCTTTGCTTCTTTTCTTTCTTTCTCAGTGACTAGATTTTTATCTTTGCTTGCATCATAATTTTCAGCAGATTCTTCAGCAGCATTCACAAATTCCTATGTAAAAAAAAAAAAATAAAAATAAAAAAATAAATTACATATCAGCAAGACAGGAATATTTTACTTTTGGCATACAAATATACGAGGGCCATCCAGGAAGTAGATTACGTTTCCGTCTGTGTCCGCTAGGGGCGGGGCTAGCGCGGCCATCTTGGGGTCAGAGCGTTGCGCAGCTCAGTCTGCATCTAGCCGTGCTAGTGAGAGGTTCGTGCTGTGCTCCGTTCAGATACTGTGACGGTTTGAAATGTCTGCGTTAATTGAAAATCCCGCGAGCTGCGCTCAGTAATAAGGTTTCTGACTGCAAAAAACTGTAAACCGATAGAAATCTATCGGCAGCTTCGTGAAGTGTATGGGGACAACATTATCACTGAAGGTGGAGTGCGTCAGTGGGTCATAAGATTTCAAAATGGCCGAACCAATGTTCACGACGAAGATCGAAGTGGGAGACCCAGCATAGTGACCGCCGAACTTCTCGAAAAAGTCGATGCTAAAGTCCGTGAAAATCGAAATTTCACAATAACGGAACTTTCTTTGAGTTTTCCACAAATTTCGCGAAGTTTGTTGCACGAAATCATCAGCGAAAAGCTTGGTTACCACAAGTTTTGTGCAAGATGGATTCCAAAAATCTTGACAGAGGACCACAAAAATCAGCGAATGGCTGCAGCGTTGAACTTTTTGGACGCTTACCATAAGGATGGTGACTCTTTACTCGATCGCATCGTTACTGGTGACGAAACATGGGTGAAACATGTGAACTGTGAAACGAAATTGCAATCAATGCAGTGGGGGCACACAAGTTCTCCCCAAAAACCCAAGAAATGCATGCAAACAATGTCGGCAAGGAAGATGATGGCGACTGTTTTTTGGGACAGAAAAGGTGTAATTTTGGTGGACTTCCTGGAAAGAGGCACTACAATAAACTCTCAAAGGTATTGCCAAACTCTCCAAAAACTCAGAAGAGCAATTCAAAACAAGCGCAGAGGAATGTTGAGCTCTAAGATCTTGTTGATTCACGACAACGCCCGGCCCCACACGGCAAATGTCACTCGTAAAGTTCTTGAATCTTTTAAGTGGGAGTTGTTTCCTCATCCGCCGTACAGTCCCGACCTGGCACTGAGCGACTTCCACCTATTCCCAGCAATGAAGAAGTGGCTGTCTATGCAGCGTTTTGATGACGACGCACAGCTGCAAGAAGAGGTAACGAAGTGGTTGAAGGCGCAGGCGGCCGAATTTTTCGACGAAGGAATTTCCAAGCTCGTACATCGCTACGATAAATGCCTTAATTTGTATGGTGACTATGTAGAAAAGTAGTATTTGAGTGTGGCTTTCATCTGTATATAATAAAATTTGTTTCCTATACTTTGTTTATTTTTTTATTCCAAAACGTAATCTACTTTCTGGATAGCCCTCGTATATTACAAAAAATGTAAACTTTGAGATAATTATTTTTTTTGTAAAGCAGAGATATGTGAAAAAAATACACAAAAGACAGTTTCATCATTAAATTTAAAATAAATTAAACTAAATTTTGAAACTATTACTTTAAGATGCACATTGGCATGTGAAAAACAACCTAAGTGCCAAATTTTATAGTAATTATTTTTATAATACACACACACTCTTATTTAGAGATTTATGACAGACAAATTCTTAAATTTAACACAACAAATAATTAAAACACAGAATTAACACTATAAAAAATTAAAAAGACAAACTTCTAAATTGCAAGTCTTCAGCATGGGTCTCTTCCTTATAGCTTTGGGACCAAATGTAGTTTCAAAACCTTCAGTATCCAATATATGGAAACGCTTGTTCTGTAAAACAATAATGCTAACAACTTCTAAAAATTTCACAAATTTTATAAATTTTAATCAGGTTTATAATACATAAAACTCTAATGCATTACATATTATTATTTGTAATTTTGATTTAACACAAAAACTGATAAAAATCAACAAGAAATAGACATGTTTTATTAAACAATTTTTAATTCAATAGCTGTATTCCACTATGATGTGAGAAAATATTTTATTTCAATGGTTAACCAAAAAGTGAGAAACATAAAAGAAAAGAAAAAAAAAAAAAAAAGTGCTCCCACCAAAATACAAAAAATTCTATGTAACTGCCCTCTTACTAAAGACTATATGTTTTTTTGCAATCTCATCTTCATGTTACTTAATTCACAAATTTATATCCTTGTATATTCTTTAGATGTAATACTTAAGTAAATTTGTTATCTTCTGAATAAGTGCACCCACTGAAAGACATTCATCAGGCAATGCGCTTTCTTAACAAAATATCCAACACATGATGTCGCCAAAATGTATTTAGGTGGCAACTCAGGTATGTGCAGATGTGCTTTTTTTTCCTTGTAAGGAATCATAACGAGTTTAAAGTTTACCAAGAGATGGAAAAAAAAAAAAAAAAAACTTGCGTTTCTTATTGTTTTGCCTAACTGTAGAGAATGTAAAAATTTGCATTCCATGAAGTTGTATGTCATAAATGATCAAATTTTGCATATCAAAATCTGTGCAATTCTCTGATTTTTTAAAAGTATAAAAATAGATCATTGTGTACAAGGGAAAGCAACATGGTGCACAATGTTAAATGAAATTCTCTGATCTTGTTTTACTTAAAAACAGGTCACTGTATACATGGGAATCATAATGAGTTGTAAAGTTTACCAAGAGATGGAAAAAAAAAAAAACTTACGTTTCTTATTGTTTTGCCTAACTGTAGAGGACGTAAAAATTTGCATTCCATGAAGTTGTGTGTCGTAAATGATCAAATTTTGCATATCAAAATCTGTGCAATTCTCTGATTTTTTAAAAGTAAAAATAGATTACTGTGTACATGGGAAAGCAACATGGTGCACAATGTTAAATTAATGAAATTCTCTGATCTTGTTTTACTTAAAAACAGGACACTGTATACATGGGAAGAACCAGCAGTGCCAAATTCTGTATGATACAATGTTTCTACAGCTGATTGATGTTTTTTAAACTAAAACAAATTGCTATGTACATTGGGGAACAACTCCCTACCCAATTAAATGCTTTTTGACTCTAACTTTCTTTATTAATTGTTGTTTTATGCAATTTTTATGTGCCACCATTTTCGAAAATGGCTGTAGTCTTGTACACACACGTTAGCTTGGCAAAAAATTACTCGGCAACAAGTAGTAACTTTTCAAGATGTAGCTATGGTTTATCAGAAAAGAACGTAAATTTATTTGAATAACCTATAATCCAACCTCGATCTTTCAATTCAAGGTTCTCTTAATTTTGAAACACAGCAGCACATATTATATTAGATAATACAACACAAATTATTTTACCCTGAGTTAAATTCAAGGTTAACGATTATATGACTTTAAATACGAGGGTTGGAACTTTAATAGTGGCAACTATTTATTTACAAGGAATACAAAAGTGATTTATGTCACCATGTTTTACAGTCCTTCAATATAGTTGCCAGCATTGTGTACAACCCATTTCCAACGATGTGGAAGTCGCAGAATACCTGTAGCAGCGCCTGTTTTGTTGATAGTTTGGATGGACCGGTCTACTGCTGCAAGAATCTCAGGAACAGTTTGGAAGCGAGTGCCACGAAGTGGTTCCTTCATCTTAGGAATTAAGTCATAGTCACAAGGGCTTAGATCTGGGGAGTATGGTGGATGGTAAAGCACTTCCCAGCCCCCCATCGATTGAACAAATCAGTCACGGCTTGCGCTGCATGCGGCCGAGCATTGTCATGCAAAATGAGAGGAGCGTTCTGCAGAAAGTGTCGCCGTTTTTTTCTCAAAGCTGGTCGGAGATTGTGCTCCAAAAATGAGCAGTAATACTGCACAGTGGTGGTCTGCTGTGGGGGAATGGTATGCGTTAGGATGACACCATCACAGTCGTACACAAGAATCACCATAACTTTCACATTGCTGGGGTTCTGACGAAATTTCGAACGTCGTGGTGACCCGTGAGTGACCTGTGATGACGCCATTCGTTTGATTGGCGTTTCAGTTCTGGCTGGTACGATCGGGCCCAAGTCTCATCCAGCGTAATGATACGGCATACAAAAGCATCTCCTTCATGCTCATAGCACTCCAGGTGGGTTCGGGCAGCATCGTATCGTAGCCATTTCTGCATTTCCGTCAATTAATGTGGAACCCATCATGAAGCAATTTTTCTCGTAGACAGGCGTTCCTTCAGAAGGTGCAGCACAATCGTATGCGCTAATCCTGTTTGTCCGGCCAGCTGACGAATCGTTTGGCGGCTATCACTGTTCATTAGTGCGGCAACAGCTTGCAGTTCTGCATCCCTGACACTCGGACGACCTGGCCGCAGCATGTCTGCCATGTTTTGGCGTCCTTCACTAAATGCTTTCACCCATCTTGCTACGGTTCCGTAAGGCAATGCAGATTCCCGCAAGCCTCTTGAAGCCCTTGATGACACTGTCGTGCTGTACAACCTCTGGCACATTCAATTTTTACCCAACATCGTTGTTCTTGTTTTGAAAATATCCTGACAGCACTTACTTTAGACCGCGAGCTAATACAAGGATCCGTTCTTCGCGTCACTCTGCATGCACGTGACGTAGGCAGGACGAGTCTTTTTGCTGAGAGGTAAGGTAGGTATGTAGTTCACCTGTGGTATACGCGATATTCTTTGGTTTTGTTGCATAGCATTTTTTCAGCTGTGTTGCCACTATTAAAGTTCCAACCCTCGTATATATAATGTTACATACCTTTGCCCTTTCATTTAACAAAGTAATGGGTAGTTTGGTTTGCCTCATTACAACTTGATAAGGGTCTTTCAATGCCGTTCCAAGTGCCTCCTGAAATCGCTGCAAGGCATTCTGACCAATGACTTTGGTATTTCCTAACAAAATACACAATAGCTCAGCTAATACCAGAAATAAGAACAATTTCTGAAAAATTATTTTCCAATTTTCCAATAATTTCACTATGTTTATTAGCGTTTTTACTAGTTTAAATCCTCATTATATGACTTACTTGCAAGTATTTTTCAATTTAAGCCCCATCATGGATTTTCAATGTTAAACTGATTATGTTTTATTCATTTTGCCTTATTCCCCCATATCTGAGAAATGTGAAATTACAACAAATACAGAAAAAGTCATTAAATATTATACATAATAAAAATAAAATATTCAAAACTGAAATTTAATAAAAAATAGAAGTTTCTAAATATTACACAAAATAAAAGAATTTTATATCACAAATGAGGAAGCATAAAATTCAAACTAGCATTTAAGAGAGAACATTTTTTTATTTTAGAATACATGTGATATTATATGAATTCAAATAAGAATCTTTATGTTGATGGCCATTATTGGCATTTATTGTGACACTTAGCTTTACCCTACAACCTACCAATGCTCCAGTACCTGGATTAATGATATGATACCTAAGGTTTACTATGAAATGTTTGTATACACCTGCTTACAAATCTGACATCATACAGCCATTTCAGCGGTTGAAAAACATTAGTTTCATTCACAACCTTCTCCTCTATTGGGCCCACCAGCGGCCGAGCGGTAAAGACGCTGACTACTGGTAGTTCGTTCCGAAGTTCGAATCCCGTGAACGGGCTGGCTGAATGGCCGTTTCCGTGGTTTTCCCCATGTGTAACATGTATACGAGCCAGTTTTCCTTACAAAGTCCTCCCCGAAGGTTTCCCTCCCTTTAGGCAGATAGCCCACGTGTGCTTTGCCATAACTGAATAATCCAATCTCCTCTATTGTTTATATTTGCATGGAACATTCAGGAACAGCAACTAAAGTTTCATCAATTTCCACAATTTTGTTACATCCATTAATTTTAACCTTAACACGATACAAGTAATTGGTACATATCTCTTGTATGCAGCAGTTCCAATCATCCATTACGTTGCAATTAATTTGAAGCTATTACTTGCAAAATTCAAAAATTGTTAATTCTTGACACCATAAATATGTGAATCATACGTCAGTAACAAAAGGAATGCTAGATCCAGGAAACTCAAGTTTGTGTTTGGATTCGTTTTACTCTCTGGGCATAAGCAAAAGCTGCATAGCCATTTGTTTCCAATCATGTTTTAATTTCATTGGGGTAATTATTTAAATAATTTTTATTTGTAAAAAATATTTGTTTCTTGAAGAAATAAAATAGCTGTTATTCATGTTTTGGTGAATACAAAGCATAAAATCTATCGCAATTAAAAAAAAAAGTTCATACAGAAACATTATTGTAAAGAAGGAAGTGAAATCAATTAGTGATGCTTAGAAACTAAGAAATAATGTCAACAAAAAAAGGGGGACTTAATGGAAGTGTACATTAAGTACATTTAAATACAGTATCATACAACACATTAAAAATTCACCACTTCAGGTATCTATACATTAGATTTATTTGAAATAATTCCTACTGTTGTCAAATATGAGCTGAATTATTTTTCGTCTTCTTTAGCATCAACAAAGAGTATTCAGTTCAAGTTTTGGATCACAGCAGGTAGCAAGTTTCTAACATTTGAAAAGAAGTTCAGTTCTGTTGAAACATTAGGTAACAAAAGCTTTAATGTTTCAAAACAGCCACAGACATGTGCTATTCCTTATATAATTATATATAAGGAATACATAGTTTATAGTTTTTACATAGCATTTACGTCAATTTTTTTAGTAACCTGATGACGATTTTATAAAATATTTCATAACATTTAAATAGTTCCAATATTTTACAATACAATAAACTCTACTGCAATATTTTTGCAAGAAATGATACTCTCTTGCCATTAAAACTTCTACAGAAAATCACTCCCAAAGAAAACTTTTCCACAAACAAAAGAGATCTTCTTTCTTTAGAAAAAGCAATAAAAAAATACAACGCTTCCTTTTCATCAGCCAGTAAATTCCACAGTCCCATCATTATTTGCAAGGCCAGCAAAAAAATACTGATCGATACTGTTTTAAATTGTCAGAAAAACAATGGTGCATTTTTGAAACAGGTGGTGTTAATTTATTTTTGGAAGAACTAGAGTCATTTGCAACTATGCTATCGATATTTTATTTGACAGCTGACAATTCTAGCTTCATTCTTAAAATATATTTATATATATATATATCAAATGCTGTATGATCTTAAATTCATTTAGTGAGAAAACAAGTTGCTACTACTTGTGCAATTGCTGCAAAGTAAGTTAATTTATTTACTAAAAAATATTGATGAATTGATTATATTATCTATATTAGAAACGACCTTTTATAAAGCCCCAAAGGAAAAAAACGCTTGCTATTAGATCAAGTGAATGGGTAGGCCGGTAAAAAAGCGCATTGTCGTCTCGACCATTAAGACCAAGCCAACGGTCAGAGACTTTAACGTTCAACCACTCTTGTACAAAGAGATTCCAATGGGAAGGGGCTTCATTTCATTGCCAAATAAAATTTACGGGTTCACTCCTACTAACTGGGGAAGGAGCCATTCTTATAACATATCCACATAAGCCAACCCTTTTACCATAGCTTCAGCAAAATGAAATGATCCATATACTTGATGTTGGGATACAATGCAGAAAATGTTTAATTTTGGAGAATCTCTGGTATTCTACAAGTTCACGATACATTCTGAACCCCAGATATGAACATCATGGGTATTTATTTTCCCACTCTGATGAAGCGTTGACTCATCAATGACCACCACACGATCAAGAAAGTCATCTTACCGCTCAAACATCACACTTGCAAAGTTAAAAAGTACATCATAGTGATCTGACTTTAAAGCATGTACCAACTGTAACCAGTATGGATGCACGGGTAAACGTTTTCTTACAACCTTCCAAACTGTCACCTTTGGCAACTACAATTAAACTTTAAACAAAATACATGTTGAATGGAAATTACAGATTCACTCTTACCAAATTGCAGAACACAAAATGCTTTACCCTCAGGAGACACCATTTTGCTTACACGATCTTGTAAGCAAGAAAACAACAAAGCAGTACTCATGCATGTGCTTATCTAAAACTCTCCGAGTTACTCTTTAATTGGACCAACACTCTACGATCCTAAAAGTTGATACTATTAACATTTATAACTGGGGCATTCTTTCATGGGCATACTATACATTATTTCCAGAAACTGAACAATGCATATCAAGTTTGTGAAACATTATGCACCATTTAATATAAGATACTCTAAAAGAACATCAGTGTTAATAACATATCAGTTTGATTAATAAAATTCTAAATTGGTGATTTTGATTTCAACGACGCTTCTCGGCCAAGGAGGCTAACAAAGATTGATGACAAGGAAAAAAAGGTTTTGATTGAATTAAATCCTTGCTATATGACACCAAAGATAGCAGAAACATTGAACATTATTTTCCCAAATATCTACAACTGTGTAAAGAAGATGAGATGTACATAAGAATATGTAAAGGTGCCATGTTTCCGAGTTCCTACCAAGCCAAACAATAACTTCAAATGAGTTGGAAAACGGGCAACTTGAATGAATCTGCCTTCCAAATCTTGTTAATCATAAAGGAGTAGTGTTCCATCACAACAATACAAGACCTTATGTGTCTGATTACCCATCTAGAGATGCGCACTTAAGCTTAGATGGAATGTGTTGCTACAGCCACCATACTTGCCAGACTGTGTTATCAAACTTTTACTTGTTCTGCCATTTTTACAACTTTTTCCATTACACAAACTTTGATTTTGATGAGGCTGTAAATCATTACATTGTTTAGTTTATTTATAACAAAGAAAAGTCACTTCACATACACGGAAATACGAGGCTCACCGAAAGATGGCAAAAAGCTGTCAAACAAAATAAGCAATATCATTGAGTAATCTTTGTTTTTTACATAAATAAGTGAGTAAAACACAGAAAAAAAAAAAAAAAAATATGATACATTAAACAAAAACACAAAAAAATTAATTTTTCTAATAACTCAATATGTAAGTCATATATACACTGGTGTGCAAAAATTAAGGACGAAGTTGAAAAATTAGCATATCAGCTGAACGAAGAGGCAGAGCGGACAGAAAGACCAATCAGGAGATTAAGTAAGGTGATGTACGATAGCACATGCGCAGATATGCAGGTAGACGTAATGGGGGAGTGTCCGAGTAGTATAAAGCATGTTGTTGGTGTAAGATCAGTATTTCTGGCAAAGAGATTGCACGCCGTATAGCAGTTAAAATCACACCGAGTTGCTGCCTCAGCGAGAAATGGCGAATAATCAACCTGTTAGACGACATCTGGATGCTTTTACCCGAGGTCGAATCATTGGGAAGTTGGAGGAAGGCCGCAGTGTGACAAGTGTGGCTGCAGAGTTCGGAATTGCTCACAGCATCGTTTCATGACTTTCGAGACAATTTTGAACTACAGGAACAGCTATCCGGGGGTTTAGTAGTGGTCGTCCACGAGGAACCACACCCACAGATGACCGGTATATTGCCTTACAGGCCAGAAGAAACAGGTGGCAGACAGCGGGAGAAATCGCTAGACACACGACGCAGGCGACTAGACGACTGATATCGCGTTATACCGTGGCCAGAAGACTGCATGGTGGTGGTCTGTTTGCATGACGCCCTGTATGGTGTGTACCTCTAACGCCTGCCCATCGGAGAAGGCATTCTCTGTGGTGCCGGGAACACTGGAATTGGAGAGACAATGAATGGGGACGAGTACTCTTTACAGATGAGAGCAGATTTAGTCTGAGTAGCGATTCTCATCGCATACTCATCTGGAGAGAGCGGGGAAGCCACAATCATCCCTCGAACATCATTGAAAGGGACAGGTATGGAGGTGGCGGTGTTCTCGTTTGGGGAGGCATCATGCTTGGTAGTCGTACAGACCTTCACATCTTCGACGCAGGTTCAGCCAACGGGACCTGTTATTGTAACGAGATTCTTCTTCCATATGTGTGTCTTTTTCGGGGCACTATGGGTCCGCAGTTCGTTTTCATGGACGACAATGCACCATATCATCGCACAGTAGCTGCCGAACAGCTCTTAGAGAGTGAGGATATTGAACGTATGGATTGGTCGGCACGATCTCCGGATCTCAATCCCATCGAGCATGTATGAGATTTTCTAGGCAGACGCTTGGCAGCTTGTACCTTACCACCAGTAACGATTCTGGAGCTTCGATTGGCGCTGCAAGATGAATGGGCAGCAATGCCTCAACAACTCATTGACACCCTCATTCTCAGCATGGGCAGACACTGTGAAACCTGTCTAGTAGTCAGGGGAGATCATATCCCCTATTAAAGACCGGATGTTTCTTGCTGGATACTCATCATAAGGATGTTTCGGCCTTCAGTCACATTGCACTCCATGCTACTTTTTCAATAAAGCTTCTTTTTAACCCTCTGTTTTCTCTTTTAGTAAGTGTTGCTTACATTACTCATGTCCTTACATATTGGGGATCTTACGGTATTAAATGTGTTGATTTGGAAAGCTTTTGTACAAAGTTATATTGAAAAAACCGTCTTGTCCTTAATTTTTGCACACCAGTGTATATGATATGTAAGTCTCCAATATAACATGTAAGTCTACATGTACTCAAACACAAATGTGATATGTACATCCCTAGGTTAGTTATTCTCACATAATAATCAAAAATACTGGGAATTCTATCAAATGTTTAAACTGGAAGTGTTAATTATCAGAAAATGCCCATGAAATGCTTGAATTCCACCCTACTATCAAACTGAAAGTCCATCCATATTCTTGAACATGAATAAGAATTTGTGCATCTCAAGAATACACACATATCAAGTGAAAGCTGCTTTAACATAGACCACTATATTTTTCTAATTTTGAAATTTTAGAGATTTTGCACCAAAGTATGCATTTCTTTGGTGCAAAATATGCATTTCTTTGGTTCCACTATATTTTTCTAATTTTGAAAAAGTATGCATTTCTTTGGTTCCACTATATTTTTCTAATTTTGAAATTTTAGAGATTTTGCACCAAAGTATGCATTTCTACCATATTTTATTATGGAATGTCCATAAATGAATGTCCCAGTTTTAAAGATATATTATAACCCTTTATTTTAGACTATTTACAATAAACCATTCATCAAACTGAAGGTAAACTAACCTAATTTTTCTTACAAATGTTCAATATCTGTACATTTAGTTACATGACACATAATCCAACCTACAGTCTAGTTCTTCCCATACCTTGGTTAACAAGTCCGGAGAATGGAAGCAATAGCCTCTTCAATTCTGTGTCTCAGCTCTGGCAAATCATTAGATAGTGATAGAATGTAGAAACGACCTTTTATAAAGCCCCAAAGGAAAAAAACGCTGAAAAAACGCTAAATCTGAAACAGTGCAAACAGATCTGCTGTAAAATGGGCATTGACAGTACAATATGCAAAATATAGCTTTTATACGCACTGAATGAATAACAATTTTATGTCCTCTTTTTACCACAATATTTATTCATTTCATTGTTTAACCCTTTCAGTCCTGATGGGCACATATATCCCAGAGATTAGATTTCAAACCCCTAATAGGTAAATAAAACCTACTTTTAAATGGGTCTTTTAATTTGCAGTGATTTTAAGAAATTAGGGAACAAATATATAAATAAAGAAACTTGGCAATACTTGTAGATCGCAGAGGTGCACTTATGTTTTTGAGCACGCCGATTATTCAAGTTTTGATTTGTCTATTTTTTTTTTTTAAATTTTACAGTAAGTACAATTATATTTAAGGCATAATTGGTATGAAATAGTTCTTAACATTTTAATGTCAGATTTAAGAAATTTTGAATAAATTCTTTTTGTGGGATATATTGTCCCAATCGTATTTAACAGTAGGTTAATATGTCCCATCTGTGATCAAATTACTACATGCTGATATATTATGTTTGTGTTTATGAAACATATATGAAAATGTTTGATATATATAAACTAGTGCATGTGACAGAGTTTACGTTTTATAATATTCACATTATATAGTCCCAGTTGACAATATGATTGGGATATATTGTCTCAGGAGATTTCCAGGAAATGGGAAAAGATAAAAAACTTTAAACTCATATTACACTTCTTTTAGCATGTCAACATTAAATTAAACTACTTTTCATAGCTAAATTTTAATCATGCAAAACTCGGTTGAAAGGGTTAAACCAGCATTATCTCAATATGTTATTATTAGACAGCAAAAAGCTAATTGAAATGGGTTAATGTATACTCCATACTGGAACTCATACTTGTATACTGTACAAGACAATTCTACAAGCAAATTGAGGACATGCTTTTCCTCTACAGCTGCTTTGTTTTAGGTTTTCTGAGTAAATCTGCTTCAATACATTTAAATAATAATAATAATAATAAATAAATAAATAAATTTTTTAAAAAAATTACTCATATCAGCTTACCAAACCATTTTTGATTAGGTGCAATTCTTGCAACAGATCCAGATGTCAGAGTAGTTTGAAATGGAGCAGGTATAGTTATTTTTCCTCTACGATCTCTGAAAAGGAAGAAAAAAGCTTTAATGTTAGAAATTAAAATTTGCAATCACATGTCCTTTTATTCTGTTCATTTTTAAAGTTCATTACTGAAAATTTTCCCAGAAATAGATGCATTTATCATCACTGAGCCATACACATACGCACACAATGAATTTGATGGCATACATGGAACAGTACATTTCCATTACCGCCATACCACACATTTTGCATGATGCACTTTGCTTATTTATTCCCATCATGCCTTTGGGTTAATACTAAAAAAAAAAAAAAAAAAAAAAAAAAAAAAAAAAAAAAGGAACAGTCAACAACAGCAAAAACATTCTCAAATTGATTCAAATCATTCTCAACTTTCAACAATTCTCAAATCCCTCCTCTTATATGTAATTATATCATTCAACTGCTGTATTGTGATTTAAACAAGCTTTAGTTTGAAAAACTCGGCAAATGTTAATTTTTCGTACAAAATAAGTAAATTAAATATATAGCAGTAACAAGAGGAATGGATAATCCAACAACATTCCTTTGGAATTTCTTCCTTTGGCTTGAGTAAAGGTTGCAAAACCATTTTGGCTTACAGTCCCATTTTAATTCTTTAGAATGGTTATTCCAACACAATCTGCTTTGTAAAGAAACAGGATAGCTGCTTTTCAACTCTTTGCAAATCTTAAATCATAAAATCAGTTCAAAAAGAAAAAAAAAAACAGAGAGAGAGAGAGAGAGAGACGAAAAGAAAGAAAAGCTAAGAGGACCAAATAGTATAGCTTTGACAGAAAAGTACCAATTTTGCAACATGCTTTATTAATAATCTGCACAAAAGTAATCGTTTCAACAGATATGCTACTCATCACTGTGTATAATATACAGACTGGATCTTAATGTAAACAAGGTTCTTGACATGATAAAAAATACAGGGAGTTAGACTACATCCACAGTAACGATGCAGTACATCATTTATAGTTATTTAATTATTTTTTAGATTGTGGCGCTAAAATTGTTTCTTGTTCTAATAATTTCTTTTTCTAACATTTTATCAAATATTCAAATAACTATAATGTTACTCTTAAAGTAACATTTTAATAGCATCATCCAGAAATAAATAAATAATTAAATCCAACAGATCCCATATATGATACCAAATCTGCTATAAGGAAAACTTTTTTTTTTTTTTTTAATTCTAACAGCTAATGTGTGAAAGGATCTGATAACAATCTCATAATAAAAAATATAAAGGTCAAAACTGACTCCCCAAAAAAAGTATTTGCACTTTCTGTTAATGAGACATCAAATGCCAAAATGTGGTAGCCTGTTATTATAGCATCATGAACAGCTGGGCATGCACTTTGTCATGAGCATATGGATTAAATGCACACAGAACTGATGATAGTTTGATGACATTTATTTTTCCAAAAACACAATAGTTCTGGTACGTTTCACAAAAAGTATTTGTGCAGCTCTTTGTAGTTACCACTTAAAACTACTGAGAACATTGAACACAACGCAATACCAAAAAACTTCAAATGCATAAGCTTTTGCACAAGTCTCAATACTTTGAACTGAACTAAAAACTGATGCTCTCTTCATTCTTGCATAGTTTACACCCTCACCACCACACACACCGAGAAATTTCCAGTACCTTCGATTTCTCGAAATTGCTGGAAGCATGCACAGTTACTTCACATAGGGACCAGACTACCTGCAGTTACAACACATGGATTGGATCAAAATATTGCCAAATTTGGCAACTTCTTGCAAAAGTCCATGACAAAATTTAGTCACAAAAACCACTGACAGTTTAGTACTATCTATTTATGTCAATGTTAAATGGACTTACCTATGTAACCCTGTTTATACAGCAATGCTTTGCATCCTCAAGCATTTCATGTTACATTATCCAAGAAATACTACTATTTTCATTTGATTTCTCCAAAATTATTTACATGTATACAAAATTTGTAACACTGTCCCCTTCCCCAAAAGTGCATATCCTGGGGCAGGAAGCCATACTTGCAACTAAGACAAATCAATAAGTGAATATTAAATGCAATACTAAAATAACAATTTCAATAAATAAAATTAATAAAATACTAAATAATCAACAAATAAAAGCATGAATTTACAAATTTATATACACAAAGAACTATTGTATACTATTTTACATTATTTACATTACACTGTAAATTATTGAATGAACTTAAAATAACTGTAACACCGTATTTGCAACAAATACTTCACTGAAATGTCTTCATGGCCCATCAGTTTGACACCTTTTGCATAAAACATAAAAGTGATATTGTATTAAAAAAAAAAAATCCTTCTTAGCACAAGCACACCTTTTCTTTTATTTAATTATTTTTAAAATAGCTGTTAGTATATAGAATCAGAAGAGACACATGTCAACGTAAGATTTATAACTAAGCCAAAAAGAAAATTGCATCAAATTTTGAATAAAACTATCAACTTCAGAGGCAATCAAGCATAAATTCCTTTTGAAGAGAAGAAAAAAAACTGCCATAAATGCTCAAAACTACGACAATCTAAAGTTGCTTTTTGCCTATCTTTAAAAAGCTGTCATTATAATTATATCAGAGAGAGGAACAAAATTCTCCCAGTTAGAATGCAGACTCAGAATAAAAATGCACAGGGGGACGGGGGGGGACTGCAACTTTTAGAAAAACAGAACTTTATTTTAAGAGTTTTTTATCTATTAGAATATACACTGCTCGACATTGAAAATGCAACACCAAGAAGGAGTGGTCAGAAATTTATGCAAATTTTAGAGTAGACACGCGTCACTGAGTTATGCGAATGATGTGAAATGCGCAGCTCTCTGACGCACGTGAAGTAAGATATAAGGGAAGGAATGTGCAGAATGGGCAATATTTTTGCTGTTATTTCTGCCAGACGAATTATCGAAGAAAGCTGGTTTTTGCCCCGGAGGATACATGTAATAGGAGAGAATGCCAGTCTGCCGTCAACAAAGGCACTTCCAGCAGATAAATGCTTTTACGAGGGGACAATGATCGGACTGAAAAGGGCGGGTTGGTCCTTACATCAAATCGCAGCTGATACCCACACGGATGTGAGCACGGTGCATCGGCTATGGAGAACATGGTTGGAACAAGGAAATGTAGGAAGAAGGAGGGGTGCAGGTGCAGCCAGAGTGACGTCAGTGATGTAGTGAAACACTGAGCCACAAAGGGTTAAGCCTCTCTACCATACCATCTGAATCTGGAACTAAAGTTCTTGTTTGGCATATTGTTTGTTTACAGAGTTCCTTAATTAGAACCAAGATAAAATTCTTTCCTTGATCAGAATATAACTGAAGAGGTACACCAAACTTGGAAATCCAATGCTATATCATTACCTCTGCTACCATAACAGCATCTTCATTAGAGATAGAATGCCCTTATGCCCACTTTATAGTGTAATCAATAACAACGATGATATGTCTGTTGTCATCAGCAGTTTGACACAGATATCCCAAGATGCTGTAAGCAATACATTCAGAAGGCACTCCAACACTGTAAAGTTGCATCTTCCTTCGGCTAAGTTTCTTTGGTCTTTTCTGATAAACACAGGCATTGCACAACAGGCACCAATTTTGCATGTCAGCCCTTGCTTTACTCCAGAAGAAATGCTCTTGAACTCCATGCAAAGTCTTTATGATTCCAAAGTGCCCTTCTGTCAGACTGCTACACAGCTCTTTAAGGTTGAAAAGAAACTTAGAAGTATCAGTTGCTATCAGAATGCCTTTCCATCATCTGACCTGAACTGCCCGTACAAGAGGTCGTTTCGAATATAGATCGAGTCCCATAGAGCTCAAAACTGTTCTGTTGTAGAACTATAGATTGACATGTCTTGCCTCCTATCTGAAGAGTTCATTAAGCAAATTATGGGTTTAATGTCATCATCTTCCTAATGGTCTTTCCTGACTTCTTAGTCATTCTGGGTCTGGGTTAGATGATGTTGTAGCTATAACTTGATGCGTGACCAGATTAATCAGCTCGTATTTTGCTTCCTCCCCACAACAATATTGGTGGCTTTCTGGGCAGGCTCAAGGTGTTGGCATTTCCGTGTGACAAGCCTTTCCGATGACTTATAGAAATGTCATATTCTAGCAATATCCATTTGGCTATTTGACTTTCGGGATTCATGAAATTCAACAGCCAGGTCAATGACTCATAATCTAAGCAGAGCAGGAATTTTCTATCATAGAGATAACGATGGAAATGTTCTACAACCTTTAACTATGGCAAGCAACTCTTTTCTGGTGATGCAGTAATTCATCTCTGATTTAGATAACAACTTGCTCCAATATGCTACAACACACTGACTATTTATTCCATGGGACAAAACAGACCTGACACTCTCATTACGTGCACCCATGTCAATAAATGATTTGTTGAGCTGAGGATACGTTGGATTGTCACAGATGTTAAAAACCTGCTTCAGTTTGTAAAATGCATCTTCACATATATTCTGTCCACAATAACTTTTGCTTTACTCTCTGTCAGTCTGACAAGGTGTTTTGAGATGGAAGAAAAGTCCTTCAGAAATTCAGTAAACTAGTTTCATAAATGAGCAATTTATAATATCATTATAAAACTTGTAATATTATTAATACATACACACTGTCAGCAAACACTGCGAAACACAGCTGTAAGAATTCATTTTGATTTAATATAAATCCAATGAATTCTCGTTACAACAGTTTAGCTTTTGTAAAGAAGGATTGAGTTCAGTTTTTCCCTCACATTTTCAGATAAAAAAAAAAAAAAAAAAGATAATATTTGGGACTCCATGAAATAGTTTTTTTTATATGTGATGTCGGTAATTTATATCTCTTCATCTTCTAATTAAATAAAGAATAACTTATTCATTGAACGATCTGTTCAACTACCGGAATGATTTACAACTTCTGTGTTTGGTGAGAATTCATTATAATAAAAAAATGTTGGTTTTATGACTGAAATCAATTTTTTCAAAATCTTATATAATTTTAAATGTAGACTTTTGATATTTAAACTGGTAACAAAAAAGATGATTGTTCTTACAATTTTAGAAAAATGCTTTTCACTGATTTGGCTTTCCTAATGTGAATTCCGTTTTTTATATGCTCAGCTATCCAGAATTTGGTATTTCCCGAGCTTTTACTGTAACAAAATATTACTCGACCCATTTTCAAATTTTGCTTGCATATGCTGTCCCAGAAGAAAAGAAAGAAAATTCAAGATAAATTAATATTTAAAGTTTAATTTGAGCAATTCATTGCATAAAATGACTATAGATATATTTCTACAATTTTAAATATATAAACTGAAAATTTTTAGATAAAAATTTAACAATTCAAAAAAAAAAAAAAAAAAAAAATCGTCTTCCACTTCATGTCAAGTCCATTACCTTTAAATTATTTCATCCCCAATTAGTTTGTAAATCTGTCTAAAGGAAGGAGCAGTATATACTAAAAGTAGTCAAACTTAGTTTGACTAGTTTATCTATGTCACTGAACATGTATTGCCCCTTTTAGACAGATTTACAAACTAATTTTGGGTAAGACAATCTCAAGATACTTGACATTGTAGTGGTACATGACTTTCACATGACACTGAAGTGGAAGATGAATTATTTTTCTACTGATATGTTAATGAAGAAAACTTCTGTAATTAATTTTTATCATGAATATAACACACTAATAGTTCATATTTAAAATAATGAAATTTCTTTATTTTAAAAAATTAAATTCGGTTACAAAACAAAGAGGCTGAATAACATGAAACTTGAAAGGGACTGTCATTTTTTGCCTACAATCACACAATTTAAGATTATATCTAAAAAATTTCAATATATTTTTATTTTGTAGAAATATATTTACAGTGATCTTTATGCAATGCATTGCACAAATTAAACTTTTCAATTTTATTTCTTTTCTTCAGGGACAGCATATGTAAGCAAAATTTGAAAATGGGTCACTTATGTTAATACAGGTATATAATACGGCAACAAAGTCCGAGGATCCGGATTCGTCGGGACTTCGGCGATTCCAGATTTGGGATTTTTGAGGATATTAGATCACCAGTTTAAATCTAGTAAGACAGCATGTAGAAATTATAAAAGTAAAAATATGAAATCGTGATGTGTGAAATAATGAAATATTTATGATGTAAAGGGCATCAGTATTAAAAAAAAAAAAAAAAACTTTAGATTTATTTGTTTATTTTATTAAACATTTCTTTCAATGTAAGTTGCTTAAGTTGCTTCGGTTTTTGTACAAATACTTTTCTTTAATACTATAGATAGATCTATTTTCTTGTTCAGTTACAAAATTCCATTGTTCAAATCCTGTAATTGCTGTGAAGAGAATTCCGACTAACAATTTTTTCATTTTCAATAACTGCTCTGTAACTTTCTTCACTATCCGCAGTGGTATCTTCTGGATCTAGAACCATACTACAGATTTCACCATCTGTTAATTGATTGATGATTGGAGCGTAGTCATCGCAATGAAAAATTTCTGTCTTTCTTCATTTATCATCTTCATTCATTACAGATTTTCTACAATTCGTTACAAAAAGTCATTACCTGGAAAATTTCACCTGTGGTTTGCGATACCTGAAAACCTTCAAATTCGTAGATATCATCTTCATCATCCTCACCATGAAATATGGTGCTGACCATAAACATTAGACCCCAAACTGCACAAAACTTAACAGTAGTCAAGTCAACGTGCAGACAACATTTTTATAACTTTGAAAATGCATATGTTTTAATTAACCATTCATTAATTTTTAAATAATCATTAATTGTAATCAATTTTATTACATTTAAAATCCATATATATATAATATAAAACTAAATAATTAAAAATATGTCTTGTAAATTATATGCACAATTAATCAGAAATTTTCATTTAACTCCTCAAGCACGTATATCACTAAATCTACTAATATACGATAGAAGCAAGTATTTTAAATCACTACTAATCATAGAAAAAACCAGAATCCATTAATCATATATCTTTATTCTGGATTTGATTTCCACAGGAAAATAACATTTTAAAAAATTTAGATAACCAAGAATGATATATATAACTATTAAAAAAATACTTATAACTTATTTATAAATAATGAATGCAAAGATTTATATGTAGCATGCTTAGCAAGCTTAAATTTTGATTTTGAGAATGTTTTTCCGTAACATATTTCTTCATTTGCCTACATATTTATTTTTTTTCAATCAAAACTGCTTCGAGAGTTTTAGAGCCTAAAGCTGGTCAAAATTCAGTCTATTAAGACAGCAAGCATTACAATAGGCAATACATTGTATTTAATACACCCATTCATGTGTTTTAATTTGGCAATTTCTCCCCATGCTATATCAATATGCAAATCATCTACTCGATACATAGAAAACTCAATTTCCACTTGATTAAGTTATTTTTCATCAATAATGGATGAGAAAGTATTCTTCAAGAAAAGAATAGATGAAAATGAAACTTCAGTTTTCAAGCTGATGTCAGCAACTTCAGCATGTTTTAGAAATGGATCACTTAGTGGAAATTTATCTATTGTATATTAACATACAGTTAAAAAAAGCTCGCACAGAATTGAAAAAGCAATTTCACTTCACCTTTGTTCAACTCGGCTTTTTTTAAGTATAATCTTGTTTCTGCACCAATCACTAAATTTTCATTTTGTTTACTACACTTTTGAAATGGAATAGATGTTAGAGTAACACTTTCATTTTCTTTAGAAATTACCGATAGTTTTAGGAATCTAACAAATTCATTAAAAGTTCAAGAAGTTCTCTTCTCAATTTATGTATATAAGGAGCTGGTTGTTGCAAATTAATATTTAATGTAATAAACAAAGGCAAAGTATTTTTCAAAAATAATAAGTACAATTTGGTGGAAGGTGATCGTAACATTTTTTTTACTGTTTTACAATCTCTTTCCTTCATTTTCACTGTTATATGGTTGATTACGGAAAAAAAAAAAAAAAAAAATCAGAGCATCCCACTGTTCCAAAATCTTTATTACAGTCTTAAAGAAACAACCATCTCGTACTGCAGTATTTCAAAATTCAGATTACATTAAAGTTAATTTAAATTAACAAAATTTAAGTTAATTTAATATTTTCTTTAATAAGACTGTATGTACAAAACTTTTGTCTTACAAATGCTAAAACTGTAAATAAAATGCCATTATCATACTATATGAAAATTTCTAAAAACACTGCTAAATACTTAGGATAAAATACATTCTTTTTTTGTTTTTCGTATTTTACATCAAAACAACAAATTTCACTTACATTAATAATCCATAACAGCTGAAAGATATACAAAAGAGTACTATAATGAAAAAATTTATACCTTTTTGCTTTAAAGTTCTTATACATGCGCAGGCGATTAATTGTTGTCTTGTCCCTCATATGTGTGTTGCCTTTTGGTTTCTCCCTATCTACATAAAACAAAATATAACAATTTGTTACATTGAAAAATTTCTTTAATTTCTAATAAAAAATTTAATTGAAAATGAACTTATTTAATATTAATATGAACAAATAACCAAAAACCAGCCACAGAGCCCAGCATGAAGAAAATTTGCAAGGTGAAGGCCCACTGCATAAAAGGTACACTGCGGGGGGGAAAAAAAAAAAAAAAAAGTTCTATATCTCCTCTTCTCTTGGGTCGATTGACGAAATTCAAATTGCATTCTTCATGTCTCGAAAGCACGACTTGGGATATATATTAGATTTATATATAGCACTATTCTAACATAGGTATTTTGACACAAAATCGGACTTTCTCTGAAATAACATGCCAATTTTTTTACATATTTCGATTCTATGATTCAAATTATGCCAGATTGCCAAGTTTTGTAAAAATCGCACCAGTAGTTTTAAAAAAATTAGCTCTCAAAATTTTAGCTCCTGAATGTTAATTGAATTTGGTACATATTTATTAATATCTCTTTTTTTATGAAACGTTTTTGATTCTTCCTTTCGCATTTCGAAATTTAAGTTCATTCCAAATAAAATTCACCTATTTTTCATGATTTATTTTTAAAATTTGTATTTTTAAATAATTTAAAAAAAAATACATTTAAAAAAATTGACTTACAACATATAACATTTTTGCCGTCATCTTAAAGATGACGTATTTCTAAGCATACTTGCAAAAAATTAGACTTTTTTATCCAAAATTTTGTAAGATATACACGAATTTACATATTTGCGTGATTTAAAATTTAGCATCTTTTTTTTGAGCGATAATAATGCCAAATGTGGTTTATGGATTTTGTTACAGTGAATTGCCACAGCTATTTTTTACCTTAAATTTCAAACAAATTTTTAGGGAGAATTAATTATATCAAATTTTTTCCCTCATTGATGCATAATAAATATTTATTAATACTATATGAAAAGCTATTTTTTTAAGTATAGATTACTCAAATTTTTAACCTTTTTTTTAAAATTTCTTTCTTTCTTGCTCTTTTTTAACATTTGTAAGAGTAAATTTTTACCTTTGCCGTGTTATCGTCTGCTACTTTACTTTAACTTAATTTAAATGTCTAAAATTGAGAAACGTTCGTTTGATGTTTATTTTCACAATGTTTTTAAGCAAACAAGACGTTGAAACATCGAGTCATGCCCCAGCTCTAAAAAACATATATATAAACATAAATTTTTACATTAATCGTTTTAGAAAGAATGTTTTAAGTAGTAATTTTTTGTCATGTTGCAGATTATATAAAAAACATCTTTAATATAGAAATTTTTAGGCTCAAAAACTCTAAATAATATGATTAAGATTTTTTGCACCTGATATAAGAATTGGGTTACTCAGTGGTACAGGATAAGTGCTACTGGAGTGGTTCATTTTTTTCTCATTTAACAAAAATCTTTAAATTCAAATATTTATTTTTTGGACTTTGCTTTAAACTTTATTTATAGTTAAAATGTCTAGCTGTCTTCAGCTGAAACACATTTAATGCAACTGATATTTTAAAAACTGATATTTTAAAAAATTTGACAACAATGCAAAATTTATGAAAGTGTAAAAATCGAAAAATCTTAATTTTCTTGTGGCAACACTGAAAACAAATGCAGAAGGAAATTAGGGGGGAAAAGCAAAAATTTTAAAGGGGAATCTACTTCAAGGAAGATGGGTGTTTAAAAAGAAAACACTTGGACATGTACACCAGCAAATAGCAGCAATTGAGTTTGTGCTAACGGAAAAAGACAAAAATGATATCACTGTAGATTAAAGTGAAGAGCTACTGGTTTTCGATTATATGGTTGTATAAATTTAACTTTCGTTATAGAACATCATCTTATCATAAATGGAGCATCCTATGATTTCTCAGTTGAATTATTTGAAGATGCAGGAATTTATCCAGTGACGTCATAAAGTATTACTCCTGCCTTCTTAGCGTGCCTTTGTGCTGTAGCAGTCTGCATGCACAGTGCGTATTCGAGATGTCCATGGTTCGATTCCCAGTGAGGATTTGATTGATTCTGATAGCTGATTTTTCATTTCCCCTGCTTCAAAAAAAAAAAAAAAAAAAAAAAAAAAAAAAAAAAAAAAAAACTAATGTTTCTATAGTGGTACTGTGATATCTGGCGACTGTTTGGCGATCAACAGAGCGTGCTTGACGCAGGTAGCTCTTCTCTGAGAAGGGTTAATGTATTTATTAAGAGTTGCATGTTAGCCTCGGAAGAGGAACGTAGTAGATTGTACTATGCGGTAGGAGCGATGTACTGCTCTGAGTCACTATTATATTATGCTTTGAATCATATATTTAATAAATGTTTGTTTCATCTTGCTAAATGGTGCCTTGTTAAACCACAAAGTCATCACAACATGCTCTCTTACGAGAACCAGAGGGGTTAGAAGCTTAGAGCGCTGAAAACGGAAATGGCGTAAAGTTAAGCCTAACTAACGAAAGAAGTGCGCATTTGCAAAAGGGAGTAGAAACGTGAGAATTATTTAATTGAGAGTTCAAAAAGCTTGGTTCTAAAGGAGAATAGAAGAAAATGTTCAAAAACGCAAAGAAAGAGGATTTAGTAACAGTTCTATTGGAAATTGGCGAAGAAGCATCCCCAGATTTGAAGCTGGTAGAACTGAAACACAAACTCCAGAATAGCAAGGAATACATTGAAGATGCTGATTTCGTGAAAGAAATTCTGATTAATACAGTGGAGAATAGAAAAAGAAAAGAAGAAATGGAAAGAATACAAATGGAAGAAGAAAGAATAAGAACAGAAAGAGAACACGAAATAGAACTAGCGAAGATTCGAGCAACTCAAAATGATGGAAGTAGAAGTCCAACACCTTTAATCCAAAACACAGAACGAGAAACCGAAATTTCCCTGGACAAGCTGATCAACGGAGTAGAAACACTGACTATACCAGTACCGATGAGAGCAGAAGAATGGAATATATTTTTCGATTCTATCGAAAGAGCATTTAAGCACAAGAACGTTTCCGAAGAATACAAATCAGAAATATTGAAATTAATTGGAGAAAAAGCTTCAAATGTTCTTGTTTATATAAAGGAGGAAGATCTGCAAAATTACGAAAAGTGAAAACTCTTGTTCCGAAGGAATATCAACCTACTCCTCAAACCTGTTTAGAAAACTAAACGTTATTCCGGCGAAACGCATATCCAGTTCGCTTCAAGACTAACAGCTACATGGGACTATTACTGCAAGTCAAGAGAAGTAAAGGATTTCGAAACACTCAAGGAGTTAATTATTTCAGATAAATTATTCCAAGCTTTAGAAGAAGAAACAGCTGCACACATCGCAATACGCCAAGGAAATAAATGGCTGAAGCCTCAAGAATTAGCTACAGAATGTGATATTTATTTCACGGCCAAAGAAAAATCTTTTGACAAAGTTCGAAATGGAATTAAGCGATCACCGAGATTCCTGGATACAACATGTGCACAAGACAAATATATTCCGCCACCCATGAGGAAAGAATATCCAAAACTTGAAAGATCTCACGCGTGAAGAAAAGAATGTTATACTTGTGGAAATTATCAACACATCGCAAGAGATTGCCCAGACAAAAGAAGAAAGAACGAAACTGCAGTAAATAAGAAGGGAAAGGATGATTCCAAAACTCAAAAAAAAATTCAAACAGAACATCAAAAGAAGAAGCCATCGTAGCTAAAGTAGACTCATCCCATCTACGATCCGAGTTCGCACAACGCATCGTTCAACCACTGCAAAAAGTAGATATTTTTATTAACTCTGAGAAAATACGTACATTCATCACTCATTCCAAATTTAGAGGAGAGAGAAGGAGGTAAAATATTGCTAACAACTGCTTTCGGACAACCACCTGAAGCAAAAGTTTGCCATGTATCTATTTACCATAAAGATCATGGAAGCAAAATATTTAATTTTGTGGATACATTAATTGCAGTGACTGATAAGCTAAATGTGCCTTGCCTAATAACTCCAGAAATATACGAACTGTTGACTAATCCTGCGGCAGAAGAACCAAACGCAGAAAGAAATAAGAAGAAGCGAAAATGCTCGAACTTTATTCGCCAATGCACAGTCAAACGACAGCGTCGATTCCCCCCCCACTAATGCTTATGGAGGAGAAAAACGAAGAGGAGAAAGGGGAGAAGGCAAGTGTTTATGTCAACACAGACTTGTCCTCTGCTGAACACCTACGCGAAGAGCAAGTTAACTGCCCCTGGCTGAGAGAAGCATGGAAGCTAGCAATAGAAAAAAAAGGAAATTATTTATTTATTGATCATCTTTTACATCACCAAGAAAAAATATTAGGACAGACTGTTTTTCAGTTAGTGCTTCCGCTTAGTAGAAGAGCACAAGTGTTGGAATTAGCACATAGTTTCATTTTCGGTGCACATCTTGGAATAGGAAAAACAAAGGAGCGAATACGATATTCATTTTATTGGCCTGGATTAGCACAAGATGTCGAAACCTTTTGTAAAACGTGCAAAGATTGTCAGTTGAAAAGTCCAGAAAAGCGATCTGACAAGATTCGCATCACACCGGTCAGAAGGCCAGGATTACCTTTCGAAACAGTTAACATCGACGTTATTGGACCTATTGAACCTCCCTCTGCTAGGAAACATAAATATGTGTTATGTCTGGTAGATCAACATTCCCGATGGCCAGAAGCCATTCCACTGAGAAGTTTGACAGCAAAAGCCACTTGCGACGTGCTTTTGGAGATTTTCATGAGAACAGGAATCCCTAATACAATAGCTAGTGACAACGGAAGTAACTTTGTTTCAAAATTAACTAAAGAATTCCAGAAAAGACTAGGTTCTCACCCTAGGTTCTCTACACCTGCTTACAGTGCTTCAAATGGATTAGTAGAAAGATGGAACAAGTCCTTCAAGCAAATGTTACATCATGTCATCAGGACTGATCCTTCGAATTGGGACAAGCACATCCCATACTTGCTCTTTGCATACAGAGAAGTACCAAACTGCACCACGGGTGTCTCACCATTTCAGCTGATGTATGGAAGACAACCAAGAGGTCCTTTAGCAGTACTGAAGTCTTCATGGTCAGGAGAAATACCTATACCACCTAATCTAAGTGAGTCGGCAGTGGATTACTTACAGCTTTTAAAAATAAGGTTAGAACAAGCAGCCGAACAAGCCAATTTAATTGCAAGTGATAAGCAACAAAAATATGCTGAGTACTTTAATCGGAGATCAATACCAAATAATTTCAAAATCGGAGAACAAGTTTATTTACTCATACCAGATTCAAATAACAGACTCTATGCACGATGGACTGGTCTAGGGGAAATCGTGAATCATTGCCCACCTCATTCCTATAAAGTAAAACTACCTGATGGAAAGATTAAACATGTTCATGCAAATAAAATTAGAAAATTCCAAGCTAGTATCAATGCAATTGGAGTGATATTTGAAAATGAAAAAGAATTTGGAGAAATTATAATTTTGCCAGGAAAAGATCTCTCGACCCCCCTGGAAGTTTTTAAAATAGATGCAAATCTGAATTTAGAAAATTTGAATCCGCAGCAGAGAAGAAAATTGATGCTCTTATCAACACCGAGCACTATTCACCAGAAAGCTGAAAATAGCTAAAGTTGAAGCTCATAAAATTAGATTAATACCCAATATGGAGAGGAAGGAACCTTACATTTATAGGATTCCTGAAGCATTGAAACCCAAGGTCGATGAAGAAGTAGAAAAATTATTGAAATCTGGACTAATAGAAGAAAGTAATGCAGAAATAGTTCATCCAGTAGTTTGTGTAAGCAAAAAAGATGGAGATATCAGATTGTGCTTAGATTATCGAGCTTTGAATGCAGTGACGAAGCCAGATGACTTTCCTATGCAAAACGCCATTGATTTCATGTACAGTATAGGAAGAGCCAACGTCATAACAACTTTAGATTTGCTGAAAGGATATTGGGCAATTCCCATGGAGGAACAAAGTAAAGAGTACACATCCTTCAAAACTCATCGAGGTCAATATCTGTTTAAAGTGCTACCCTTTGGATTAAGGAACGCAGCAGCGACTTTTCAGAGAGTAATGAATAACGCGCTGAAAGAATTTCAACAATTTTCAAGAGCCTATATTGATGACATAGCTATATTTTCTACGGATTTCGACACTCATCTCCAACATCTGGATAAAGTTTTCACCAAATTAGAGTCACTTGAATTTACTATCAATTCGAAGAAATGTTCGTTTGCAAAACCTCAAATTAAATATTTAGGACACGCTATTGGATCAGGAAAACATCAACCAGATCCCAAGAATACAGAGGCAATCAAGAAGCTGGAAACGCTGAAAACGAAAAGAGATCTTAAGAGTCTGTTAGGATTATGTAATTATTATCGCGATTATATCCCAGGGTATGCAGAGATCGCCTACCCACTCACAGAACTCACGAAAAATAAACAATCGGAAATACTTGAATGGAAAGAAATTCATGAGTCAACATTTCAACAACTGAAGGAACGATTAGCGATGTCAACGGAGTTGATCACCCCAACACTGCAGGATCTGTTTGTCATTCATTCTGATGCATCCCAAATTGGAATAGGTGCATGTTTATCACAACAAAGGGGAGAGAAGCAATTTCCCATCTGCTACACGAGCAAGAAATTATTGAAACTTCAAAAGAGCTGGCCGACTATAGAGCGTGAAGCTTATGCTATAGTATGGGCATTGAAGAAGTTTGAACCTTGGATATTCGGTTCATCGGTGAAAATTGTGACTGATCATAATCCTCTAGCCTTTATAGTGAGAAATGCTCCGCAATCATCCAAATTACTATGATGGGCCATAGCTTTGCAGAAATATAATTTCGAAATAGAACATTGCCCTGGAAAAAAACTGTCAAACGCGGATGCATTATCCAGACTTCCCACCTGTGAACTTTGAACATTAATTTACTGTTCATCTTCACGAACATTTTGTATAGTTAATGATTAGATAGTTTTTCTTTGCTTTTCATAATCATTTTACAATTTTGTGCAAATAAGATGTTTATGTAATTTGAAATAGATAGAGAAATTATTGGATAACAAATATTCGAGGTAAGTGGTAAATTTAGATATTTGTCTCCCAAGGATATAAATCATGCTGCAGCATCATTAAGTAAAAAGAATGTTAAGAATATAATTATATATATATATATATAAGAAACTTAATAATTTTACTGTCATCATTGGAATAATACTAGGGTATATTTTAACATGTTTATAAAAGAAAATATCAACTTGGTTTCTTTGGGTTAAGAATTCATAAATTGTTACAATAATAATAAGGTTCGGAACAAGTGAAGTTAAAAATGAGTTATCTATGTTTATATATAAAAATGTGTTATTTATGTTTATATATGTTTATGTAGTAAATTGAGGTGCAATTGTAGGTATTATATTGCAAATGTCTATAGTAATTGAGATTTGAAAATTAGGAAAGAATGTATAAAAGTATATGTAGTTTTTTTTCTTTTTCACGTTGATCGCAAACAGTTGCTAGAGTTTAGTTTCCAGATTGCTGATTGATTTGTAAATAATATCAACAACAATCTTACGACGGGGGTGTGATATCTAGCGACTGTTTGGCGATCAACAGAGCGTGCTTGGCACAGGTAGCTCTTCTCCGAGAAGGGTTAATGTATTTATTAAGAGTTGCACGTTAGCCTCGGAAGAGGAAGGTAGTAGATTGTACTATGCGGTAGGAGCGACATACTGCTCTGAGTCACTATTATATTATGCTTTGAATTATATATTTAATAAATGTTTGCTTCGTCTTGCTAAATGGTGCCTTGTTAAACCACAAAGTCATCACAGGTACCCGAACTAAAAGGTGGTGAATGATGATTCTTAACCACCAAGATGTGGTGACTGAGTCCCCTAATTCCCAGTCTCCCTTTAAAAGGGGGGGAGTATATAAGGTATTTCTTCCGCCTTCTTAGCGTGTCTTCATGGAGTAGTGGTCTGCACATTCGGCACGTATTCAAGAGGTCCATGGTTTGATTTCCAGTGAGGGCATTGCTCATTTTTCAAGTCTCCTGTTTCCAAAAAAAAAAAACCTAATGTCTCTAAAATGTATATGGATATCATTGATGTATTTGGATATCACCTAAAGACGCTTTCCCTCTTGATGAAACCAGTCTTTCCTTTCATCTCATGCCTTCAAAATGCTTAGCCATTAAAGACTGATAAAGGCTCTGATCAAATACTGATGAAATGGATTGAATTTGATTATTATATTACGACAAAGCAGGGCTATCTGCCTGAAAGGAAGGATGCCTTCGTGAAGAATTTTCTAAGGGAAACCAGCTGGCATACACATTACACGTGAGAAAACCATGAAAACGCCCATGCTACCAGTCCATTTTTCGGGATTCGAAGCTCGAAGCAAACTACCAGTGTTCAGTGACTTTAATGAAGGGCCGTTTGTGGGCCTTTATGAAATGAAAGGCAAGAACTTTATTTAAAATGAATGTCAGAAAACAAAGATGTTTCGCAAAGTTGGATGCTTTTTAAAATTGCAGAATACCTGAGGAAAAAGAGCAAGCCATTAAGAAAAAAAAATTTTTTTTGCATAAAATTTAGTTTTTTTTTTTTTTTTTTTTTTTTTTTTAAATCTTATGATATTTGATTCTTGTGTTTTCAAAAATAAAATATTTGAATAAAATATGAATAAATTTTAAGAAACTAAATGTAGGATGATAAAATTATGTAAAACAATGGGCACAATGATAAAACTCTTTAAAGCAATGCATGCAAGTGATCCTAAGTTAAAATGTCGGTTATACATCTCTCTTATTTATATATCTTTTCTGAACGGAACACTGAAAGGTGTGTTAACTGTGTTTTACTGTATTTTCTGTTTTAATACATGCAGTTTTCAAATGCATCGTAGCCACAAAGTTTTCTTCTGAAAGAAACACAATTCAAATAAATAAAATCTAATTCTATAAAAATTATATTAATGAATATATTTAAAATGCTCAGTTCGAATGAATAAATAGAAAATTTTAAAACTATTATCTGAAGAGACAATGCAACACAAACAATTAAAATAAAAGTCTAAAAATTTTTAAATTACCTAAAATAATAACTATGACTAAAAAATATAGTATGAAGAAAACTATTTGAAAAAAAAAGAAAGATGCACCTTTTATTTAAAGTATGCAGTTCGAATGAGTAAATAGAAATTTTTAAAACAGATATTCGAAAGAAACCATGCAACTTAAGCAATTAAAATGAAATTCAAAAAAGAAAAAATACTTCAAATAATAATAACAATTATAATCAAAAAATATAATATAAAGAACATTTGACTCCCGCACAATGTAAAAAATAAAATGAAAATAGGTTGTCACATATTAAGAAATTCGCCGTGAACTGAAACTTGGCGCAACTGAAAAAAAAAAGCACCAATATAAATTGTTGAATTTCTCCGTAAATTTTGCACAAAATTTTATATCTAGGCATAATTTGCGTCGTAGAATCAAAATATGTAAACAATTTGGTATGCTATTTCAGAAAAAGTCCGATTTTGTGTTTACACACCTATGTTAGAATAGTGCTATATATAAATCTAATATATATCCTAAGTCGTGCTTTCGAGACATGAAGAAGGTAATTTGATTTGTCATTGAGTTTGTCAATCGGCCCAGTAGAATGGGAGATATCGAGCTGTCTCCCCCTTTTTTTGTGTGCAGTATACATCTTTAACCCATTGACTACTAAAGGGACATATATGCCTCACTAAAAGTTTAAAAATTGCTGCTGGGTTAAAAGTACTTAGAATCTCCTGAATGTTGGAGATAATCTTCCAATAGTTGGAAAATCAAGACGCTGTTGTGCTCATCGTACACAAATTAACATTCAGAAAAGAACAAATATAAGCTGCTCAATGTGTAATGTTGTATTATGCAAAGAATGCATTACCCTATACCATATGATACAAAAATCTATTTCATGTAATAACGCTTTCCAGAATAATAGGTGTGCTTATAGTAAGTCGATTGCTACATTTGGGGCACATGTATCCCACCATTAACTATGGCTGGGACATATGTGTTCCAGCCTTTGGCTTGAAAACCATTTCTCAAAAAAATCCCAAAGGAGGATGAGGAGGGCTATGTGGTTGTTGTGTTTGTCTTCATAGCCCTTATAACAGATATGAACACTTTTTTTTTTTTGTTTCATAATGATTCAATTTTGGCAGGCTTATTTTTTTATTTTATTTGCTTGATAATTTGATTTATTTTGAGTTAATGGGATTGTGAAATATTTTTCTGTCAGTCATGTTGTCCATTTTTAATGTTATTTTTTAATCTCAAAACTTCATATTTTTAAATAGTGAAAACAGAAGGCAAAATAGAAATATAAAAGTAGAATATAGTGGGTATATATATATAGACATCAGGTTTTAACGAAAGTTTCCCGCCACCACAAATATCATATGCGCAAACAGTTCATGTTAGCATATTTAATCATATTTTGCCAACTAACTTCTGGCATTTGATAGAAACTTCCATTAGAAGACAGTGTTCTGAAATTTGTAAAAAAATATTATCATTAAGAACAAAGTGTCTGAAATGGAACTATCATGTTATCAGATTCGAACCATCATTTACTTTCAGCTGTGTTGCAAAAAGTCAGCTATAGAATGTCACCAAATCATGTGTACAGCTTCAGGTACTAATGTTGTATCATATGACACTGTGAAGGTTTAAAACTGAAAGTTCAATAAGATGGACTATAACATTCAAGAAGCAGAGTGTTCTGGCCAGCCTACTGATGTTGATGAGCCCGCCAGCGAGAACTTGTGGAGGAAGATCAGTATGCGGTATGTGCAAGAAGTTGCACGTTTGTGCCATGTCCATTAGTCACACTATGCAACACATAAACTTGACGTATGAGTTCAATTGCTGGGTGCCGCATGAGCTGACTTAAGCAGATAAGGACAGATGTTTTCATTGATATCTGCTTGAATATCAATGAAAGGACAAAATTCTGGACTGGATCGTCACTTTCGATGAAGAGTGGTTTCACTTTAATACTAGAAGGGGGTTGGTCTGCACTCGGTGAGCCCACTGACAGCGTTGCAGAGCACAATTTGACTATCAAAAAGATCATGCTTTGTATCTGGTGGAATTATCCACAAACAGTACCTCGAAAAAGTAAAACCCTCGACAGTAAGGTGTACAAGTGAGATTCTAGTCTGTGTTGAAGCTGCTATCAAGGAAAAATGTCAATTCTGGTGCAAAAAGGTAATGTTCCATCATGATAATGCAAGACCACATGTTCACTGACTCTACTTGAACTAGATCTTTTTCCACATCTACCATATAGCCCCTACATTGCTCATTTGGACTTTTACCTTTCCTCACATCTGCAGTACATCTTGCTGTTGCTACTTTCTATTCTGCACAGGACGTTCAAAAATGAGGTTTATCTGTTTTTAGACCCGCTGCCAGCAAATTCCTGGGCTGAAGTCTTTGAAAAACTATTTGACAGACAATCATAGATTTGAGCGGTGGGGGGTGGAAAACTTTCGTTACGATCAGATATACATATATATATAATATGATGAAAAAGACGTAGCAAATGTTATTGGTGTAGAATGTAGATGGCCTACTGAAGAGGAAGAGTTCTGATTGCATAGTGTGCTGAATCCATATTCACCTTTCGAGGCCGGGGCTTTGGTAGCAGTAAAAGCCTTGAAAGGATGGGGAATCTTGAACCGAATGCTTTCCCCCTTAAAGAAATCACCTCCTATTTGCAACAAAGATTCTTGTGTGTAGTTTAATGGATTCTCAGTGGGGTGCATCTATGTCACAAAAGGAAGGGAAGTGTAGGGATTAGTGACCAGACTTCAAGATGCTTTTTGTCATTGAGGGAAAATTTCATATTATTGTTCCGGATTGGGACTACTGGAAAAGGCATAAACCTCCGTTGAAGAAAATGCCATTCTTTATATTATAGGACATTACTTTCATTTTTGTAAAATTTTGGTTTGAATTTTAAATTACACTGCAAAATTATACGTCTTTACTAAGTGCTTACAATAATTATTTCTATCGTATCTTTATATTAATGTTATATCAAAAAAATATTTCAACTATTTGATTATTTCCTTGGATAATTTAAAATTTAAACAGTCTTCATCTCAGTCTTTTTTTTTTTTTTTTTTTTGCTTACTGTTAAATGTCCTTATAATTTTAAATTTGTTTTGGTACATATTGTCAAATATAGCTATATCTTTGAACTTTCTTCCATACAGGAAATAATTAAAAAATAAACACTTGAAGCTATAGAAATGATTAAAAATTAATGTTCAGTGGAACTGTTAAAATTATGCTCTATACGCATAATGAAATTTTAATTTTACATAATTGTTCAAAATCTGCTTGATAACATACTATTTAAGGAGGAAACTTTCAGTAAATTAGAATAGGGTTTAATTAAAAATAATTTTATTTTATTGTAGACTGTTAGTACTGCAATGTTCAACTACATAAGTGCTACTAATTAAAATTCCGTTCTTTTCCAAAATTAACGCATGATAAAACAGATGCTCAAAAACTGATTTTTAGAATATTTTAGTTTTAAAAATTTGAAAAAAAAAAAAGATCGTTTAATCATGTACCATTTTATACTGTTTATTGAAAATTAGTAAGTGATATATTTCAAGTATTAACAATAGAATGAATTTAAGTCATTAAAATGTCAAATTTAGTATGCAAACCTATACTTCAAAACATAAATTCCATTTGTCTAAAACTAAATTTCCAATCTCACTAAGAGAACTTGTTCACTCAGGTATCAAAATTTAGGTAATTTCTTACTGCAAAGTTTTTTTTAAATTGAAGGGAAAATTGTTTGTTATGCATAGTGTCCGCAAAAACTGTGTGACAAAAGCTACACAAGCACATTAAGCACATTTAGCACATTAAGAGAAATTTCCAGATACTTTCAGGTGCCTGGTCAGCAAAATTCTCTCCTGTTTGAAATTGTCATCCCATATGAATTTTTTTATTTTCTCTATTGTTTTAACCAGTTCGTTCCAACTCCAGACTGTCTTCATAGAAGCTTTGACATCAACCAAGGTGGCATATTTTATATGGTGGAATTTAAATTCTATGATATATTAGCGAGTATCTTTACTTGCAGTTACTCAAAATATCTTCATTGTCAGGTCATGCGAAATCTATACTGACATAGTTGAACTAACTGTTTTTCTCTTTTTTATTGAAAATTTGGCAGCTATTCATTGGTTTCATTAACACCTCGGACATTGTGCTGTTGTATCGAAATTATTTCATAACTGAGTGCCCAAGGTATGCCCCCAGGAATTTGTCCTTAAACGCAGTTGCTGAGTTATATGTCTAATGAATGACAAAAGCATTCAATCACTTAAAAGGTCAATTCTAAATTATTTGACTGTGAAATTGAGACACTGATACAGAGCTACCTTTTAAAATAACAGTACATCTGGAATCTAATGGCTAGAGAAACTGATTCACTAGTTTTAGTGTATTTACGATTTCCAGGTTTCCGACTGAAATTGTAAAACTACTGTTGTTTCTTTGACACAAAATTTATATTTACGTTCTTGTGATTTCTCTGAATAACAGTACAATCACAGTAAACTTCCGTGTGTGAAGGTCACTTCAGCATAAACAGATATATATGGAAATAAAGACAGACAGAACTGTTAAGAATGTAAAAAAAAAGTCCTTGTACATGTATACAAGTACGTGGGAATTCATATTTGTTTATGGAAGTGTATACCAACATAACCATGCAGTATGTATGTCTGCACTGATATGATATGGTACAGGTGCAGATATGTACATAAAGCGGAAAGCATGCGTGCCCTTAAATGGGAATAACGTACATACAGACACGTACACGTACACACACAGGCACACATATGCATTTATATATATGTGTTTACGTGTGGATTTATGCATACGTGTATAACATACAAATATATGTATGTGTATATGTTACGGTGAAACACCGAAATCTGGAGAATGTCGATTTTCACCGGTGAATGTCAACATTCACATAGTCTCTTGGTGTGTGTCCGAAATATTTTCCGAATACTCTTATTTCTGACTTACACCGGTCAATGTCGACATTCACCATGCACTAATGGTGAATGTTGAACATGTAACAATATTATATTTTCTTCTCCGTAATTCAGTCGCGAATAAACGCACTTGAGACTTGAAATAAGAACTTAAGAACATGAGAACCTAAAACACACAATACATTCAAAATGAGAAAGGAAAATAACAGAAGTTAAAAACTTACTTAATTATACAGTATGTTCTAAATGAGAAAATAAAATAATAGTAATAAAAAACTTACTAAATTATGTGATTCAAATCTTATTTATTGCAACAACTTAAACTCTTATGGCACTTTATGACCTATCTTTTCGACTTTCACCAGAGCATATCTGTGATTGTCGACATACACCGGTGAGGGTCCGAATATACAAGAATGTAGTGAAATATTTCACCGACGTATTGGTGAATGTTGATATTCTCTGGTGAAAGTCGACATTCTCCAATTTTGGTCTTTCACGGTGTAAGGATCTTAAGTTTTACTAACGTTTATTTTATTTTAAATCTTTACTATCACTTCTTATTTTCTACTTCCGGCCAGAATTATAAGCGTGAAGGAGTTTATGCAAAGTTGTCTGGCGAACGCCAAGTATTTAAGTGTGGCCTTTTTGCCAAGCAAAAGAGAGGAAGCCGTGAGTTCGAAGCAGGCCGCTTACCTTAGAAGTTACGCAGTTGCTACTTTGCCTTCCAGGCCAGAGGTTTTAATCCTCTTGATAAATTAAACGTATTGTAGTGTTCACAGTCTCTGTGCTACATACGCTTTCTGTTATTATAAGGCCAATCTTATTCTAAAGTTAAATTAGAGTTTAGTTTTATTTTGATATCTTTTAAGTTAGACCCCGAGTGGAGGGTCATTGTATTCCGAAGTACGGAAGTCATTGTATATAAAGAAAAAAATAAAGGGTTTTGTATACCCTTCGTCTGTATCCTGTCTACTTACTACAATTAGTGAACATAGCTTTAGTAAGCTCTCTGTTCTAGTCAGGTCATTGTATGTTTCCGAAGAAGGTTAGAAGAAACATTGAACCTGATAGTGGCGCCCGACGAAGAATAACCATGGCCGAGTTTCAAGAAGAACCTGTGCTGCCTGCAGAAACAGCTCAGAATCCAGAAATGCCAGCTGCCGCCCTGGAAGGATTTGGGTATATTGTCCAGACCATGCGCGCTTCGATGAAACCAGAAGCAACGTTTAATGGAAACTCACAGGTAACCAGTTTTTTGGAAAAATTGGATGACCACTTCATGCTCTACCCCGTGCACGAGTTTCAAAAAGTTACCTTAGCTACCAGCGCTTTGAGGGGCCAAGCGCTTAACTGGTTCAAATGTATCGGCAGAAGTCTCTTGGGTCAAGCAGGAAGTCCCACCTATACCTACGAAAATTTCAAGACTGCCCTACTTAAAGCCTTCCCTGTTGTAAGGGATCGTGCGAAATTAGAAACAGAACTTTTCAGTATATATCAACAAAGAATGGAAAACCTCTCCAGGTTTATTTTAAGAAAAATTCACGTTTTCAAGCTCTTGTATGGAAACCGTCCGGATCCTGAAATAATTCAAGTGATTTTGCCGAGGTTACTACCCCAAGTGCAAGACTTTATTGAATTGAGAAATCCGACTACACTGGAAAAATTATTTGAGCTAGCAATCCAGTTTGAAAGTAGAAGAACGGCCGACGTCGAAAGAAGACGCCAATATCAACAGCGAAACCAATTTGGTACGCCAAGACTACAGCAAACTCAAGCACATGGCTACGGAGAAAAAGCGAATCAGTGGGCAAGGAAACCCGAGCATTCAAAAACAGCCGGCGAACGTCGACAGTTCAATAGCAACCCAGGAAAAAAGTCTCAAGGCCAGTGGAGAAAGAAGGAAAGCACCGAAAGGAAAAATAATTTAAACTAAAACGGATTTCTGCTGACGAGAGGGTGCGGAAATCCGAAGGCCACGAAAACCCCTCTTCCTACAAGTTAAATACAGTAATGGTGAAAAATTTAACTCTTCCGAAGATTGAAGTCTTGGTAAATAATATCCCGGCCACCGCACTCCTGGATACCGGCGCGCAGTGTTCCTGTGTGGCAGAAGTCTTTTTTAGAAAGTATTTTCGCAAATACCGCATATATAATGCGGATAATACAACAGTATTAGCGGCGCAAGGAGAACAATGTAAGTGCGTAGGTAAAGTACCTTTGTACATCCGTATCAAGGACGAACAAGTAAAGGTGATGTTTTTTATAGTAAAGAATTTGCAAGCACACTTAATACTAGGAATAGACTTTCTTTCAGACGCACAAGCTACACTGGATTTTAATGAAGCGTCTCTTAAGCTGACGATGAAACCAGTGCGTGTAGAAAAGGTTGAACCGCCAAGGTTAAATCTCGACCACCTGCCTAATGACGAGCAAGATAGAATCCGACAAGTGGTAAGTGAATTTGCTTCCTTATTTAGTGATATTCCAGGATTTACCCAGGTTACTAACCATAGTATTGACACCGGAGATGCATTGCCGGTTCGTCAAAAACCATACCGGTATGATAAGAATAAGGAAAAAATTATAGAATGGCATATTACCGATATGCTACGTAAAAAGATCGTAACGCCTATCTCAAGTAGTTATGCTAGTCCGGTGGTTTTATGTAAGAAAAATAATGATTATCCTTTGGAGCATCCAAAAAGGTGGAGATTCGCTATTGATTACCGTAAATTAAATTCCATAACGAAATATCCGGTATATCCGTTACCGATTATAGAAGAAATTTTAAGGAACATAAAATCAACCAAATTTATGACAACTTTAGACTTAACGAATGGTTATTTTCAAATAGGGATCAGGCCTGAGGACGTGCCTAAGACTGCTTTTATAACCAAGTCTGGCACTTATGCATTTTTGCGAATGCCGTTTGGCCTTTCAGGCGCCCCAGCAACATTTCAGCGATGCATGGACATTGTGTTAAGACCTGTTCTCGGAAAGTCCACATTTATCTATTTAGACGATATCATTATTACTAGTGATAATCTAGACCAACATGTACAGGATTTAAGACAGGTGTTTTCTTTATTAAATGAGGCCGGTCTAAAAGTTAATGTCGAAAAATGCAAATTTGCAGCCCCTGAATTAAAATATTTAGGTTACAAAATATCGCAAAAAGGGATCGAGACAGATGAATCAAAAATAATCGCTGTACAAAAGTATCCGACTCCAAACACGGCAAAGAAGCTCTCTTCTTTTCTAGGACTTTGTTCATATTATAGGTCCTTTATAAAAGATTTTGCGGCTATCGCTGAGCCGTTGTTAAAATTAAAAAGGAAAAAGGCAAGATTCTCGTGGACGGCCGAAGCCAATAGTGCTTTCGAAAAATTAAAACAAGCATTAACGCAAGCCCCTGTGTTGAAATTTCCTGAAAAGGATGAAAATTTAGAAATTTCAGCGGATGCTTCGGATTATGCGGTAGGAGCGGTACTTTCGCAAAATCAGCAGCCAGTAGCATTTTTTAGCCGAACTTTAAATCAAACACAAAGAAACTATTCCGCGACCGAGAGAGAGGCACTTGCAGTTCTGTTAGCAGTGCAAAAGTTCCGAGTCTATTTTGGAAAGGCGCCGATAACAGTATATTCTGATCATGCGGCGGTAACTAGATTGTACTCTGGAAAAAATTTATCCCCAAGGTTAATAAGATGGGCACTCAAGCTGCAAGAATATAATCTGGTAATCAAGCATACCCCCGGAAAGGAAAATATCGTAGCAGATGCCCTGTCACGAATTAAATTAGACGAACAGGGTAATACCGTAAAAGTTGCAATGCTGACAGCGTGTACAATAAATTCCCGAGAAACTGTAATAACCGAACTGGGTAAGGATCCTGAGTTTGGAAGTATTTATGAGTATTTGAAGGATCCTGAAAATTTTAGCCACCAAGATATTGTGGCGATAAGAAATAGGGCGGCCCATTACGAACTAATAGATGGTCTATTATTCTACACAAAAACTACGAATTCCAACAACGAATTTCGACCTGTTATCCCAGCTAGTCTTAGATTAAATATCCTGCAAGAGCTCCATGACAGCCCTTTAGCTTCTCATGCTGGTATTCGAAAAACTACTCAACGCGTACGCGAGGCAGTCTACTTTCCTGAACTGCAAAAGTTAACAAGGGCGTATGTCCAGTCCTGCCCAACATGTCAAGCCGTTAATTATATTAATTTCCGCCCGGCCGGGTTTCTAAATAGTATTAAATCCGAATTTCCAAATGAAATAATCGGCATCGATTTATTGGGCCCTTTCCCAAAAAGTCAGTTAAATAAAAGTCGCTATCTCCTTGTTATAGTTGATCATTTTAGTAAATGGACCGAAATTGTTCCCTTAAAACGAGCCTCCGCGAAATTAGTTACCGATTCTATTTTAAATAAATATATTTTAAAATACGGGGCGCCCCTAAAAGTTATATCGGATAATGGTCCTCAATTTGTAAGTAATATATTTGAAGACATGTGCCAAAAACTGGGCATACGTCATTTAAAAATGGTCCCGTATCGGCCGCAATCAAATATAGCGGAACGGGTCAACAGAAATATAGTGAAAATTATCCGTAGTTATGTTAAAAATTTTCATAAAAGCTGGGATAACTATGTCAATGAATTTGCTTTCGCCCTTAGGACCGCAAAACATGATACAACGGGCAAAACTCCCGCTGAGTTATTTCTAGGCAGAAAGGTTATAACACCGTTAGATAAACTATTTTATGTGCAACAAAGAGCCCCAGAATTTAAAATGGGTGATATAGAAAAACTGATAAAAGAAGCAAAAAAGAATACGGAAGTAGCACAAAGAAAACAAAAATTGTATTATGACTTGAAACGACGGGGAGTAACTTATAAAGTAGGGGATGAAGTACTAAAAATTAAGCATTCACTTTCTTCAGCACCAGAAGATAAAACTGCCAAATTTTTTCCACGCTTTGAAGGACCATATGTTATAGAAAAAATAACTCACGCTGTTGTAGTGTTAAAGGCAAGAAATGGTGAAACCTGTTCCGCAAACATTGACCAGATAAAACCATTCTATGACCGTAATAAAATGCAAATCTTTTCAGATCTTTTGCAGGATCCGGTACGGCAGACACCGCAGGTACAAGTTCCAGAGGTGGGAAAACGACAAGTACAAGGGCAAGCCAATGAGAGACAGAAGCAAGTGAAAAGAAAATTGCCCCGTGGAAAAATTAAATGTACAAAGAAAAAGAAGCCGTTCCACCGTCCAAAAAACAGAGTTCACGAACACCCCCAGAATGAAGAAGGGAGAAGGACGACGTATGTGGAAAAGACCGGGAGAAAGGACGGCAACTATAACCCGGCTGTGAAACGGAAGATTGACTCATCCGACAGAACTCTCCGCAGCAAAAGTGGCCGAACTGCGGAAGGGCCATCAGCGGCGGAGGAAAAAGTACAAGAAAAATTTGAACGGCCAACAACGAGGTCCAAGCAGGATCACGACAGAAGTTTCCCGGTTCCACCAAGACCAGCTGCCTTCAAACGGCCAAAACCACAAGCAGAGCACAAAAGGAAGATGTTCAAGGGTGGCCGTAGTGGTGAAAAACGGAAGCTTCCAGAGGAAAGCACTGAAGGGCGAGCCCGTACAAGAAGGAGGATCAACCAAGCTACGGTCTGCAGCACCTTTAAAGACTGGGCCCAGAAAAGGATGTCTGAATATTACAAAGATAAGTAAAATTTTATGTTACTTTACAAACTTAAGTTAATCTTTCATTCTTACTGCAAGTGGCAGATTTCAAGAAGTTTTACCTCATGCGAGGTCTACCTTTATCGCCAAAAGGGCGAGAAATGAGTTGTGACCGATTTTCTTATTATGTTTTTCAATTACTCGCGCGTAAAACTAAAGTTGATGTATAATAGCGTTGTATAAAGACTTAAATATTGTAAAAAGTTATTGTATAAATTTTATTTAAAACATTCTAACAAGAAAGACGTTTTAGTCTGAAAGACTTTTTGAAATGTAGTATTATTTCAATGTAGAAAGAATTGACACTTGCTTTGAAAAGAATAGAAGTTAACAATGTACTACTAACGTATGTTTTCAAATGTGTAAAATTAACGGCATCTTGATATGTTCTTGTATACATGTGAACTGTTATTTTGAATGTTTAGAAATACCGTGATATGGTAAAAGTGAAAGTAATGTTAAAAAAATTTGTTATTCGTGTGACTGTAAAGATTAAATCATGGTGAATATGTGTTAAAGGTTGAATGATGTAGTTAGGCTCTCTGACGCTACACTTTAGAGTTAGCCACTTGCAGAATAGTACCTCAGGGTCTAGAGTTGAAATTAGGGTGTGTTAAGAGGTCTCGTATGTTGAATTTTAACACGTTAGTGTTTTGATTGTAGGAGGAAGTGTTGAACACATAGACAGAAACACATTCGTGTTTGGTGTTTTTACAACACATGTCAGAGAGCACGGGGAGAGATAATTAAAATAGTCATGAATGAAATAAGAATGTTAAGAAAAGTATATTCTATATGTTATTTACAATGTCATTCTGTAACATTTCATTAAACTAGTTTTCCTTCCAGATCTCTGGAAGGAACCAGAATTGAATAAAGCTCCTGTTTTGATGCAGTACAGATGAAAAAGAAAAAAGATTGTTGTATATTCCGGGAGCTGCTATTGTAACAAATTTCTTTCTTTTAAAATTTTCTAGTTTCTAGCTAAGTTATGATTGTTAAAGGTTGGCCTCGCGTTAGTTTCTAGAGCTAAAAGTTTTCAACAAGGTCGTTTTAGACCTCAGTTTCAAACTAATTAACTCTGGCGGGAAGTATGTAAGGATCTTAAGTTTTACTAACGTTTATTTTATTTTAAATCTTTACTATCACTTCTTATTTTCTACTTCCGGCCAGAATTATAAGCGTGAAGGAGTTTATGCAAAGTTGTCTGGCGAACGCCAAGTATTTAAGTGTGGCCTTTTTGCCAAGCAAAAGAGAGGAAGCCGTGAGTTCGAAGCAGGCCGCTTACCTTAGAAGTTACGCAGTTGCTACTTTGCCTTCCAGGCCAGAGGTTTTAATCCTCTTGATAAATTAAACGTATTGTAGTGTTCACAGTCTCTGTGCTACATACGCTTTCTGTTATTATAAGGCCAATCTTATTCTAAAGTTAAATTAGAGTTTAGTTTTATTTTGATATCTTTTAAGTTAGACCCCGAGTGGAGGGTCATTGTATTCCGAAGTACGGAAGTCATTGTATATAAAGAAAAAAATAAAGGGTTTTGTATACCCTTCGTCTGTATCCTGTCTACTTACTACAATTAGTGAACATAGCTTTAGTAAGCTCTCTGTTCTAGTCAGGTCATTGTATGTTTCCGAAGAAGGTTAGAAGAAACATTGAACCTGATAACGGTAACATATATATTTTATAATCAAGCTCTTGAAGTTTTCGTATTTCTTCTTCAGTCAGTCCTCTTTTCCTTTTCGGCATATTGCTAGAAAAATGTCAAAATAATTCCTGAAAAAACTTACAAAAATATGCAATATTCTAAGGCAACACAAGGCTCTGTTTACAATTTACAAACGCAGTTATCGTGAATTCTGTAGCTATGTAGTTGCAAGAACTAAAGGCGAAAAATTGGGAAAAACCGGATTCTTAACACAAAGACCTTTGAAAGAGATAAATCCCAGGAACGTTAAATTTGACGTTTCCCCCCACTCTTGCTACCTGGAAAATGGGGGAAAAAGACATGGCCACTAAAGTGGACAACCCCATCATTTCAAATAGAGGACTCTATGGCCACTATAATGGCCATCCCATCTTCAAAAGGTCAAGAAACTTGGCAGTTCAGGCGAATTAAATTCCATTTTTATTTAAATTGACATTTGTAGCCACAACTTACTTGGCACTCTAATCGTGCCCATTCAAGAAGATTTACATTTTTGAATATTATTGTGATAGAAAAAAAGCACAGTATAATAATGTCCAAGCGGCAGCAAAGGTAGAAGTTAAGTGCACATTTATTCAATATAAAAAATCACAAAGAGGAAGGTGTTTGTTTAGGACAGAAAAATTTCAGTTCTCGAAATTTAGGTTCTGAATTACCTACATCTGCAAGCCATGTATCATAGCTTGATCTAGAAATGACACAGTCTAGGAAAGTTACTAGAATTTTTAGAATAGAGTGAGAAAATCTGTATATATATCATCTATGGTGAGAGGTTAATGGTTCAGTAGGATATTAGGTTGAAATCCATATAACTTTTTATTGGTAGTAAAGAACCCAACTGTAGATTTAGTAGAATTAAAATGCAATTTGTGGTTTTCAGCAAAATTCAATATGTCATCAAGAGCAATATTATTGTCACTCACTAATTCTTTCAAATTAGTTTCAGATTCCCAAAGAACAATATCATCCACACACAAGCCTACTTCTTACGTCCTAGGGATGACATGCTCGATACCTGCTAGGAACAGTGAAAACAGAGCAACACTCAAGAGAGATCCCTGCGGGACCCCTAGGTACAGTCTAAAGTTCCTTGAAAGGGCACTGCTAAACTTCACCTTTATATGTCTAAAATCCTAGTATGTGGTATGGCAGTGGCGAGTTTTTGATAACTGTTGTCAAAACCAAAATGACTCATTTACTGTTCATCATGAATACCGTGTTTACTACTCATCATAATGTTGCCGAATGCCACATGTATCGTATACTAGGATTAAATCGTGTGTTTCTTAAAAAAAAATCGGTTAATCTTCGGATTATGGTAACTTGGCGATTTTTTGGTGAAAATTTGGTGACCAACCCTGCTACAACAACCTGCTATTGTTTTTTTGGACGCCATTTTGTTTTCACGAAGTAAATGCATTTTTTTTTTTACTCAACATTTTTTTTCCAACAATCTGCTAGCCAAATTACGCTTATGCTAGAACTTTTATGGAACAAAAGTGCTTAATCATGATGAAGATTAAGTGCGAAATTGGGAGAAAGTGCAGAATCGCCTACTGCTTGGCGTGTTTTTAAGAATTGCACATACACGGTATCATCCATGTACACGTTGACCTATTTTCACTTAAAAAAATATCCCAGAATTGCACAAAGATGGCACTGCACACACTCTTGACTTTATGCATATACGCTGCTAAAGTCCTAGCTAGTAACCTTTATCGCCTTACCAAAATGTCGCCAAACTACCTGTTACCATATTCCAAAGATTAGCCAAAAAATTATATATCCAGCTCAGAGTCTTTTCGCAAATCCCAAAAACATCCAATAATTTTAAGGAAGCACTTCCGCAGAGAACCCGGTAAATGTAAACATCGCCAACTTTGGCGATAATAGTTCAAACCTGGTAACCTATCGGATTCATCGTATTCGCTTGTTTGAAGGTTGAAACCATTCCTCTTGCATTCATTTTGTTGAATTATCACTGTCGTTGTTCGCATTTCGAGATTTATATTCTTCTTCTCTTATTTATTATTATTTTTTTTCTGATTTTCCACGTTATTTTTTCTGAATTTTTTAACAACGAATAGATAGAAATATTTTCGTATAATTAAAGAAATTTTTGTCGATAGATGCCAGTTCTCGGCTCCTATTCTTTATGGCATAAAATTTTAACAAGATACTATATTGTTAATGCTTTTCTAATAACAACCTTTCAGAGGATGGCAGGAGTGACATAAATAGCTGATTAAACTGAAATAAAAAATATTATTGATTATCTAAGATGACAGAGTAGTTTGATGCATCTGCATGGTCATCAAAATTAGCAAACCACTGCTGGTGTAAGGAATACAGTTCAAATGACTCTTGAAAAATAATAAAATGTATAAAGTTCTAGTTTTATTAACAATGCTACTGAAGAAAATTTGATTACTGTTGAAGGTTATTTGTATTGTGAAAAATATTATTAAAAAGATGGGTTTATTTTCATATATCACATTTAACTGGTTAGTTTTACATCTACATGCTTATTATCTGTGAATTTTTACTACCATATGCTTAATATATTGTTTTGTCTGCTAACTTGAATTTACATGCACTAAAAATCACGTTTACGGCCCGGCTCATTGGAGCTTGGCGAGTAAAAATTGCAACGGCGCCAACGGGTTCTCTGCAGATGAAAACCCAATTTTAAAAATTAGTTTTTGATTCCACACTTGGTAAAATCCTAGTATACAGTGCAACCTTGGCACGATTTTGAAAATTATCGCCAACACCAAAAATGACCCAAACAACGTCTATGTACTATATACTATACACATACCCAAACAACGTCTATGTATATACTATACACTATATACATACCCAAACAACGTCTATGTATATACTATACATTATATATATTCTTTGAATGACCCGTTTACTACTCATCGTGTATGTCCCGTTTTTATTGCTCATAATAAAGTCGACAAAAGTAGCCAAATCCCGTGTGCACCGGATACAAGGATTAAACCCCATACTCTGTCAAAAAGCCTTAGAAAACTTCGAGAAAGGCTGCTACAACGTGATTACTACGCTTAATCAGCATATGAAACCAATGATTTTCATAACAAATTAAATTTTAAAACGGGATTGAAAACGAATATCAATTCAGATTAAACAACATTTAGGTACGAATTAAAAATATATATATATCTAAACATTAACAGCATCTGTCTGTATAATAAATAAACAAATCATATTCTCACCCACACATAACTTGAAATAATTCTGCTTTCGAATAAATCATAGTTTTTTTTTCAGGAAAACAACTTATGACTCCGATTACAAATAAATTGACACAAAGTTATTCGTACCATAAAGATAACATGACTATTTATAACATGAGTAACTTACGTGCAGTAATAATAATTTATAATTACCTGGATTCAAACTATGAGAAGCCTTGCTAACAGGTCGTTCTTTAACTGTTTTCTTTCTTTGTTTTGTTTTAGACATTTTGTTTGCTATAAATTTTTTCTTAACAAATATTTAATGTTTACAATTTTCTGCCGAAATCAACTTCGTGATAATCAAACACGTTTTCCGACAAGTTCGAGGAAAGTTGAGATGTAACATACTACACATCGATCAGAACAATTCATTAGGGTAGCAGCTTTTATCTCGTAATGGAACAAAGTAGCTTTTATTTCATGATAAAACGAACAATATACAAAATAATTATACATTTCTTACTGTATGCTAAATTTTTCTGGCAAATATTTGTAAAAGAAAACTTAATTAATGTGCGAGGAGCTGTGCTTTCGAGACTACGGACATACTTATGACAAGAGTAAATACCCCCCCCCCCCCGAAAAACGAAGAGTGTCGTCTGCTTTACATTTTCCTTTTCTTTTAAAGCGTGTATGTAGCAGGTTTGTTCGACAATTCATTAATTCGATCCAATGATATAGTATTACTATATCTATGATTTGATCACATTTTGATGTTAAATGTATTGAATACAGTTTTTGAGTCCGCTCATTATTAGTTTATATTCTAATAATGAGTTCCTACTTTGCTGTTCCTATTCATGTCAGAAGGTTGTTTATTTTCCAGTAAAAATTCAGATAATTAAGAGTAAAATGCAATTTTTTTCGATAAAATTGTTATATCCAGTTCCTTCATATGTTATTTCTTTTCAAAACAGTTTTTTTAGGGAGAAGTATACACGTAGAGAATTGTGGCGACATCGTTTGCAATACTGAAAAGCCAGGTTGATCTTTGGATTATGGTAACTTGGCGATTTTTTGGCGAACATTTGGCGACCAACTCTGCTACAACAACCCTTTTTTTTTTTTTTTTTTTCACCGCCATTTTGTCTTCACGAAGTAAAGACGTGTTTCTTTTTTTTTATTTACTCAACACTTTTTCCAACAATCTTATTAGTCGAATTACACTTATGCTAGAAATTTTATAGAACAAAACTGCTTAATCATGACAAATATTAACTGCAAAATTGGAAAAAAGTGCAGAATCGCAAACTCCTTGCCACATTTTTCAAAATCGCACAAACACAGTAACCATGTACACGTCGACTTATTTTTACTTAAAAAAAAATCCCAGAATTGCACAAAAATGGCATTGCGCACACTCTTCACTATATCCATGTACACTGGTTTTTTCTCATAAATTAGAAAAATTTCACAAAAATACATGAAAATTTTGTGAATCTTTAAATCCGGTAAAAAGGACATATATGAAATTACCTGATCGCGAAAATGTCTATACCCTTTCCAAGGATGAACATATGCACGTATAAAATAAATAAAATATCCAAAAACTTTTACCTCTAAATTATCTATTATAAACGTCACCAACAAATTCATAACGCAAACATTAAAAATAGTTGCAAATACTTAGTGTCAAATACTTAAATTATTGCCATGCACGTTTACTTCCACTGAAACGTATACCAAATTCCTACAAACATATAATTCACAAAATAACTATCATTTAATTAAAATATAATTAAATTAAAAAAACACTACTTAAAATATAAATAAGCACATACATTAAATTAATAAAAATTAGCTTACAATCCTAATTACTTTAAACTAAATCATTGCTAATAACAATTTTCCAATAATACCATATTACTTTATTTACTCCTTACATTTAGAACAATGCCTAAAAATAATATCCTCAAATAATTAAAAATACTAACTTACCTAATCTTCTTCAGAATCTTGATTATGTGGCAGATAAACTTTTCTTATTTCCTCCGCTAAATAAAAAGCAATTGTATGTGTGCCTGTTTCCTGATCTTTAAAATCATACTTATAGTTCACAGCAAGATGTTGAAAACCTTCATCCTCCAAACAGACTTAATAAAACTTAATAAGCAATCTTTACTTCTATCTCGCACAACTTTAAAAAAACACTTATTACTACCCCTTTCAATCCCACTAAATACCCATTTCGAATTAACTTTAGATAGGGCCATGGGATCCAAAAATTAACCAACACTGTTTCACACAACAACAGAATAAAGCTAAATACAAAATTTCCAGATTTCCCCCCTTTTCCGATTAAAGAACTGGAATTCGACCATTAATTTCACATGACATATCTCATGATCCCTCACACAAAATAATGCGTAATTGGAACTGAGTAGTTCTCACATTAGTCCCAAAGTCCTAGGTAGTAACCTTTATCGCCTCCAAAATGTTGCCAAACTACCTGTTACCATATTCCAAAGATTAGCCCAATTACTTTCGTGGAGTTTGACGATTTTTCTTTTAGATGAAAAGGTAAAGTTGGTGCAAGTTGACGTTTTTCGTGATATTTTTTAGAAAGACTGCTCGGTTATCGATATTTAAACGTAAAACCATGTTTAGCAACGGAAAATACACATTTTGATGATTAAATAAGGGTTATATAATACACAAAAAATAAAATGTGTTTCTTGCAAAAGCCTAATATAATTTTTTTTCCCTTGTACACATCAATTTATTTTCTCTTAAAATGCATCAGAATTGCAAACATTTGGCATTGTGCAACAGCTAGCTGCTTACCAAACGCATCTTACCGTCATTTTTTTTTAGCGATTTTGCTGCAAAATTCTATATTCCTGCGGAAATTTACCACAGTTTTTAATATTTCTGGCAAATTTCACAAGTCCATATTTTAAAATTATGTTTAAGGTAAAAAATATACTGTTTTTTTTATAACTTGGAATACATCAAAAAGAGGATATACAAAAAGGGCGACGTTTCTTGACTAAGAATTTGCTATGAGCATGGTTGGCAGGGTTGATACATTCTGAATATTTAGAGACTTCTACTAAGGTGGTAATGTATAAGTATGAATTTATTTGTATATCAACAGAAAACAAAGGTTTCTATTCAAAAGTATTTTTCATAAGAGTGGAGCTAAAAGCCACATATCTAATCAAAATGAATTCAACAAACATAGAATAAGCTATCGAACAAAACAAAAATCAATGAAAAAGCCAAGTAAAAAAAAAAATCTGAAAGCTTTCAGATTTTATATTATGCCCAAAGGCACATTTTTTAATACTTTGTCTGTTATCTTTATTTATTAAATATCATGTTTTTTGCACTTAAACCACATAAAATTCAATTCAATAGCAATATTTAAAAACAGCATATCTTTAGAATTTCCAACAGTCTTGTGCACTGCAGATAAAAATGTTTTTTTTTTTTTCTCTACATTGTTATCATTGCTCACTTTGAAATCCTTAAGTCTAAGAATCAAAAATTCATTAAAGTTTTACAAAATGTGAAATAGATAGTGAAACAAATTCAAAATTCATGCTTACCGTTACCCATGTTCAGCTGGAGGATTACGTTATTTAAAATTTGATGGGTGTAGGTATCTTTTTTTTTTTTTTTTTTTTTTTTTTTTTGCAATACAAGAAATATACCAACATTTATGCACATTCTCCTTTATTTAATTTTTTTTAAATAATACAGGGTGATAATATTTGGTGGCAACAATGTGAAAAGTGATACAGCCTTCTACAGTGATTCAACTCAAAATGCCGTTTTGAGACTATAGCCTTTCTGAGCTAATGTTCCTTTGGGCTAAAAAGAAAAGAAAATATTGCCATTTATCAAATAAAATAAAAATTAATGTTAAAGTCAAAAATTAAGCAGCTTTCTAAATTCTATTCTCTTAGTTTTTGATACTTACATTTATTTCTAGTTTACCTAATGTTGTATTTGCTCAGTGGCATTAGAATTTTTCAATTTTTAGCTATTTAATTGTCTTTTGGTTTAAAGTTGAATTTGAGAGAGCACAGTTGAATTTGAGTGGCTGAAAATCACCACAGATGCAGATGGCAGTATGCAAATATAGTGTGTTACAGCTGATCGCAATTGACTGCCCAAACATTAATTAAGCAGTCAGTGAAGATGCCAGTATTCTGAATTATTTGTGAAGGTTCATTTAAATACTGATACTTCTGTTATAATTTTTGATGATATTGTGTTTTTGTGAAGACGAATGAGCAAGAGTTTCTATGATAGAGGAAGAATGAATGTAGTGAGCTATAGCATGCTTTTCAGATGTACTGAAGAATAATTTCTCAAATATGGAAACAAATCGGACAGCTGTTTGGAGAGCTTTACCTGGTCAACCAAGAGTTACCACTCCTTTTGAAGACTAATGTATTCTGTAGACGCTAAATGAAATCAATAAATGATCTCCAAAAGTATTATTCCATAGTTACAGCATCACTTGGGAAGAAAATATGTGGCACTACTGTGCACCAAAGGCTTCATGAATGTATTGTACTTCTGACCGCCAAGTATTAACATTCCATTAACTGTCCAGTTGAGATTAAAGTGATGTTGTTATCATCTCATTTGGACCATCTGAGATTGGCACAATATATTGTTCACAGACGAATCCACATTTGCCCCGTAATCAGATGATAAGCATGTAAGGTCCTGGAGAGCAGAAAGTACAAAATATCATTGAACGTGATGCATTCATAGGATGCAACATTATGATACGAACTGAAATTTCAGCAGGATATCTCACCCAGCTGCACATCTTTAAAGATGGTAGCTCTGTGGTATCATCATGAAGTCCTACACTCCATTGTGAGACTCTACATGGCAGCAAATGGCCCTGATTCCCTCCTTATGTAGATAACTGGAATATTCCCCTGATATTAATCCCATTGAAAATTTTTTGAATACCCTTGGGTATGCTGCATCTGCATATTTACCTTCTCCAGCCAATCTCAAAATGTTAGAAACTTCCCTTATACAGAAATGGCCATTGCTAGCATCTGTGATGATTGATTGAAAGCATGTGCAGTCGCTGTAAAGTTTGTGGGAAGTCCGAGATAGTCATATAACTAATTAATGTAAGTTTTGTTTTGCTTGTTTTTAACTTTAATTTGTTAATGTCCAAATGTGATGTCCTCATATAATTTATAAAAATTAAATATTGTTTCATCTTTGAACATAATGCTTGTTTTCTTTCATGCATTAACACATTTGTTACCTTCATGTGCAATTTGGCACTAAACAAAACTATGTCAAAAGTCATTTTAAATTCCCAAATGATTGTTTAATGTATCGATCAGCCTTATGTTCATTATTTATAATTTTGTGCTCCATTATATGAGAATTACTTGCGGACGCCATTTGATAGCACTTAAATGTTTTCTAACTTCCGATTCAACTTGCCAGCTAATTTTAAATAAATTATAGGGTAGTGCATGCAATGTCATACCATAAAATTTTTTATATTACATACTGAATGTTAAAAATGTGTATTTATTTGCTTTTGTTTAAGGAAAATCTGGCATATTTCAGGAAAAGTCAGTATCAGAGTTTAATTTGCTGTGAAACAGCAGTTTTCAAGATGGCAGATAATAGCCAGTTGAGTATTTAGGAAGGAGGAAGTTATATTTTTTTAAGAAATAAGAGTTTAGTGATGACTTAAACATGTTCCCATCACAGTTTGATACAAGATTAGGTCTTGCAATCAGACTGCACAGATTGTGTCAGCAACTGAAAGCTCCTGATTCTGTGTTGAAGAAAAATTGATGGTGCCCATCAAGTGTCCTAACACCTGAAAAATGGTAACATATCTTTTCTTACATGCTCAGTGGCTCATGCAAGATGGAGCCTGCCCACATACTGAAAATGTTGATTCTGATTCCCTGTTTAATGTGAGTGGAATGTCATTTCAGTCTCTTTAAGTGTTATAAAGATAGATTACAGTGGCCCCCTGTGTATTAATTCATGTGATATCTTTTTTATGGAATATTTTCAAAGATAAAGTATTTGGAAAGAAGCCTGGAAGTGTCATGCAACTCAAAGCTCTTATGTGGTATGTAAAGCTGTGGCTTCCAGTTTTGGAAGATGTTTGCTGGAGTGTCTTAACAAATCCACAAGTTTGCTTACAAGAGGTTATAAAACTAAATGGGAGACACATTAATTCCATTCTACACTAATCTCACTTTTCATGTTTATACAGTTAACTATGCATTCATTTTGTAATATTTTGATGATAAACAAATGTGTAATAAATGAGACATGGGTCTGACAATTTATGCACTACTCTGTCTTCCACACCTGTGCTTATAAAATTCCAGTATTCACAACCTACATTCTGTGTTAAGTTATTTGCAGTAATTATTCACAAAGTTGTTTTCATTTTAGGGTAAGGCCTCATACCCAGGTATCCAAATACATGCATCATTTCTAACAACCAATTTAAGGCTTGGTTCATTCATTTATTTTCATCAGCAGATGATCCACAACCAATCTGTCATCATGGTAATCCCCCCAGGTCGACCTATATGCCTTATAAAAGTTGATCTACTGTCATTGTTAAATAATATTGCCACAGTAGCGTTAGATAAACTGCTAACCACATTCAGATATTGATGTTAACAGCAACTGTTAATCATTTTATGTTAATATAACAATATTTAAATCTATGCATAATATATTATATCACCATCATTTAATTAAATATATTGATAGAGGTAAGGAAAGCACACCCCAACCTATTTATGTTATATAATTAATTTTATGCTACATGAATGTACAGTATTTTAACAATGCTATAAAACTACAAGCCACTATAAAACTACAAGCTGGCTCTATTTACCAACACTTATTTATCTTAATTATCCAGAATGCTTGTTGTGTAGATTATTTTAAGTCACATACTTGCACATGAGTTTATTTATTATATATTTTCTATATAAAGAGACAAGTACAAAAATGTAAAATTTGTTTTAAATCAAACAGTAGCTGTTAATTTTATCTTTCAATTTACTGTTATTTATTAATAAAGATAAAATATTAAAAATAATGCAGGGCGATAATATTTGGTACAGCTGAAATAAATATTTGTTTTAACTGCTAGAGATATGGAAGTTAAAATATAAATTTTAAACTGAAAAATTATCCATATTTGTTCAAACAGTTATTATACAGGATTATTATATCTACTCCAAAATCATTGTTGATGTTAATGTTCAAGATTGGTAAATACAGTTTTTCTTGATACTGGAATTTACAGCAGCTACACTAAATGCTTTTAAATCTCCTTCTCTCTAGCTGCTGCACACTTGTTCAGATGCATTCATCAGGAATGACTGAACCCATTGGACTTTAATCTCTCTCTTCACTGCGAATGTTGCCCAGGATGCACCACAAGTGACAGAACAATATTGCAACTGTGAGAATGAAGGAAACATACACACATGATATCCAAACTTTGAAAAATCTCGGAGCCACGTGGAAACAGAATCTGCATCCTTTGGTTTTGGGCTAGCAACCAATTTTCACTAATTATTATACCATCTGGTATGGCTGATTTTGTAGATCTATATAAATTTACATTTTTGTTTAACAGCTGACAATTCAGTAACATCAAATATTTTTGTTATTGGTCATAAATATTTTTTAAAAAATAATTAACACAGTGTTGATGATGCACTGCAAAGTGAATTATATTTCCCATATATTTTCAGTACATGTGGGAAATATAAGTGTATTTGTTGGAAGGAATATTAATATTTTATTGAAAATTATTTTGTACACCTCACAGTGAAGCTAATGTTTTTCAATAAGGTTAATATTAAAATATTGCTCTCTGTGAAAAGAAACTAAGCGCCATCTAATGCGCCATCGAATCTAATGTGCAACCCCATTTTAAAACTTAAAATAATAAAAAAATTGTTTGTCGGCGAATGTAATGCACATCAATGATATGAGGAATTTATTGAATCTTATTTTATACAACAATGGATTTGTATATAAACTATCAATTAATGGTATGATAATTTTATTTAAATTTAGATACCATATTCTATACAACAATGGATTTATACATACAGTAGCAGAACATAGAATTAACCTATTAGTGGGCAATTGTTATGTGAAACAATCATTGTTAATTACCACTACCGTATATACGGTACCTATTGTAAAATATGAACATGAAATAAATCGTAACATTTCTATCTAGCTAACAGTTTCTACAATTAGTGATTAATAGTAAACGTCTTTATTCACTGTTTTCATCACTGGAATCCTCGCAGCTCTTTTCGTCAGATGCAGATTCATTTCTTCTTTCCTCCTCATCATCATCGTCATCCTCGGCGTTCTAGAGCACGTCATCTTCACTGCCATTCAATGAATTTGAAATGCAGCATTTCTTGAAAGATTTCACAATATTTGGTGCTTTGATGCTTTTCCAGGCAGCAGAAACTCAGTGCAACAACGTGCGATGCAGCACGCTTAATTTTTCCTGTCGGAGTCAATTCACGGTTTGGCTCACAAAACCATTTTTCGTACTCCGCCTGAACGTACCCCTTAAAAGGTTTATTTATACTAACGTCCAGGGGTTGTAACATAGACGTCATCACTCCAGGAATGATAACAAAATCACTGCCTAGACTGTACATCTTCTTTTTTATGTCGTCGGTGAGATGATCACGAAATGCGTCCAGACAAAGCAATGATGGTGGATTGGAGAGCCCACCGGGACGGCGTTCCCATACATTTCGGGGCCAATCAAGCATTAATGATTCCGTCATCCACCCCTTCTCTTAGTTTCGAATCATCTGGGAACAGCTTTTGATTCTTATGGGTTTTAGGACATGTTTTCAGTTTGAAGATTAAGAAAGGGCACCCGTCTGCTGTTATTGCTAGCATCACTGTTACGCGTTGTTTTTCACATCCCGAAGTTTTGATAACTTCCTCAGTCCCCTTCTCCGTAATGGTGTAGTTATGAGGCATATCAAACAAATTGATGTCTCGTCAGAGTTGCCAATTTGAAAAATTCTTTTTCTTCCGAAGTGTGATGACATACCGCTGAAATGTTAGTAGTTTTCCCTCAAAATCTGCAAGAAGCTTTTGGCATATTGTTGTACGGCGTCTTAGAGATAAGCCCATCCGCTTCATAAACCAATCTACCCATCCACGGCTAGCCTTAAACTCTTGTTTCGGTATTCCAAGAACTTCAGCCTCTTCTTTTGCTTTATTTCTCATGGTGTCACTAGTCACAGGTTGTTCATTCTTCCTCCTTTCACGTACAAATTCCAAAACGTTTTCTTCAATTTTAGGGTGTCTTCAAAGGAAGAGGGCCAGTGAATTTCTTCCTACTAGCTTTAGTTGCAAACGGTGCCAATATCTGTTGCTGCCACAAGCGAACGTTGCTCTCAGCTACGTTGAACTCTCTCCCTGCCTTTCTATTGCCATTTTTTTAAGCACAAAGAATTACTTTATGTTTGAAAGTAGCGTCATATGACATTCATCTCTGTTTGCCCTCCATTTCGTGACTACGTACTCTGCAGTTTGTATCCTCTATGCAATAATGTGTCAACGATAAATGTAACGGTAAATGTAGTCAAGAAATACAGTAATTTGTTGTTACGATTTAAATTTGGTTGATGCCATCAGCGAACTGCTGACGTCATCGGCAAACATTGCACTCAAATCTAATGCGCACCCCAATTTTGAATACTACATTTGGCCAAAAACGATGCGCATTAGATTCGCATAAATACGGCATATAAATATATCTTGTTTCTCCTCTCTTTTTGCATGTAGCATACGCTCGATTATTTTAATAAAGATATTTTTCTGTTCCTTTGTAAGAAATTTTCTTCAAAATATGTCGTAGCTTATTACAGGCCAAAGATCCCAGTGGGTCACAATAAGAGGCATTAGGAGTAAAGCTATAAATTCTAGATTGTGACCCTTGATCTTTTTCTGACATTATTTTGTCCACTGATTCACCAATTCACATAGAAAGTTTTCTTATAAGATTTAGCTTCTTATGTACCACAAATAAATTGAACAATGTACAGGTTATTAACCAAAAAGCTACTTTCTTTGACTCTACAGTTTTCCAAAGAATGGGATAGTAGTACTAATATTGATTTCTTTTATCTGCTTTCTATGGTACATTGCATGAGATTATATTTATTAGTGCAAAGAAGCATTTTATTTATTGTGCTATTCTGAAATGCTTTATTATCTATTTTCACTCAGTGAATGGTTGGAATTTATATATCAATTGTATATTCTTCCATGATTGGTGGAGAATTTTATTATTTATTTTGAAATTTGCTTCATATTTTATTCATTTGTTTGATGGAAATCCTTTGTTTATCTGATGATTCTGTATACACCTACATTTCTTTTCAAAATACATTTAGCAATTTGCACTCTATTATAATAATTATTGGGAGTACAAACTAGTTTCCGCGTTTTTAAATCAAAAATTGGCCATTTATTGTGAAAGAAACTAATGTAATGTTTTATTCAAAGTATTGTCCATCACTACTTTTTCCCATCTTTCTGGGAGCATGCAGATCAGAAGAACGCTTCATCTTTACGAGGTTGTCCAAAAATCAACCCAATTTTCGGTATCTTCACACGATGTGAAGTGTTTCTTAGACAGGCCATGCATCATCAGTCGAAACAACGTCTCATGAATACAGCAGTAGGGGAAAAACTTCTCACTTGAGTGTTTACGAATAGATTTTGACCACGGCTATAACATGTGGATGAGCATTATCATGCAGAATAATTGTCATGTGTAGAATAGTACTGGATACATTTTTCTTTGAGTGCTTGGCTCAGTCTTATCAATTGTGTTCAGTGAGAACTCCAGTAATGGTTTTGTTCAGTTTGAGCAACTCATAATACATGACATCAAGCTGACCCCACTATTTTTTCTTCAGTGAATTCGGCTAGGCTAGGCTTCAATAATGCTTCCAATTCCGCATCTTCATAAACTTTCATCCTTCTGCTATGTTCTTTGTTTTCACCATTCATAAACTTTTGAAACCAATGATGACAACTTCTCTCACTTAAGGCAGTCTCACCATATGCTTCTACAAGCAATCGATGATCCTTAGCTGCAAATTTCTTTAAATTAAAGAAGTAAATCAAAAGTTCCCACAAATGATGCTCATTTAGCTCAACACTTGACATTTTCACACACACACACACACACAAAAAAAAAAAAAAAAAAAAAAAAAAAAAAAAAAAAAACATGATGCTGATATAAAATCTCTAATATTTCAAGGTTATGTTGTTATCAGATGTCCAACTTTACAATATGATGTTTTACATCAGACAATTGTAATCATAACTTACTGGTGGTGCCATTTTTTATCAAATGGCACAGACTTATTTGTACTCCTAATAACTTAATAAACATGAGAATCCTAACTAAGATACTAGATCAGTACTTTCTCAAACGTTTTCCCCTTTCCCTGATAAAATTTCAATATTTCCAACATGTCCTGATAAATGTTTGGATACTAATCTAACAAGATCATATTGTTGTGTGCGCATGGATTTGTAATAAACTGAATGTACAAGTCCGATAAAAAGTCAATAAAATTTGTTCTTATTACAAGAAATAAAAGAAAATGCTGAAATTTTTCCTCACAGATATTCGTACAGTATCACACAGTAGTTATATTTTAAACTACTTAAAACATTAGAATAGAACACGACCCAAAGTGTAGAAAAAGGTAATCCGATCTTGCTGTGATTTCACTACAATCAACAACAAAAACTTAGTAAACAACTGAACTGAGATGTTTTTCTCCAGCTTTTATAAGCCTTTTAAATCAGTCACGAGAAGCTTCTGGTATTTTCTCAAGGTTTCTGGAAAGCAAAAGAGTAGAATTACGAGATATCTATTTATTAAATATGCATGCTCGTGAATTTTCACTTTTTCGGCATAGTTTTCTCTCAAAATAAGTCTCGTGCTGCATTGGACAGGGATATAAAACAATTCTAATTCTACTAAAAATAGCAAATTAAATACAAAATCCTTAACACTGCCCCTTTCCCAAAGAATGCACGTCCCAGGCAGTACAATCCCTGGACAGGAAGCCAAACTTACAACTAAGGCATCAATGCAATAATAAACATTACATTACAATAACAAACCACATAAACAATAATTGCAATAAGTAATTTAAATCAAATACTGAATAAAAGTCAAATTAAATACAAATTTAGAAACAAAAAAGAACATGGTCTTATACCATTTACATTATATACACTACACACTATGGCCATAGAAAGAAGCTAACCTGTTGTAATGAATGACTTTAGGTTCATTACAATAGGAACTTAGAGTTCGATGACTTATGGATCCGAACTACCAAGTCATTCAGCCTGTTTAGAACTGTATGTGAACCATCCCAAGGTGACTGTAGTTTAGGACAGAGTACTTTTGAGTCGGATTACACAACCACACCTTGTCTCCTTCATTGAATTGATGTCCGGTAGCTCTCGTGCTCTATCGGATCTTCATCTTCTCCGTCACTAGGAAAGAGTTGCTCGCCATAATCAAAGCCCTAGAACATTTCCATCAATATCTAATACAGTGGAAAATTTTTGCTGCACATGGATCATGCATCACTGTAGCTTTAAAATTTGTAGAATCTTGAGGCTCAAATTGCCAGGTAGATACAGAGACTCCAGGAATATGTCATCGCTATCCATCATTGAAAGGGATCATCACATGGAAATACTGATGCCATCTAGAAGACCGTGCCCAGAAAACTGCTGATATTGCTCCAGGGCCAAATCTCACCCAGATTGCTGAAAATTCAATTTATTATGAACCCATACACAGGCAACACTTTTTGGTGTCAGAAGTTCGATTTGAATGCCAATAACAAGAGCCATGGAAGAACAATTAAGGCAATTACTGGCAACCTTTGCTGCATTCAAAGAAGAGGTGGATGCTCACCAAGAATTCGTTAAAGCAAAGATGAAGGCTTGCCATGAAAGCTGTTCCAGAAGGTCAAGATAAAATGAAAAAGGAAATTCCTTGCATAATAGAAAACAAATTTGAGGCTATGGAAGGGCGAATAGACGCGGTTGAAACTAAAGTTGGACAAATTGATGAAAGAGTTTCTTCTCCAAAAGAACAAATAGAGGAGAGTTTCTGCCGTGGAACAACAAATTTATGACAGGGTTACTGCGGTCGCCAAAGAAGTTGATATGTTGAATAAATTCGTAGCGATAGCAGGGAGCAATTCCGAGAGTTTTAAATTTCTACCCATGCCTACTCATCCCTAACTGAAGCTGTCCACATATGATGGGAATACCTCCTGGAAAGTATGTAAGACATAGTTTACTATAGTGGCGGAAGCAAATGGATGGGATTCCTAAGGTAAGGCCTGTCATCTCACCGCTTCTGTGAGAGCAGATGCAGCGGATATCCTTCAGACGCTTCCCGAAAACAAAAGGCTAGATTTCAAAGCCCTGTCCGGCGTGTTGGAGAGAAGTGTTTAAAAGACTACAGTAGGTTTCAATTAAGATCCCGTCAACAGAAACACTCCAGGAGCTCGCCACAGATGTTGAAGGCTGTCCCACCTCGCCTTTTCGGAGTGCCCGACAGAAACAAAGGAAATCCTCTCCCTGCAATACTTTATCTACGGCATCCAGGATCTTGAAATACAGAAAGTTATACAAATAGCAGATATTACAGATTCTTGCATACTCAGATTGGAGTTTTTAAGGAAATACAATTTTTCCTGTGACTTTAAAAATAACGAACTACATTCTGCCTCTGAGGACATAACCATATTCGCAATTAATGGTGAAGGAGTTAAATCTGTTCATAAAATCATAGCTAAAAATATCATAGTACCAGCAAGAACAGAATTTCTACTTCCTGGGTCCATAGTCGAAAACAGAAATTTCCACTACAGCATCATCAAATATCCTATAAACTCTAACAGCCTGAAAGCAGTACTAGTAGTCTCAACGTTCGTCAACCTATCAAGGACCGTTATCCCAGTAAAAGTTGCCAATGTAACAGTCAAGGTGAGAGCTATTAAGAAAGGTGCAGTAGTTGCAGCATGTACTCCAGTATCAAGCGCTGAAAGAAAGAGTAACATTCCAGAATCCGTGTCTTCAGGGAGCATTATATCGGAGTTATTGCACAATGCGCAATTAAATGATGAAGAGTGGAATGCTACCGAAAGTGTCACTAAAGATCTTCAAGATGTTTTCCCCTGCTCATCTTTTGATGTAGGTCGAACCAGTTTGACACAGCATAGAATCCCACCGCTGCCACCAAAAAGTGTTACGTGCGTATGTGTTCGTAACAAATTGAAGTGTGATAAAAAGTCATTAAATGTATTCTTATTACAATAAATAAAACAAAATTCTGAAATTTTTCTTCACAGATATTCGTACAATATCACACAGTAGTTATATTTTAAACTACTAAAACTTTATAACAGAACTTTATCCAAAGCGCAGAAAAAGCTAATCTGATCTCACCACGAATTCGCTACTATCAACAACAAAAACGTAGTAAACAACTGAACTGAGATGTTTTACTCCAGCTTTTATAAGGCTTTTCAATCAGTCACGAGAAGCTTCTGGTATTTTCTCAAGGTTTCTGGAAAGCAAAAGAGTAGAATTACGAGATATCTATTTATTAAATATGCGTACTCGTGAATTTTTACTTTTTCGGCATACCTTTCTTTCAAAATAAGTCTCGTGCTGCATTGCACAGGGATATAAAACAATTCTAATTCTACTAAAAATAGCAAATTAAATACAAAATCTGTAATAATATTTTAGGATTTTAACCGTGTTATATATTCATTTTCAATTTCCCTCTCTTGAGAATCAGCATCATCCAATGATATTTTTAATTGCATTTATATAATATTTGGAATTTTTTTAATCGAGTATCCTAGTCCTGGTTATATTATGTAAAGTCTGTCGATAAATTTGTTCTTTAATTCATTCAAATGTAGAGACTGCAAAATCTGATCAAACCTGATTGAGCTCGAGATTTTTATAAAAAATAGATTCTCCATAAATGGATCCACAGACTAATAATCCCAATATAATCTTTAATGTGGTATCAAGATAATAACAGAAAAATTTCTTCATTTTCACATCTATTCATTTTATTGTTCTGAAACTTTTCTCCCATTTGTACTGATATCATAGAGTTTGTTATTACATCATACAATATTTATGAAATTCTCTCTAAAGAACCTATTTGCAACTTTAGAAATGCGTGTAGAATTGGACAGAGTTTACATCAGACCTGGATTTTATGAAGATAAATTTATAACAGAAATCATTTCTTGTTCAATCCATGAAACTGCCTCTGTAGTTATTTCTCTTAATTTTTATTATCAATACTTTCACCAAAGCATAAATATTCAGGATGCTGCTCAAGAAAACATCACTATCAGAATTGATGTCCACTTTGTTAACAGTCTCGATATCATTTGAACTCAACATCATCTGAAAAATGGATCTGCAAAAAATTTTCATGAGGCTATATGCTCTACGTTATAGTTAATTGAACGATGTTTTTCAGGCACAAAATGTGATTTGTTATTTCACACCTTCAAAGTCTGAAATTTTTTCTCTTGAAACTAGTTTTTCCCCATCTTTCTAAGAAAAATGCTAATAAGTAATCATTAAAATACTGAAGAGTAAAGATTTTAATTTTGAACAATACCCAAAGTGATATTGAAGTCATTACTCAAAAGGTGCATTAGACAGACAAAGTTTTCATAAAAACAGTTTTATTATTAACAAAACAAAGAATATTAGTTATAAGAAAATTCCTTATAATATTTTTTAAAACATTATACAAAGTAAGCAGCAAGTTGAGCCATTTTGTCTTTAGGTTTGCTCCTACCCCGACCTCTTGATTTGGTACCTCTTCCTCGTCCTCGCCCTTTACCTCTTACAGGATTACGCTGCTTCATTGCCTGTAGCTGATCAACCAGCGAAGTGAACCTTGCATCACAAAATATACAACCAGTAGCTTCAGTGATATTACCACCAAATTTTGTTTTATCCTACACAAAAAACAAAAGTTACTTAATAATACTATTTAGTGAATAAAAATATTAATGAAATTATAAAACAAGAAGTATAAAGGATGGAAAAATAGGGAACCTTTGCTAACTAAAATACTGACAGATCATCATAAACATCAAATGTCTGATTACAGCAAGTTATAAGGTATTTATCCCACTTTCCTAGCGTGCCTTCGTGGTGTAGTGGTGCTGTACGCTGGACCAGTACTCCAGATGTCCGTGGTTCGATTCCCGGCGAAGGCATTTGCTATTTTTCATCTTTCCTGCTTCCAAAAATTTCTAATGTCTCTACAAAGTTATAATGAAAAACTCTGCACTTGGATATTAGCTGAAACTGGCTGATATTCTGCTAGCAATCTATGAGGAATTTTGGTGATGAAATATATTTTCTTCATCAGCAGCATGGTTAAACTTGTTTTTTGTTTCCAACTGGTATTGTTTGACAACTGTATAAAATATTGCAACAGAGTGTTATTCTCTGCAGCTTTTTCTGCTTTTATATGAACTAAATAAGAAGGAAAGGCACGATAGGAAGAAATAAACCAGACACTAGAATTTCACCATTCGTTATACAGGTATAGACTGCACTAACTGTGCAGCTCCTCTCCAATTTTGATGAACAGCATCTCGAGATTGATCCACATGTCTCCCACTCCTCTTCTCCAACCACTAAACACTCTAGAAGGCTTTTGGCTTACCAATATTTTAAGTAGCCCTATTAGACACACTTACAAATATCTGGAATTCTATCCAGGGTTGGTGTAATAGTCAGCTTAGCTTACCACTTTATTGATTAGGATGGCAAATAACAAAGCAAGTGGCTTCTTTTAGAACCTTTCCCAGTTCTTATTCTAACACTTTATTGACAGCAGTTGACAGTATATTTCCATTGTGCATCTTCCATAATGCACAATTTCATTGCATGAGAACTGGAATAATCACAATTTTTTTAGCAAAATATATGGCTGGAAATAATGATTTATTTCTCATTAATTCTAGTAACTGCAGGATGTAAAATACAGTGAAAATCAACACAAGAAAAATAAGCATTATCCCAGGAACTTTTCATGGCAAAACGCTACCAAATAATGATACAATGCAGATAAGTACTTGCTTTGATTAGTTTGAAGTTGATGTAGAATTATATATATATAAAAGAAGAAAGGGGGGAATGAAGAAGCCATCTATCCTCCCACAGCTTGGAGAAACACATTTTCTGAGAAAATGAAATAAAAATTCTCATCTTTCTATTAGAATCTGGAATATCTTCTAAAGCTGCTACAGTGCTCCCAGCAGAGCACAGTCAAAGGTTGTATTATTGGCCGCATGTTAAAGGGTATCAGATAATATGCAAGTATACAAAGCATAAGAGTGATGAAAAGTATGAAAATAAACATGAACAAAAGAAGTATAATTACAAAGAATAAAATACTTTTTTGTACTCAGCTGTGACGAGTTGACTTCCACAATCTTTGCAAGTATCTTCATCAACAGTGACTTTAACAGCATCTTCAAAAAGTCGCACTATGGTATCGCATCTATAACAAAATATTATTTTATAGACCAACAATATAATTTTTATATGAGTCTAAAGTCTACAGTAGGTATGTACTAAGTATTGTAGTCCTTAAAAAAAAAAAAAAAAAAAAAAAATCTGTGGTATATACTAATAAACCACTATACAAATTTTTAAAACAGAATACATATTTAGATTACAACTGAATAAATATTTTTTCCCTCAGATTCAAATCCATGAGATAATCAAGCTATAATGTTAAAAATGTTATCCTTGCAAATGTTCCACTAAATTTGTTTGATTTTCTTTTTAAAGTTCTAATTAACTATGAATAAATTCTGACAACATGTTTTCAACAACATTATATTGATACTATTGGGTCTCTGCTTTTTTGCCACTAGATGGTGTTGATGCCTATATATCTGGCAACACTCACCCGTTTGTCTCAAACGAACATGAGCTTAAAAGGTTATATTCAGTTTCCATTGTTTGTGAAGATAGTGTTTTAGTTCGTTGCTTGTATAAAAAGTTATATGAATTTGAAAATGAGTGAAATATCTGAAGAAATATGCTATGTGATGCTTTTTTACTATAAAAAAAGGTAAAAGCACTGCAAAAATATGCCGAAAAATTTGTGAAATGTATGGTGAGAATGCTGTGAGTAAACGAAGGAGCCAGGAGTGGTTTGCTTGATTCCGTTCCAGAAATTTCAATGTCAAAGATGCACCTCACTCTGGTCGGCCAGTCACTGAAAAAGGTCGATTAAATTTTGCAACTGGTAGAGCAAGACCGGCATGCTAGCTGTCAGGAAATAGTGGAGGCATTAAACATCAACCACATGACAGTTTGGAATAATTTGAAAAGAGCAGGCTACGAAAAGAAGCTTGATGTTCCGGTGCCACATGAATTAATGCAAAGAAATTTGAATGACCGAATTACCATCAGTGAAATGCAACAAAATTGAACCATTTTTGGATGAAAAATGGGTGAAATACAAGAATGTCAAACACAAGCAATCATGGTTAAAGGCCAATGACCCTCTACAAACAACTTCAAAGCCTGGATTGTCATCATAAAAGGTTATGTTGAGTGTTTAGTGGGACTGGAAAGGGATTGTACATTATGAGCTGCTGAAATCTGGCAAAACCATTAATTTGGCCCAGTAGTGTGCACAATTCGGCCGTTTGAATGAAGCAATCCAGAAAGAGTGACCAGAATTGGCCAATAGAAAGGGAGTTGTGTTCCATTATGACAATGAATGGCCATACGCATCTTTGATGACTCGGAGCCTATTGATGGAGCTTGATTGGGAACTTTTGATGCATCCAACGTGTAGCCTGGACCTTGCTCTGTCTGACTACATTTGTTTCAGTCTCTTCAAAACTCTTTTGATGGTAAAAAATTGGCCAACCAAAGTGCCGCTGAAAATCACTTGGCCAACTTTTTCGATGATAAGTCACAGAAGTTCTACACTGATGGAATTATGGAGCTATTCGAAAAATGGCAAAAGGTCATAGATAATAATGGTCAATATGTACTTGATTAAAATTGATTTTCAATAAAGAAAATTTTTGTTAAGAAATGTACAAAAAAAGCGCTGAGACTTTTTATATGGCTAAATATCTTAGTCCATTTCTGTTAATTACTTTGGTCATGACCTTTTGTTCAAACAATATCTTAAATAAAATCTATACTTGCAAAACTAAGAAGCTCAAAAATCCGAAGACTTTTCTCATCAACAAAAATATTTTTTAAATGATCAAAATATACTACTTAATAATAAATTAACTTAAAATAGTTAATAATTAATATGTGAAAGTTCACTTTAATATTTGAAAGTTTGCATTAATTTGTACTGTTTGAATTAATTTTTAAATGCAAACAATAAAAAAATACTTAGTAAAGTAAAAGTTAGTAATAAAAGTAAAAAACATTTTTATTATCTGCACCTTTAAAAAAAAAAAAAAAAAAAATACTTTAAACAGTTCTCTCACAAACACAGTTAAAAGTCCATAATCCAGAGCTCAAAGCTACAAACTTTCTGCGCATGCACATAATACCTTTATGTATGTGCATAATATGTTTACGCATGCGCGTTTAATGTATAATGGACGGTATAAGCTAAGCTAAAATTATCTAATTATCTATTTCAGTTAATGTTGCAGATTGCGTTGTTCCTTAATCTTCGAATTGGATCCGGCTTATTATTTTTTGCAGACTGTTAGGGCAATTTTATAAAAGTAAGCTTGTACTTTCGATTATGTCAAAAAGAATTTCTGATGCTGGAGCTGCCAAAGGATCTACAAAGTGAAAGCATGTTTCAATGTCATCAAACAAACAGTGGAATTGCTGCAAAAAATGGATAGAGGCATATCCTTTGTTTCTTTAACCATTCCGAAATCTGTTTATCAATTTCACGCTGCACTGCGGAGGGGGGGGGCTGCGCACAATGAACTGGAAGTTGATCTGTCAGCACTATTCTTATCCTCAGGGCAGATGTTTTTATTTTATTCGACTTATAATTCCTTACTAAATGTAGTATTTCATCTCGATGTACTCTATCTTTGTTATGACTTAAATCAAATTCCTCGTCATTATAATTATCACGAATACACATCAAATAGTTTTCTGGTTGCAATTTTCTAATTTCGACTATGCGTAATGTACGCTTTACGCATGCGTGCGTTGAAAGAAATGTCTAATAAAATAAACAAATAAATATTAAGCTTTTTTTTTTTTTTTAATTCTGATACCCTTTAGATCATAATTGCTCTTTATTTCATAAATTACGGTTTCATATTTTTAATTTTATAATATCTGCATGCTATTTTACCAGATTTAAATTGATGATCTATAATCCAGAATCTCCGAAGTCCCTACGAGTCCGAATTAAAGACTTTTGACTATACTATGAACATCAGCAAATTTTGCTTTCATTAAGAAAGAAGCTTCATAATTTTCTTCATAGCAATTGCCACGTAGATCTGCTTTTGCTAATAAAAGTTTTTCTAATGTTTCATTACTAATATTAGATCCAAATTTAGTCATTGTTTTCAAAACAATACTGAAAATCCTCTCACGCTCTGCTTTACTACGGTTAGTTTTCCAATTAAACTCCACCGAGTGTCAATCCCTGGCTAATTGTATAATTTTATCAGCTTTCTAATTGTAAAAGGCAAAACTGCATCTGCAGTTTATCAGTTGCAACATCAATATCATTGTCTTTTATGACTAAAAGAATTAAAATTGGAAACCTATTCAAAAAATATTTTATATCAGAAAAATATGCATTTGTTTGGGCAGAAATCTCTGCAACTTTAGCGTGTAAAATCACTTCATCATTGACTGGAAATATTTATAGTATGTAATCACATACTTGCAGAAGTAGTTATTATTCTCTTATAAACAAATAATCACAATGAGAAACTTATTTTTAATAAAAAATAAATTGCAATGACAAACTTATTTTTTTCTTCCTCTCAAAGTTCTTCCACTATTTTGCTAGTTACAGCCTGTATTGCCAAATTTTCATCTTTTTTCTGATTTTCTACTTCACGATAAATCACATCATATATAGAATTAGAAGACAAAACAATGACTGGTTTTACAGACTTTGATAAAATATTTTTAAACAGATTATAAATCATTGACTGCAAAAGATAAACTAATGGAATACTGCTTTGTAGAACTTTGTTAAAAATGTTGAATGATGGCAAAATGAATTGTACAAAAAAGCAAAAAGCTTTGTTAAGGTTCGAAGATAAAAACATAAATATTCATTCTTCACAAAATAACTTATAGTAATCAGAATATGTTTCCCTTGCTGAGTAATAATTATTATTATTTTATTTTTTTTATTTTGAAAGAAATTTGTATCAGCTTTATGCTTATATTTTGTAGTATTATTTTGAGAACTGCCAATTAAGTTGGTCACAGGTGCACAAATGATTTTTCTCAAACCTATTTTCAACAATAGAAATAGTAACTACTCTTTACTACCATTTGCTTTAGGTATTTTATAACTTTCAATAGATCCTTTTATCTTAACTCTAGAAGCATTTACTTCTTCTTTAAAAAATGCAAGAAGTGAGTTCATCGATTGAGGATTCTAGGTAAAAATTTCTTTATGCACAGCCAGTTTGTACAAACACGTTTCAGTATTTTTCTGATTTCAGTATTATGCAACTGTTGGAATTGTTTCAGTTTTTCTTCCTTTTAGAACTCCTTTCAAGATAATAATAAATATCAACAATGTGTTGGAATTGTTTCAATTTTTCTTCCTTTTAGAACTCCTTTCAAGATAATAATAAATATCAACAATGTGTTCATTCATATTTATCGGTAAAGAAGCTGCCCATTTTTCAGCTGTTAAATTAAAGAGGTGACAAGTGCACCTCATAATTTGCAAGTATGAATTTTCCTTTTATAAGATGCCACCAACACCAGTCTTCAAGCCTATCATTATTGGTGCATTATCGGCACCAAATGTTACACAATTATCCAGAGGAATAGCATTTCCTTTTAAAGTTTTAATAATTATCTGTGCTATATTAAAGTCTGTTGAATGACCTAAAGTGAGGACAGAAATAAACTATACTCAATTTCTGAAGACACTAGAATCAGTATTATTGCTTCCATCCATAGAGATGCAGAATGAAATTGTTTTAATGCAATTACATACTTGCCAACCTTTGACACTTAAAAATCAAGAGATTTTTTTAAGAAATCATGAGATTTTTCACAATATTAAAAAGACTTTTTAAATGATAAAAATATAGTTTTTAATAATGAATTAACTTTAAATAGTTACTAATTCCTAAATGCAAGCAATACAAAAATACCTTACACATAAAACCATTTTTATTACTTGCATTATTTAAGAAAACAAAACAACAAAAAAAGAAATTTTAATCAGTTTTCGTACAAATGTTATGAACAGTAGCAGATTTTGCTTTTGTTAAGAAAGAAATTTCATAATTTTGTTCATAGCAATTGTAACGTAGGCCTGCTTTCGCTATTAAAAGTTTTTCTAATGCGTAATATTAGATCTAAATTTAGTCCTTGTTTTTGCAACACTGAAAATCCTCTCACACTCTGCATCATTATGGGGAACTGTCAAGATGGCCAACATAATTCTAGGCAGTTTACTATATTTTAAAATTCAATCAGCACCTTTCAGTTTTCCAATTAAACTCCACTAAATGTCAATCCTAGCTGATTTTAAAACTTTATCCAAGTTTTCTATTTGTAAACTGCAAACTTGCCACCGACAACATCAATATCATCATCTTTCATGACTAAATGAAGTAACACAGGAAATCTGTTCAAAAAGTACCTTATATCAGAAAAAGATGCACTTGCTAGAACAGAAATATCAGCAACTTTAGTATGCAAAATCACTTCATCGTTGACTGGAAATTTATGTAGTATGTAATCACATACTCAACAGAAGTAACTTCTAACATGAAGATAAAATTTATTTTTGTCTTCTTCTGAAAGTTCTTCCACTACTTTTGTAGTTGCAGCTCCTATTACCAAATCTTCATCTTTCTTCTGATTTTCTATTTCACCATAAATCACATCATATATAGAATTACAAGAAAAAGGCTCCAGTAAAAAGGCAGAGAACAGACATTCTGCATTAATAACTTTTTGGCTCTTTTGTTTCCGAAGAAAAATTTAATTTTTCGTTGTTTTTCAAAACAACTCATGTTGTTCTTGTGTTCGCACATGTTTGAGAACACCCGCCCTTCCACCATGCGAAATCGAAAAAATCACAACAACAGACGGTAAGCATCGCAAATTTATTACATTTCCTCGAGGAAATAAAGGAAGAAAAGTAAACTGTGTACGATTTTTGAACGTACACGAGTATTTCACCTTTCTCGCAGACATAACAAAAGATGATAATTTCTAAAACTATTTCCCAAAGGCACGTAAACTCACACAACTCGGGACAAGATGAACGAAATAACTAAAGAACATCCAAATAACAGCTTGCTTGTTTTGTGCTCATTGGCTACTACATGCCAATTAACACGCAGTGGAGCTCGATGCCAATTGGAGAACTGGAGAACATTTCTGGATACGTATGCTCTCACTCACAAAGCAGAAATTCTCATCTGATTCTCAAGGTTTTGTTTTAGATATAATCTAGAGAAAACTCAATTGCTTTCAGACATCCAAAATCCTCCCTTTTTTTTTTTTTTTTTTTCATATAACGAAGTATTAAGCCAAGTTCCATAAAAATCGTGAGAAATTTTAAGAAAAAGTCGGGAGAAATATATTGTAAATCGGATTGGCGGGAGAGCGATTGAAAAACGGGAGTCTCCCGCCTAAATAGGAAGAGTTGGCAACTCTGCAATTAGTAACTGAAGATTTATTTTTCATAACCATTTTTTTAACAAAATTCATAACCATTTTTTTTGCGGCCATTTTGGTCCTTGCACTTGAGTATTTCTTAGTAATTTCGCTATCGGAAATTTTTTTTCTAAATAAAGCTGCAGCATAATCTGATGCATTCAGTGGCAGGTTGTGCTCCAGTAAAAAGGAAGGAAACAGGCATTCTGCATTAATAACATTTTGGGCCTTTGTTTCCCCAGAAAAAAAAAAATTTTTTTTTTTTTTTCAATAGAACTCATTCTGCCTTGTGCTCTTGTGCACACATGTTTGAGAACATCGGCCTTTCCGTGTGAAATCGAAAAATCACAATGACAAACAGTACATATCGCAAATGTATTACATTTTCTTGAGGAAATAACAGAAGGAAAGTCATCTGTATATGATTTTTGAAAAGTACATGAGCATTTTACCTTTTTTTTTCAGATATAAGTAAAACAAAAGGTCATAATTTCTTAAAGAATTTCATGAACACATGTGCAGTGAGACTGATCAGAGACAAGATGAATGAAATAACAACCTTGACCTTGCTTTGCACTCATTGGCCAGATGGCACGCAGTGGTATCAATGTTCATTGAAGAACGGGAACACCATGTTTTCCAACACATGTGCTCTCACTCAGAAAGCAGAAGCGTGTCATAATTTCTCACTGATGAAATTACTTTGGCTTTCTTTTATATGTAACCCAGAGAAAAACTAAGTGGTTTCAGATTCCAAAATCACTTTTTTGTGTGTGCAAATAGCAAACTATTAAGCCAAACTACATAAAAATTTTTGCGAACTTTTAAGAATAATTCCGGAGAAATATCTTGTAAATTGGATTAGCGGGGGAACAGTCAGAAATAATGGGTGTCCTGCCTACATTAGGAGTGTTGGCAACTCTGAAAATTTACTTCACTATGTTAAATAAAATCATGCGCTTCCATCTTGGCCAATCTACCATTCTTCTGGCCCATTCAACATACTCTTCCTCCTCAACTAGTTTCCTACAATCATCCCTTCTTCTCATGAGACCTGTTCTAGGGTTGTTGATCTTTCCTTTCATGATAAAAATTAATGTCATGAGCACTAAATATCAATAATACTGTCCCACACAGTTGCCAACATTTTCAGTATAACACTAGTAGGGTCATACAAAAATTATTAAAATACTAGATTACCTTTATATTTAAAGTGAGACAACATATACAGCTGCCTAGCTCATCATAGAAATAAATCAAATAATTATAAAAATTATCATACATTTAAAAGCAATTATTGTAATGCACACAAAGCACACATATATATGTAAAAATAAAGTGTAACATAAAATGAAAAACTAAAATTCAATGATGCTTACAAATATGCATATTACCCTCAATATTAAACCTTATTGCTGCAAGTACAAAAGCAAAACAATCAACAAAAAGTAAGAAGACATACCTGTTACAAGAAAGCTTCCATTTTGGTCCAGAACCAGGGTCCAATACCAATACTCCTCCATCACACATAGAACAATTAGAAACACCATTGCTTTGAAGTGAATACGGACAAGTAGGATGAGTGCAAGAATTACAGCCAGATAATTTTCGCATATCTCGAAAAGGTGGATTATTGTAACAATAGGGACAAAATATAAAGCTCTGTAAAGAAAAATGAGAAGTTAACACTGATTGTGAAGAAATGTGTAGATTACATCATTAAGATCTTGTTAAATATATAAAGAAACTTTATATTACAGGCCCGGCTTGAGCATTTTTTTGGTATCCTAAGTGACTGGCACAGTTAACATTCCATGCAAATCAAACATATTAATAATTCAAAGTAAGAAAAATTGCCCACCAGCGGCCGAGCGGTAAAGACGCTGAACACTGGTAGTTCGGTCTGAGGTTCGAATCCCGCGAACGGGCTGGCTGCATGGGCGTTTTCGTGGTTTTCCCCATGTGTAACGTGTATACGAGCCAGTTTCCCTTAGAAAGTCCTCCACGAAAGGCATCCCTCCCTTTAGGCAGATAGCCCTCGTGTGCTTTGCCATAATTAAATACACCAACACCAACACCAAAGTAAGAAAAAGTGTATTTAGTTGTCATATGCGAGAATATTTTATCTGGCACCCTTTGGAAGATAATGTCCTGGGCAACTGCTTATGTCATTTATGCTTGCAGCCAGCTCTGGTGAGTACTATATTGAGATTTAAGGCTTTTAGATGAAGAAGTATGTAAAGATATTTCATGGAATTGAGAAAGCTAAAGATGCATAAAAACTGCAAAACATAATCATAAAAAATTGTGAAAAAAAAAAAAAAAAAAAGAGGAAAGAAAGAAAATACCAAAAACATCAAATACAGTTAAAAAATTAAATTTTGCAATTAAGATTCAAGTTTCTATGTAAAAACAAGCGATTCAGCCAACCAACAGAAAGGCAAAACTTTCAGTGCACTGAAACTTCACTACCTTGAAAAAAATTTATACAGTGTCTGTAAATTTTTAACTGAAACCTCAACTAAGAGAAGGAAAAAGAAGGATGAATTAAAAGGGTTTATAGTTTAAATATGCAATTACTGTAATATTTTTTTTTTGGCTTTACTTTTATTAACTAAGGACCTACTATACTCAAAGTCATCATGATAAGTCCATGGCATGAAAATTTTATTCTTTTCTAACATTTGTCTTTTATTTCTTTTTCTTACTTGCATTACTTTAATGCTTTCCAATTTTGATTTAAAAAAAAAAATCTAACCATGAATACACCTTTTGAAACATTTAAAACTTTCTTTTATCATTTTGCATCGCCAATAACACCAAACCCTAAGCATCTCTTTTCTTCCATTTTGAAATTCATTCGTTTGTTCTTCCAATAAAGATATATTACTACTTTTCTTACTTCGATAAAATGCTTGTTATAATTCTTTTTTAGGAAATATAATTTGAGTTCTTTTTCTAGATTTTGTAAACTATTACGCTTTAATTTGAATTTTAATGTTATTAAACTTTATATATTACTTTATTAGGATACATGAATTTATTTCATTTAAATTTATATTTTTGTAGTATAACTTCCTATGAAAGGAAGGCGGCTGTGTAGAGGAAGCAATTATAATTTTTGAATGAACAATAATAATTAAATAATTTAAAATAGATCATCAGCTAGATGAAGAGAAACACAGTGGTTTTCCTAGGAAATGGAGTTTAATTGAGATACGATCTACCTCCTCTTGATAACGTTGAATCAGTTTTTTGATTGTATGCCTTACCCCCCTTTTTTTTCAATTTTTATATATTTCTATTGTTTTCAAAATTTCTTCTATTTTAAAAAACACACCGAGTTGAAGAGAATTTTTTTTAAAACATTTTTTATTGGGGGATTTTGGGATAGCACTGGCTTTAAATTTTATTTCTTTCATGTCTTTTTGGGATTGGTTCAGAATTTATTATGCTTTTAGTCTGTAATTAATCAATTTTTCAGCAGATATTTTTGTTGTAAAAAAATTTCTATTATACCATATATATATAGTTTATATATAAGTTTGGTGCAAGTGATTGCAATTAGAAAGGGGAGGTCCATAACTAGATGCTATAGCAGTCCCATATATAAAATTTCAACATTCTACATCTAATCACTTTTCAGTTATGAGAGATGCATACATACATGGAGATGTCGAAAAAATTCCTTTTGAATCCCTTTTATAATCTGCTTTGGAATAAATAGTCTATAGGTATAGATATCATGCAAAAAAATTGCCCAAATGGATTCAAAAGTGATAAAAATAGATATTTTCATTGTAATATGATAACTGAAATGTTTGGTGAATATGATACTTCCTTTGCTTCATACAAGAAAATAAAAATATTCAGTCAACAGAAATGTACATGATGAAAAAGGTACAATGTAAATTTAATAAACAATGCTAATAAAATGTTGAAATGAGGACTGGATATTGGATTGAGGAAAGTCATACATTTCTCTTCTTCTTATTTGTCAATGTTCATGTGAAGGCAAAGATGACATGTGGAGACTAACAATTTAGTTGATGTGATTTTGAATGCAATTGCTAAAGATTACCAACTGGAAATAATAATTAAAAAAACTTTGTTTAATTAATCAGCTGATATCCAATATATATTTCATTACCAAGAGATACCAATAGATTGTTCACACAATGTGATTTTTCTTCTGACTAACTAAGATCATAACTGCACATCATTTTTAAAACATTTGTTGGTTAGGAAATCCCACCTTACCCAATGACAATACATTGATTGAGGTTGTAATAATGTTGGCTAAGATCACACTTTCATTGCTTCAATGGTTGTGAGGATAACCTTTCTACCTGATCTAAACAATAAGGCCAAATGTTGCCATGGCTACATGCCATCTTACTACATTAAACTCTTCCAAAACAGCATGTATTTTTTTAAGACATTCCCTAGGGATGGATGGGAGCCAAAAGGAATCGTTCCACAGGATGAGGGTGTTGCGTCACTAAGCCTAAGTTTTTAAAAAAAATAGAAGAAAAGTTTAAGTCCTTACTCAAGCCATCAATATACATTAAAATTAGCATTTAATAATTTTCTTCCTTTACATTATATGAAAAAATATATAAAAAAATTGCTTGTTTTGAGAAATAATTTTCGGAAATATTATTCAAATAATTCAAACTTTTAATTGACAAAACGCATTAAAAAGCTTTAAAATTAATTAAAAGAATAGAAGAAAGCTTATTTAGAGGAAGAAATAACAAGATCTTTCATGGGATGTGGAAGGCAGGCACTCAACTCAGTCTCTAACAAAATGACCAAATCAGAATCAATAGAAATATCACTGTCTAACTCTTTAGAAAATGAATCATCACTCTCATCCATGTCACTAATTGGCTCATTTACCATGCGAGTATATCCTCCTCTTCTGAATAACACTTGTTTGGCATAATAAAATGAATTCAAAGCTTTCCGAAATAAAAAGGGAAGTACATGAAATAAAAGCAAAGTGTAACAGAACCCTACAAGTAATCCCAGAAGACCTGCAATAGTAGAGAAAAAAGAATTAAAAAAAAAAAAAAAGATTTGAAGGGATATCAGAAACACACACAATGTTTATGTCACATGGCGAGTTAAAGAGTCAAGTTCAGTTTTTTTACATTAGGTATTTTTACATGATAGCTGACAAAAAAGTTAGGCAGGATCAAACTGGAGGTCATGATTCTACAATTATGTTCAATTGAAAAATAATGGACATAGAAAATATAATGGTCTTTAAAAAATGGTTCAGCTTAAAATGCACATATGCATCACTTGTCCCCTAAGCTCATTCTCTATTGATGCATGGGTGGGACACTGCGAAAGATGTTTGAAGGGAATGCATATATGGGACACCTGTCTGGAAAGGGTTAAACTTTTGATCTAAAATATCAAAATTTCCAAAATCTGGAATTGTTGAAGTTTGAATGATTCCAGTTCTTGGACTTTATAGGAAAACATATTTTTATTAAGGAACAATGATAAATGACCAAATTTGCATTTTAGAGAAAAATCATAAAAATTCCATACAGCTAATCTATTCTGTTACTGAAAATGGAATCCTTCAACAATTACTAGTGTTCGGCGGCTTCAGGAACCAGATTCTCCACTCTGATTTTGGAACCAGAAATATAATTACAAAGATCTCCACTAGAGACCATAATTAATTATTTTTTAACACATGTAAAATCTGGCTAAATACTCTATTTCTTCATTTATAATTACAGAAGTTTTCTCAATAATTCCTAATATTTTGAAGAAAAATTTCAATATATTTTTTTCCTATAGTAGGTCTAAATAATTGCTCACTAAAATCACATTAATTTTAATAATCTGAAAATGGCACATATTACATGAATTGTTTCATAATTACATCAATTATGAGCATTTAAAAAAACTTATTTGGGTTGAAGATTATTTCAGAGGTGATTTTTTTTTATTTCTTAATTTAGATGTCATACAGTCTGGTAATATTTATTTTCACCTCTTATACTACTGCCTCATCCGTGGCTAATAAAACCACTGAATACTGGCAGTTCAATTTAGATTCAAATCCAGATGAATGCATGGTTTTTTTTCATGGTTTTGCCCATGTGTAACATGAATATGAGCCACTTTTACTTGAGAAAGTCCTGCATGAAGGCATCTCTCTCCTTAGGTAGATAGTCCTTATTTGTTTTGCTATATTCAAATAATACTAACCCTCAAACTATGGCACCTATCACACTAAAATCAAGATGAAAGGTTTCTAAACAAGATTTTAAATCAGTCTGCGGACCCCTCAGTGGCCAAGCACTAAAGTTGCTCAGCACTGGCAATTCAACATGGGTTCAAATTCTGGCAAATGCAATTGTTCCATGAAAGTTTTCTTGGCCTTTTTCTATGCTCAATGTGAATGCCATCTAGTTTCCCATAAAAGGTCCTCCATGACAGCTTCTGTCCTCTTGTGCAGATTCCAAATCCATTAATTTTCTGCACTAAATACAATTATAATTTTTTTTTAAAAAAAATTGTAGGGTAAAAATTTGTAAATATCAAATCAACTGCGATTATGAATAGTTTTAAGCAATTAACATTTTAAGCTGAAAAGCTTTTTTAATATGCTCATAAGCAGCTGAAAATTAAGACAAAATGCAACCTTAAATTGCCATAAAACTGAGTTGATTTCTAGAGCAATCTTTATAAATACATTTCCTTCGAGAGATAAAAAATTCTGCTAAAATATGAAGAGTTGTATTTGTAGAGCATTTATTAATTAGATTTGTAATTATCTTCTCAACTTTTAGTTTTTATAACCTTCAATTCATCAGAATAAGTCATTAAGTGTGTGTGGAAGGGGAGGAAAAATATTTTTAAAAAATTATCTTTACAAAGTGACTGCAAATTTAGTATAGTATAAGTATAAATTTAATAAGCTAGTACATATAACTCAAATAATTAAATATTTGCAAAAAATTTGTTGACCTTTCTCAAAGTTACCAATATTTCTGTATAGAAGTAGAACATAATTAAATACTGATTATGAGTATCACAGATATATTTTCAAAGATAGCCATTTTGATAAATATTAGAATTGTCGAGAATCACATATGAATGTCACATACATGTTTCATAATATTTTAAATTTTATAAAATTAATGGTTATGCAATATCAGCAATTTACATAACTTTCCAACGAAAGTTAGCAAAAATTGTTTGCTTCAGAAATTTTTATTTAGTTCACTCATGGTGTTTGTCCCTTTAATCAGAAAATCGTCATTGATTTTTAAACTACTTCTCAATAAGCTATCCAGTTAAATTTTGTACGCACACTGTTTCCAGATGATAATACAGTGTGGTAAAGTGAGCTTTAAAAAAGATGATTTAGATGTTTTACAATTTAATGTTGAAATAATTTTTTGCACATATTTCCATTTAAAGAACAAACTATAAAAAATTTAAAGTTTGCACCACTTTACACAGCATAAAATATTCTTTTAAATAAAATATGCATGAAATTTTTAACATAATTTCTGATTTTTGGGTGAATCTTTGAAAATTTATAGATTTTTTTTTTTTTTTTATTTTTTAGGTAAGAAAATTATTGGAAGTAAAAGACTGATTATTCATTGTTGAAAAGTGAATTTTCAATTTAATAATTTGATTAGTAACATGTCATTAGGACAAAAAAGATTAAAATTTAAAAATTTAAAAACAAAAGTTTTTATAAAATAACTTTTTATTCAAAACACTTAAAATACTGAATAAACCAATAGGCAAAAAATAATTTATCAGATAGATTAATAAGAATAAGAGATAACTTAAGCCCTTTGCAAAATTCCTGTACAATTTTATAACACAAATAACAAAAGAGTAGGTTCTTAAAGAATGAAATCAAATGAGCCAACTGCATTTTCAAAGGTATCAGATTTATAAATTTATCGAGGGCGTCCCATGTTTTTATTATTCATGATATAAATTTGTAGATGAATTTTGAAAAGAGGATTATTTAATCTTGTGTTCCCCTTAAATTATATGATAAATTATTTTCATTTTAATCCATTAATGATTTTATGAGTTATAAAGAAAAGTTTATTATATAAAAGCCTTTTTTTTTCAATAAACTGCTCTAAAATGGGAATTCCTAATTCTCTTTATATATACAATCACTTTCTATCTGGTAATAAACTTGTTTCTTTAAAATCCATGTAAGGCCTTTACCTCAAAACATCAAAAAGTTTTCTTCCAGCACTTATGACAGTCATTATCCATTATTATCAGGGTTGCACGGACCCTTGTCCTCTTAAGCATTTGGAGGTGAAAGAGACAAAAATTCAGGCTAGCTGTTCTTGATATATCCTTTCATTGTTAACAAAAATATAGGCAGGCCCATATTTAAAGGTACATTAAAAAAAAAAAAAAAAAAAAAAAAAAAAAAAAAAAAAAAAAAAAGTTTCCTGTAATGACCCATTATGGTGCCTGCATACAAGAACAAAATAATTTGGAACAAACCATTGAAGGGTTAAATGCAGAAAATTGCAATGTACATAAAATAGTCTGTACTAACAACAATTATGATAAAACAGTTATGCACGCATTAACAATTATGTATATATAACAATTATGTATAATAGTTTTATTTAGTAAGCATGCATGTGTGTTGTACCAATTTATACCTTCCCTTTTGCACCTCCTGTATACTGCAAGAGTTCAAAATCATCTAAAGGACACTTTAGTTCCCTGAAGATTCTAATATTCCCACCAGCCTGAGGTACGGATAAAGTTTCATCACAAGTTGGACAATGTAATCGGCAAGGCCTTGTGGCAATTAACTTCATGTAACGGCGACATTTCCCACATCTAGAAAGACAAAAATTAAAACTGCGCAACTGCAATTTGAAAGCAAAGATATGAAAGGAAGGCTGCATTTAAACATAAAATGATACATTCAAGTGAATATTTTTGCTTATTATATTATATTATATTAAATAAATACTGAACTTAAGATGTAAAAAGTAGTTTTAATGAATACAGAACTAATTCAATTGAAAGAATTTGACTATAAATTTTGCTTTAGGATTTATGTATAATTTTAATGAATTATAGTTGTAAACATAGGACAAAGATTTTCCTTAAAAATTCCATCATAAAGATGGCTTTAAAGAATTAAATATTACATACTTAGCCATAATTGATTATCTATCTACTGAGGACCCCCCTCCCCCCAAAAAAAGCATTTAAATTAAAGCTCAAAGACAAATACATCGAAATCCTAATGATAAAACAGAGAAAAGTTAGTATATTAATTTCATCATAAGAAAATAAGTTGTAAAGATAAAAAATATAAGCTACAAATTATATAAATTTTCCCCCTTAAATCAAAGCATGTATCATATACCCTTGCAGCAATTTTTTTGCTCAAAAAATGACTTTTTTTTTAAGATTCAATCATTTAAATCAAAATTATAACTATGTAATGCAAGTGTATACATATATAAAAAAGATACCATATTCATAAAATAAATAACCTTGACTGAGGTTTTCCACTTTCAGAAAGAGGACTAAATGATGCTTCAAATAACTCATCCATACCCGTAATATTTGTTACAAAATACTGGAATTTCAAGCGGAAAACTGTAAGAGTATGCTGAAGTACAGATTCATAATTTTCTTTTCCAAGAGCTATTAAATTCAGCTGTTTCTCAACAGCAGCACGCATGGTCGGCAGTACAAGATCCGGATCAATCTAAAAAGAAATTTTTAAGACAAATTTCAGTTATGTGTTATGCACAAGAGATAATTTGTACTCAAATTTAAAAACTTGATGAAATTATAGACTGATAACATAATTATTAACATACACTCTACATAAAAAAATATTGGAACATCTAAAAAATTTCTTCATTCATGACGGAAGTGATTATGGTAAAGAGATAATATAATCTAATAATAGAATATAATAATGGTAATAATAATACCATTATTATCATTTGGTATGAGTAGTAAAGAGAAGATAAAAATACAGAAGTGATTAAAACTTGATAACAATTGATTCATTTAAGGAGAAAGAAGCCTAGAATTAAATGCATATGTTGATGCCAAATATTAATTCCTATACAAGTTCACTTCGCAAGATTGTTATAACATTAGTGTTTGATAAGTAAAAGCTTTGTAGATTTAGAAAGCCAAAGGACAGCTACAACATTAATCAGATAATTTCTAGTGAGAAAAGTTCTGACACTAAGCAGCCATTTGATATCTGCAGATTTACTGAAAAATAGCTTTTGAGAGATGAAACAGCATTGAAAATGCAACAGGTAATAAGGTGTTGGCAATACATAAAACAGTATTTTCAGATGTGATAACACACATGCCATTTCCCCAATGACCATGGAATGATCAGTTTCATCATGCTTTCTTCATGCATGAAGTCTTCAGTCATTCAAGCCAAACAAAAATCCTAATCCACCACAGAAGACAGAATGGTTTCAATCTGATACATTCTAGACTTCATGGCCATGACACTAGAATAAGCCTTTCTTTTGATGTCCAGGAATTAATAGTGACAAGATAACAGATTCTATTAAACAGCAAAGGTCAAACAATTCTACAAACAAAGGAGTCCAACTTTATGGCTATGATGTTTGTAATACTACATATCCAGGAGATAACCTCCATACATGGTTATTTTTTGACAATACCAGTCTGCTTTCCTGCACATGGTGATATACCATTTGCCAAATTTGTTCAACTGATCATCATCGGGGTCTTTGAAGAATTCTCATTTTCTAATGCAACCAGACTTAACTGAGATAATGGTTAAACAATGTACTTTATTTATATTTTTTGGAGGGGGTTGTTTTCCCATCTGCTTTTCTGTGCATTTCCTATCATGCATATTTTCTCATTCATATCTCTGAGTAAGAGGCATTTGCATGTTAAATTTTAGAACAATCAAGATTTTCCCAAGTGCACACATTTTTTTTTAGACCGAGTGTAATCCTTACAATTGCATTTACAGCTCTCAATAAGCACAGGATTATTTATGACAATTTTAAACTGCTCATTAAAGTGTACAGTTTTAATTGGTTTAGCATGTGATATATACAGCAGTATCACTCACTCGTGCCATGAAAAGCATTTTTTTGATGCTTCAGTAAGGGATTACAGAAGAATAATTTTAAGAAGAATGCCAAATTATTTATTTTAAAGCCAAGAAATCATTTTATGAACTAAACTTCATGTAAATTCTGACAAGTTACAAGAAACTTCAATCTGTTTTCTAGAAACTTATCAATATGCTGTCCAAAACTTTCTGCAACCTTTGCAAAACTTGCTTTTTCTTGTAGAATTAAGTTATTTTGTGCCATAAATCGACTACACCAAATCAAAGTTGCTTTAATGTTTTTACTTTCATTTCCATTTTTTTGGTCCACTTTAAGGCAAATAAATATATGATATTTCTTGTTACAATTAATACTTTCTGGAGGACCTACTTTGCAACATTTATCATGCAAATGAATTTTTTGCCTATATCAATCTGGGATAGGCTGTTTCTTTACTCCTTCATGCAAAACACATTTATTTTTTGCATATTAATTATTGCGATTTCATTTTTCTTTGCCTCATGTATAAAGCTTTTATCAATACCAAATATTCTTGCTGCAGCAAGATTTCTATTCCCCCCCACACACAAATTAAATAACTTTGAAACAAGCAATTTTTTTTTTTTTTTTTTTTTTTTTTTAAAGCAGGAGCTACATCTACTAATAAAAAACTAGATCAACTGTATTTCAATTAAAGCAAGTGCGATATACTAAAGCCTTCAATGTTCACATCAAAAGCATGGCTTCAAATTACTACAGAAAGGGAAAACATCTGAATCCTAATTGCGTGAAATCATTCAGCTCTTACCCCAAATTATGTCACTCTTTTCTCAAAGTACTAGAGTAACATTCTTGTACACACTTGCAGTAAATACAACTCAATCGCTTTGCAGAATTATTTACTCCCTCATGTACTTTTCCCACATAGATACAGGGTGAATCTGAACAAGAAGACAAAACTTTAGGAGGTGATAGAGGGCAGCTATACAAGCAATATTCATCACAGAATATATGGTCAGAATGCAAACGACAAGCCGCAAGTTGGCATTGAAAAATGGTATAAAAAGGGTCAGTCTTCACACCCAACAGCATTTTCTACTGTGGATTGCCAAGACGATGTCTGGTTATACAACCACGAAATTTCCACGGTGATGGATTAGTCGAGGTGTTCCATAGTTTGGCCACCAAGATCACTGGATCTCTTGTGTTTGAACTTTCTCCTGTGGGCCATATGAAACGGCTAATCTATGAATGCCCCTTTGAAACAAATATAGATCTAATTATCAAGTTTGCTGTTGTTGCTGGCAATAAACAGGAAATGCTTAGTATCTTCACAAATGTGCAACATTCCTTATCGTGAAGTGTGAAGCTTGCATTTCAGCTGGCAGGTCTTTTGAGCAGTTTTTATTTGGGGGGCGGGGCATGTACATTAATTACATTCCTGTTGATAAATTATTTCCTGAAATATCTCCTCTCATTCTTGAGTTAATTCTTTAAATGTGACAGTGGAAAACTACCCCTTAACATCTTGCTGCTTGCTTTCCAACCATACATTCTATGACAAATATTGCTCGTATAGCTGCCTTCTATCACCACCTAAAGTTTTGCCCTCTTCTTCAGATCCACCCTGTATTGTTCCCCTTATCAGTTGTTAAATGAGTATACCCTTGTTTAAAAAAAGGGGGAAGAATCTTTGAATGAATGACTACAGAAGATAAGAGCATTCATTGCACATATAGTTTTCAAGTTTCTTCATAAAGAAAAGAGTGCATGTTATATGGCAAATAAGCCTAAAGGTTACAAAATATAGTTTGAAATTAAAGGTATGTGCTATATGCCAGTATATATGGTAAATAATATTCACACATGGAAAAAAATTCAAAATGATTCTATAAAAATATTACTACAAAATTACATTTAAAAATTAATTTCAATGTCAGAATTGCAATGATTTTTTTTAAACAGTGAGAAATAAACAGTAAGAAACAGAAAAACTGAAACAATTGTAAACATTAGAAAAAAAGCATTTTTCAAAAAGCAAGCTCATAGGACATCATATGCAAATACTATATGGCATTGTCATTATTATCAATAAGTCATTTTCATAGTTTATGTCATTAATTGTCTCTCCATTAACACTTTTAATAGAATTTCAAAAGTGCAATTAACGCATAAATATCATATGTATTTGCTAAGCACTGCTTACAAGGGATTTTACCTTTTGGTATCCATGCACTAGTACTATTCCAAGTGATGTAGGAATAAGTTTACGTCCACTAGAGACAGTAACATAATTTCTTTGGCAAATATTATTAATGTGCACAGGTATGGATGCATCTGTTCCTATGCCATGTTTCTCCATGAGTGTTATTACTTCAGATTCTGTTAGATAATCAGGTGGGGAAGTTTGTCTTTCATTGAGTTTAACCTAGAACATATAATATATGAATTAAGTTCATAGAACACATATTATATGAATTAAGCACAAAACATGAGTTATTGAAAAAGTATTTAAATAATTTAAAAGATAAATATTTTTAAACAGTACATTTTTTTTTTTCATATCACATAGAAAATGATAAACTCAATAATATGAAGTACGACGAACATTTGTACAGAACTTCCTGATAATTATTACTTTCAATTATTGTGCAAAAACAGCTATGTGGCATATTTCAGTACTTACAAATAAAGGCTTCTTACATTAATTTTAACATAATAAATATTTTAATGACAAATATAATTAACTTTGTATCCATAAATCATTATCTATTTCTTAAAATTAATACTAAAATTCATATAAAATTAAAACTTATATTAGAATATTATTTAATTAGTCCTTTTTATACAAGCACATTTAAGTTGCTGTGTGATTTTGTTTTGGTTTACCTTATAAAGATTTTCTCTAGCTTTTCTCGTGTACTGTTTCTTTAGAAATTTGTGGGATTTCATGTTCATTAATGCGTTTTACCTCATTAGTTTTCCTGCAAACATCACTGAGACAGTCAGAGTACACGAAAAACTGGCTGATAGATGCAATCCCAGACAACTAAAGCAGTACAGAAGTTCCAGATAGTTTTATCCTGTGTCCTACTGAAAACACATCAACTTAACGTGGCGCCATAACTGCTAAAGCTTAGGGCATCACAGTACTGAATGCAATAAATAGTCTGCTGCTCAATGTATGCAGCTGAACATCTTTTCAGAGACTGCACTTTGGGCTAAAAAAAAAGTATATAAACTGCATAAAGCACTGTGCCGAGAAAAGAGTAACTTACAGCATTTATCATGGGATAAATGACAGAAACTGTTCAACATACAGAGTGAGATTCACCAAAAAAAACTGCACAGGAAGGAAATACAGCAACAAAAGCTCATCAGTGAGGCATCTCAATAAGAGCCCTCTAAGTTAATTTCCAATAAGAGTCCTCCAAGTTAATCTCCAAAGAGCCACAGCAGTCAAAGTAATGGCAATGCAATTTATGGGAGAAAATGAACTTGCACTTGCTCTCATACACGAGCCACGCCTATCCATGAGTACAGGCCTTCCTATGGCCTGGCAAGTATTCTGCTGAAAAAGCAGCAAAACTGTGATAATTTATGCTAGGTTACATGATCTTCTTCTTTACTCCTTTCTTTATTCTGTAATAATAGCTCTAGAAGACCAAATACATCCACAAATATCAACTCCTTCTATTTCCCACAAACATATAAAAAGCACTTACAGCATCAAAAAATTAGTGAAGGATGTAGGAATAAAATTGGCAGAGATGAAAATGTGAAAAGCACTATCCGAGCAAGCCTGACTGGAATTTAGAGGATCAGAACTTCTCCAGTTCACTTTTACCAACAGGCTAGTTTTTCTCAATTGAAGACAGTCCTGGCCAACATTTGAAACAATATGAACAAAAGGCTGGCCAGATGTCACGTTCATTTTCTAGAAACCAGGCAGCTAATGGAAACAGCTGTCAATCCTCAATACAGAACCAGTAAGCAATCACAAATACATTTCTTTCATAATTAATCACAGCACAGTTAAATATTATAAATGCACATTTAAGACAAATTATGGGGGTCATTCCAAGAACAACTTAAAGAAACAGCACAACACAGTCTAACTCTACATATAGCTGCGAGCTGTACTCCAGCCTCACTTGATGAAGCCATAGAAGCTCTTACATAAAGCATCACAGCAGGCTGCTATGCAGCTTACAAATTGAAAAAGTTCCAATTGAGAACTACTGCATACTTCTCAAAAAGGAAGGTGGCATATATACGTTTGCAATACTACATGCAAAGACACAGTTTGGAGGGCCTTTTGCACTCATACAACAGCAAAATTTAGCATCGCCTTTAAATACAGAAGCATCACCCTTAATGCAAGCAAACTATTCGCAAGCCTTTGCACCACCACAACAGTGAGAATTATTCTTCAGCATCTGCTTGCTAATGATATTAAAGATATAAATACACCTTGTCATAAACTAGAACAGAAACAAGCAAGAAACAATACATCCAGCCTAGGTAACTTCAAATCTTTTTTTCACTCAGAAGTGGCCAATCTAATAAAAAGGCTGAATCCAAATAAGGCTCCAGGAACAGATAGGGTGGACAACAGAATCATAACAGATATGTTTTGAGCGTTTCCTAAACTTGTGACCTGCTTCCTCAATCGTTGCTAGGAAATGGGACATTTGCCAACACTCTTAAATGATGCTGGAGTAGTCCTATTTCTCAAACAAGGCTATTCAATGTTACTGCCCTCCTCCTACAGACGTATTAAGTCTCTTGCCATCCTAAGGTAAGCTGCTTGAGAGACTTATCCTAGGAAGACTGCAACATCTATACATTGCTAGAAAAACACCTTCAATTCAGCTTTAAAGGACTTTCAGTGAATTACACACTGTACAACTTTAAAATAATCAGAGACAGCAATCTCACAAGAGGCAAGTACACAGCGATGCTCTTGCTTGACATCAAACAAGCTTTTAGTGGCCAGATATACTTGCTGCATTGGACCACCTGGGAGTTAAGAATGGTATCATGAGAATAATTAGCAGCTATCAGTCATGCAGAACATTAAACGTCACCAAAGATGGAGGCATCTTCCCACGAGACATAGATAAAGGCTGCACAGAAGGATCGTGCCCTGGCACGACCTTGGAGAACATCATAGTGGATGGAGTGTTAATCTACTGAGCAGTCTTGGTTAGAATACATATGCATAAGCATATGCAAATGACATCTTGATAATAGTAGAGGTGAGTGCTAGAAGATTATAGAGACCAAGGTAAATCAAGCATTATGAAGTGGCATTCCTAACATAAGTTTGTGCTCCAACACACACAAAAAAAGGGTTGCCATAGTAACTGAAAATCCTAAAACCCTAATTAAGCCTCCCAATTTTCCAAATAAAAGAGAAGTCAGTTAAGATAAGCAAAATGCTAAAATATCTTGGCATTATTATAGATGATAAATTCAGTTGGATTCTGCATATAGAATACCTGAAAGATAAAACATCTCAGCAGTATAGCAGTCTGCTCCGGATAACAGGGAAAATCTGGAGCATTTCCTCAACACTTCTGAAAATGTGATATCACACAATGATAGTGCCAACAGTTTACCATTGAGCATCACCCTGGTGAATGACGTTAAATGCATATACAGTCAGAAAATTCTGAGCCTGCAAAGGCAGATAGCTTTCTTAATCACCACAGCATACAGGACTGCACCGACAGATGCAATACTGAATTTTGCAAGTCTGAAACCACTGTATCCAGTAATGCAAGAATGTGGCATAGTGGCAAAAGTATTAAGATTAGACACCATCACATGCATTGCCACTTATATGAACACAGAACATGAAAAAACAGTACCATCCGCAAAATACCCATCCTGCATAACATAACTATGAAATAGCAAAATGAGTGATATAGCAGAAGGGACAGCTGAACTTGAAACATATACCAATGGCTCAAAAACTGAGAATGGTACAGCCACTGCTTTCTGCACGAATACTTTAGAACACTTATACGCACAGAAAGCATGTCTAGTATTGGAGTTGCAAGTGATGGCACTTCTAAAAGTGAATTCCTATATGCTATTAGGGAACTTCTGCTAAGTAGAGATAGTCTTATAAACTTGCAGTGGGCCAATGCACAAGTAAGGTATGAAGGAAATGAAAAGACGGACATTTCAGCAAAGGTAGCAACATCATACATCTTCCCAGTTATGGGACATACATGAAATCCAGAGTCAACGCTGAAAAAAAAAAAAAAAAAAAAAAAACTCAAAATAAATGCAGACAACAACTGGCAAAGGCAATGGAATAAAGAGACAATGGAGCATATAACACATGACTATTTTCAGCTAATCTCGTCAGCTCTAAAATCAGAGCACTCCATGCTGACCCAACTGTACACTAAACATTAGAGATGGGCAAAACCGCTCCTTTAAGGGATCAGATTGGGAACGTTCGCTCACTGAAATACATCAGTTCTTTTAACGATTCACTGCTCACTAACAATGACCCTGATGAATGTGCTCGAAATAGGCATGGATCAAGAGCTATGTGCAAAGATTGGGGAAAAGCAGAAAGAATTGAACAAGGAGTGGGATCACTAGAATCAACTCAACTAAACCGCTCACTTCCTGAACTGATTTCTTTCAGGTATAATTTTGAGATTCCCTTAAAAAAAAAAAAAAAAAAAAAAAAAAAAAAAAAAAAAAAAAAAACTTTCTACATAGAACAACAATAAAATTCTGGAGTACTCACTTTTGTCAGAAAATATATTATTTTATTATTATTATTATTATTGATATTTTGTGTTGCTACTACATAACAAAGTGTAAAAATAAATTTTTAGATTGAAAGCAGATTCCAAAGAAAAGGAAATTGTCTCCTGACAATGCTGACATTTTACTTTTTTTATCTTATTTGACAAAATGATACCAAATATCGCTTGAAGTTCTTCTATTCAGCAAGGTCACATTTTGTTCTGCTACCTTGAAAAAATACATTAGACTGAAAAATTTATGTTTATATACATAGACTAATTCTAACAAAGATTAAAGAGAAATTCATACCTCTTGATTACAAGACGTTAGTAAAATTAGTAAATAAAAATATAATTTATTATTTTACATAAATATTACAGTAATATTATATAAAAAACGGTAATACCTAGGAAACATAGCTATACTATGATGCAATATTCAAAGAATCAAAATGAAACTCAAAGGAACAGCTCTGAAGAAGCAAAAAGAGCAAATAATCAAGACTCCGCAGGAACCAGATTTGTGGCTAGAGCAAGAGCATTGAAAAGAGGGAATAATGAAGACTCTGTAGAAATCAGACCTGCGGCTAGAGCAGGAGTGATGAAAGAGCTAGTGATCATGACTCCGAAGGACCCAGATCTTCGACTAGTGCCAAAGCACTGGAGCTCGGAATCCGAGGAACTAGTTCCTATAATCTATGTACTTTAAACAGATCCTCTCACTAACAGATATGGGGGACTTTATCCATTTGCAAACAGGGGTAGCCAGTTTCACCGAGACGTGTCAGTCTATTTAATGTTTTGTTTTTTAAATACTAGATGGAACAGAAGCAAACCAAAAATGCACATATATACATACATAGCACACACAAAAAATAGATCAGAGATGTTTTTGGTAAATAATAAAGAAAAGAATGCCAGTGTTTAAATTATGAGGAATAAAATTTTTTAGCACACTTCCCAACAACAGCTGTTTGTGAACTATTAGAAAACTAAGATACAATAACACGCCAAACAGATATTAATTTCGAAGACAAACAACAAAAATCAGTGTTATATTTTCAAATTTTCACAGGACTAGTTTCGATGGTTTTACCAAACCATCATCCTCAGCTGCAAAAGCGCAAATGAATGAGATACGATATAGTGATTAGATAAGATAAGAGAAACTTAACAGGAGTCAAGCTACTGGCGCCATCTGTTGATGAAACCAGAACTAAAGCATAATTTCTTTAAAGGCTGAAGGCAAAGATGGATTGGAATTAAGGTCGTTAACTAGAACAGAAATATTTTTTTGAATGTGAAATGCCTCTAAAAAATCCAGTTCACCAATGGAAGATGTTTTTTGAATAATTTTGGCTGCAGAAAAATTGAAAGTGTGATTTTCGGACCAACAATGCTGGGCAACAGAAGACTTCTGTGTTTCCTTTTTGCCTCATGTTCCTTAACACGAAATTGTAAGGCTCTCTTAGTTTGACAAATGTAAATTAAACCACACTGGCAAAGAATCTTGTAAATAGCCCAGGAATTCATATCCGGAATGGGGTCACTGAGTATGGAACTCGGAATTTTATTGATGAAAGAATAAACAACTTAGATTAGATTCTGTGGATTAAACATTTTCATACTTGTAGAATTGAAAGAAATTCTAAGTCAAACACATTTAAAAATAAAGTGAATGGGTTACAGAGAACTAAACTTTATTACCTCAGTTACTTTACAAATATCTCCTCGCTTTAAATCTGGAAGAGTTTCTTCAGCACCAAGAGCCTGCCAGGTCATTACTTTAGTATATCCAGGATCCAATAATGCTTTTCCAGAGCAAGTAAAGGTTTCTTCTCCAATTTTAAATGATATAACAGTATGCAGATATTTCAAATCAGGACACAGCTACAAGAAAAATGATTTTATAATTATGCTTGTATTTCCCCCCAATTTGTAGCACATAATCACCAAACTTTTATTTTAAATGCTGAAATTTTATTTAGTTTCCCCTTTTACAAACATAATGATTTTAATTTTTCCATTTAGTTTATTTAAAAAATTAATTATAATAAGCCAAGAACAAATTGCTTCACTAATTTAAGTGAAATAAAATGATCATAAACACAGTCTAATAAAAACTGACACACTTATGAAAATATAATATCAGTTCACACTACAGATAATAACAGTACGATAAATTGGCAGTTAACACTGTAAATGTTAAATCGATACATGCTTCTAGTCTGTTTGCAATAATGGTTTCAAGAAAATTCAGTATTAGATGAAAACATCCTAAAATAAAACAGTATTCGTAATTCATGTTATCCAAGAATTCCACAAATTCAATCGGGTAAAAAAGAAATTATGAAATAACAGTTTCCTATTTTATTCTTTATAACTGACATCCCCAATTTCACTGCAGTAATTCATCACAACAAATTATTCCTACAATTGTGTTATTACTGTGAATTAGTTTCATATGTGGCTTCAATTCATACTTTGTTAAAACAAGGGAAAGGTACTGATATATATTGGTACTAATATAAATTAGTTATTGATAATATATTAGCTTAAAATTTAGAATATTTTGTTTTCTTACTTCCTTTAATGATGTAAATATCCTCTAAATGAATAGAAGTTTATCAAAACAGAAACTAAAAATAACTAATTATAAAAATTTAAGTAACAAATGCTGTTTAACCATGCAGAGGGAAAGGCTGCGAAACCCCCAAGTCTCCAAACTTGCCATGAGAATGAAGTATTTTTACATTAGAATATAAAAATGTTCCTTGTATTTTATACCTGAAATCTTTATCTTTTAAAATGCTGCTTTAATTTCGCAGACACATTCCAAGATACACGCACATATACACTTATCTGAAGATATTAAAACAAAATTTCTAGGCCGTATTTATACAGTCTTGCTCGTCAGAAGGTTAAATACAGGTCTCCATAAGCAGATTCAAAATGCTATGGTGATACATTTCCTGACTGTCTTCACACAGCCAGAAATAAACATTTAAACTAGTTAGATTCTGTACAGATTTACTTTCGCAGTTGAAGATAAGTTCTCTAGAATTGCATCACACTTATTGCTCCTTTTTTTACAATGGCATATTTCCTTTTAATAATACTCCCAAAACATTTTAATATATTTAGCTTGGAGTACATGGGGGGAGGGGGATTGTTCAGTTTAATTTTTTTATTGTTATAGTTGACAATAATACTGGCTGCTAGCCCTCCCCAAAAACAATACATCATTTTAATGATGTTGTCAGAGGAATGAAGCTTGGCGATTTTATTAGTGCGAATCATTTGTTTCTAATTAATGAAAATCACGGACCTACATTCTGTTCACCAATGGCTCGAGTTATATTGACCTTACACTTTGTATCTTGGGACTGTTGCCATATATTCAATGTTGGGATATCTTTGAGGAAGATTCTCTTTCTGACCATAAAATGATTATCTTTGAACTTGTTTTATGTCATCTGGTTATATCTTCTAATTTGTGTACTTTCAATTTAAAAAGAACGAACTGGCATTTATTTACAGAACTTTGTAAGAGAGAACTGTGCAACTTGAATATCCTTCTTTTAATAGTTGCTCTGATTGTATTGCATTAGAAAATGTTGTAAACAGACTTTCTAACATTATTTTTAATTGTGCTTTCTTCTAACATTATTTTAATTGTTCTGATGAAGAAAAGTATGAAGAATGGCATTTCTTGGTAGTCTAAGGAAACTGATTGTTATAGAAAGCATGTAAATGCTGCTAGGTATAGATGGTATCCGCCAAAAACTTCACAACAAAAACATCGCGGAGAAAACAACGCAAGGCGAAAACGTCATGGTACAAAACACTGTGGGGGAAAATAAAGCAAATTTAAAACATTGCAGTTCTAAAACATCGTGGTACAAAATATCGTCATTGAAAATAAAGCGGTTAAAAAACTTCTCAGTTTAAAAATATTAGAGTTATCTACATCTTCTAAAAAATTCTTTATCATCAAATATGTACTTCCTTATCACGTTGCTTGATCAATAATTGTTCCTTTTCCTGCTCGCTTACTAGGAATGGCATCAATTTTGGGAGTTCTTGCTGCTTACCTAAATTTACCAGTCAGATTTGTAACTAAGAATCATTTTAATCACTAATGGCAAATATCACATCCATCCTCCTCCCTCATATTTATTTATTAATATGTCAATAAAATAGAAAATAACTATTTATTAATTTATACAGTCCATAAATAAAAATAATAATAAAGCTTGTCATTAATTTTTTTCAATTCATTTTAATTTCATTTCAAATTCAAACTGTCCAACAAAAACTGGATTCGATTTGTTTTTAAGACTCCACCTCCGACTCCTTTTACCCCCAAATCTGTCCGACTCCGATTCCAACTCCCTGACTCCGACTCCACAGCCTTGGTTAACACACAAGTAATTTATGAAATTGATTCTTAAACTATATCAGGATAATTATACATTAAAAGTTGCAAAGCATTTATGTTTAACACACAACAAAAGATTTATGCATCCTTTTAATTTGAAACCTTCAGACACATTCTGGTTAATTTAATCAATTTTCTCCTCTTTAAGCATCTTTATTTCTAAATTTAGAATCATTTAATAAAAGAATTCACATCCCCAAAAGGAAAAGTTGTTTAAGAATTCATTAGAAAAAAGAAATAATTTCAAAATGCTTAGGTTTATCTTCTTGCCCAGGAACTCAAGTATCACATCATATATATTACAAGCAGGAACAAATTCAAACAATAACTATATTTTATTGGAGAAATCAAACAAAAAGAATCAACGTCATATTTGTAAAGTTTGCAGGACTAGTTTCGATCGTTTAACTACAGAACCACCTTGCTTACGCAGCTAAGGAAGATGGTCAATGTGAATAAGTGGGAAGACGAAAGTCAATCCAAAAATTTTTAATCTAAGAATTTTAGTTTTTGTTGTTGTTGTTGTTAAACTCTGACCCTTTATTTATTATTATATTTTTAGAAGAAAAGAATCAACATGGATTGTATGATTTGAGCTTGATTTGCATGGAAAAAAGTGTTTTGAACACAAGAAATGATACTGTACCTTCTGTATAATCTATTATACATTTTGTGTAATCTGAAATTTATCAATTTTGTATTTTTTAATTGTGAATTTTTGCGTTTATTTCGGATTTAATAGAAGTCTTTCATAAAGTCTTTTCAGTCTTTTCATAAAGGGCATTTCTAAACTGACGCCTGTATTTATATTTCATTAGGGTTCTCTAATTTGTCATAATATTAGGGTTACAATACCAAACTCTATTTAGATTTCGTGCCAGTATTTACATTTGGCATCAGGTGATGGCCTGTTGGATAAAAAGTACTTGAAATAGTTACTTTGTTTTCTCAAATATGTAGATATGTAGATCTAATGTTACAAAATAATTTTTAATACATAAATACCTTTGCTATACCGTTTTTAGAAAGAAAAATATAAAAAGACAAAAATTTATGAAATAAAAAGTAATTCTTTAATGGAATTTTTTTGTTTAATAACAGACACACATTTTGAGACATTAATCTTTCATCTTTGAATGAAACTTATTATGAACATAAGGGGGAGGGGAAGCTAAAGAAAAACAAAGAATAAAAATAAAAAATAGACACCAAATAAAAACAATGAGAACATACAAAAAATAATAATAATAATAATACTCACTGTGGCAATAAAATGCCTGACAACATAATCATAAATCTTCCATGAATCTGAGTCTAATTCATTTCTATTTGCCAATTTCATAGGGGTTATAGGAGGATGGTCACCAGCATCATGACCTTTTCTATATAATAATATAAATAAGTAAAAATAAGGCTTTGCAATTTTTTAATAAAAGCAAGCCTATGCAGTTTTACATTTTTTTTTATTATTATTTTAATACCAGAAAATGCATGGTACTTATGTATTAGCCTGTATTCATTGATATATTCCCCAAAATACAACCTCTGACTATTTCCAGCAAGCATTTGCCAATTGGAGAAGCTGCTCCAGATCCTTCTAAAATGAAGAAATTTTTATGGCTTTTCTTTTCTTGTAAATCCCAACCCTCTTTAGGAATAAAAGAAGATGGGCACAGCTACTTTTTTTTTCCCTTTTTTTAGTCCAAAGGGGCTTTGTCCCTGAAGGACTATTGTTTCCGTTTTGTGAATTTGCGTTGGTTCACTATAAATGTCCGATTCACTTTTCAAACTGTTGTCACCAAATGTTAGAGACCTACATTATATTTGAAGAAATTAAATAATGAAGAATCTGCATAAATGTATGTATGTTTCTTGCATTGCGATAAAACAATAGTACCTAGAGCCATCCAATTTTTAATGACTTAATCCTACTGCAAATATGGGCATCTGAAAACCCAAATTTGAAATTTGGAATTTGTTTTATTATTGATTTCATATTTTGTAAAACTTTAAAGAATTTTTGATTAACAAACTCAATGATTTAAAAGAGAGCAACGGAAACACTTTATGGGAGGGGAGAACCTGGCTAATCTTTGGAATATGGTAACAGGTAGTTTGGCTACAATTTGTTAAGGCAATAAAGGTTACTAGCAAAGACTTTAGCAGTGTACATTGATAAAGTCAAGAGTGTGCGCAATGCCATTTTTGTGCAATTTTGGGATGTTTTTTTAAGTGAAAATAGGTCAACGTGTACATGGATACCGTGTATGTGCTACTCTTAAAAACGCGGCAAGCAGTTTGCGATTCTGCCCTTTCTCCCAATTTCGCACCTAATCTTCGTCATGATTAATCACTTTTGTTCCATAAAAGTTCTAGCATAAGTGTAATTCGGCTAGCAGATTGTTGGAAAAAAATGTTGAGTAAAAAAAAAAAAAAAATGCCTTTACTTCGTGAAAACAAAATGGCGTCCAAACAAAAACTAGCAGGTTGCTGTAGCAGGGTTGGTCGCCAAATTTTCGCCAGGTTCAAATAATCCAAAGATTAACCGAGAACCCTTTTATCTCCAGGGCGCAGAACTGTGTATCAGAAATTTTAAAGATGTGCTCATTTTAAAATTATTTTGCGACATTGCTGTTGAACTGAATTTTATGGTTTAAGTACAAAGAACATGATATTTAATAAGTAAAGGTAACACACAAAACGTTAAAAAAAAGCCCCCTTGGATGTAATTTAAAATCTGAAACCTTTCAGATTTTTTTTTTCCAATATCAATTTTAGACCAATGACAGCAAGGATATATTTACATTACATTATTTTTTAACACTAGAATTACGGTGGTCTTCGTGTACCTACAATTATGGCGGGTTTCATTTTGACCCCTTGATAAGATATCTGCATATTTCTCTATATGATATAATATATTTGTGAAAAGAAATTAAAATAATGCAAATTATAACAACTACAGTTTATTTTAAAGAATATAGAGACTTTGAATGTATGTAGTCAAAATATGAACAAGCATTTAAATATTTCCTTCGGAAAATGTAATTTTTTTTTATTTTTTTTTATTTTCTATAGCTTACATTTCAGAAACGCAGAAAATAAAATGTATAAATATTTACACAAATTTTCCCCCAAAAAAAGTGGTTTTTAATCCAAATATTAAAGTATTTTAAAACAAACTTTTTGCTATAAAGAGTACATAGAAATAGAAATATATAGAAATATTTTATTTACAGATAATATATTAGTCAACGCAGGAATTAGCAAACACACTTATCTTTCTGATTTTTTGTGTACAGTATCCGCATACATATTTATTACAGTTGTCTCAAATATTAGAAGTTTTGTTACCTTTGCACAAACTAGAGATATATTCTTCTCTTAGTTCTTCTGCCAAACGCAATAGAAAATCCCTTTTGCTGATATTTTTTTTTTTTTTTTTTTTTTTTGTAACTTCCTTATACTACAGAATCCACACATTTATGCCTGCTAAGTCCAAAATATTGTAGAATACATGTACTGGCCAACGATGTGATGGTGCTTTCATAGAGTACTTTCTTGCCATTTGATCCAAAACATCTACCCCGAATTTTGTAGAATTGTAAAACTGTAATACATCAGGAACCTTCTTTTCATTAGATTCAAATTCAACTGATGAATAGAGTGTACTTAACAAAATTACGTTTTTGTTCCTTTTACTTTGATATGATGTAAGTGTTATATAGTCATGTTTCATCACAACTGAAGAAAAAAGTTTGTTTCTTACATTTTTGAAACTTGGAGGGAATTTCTCTTTTTGCCCGATTTACTGTTCTAACATGACTCAATCCTTTTGATTTTAGGGATTTCGCAAGTTTTACTGATGTAAAGAAACTGTAGTTATATCTCGGCCAGTAGTTTTGTAAGGATCAACTAAACGATTTACTATGTTCTCTCTTAAACTTTGATCACTTTTGATTTTAAACTTTGGTCTCATTTTATCTTTTCCTAAATATGGAAATCCGTTTAATAAGTATTTTGTCCTAACGTCTACTGCTAGCGGAAATTTTATTCTGAATTTATCGGGCTTGTTAGGCATATACTGCAAAAAACAGCATCTTGTTTTTGTAGGGAATAACTGCTCATCAATTGTAATGTTTTCATTTGGTTTGTAGCAAAGCTTACAGTTTTTTATAAAAGTATTCCATACTTCTTATATTAATGCAAATTTATCACACTGCAAACATGAAGACCTTGATAGTTTATTATCATGTGAAGAAATTTCATGATTTCCAGAAACCTTTCTCTACTCATAGTTTCATGAAAAAACTTTCGTCCCCAAGTCTTGGACCGCAAACTAAGAATTGGTAAGCCTTTGGCGGCTAATGCCCCCCTTACGTACAACAACGCTATGAATGCTTCTAGTTCTGCTAATAAAATAGTGAAAGAGTCATTATGAAGTTTATACTTGGCTTCAGCATCAATACACTCCCTTATGATGGGTAAAATTTTTTCATTTATTATTAACTTCCACGCACTAAGAGCTTTACCAGAACAAATGTGACGTTTAGCATAGGATGTTGGTCCTTTCTTTTTCTCACAAGATATTTTGCAAGGGTCGACCAGAAGTATTTGAAGTATTTTCTACTTTCCATACAGTTTCATCACTAGCAATTCCTTTACAAGTGTTAGTCTGAATTACGTTGAATTTCATATTCTCTTTTGAGCGTCTACTATTTCCCGCTTTGGCATTCTTAGGTACAGCAGAATTTGAACTCTTAGAAACAAATCCATTTGTACCTTCACTTGAGCTAGAAGATGATACTGCCTGATTACTCTATATAATAAATTCAGAATCACAAGATGTTTCATCTCCATCTTTATCTGTAGAATTATTTTCGATTTCAGAACCGGAATAGGCATCAGATAGTTCTTGCATCAGTTTCATGATTTCTTCATGCGTTATTCCTTTTCTACGTGCCATTAGTACATCACTATAATAAATTCATGTAAATAAAATAAAATTTTCCACTAAAACTTGTTATGAATAATAAACAAAATATCTACGAAAAATCTACAAACGTTCAGCTTGTAATAATCTCTTTTCTCTGTTTTCTTTCCACAAAGAAAAGTATTGCACATATTTCAAATCATGTGACTGGCAGATATGAAACTACGCAGACCCACCATATTCTTTTCCTTTGTTTGTATTTTATTTAGCAGGTGCAAATAAAAAATACAAATAATAGTTTACAGAAGTAACAGTGTTCAGATAATACAATGCAATGTATTCACATTTCTTTTCTCTCAAAGGGGTCAAAATGACACTTACCATATTTCTAGGTATAATCATTTGTTAGGGCTAAAATAAAAATACAATTTTCTTGAAATGTTTACTATTTCGTAAATCACAATGATTTAGGAAAAGTCGAGAAATGATTAAGATATTTGCGGAAAAGAAAGAAAAGCTGTCAGAGATAAAAGAGATGCTAAGTGTTAAAATGACCCCTTCTGTAATTCTAGTGTTAAACCCCTTCTCCACAGAAAATTCTTAAGAGAACATCTATTTGACATGCCCTAATTTTTATGGCATTTTTCATCATGCATTTACTAGATCTGCCAAGAGATAAAACAAAAGCAATCCATTATTCAGAGGCATATGGTATTTCACCAAAAACACAAGTACTTCAATTCTTATGCAATAAAACTGTGCATGATGGAAATTATACACCAGAAATATAACATCAGCAGCTGAGAAAGAGTTAGAATAAGAGCTGGGAAATGGTTCAAGAGAAGTTATATACCTCTTTTTTTAGCAGATTTCATATAAAGGCACGGGCAAGCTGTACATAGTAACAATATAATGCAATTGTCAAATAAAAACCCATTGGAAATTAAAAAAAAAAAAAAAAACTGGTCTGTTGATGCAGAAAATATATTTCATTACCAAAATCCACTACTAGATTGCTTATGCAATGAATTGACAGGCACCAGTTAATACACAAGCACCAAATATGCACTACACTAAAATATCAGTAAAAGTAGAGGATCATTAGTAAATACTAAGGTAGGCTCACTGAAACCTGATATTACCTTGGCCGAATCATTGTACCACCTAGCAGTTCCTGCACTTCGTTACCCCAATCTGAACTTCTGCTTTGTAACTGCAAAGTACCCCTGTTGAAGCATAGACAATTCAATTAAACAATAAAAATAGTAAAACAGGAAAGAAGTATTCAAAACAGAAACAAAATCAACCTTAAATCAAAATTTTCTGGATAATTTGTAGTTTCAGTTCTAGGATAACTTATGTAACCTTGGGTGTAAAGCTTTTCTGCAATCATCATGGCATGATGAGGTCCCATATTAAGCCCAGAGCTTGCTACTCTCATGAGCTCCACTGTATTTAAAGCCAATGGACGCTGTTTTGCTTTTTCTTTTTGGGAGACATTAGTAACTCTATAAAATAAATTAGTATAATCAATTGCATGAGAAGAAAAACTAAAAATTTACAGTTGAAACTTTTATTTTTCATTCAATTTTTAGTCACAAAAATACATACTAGAATTTTAAAAATGTTCTTGAATAAATAACAGTAATAAGAAGATAAGAATGAATACAAGAACAAGAATAAACATATAACAATAATAAATAAAAAGAGGGACTATAGGGAAAATATATTTAAATTTGTCTAAAATTATCAATAATAAAATCTTAAAATAATTTTCTATCAAAAAGCTATTAAACATGAATAAAATGAATCATATATTTTAAGAGAAAATACTTCATAATGAGACAAAATTAATCCCTTATTTAATAGGTAGTGCAGAAAAATGAAAAATCAAGTGGGTTTCTCTAGAATTCAAACTATGAATCTTCAAACTTCTAACTACACAGAAATGCAATAAAGCAAAAGAATGAACACAGAATTGCAATAATATAAAAAATATGAGGAATACAAATTATATAATAACCCTAAAGATGGAAGTATCAACAAACATATAGTTTCTTTTGGCCAGATTTCAAACTGTCTTTTAGGCAATTTTCTCTTGTTAAAGAGATCAGAGCTCAATAAAAGCAATTAAAAATATTTTCATTGCACTGTTTTTTGAGCTTTCGTAGCACTGTTAAACTGTGTTCACAGTTCCTTTTTAAATCTGCACTGCACAATTCCTGACTATGCTCTGTTAATTTTCCAACTGGCAACAAAGCAGAAGATAATATTTTATATCCATATACAGTCAAAAGTCGTTAATTCGGACACCCATAATCCGGAATGATCTATAATCTGGACCTCAAAGCTAAAAACTTTCTGCGCATGTGCCGCGTTGACACACGCGCATAGGCGTTTACGCGTGCGTGTAAGACCTCTTACGACTGCGCATTTGCGTGTGCGCAAGCGCAGAATACGTTTTTGCGTGCGCGTTTTATGTATAACGAACAGTATAAGCTAAAATTATCTAATTATCTATTTCAGTTAATGTTGATGATTGCGTTGTTCCTTAATTTTCAAATTGGATCCGACTTATTATTTTTTGCAGACTGTAAGAGCAATACTATAAAAGTAAACTTGAACTTTCGATTATGTCAAATAGAATTTCCGAATCTGGAGCTCCCAAAGGATCGTACAAAACGAAAGTATGTTTCGATGTCCATCAAACAAAAAGTGGAATTGCTGCAAAAAATGGATAAAGACATGAAGAATGTGACAGAGAGGTTAGTGAAAACGAAAAAATTTCGATTGACAAGTTAGTCGGTATTCTCGGCACAGCAATTAACGGGACTTGAACAGCGGAACTTTGTAACTGAACAAAAAATTATGTCTGTTTATAGAATTAAAGAGAAAGTATTATCACATAAAACGAAGCAACTTAAACAACTTACATTGAAAGAAATGTTTAATAAAGTAAACAAATAAATATTAAGCTTTTTTTTTTTGTAAATTTTGATACCCTACAATAATTCTACTACAATAATTCATAATTGTTCTTTATTTCATAAATTACGGTTTCATATTTTTAATTTTAGAATTTCTGCATGCCATCTTATGCGATTTAAACTGATGATCTATAATCTGGAAAAATCGGTAATCCGGAATCGCCGAAGTCCCGACGAGTCCGGATTAACGACTTTTGACTGTATAAAAAAACCTGTATACTCTGACTGAAATATGGCACAAAATATCTATCTGTTCTATGAGCATATTTACCAAATTTATCAGTGTTAATTTTTTGACTGTTCAATACAAATATTATAGGTTAGATAAATAAATTACATCTATTCTTATGTGCATATGGGTTAGTAATGGATAGAATGCGACACACCTCAGGACAGTGTGATAAAATTTATATTCCCAAGTGAAACCCTTTACCAGTTCTGGAACTTTTCACAAAAGTACTTGTACACCTCATCTCAGTATGACACAGCATAGTCAGTAGTTAACCATTTCAAAGTACTAAGAACATTAAATACAGCTTTAAATGCAGTGAAAAGTGCAACTGAACAGCTAAGCTGGAAAGGAGATCTCTCAATACTCTGAAGTCAACTTAAGTAAAAATTAAGAACTGATGCTCTCCCCGGTCTTATACTTTGATGTACATAATAGTTGGTCTTACTCTTTGATCTCGTAAAGAATGTTTTATAACTGCGAATTTGAATCTCTACGATTCAAGCATTTCATTACTGCCAACAAAATGTTAACTATGTATTAAAATAACCATACCTTAACTTGAAATATGCAGAAGGAATAGTCAAATGAGTCAAAATAGTAAAAAGACTATAAATCAAATCAAACATCATCCTATGAAAACTTAAGAATGCTCTCGCAACAGAAAACATTCAAACGAGTGACTATTTCTATTTAGGGCACAAGGAATGGGAACATGCAGCAGGGGTTCCCAGCCACAGGGGAATTCCTCACCCCACTTGGGATTCATAGAGTCCGAGGAGATGCGGTCAGCCTTCAATTTAGCTGTCAAGTATTTAGTTTCTAAATATAAAAAACTAGTTTTTATTCAAGTTTGGATATTTATCAATATTTTATATACTTTTGTTCCTTTGTTGGGAAAAAAAAACAATAAAAATAACCTAAAGCTAACTATATGTAAATGTGTTATTTTTTAGTTTTGGAAAAGAGGGCGTGAATGAGCTTCTAGTGATGGTGAAAGGAGTATATGGGGGGAAAAGGTTGATCCCAAGCTTTGGTCTGCATATGCTTTGTATTATAAATAACATGATTACATTGTTATTGGAGAAGATGTGAAACTGAAAAAATTCCCATTTAGAGTGTTATTTCTAGTTTTTTATAGAGTAGTTATACAGTTCTACTTTGAAATAGTCATAAAAGGAAAATTACTGGACCAAATGGTTATCAAACTTGGTAATCATATAAAGGATGTTATGGGAACTTATTTTCCAAGAAGGAAAAAATAGTTAAAAATCTCCCCACCAAGGGGAAAATCACACTGTATGCAATAGTGTTAAATGAAATAAAACATGAAGACATTGGTTTAAAACATGTTTAATTGTTTCTGAAACATGTTACAAAGCATGTTCAATGTGGCATCCACCATTTTCCAAAAGCATTTTAAATCGTGTTACTGCATTAACAGCAGCTCTAGGTTATCACCATAAATTTTGCTTTTGAGATAACTTCATAGCCAAAAGTCTCAGTGCTTGAGGTCTGGTGACCAGGGTGATTAAGAAGTAGGGAGCTGTCGGCCTATAATCCATTCATTCATGAAATGTTGCCTAAATAACTGTGTGACACATGTACCAATATAAGGTGGGTCCCAGTCCTGCATAAAAATTGTGGGTCTAAAATACCATGTTACTGCAGCCACAATGCATGTAACAGGTCCAGCTGTCGACTGCTCTTCAAAGAAAAATGGTCCAATTATGAAACTAGCTGTCATACCACACCAAATGGTGACTTTAGGAGAATGCAATGGAACTGGGTAGATAGCATGAGCAATTTGTAAGAAAACAATTTCTGAAATGCGCACACTTTTGCAAGCGATTTGCGATCTCGCATTTTCTAATCTAATTTATGGTTTTCACAGACAGATTTCTCTGCTACACGAATGGTGCACTTAACTTTTATCACCTTTAAATGCTAGTTTTGTTTAGATCAATGTTTCTTAAGAGTATACAGTCAAAAGTCATTAATTTGGACAATCATAATCCGGAATGATCTATAATCCGGACCTCAAAGCTACAAACTTTAAGCGCATGCATCGCGTTCACGCATGCGCACAGGCGTTTACGAGAGCGCATAAGACCCTTACAGCTGCGAATATGTTCGTGCGCATGCACGTTTAATGTGTAACGGAGTTATACGCTAAGCTAAAGTTATCTAATTCAGTTAATGTTGCAGATTGCGTTGTTCCTTAATCTTCGAATTGGATCCGGTTTATTATTTTTTGCAGACTCTTAGAGCAACTTTATAAAAGTAAGCTTGAACTTTCGATTATGTCAAATAGAATTTCTGATATATATTTACTACAAAGCGAAAGTATATTTTCAAATCCGAAATCTGTTTATCAATTTCATCTGCTCTGCGGCAGAGGGGGGGGGGGCAGAAACATCATTATTAGATTATGATAGATTAGAAAGATTATGTCAAATAGAATTTCCGATATATATTTACTAATATGTAATTTGTATCTACAAAGCGAAAGTATGTTTCGAAATCCGAAATCTGTTTATCAATTTCACGCTGGGGATTGGAAGTTGATCTGTCAGCACTATCCTTATCTTCAGAGCAGATGTTTTTATTTTATTTGGTTTATAATTCCGTACTAAGTGTAGTATTTCATCTCGATATACTCCGTCTTTGATATGATTTAAATCAAGTTCCTCGTCATTATAATTCGCTTCCAATAGTGAAGAAAGTGACCCAGAGGTTATTGAAAACGAAAACATTTCGATTGACAAATTAGTCAGTATTCTCAACACAGCAATTATATGACTTGAACAGCGGAACTTTGTAACTAAACAAGAAATTATGTCTGTTTAATAGAATTAAAGAGAAAGTATTATCACATGAAACGAAGCAACTTACATTGAAGGAAATGTTTAATAAAGTAAACAAATAAATATTAAGCTTTTTCTTTTTGTAAATTTTGATACCCTTTAGATCATAATTGTTCTTTATTTCATAAATTACGGTTTCATATTTTTAATTTTGTAATTTCTGCATGACATCTTACCAGATTTAAACTGATGATCTATAATCTGGAAAAATCGATAATCCGGAATCGCCGAAGTCCCGACGAGTCCGGATTAACGACTTTTGACTATACAACATGTTAACCCATTCGCGAGGTCGCACCTTTTTTTAACCTTTGACATGCAGTGGTTGCTCCTTGAAACCACCAATTTTCAAATTTTTTTCTTCTCTTCCTTCTGAAATTTTTGAGTGAAAATCAATTGATTACTGATCTTTTACCTCTAAATAACACAAAATGACTACAGAATCATACATGTTTTAGGTCTTAGTACATTAAATTGGGTGCCTTTTAAAATTCATTTTCAATGAGACAAAATAACTTCCTTTTATTCATATCAACAACTTTAAATTTCAAAAGTTATTCATCGCACATCATGATTTCTATCCCAAACAACAAAAAATAGCAATAATTAAACTGCATATATAAAAAAAAAAAAACTCTAGGTATGGCATTTGCTTTGTGGTTTCAGGGTGCATCACTGCCCATTGTGTCACAGTGCTGTAGAGGCTCGGTGGTTGCGCCTTGAAACCACTGCTCTTAACAATGGCGTTTGCTTGCTTTTCAAATAGGAATGTTTATTTTTTCCCGGATATAGATAAGGGGTTTTGAAATCACAGAGTTATTTTATTACTAAACAATAAAAATCAGAAAAAAAATCAAAAATCAAAAAAAAAAAAAAAAACAGAAAATTTTTTTTGATTTTTAAATCAGAAAAAAAAAGTTTCACTTCTAGCATCGTAATTTTTGGTATAATTTTAGATTATTGCTTGTGCTCTTATATATGTTAAAATTAGCACTTAACATCTTTTTTTTTTTTATTTTACATGAAAATACACCTAAAAAATTGCTTATCTTGTAAAATAATTTTTGGAAGCGCTATTCAAGTTATTCCAAAGTTTCAATTGATAAAAATCCATCAATAAAGTTTAAAATTAATAAAACAACACAATAAAGACTATTTACAATAAGAAGTAACAAAATTTAAAATGAAAACTCAGTGTGGTAAATCTCGAAGCAAGGAGAAGTATCACTTTCTAACTCTTTGGTTTGGTTGGTTTGATTTATATAATTATGGCAAAGCATACTAGGGCTATCTGCCTAAGGGGAGGGATGCCTTCGTGGAGAACTTTCTAAGGGAAACTGGCTCGTATACACGTTACACATGAGGGAAAACCACAAAAACACCCATGCAGCCAGCCCGTTTGCGGGATTCGAACCTCGGACCGAACTACCAGTGTTCAGCGATTTTACTGTTCGGCCGCTGGTGGGCCTTCTAACTCTTTAGAAAATGAATCATCACTCTCATCCGTGTTAGTGAATTGTTCATTAACTATACGAGGGCATTCTTCCTCTGATAAATAGCACCTTCCTACCATAATAGACTGGAGGTGAGGCTCTCCAAAATAAAAAGAGAAGAAACAGAAATATATATGAAGGGAATTCAAAACGTAACAGAACTCTACATAGTATCCCTAGAAGACCGTACATAGTAGAGAAAAAAATACAATAAAAAAAGGAACTGAATATAAATCAGACACGTGAATGAGCCCACCTCTGTTTACGCTTTCCTCCCCCCACTTACCCAACAGTTGATGAGTAAAATACTAGTGTCAGGCAGAACATATCAAACTCAAGGTCAGGAACCTAAAACTGTGTTCATTTCAAAAGTAATGGACATAGGATGCCATCTAGTGTTCTTCAGAAAAATGTGTTATAAATTAATCAAGCATTTGAGACTAAATAAATAAAATGTTTTCTAACTTACTTCTGGCAACCCTAGAAAATGCCAAGACACACGGGCGTCAAACACGTAAACTATGTTAATCACGTGATATTAATATATCCCATGATCCTCTTGTTCTTTAGATATTTTTAAGCTTCTGTATGTGCTTGTGTTAACAATAATGTATTTACCGCTTATATTATTTTAGTTATAGTTCAATAAATATGTTATTTGTGTTACATCGTTGTAAATCCCGAAACTAAAATTTAAACTGTGCATATAAACTTTCTGAAAGTGCTAAGTAAGAATTAATAATGGCACAGGCAAGTCTTAAAGATTGTATGCAAATAACTAAACTGAATTCCGAAAATTACGGTAATTGGAAATTCAAGATTCAAATGCTTTTAATGCGTTATGGGTTAGATGATCTTCTTTATTCTCCTCCACTTTCTAAACCTGATAATGAATTTTTAAAGAGGGATAAACAAGCACGAGCTATAATAAATCTATGCATTGATGACTCTCAGATTATTCATGTTAGAAATTAAACGACTACCGATGGTACATGGCAGAAATTAAAGTCAGTTCATGAGTGCTCCAATATGAGTAGCAAATTATATCTTCTGAGAAAATTATATTCAATAAAAATGGCAGAACATGGTGATATGAACACACACATCATTCATATGATGGACTTGGTCGAAAGACTGAAAGCTATCGGTGAGAACATTCCAGATCAGCATGTAGCCGCACTTTTGTTAGTTTCGATTCCCGAATCATACGACAATCTTATAACTGCCATTGAAGCTAGGAAGGAACTTCTTATAACTACAGATCTTGTAAAAACGAAACTCACTGACGAGTACAACAGAAGATTAGAACAACAAGCAGATCGAAGTTCTAATTCTTCAACCACGGTTAAATCTGCAATAAATGCAAGAAATTATGATAATAATATACAAAAGAAATTTTGTACTTTTTGTAAATGCAGTGGTCATACTCGTGAGTGTTCTTATAAATTGAAAAACAAAAATAACAATCCTTGTCCTGACAACTCAAAATCCGAAAATCGCATGACCAAACACGTCGGAAAACCGAACTGGCATTGTATGAGTGCAGACACTTCCGTTAAAGAAAGCTAGAAATCCAGATGTCAATTGTTGTCTGTCAAAAATGCTCTTTATAAAAAGGGTTTAATAATTACTCCACGATATTGCTCAGAAGAAAATATAAATAAAAAGATTTTGTACCTCGATTCCGGCACCAGCAGTCATCTAGTAGGAGATAAAAGTTTGTTTACAGAACTGATATATGAAGATACTCAAGCAAAAATCATTTTAGCGGATGAAAAAATTTTATATTCACAGGGCAGAGGATTTGTTGACCTTGATTTAGAAGATGAATGTGGATTACATAAAATTCGGTTGACTGATGTTTATTACATTCCTGATTTAAAGAGCAACTTAATTTCCGTTAAGCAAATTGCTAGTAAGGGATATTCTGTTACTTTCGAAAAAGAAAAGTGTTACGTAAAGGAGGATAGCCAAATAATTATGCGTGCATATTCTGATGATAACAGTTTATATAAAATTGCTGTAATAAAAAATTCAGAAAGCGCTAATTTTGCAGTTGAATGTAAAAATAAAGACTGCATACAAATATGGCATTCTAGGTTAGGTCATCGAAGTTATGATGCAATCAGACACTTAGTAAGAGAAAATCTTGCAGAAGGAATAAAATTAGATAATTACAGTCATAATGAAAGCTGTTCAAAACAGTTAATGAAAGCTGTTAAAGAATAAAATGCAGCAAATTCCTTATCCAAAAGCTGCTTGAGTTCGAGCAAGAAAACTACTAGAACTTATACATAGTGACATTTGTGGGCCTATGCCTACTCCAAGTATTGGTGGAAAACTTTATTTCATAACATTTATTGACGACTTTACTAGATACACTCTCATCTATTTACTCACTAAAAAGAGTGAAGTTCTTAGTAAAGGACTTTGTCGGTAAAACAAGAAATAAATTTGGGAAAGCCATACAGACTCTTCGAACCGATAACACTGGTGAATATACCAGCAAGGAAATGGAGGAATTTCTATCGGATAACGGCATCAAGCATCAACTAACTGTTCCCTTTTTGCCTCCTCAGAACGGTGTGAGCGAAAGAAAAAATAGAAGTCTTACTGAGATGACCAGGTGCCTGCTGTCCCAAGGTCGACTTTCAGACAAATTCTGGGGTGAAGCTGTCAACACAGCAAATTACATCCAGAATCGCCTTCCAACCAGAGCTTGTGATAAAACTCCCTGTGAATTATGGAGCGAAAGAAAACCTAATTTAGGTCATATGAAACAACTTGGTTGCACAGCTCATGCATATGTACATAAGGAAAACTGTAAAAAATTAGACCAGAAAGCGATTGAAGGAATTTTTGTTGGTTACGATCAACGATCAAAGGGGTACAGAATCTACACAGGTGAAAACCATATAATTATCAGTAGAAGTGTAAAGTTTGTCGAAGAATTATCAGCAAATGAAAATATTGAAATTTCTCTTCACCCAAAGGTTGAAGATGTTGAAAATGATGAAGAAATCGAGGAAAAACACAAAATTGTATCCAAAGAAGAGCCAAGACAATCGGAAAGGAAAACGAAGGGAATACAACCAGAACGTCTAGGATTCCTAACAAACACAGTCAAAACCATTCCTGAGAATTTTGAAGACTTAGATAAATTGAATTCCGAAGAAAAGGAAAAGTGGTTACTTGCAGTTGACGAAGAAATCAATTCCTTATCCCGAAATAAAACTTGGGAACTGGTTGAGCTTCCTGTAGGAAAGAAACCTATTGGCTGTCGATGGATTTTCAATCTGAAAGAAAATGAAGATGAAACAGTCATTCGTTACAAGGCTCGACTAGTTGCTAAAGGTTATAGTCAAAAATTTGGAACTGATTATGATCATACCTTTGCACCAGTAGTTCGACATACAACTATCAGAACTTTTCTTGCTGTCGCAGCGTATGGTAAAATGCATGTGAGGCATGTAGACGTTACTACAGCATTTCTGCATGGAAATTTAGAAGAAGAAATATACATGGAACAGCCAGAAGGCACTGTTCAACCCGGACAAGAAGAGAAGGTTTGCAAACTTAAAAAAGCTATTTATGGATTAAACAAGCTGCTAGAGCATGGAATAAAAAAGTTGAAGAAATATTAAAGAATAGTAACTTTTTGCAAAGCACGGCAGACCTATGCTTATTTCTAAAGAAAGATGGAAATGACACGATAATGATTATTGTCTATGTTGATGATATCCTTATAGCATGCAAAAGTGAAGAAAAAATTAAAAAGCTAATCAAATCTCTCAATGAATTCTTCGAAGCAAAAGATTTAGGAGAAATCAGAAATTACTTAGGAATCAACATCAAAAGAGATGAAAACAACTTCCTGTTGAGTCAAAAATCAAAAATAGAAAAACTGAAGAAAATATTTTATCCAGATATTCACAAACCATCTTACATACCAATGGATACTTCTTATCCAAAGCAAAAGGACATCTCTCCACCAGTGGACAATACAGAGTACAGGCAAGCCATTGGAGCTGTATTATACATAGCCACTGTAACAAGACATTACTCTTGCAGCGAATCTATTAAGCAGGAAAAATGAATCTCCAAATGAGAAAGACTGGAAAGCAGTTCTAAGGGTTATTGAATACCTCAACTATACGAAGGACATTTGCCTGAAAATTGACTCTGATAGCACACAAACACTTTCCTGTTATACGAATACTGACTATGCATCTAATTTAACCACCAGACGATCAACAGGTGGAAATTTATTTTTCTTAGGAAATAGTCCAATATTTTGGTCCACAAAGAGAAAAAATTGTGTTTCCCTATCATCTACCTAATCCGAGCTTATTTCTGCAGCTACTGCTGCTCAAGGGCTCAAATGGATAATAGATTTCCTTAAAGATTTTGGAATAACTCAAAAACTACCCATTAAGATATTTGAGGACAACAAGTCCACAATAGCTCTTATAAAACAGGGGAAAATGAATACTAGGCTAAAGCATATTAATGTTAAATATTTCTTTTTAAGGGAAATGGAAGAGAATAAAATAATCGAGATAACTTACTGCAATACAAATTCTATGATTGCAGATATTTTGACTAAGCCATTGCCTAAACCAAAATTTCTGAAATTAAGAAGTGAGCTAAATATGATTTCCAATATTTCCCAAATGCATGATTAAAGGGGGGATTGTTGTAAATTAATCAAGCATTTGAGAATAAATAAATAACATGTTTTCTAACTTACTTCTGGCAACCCTAAAAAATGCCAAGACACACAAGCGTCAAACACGTAAACTATGTTAATCACGTGATATTAATATATCCCATGATCCTCTTGTTCTTTAGATATTTTTAAGCTTCTGTATGTGCTTGTGTTAACAATAATGTATTTACCGCTTATATTATTTTAGTTGCAGTTCAATAAATATGTTATTTGTGTTTAAATCTGCATCATATTATTTATAGATAAATCCCTCATCATAATCATCAATAGTTTCGGAGACTCAACTGCTGCTACTGAGTGCACAAAAGGTAAGCTGATTTTGCTATCTTTATTCTTCAAAATGTTCCAGCTTAAAATGCGTATACGCATCACCGGTCCTCTGAATGCAACCTCTAGTGATGCGTGGATGGGACGCCTGGCTGTAAGAGACATTTTTAGGGAATGCATATATAGGACGCCCATCCTGAAAGGGTTAAACCTGTGTAACAAAAGGTTAAGTTAGATTCAAACCCTTTTTCGTTTAACAATATTGCATACAGCACCATTTCCCCCTAGTGGTGAGTTTTGAACTTCCCCCCCTTTTTTTTTTCCAGAAAATAAATTCCTATGATCTCCTTTACATGATTACCAAGTATGATAACATTTGGTCAAGATATTTTCCTTTTATGACCATTTCAAAGTGGAACTTTAATTATAACCACCCTGTACTTTGATTCTACTTTTTCTTTCTTATTCTTTAATTTCATGCATTTCCCATTTATTTTATCTACCTGAAATGACTGTTGTAGCCTTTGGAAAGTGCACGCACAGACATTAGAACTTTGTAGAGAACAGATTGGGAACTTGATCTAATCCAATAAAATTCTAAACCGCTATTAATACACAGATCTTCCCATATTTAATTTTACACTTCATCATACAAATGAAGGATATTTGCAAATCCTTCAAACATAAAAAACAAAATTTCCAACTACAGTGCAGCACCTCTATATACAAGAAATATACGAGTATAAGCAAAAAATTTATCTCTAAATATGAACATTGACTCAAGTAATGAGCAAGGCTGTTGGTATGCATGGCGCTATTTCCTGATCTGGCTTGACTCGGAGAATTCTCTCGTTAGATCACTCAGTGTTCTTTGATCTATGTGTTTGTGTGCTTGCGAGTTAATTGTTGTTTACATTTAACGTGAAAATAATTATTTCACGATGCCTCCCAAGAAGATTGTTGCCTCAGATAGTGCTGAAAAGAAAAAGAAGGAAACTAATCACCATTGAAAATTGAGAAAGAAATCATAAATAAACATAAGTGTGGTGTAAGAGTGACTGAATTGGTGAAGACATGTGGCCGTTCGATATCAACGATCTGCACTATTCTGAAGAAGAAGGAAGCAGTTAAGAAACCTTGATGTTGCCAAAGGAGTTACCGTTACTTCCTAGCACCATCCAAACCTCCTAGAAGATGTTGAGAAAATGTTGTTGTTGTGGATTAACAATAAGCAGTTAAAAAAAGATTTGCTGTTGGAAGCTATCATAAAGGTAAACTAACTGGATTTCCATTATTTTGAATGGGGAAGTTTGTTTTTAGATACGAGAAATTCACTATACCAGTTCAATGCTGGAAATTGTATCTCGAGATTCCACTGTATTGCATATAACTAATTAATCAAGCATATAAAGCCATGTAAATAAAGAAAATTTTAAATTTACTTACACAGCCTCAGTCTTCTGTTTAATGATTTGAAAGAAAACATTTGCAACTTCACTGTCAAATATTCTTATTCGATCCCAATCAAGAGACAAGATCCTCTGATTCGGAGCTATAACCTAACATTTGATAAACATGTAGTATAATTTATAATTATAAGAAGCATATGAAAACAGTTAAAACAGCAAATTTAGGAAATAAAATTTTGACACCTAAAAACACAAAAGAAAATTTCCATTTAAATAATATACACTAATAATATATTCATGAGAATGCTATGTCATAAACAAAATGTAATAACAGAAATGAAGTAATGATAGACCTCTTTTGCAATCAGTGAAGATAATAGAGGGAGGAAGGATAAATAAATTGCTGTAATTACTTTTAAAGGAAGAATGTTACTAATTCTGATGAAAAGAAAACATGATCAGCTTTTAAATTATTCAGTCCTATGCATAAAAGCTTTCCTTCAAAATAAATGGGGAGAAGAGATTACAATACGAAAAATGAGGGGGAAAAATGTTTTTGATTAATTTAGATACCAAAATTCAGTTTATTATCTAGCATTCGCATAGTTTCCAGAAGATAAAGATCATTTGTATTAAAAAGCAGCTAGTTGACTTTAAAAAGCATTTAAATAGAAATATATATTTAATATATATACCTTAACTGCGAGCACATAATATGGTTCTGGTTTAAAGGAAGCAATTCGATCATGGCGTTCAACACAAAATCCTAAAGTTGGAGTTTGACATGGCCCAAATGAAATTAACGTGCTGTCAAGATTGCCATATTTATTCTGCAAAATATAGAAAATATATATATATATTCTTATTTTTACAAAACACATTCAATTAATAATAATTAATAATGGATGACAAAAAATTGACATGGTAATATATGAACAATACCAGATGATAATTCATGTAAATAAAAGATATTATTAATGGAAATTATAAAAATAAAATTTCAAAGTCAGTTGAAGCATTTATGTATGAATAATATACAAAAGTATTTTTAAAAAAATACTGTAGGGGAAAACTATAGAGTTTTTCCAGGTTTTGAAAAATTTAGTAAAACGTAACAAAGTGAGTTAAGCCCTGATAGGAAATATAAAACTTAATGAGGAAAGGCAACTGTTTAAAATTGAACTGTATATTCAAACAACTGTATAAGCTCAGTTTTAGTATATTTATGTATTTAATATTGTTTTTTCAGCGACTAGCTTTTCTAAATAATATGGCAATTAGTGAAGGCTGATTGATTGTGATCTAAGTTCTAATGGGACACTTAAAATCTTCCATATCAAAACAGCTTAACGAGATAATACTTTGCTAATTCAGAAGTCAAACAACAAAAATCAATGTTATATTTTCCAATTTTCACAGAACTAGTTTCGATGGTTTTACCTAACCACCATCCTCAGCTGCAAAAGCTCAAATGAACGAGATAGGATATAATGATTAAATAACATAAGAAAGCTAAGACAGAAAATAACCTAGTGGCACCATCTGTTGATGAAACCAGAACTAAAACATAATTTCTTTAAAGGGCAAAGATGGATTGGAATTAGGATCGTTAACTAGAACAGGAAGATTTTTTTTTTAATGTGAAATGCCTCTAGAAAATCCAGTTCTCCAATGAAAGATGTTTTTTGAATTATTTTGACAGCAGAAAAATTGAAAGTGTGATTTTCGGACCAACAACGTTGGACAATAGAATACTTCTGTGTTTTCCTTTTTTCTAACATATGCCTCATGTTCCTTGATGCGAAATTTTAAGGCTCTCTTAGTTTGGCCAATGTTAATTAAACCACACTGGCAAGGAATCCTATAAATACCTCATATCCCGAATGGGGTCCTTAAGTATGGAACTCGGAATTTTATTGATGGGAGAATAGAAGACCTGAAAGTTAAATTTCTGCAAAATATGTGCAACTTTATTGCTAATTGATGGAAAGAAGGGAATGGCAACAGAATTTTTATAATCTCTTAAAATAAGAGTGTGCCTTTTAGTGTGTTGAGATGAGAATTTTTTAACTGCTTGATTAATAATGTTAGGTGAAAAGCCCCTGTCAATAGCTATTGCTTTTAAATAATTTAGTTCTTCATCAAGGGATAGTTTAAAGGAGCAAACTTGAAGAGCATGGAAAACATAGGAATAAAATGAAGCTAACTTTTATTTAGTCGGATGACATGATTTACAGTGTGTTGGAAGGCAAACCGATGAAGGTTTACCGTAAACCATAGTACTGAAGTTGGATGTGTTACGTGTGACCAGAATGTCGAGAAGCGGAAGAGAATTGCAAGTCTCAAGTTCAAAAGTGAACTGAATAGCAGATCAATAAAATTCATTGTTGAAAGAACTTTATTTAAATCATCTTGATTACCTTCAAACAGGGTAAAAGTATCATCTACGTAGCAGAACCATACCGGGAAGTTTAAAGTTTCAAACAATTTTGATTCATAATAATGCATGTAGATATCAGCCAGGATGGGACTGAGGGGGCTTCCCATGGCTAATCCCTCAGTTTGCTTGTAATATTTTTTTTGGAAAACAAAATGTGTTTGTTTCAAACAGAGTTGAGTGAGAGAAAGTAGCTCATCAATTTCGATGCAAGAGAAATTGAATTCGTGAAGTCTGGTTTCTAGACATCTTAATGCACCCTCCACTGGAACATTGGTGAATAATGATTTTACATCAAAAGAAACCATGAGTAAATTTCTAGAAGAAATGTTTTTAACCTTTTTTACAAACTCTATTGAATTTTTTATGGTGTAAATGTTATTGTCTAATAGAGTTAAAAATCTAGAAACTAAATATTTAGTTAATGGATACGAGGCAGTACCTAAATTTGAAACAATAGAGAAGAAAGGAATACCACTTTTATGAATTTTGGGAAGAGCATATAATCTGACATAATTCACAACCGATGGGATAAATAAATGTTTTAAGTTGCTTGATATGATTTGTGAAGATTTGATCATAGTTTTTATTTTTGACAGGTCCGAAGGTGAAGGATAACTTTTAAACAAAGTTTAGTGACACCATTGATATAAGTGTTCTTATCCATGACAACTATCCGGGCACCTTTGTCAGCCTTTGAAATGATAATGTCTGGGTTAGAATGAATTTTGCGCATTGTTGCTCTTTCTCTCGCAGTTAGATTTGGTTTCAAAGGTTTATTATTGAATTTCACATTATGAGCAATAAGATGCCTAATCATTTCTTTCTGTGAATCTGAAACTTTACTGGACTTGAAAGCTTTTCGATAGGAGCCAAAATCTTTGGAATCGAGGGTTTACAGGTTTGTGAGAAGTTCAAATTATATTTTAGAATTCTCTCTTGTTCTTCTGATAAACTAACATTAGAAATATTAACTATTGGCTTACTGTTTACAATGGGAAGATTTTTTGAACTACTTGAACTGGAAGACTGTAAAAGAACTTTTTCGAATTTATCTGCAAGGGTATTTTTATGACTGTTAACTACATTCTCTGTTCTAGACCAAGACTTTTGTTCAAGGGCAGTGAATTTTTATATGAATTAGCGAGTTCCAGATGACGCTTATAGAGCTCATGTTCAATTTTGGAAAATTGCTGATGTGTATCCCTTATGATGGACTGAAGTAAGGCAAGCTTGTGGATTAACAGAATGCTTGAAACGCAACTGGAAGGTTTTTGATTGGATTTGATTTGAATGAAATTGGGGATCAATTTTTTACATTTATACTTAAGTAAAAAGTCAAGAAGATTCAAGAATTTTTGCCGTTTTCAGGCGGAATTTAGTGAAACGATTAACGGATGAAGGCATGATAAACAATGCAGAAAATCAAACCAAATTAACTAACCGATAATAAAGCATGCACAAAATAGCAGAAAAATCCCACACTGAAACGAATAGAAAACAAAACGTTTCCAACCAAAACGCATGAAATCAGACAAGCAAAACACAATATCCAAATATGCGAAACACAAACAGAACTTCAAAATTGGAAAAAAGTACTTACCCAAACCCATGCAATCACACAATGGCGGCCACACCACGTGCAAAAAAGAAAGTGAAAAATAAGCCGTTTTCGGCTCCGAAACACACACAAATGCAAGACGACGAAAACCACGTGGAAAATAGAAAGCAAAAAAATAAACTTGTTTGGAGCTTCTATAATTAAGACACAATAACACGCCGAACAAATACTAATTCAGAAGTCAAACAACAAAAATCAACATTATATTTTCAAATTTTCACAGGACTAGTTTCAATGGTTTTAGCTAACCACCATCCTCAGCTGCAAAAGCGTAAATGAACGAGGTAGGATATAATGATTAGATAACATAAGAAAGCCTAGACAGAAAATAAGCGAGTGGCGCCATCTGTTGATGAAACCAGAACTAAAACATAATTTCTTTAAAGGGCAAAGATGGATTGGAATTAGGATCTTTAACTAAAACAGAGATTTTTTTTGAATGTGAAATGCCTCTAGAAAATTGAAAAATTGAAAGTGTGATTTTCGGACCAACAATGCTAGGCAACAGAAGACTTCTGTGTTTCCTTTTGCCTCATGTTCCTTAACATGAAATTTTAAAGCTCTCTTAGTTTGACCAATGTAAATTAAACCACACTGGCAAGGAATCCTATAAATACCCCAGGAATTTATATCCGGAATGGGGTCCTTGAGTATGGAACTCGGAATTTTATTGATGGGAGAATAAACTACCTGAAAGCTATTTCTGCAAAATATGTGCACGAAGGACCATATAATCCGATCCCTAAAGATTCCTCACCTTCAGACCTGTCAAAAATAAAAACTGCGATCAAATCTTCACAAATCATTTCAAGTAACTTAAAACATTACCTTATCCCATCTGTTGCAAATTGTGCCAGATTATATGCTCTTCCCAAAATTCATAAAAGTGGTATTCCTTTTTGCTCTATTGTATCAAATTTAGGTACTGCCTCATATCCATTAGCTAAATATTTAGCTAACGGAGCTAATATTTAGCTCGGCGAGAAACTTGGCGGACATCACTGGAGAGCTGCTGACTGGCTGGAGAACTCTTCTTTTTTTTTTTTTTTTTTTTTTTAAATTTGTGAAAGGCCGAAAGATACAATCATCTACTACTTTCTTTTTCCAAGATTCAATTTTCAGATTTATTGCTAGTGGTTTTATTAAAACTGAAAGTTCAAAACCATATGACTAATCTCTTAGTCTGACAGCTTAAAAGCATATGCTCCTAAGTTTTGGCAAACCGAAGAAATAGCCAATGAATCCCTCCAAAGCACAGAAGAGGTGTTTTGTGAATTGCCCTATCACAAGACATGTAGGAGAAATGAGAATGGACCTTTCATAATACACAAGCCTACTTGAGAAGAAGCACTTCATAAATTATGTGATTTGAGAAACATTACTAACAAATGTCTTAACCAAATGATTAAAAGGTTAAATAGAAACCCAAACTTACAAAGCTTTACACAGATTCTATCAATGAATATGAAAGCTTAAATCCCATGGAAAGAAAGAGTTGAAAAAGAAAATCCTCTAACCGTTACTTTCGACTTCTTCACCATGAAATTTACAAACCTGAAAATTTGTCGGTGAAACTGTGAATAGTGTTTAACATGTCCACCTCTACCTACTTCAATCTTGCTTAACAATATTTTACTATCAGGAGAGTTTAAAGAAGATATTTTTGATTTAATTGTTTGATTTCATAAATATAAAATAGCACTAATTGCAGACATTTAACAAATGCTTAGACAAGTTTTGATTAACTCATCATAAAAGGATCTGTTAAATATCATAAGGGAAACGTGTGAAGTCAACTCACCTAGTGTTTTCAGACTGAGCACTGTTATGTATGGTACTAAATGTGCTCCATTTCTAGCTATAAGAACATTGAAACAATTAGCTTTGAATGAACAGCAGAAATACCAATTAGCTTCTGAAGTGACTCTTTCTGATGTCTATATGGATGACATCATAACAGGAGCCTCCAATATTGAATCTGCCATTAAATTAAAGAATCAACTGATAAAGATGTTCAAAAACTGCAGAATGTCTTTGCATAGATGGAGTTCTATCTACAGTATCTAAAGAAGAGTTTCACTTTGATTCCAGTAAATTTACAAAAACTCTTGACATAATTTGGCATCCCGAATCAGACACTTTTAAAATTGCTTTCCAAGATAAGTACTTTTCATGAAAAGAGATGTCCTTTCAATCATTGCCCAACTGTATGATCCTATTGGTTTTATGAAGCCAGTCACTTTAACTAAAAATATTCCTTCAGAAACTATGGTCTCTAAGCACGATGAATTATGTGAACCATTTGCTAATGGAATCATGTATCAGAGTTAAAAGGCCTGGAAAACCTTAAGCTAGAATGATATGCTTGTCATTCTATAACCCAATGGTCCCCAACCTTTTTGTCTCTAAGAGCACATTCTAGAATATCTGTTGGATGGTGGGCACCATTTACTTTTTCAAGGCGAATTTATAGTTGAATAGATACATGTGACCACCCGGTGGCAAAGTGGCTAGCACATCGCACAGCTACGCCACAGGTCTGAGGTTCAATCCCTGGGCTAGGCAAGGTTTACTCACCCTTTTATCCCTTGAAAGCGTCGATAAAATGAGTACCAAGTTCACTTAGGAACTAAACACCGGGAGTCCTGCAACAAGCTGACCACTTGCCCAGTGCATATGCTGATGCACTCTGGGGCCAAAGGTCAAGAAAGCAGATTTTGGGGCACTGCAGATCGTGGTCCTCTAGAGCTGTTGCACTACCGAATTTAGTTTAGAGACACATGCACATAAAAAAGAGATCAGTCGCATTTCGCTTTGTGCTGGTATTTGTGTTAGATGCAATTTCTAGTTCATTAAAAACGGGAAAACTTTCGCTTAGAATTTTATTGAAAATTAAAACATTTTTATTGTGATTGCACGTTAAATGATTGGCAGGAGCTATGGAACCTGAATGCATAGGGTTTGCAACCCTGCTATAAAAAATAAAAAGACTGTCGTAGGTTTCGCTGATGTTTCAACATCTGCGTATGGAGCAGTGGTTCACTTAAAACCCATCAAAATAATCCTTGTTTAAAGTTACAAGCAAGCAAATCTCGAGAGCAGCCTCTTTAAGGACTCTATCGAAGCTCTATTTAGGGCTTTCATCTTCTCTTATACTTGCTACCTTGTTAAATGAGTTTTTCAGCCTTAAATTTAGATATTCAAAAGGTAACATTATATTTGGATTCAACTATAGCATAAGCATGGATAAACTCTTCACCACATCAACTTAAAACCTTTGTTGGAAATCATGTTTCGAAAATTCACACATTATTTCATTATCAGAGAACTTTTTTTTTTTTTTTTCCCAATGGCAGATTGCGAACAGTTACGGTGTAATATAGTCCATTAATTTATACAAGGCTAGATGTGGTGGTCTCTTTATTATGGAGGCACCTAATAGGTGGACCACCATCGCCTCCTATGAAGGAATGGACAGTTACAACCATGCCTTCTCTGAGATTTGAACCCAGGCCCTTCGGTATCACAGTCAGGCTTCCCTAACCACTGTACCATTTGGGTGGCTTATCAAAGAACTTTTAATAGAAATATATCTGTTTCAAGAAGAATCCTTCAGATTCATTTCCTCATGGAGTCGAGCCCAGCAAACTTTTACCTTTACAATTTTGCTCAATGGACCTGATAGTCTTGACATCAGTGTTATAGAAAAGGCCAATTTGGACGATAAATGAACTTTACAAATGTGAACTGAAATGATCTTCTCTTAGTGTCACTTCTAATGGTGATTTAATTTACCATTTTCTTTCTTTTAGTTCTGTTAAACTTATTCATATTCTTAGTTTTATTTATAGGTTTATTTTCAACTGCCATGAAGGGAAGAAGTTATTAGGTTCTATTATTAAGGATGAATTTACGTATGCCAAACTATTCAATGTAATAGTAGTGCAGAAAATAAATACTATTCAGAAGAGAAATTCAAGTTCTTAGAGTGGTAAATATCTAAAATCCTATTAATAGTCACTTAAATAATGCAAGTACCTTTTCTTGATGAAAATGGAATATTTAGGATGGGCGGCAGATTAAATTAATCATATCTGTACTATGACCAAATGTAATCAATCCTGCTGCCCAGGGATAATAAACTAACTACATTAATAATGCACCACTTTCATTTACAAAATTTACATGTTGATGCTCAAACTTTGTTAGATTGTGTTCAACAGTAATTTTGGCCATTAAATGGCAAAAACAATGCTCATAAAATAGTACATAACTGCATTATCTATTTCAAAAATAAACTCAAAATAGCCCATCACCTTATGGTACCACTGGCAAAAGAAAGAGTTTCAGTGAATCTCCCATTTGCAATAATTCACAATTTTTTATGCGGACCATTTTACGTAAAATATAAAAATCAATGAAGTACCTTAGATAACATACACATTGTAACTTTTGTGATCGTTGACCTGAGTGATACATCTTGATTTTGTTACAGGTTTAACATCACAGGCTGTAATTGCAACATTAAAAAGGTTTTTCGCAGGACATAGCCTTTGCCCGACTATTCAGATAACACTACCAACTTTGATATGAAAAAGCTTCTAAACCTTGACAAAATATCACCTAGTCTGTTCCCATATTTAGCTTCTGAACCAATCGTTTAGAAATTCAATCTATCGCAATCTCCCAATTTCAGTGGTACTTATAAAGTCAGAGTGAAATCTTTTAAGCAGCATCTAAAACAAACTACTGGAAACACAAAATTAACTATCGAGGAATTTTTGACTGTTATGAATCAAGTTGAAGGTACGTTAAATACTAGACCTCTGTTACCTCTATCTTCAGATCTCAATGACTTCGAGACTCTGCTTATTATTATTATTATTATTATTATTATTATTATTATTATTATTGCCACCATATATTGTAATAATTTTATACTCTGCTTATTTTTTTAATCGGAAGGCCCCTTAATGGTCTGCCTGAACTTTGTATTTCATAAATTTCTGAATAACAGACTTTCCTGCTAGTAGAAAATTGTCAAAATTAATCAAACAATATGGAAGAAATAGTCCAGAGATTATTTAAATAGACTTAAATAGAGACGTAAATAGTTTCGTATTGTTTTATTATTATTGGGGGGGGGGGACTTGATTCAGAAATGCATATATGTATGATGTGTGCATGTGCATATAAATGTGTGTATACACATACACACTGCAAAATAAATAAATAAATAAATATTTAAAAAATCTGAAAGATTTTAGATTTTAAATTACGTCCAAAGGGGCATTTTTTGTAATGTTTTGTGTGTTACCTTTATTTATTAAATATCATGTTCTACTTACTCAAAATATAAAATTCAGTTCAATAGCAATATCGCAAATTAATTTTAAAATAAGCATATCTTTAGAATTTCTGATACAGAATCTCGCGAGCTGGAGATAAAAATGTTTTTTTTCGTACAGTGTTGCCATTACTCACTTTGAAAACATTTAGTTTTTAATAAAAAATTCATTGAAGTGTTACAAAATATGAAATCGATAATAAAACAAATCTCAAATTCAAATTACGGCTTCCCCATGCCTACATTCTATGGAAGATTACGTTATTCAAATTTTGATGGGTTTAGGTACCGTTGTGTTATCCCAATGCGAGAAACATACATACATTTATGCAGATTCTTCATTATTTAATTCCTTTAAATATAAGACAGGGCAATAATATATGGTAGAAACAATTTGAAAAGTGATACACCCTTTAAAAGTGTTCAATGCAAAATGCCAAAATGAAATTAATAGTCCTTCAGGGCAAACTGCACTTTGGACTAAAAACGGACAGTTCTATATCTTCCGTTCTACTGACCCAACTGACACACAGCAGATGCCGTCCATTACATCACTTCATGCCCACTCACCAAGTCGCTTAGATCTCCAGCCAACACCGCCCTACTCCAAAGTAAAGGTCTCAGAGGTTACCTAACGGATTTCTATGGTCTCCAGGAAGTAAGACAGATTGTCAGCTTCGTCAATGACAACAAGACCATCATACAAGTCATACCAGGTTAAAACCTGATGATATGTAAAAGGCAGCATGCCTTATATAAATATGTAATTAACTCACTTTTTCATATATATATTCAAATTCCTATTCAAACTTGTTTTCACTAATATAACTATTCAATGTAAGTTGGAAAAACCAACATCAAATTGTATTTATAAATGTAATTTGCTTTGTAATTAATTAATAACGAATGACCTGTAGTGCCCAATGAGAGGCGAGGCAGACTAAGAATAAATATTATTATTATTATTGACCCAACTGACGAAATTCAAATTGCAATTTTCATGTCTCGAAAGCACGACTTAGGATATATATAATAGATTTATATAGAGCATTATTCTAACATACGTATTTTGACACAAAATTGGACTTCCTTCTGAAATGACATGCCAATTGTTTTCATACTTCGATTCTACAAATCAAATTATGCCTAAATATTAAATTTTGTAAAATTTGGTGTGAAATTTACAGAGAAATTGAAAAATTTATGTTGGCACACTTTTTTTTTCATTTTGTGCCAAGAATAATTTACTTTGAGAACTTTTAATTTATAGCAACCTATTTTCCTTTTTTTTCATTGTAAAGGAATGGGGAAAAAAGTCATCGTTTATGCTTTCAAATAATTTTAACAAAGTGTGTAAACCACATATGCCATTATTAGCTATCAAAAAAAGAGATGACAAATTTCAAATTCCTTAGCATGATTTTAATTTATATATATATATATATATATTATACCACTTATATTACATATATATATAATATTAAATTACAGTAAGCAACTTGCTTAAAGTTCATGGTGCACAAGAATTATACATCAGTTATACAGTGGGAGAATTTTTTTGTTTTTTTTTTTTAACACAAAAAACTTTTTTTTAAATACCTGAAAAAATTTTGTTTGAAACCTAGTAAATGCACATCCTATCCTCAAATCAAGTTCTTGTCTGGCATCAACAGACAGAGATTCATTTTCATTAGGTTCAGTCAAATGATTCATTGCAGCTTTTATATCTTTTTCTGTAATAGCACTAAATTTAGCCCGAAATATGACCTGCAAAAAATATATCACGATAAAATTAAAATGTTTATTGATGACATAAATAATAGAAAATAAAAATTTAACACAATCCCAAAATAATTTCTAAAAACTGATTAAACAGTTATTTGTAATCTATATTCAATATGTTTTCTCCAATAGATTTTTAATCTAATTATATTTTTAGAAATTGCTTTTTATAATAATTTTAATATTAATTTTAAGCATATATATCTACATATTATAAATCTTCCAGAAAAACCAAATAACACTGTTAGCATAAATTTAGATATTTTGCATAATGAAACTCGAAAGGCATACAAAACAAACGTGAGCCAAGATATATATTGGCGAGAGAAAGTAAAGTTCGTGTGCAATGCAGTATATTTGATTTTCACCCTAGCTACTTGTACCTGGCCAAAGGTCTAATCCAGTAGTACTTTCTCTTTTCAGGTACTATGTCGAAGTATGTTCCTGTTTCTTTTCTTTTATTGCCTAAAATAGCTAAGCCTGATATTTAGGACTGATGATGATTCTATGTAAGTTATCTCCTTTTCAATACCTCAGTGTTTTAATGTCTGTGAAGATTATTACTTTTTGTTATGCTTAAGTTAAGCAAAATTATCCTATTTTATTAAATAAAAATTTCATAGTTAATTTTTTGACTTATGATTCTTTAATGAAAACTGTGCTTGAGGAAACTTACTCATTACGCCTTCAGTGCTAATGCGCAACCAACAAACATTAGTCTTGCTGTGTTGACATTAGTCTTGTCTGTGTTTTCTTAAAATCAATTTAAATAGCCAGTGTAATTTTCTTATGGTTAATTATTTGAAATCATGACAAGATAATTCATAAATCACCAATCTATGTTATAAACCATTCCCAAATGACCAGTCCTTAGCATCTTTTCCACTCTTTAGTAAATTAAAAATTGTTAACGGTGTTTGTAAGAAGGTAGAGGAAGACATAAAATGCAATAAAAATAAAATAGCAAGTGGCTAGCTCAAAGTTCTCATTATGCAGGCCTATAAATGACCATGGGTAGGATCAATAGCCACTGGCAATAATTTGCAACACATATAAATGATCTATCTATAATCTTGAGATATTTAAACGATAAGGGTTGTGATAAGATGAAAGTATTTAGCCAAATTTGAAAAACAGTATGGTACAATTAGCATATAGTGACAATTCCAAAAGAAAACACTAAATTATGCTTAAAAAGTATGAGGTGATGTTTTGACTAATATAATCATTTACATGGTACAACAGCCTACTTAACACACAATTTAAATTCAATATGGATATGAAATATCTAGCATAAACTTGAATGAATTAAATACTATTAACTTAGCATGTTCTTCCTCAAGACACACTGGAACCTGTAAAGCAAGAGAGTATGGCTGCAACTTAAAATATCTTGTAAAAATTAAAATGTAAAATAAAAAGTATTTTAATAAGCAGTTTATAACTTATTTAAAATTCTGTATAACAAATATCTCATATCATTTCTTAATAATCTCATCAATTTTTAGAAAATTATTTACATTTTAAAGAAAAGAAATGGCAATGAAACATAAAAAATTAATTATTTTGAGTGATTTGATAAGCATTTCAGTTGGAATCATCTCTCAAACATTTTTCACCCACCATGCAACTAAAGTAATGTCTGGCTTTCTAAAATTGCCGCCTCTGGTTTTTAATACACAAATCGAAATATATCCATTCCACTCAAAATACTTGCACATATTCACATTGAATGGCTTATTTATACTGACATCCAGTGGTTGTAAAATGGATGTCAGCCTCCTGAGATCACAGAAAGTGTTGCTTTTGAACTTTCTACAAGCTTTTTTGCTACTTCCAAACAATAAGGTCGAAACATATCCCAAATCAAAAAGGGAGGTTTTCATAAAAGTGCACATGGTTTTTTGCACCATACATTTTGAAACCAGTCAATCATTAGGGTGTTGTCCATTAGAGTCTAACCATTTTTCTGGATGCAAATAAAAACACCTAACAGATATGCTGTTTTTTCAGTAACATTTTTTACTTGAAAATAACCATGGGAGGCAACTTATTGCCATTTGCTAAACAGGTAAGAACTACTGTAAAATGAGTTTTCTCATGACCAGTCATTTTTACATAAATTCTTTTTTTACCCTTTTCATCACCAGTGAAATTTTCAGGGAGATCAAAAGCAGGGCTGTGGAGTCAGTAGGGAAAATGACCAACTCCGACTCTCTCATATATATATACAGTACAAAGACTGTAATCCGGACATCCATTATCCAGAATGATCTATAATCCGGACCTCAAAGCCACAAACTCTTTTTTTTTTTTTTTTTTTTTTTTGTACGCTTTACACATGCACTTAATGCGTTTACGCATGTGCATTTAATGTACAACAGACGGTATAAGCTAGGCTAAAATTATCTTTACTGATTCTAAGGCATTTCAGTTAATGTTGCAGATTGCGCTGTTCCTTGATCTTCTAATTGGATTCGGCTTATTATTTTTTGCAGACTGTTAGAGCAATTTTATAAAAATTAAGCTTGAACTTTCAATTATGTCAAAAAGAGTTTCCAGTTCTGGAGCTGCCAAAGGATCTACAAAGCGAAAGCATGTTTCGATGTCCATCAAACAAAAAGTGGAATTGCTGCAAAAAATGGATAAAGGCATATCTGTCTCAAAATTATGCGAGGAGTATGACATTGGAAAGTCAACTGTATATGACATAAGCAAAAAGAAAAGGGAGTGAATTTTTTGTGGATTCCGACAACCCACTTGCAATGAATAACAGAAAATGGGTTTGTTATGCTAAAAGTGAGGATCATGACAAAGTGATGATTGAATGAGTCGTTGCAGCGAGGGTGTGCCATTGACAAGTCCAATGCTAATGGCTCAAGCCAAAATATTTCATGAAGAAATGAACTTAAACACTGAATGCACATATTCGACAGGTTGGTTAACCAAATTTAAAAATCGCCATGGTATAAGACAGTTAAAAATTTCAGGTGAAAAACCTTCAGCTAATACTGAAGCTGCTGAACAATTTGCAGATGAATTCATTAAACTCATTACTAGTGAACAATTATCTCCAGACAAATTTACAATACTAATGAAACTGGTCTTTTCAGGCAATATGTACCACGAAATAGCTTGGCGACCTCTACAGAAAAGGCTCCAACTGTCAAAGATTCCAAAGCAAGACTAATAATTTTAGCATGCGCAAACGCTGCAAGAACGCAAACTTTTCATAAATGGAAAACATGCACGACCTCGAGCATTTAAAGGAGTAACGATTTTCCACATTATACACCGCGCAAATAAGACAGCATGGATGACACAAGCGTTGATGAATGATTGGTTTGAAAATCATTTTATACCTGAAGCTCGGCGACATTTTAATTTGATTGGTTTACCTGATGACTCAAAAATAGTCCTGCTTGTTGACAACTGTTCGCCGCACACTTCACTTAAAGTTTTAGTGAAAGATAATGTATCCGTATTATTCTTCTCTCCAAATAGTAAGTCTATCATTCAGCCTATGGATATGCTAATAGTGTGCTCACTGAAATGCAAATATAAAGTGGAAGTTTAAAATCTATGTTAAATTTCTTGAACAATGCCAAGACTGTTCAAGACATTTTGAAATTTTTTAACATAAAATCTGCTGTGTGGAGCATTGCAAGATTGTGGGAAGATGTGTCTCCAGATACGTTAAAAAATGCTTGGCATAATTTATGGCCAGCTACCATATTTCATGGTGAGGACGATAAAGATGATAGCCGCGAATTTGAAGGTTTTCGGACATTGGAAACTAAAGGTGAAATTTTCCAGTTATTGGATTTTGTAAAGAAATGTGGAGAAGCGGTAATAAATGAAGATGATATTACAGAAGTTTTTCATTGCGATGACAATGCCTCAATCATCAATCAATTATGGCGAAATCTGTAGTATATTTCCAGATCCAGAAAATATCACTTCCGATAGTGAAGAAAGTAACAGAGAGGTTATTAAAAACAAAAAAATTTTGATTGACAAGTTAGTTGGTATTCTTGACACAGAAATTACAGAACTTGAATAGTGGAACTATGTCACTGAACAAGAAATTATGTCTGTTTACAGAATTAAAGAGAAAGTATTAGCACAAAAAATGAAGCAACTTAAACAACTTACATTGAAAGAAATGTTTAATAAAGTAAACAAATAAATATTAAGCTTTTTTTTTTTTTAATTTTGATACTGTTTAGATCATAATTGCTCTTTATTTCATAAATTATGGTTTCATATTTTTAATTGTATAATTTCTGCATGCCATCTTACCAGATTTAAATTGATGATCTATAATCCGGAAAAATCCCTAATCTGGAATCGCCAAAGTCCCGATGAAGTCTGGATCATGGACTTTGTACTGTATATACGTACGCATGGGTTACAGCTTATTTTTTTAATATAAAAGTAATAGATGCTACAGAAAAAAATTGATTGCATAGCAAATTATTTATATTAATTAGCATTTATTATGGAATGGAAAACCGGGCATTAGTTAGTTCTAAGAAACGGTATTGCTTCGGTAAGATCTTCTTTGTTGGAGGGCCATAGATCCGATTTGATAAACTTCAGAGCTGAGAAGAGTCTTTCCACACTAACTTGAGTAGGAGGAAGAGCTGTTACTGTTAGGACTACTTCTTTAACTTTTCTGGATAGATTTTTATAAGTTTTAAAAGAAATGTCTTGCAAGCACAATCACATTTCTCAATTTCCTCAAAGGCCGTGTAGAAATCTTGTTTGTATTTTTTCATTTTTATATCTAAAGTTTCTTGGTTCTTCATTTTCATTTGCTTTCCTTAGCCTTTTCAATATTATCCAAAAGTACCTCTCAAAATCTAATTCAGCACTGGAAGAAGATGATAGATACTCAATAAACCCTCCATTTCAGAAAGAACAACATCACATTCTTCCATTCTTACCTCCTGTCAATTCTTCAGATAGCAGCTTTTTTTTTTTTTTTTTTTTTTTTTTTTTTTTTTTTTTTTTTGTGGCTATATACGGTGTGGAAAGAAGAGTTTCCAATTCTGCAAGATCATTCCACTGTCTTTCTGTTAGTGAAACTTTAGGGTTATCTACATCTTTTAAACAGTTCTTATTTCTAACAGCCTCTTTATCATCAAATGTGTACTTCTTTATCATGTTGCTTGATTAACAATTGCTCCTTTTCCTGCTCGCTTCCTAAGAACGGCATCAATTTTGGGAGTTCTTACTGCTATTGCTGCTTACCTAAATTTACCAGTGAGATTTATAACTAAATGAATCAGTTTAATCACTAATTGCAAATATCACATATATCCTTCTCTCTTAGATTTATTTATTAATATGTCAATAAAATAGAAAATAACTATTTATTAATGTATATAATCCATAAATAAAAATAATAACTCAGCTTGTCATTAATTTTTTTTTTCAATTCATTTTAATTTCATTTCAAATTCAAACTGTCCAACAAAAACTGGAGTCGGAGTGAACATTTTTTTAACCACTTCAGCTCACTGCTTTTATCCCAGAATCTGCTGGACTCCACAGCCCTGATCAAAGTCATCGGGTTCTCATTCATGCTCCCTATTTGGGACGTTTCAAAATTAGTTATTTTTTATTTTTCAACCACACTTTTGGAAGTTTATTAATCTCTCTTCAAGATGACTTGGTAACTTCTGTAAAATTTTGGTATGATGGCTTAAGTATAATCCATAATGATTCATCTCTTTCAGCAATGTTCTGGTGCATGAAAGGAATTATTTACAAGAGCAAATTTTTCATCTTTCATGAGTTTCATGGCTTGCAAATGTATTGTAGTTCTGGTTATGACATAAACTTGCTGTCTGTTGTCTAGAATCTAAACACTTAAATTTTTTTCTAGTTCTGGGAATGACACTGATCCATAACACAGGGCCTTGTTAGATTTAGGAGTTTTCTTTAAAATAGACACACTTTTTTTTTTTTTTAGTTACAGATCATCTCATTCAGTCTGAACTTACATGATGCAACAGAATTGTTCGTATGCTCCACAAATGAAGCTACTTTCAGCTTGAATTTTTTAATGTAAGACCTTTACTTTTGTCTTACACAACTCAATGCAGGGAGTGTGTAGCTCAGGAAAGAGCTGTTTCATTATAATACAAGGCCAACTATCGCATAGATGGTTATAGTGGTTAGGAGAGCCTACTATGGTACAGAAGGGCTCGGGTTCGAATCCTGGAGAAGACATGGATGTTTGTAAATGTATAGTGTCGGTGCAGCATGGCGGCACTCTATATATACAGTGGGGTGAAAGTCTTCTCGTGTGGATTGGTGGGAGAGGAGAGGGGTAGGAGACCCTTGGATCCCCTCCCTCTGGAGTGCTCTCCCTCAAAACTGGGGGTGGAAAATAGAAGTCCAACCTCTCTTCGGAGAGGCTCTGGCAACCATTGTTCCATGTAATATGGACAAGACAACAACAACAAAAAGCCAACTATCCAGCATTCAATTCACAAGAGAGTTCAAGTAATTAGAATATTTTTGAATTTTAGAAAAAATTTAATAAATGAGTGATTTGTAATGCCATTATAAAGCTTGTAATACAATTAACGTAGTATATACATTGTCAGCGAGCAGCATGATTTAGAAACAATAATGGCATCACAACACAGTCATAAAAAGTTCCTTTTGGTTTAATGTACATTCGATTAATTCTCGACAAGCTGGTTTAATTTTTTTAAATATGGATGCAAATTCTACTTCTTTCTTGCATTTTGAAAAAATGATTAATATATGGAATATTCTGAAAGTTATAAGAACTAGGCATAAAAAAAAAGCCATAATATGCAAAGATACATAAACAATGGCAATGTAATGTAAAAAAATTATGATAAGTGATTTAAATGCTATATCCATAATTCATTTCTCCTTTTAATTAACTAAATAAAGAATGATATTGTACATTTAAACTTCCACTGGACTGAATAACAATATCTCCATCAACTTTGATGTTCAGCAGGATTTCATAATGAGATGAAGCCTACGAAATATGTCGGTTTTTATAAAACTCAAATGCTATTTTTTTAATCTAAATTTTAAATTAATGCTTTTGATATTTAAGTTGAACAAATAAGATGATTGTTTTTATAATTTTAGAGCAGAATTTTTTCCCATTAATTTGGCTTTTTTAAAGGTAATTCCATTTTATAAGCTCAACCAGAATTTTCACGAATCCTGAATTTGGTTCTGGACAGTCAAATTTTACTGTACTTCTTCAGAAAATTGGCTTTGAGAAAGGATGAAGTTAAAAACTTATAAACCATACTTTGATATTTAAAACAAATTATTAATAAGCCAGCATGGAAATATTACACAAGCTTCATTTTTTTATTTGCAGCTGTTGAGATTCTTGGGAGGCTTACTACTAATGAATTATGAAATTCAGGAAATTCAGGATTTGAAAATTCTGAAAGTTAATCACCAATATGATTTATAGACCTCAATACCGGTACATATACTCAAAACATTGAAAACTCTGGGTTTCTTTTAAAAAAGGGCATGATAAGAAAACATCGGAGAACAGAATGACACCATTTGGATTCATTCGTAGACAAATTTATATGGCTCCAAGTTAACAAAGAAGATGATTTGTTGCTATTTTAAATGCTATCAGGGATTTTTGGTCCCCAAAAAGACTGCTATAAGTTTTAATGAATTTTTTATTAGATAATTTCCAAATTTGAACTCATATTTAATTAAGTTTTTTACATGTTGCATTCACAATTATATTTGTATTGATTATATAATAAAAAGAGCAATATACTAACAAAATAAATAGATATCTGTTCCTTCAAATTCTGCCAGAATAATTGCCATAAATTTTGTGAGATCTCCACTAACTTTTAATGTCAATAATAGCCAACTTTTAAGGTCAATGAGATAATATGTAAGCACCTTTATATTTAGCATTATATTTTATTACACAATATCCATTCTTTCAAATTCACCAAAAAAAAAATCTGGTATTTTCTGATTATCCACACCCTTGCTTTGTCGCCAAAATAGTTACATGATCACCAACAATATTGCCAAAAAGTAATTATATGGCTACCCAGTATGTGTATAGTATAGGTCTGTTTTGACCACTGGGCAAAGTAGAAAAGAACTGAGTTTGTGCAATTTTTTAATTTTTTTAAAGAAAAAAACTGATCACTGTGTACATAGGAAAAACAGCACAAAAAAGAAGAATTTCTTAAAAATGATAAGTGTTTTAATACTGATGTTTCTTACCTTCTTAATTTTATACTTTGACTACTTCTGTATGGAATTTTCAGTGTGCCTGCATTTTTAAAAAGATTGTTGCTTTTAGCATATTAGCCTGGCAAAAAATTAATACCCAAAGAGTTTGCAAATGCTAATCAAAGTTGGCAACAAGTTTGGTGGAAGTGTGCAGATAATCAGAAATCATCAAAAGTGTTCAGAATAAAGCAAGTTATAAATTTGAAAATTAAGCACAAAAGAAAATTTTTTATGTTTAAAAAACAATGCAAGTATTCTACAAACCTGCTCAAATCTGTTTGCAGGAGGCCTCATAACTCCTTTCACACAATTTATAACTTCAAAACAGATGTTTTCCCCCTCTTTATCACAATCAAGCCATAATATTAAATAATCACAATTGCGTGCCTAAAATATTAAGGATGATTTTAAAATTAAGAAATATTATGTAATTATTAATACAATTAGACTATTTTACATTACTTACTTCAGACTGCAAGAACTTAGGAATTTGCAACTTGGGATTAGCTTCCCTTTTTTCAATTGGAGCTAAAAACAGCTCAGCCTAAAAGAATAAAAGCAAAACTTTAGCAAACACTTTAGCAAAACTAAAACTTCCAAACCACTTTTATAGTTAGTGATAATAATTTATTTTTATAAATAATAATAATGATAACAAATTTTAGATCTAGTTAAGCCTTTCTTTGAACATCACATAGTAAGCAATCTACTGCCTTTAGTTAGTTATTGTCTATATGGTAACTGGTAGCTTTTAGATGATAGCATTAAAACAGGTAGCTGCTTGAATTATTTTTTTTTTTCCGGTGAATTTAAAACACATTTGAATTTCAAATAGCATCTTAGTGGCACCATCTAATAAATAAATAAATAAATAACTAAAAGTAGCAGATTGCATACTAAATACTTACACTTTGTTTTCTCAACATCATATAAGGTAGGCGATACGATTCTGACAACAATAAAACTATTTTAAGGACTGGTCCAAAGCCCACCAAACTCACACAGTTGCTACTTATCTTTCTTTCCCATTTTGAAACATGATTAAAATTTTAGACCTGCCTTCTATGGGACAATATGCATGGAATATTTTCAAGGTTAGATGATATCCTGGGAATAAGAAAGGCTGTGTTAAAAGACACGGCATGCAACTTCATTCGAAAACTGATAAACAATAGTATGTTACATGAAAACATATGACAAGCAGTTAAAGGTTCCCCCCCCCCTTTTTTTAAAGCCCAAGTTTGATGGGATCTCTACTGATCTTCATAGGGAAAAACGTTTTATTATCTGTAAAATTATTTTATACGTTCATGGTTTACAAGAATACAATGTATTTCCCAAAATATTATGTACCATATATTTCAATGCACCAGCTGAAAATTTTTGGAACATTTTTTTGAAGCTAAATTATGAGGGATGACTATTACACAAACCTGCTAATCTCACAAAAAGCATAGATACTTTTATGTCAGCTGAACACATATCGCTAAATATGCTTCTATTTTTTTAAGTTGATAAAAAAATTTAATTTTAAATTAAATGAATTATTCATTTTTTTGAAAATCAGTTGCTTTATTTTCAAAATTGTTTATATTGCTCGTTTGCAGCATTGTCAGCAAAACAAAAAGTTAAAATAAGACTAGCAGATACCACAGATCGTATAAAAGACAAAAGATTGGAGAAAATATCCTAGCTTCAAACAAGTTTACAAGAGTTAAAACTATTTCCTGTTTTACTTTGCAAATTCATTGGAAAATAGTCTATCTGTTTTTACCTACTTGGCAATAATTTTGCCTTTGTGGTGATATGTTTGAATGTTACAGGATTTTTCTTTTCATTTCAGCTTATATATAGATTTTGAATTATGGGTAAATTTTTGAAGAAAAAATGTACTCTCTGCTTATAATCAGAAATACAAAGCAATTTTAAATGTAGGCTTCTGATAACAAGTAAAGTGACTTTTTATAACATTAGAATGGAAATTTCTTCTGTTCATTTGGCTTCTCTATCATGCATTGCATTTTTTAAACACTCAATTGGTAGAAATTTTCTTATATGTGGTAACTGGCATTTCTCAAGCTTTCTACACAGTTGAGCTTTTACTGCACAATGTTTAACAATACTAAATTCTTAATACCATGGTAATTTCACATAATTTTAATACACCATATATTAACTATCATTATTTTGATGTGGAAAGATCTGTTATTTACATGTGAATAACATCTAAACAGAACGTAAAATTATAAGCAACAATTTCTTTAGCCATATATTTTAAAACCAATCAATTAAAAACATTATGCTGTTACGGTTAACTAACAAATTTGGGTCCATCAATAATCTTTACAGAACATGATGTTAAACAAGAATTGTAAATCATCAAATATACCCTTTTCTTTTGCAAATTTGAAACTATTAATCATTATATATTAATTCTGTGACCATTATTATCTGTAACAAATTTGAAGTAATTAATCATTATCGATTATAATGGTCTAATGGCAATGAAACAGCTAAGGAAGTGTTGTCTATAAAGTAACAACGCTAGATTTGCATCAGCTAATTATAAATTTATCTGTAAGAAAATGATGGCAAATAAGCTAGGCATAATACCACAGATGCACACGTATATATGTTACAGTAAATGTGATTAATCTGGTGATTATATATAATAATCGATAATTATGCATAATCACTACTAAATTTGGTAAATATGGTAAAATTTTAAAAATTTATCGAATTAACCTGTTTGTTTGCATAATTCCCAACTCGTAATGGTAAATGTGAGGAAAGTCCCTAACTTTATGAAAATACGTTCAGTTTGCACAACTGCTTGGCTTCTATCAACACGTTACAATCGCGTGATTTCAGTCATAGTTCTCATTTCATTGCATCTAAACTGGGTGTTCTCAACCAGTGGTACGCAAGAGAAAAATAGGTGGTACGCAAAAAGAGCAAAGTGTTTTCAACTATTAAATTCAAAAATTAAAACACCAACATCATGATTGAGGTTTTCTCTAACACTCATAAATTTATGCGATCTGAGCTTTGTTCGAGAGTGGTGGTAATAGTAGTACTTTGTAGTGGTGGTACTAAAGGTTTTCAATTTTCGTTTAGATGGTACGCATTAGTCAAAAGGTTGAGAACCGCTGATCTAAAGGTTTTTTCGCTACCCTTCCGTATTTGATAAAATATTGAATAATGGCTAAGAAAGCAAATGAGAGTTTTCTGACGAAAGAAAGATATGATAATTTGTTAAAAAAGTTAATAATAGTAAAAACAAAAGTAGTGGTAAAGAAACCAGAAGATTATTAAAAACTAAAAAGATATGATGTAATGAAAGTAGGTAATGTTGAAAAACTTATCATTCCCATAATTGAAGATAGCCCAATGTTAGATTTTACATGTACTTTGTAGAACTTTTTACCATAATTCATGAGGTACACTTGTCAATAGGCCATGGTGGTAGAAACAGGATATTAAAAGAACTTCAGAAAAAATACAAAAACATTACTACCGAAGAAGTCATGATTTACTTAAATTTCTGTGAAAGTTGCCCCCCCCAAAAAAAACAAGGTACCTAAGAAAGGACTTGTTGTTAGGCTAATGGTCTTTCAAGAGATGAACTCAAGATGCCAGGTGGACCTAACTGACATGCAGTCACAAACAGATGATGACTTTATATTTGTCTGTCAAGACCACTTGACGAAGTTCGTACAGTTGTGTGCCCTAAAACGCAAATGCGCAGAAGAGGTTGCATATCACCTAATTGATACTTTTACTATATGTAGATCCCCCAGTGTACTGTAAAAGTGACAATGGTCATGAGTTTAGTAACAAAATCGTAGAAGAAGCTTGTGCAATGTGGCCGGATATGAAATTTGTGCACAGAAAACCTAGGCACAGCCAGACTTGAGGTTCGGTTGAACATACAAACCAGGATATTGAAAATATGCTAAGTTCTTAGTTGGAAAGCAATCACACCAGTAAATGGTCCAAAGGGTTACATTTTTATGCAACTTATGAAAAATAGAGCATTTCATGAAGGCATCAAGTGTTCTCCTTATGAAGCAATGTTTGTGACGCCTGCAAAATTTGGCTTGAAAACGTCTTCTTTTCCAAATGATTCTATCATAGAACTGAAGAAGGGCTCCAGACATTAATCGAGACAGTTAACAATGCTTCCGGTAACACCGATAGTGAAATAGAAATAATTTCTAATAATGGACAAGAACTATCTATCTCAAAATGACCCTCCATCCGAAGTTAATTTTAAGACTCAGAAAGAGAATGAAGCAGCAGTTGCTCCAATCCAGACAGTATTTTATGCAGACAAGAGCAAGTAAGAAAGCATAGAATGAGTGCTAAAGAAGGTTTAGAATTACAAGCAAAGAAAATGTTAAAGGTTTCAAACCTTAAATTTCCTACTGGTAAAATTAGTGACACAGTGAATGCCAGACGTTGACAGAACAAGAAGTGATCCCCGAAATTTATTAGCGGCAATATTAAAAGTTTAAAATGAAGAGTTTAATCAGTTAGGAACAAAACAAGGAAGAATTTTTTTTTTTTTTTTTTTTTTTTTTCCTCAAGAACATGGGCTTAGTTTGTTTTTTATGTGCAACTGTTTTGTACAAGTTCATATAAATTGTATTTTGTTATCTCACAACACCTGTCAGTCCCTTATTCAAATTTTGTTCAGGCTAAATAAACGTATGCGACTTAACCATTTATTGACTTTTTAATTGTAAACTATAAAATATTGTAATTTGTGGTCTCTTATGCCATAGCGTCCAACGAAAAAATATCCTTCTGAGTAGTAACTACTCAAACAAAACTGCACTCTATTCTACTGGCCCAATCAGTCATAATATTTATAACATTTACAATTACAAGTTGGGAATTATGCAAGCAAACCGGTTAATTTGATAGATTTTCAAAAATGTATCATATTTACCAAATTTAGTGTTGACTATGCATAATTACAGGTTATTATTTATAATCACCAGTTTATTACTTTTATTGTAACATATATATAATATATATTTGGCTTTTGTCTGCTCAAAATAAAAAAAATTTTAAAGTTTCTTTTATGTCTTGATCTTATAATTTTGCAATTTTGTACACTACTTACTTCAGCCTGTAGCAGTTGACCTGATAAAAATACAGATTATGATTTAATCTTTGATTGATTTTCTGTAAACTTTAATTTGTGTTTTTGCTGGTTTAGAAATAGACTATTTTATTTGCTTCTTTCGTTGCAACTCTCAATGGTGATTCAGTGAAACATGTAAATTTCTTTTTTCATTTTTGGTTTTAGGTATGTTTTGCCTTTTTTCATGCAGATTGCCACTGTGTTTCTGATTTTTTTTTATGGTCTAGTCTGAACTGAATATGGGATGGATTTTAAATGTATTATTTACATTGATTTATTTCTGTATATATACATTTAAAAGATGAGACTGTTTTACTTACCCAAGTACTTAAAGAAAATAACACACCCCCACAATTTATTAATTATTTTCTTAACAAAAGCTAGTGTTCAATATCAAAGTCAATCCTTAAACTAATAGGCCTTGATAAGCTCTGCTAAAAACATAAAGGAGGGTAAGAAAGGATGTCTTGTTAGATTTTTATATTTTGTAATTAAACTGTAAAAAATTCAGTACAGTCAAAAGTCGTTAATTCGGACACCCATAATTCGGAATGATCTGTAATCCGGACATCAAAACTAAAAACTTTCTGCGCATGCGCAGCGCTGACACATGCGCATAGGCGTTTACGTGTACGCGTAAGACCTTTTACGACTGCGCATATGAGTGTGCGCAAGTGCAGAATACATTTTCGCGTGCGTATTTTATGTATAATGGACGTATAAGCTAAAATTATCTAATTATCTATTTCAGTTAATGTTGATGATTGTGTTGTTCCTTAATTTTCGAATTGGATCCGGCTTATTATTTTTTGCAGACTGTAAGAGCAATTTTATAAAAGTAAGCTTAAACTTTCGATTATATCAAATAGAATTTCCGATATATATTTGTTAATATGTAAAGGATCTAAAGCGAAAGTATGTTTTGAAATCCGAAATCTGTTTATCAATTTCACGCTGCTCAGCGGGGGGAACGCTGTGGCGGGCGCGTAATGAATTGGAAATTGATTTGTCAGCATTATCCTTATCTTCAGCGCAGATGTTTTTATTTGGCTTATAATTCCTTACCAAATGTAGTATTTCATCTCGATATGCTCCGTCTTTGATATGATTTAAAACAAGTTCCTCGTCATTATAATTCGCTTCCGATAGCGAAGAAAAGTAACAGAGGTTATTGAAAACGAAAAATTTCGATTGACAAATTAGTCGGTGTTCTTGACACAGCAATTATAGGACTTGAACAGCGGAACTTTGTAACTGAACAAGAAATTATGCCTGTTTAATAGAGTTAAAGAGAAAGTATTATCAGATGAAACTAAGCAAAACTTAAACAACTTACATTAAAAGAAATGTTTAATAAAGTAAACAAATAAATATTAAGTTTTTTCTTTTTGCAAATTTTGATACCCTTTAGATCATAATTGTTCTTTATTTCATAAATTACGGTTTCATATTTTTAATTTTAGAATTTCTGCATGCCATCTTATGAGATTTAAACTGATGATCTATAATCCGGAAAAATCGATAATCCGGAATCGCCGAAGTCCCGACGAGTCTGGATTAACGACTTTTGACTCTCTATATTCTGACCTGCTTACTTTTTATATGTTTATAAGTTTTAGATGTAACTTTTTTCTTCCCTTTTGTAATGACTTTAGCCAGAGTTAATTACAAAATTATCATTTTTACTCTGCATTTCTTCATTTTTTAGCATTCTCAACAAATAATTTTTACTATGATTTCCAGTCATTTTATTTTGCTAAAACATGCCACACTATAAGAAAATTCATTCCATTACAACCTCCATCGTGTCTCAATTTCATGCCAATACAGCTAGTAACATAACAGTAAAATGGGCTCTCCCAAACTTTGATCATGGCAACCTTTAGTGGCTTCAATCATACTGCTGTGAGCGCACCATCTTCAAATTACCTTTGGTTAGGGTACAAAATTGATTTTGGCTTTTTAATATATAAAAGACCACTGTTTATTTGACATTTGCTTCTTAATTTTTATTTAATTTTTTCATTTATTCTTATTTTCAAGTATTTTTCTGTATGAATACTATAGTTTTTATTTATTTATTAAATTAATTGTAACTGATTGACTATCATCACATCAGGGAATTATTTCACACTTCTGAACTTCTACAAAATTTAAACTGAGATTTTACAAATTCATTAGAAAATTTTAAATTGGAATGGGGAATTTGTTCAGAAATGTGAAATGGTAAACGCGATCCTCATGAATCAGTGGTGGTTATATGGAAAGATTCCAAGTCCCCTTGAAAAGTCAGTATCTTTATATGAAATTAACACTGATTCCCTTGTTTTAATTGCTTTATGTTTTATTAATTAAGCATTGTAATTACATATTCCAGTATAATTAATTACAAATTCCGGCCTTTTTTTTTATTATTAGACCAAAGAGGCTTTGTCCCTGATGTACTATTGTTTTTGATTTGAATGTCAAATCACTTTAAACTGCGCATCACTTTTCAAACTGCTGCCACCAAATGTTAGAGCCTTGCATTATATTTAAAGAAATTAAGGCTAATCTTTGGAATATGGTAACAGGTAGTTTAGCGACATTTTGGTAAGGTGATAAAGGTTACTAGCTAGACTTTAGCAGTGTACATGGATAAAGTCAAGAATGTGCACAATGCCATTTTTTTGCAATTCTGGGATGTTTTTTTAAGTGAAAATAGGTCGATGTGTACATGGATGATAACGTGTATGCGCAATTCATAAAAACATGGCAAGCAGTGGGCGATACTGCACTTTCTCCGAATTTTGCACCTAATCTTCGTCATGATTAAGCACTTTTGTTCCATAAAAATTCTAGCATAAGCGTAATTCAGCTAGCAGATTGTTGAGAGAAAAAAAAAAAATTCTGGGATGTTTTTTTAAGTGAAAATAGGTCGATGTGTACATGGATGATAACGTGTATGCGCAATTCATAAAAACATGGCAAGCAGTAGGCGATACTGCACTTTCTCCGAATTTTGCACCTAATCTTCGTCATGATTAAGCACTTTTGTTCCATAAAAATTCTAGCATAAGCGTAATTCAGCTAGCAGATTGTTGAGAAAAAAAAAAAAAAAAAAACATGCCTTTATTTTGTGGAAACAAAATGGCGTCCAAACAAAAACTAGGAGGTCGCTGTAGCAGGGTTGTCCGACAAATTTTCGCCAAGTTACCATAACCCAAAGATTAACCAAAATTAAATAATGAAGAAACCACGTCAATGTATATATGTTTCTCACAGTGTGATAAAATAATATTACCTAGAGCCAACCAATTTTGAATGATGTAATCCTACTGCATTTGGGCATCTGAAAGCCCAAATTTGAAATTTGTTTTATTACCGATTTCATATTTTGTAAAACTTCAACGAATTTTTTATTAACAAATTCAATGATTCAAAAGCGAACAATGGGAACACTTTATGAGGGGAACCTTTTTATCTCCAGGCTGCGCACTGTGTATCGGAAATTCTAAAGATATGCTCATATTAAAATTATTTTGTGACATTGCTATTGAACTGAATTTTATGGTTTAAAGTATAAAGAACAGGATATTTAATAAATAAAGGTAACACACAAAACGTTAAAAAAAAAAAAAAAAAAAAAAAACATCCATTTGGACGTAATTTAAAACCTGAAAATTTTTAATTTTTTTTAATTATTTTATTTATTTATTTTATTATTATTATTATTTATTATTATTATTTCCAGCATAGTACGCATTTACTTCACATTTACACACATAAACTTCACTTCCCTTTTCCTTCGAGATAATTTTTTATTTATATATTCTCAATTAAAAATTTAACCTTATGGCAACTGCACAAGAATTTACTTTTCAAGTCCTCTTCAAATAAATTTTGAAATTCATAAATTAATTTTTTTTCTCCTAGCATATGTACATAATACGTGCAACGTAAGATTATAAAAGATACTACAAAATTATAAAGCAATATGCTAAGATTTAATTCTATGTATGAACATGCATGAATTATGTTCAGAAAAGTTTAGAACTTTTCTGAACATAATATATATGTGTACACACATATACACCCAAAATAAACCAAGAAAAAAAAAACTAACACACATTAAAATACCCGCATATACATATTACAAGCATATTCATATTGAAGGGTATTAATGTTTATTTTCCATATGAAAATCTTTAGAAACACAAACTGCTCATTTTAAAAAATAGATCCTTATCTTCCAAATAAAACTGAGAAAGAATTTAAATAATCATACATAAGAACAATGTAGAAACTGGAATAAAACCTCTTCATTAAATTTACGATGCAAAGTTTTTAAATAAATAAATTTCTGCTTAATGTCACTTGAATACATAAAATGAATGAAGATACAGTCATAAATAATTTAGATACATAGCATAATTCAGCGCAACTTGGCAAAAATGTGTTTAGCGACAAAACTGTGGGACCTAAAAACTTATGGAGAATCATTTTCCATTATTATTTGCTACTCATCATTAAATTTAATCCTAGTACAGTCAAAAGTCGTTAATCCGGACCTCAAAGCTACAAATTTTCTGCACACGCGTCAACGCATAATGCGATGACGCATGCGCGTAATATAACTTTATGCATGCGCATAATATGTGTTTACGCATGTGCGTTTAATGTACAACAGGCGGTATAAGCTAAGCTAAAATTATCTAATTATCTATTTCAGTTATTGTTGCAGATTGCGTTGTTCCTTAATCTTCGAATTGGATACGGCTTATTATTTTTTGCAGACTGTTAGAGCAATTTTATAAAAGTAAGTTGGAACTTTCGATTATGTCAAATAGAAGTCCCGATGCTGGAGCTGCCAAAGGATCAAGAAAGAGAAAGTATGTTTCGATGTCATCAAACAAACAGTGGAATTGCTGCAAAAAATGGATAGAGGCATATCCTTTGTTTCTTTAACCATTCCGAAATCTGTTTATCAATTTCACGCTGCACTGCAAAGGGGGGCTGCGCACAATGAACTGGAAGTTGATCTGTCAGCACTATTCTTATCCTCAGGGCAGATGTTTTTATTTTATTCGACTTATAATTCCTTACTAAATGTAGTATTTCATCTCGATGTACTCCGTCTTTGTTATGACTTAAATCAAATTCCTCGCCATTATAATTATCACGAATACACATCAAATAGTTTTCTGGTTGTAATTTTCTAATTTCGAATATGCGTATAATGTATGCTTTACCCATGCGCGTGTTGGAAGAAATGTTTAATAAAGTAAACAAATAAACATTAAGCTTTTTTTATATAAATTTTGATACCCTTTAGATCATAATTGCTCTTTATTTCATAAATTACTGTTTAATATTTTTCATTTTATAATTTCTGCATGCCATTTTACCAGATTTAAACTGATGATCTATAATCCGGAATCGCCGAAATCCCGACGAGTCCGGATTAAAGACTTTTGACTGTATATGGTACACACGGCATTTGGCGACTTTATGATGAGCAGTAACACGGTAAATGGATCTTTTTGGTGTTAGTGACAATTTTCAAAATTGCGCCAAAGCTGTACCATACACTATGATTTTACCAGTTATTATTTTATATTCAGTGGCGTAGCTAGGGTGGGGCAAATGGGGGCCATCTGTCCCCGGATGCAGCATGCAGGCGGCACCCAACTGATGCTACGAATTTTAATGAAATGTTTTCCATTCTTCGCGCGCAGAAAGAGGTGCAAATTCTTCAGTTGTTCCCCAAGTGCTGGAACACTAGCTAAAGCGACTGATTATGTTTTTATAAAAACTGCATTCCTGATTCCGATAAAAAAAAAAAAACAGGAATTCAATCTTTTTACACTGGAACTGCTAAACTGACTCACACTTAAGTTTTGGACGTACAAGTGCTATTACATATATTTAGCGACAAATCGCCACTTTCGGTGGTCATACCAAATTCGATTCTGTCAAAATAGTCCGATATTTTAGCAGCCAAATCCCTGCAGATTCTTACGCTAACTTGGAGCCTTGTCACAGTTTTTAATTGTCATAGTAATTCAATATACAATTATATATTTAAAAAAAAAAATGACTGCCTGCTATTAATAAAAATATTATTGAAGAAAATTCTTAACATTCATTGCAATGTTATTACGAGCTTTCGATGTGAAAATTAAATGTTTTCAACTTTTAAATCTGCTGCTTCATATAACTATGCATCGTATTCAGCTGATAAGTATCCACTGAATTATTATTCAATGTTTCGTTTAACTTACTGGATCAACTCGATCCCAATTATTATACTTTGGGATGAAATCTGTACTCATCACATGACCACATACAGAAGTCATTTTAAATTTGACAGTCTGAGAGTTAAACGTTCCATCATATTCGTAAACAGCGCAAGCTGAACTCAGTCCTTTGCGTTGTTTCACATGTCCATTAGATAAAATTTGTGCCAAAGATTGAGCTAAGGACGGTTTTTCTGCAACCATTAATACTTGCTTCATTTTTTATAAATAACAATATAAAATACTACAAACACTTATAACCAGTTAAACGCATAAATGCTGACAAAATATTAAATGCTACATAAGTACAGACTTAACAAACACAAAACACACGCCGGTACTAAATTTGGAAAGCTATGTTTAGTTGTATGGAAACTTCATTCACTTGGAAATATTATCACAAATTAACGAAATTCAAAATTCGAAATGATCAAAAATTATTAGCAGCTTTCACTATTTTGCCATCTTAATGATCATGAAACTCGAAGTAGAGTAGCATAAACGTTTACAGTAATGACTAGAATTTCATCTACAGAATGTTTGCACAAATTCTTCCATTAACATTTCATCAAACATTTTTACTCGAGGACACACAATTTTGATGTTTGAAAGAAACTTGCGTTCAGTTTCTGACAACTGATAAATTCATTAGGCACAATGAAGAGTAGTTCTACATCTTTATGGTTTGAAGATTCATTGTGTTCACTGAGACATGAAAGAAATCTTTCTCAGCACGTCTCTTTTAGTTTTCTTCGGTAAGTTGCAATGCTAAAAATTTTATATTCTCAACATGATTTAAAGATAGAAGCTGGATGGATTGATCTTTAGCTGGGTTTATAAGTACTATTACCAATTATATCGTTAACAGTTGCTCAAACTAACGACGTATTCCCAGCTGAAAACTTATTGCTCAAGAATGGGAAATAGTTATTTTTCAAACTATAATTTAATATTGGATATCAAGCCTTCATGGAATGCATGTTTTGAAAGTGCGTTTTTACATTTATGCTCTCATAAATTTAGCCAATGCTTAAATTCTAAATAATTATTAATGAAAAACATGTTGCAGACTTGCAGTTAATCTGCGGACCTCTTTAATACCGGCCCAGCGTGCAGAACCACTACATCACGAAGGCAAGCTAGGAAGGCTGGAGAAATACCTTATATATTTCCCCTTAAAGAGCGACTGGGCTTTTTAGGAGATCCAATCGATAAATCCTGGGTAGGGATAATCATCATCCACCACCCTGTCTTGTTCGGGCGCCACTGTAGAGACATTAGGTTTATTTAGGAAGCAAGAGAGATTGAAAAATTAGCAGCGCCTTCGCCGGGAATCGAACCGTGGAACTCTGGAATACGCGCCCAGCGTGCAGACCACCATACCAAGAAGGCGGGAGAAATACCTTATAATGTAACCTATCAGACTGACTAGATTCTTTGTAAATCGTTTACTATGCTTTTATACACAAATCCCTTATAGTAAACTTCAGATGTAATGTACCAAAAAGAGTAATAGTTTGAAATTTTAATAATTAAGCAAAACAGAAGTTGAGTTAAAATAGCACGCCGAATAACGATTATTGGAACTGCTAAGGCAACAAGAGACTGTAGTATGATTCTTTTTGCCTTAGCACCTGTAATAAAATATCACCTATTTGAAATTTAGTAATGCGATGTTATTCTTACTCTTTGTTACAAATTTATCATGATGGTTAACGAAATTATCTCAACATCGAGCTTGAAGTTTGAAACAATTTTAAATTTGCCTAGTGATCAGTACCCAACTCAATACATGTTCGCTAGCAGGGGACTTAGAAATAAAAGTGTAGCTGCTCTTTCATAAGCCTAGCTTCTTTGAGAATGCAAATTTCGATTTTGTATATATTCAAGTTCCGTTCCTAATTTTAACCCTCTCAGCGTTAAGGCCGGAAAATTCCGTACAGAAGGTTGCCTTCCACATTCATTATACATGAAAATTTCTGCTAGCTTTTAATGTATCTGATTTCAGTTTGGATGTATATTGGAAGAAAAGGAATCAAGGTACAAAATGAAAGAGTCATTGTTTCATTAAAATCAAGAAAATATCACTTATTCATGACAATTTGAGGAACTTTGAAATTTCAAGGCTAAGCCCGTAACGCTCAGAGGGTTTCAAAATTGACATTATATAAAAGTTTTGTTCTCTTAAAATCAACTTTTTGGATAATATCTGAAGCGAGAGGAATGGTCAATTAAAAAAAAAGGTCACAGCAAAGCATGGACGAATGTAAAACTTTCATGGAGGTGAGAGGTTATTTTTAATTTAAATATGACGGGATGCGCCGACTCCTTTTACGGATCCCCTACCTCTGTCCTCTTTCAATGATGAAAACCGCTGAGATGACTCCCGTTTTCTCAAAAATGGTTCTTTTCTTGCAATATTTTGCTGTTTGGATAACTAAAAAAACCAAGGCAAAGATCTTACGATTGTGTTATGAAATTGCTGTTATCCTCTTTTAGTGTATCAACATGCTGGCAGTTCCTCAAGCCTACACAGTTCTTTCGGAAAATTACTGCTAGAAAATGATGTGAACATAATTTTCTACAAACTGATAAAAAAAAAAAGAAAGAAAAGAAATATATTGGCATGAGAACAAAATTCTATATAATATTTATTAAAATTCTCTCATAGTTTGCATTGTAAATTTGATATCAAACTGTATTAGAATATAAGCATTTTAAAAAATGAGAGAGAGAAAGATAAAACGAATTAAATTTAACTTAGCAATATTTAGCATTGTTAACAGTAATATGATTGTTTTGCTAGGGAAAAATTGGAAAAGGACTTTTGCTTGACTCTAAATTATTCACAAAAAGGACTACAATTCTCTAACCATAAAACCCGTAAATTACATTTTAAAATTTGACTAGTAAAAATAATCATTAACGAATGAAATGGAAAGTGTAGTTAATAAATTATTATACCTCAAACCTAAAAAAAATTATAAATATTCATATACAATGTACATAATCTATCACTTTCACATGTCACATAAACACGCATATGTTTTTTCTCTCCTCCCCCATTGTTTCCTCACAGTGCATGTAAATGATTACATTTAGGATGGCTAAAGAAAACCATACTGCCATTAGTGGTTCCAACATTCGTGGACCCGTTTTTCTACTATGTAATGTCACCTTTTCCTTTATACTTCGTTAGAAGTAACAGCTAACTCATCGATTGTTCTGTGCTGTGTGTTGGTTGATCCTGAGTCTATTGCGCAACCTGGCCATACGTATTATTTTGACCAGGATGGTAACTTTTGTTTATATTTCCTGGCTGTCCTATTGTTTCAATAAAATATTTAGTTTTGACCCTTTTAAAAAAAACAATCAATGTATTTAATTAGATGTCACTGATAAGTTACTGTCCATAATTTATAACTAGCTTGTAACCATATATCGAAGCAGGCCTCCCAGAGATTATAGTAGTTAGGGACCTGGGTTCGAGTTCCGGAGAAGGCATTGATGTAAATTGTCTGTCTCAGGAGGTAACGGTGCCCGCCTATTAGGTGCCTCCACAATAAAATGGACTTTTTTAGGGGACCCAAACACCAAATCCTGGGTGTGGAGAATCATCATCCAACATCCTTTCAGTTCGGGCGCCACTGTAGAGACATTAGGTATTTTGGAAGCATAAGGGATGAAAAATTAACAACGCCTTCGCCGGGAATCGAATCACGGTCCTCTGGATACACGCCCAGCGTGCAGAACCACTATACCACGAAGGCATGCCTAGGAAAGCGGGAGAATAACCTTACAAAGTGCAAAGACTCACTGTCGACATTTCAGCATGCATTGTTGATTAATGTTGAAAAAATATATTATGATATATATCAACACAAGGAAAAGTTTAAGGAACAACACATGTTGAAGCGAAAACAAACAATGCATTCTAAATCAGAAAAGCAAATAATACTAATAATAAACTACCACATAAATTAACATTATACGATCTTATTGATTGCAACAACTTAACTATTGTGACACTTTGAACTGAACAAGAGTCTCTTGCTTTTACAACTGCATTTAGTACTGGTGTAGAGACATTAGATTAATTGGAAAAGCCGGAGAGATGAAAAATTAACAACGCCTTCGCCGGGAATCGAAACGTGGACCTCTGGAATACCGGCCCAGTGTGCAGACCACCACACCACGAAGGCATGCCAAGAAGGGGGGAGAACTACCTTATATACTTAAGTAGAACCAGCACAAAATAAAATTTTATTTTTTCAAAGGAAGCAAAATAATTGTATAAAAAGAAAGTTTGTTTCTGCATATTGTTTAATATTTGAAAATGTTTGTCCTGGTTTTTACTTCCTTGTACCAAGTAAAAAGGAAGTATTGTAATCGCGAAAAGCTTCAGGCAGCATATTTCAACGAAAATATCCACTTTGACCGCTTTCGAATGCAATTTAATGATGTTTTTGCGTGATATCTGTACGTAAGGACAGAATAAAAGACTCTTTTCCTCCAAAAAAAAAACTAAAGAACTGCTTTAAAATGAATTCTGAAGAGAATTTTTCGTGGCGTCTGTACGAACGTATCTCGCATAACTCAAAAACGAGTAGCCTCAGAACGTTGAAATTTTGTATATAAGACTACTATAACATGTAGATGTGCAACTCGTATTTTGGTTTCAATCGGCCGCGCCAAACGTATATAAATATATTTATAAATATATCCACTCTGTTACCCGGTTCAGTGATCTCAGTTTCTTTACTCTTACATGTTTGTAAATTGTACATTTTTTGCTTTAAAAATGATTGAATTATGTTGTTTTTATCTTCCGGTATGCAATATTTTTAGAATTATCAACAATTTAGAAATTGTTTAAGTGCCGCTAAGCCTAATTTGATGGCGGCCATTGCTCTTGTTTACATTTGAAACAGCTGAGTAGCGGACTTGTTGCCAATCTAGAGAAACTTTGCTTCGCAACAACAAAGATAACGCCTTCATTTATTATTTAAATCATGCTTAATCCTTTCTGGAATTTTTTCGAGGAAATAAGCGTTTAAGATTTAATTCGTAATTTTTAATACAGATATTTTGAGTTTTTATGTATTTTTGCCTTGTCGCGAAGTGAAAACTGAATTAGTTGAATGAGAAATACTCAATCGTCTGTGAAAAATTGTTTCTTTTTTGTTTTGTTTGCTTAATTTCTTTTATACATAGTTCTAGCTTTATTATAGTATTTGAATAGAGCATGTGGCAACGATTAGATAATTCTTTAAATGATATAAATTTTGTGCATTCTCAGTTATAATAATGAAAATGATATAAATTTTGTGCATTCAAAGTGTCGTTATAGTTATAATATGAAAAATGATATAAATTTTGTGCATTCTGAGTTATAATAGGACTTTTTTTGTGCGTTCTGAGTTAAAAAATGAATGATTCTGAGTTATAATATGAAAATCAATTGCTTAGAAGAATGAACATTCTGAGTTAAAAAATGGATGTATAGTTTCTCTCTTGCGACGACGACTGCTCTTCTTTATTTTTCGTAAATATAATTTTTGCTTGTTCTCCTCGATATGGCCAGTAATAGCGAACCACCTGATAGGGGCAAAATTACTTGGCATGCTACTTTCAGCGATTATGACAGCGATAATGATTCTACTTATTCGAATTATTCAAGAAAATCGACTACATCCAAAGGGATACCTGTAATTGCTTCAGATAACCCGGCACTTCAAAGTATAATTGCTACTCTAATTTCTACTAAGACAAGTAAATCCCAGAGAAAAGAAAAGAAAACCGCAGGAAGTCCTAAGAAAATAGCCGATAATACTAAGAAATATAAACCTTCCCCTTCAAATTTTGAAGCAGTAGTTAACAAACACAGAAAAGTTTTTCCTTATTTAACAGAAGCTATCAAGAATATCTTAATACTCAGCTTCCGACTAATCCAAAAGATCTCTCACTCAAATTAGAAAACGAAATCGCCGATAAATTAAACTGTATTGAGTCTATGAAGACATTAACCTCCCCACCAGCGATACCAGCGATAGAAATGCGTTCAAAGTTACAAGAAGAAATTCAACAAAATCAGTTCATTTTAGCAAGCATTCAGAACAGCCCGAAGCTCGGAAATTCTAAAACAGATGATAAAACAATAAATCAGAAGGATTGGCAAACTCAAAAAAAAAAAAAAAAAAAAAAAAAACAGCGAAAAATTCCGATTCTATCCCACCACCAGATATTCCGCAAAATAACAGATTTGAAACTCTTAGAGAAAATAACGAAGCTATGGCAGTTACAGATGAAACGCAAACGACTACAACACAGAATAACGCAGAAAATAAAACGGAAATTCCCCCATTAGTCATTCCAGAAAACAATGTTGATTGGCCTGAAATAGACAAAATGCTCAGAGAAATATGTAAAAACGAATTTGAAGTTACAATCAAAGCCAGACAGATTTTCCTTTACACTACCACCGAAGCCGATTATGAAGCTACAGTTGATAAATTCCAGAAAGCACAGATTAGTTTTCATACGTACCAAATTTCTTTAGCCTCTTCAATTAAAGTTATACTTAAGAATATCCCAAGATCCTACACAGAGCAAGCAATTCACGCAGACTTAGAACGCAGAAGCTTCACTATAATTAAAGTAAAGCAATTCACGAAGAAAGCAGAAAACCAAATTATCCGTTTACCTACACTTTTCCTTGAACTAAAAAGAAATTCTGCAGGAGAGAAAATTCATCAATTAAGCAATATGTTCGGATTCAATATCACAATAGAAAAATATCAGCCCAGAAAACGCCCAATTCAATGTTTCAATTGCCAGGAGTTCGGGCATTCTTAAAATAACTGCTTTAAAAAGTTCAGGTGCTGTAAGTGCGAACAAAATCACAAATCCAATACCTGTAAATTAAAACCAGATGAAAAACCAACTTGCATTTACTGTCATGAAAACCATGTTTCTTCTTATCGTGGTTGTGAGGTATACAGAAAAAGATTCAATCATTTAGAGAAGATGGAAAAACCACAAGAAATTCCCACTAAAGATGACTTCTCCGAATTCATTTAAGCTTCAGGCCAAACTAATCAAGAAATGCCTAAAAACCTTTACAGTGACAAAGTTAAGCAGAAAAATCCGCAGGAAAATTTAGCAGAAATCATTAGTATTTTCAAAGATCAGAAAACCCTTTATCTCATGACATCAATAACCACAATAGCTCAGAGAATTAAATCAGCTAAATCAAACATGCAGAAACTTTGTCTAGCTTTTCAAGCAAGTCTAGCAATTCGTAGCTTATCTCAAGACATGCATAGCCGAGCAGCAGAAATCCTCAAGCTGCCTATCCTCCCACATCGTGGGGCCACATTTGCTTCTCTTCTAGAGACACTGCACTAGGTGCAAAAAGTACGTTCCATCTTACTGCATTCAACTCATCATTAAAGACACCCTACTTATAATATATTGGTAAAGGCCGCACTAGGCCGATTGCCTCTTAATTGTGTTACGACATAGACATAGACAGTTAGACATAGACATAGACAGTTATAATACGAACGAAATATAATTCTGCTAAGTAAACCTAGCGCCAGAGTGTCGCTATGGTAGACAAAGTGAATTTTAAAGAATGCATTTATTCTATTGTGGTTTATGCGCTATCGAGAAGTAGATTTAATTCAATCTAATAAGTTTAAATAAAATGCAAGAAAAAATGCGTATAATTTAATATTCCGTACAAGGAAGTCATGTGGTGTACACATCAGATTTTTTTGATTACGTATTCTATGATAATATCTTCAAAACAAATATAATGTTAAAAACAAATACACTCATGTCCATAAATTAAGGATAATGCAAAATCAGGCAAAGGAAGAGTTAGAAGCAAAATAAATTTGACTTATTTGTACAGCTTATTTATTAAACAAAAGGTAAAGAGCAAAAAAAGATGCTATATGTTTGATATTATTAAAAAAATTAGCGATTTTTTCTCCCTGGAGCAAATTAAAAAAAAAAAAACTATTTATAAAAAACCGAAGTTCCGGTAGACATGTAGGAGGAGGTTGACGGGCTGCAACTCCTCGGCCAGGCATGTACCACACGTGCTCTACTGGATTCAAGTCGGTGAGAATGCTGGCCAGTCCATACGGGTGATATCCTCCGATTGAAGGTATTCGCTTACGATGTTTGCACGGTGAGGATGGGCGTTGTCATCCATAAACACAAATCGTGCGCCCATGGCGCCCTGAAACAAACGTACATGTTGTTCCAGAATTACGTCCCGATAGATTTGGCTTGTCATGGTTCCAATTTGAACATGCAGGTCAGTTCTGGAACCCAGAATAATTCCACCCCAAACGAGCACTCCTGCACCACCGTAACGGTGTCGTTCAGTGATGTTTTCTTGGTGGTAACGGATACCTGGAGCTCTCCATATGAAAGTCCGGCGAGAATCAGAGTGCAAGCTAAACCTGGACTCGTCGGAAAACATCACACAAGCCCACTGTTGCGGTGTCCACAATGCATGCTCTCTACTCCAGGCTAACCGCAGGCGACAGTGAGTTGCAGTAAGTGGAACGCATCTGACAGTTCTACGAGCATATAGACCAATCTGCCCTAAGCGTCTGAACACGGTCTGCCTTGAAATTGTCGTACCAGTTGCTGAAGAAAGCTGACGAGACAGGTCTGAGGCTGTGCTCCGCCTGTTTCTTTTGGCAGTAACTGCCAAATGCCGGTCCTCATTCGGCGTTGTAACACTGGGGCGACCTGTGCTGTAACGTCTACTCACATTACCATCATATTGGAATCGTTGCCAAAGCCTGGAAATGATACTCTTGGCAATTCCAAGTTCGTCTGATATTTCCAGTTAGGTACGCCCACATTCCGGACGGCCGATAATTCTACCATGTAAAAAATCATCCAAATGCGTCCTTTGTCTCATAACTATTCGGTTATTGCACTGAAATGCTTATAAAGCGCTTGCGAACAATTTTACTTCTTTGCCTGTATTCCTTATATATCACTCTCTCATACTCTCGTCATTGTGACGTACCATCGGTGTCTTCTGGTTACTTCCTGAAATTTGCATATGATTCTTAAAGATGTGTGTAGTGATTTTATAGGTGATATATTTATTTTAGAATTCGATTTCCGCGTGACTCCGAATTATCCTAATTTATGGACATGAGTGTATTTGAATACCTATCCGCCTATTTATCTGTGTACCTGATTATGCATACCTGGTTTCCTATTTTTTCCGCCCCCAGTTTTGATGGAAAGCACCCCGAGTGTTCGAGGGTCTCCCACCCCTTCTAACCACTAAGTACTTCTCAGATGATGTAATTTGAATTGATATTTTCTATAGGTGTACTCCAATTGAGCGAATGAAAATGCCCCCCCCCGTTCTGGTATAGTCCAACTGCGCGAAACAAAATTTCTTCCCACCGTTGGCTACAGGGTTACAATTTCAGTTTTCGAAGCCAAATGCAGCCAAGAGAAAATTAAAAATAAAGAAGAAGAAATACATATCACAATCACAAGAACAAGTAAAGAATATCTAAGAAGCAGGCTAATTATGTGAATAACAGTAATAAATGCGGGGGTTAACAAACAAAATAAAAGGTATTAGTAAATTAGAATTACGAACATCTTTCACTAATTACAATACTAGAGCAAAGATTATTATAATAATATCATAAATTAATAATTATAAAGCGTACCAATTATATTTTTTAAATTGCATCAATAATAGTCATAGTGTTTGAACTAGACTGGAAAATTTAATATAGCTCTTTGGCGTGCAAAAGATTATTCCGTATCAGGGTGTGCTAGAACATTTTTTTTAAATTAAAGTAATCATGTAAATGTTTGCAGAAAGTAAAAGTTAAATTAGAAAAAAAAAAAAACTTAGCATGAAATTTATTATAACCACATTACTATGAGTTTGGAACACTGACGTATAAATTTTCAATAAATTTAAATTAATATGCTAAGATTTTTTTTTCTAAAATTTATCTAGAAGAAAAGGATTAGATAAGCAGTACTGCAAATTAATATAATCAATCAGGTCTCTCAATATATAAAAGCCTATTTTTTTAAAACAAAAATTAAAAATTGGGATGCAAAAGTTTATGTAACATACTTGGAAATATCTGAACTTATAATTAATTAGAGACGCATGATTAAATTAATAACAAACTAATTAAGAATAACATTAAGTTAATTTCATTCAATCTAAAACAAGCAATCGATTAGGAGCTCCGCATAACTGGTTTTATTGCTATTTTACATAGATTTGCGTACAAAATAAATATTTGCATTTGTGAAACAAGTGAATAATGTACTGATAGTCAACAGGAATTAAAGTACAGTGGTTAAAAATATAACTACTTGTCAGAAGGTATGCAAAGTTTCTATAGCTAGAGAAATTGAATGATTATAGAACATAAAGTTAGCGTTACAGTGTGAAAAGAAAATTCTAGAATAAACATGTTAAGAAAATTAGATGGAGAAATAATATTTAATTTATTGATATCCATTTAAAGTCTATGCTTTTGGAAAAAGTTACATGTAATTTGTACCGAGGTATCAATCACCGAAACCGAGTTAATTTCTTTCCTTATTTTTTCTTATTAGAGGGATTTGCAAAAAGATATGCTAAGGTAAAAGTAAAAATATTTGCAATATTTTTAAAGAATAAATTTAAAAAGTATTTTTACCTCATGAACTGAAATTTTTACGGTACATTTTTACACAGTAAATAAAAAAAAAAAAAAAAAAAAAAAAAAAAAAAAGAAGAAAGAGCTGGGGGATCTCTAGGATTAGAAACTCGAGTCGAACTATCAATGTTTAGTGACTTTTCCGCTTGATCATAAGACCTTTTTTGAAATTAGGCTGAACAAGATATTAAAGGAAATAGATGATACAACCCACGTAAGAACAAAATGGGACAATTTTGCTTGTTAAACACAGTTACATAAAAAGCGTTGCTTTCATCTCTTGTAACAAAATTCTCATTTTCTAATTAAGTATTGCCATTAAAAATTTTTTAAAGAACTACATTATTCTCTTTCGTGCTTTGTTTATCGAAATAATAAACATTAAGACTTTAAAATTCCCAGTAGGGTCAGTATGAATACCCTGGGTTGAATGATGATTAAGAAGTCGATTGCCGAATATGCACAGGCATGTGGGGGAGGGATAAGCATAATGATCCCATTAATTACAAAAAATATTATTATTGTAAAATTATTAATTATTTGTTAATTGATATAAAGCTATATCATGTAGTAAGGAAGAAATCATATAAGACAAATTTAAGGAAAAAATACACAAAAATTGTTTATTTTAAAAATCAATTTAATACGAAAATTTTTTTAATTACTTGAAAATTTGAATATGCCGGCATGGTTCATAGAAACACTAAACTACGATATATTTAATCTTGATATTATTATGATGCAAGGAGATTTGATTGCATTGAAGGATAATGCTTGAGCACAAGTCTTATTCAAAACGCTAAGTTTTGGAATTTAAAAATCATTCGAAAGAAATATCTAAAAATAAGAGTTGTTACCAAACATCATTATAGAAGTTTCATTCATCAGTCGAAGCAGGTTTTAGTCAAATCAATAGGCTTAGTTTATTTGACTGTTGCAAAGCACACAAGGGTTATCTGCCTAAGGGGGGACCTTTATAAAGGAAACTGGCTTGTATTCACTTTTCACATGAGGAAAACCACGAAAACACCTATGCAGCCAAGCCGTTCGCCGATATACGAACCCCAGTCGAACTAACAGTATTCAGCGGCTTTACCGCTCGGGCTCTGGTACGTTAAGTCAAGTTAATAATTTACACGGGTGGACAATTGCTAAGAACGTATCACATACGGCTATATAGCGCGTAAAAAAAGAAAGTGTGGTTGGACGCCAAGTGAAATAAAATAATGCTAGAATATTAGAACATAACAATAACGATAATTTATTGTACTCTGTAATCCAGAAGGCTTTGTAAAGTAATCAAGGGACAAAATGGCCATTTTGTACTGAATAAGTAAAAGTGAAAAAAAAAAAAAAATCAATTACCGTCCGCAGGCATTCTGGCGTAAGATGTGAATACGGGATATGGAATATGGGATATGGATATGGAATACGGGATATGTCAATACGGGGCGATGCAATTCAAAATGGTCATTTTGTGGTGAATACATGAAAGTGAAAAAAATGCAATTACCGTCTTCAAGCATTTTAGTGTAAGATGTCAATACGGGATATGGCCACCATAGGGGGCGATGCAAGATTCCACAGGTCGTGTAATGCTTTGCATAACATTATCCAGTAGATATTGGAGTAATTTATCCCATTCCTTTGTCATTGCATGTATGAGGATGCCTTTTTTTATTGGAGGGCGTTGTCAACTAGCAAGGAACCTAAAGCATCCCAAACATTTTCAAGGGTATTGACAGCTGGAAAATGTGCCGGCTGTAAGAGGCGGTGAGTACCTGAACTCTCTAGTTAACCCTGAACAGCACCTGTTCGATGATATGTTGCCTTGTTGTCCACGAAAACAAATTTATCACAAACAGCAGCATGGAACATGCGAACGTTAGGAAGTACAACATCATTAATGTATCCTTGTCCAGTCACAATCCCAGCTGGAAGAGCACAGAACGGCGTACGGCCATTGATCATGATCCCAGCCTATACCATGATACTACATGTAGGATATCGGTCCCTTTTCTTATACGTTTGCCGAACTTTATGCAGTGCCATTCTCACGTCACATCAGTTGTCGTCTATAATCAGACGAGAGACTGAACCTACTTTTATCTGAAACTAATACACAAGCTCAATCGCCTCCAATTGTGATGCTGACGACACTATTCGAATGGGCGGAACGGTGACATCTAGACAATGGAATGTACACAATAGGAAGGCGGACTTATAGTCATTCGTGATGCAAACGTTTGGCTATAGTTTTTCGGAAGATTCGCTTGCGAGTAGCAGCAAGTAACTGACTGACTACCTCAGTAGCTGTACTGCTGCGGTTCCTTTTTGTTAATAGAACTAAGTATGTATCATCTGCAGGCGTCGTATTGCGAATACGACCTCCCCCCGTGATATTTGCTATACATTTCGTTTGTTTGAACTGATTTCCAAAGCCTAGAAACAACATTGTGGCTGACGTTGAATTCTCTAGCAACATTTGTTAGTTTTCGCCCTTCTTCATTCTTGCCAATAATATGGCCACGTGTTAGTATATAATAATATAATATGGCAGTCATCTAATGTCGGGAAGACATATCGAAAATTACAACTTCGTCAATTGATTCTTTCCTGCTAAATTTTACTTTTGAACAACAACGGTGAATACGCGTCAAATCCTTTATAGCTTTTATCAGCACTATCATCTGATGCCCATCTTCCGCAATTCAAAATTTGCATACGCATAACACGTCTTACTGTATCCTGTAGACGCGCTAATTTCCATATTTTCCTACCTTCCATTTTGTGGTTGCTACTACTGTCATCCGTCCTTAGCAATTCACTACCATCGTATTACGGAAAATTGACAGTTCCCAAATCCATTTTAATATTTTTTTGGGGGGGAGGGGGACGTCTGTACATGCAGACAGGTACTTACGTATTATCGCAACCAGGTTGGCGCGATTTGTAAGTTTGAGTAAAAAAGTATGAATAGAAAGAAAATGTACATTTATTAATTACAGATAATTTTAACACAGTTTTTTTATATTATTTTGTTTTAAAATATAAAATAGCAATTAAACCCTTCCGGTTTCGAATTTGAATAAATTGCAGAATTATTTTTTCGGCAGAAATCTTTTGGCTATTGCTTTTAGCACTGATTGAAAACCGTATTCGCCATAACCATGTACACGTCGACTTATTTTTACTTAAAAGAACATCCCAGAATTGCACAAAAATGGCATTGCGCACACTCTTGACTTTATCCATGTACACTGCTATTTTCTCATAAATTACAAAAATTTGCACGAAAATGCAGGAAAATTATGTGAATCTTTTCCTGCATTTTCGTGCAAATTTTTGTAATTTTTGAGGGAATAGCAGTGTACATGGATAAAGAGTGTGCGCAATGCCATTTTTTGTGCAATTCTGGGATGTTTTTTAAGAGTAAAAATAAGTCGACGTGTACATGGTTTCCACATGCTCTTTTTACAAAACTACGTATAACACGTAGGGTTGCCGTAAGTAGGGTCGCCAAATTGGGCAATTTATGCGAATTTTGGCCTGGTTGCGTTAATACGTAAGTACCTAAATGACTCTTTATTCCAAAACGGATTTATTCATGACGATTGTATCAGGACTTACATACGTACGTATGTATGTCGCATAACTCAGAAACGATTATGCTTAGAACTTACAAGTGTTTAACTGTCGAAAATATTCATGTTATGGTACTAAATTCAAAGTAAAAAAGAAATAAATTTTGACAAATAACGAAATTTAAATTTTAATACGGTTTCCCGGTTCCTATACTTATATATGAGAAAATTGTATACTTGTTATGAAAAAATAAGAACAGAAAGACTCCGGTACGACAAAAATGATCGGGATATTTAATTTCAAAATGGCATCTAGATGGGAAAGTAGTTGGTGATCCTGACTGCCGTACGATAGGGCCCGGGTTCAAATCCCAGAAAAGGCATGGATGTAAAATTGTCTGTCTCTTAATAGGCGGAAACGGTGGCTGATCTGTTAGGAGCTTCCATAATAAAGCGGCCATCGCCGTTTCCGGCCTTAGTAGTGGCCAATGACGATCTGTCTATGATGATTTGCTCCTGTCCTTGGGGGAAAAGAAAGTTTCAAAATTTGCCATTTTTTATCTCATTTTTTTTAACTTTGGTTAGCTAAGTTAGAATAATTCGAGGGAATACGTTTAAATGAAATGCTAAGAAAAATGTATATAATTTAATAGACGCACAAAGACGTCATGTGGTGTCTACATTAGTTTTTTATATTTCTAAAATTAAAAATAACAATAATGCAAAAAGTAATAATAGAAAAATCTAATCACCCTTTTTTCAAAGCATTTGTGCATATTATTAGACTAAATGTTATCCGTAAGTTATTTATGTGCAATATTTTGTATTATGATTTTTTTGTACGCTGTATATTTTAGAGTTTTTCTGTCTTCTAGATAAATGCCCTTTTTTTTGCCGAGGAGGTATAAGTTCACTCTCATGAAATGATTGAGCAGCCTTTGTTTGCGTTGATAATTATATGATAATTAAATTTCTTCAAAAGATTTCTTAACAATGTTTTTCTTAAGTAACTTTTACTTAGAGCTCTTTCGCGGATGGCTGTTAAATGTTCTTACTTCTCCACTTATCCTAATATCAACCTCTCGACAGGATTTTCGAATCGACATTGCCTTTTTTTTTTTTTATTAAATTGCCTTTTAACAAGTTTAATAAATGCTCATAGATTCTTCCAAGATATCGAAGCTTCTCATGAAGCTGTGTCATGACAAATCTTCTGGAAAAGCTTATGAAATGTTTATAAATGATTATAAATGTTTTCAAAAAGTATTTACTGCTATTTTGTTTCATTGCTTTGTTTACAATTGCATATTTTGAAATTTTTTCTTTGCCTTTGTTTCGTTTATAAAGGATTCTCACACTGTAGAAGCTGTACTGATGAATCGCAAACCTCTGCACGATCTGAAGGCATGAAGGGTATACCCGTTGTACTGACTATTGGTACTTTAGGCAGTGATGTTAGGCTACCATGTCGCTACTGGTAATGTATAGATTTGGTATGATTTTAATTTATTTGATTATTTAATTATTTATTTCTCAGTTTGTTTATTTTTTGAGGTAGAAAATTATTGAAACTTCTATTTTATTAAAAAACTAAAGATAGTTCTTTATATGACTTTTAAAAAATAAAATAAAATAGTGAGAAATTTAAAAGACATATTTATATGAAGTATGAACATTCCAAAATTGCAAGAAGACAGATATTATCACAAAATTTGCATGAACGTTTTTTGCCCAGAACTAAAGGAAAATATGGCAATTCTTAGGAAACAGTTACATGATTAAAAGTGGAATAATAAGAATTTGTCTTCTGTAATGACAAACTCATTATAGAATGATACAGAGAATTCAAACGGTAAATATGAATTTTTCGGAGAAGGAGAGGGATATTACTTCTAAATGTGTAATGGCCCCATTAAAGCCCGTTCTGACATTTGAATGGGAGGTGGAAAAGCTTATCACGTTAATCAAGTTTACCACGTTTTAGTATACTTTTAAAGGGCGACTGGGGATTTGGAGCACCAGTCGCCAAATTCTGGTGGTGAAGAATCATCATCCAACACCCTTTTTCAGTCCGGACGCCACTGTAGAGACATTAGTTTATTTCGAAGCAGGAGGCATGAAAAATGAGCAATGCCCTCGCCGGGACTCGAACCACGGACCTCCCGAATAAGCGCCGAGTGTACTGACCACTACACCACGAAGGCATGCTAAGAAGGCGGTAGAAATACCTTATAAGCTGATCAGAAGCTTGGAGCCCTAACATTGTTAGTCTAATCCCTAGTTAAGCACAGTTTATTTGGAATTAAGCACTTTCATAACTCGGCTCTCAGTTGCTCTGGTGATACTTCTTAATCCTTAAGCCTTAGAAGCAGATAATGTACCTGTTAGGGCTTCGGGACTGGAATGGGCAGCTGTTTATTATATTCTGCGTCCTCAGCGTACGAAAGGTTAGCACTAATGTATGTTTGAGTCAGGGCCTCTTGGTTGAAAACGTTGGCAAGCTGTTTGGTACAGGAAGACTACTCGGAACGTTGCTTAATATTCGCTTTTCACTCCTTAAAGATAAAACCAAATCTTTCTTAGTCTACATAATACAGGCTTTCTTTTGCATCTGTGACTATTTCCTACTCTCCTGTTAAATCTCGAGTATCTTTAATGAAGCTCTGTAATTTCTTACCGTCTGTATTATTGAATTTTGATTTTAGTTTGCAACTATCTAGATGTTCTAATATACAATCCGTGACTCTCAGTATGTGTCCGAGTCTCGTATATGAGGTATCTTCTGTCGAGCTTGTCTGAGGCAGCATTGCTCGAAATAGAATGTGTTAGAGAACCTTTGTGTGAACTGTGTGCCCGGAGATCAGAGATCGAAAAGTAATCAAGAAAGTCTAAAGATGCTTGGCCTAACGTTTCTACAGGAAAAGGGACTTTCAGGGATATAGTGCACTCTAATTACTAAATATAGTAGTATCACCTTTTATTTTACACAGATATGTGATATAGAAGAAACACTTCTAGCATTATAGAGTACAAAAATTAGTGAAGGATGTAGAAATATAATTGGGAGAGAGACAAATGCGAAATGTCCTGCCTGGGGAAGCTCCACATATCTCTAATAACTTCAAGCTTCCCTGTCTAGGGAAGTTTGAAGATATTAGAGACTTAAAATTTCTCCAGTACGCTTCTGGCAATAGGCAGTTTTTCTCAATTCAAGACACTCCGCCAACATTCGATACATTACGAGCAAATCACGCTCATTTCTAGAGACCTGGAAAATAGGTTAGGTTAGGTTATTTAGTTACGACAATGCCTCGAGGGCTATCTGCCTAAGGGGAGGGATGCCTTCGTGGAGGACTTTCTAAGGGAAACTGGCTGATATACACGTTACACATGGGGAAAATCACGAAAACACCCATGCAGCCATCCCGTTCGCGGGATTCGAACCTCGGACCGAACTACCAGTGTTCAGCGACTTTTTACCGCTCGGCTGCACTTGAAAAAAAATGGAAGCATCTGTGAAAACCCTCGATACAGATTCAATCAGTAATCACAATTGCATTCCTTTCACAATTAGTTCTAGCATAATTAAATATTACAAGCGCAGATTTAAAACTAAGAGAGGGGAAGAGGCAGGAAAAAGTCTCAATCTTTAGACAGGTGTCAATCATACGTCAGCTTTCCTTTATGAAGCTACAAAAGCTCTTATAGTAGAAACATAACAGCGGGCTTCTGTGTATCTTAGAAATTGAAAAAAAATCCCCCTCCCCACTTGATGGATACAGAAACTTCGCATTCATAAGAAAAGGTTTAATGCATACAGGAGTTGCTATAAGGCCAGTCGTGAGGGAGAACTAGTGAACAATATTGTTCACTTCTTAACAGGTAACGTGCCAGGTATAATTTGGCAATATTAGATACAAAGAAACAGCCTGGCGCACCATCTAGAATAATATAATAGAGAAAATTGGTACAATGGCAAAATGGCAACTAAAGCAATCTACAGAAGCATCGCCCTTAATGGAAGCAAACTACTCGCAAATCCTTAGCACTACTGCATTAGTGAGACTTATTCTTGAGAATCACTTCCAAGAAATATAGATATGGATACGTCTTGCCATATATTAGTTAGGTAACAAGCAAGTAGCCATACATCCAGCCTAGATAACTCAGAAATTGCTGAATCCAAATAAGGCTTCAGGACAAGATTACCTGGACAGCAGCATTATAACAGAAGTGTTTCGAGCAGTTCCTAAACTTGTGATACGCTTCCTCAATCGTTGCCGGGAAATGGAATATTTGCCATCACCCTTTAAAGGACGCTTTTTCAAGCAGTTCCTAAACATTTAATCTGCTTCCTCGATTGTTGCTGGGAAATGGAATATTTGCGACACCCTTAAAGGAAGCTGAAGTAGTCCTATTCTCAAACAAGGCCATTCAACGACACTGACCTCCTTCTGCAGACCGATTTATCTCTTGCCATCGTAAGGACTTAAAAAGGACTTTCAGTGGATCATACGTTGAACAACTTTAAACAACCAGATAAAACAATCTTGCAAGGGGTACTCGCTTGGCATCGAAGGGGCTTTTGAAGGGTCAGGTATTCTCATCTCATTGGACCAACTCGGAGTTAGCATTGACGCCATTCGAATAATTAGCAGCTATCTGTTACATAGAACATTAAGAGTCACAACGAATAGAGTCATCTTTACAAGAGGCACAGACAAAGGCTACCCACAAGGTTCGGTCCTTGGTCCTAGCTCGTAGAGGATGAAGCGCTTAATTTACTGAACAGTCTCAATCGAAATACGCATGAAGAAGCATATGGAGACTGCATCTTGATAACAGAAGATCAGAGACTAAGGCAAGTCAAGCATTAAACTGTCTCGTGAACAGGTGCTCTTAGAATAGGCTTACGTTGCAACACGCAAAAATGGTTGCCATAGTAACTGGAAATTCGAAAACCCTAATCAGGCATTCAGTTTTCTATATTAAAGAGCACTCAGTAAAGATAAGCAAAATCTCAAAATATCCTGGCATTATTAGATAAGGGTGGTATCCAACTTTGGTTTTGCCTTTAGAGCTAATTCTGAGTTTCTGTTGTGTCTCGTGGGCACCCGGTGTTTCATGCCTCGAAAATAACTATTTTATGAAAATATGTAATTTTAACTTGATAATTTTTAGTTTCTAAATATTAAGGAAAATTAAGACAAACCTTCTTGTCAAATATCTCATTAAATCAGTATTGCATTAAGTCATTAACTTGCCGCTAATGTGTAATTTCATTATAAATATGCTTCGATAACATATTAACGTTTGACTATACTCTGATACATAGCGTGGCAGTACCATGTTAATTTTCACATGCTCTGAAGTCAACATATTTTTGTACACGCTTTTTAAAATCTAAAGTTTTGAAGATTTGAAGAAGCCTGCTGAAAGCGATATTACTGCACCAAAACATGCTTTCAGTGTTAGGGCACACCTAAGTATATTTTTATATTTAATAGGGTTCATTAGTTTAAAATTTTATTCTTTGCATTTTCTGTGCTTTTGAGTGTTTACATCAATATGAAGAAGTATAATCTCCAATTCTTCACCGATTTGGTAATAAAACAAATTTTTTCCGTTGATCAATCACTTATATTATGTCTAATTGCAAAAAAGGAATTTGTGTGAAAAATAAAGTGGACTTCATAGAAAACGTGCCTTTGAGGATTCTTTTAAATACTGAGCTAAATAACAAAAGGTTTTCAACATGCTTCGGTAGATCATACTCTAGAATAAATTCTGCGTCTAGAATGAGAGTAAATGATGGAAAATATTGATAGTTTTTCTGCAAATAAGTTGTTCTTCGCCAAATCGATTTGAGCCAGAAAAGCAGATATTGAACTCATAATTTCCGATATGTGTTTTCCTTTTCTTTGTAACTTAGTATTTTTAACGGTTAAATATGCAAAGTCAGCAAGCCATTCCATATCATCTAATTTTTGGTAATAATTATCTTTGGATATGAGAAGAGATTTTATCTCCAACAGGATTCCAACAAATCTTGTTAAAACACAGTGGTCTGAGTTAAATTTAGAAAATGTACCAACCTACTTAGAGGATACAATAAACCCAGTATTGATCCCCATCATAGCCGGCGCATCGCCCATTGTGAGTGTGAAGAGATTTTTTTATCATCGCATTCTCTGAAGAAATATAGTCTTTAACTGCGTCATATATGTCTTGTCCTCGAGTGTGTTTTTCGAAAGCCAACATGCTCAATTAATGCTTCTTTCACGGAGCAAGCTGCGTGCAACTCGAATCCGCTAATAATAACGTACACCTTGGAAATGCGTTGGGAGTCTCTGTCTTAGAACGGCTCCCTCTTTCATTTCACACACATGGAATAACTCACTTCCTCCATGGTGTCAATGCCACGACGGGACCCTTCGTGGGCATCGAGGCTTTATTGCATGGGACTCAGATGCAAAACACGAAATCAGGAAACATCATTCTCGCGAACATCATAAGTTGCGGTGAATTAGTAACTTATTTGGATTTATGACACTGCAGGAAAAAATACGCACATATTTCCAAATCAAATCTTATTTGTACGTAGATGTCGTTCGGAGTATCATTCACTCATGGTGCTCCCGTGTTTCATGGCAGGGACACAGCCATGAAACACGGGCTATTAAAAATCAAATAATCTGAGATTATCTGATTTTTGCTTTTAAATTAATTTAATTGGATAATTTAATTGAAATAAAGACTCTGACATTGCCAGCGTAGCTTCCTTCAAAACGATGCCATCTAAATGTTACTTTTATGTGATGCAAGGATGTAACTTACTTTGAAGAATGCGTCTTAGCGATTCTATGCTTCATTTTTCAGGAAAAAAGACAGTTTTGTTGAGTTTTAGAGAACTTTCAATGATTGAACTTTATGTCTACTTAAATAGACCTTGAGTGCATATTTACTGTTGAAATCCTTATGACCAGTTTTACGATAACGTTCAACATTCGACAGCTTTGATATCGCTGCTGAAGCAATTCATAATAAGTAAACTGTCTTTTCTGCTACGTTTGAAAATCACAGCTCTTGCTACAAATTCGTTGTTGAAGGGGTATGTTTTCTTTCTCTTCAATGGCTCTAGCAGATCACTCGTGTCGACAAGCACACCAAAATATATAGGAAATAATTTAAGTTTTATTTTAAAACTCGCCAGAAACAACACTGTTTCATAGCTGCTACCGAGAACTTTTATCAACTTATTTCAAGTGATGACTGACGATTGTCGACTGGCAGGCGTGGATGGATAATTCGCTGTTTGTGCAGACTCGCAGCGGCTCCAATAGCGAACACAGTAACGTTTGTGTGAAACCGAGGAAACGATATTGAGTGAAAATGCTAACACGCGAGTAGGTGAAAAAATGCTACGGCTCTGTGTACGTGATGTGTATTTCTATCCTTTTTCTTGCGGTTGTTTTTTACATTAGGATTAGTGTCGACACCACTGTTTTAGATAATAAATTCAATTAGATTCCGCATATAGAATACCTGAATACAAGAGATTATTCTTGATGACAGAAAAAACCCGAGGCATCTTCACAGAACTCATAAAAATGTGATATCACACTTACCAGCACTTTTACGCAGTACCAGCACTTTTCCGCGAAGCATCAGCTTGGTGCACCACGTTAAATGCACATGAAGTCAGAAAAGGTCTGAGCCTGCAAAGGGGACAGCTCTATTAACAACCAGAGCATGCAGGACTGCGCCAACTAATGCAATACTTAATCTTGCAGCCCTCCTGGTTACACAAGAATGGGGCACAGTCTTCAGATTAAGAGTAGACGTTATTACACACCTTGCCACCTACCTGAAAATTAACTATGCTAAGACAGTATCACCAGCTAACATCCATCCTGCATAATATAATTATGAGGTTTTTATGGGTGATATAGCAGAAGGAAATATACACTGTTGGTTCAAAAGCTGAGGGCGATTACAGCCAATGCCTTCTGCATGAAGATGGGAAATGGCTCTATTTTCCAATGGTCAAGTAGACTGAGAAACCTTGATTCTATATTTTAGGCAGAATTATTTGTAATTCTTAAAGCAGTCAAGTAGGCTTTCGGTAAAACGTTTAGAACAGTCTTTAACTGAAAGCCCCACCTTACTGCTTACAGCTTCAGTACCAGACAGCTTGTCTAGTATTGAAGCTACAACTGGTGGCGTCTCTAAAAGTGAACTGGTATGTGATATCAAAGGCCACGTAGGAGATGCGAAAATTGAAAAGGCGGACATGTTAGCAAAAGGTAGCAACAATATTCACGTTCTCCGTGACAATACATATTCCGAACCAGGAGTCAACACTTAAAACAAAAGTCAAAATAAATGCGGACAAGAGCTGGCAAAGGCAATGGAATACAGAAATAATGAGGCATATTTCCCCATGACTATTTTCCACTAATCTCATCACCCCTAAGATCAGAAAGCTGCATGGTGACCCAACTGTACATTAAACATTGCAGTATACCGGCCTATCTACAAAGGTTCCGCCTTAGAAACGCTGCAGTGTTCCAGTAGTAAAGTAGGCAGTTTGACGCATTACTTACATAAATATACCCTAACAGAGGACATACATCTCTCGGATCTCTCTCAAAATAACCTTCAGACATAGAGAGCTCGACTAGTGAAAAATGAAAAAGGTCTAAAGAAAGTTCTCAAGGTAATTGCATATATTAACATTAATTCTGATAATATTTAGGCCTTTGCCACAGCATATTAATCCTAACTCAGAACTTTCTTTTGCGAAGTAGATTCTTACATAACGTTTAAAATGTAATACGCATATTTTCTTCACGTTGTTTAAACTGATGTTTTGTAAATTGTATGTAATGATTTCCGTGATTTATTGTTTTGATACTTCCATATATTCTGTAAAACATTTTTTTAATATCTGGTACAGTATGTGATTCAATTAAACTGATGTAAATAATCCTAAGATTTATGCAATGAAGTTTTTAACCTTATGAAATATTGTTCACGTGTACATGATTCCAATGTATTTCCTTCAAGAACCTAATATGCTCCTGTAGTTCAACGTAATTGTTTGAATTATGTCGCTTGTTCTCCCGGGCCTTGGCCGTGGTGCACAGAGTGTGGATTTTCTCTTCCAGAGAACCCTCAATAGCAGTTTAAGCATAACAGCAGACCGCTTGTCTTCATGCGGTGAAGAGTACATAGACTAAATCATTACCAAGCTTTGTTATTCTTTTTTGTCGAAACTTCAAGTTGAAATACCACTTATATTTTAACTGCTTCGACATATGTTTCATTTATCAATTTGTTTTGCAGTATTCTAAGCGAAGACAGGACAGAAATTCGTCTGATTGCCCAATTAAACGAAATCGTATAATTGTTATGCAATGTCTGAAAAAATCTGTACGCAGGAGTTATCAAAAGTATTTAGTTTCGCATCCATATACGAGTGGTAAAAGAAGAAAGTCACTTTTAGCACGTGACATTTATGTTTCGATTTATATTTTCGAATTAAATCCTTCGAGCAATTCTTAAGAACTTTTGTCCTTTCATTACTGGTTTCTATAATAAACCGTATCCGGTCTTATTAAATCAGAAAAAACTCTTAAATTGACAATATTATTTTATAATCCCATGGAGCCATTATGGAAATTATTTTGATTAATTGATAGATGGCGCTAGGGTTGCATGTTAACGCGACGCGACGTGCCTTCTGAATTTCCATAGACTTTCCACCGGCAGCTCGATAGATGGATGTCTGATGGTTCGCACACTATTTGATTAGGAACACTTCGGTTCCTATTTGATTTCGATTTTTGATTATGAAAGCATATAGATTATTTTGTCAACTGAACCACCATGTTTGATTAATGATCTGTAAATGTTGTACATATTAACCCTCCAAGTGGCCGAGCCGTATATATACGTTCAACCAAAATTGTGCTCTAAGCGGCCAGCAAGCATATATACGTCCAACCAAAATCCTCTTCTAAGCGCCCAGCAAGCATATATACGTCCAACCAAAATATTGCTTTAAGCGGCCAGCAAGCATATATACGCTCGCGTTAGGATTTCTTTCCCCCAGCAATTTCGACGGGAGTGATTGCACTAATAGGCTCCCTGCTGGGAAGGGTTTCGCTTTTCTGAAATTTAGCTTGTTATTTTGGGGTTGCTGCACATAACTGTTGAGTCGCCAAACATCTATGTTTTGTTCGAATTTTTAATACTGCTATCGAATTAGCCAAGACAGCAGAAATACTTTCAACACATACTGAAAGTAAAAATGGAATTTATTTCTTCATCTAATATCTGAAATGGAGAATAAAAATAATTGAATAATAACAGCTCTTCAACTAAAATCTGGTTTGACAGTTTGAAGCTAATATATAAATCCAGAGTATTTAATCAAAGTTCCTATTTTTTAATTAGAATCGAATATCCGCAACACAATAAGTTGAACAGAATCATTAAAATAAATTTTAAAAATGTTAATGATTTAACGTACCTTAACATTTAATGAAGATTTGTTTTAATAGAAGCATATCGGTATAGTATTGAAAATTTAAATATACAAGAGATGTTTTAATCACAGACTTTTGACAGCATAAGACTGATATTAACGTTATAAACATAGAAACATCTTTATTTTCGGAAATACTAGAATAATAAACATGTTACAAGAATTTTAAATAATCGTAAGCTTTAAACTGATACTCGTTGAAACCAGGACTGACGTCACAGCAGGAGCGGTGGAATAAAAAGGCGGGAAAATTTTTAGAATTTAGAAAAACACTGAGCATCAAAATTTAGGGATGGCAAAAATTTTGAACTTTAGGTAATACACAAGGCAGAGGCATTTAGAAGCTGAAAATGTTTTTTAATTTAGTAATGCACCGGAAAGCAAAATTTAAAACCTTTAAAAGTTACGCCGATCGGCAAAATGCCTAGCGTCGGCCATGGTTGCAACGCCTCGACGTATGCTATCATATGTTAGAGGTTCTGAACTTTATTAAGTAAGCACAGTAATGAGCAGAGTGATTTTTATTAAATATAGAAGTAAACGAGTAATAAAATAAATATTATCATTCTTTTCTATACAACTTTTCCTTAACTTCATTTATTATTAAAATTATTGTTATTATTATACCAATACCAGCTACTTATGGATCTTTCACTACATATTTTAAAGGCGATAGCCGAATTCATCTCCCGCAGTAATCTATAGTATAATAAACATATATTTAAATAGCTTATTGTTTAGTATATGTTTGGGAAAATGGACTAATTTTCATAACAGCAATCTTACAAATAATAAGCAATTTAAATCCGAATAAAAATATTTTATTATTCCAAAGGGCGTTAGCGCAGAAGGGCTATTAATTTCGTTTTGACATTTTGCGTCGATTCACTTTCTGCGTTGATTCATTTTTCAAACTGTTGCCATCAAATATTACAGCCCTGTATTATATTTAAAGAAATTAAATAATGAAGAATCTTCATAAATGTATGTATGTTTCTCGCATTGTGATAAAACAATGGTACTTAGAGACATCAGATTTTGAATAACGTAATCTTCCACCAAATATGGTCATCTGGAAGCCCTAATTTGGAATTTGTTTTATTATCGATTTCATATTTTGGAACACTGTAAGGAATTCTTGATAAACAAACTCAACGATTTCAAAGTGAGCAATGACAATATTGTACGGGGGGGGGAATTATCTCCAACGCTCGAGACTGTGTTTCGGAAATTCTAATGATACGCTCATTTTAAAATTATTTTGCGATATTGCTGTTGAATTGAATTCTATGGTTTAAGTACGAAGAACATGATATTTAATAAATGAAAGTAACACACAAAACCTTAAAATTGGACGTAATGTAAAATCTGAAAACGTTTTCAGATTTTATTTATTTTTTCTTCTCATTAAAACTGCAGTTGTGACGTGAATACCAGCAATTTTTCCTACAAAGTCTCTCTATAAAGATGTCTACCTCAAGGTAAATAGCTTTTCCGTGCATTTCCATTTAACTTTATCAAATCTGTCTACAAGCACAGACGTCTAGTGATTATCTAAACAGTATAAAAACGTAGTCGTTTAATACGTATGCGTAAAAAAAGTTATACATATTTTATTACAGTGTATTGTAAAAAGTGTTGCTTAAACACTGTCATAAAGCAGTGAATGAGAAGAAAAAAAAAAAAGAGCTTCTCACTTTTCGTACAGCTGTTAACAGGATCATTATTTTGTTTTCAAACAGAGAACGAAATTTTCAGAATAGAGAATTTTCAGAGGATGAAATATGTCGAAAGAAATTAATGGTGTTACCGCAATTTCGGTTTGCGAATTTTAAAAAATCCATACAATATGCACAAATCTATAACAATCACTTGAATGATTTTTAATACCCAATTTAGAAGACAGACCTGATATTTGATCAATATGCTTTCAGTTTTATCTTCTTCTCGGTATTAATAGATTGAATACGTAATTCAATTAAACTTTTCCTTGAAAGCATCAGTTTCATTTGTAAATGTTTTCCAATACTAAATACTAATATTATTAAAATTCCCAGCCTTAGTAAAAGGCCAACCACTGGCAGAGTGAATAAGAGTACTGTAATTGTGTTAAGCCGGCGTTAAAATCCCAGAGAATGAGGTGGCTACTTAGTCGTTTTTGTATTATTATTATTATTTTTTTTTTCCCCATGAGCAATGCATGGAGGTAATGCGAACACGAGCTAGTTGCCCTTGAAAAATCCTCCTCGTATGCGTCCTTTGCCTTAGGGTAATAGCCCTCGTATGCTATATCAGGCGCGCTGCAAACTCGGGAAAGTTTATGTTCTTTCATTATAGTTAATTAAAAAAGCAATCAAACCCAATAATACTGTTTATGGATGTTTCAGAAGTTATTCAAGACTTAAAAAAACATACTACTAGTGCCTTTTGTAAGTGTTACTAGAACAGAATTTTTGATAGGATTAAATTAGATCAAGAAAATTGCAATCTATTGGCTATGCATTAAAGAGAAACAATTAATTCCAAATTATCATTCATTTCAACATGCTATGGACAAATCTTTAATTAAAAAATACGTATTTATAACAAAAACAAGATCAAAAGAGGAAAATATTTCAATTTGATTGTGAAGAAGTAGAAAAATGCAATAATTTTTCGCATACTTTAAGAATTCTTCAATTTCATAGTATCGACCTAGCGGTAATGTCGCTGAACTGGTAGTTTGACCTAGGTTGAAATCCTAGTGAACGGGTGGACTGCATGGGAGTTTTAATGGTTTCCTTTTCTGTAGCGTGAATACGAGATATTTTGCCTTCAGAAGTCTTCACGAAAGCATCCTTGTTCATAGGCAGATAGTTTTATTCTCTTAGTTAAGAAGAATCGTAGGTTACCTCACTTGCGTAAACAAACGAAAGTGAGCTCTCGCTCTATATTGGCTCTTATAGACTTTTGCATTGATTTAAGTTTAATGTAAATTTGAACGTGACTGTAAAATTAATTTTTTATATCACAAATATTATTAAATTGATATAGCATAATCATTGGTACGCAAGTGAGCTAACCTGTTCTTCTACGGACTTTGAGTGATTACGGCTTTTGATGGTGCAGACGTGAAAAATGTACATTGCCCTTTGCCGGGATTCGAACCCTGGAGCTCTCGAATACGCGTCGAGTATGCTTCTAATTACACCGCGATGGATTACGTAAAGGAGGGGGAAAATACCTTATTAATTAAACTAACTATCATAGTGTCCAAACTCTGCTATTCTATTCTAAGCAAGGCATTGAAGAAAGTTGCTCTGCAGTAACTCTTATTCTCGAAGTAAAGGAAAACAAACTACTGAAATATTATGTCTTTTGATTGTAATCCATTTTGAGTTTTCCTCGTTTGAAAATATAGTTATTTTAAAGAATTTTTTTTTTTTTTTTTCCTTTTATGAAAATAAACGATCTACTGTTTACTGAGATCAATGTACTAGGAAAAAGAAACATAATTTATCATATCAAATATACATGAAAACAATGAACAAATTAGAACTCACTTCAGTTATCTGCAATCAATGCATATATTCTCTAGGAATACATCAAAGATGAATGCGTTCATTATATAATGGAATTCACGGATTTATATAAGATTAAAAGCACTTCCTTCATTAGGGACTTGAAAACGATATCTAACGACGCAGGTGTGGAATTGCAATTAAAAAGCGCATAGGATAAGCGATTTTGTAGAAGAATAACAAATATCATAAGCTTGAATTATTTTGTCGGTTATGGAACTTAGAATTTCAAAATTGTGAACATTACTGATAAAACAGTAATAATAATAATAATAAAATAATATTTAAATAATAAATTATAAAATATTATATATATTATTAATAATTATTTAATAATATATGTTATTAAATACTTATGAATAATTATTTAATAATATATATTATTAAATACTTATTAATAATATATATTATTAAAATAATAAATTATGCAATAAGGGGCGTTTTTTTAATGTTTTATGCGTTACCTTTATTTATTAAATATCATGCTCTTTGCACTTAACCATAAAATTCAATTCAACAGCAATATCGCAAAATAATTTAAAAATAAACAGATCTTTAGAATTTCCGATTCAGAGTCTCGCGCGCTGAAAGTTTTTTTTTTTTTTTTTTTTTAAATCCTTTACAATATTGTCGTTTCTCGCTTTGAAATTGTTGAGTTTGTTAATTAAAAATTCTTTAATGTCTTACAAAATATGAAATAAATAGTAAACCGAACTCCAAATTAGGGCTTCCAGAAAAGTAAATCAACACAGAAAGTGAATGGACGCAAAATGCCAAAACGAAATTAATATCCTTTCTGGGCTAATGCCCTTTGGGCTAAAATGAAACTACACAAAATGATTTTTTTTTTTTTTTTAATTTATCCAAGTTATTTACATTTGCAGAATAAAAGAAAAATCTGAAAAGTTTCAGATTTTAAATTACGTCGAAAGGGACTTTTTTTAACATTTTGTGTGTTACCTTTATTTATTAAATATCACGTTCTTTGCACTTAAACAATAAAATTCAGTTCAAGAGCAATATCGCAAAGTAGTTTTAAATTGAGCATATCTTTAGAATTTCCGATACACAGTTCCGCGTGCTGGAGATAAAAAGGTTTTTTCTGTACAACATTGCCATTGCTCACCTTTAAATCGTTTAGTTTGCTACTCAAAAATTCGTTAAAGTTTTACAAAATATCAAATCGATCACGAAACAAATTCCAAATTTCAAATTTGGGCTTCACATACCCATATCCGCAGTAGGATTACGTCGTTCAAAATTCGATGGCTGTATGTACCAATGTTTTATCACAATGCGAGAAATATACATACATTTATGCAGATTTTTCATCATTTAATTTTTTAAAATATAATGCAGGACTCTAACATGGGGTGGCAACAGTTTGAAAATTGAAACGGACATTTATAGTGAACCAACGCAAAATCGTAAAACGAAAACAATAGCCTCCAAGGACAAAGCCCCTTTTGGACTGAAAAGAATATTAGTGAAAAGACTTAGACATTATTCTTTAAATTGTTAAGCATTATTCGTTAGATTAACCTTTGAGAGAATTTAGGGAATAACGTAAGAGTTTCACTTATCATACAGTGTTAAAAAATCTTTACTGTCCTTTTTTTGTTTGTTTTGTTTTTAGTTTTTTGTTTCGTTTCTAAAAATTGTTGCAACAAACTGTAGTTTTATTCTTGAAACTTAATTCTAACTTGAAACAGGAATGAAAGCTTGAAAAAAATCTTCAAATGAAATGACAGATACTTTCTCACGATTCTGAAAATCAAAGATATATATCGTCTGCATCTTTCCTTTTGGATACAGGGCCAAGTCAAAATTGCTTGAACGCGGCGGGGGCGGGGGGGAACAGAAGAAAAGGCAGGGACAACCCTGCAGTAGGTTGTCCCTGCCTTTTCTTCTTTCCCATTCTGTCTGTTTCATTGTGACTGAGGGTAATAAAATTTCCCGCATTGCTGGAGAAGTTGTCCCTTCATCTAAATTAGGTTGCAATAATTGTAACGTTTTGGTCCCTTTTTTTTTCCTTTTGAAGGATTTTCTAAGCTTTCACATTAAAGAAAAATTCTGATATTTTGTATTTCCTATCTGTTGTCTAAAAGTGTGTAATACAAAAGATGTAAATCCTTAGTTCAATTTCAATCAAATTTAATCATATTAAAATTATTATTTTCTTAAATCACTGAATAATAATTTACGATAAAATATCAATCATTCGTATAATGGCATATTTTAAAATTTTTACGTCGTTCGTTTTAGAGTTTCGGATGACCTCTTGTTGTCCATCCATTAAAAGTATTATCCACTGAACGATGAGTGCGCATTCAAAACATAAAAATTTTAAAAAGTAGATGAATAAAGATTTTAATTAATTTTGGAAATAGGTATAGTCTACACTAAAAATGGATAAAAAATATTTGAGCTATCTTATTCCAAAAGCGTTAAATTTCTAAAAGCATTTCAAAACATTTTTGATTGTTGCTATGATTAATACGAAATACCAAAAGCAGATTTTGGTTTTTGAAATAAATTACTATCATGAAACTACATTTATAATATTCTGTTGCATTCTGATGACCATACTTTAGATACTCCTTCCAGTTTTTAAATTAAATGTTGAATAGAATTGCAGATATAAATTTATGCACAATGAGAATGAAATTTACGTATGGTGGAAATAATCATACAATACTTGCCACCAAGAATAATTCTATGTAACAGAACAGTACTTCAGGTTCTGCTTATAAAACTGTACAATGTTAGTTATATTATAAAATGTTCAGGAAACATCAAGAATTTCACTTTATTTGTAATCATTCTCATTCAGCGTTGCAAGTAAATTCATGGTAATCATGAACTCCATGTGTGCAATTTTCGCTCAATCAATCGAGCATTTTCAATTATTAAATATCCATTCGTTATATATATCATTTCCATAGTAAAGTTCTCGATTTCTTCTTTACTTACTCAAAAAGAAAGCTAGAAAAGTACATCGTTCGAGAGTCCTCCCTTTTTGAGGTATATTTAGCGAATTCCATTAAATTATTTGTTTAATGTGTAGTTAAGAGCTGAAGGTTAAGAATTATGCAGTTAAGAACTTTTTTGACTGAGTCAAATTTTGAAATAAATTTCTGATTTGCTTAATTTAAGCCAATTTCAATTGCTTCTGCAGAGTCGTTTCTGCAACACTAGTACAATATTTCACCGAATACGAGTTTTCCCATTTGGTATTTTTATTCTGACAGAAAATTCAGTGTGGGTCCATAAGGTTCAAATTTTTCTTTGTGTTTCTAACCACATTATTAGATTTAAAAAGACATGGAAGTGCTTCAAATTACAAAACGAACAAAAGTGTAGGAAATTAAAAGATGCAAAATGAAACGTATTAAAAAATCTTTTTAATTACTCAGTTTTCAGAACATCATTGGACGCCTCGGTTTAAAATGTAGCTAGTGGGTTATCAGGTCAGTGTATTTGGATATGACAAAGCACACGACGGCTGTCCTAAGGGAAGGTGTATTTTCGAGGACGACTTGCTCAGCGAAACTACGTCGTATTCACATTACACAAGCAGAAAGCCACAAAATGGTCTATATAATAACAACCCGCTCTTCTGCGCAATAACCTAGATCGAACTACCAGTATACAACTGTTTACTTCTCGACCACAAGTGGAGCCCCTACTCCACAGATCACGTGATTTAACGAAACAGAAATTTTTTTTCATTCTTGATTGTTCGCTTGATTGGATATGATGCACACAAAGGCTATATACCTAAGGGAAGGGATGCCTTCATGGAGGACCTTTTAAGGAAAATTAACTCCCATTCATGCTATACAGTGGAAAAATCGCTTTTCTTGTTGAATTGAAATTTTAAGCTATAGCTATCCTGGGTAAGGAAACGAAATTAAATAAAAGAACTTACATTACTTAGTTCTTTTACATTACTTAGTTCAAAATATATACGTTAAAGTATATGTGTTTTAATTATAAGTGTTTAAAAATAATGAGAACAAGGATCCTTTGAAAAGTGTTGTATGATTTTGACTTTAGTATCATATGATCAGAACTGTTGGGATAATTTAAGAATTATTTTTTTATTTTTCAATGCATTCTGATAAAACTTGCATATTAAAGATTTTATATATATATACATATGCATGTATGTGTAAATTTCCATACAGAGCATAAGTGTTTCAAGTATCATATTTTTGAATTTTCAATATAGCAAATTAGTAAGAAGAGAAGCATGCCAATATAATAGTTAAAATTTGTAAAAAAGTAAACTTTAAATTCGCGTAGATTTTTTAAATGAATATTTATCAATTTCAAGAGCGAACTGGCATAAGTCCTTCTTCTTCAGACGCGAAACAGATTTACTGCAATTTGCCTGCTCAAGATTGCTCTAGAAATCGATAGTGTATTATATCCTTACGTATTTTTCCCACTATCGTTTTAGCTGCAGGCTCCGTAAATTAAAAAATATTCCTGTAACTTTCCCCTTCCTCAATGCGTTCAGAGGACACAGTCCTCTAAATTTTAAATTGGATTCGTCCACGTCGTGATTGTTTTCATCTTATTGACAAAAACAAATCCCTGCAAACTACCTGTGAAGGTAACGCCGAACCTTTCCTTTCTAACTCTTGAAATTTATGCCTAATACAAGAACCGACGAATAACAGCGAAGTAAACCCGAACTGACATTCACTCTATGATTTATCTAAGTCAGCTACACATTCCTCTTCTCTAATTATTTACGGATGTCTTGGAGCCTAGGAGTAGCAGCGACAACTTTAAAAACGGGAAAGCATCAGCTTTAACACTGTACAGAGAAAAAAAAAACATTTCTTATTTAATGTCATATAATTTTATCTAACACGATTCAAGACACACTTATTTCAAGGCATTTTAATTTAATTCTGAAACTATATTTCCGTTCAAGAATGTGTTTCTAGAATTTATAACAAAAAAAAAAAAAAAAAAAAAAAAAAAAAAAGACGCTTCTTTAGGGAAATGTTTAAAAACAGTTTTAACTTTGAAAATACAGCATCTTAAAACCGAATTTTAGATTTTTTCAGTGCACTAAATTAGTAAAATTCTTCTCAGTTCTACGTTTATTCGCACGATAGTTTTAGTCTTAATTTTCATTTTAAGTTAGAAATACTTAAATCATTAATAAAAGAAAGTGAAAAATAAATGATATTTTGGAAGTTTTCTGTGCGTATGTACGAATTTAGAAAAATTTCAAGTAATTTATCGTTTTTCAGTACACGATTTAAAATCATCATTATAAACTTTTAATATGGAAAAGGAATTTTTAATAAATAAAATCATTCAAAAATCTAGATAGTAATATAGTTTATCTGAAAGGAGTTCATTTATGTGCCGGCTTTTCACTTTAGACAATCTTTTATCATTGCACTCTACTTCATGACACAGTATTCTTTCCGCAAATATCTCCAGCGACGGGGGGAAGGCATTGAGGGTCTTAATGTAGCAAAGAATATTTTATTTTTATCTAAAAAAAGTATTTATAATAACGATGAATAGGAAGCTGAGAATTAAAGTTAAGATTTTGGGAGGAAAAAAAGAAAAATGCAGAACTTGTAAAAACTGAATGGTATAGGAAAATTTTTAATTTAATATTCTATCATATAAATTCGTTGTGATCAACGTTCAAAGTTACCATGTAAAGAAACATTTTTGAAATTCAAATTCATCTCAAATAGATTTAGTAATAATTCAAGTCAATGTCGTTGGAAAATATTCATGTTAACGTCATTCAGAAAAGATTATTGATTAGAATATAAATTGAAGTAATTAAAAGATAAAATAAGTAAAATTAGTTGTTTATTAAACTATAGGCTAACGTAATGCATTTTATTTAGTACACAAATTGTGTACGTTTTTATTTGTATAATGCGATGAGTAGAAAATTTTGATGACCGTATCTTTTCTCTGGGCCTAATTATTGGTTCTATTCTTCTTGCTACGTAATACAAATGAGTAATGGTACAAAGTTATGGTGGAATCTAAACGTAATTTTCTATAAATTTTTGCATGAGGAATGACTACAATTTTTATGCAGATTTTGTGAAATATTTTAGTAAAACACGGAGAAATAAAAGTAAATAATTTTCCAAATAAAAGACTAAAAACGCAAAGCAATATCAATTTCAAACACATATTCATAAAGTACGCACGCTGTTTAAAATCTGCTTAGTTACGCAGCCAACACGGCGATAACCACTAAAATCTGGTATACATTCAATTATCTTTCTTGCCATAACGAGAGCCTGCTGGACAAAAGGACATGGACACGTCAATACACCCCGCTGAACGACGGTCATTTGAGTGGGGGGAAAGCAACTAAAGACAGCGAAACGTCTGCCGCTTTTAGCTTTAATCTGGATACAGAATGAGCAGAAGAAATAGTAGAATCTGGTTTCTTTTCAAGACTTGAGATGAAGAGATTTTAGTTGAGGGTCTCGGCCACTAGGAAGGTTAAAAGTTACATTTTAAAAGTGATTGATGTCGATTTATAAATCTTAGAATATTTTGAAACAGCTGGTGCATTAGGCCGTCAAGAATTGGATTTAGCACCTTGCAAGTGTGCGAAGTCAGCAAAAAAGGTAAGACTAAATTTTCTAATTTGTAGAGTAACTATGGCAGAAGAATCTGTTGTTAAATTAAAATCGAAACGCAAAGTTATCAGGACCACGTGTCCAAGATTCTAAAAAAAATCGAATCGGAGTTGAATAAAGAAGAAATTGATACAAGTACATAAGAAGAAAATTTAGATCAATTAATCACGAAATCTAAAGCTCTGAGTGAGTTAGATGCTCAGATAGAGCGTGACTTGAAATCAGAGGCAGAAAAGTTTGAAACAGAAATTCTATCTTGTATCGAATACGAAGAGAAAATGCAGTTATGGCAATTCAGAGCAAATAAAAAATTGAAAGAATTAAATAAAGTAACAAGTTCGGATAATAAAAACTCTCTTAACGAAACTAATTCTAAAATCGAAAGCAATAAATGTACGCGTCTGCCAAAATTAACCATCGCTAAATTCTATGGAGATTATACCCAGTGGACAAGTTTTTGGAACTCTTTCAAGGTAGCAATCCATGATAATGAATCTTTAACAAAGATCGAAAAATTTAATTATTTAAAATCGTATTTATGTGGCAATGCTGCAAACGCGATAGAAGGTTTTTGTATTTCGGAACCAAATTACGATGAAGTTGTCGAAATACTTAAAAACAGGTTTGGCAGGAAAGATATAATTATAAACTCACACATGCAAAAACTCCTGAATCTTACCCCAGTAACCAAATCCAGTGACACTTTAAATCTTCGCAAATTTTGTGACAATATAGAAACTCAAACACTCAGCTTGAAATCATTAGAAGTCACACCGGATAAATACAGTTATATGTTGATTCCAGTCATAATGAAAACTCTGCCGTCTGATATAACTTTAGAATTCAATCGTAAAACGGATTCGTCATCTTTTTTTAATGTTGACGAATTATTGCAGTTTGTTCGTTTAGAATTGGAAAGTCGCGAGAGAAGCCATCGTTTGCTCTCTACTCATAAATCAGAAATCAGTTCCTGTGTTTATAAAGAGAAGGGAGGGAAGGGGAGTATCGTCCATTCAACTCAGCAGCTGCTGGCGCCGGTTAAAGAAACAAAACTACTAATTGCTGTCTGTTTTGTAATACATCCAAACATGTTACTGAAGACTGTGAATCACTGACAGTTGATGAGAAGAGAAATTTATTACGTAAACATGCCAGATGTTACCTTTGCCTGAAATCTAACCACCGCATAAAGCACTGTCGAAGCGATCTCGTCTGCTCCAAGTGCAAAGGTCGACATAACAGTTCAATATGCTTTCGCGCTGAGAAAGAACGAAATAAAAAAAATAAAAGTACAGAAGATTCGCATGTTCTTTCAGCATTCTCATGCAACAAAATTAAAACTATTTCGCTTCAAACGTGTTGCGTAACACTTCGAACGAATACCCAGTCGGTTTTAATTCGAGCTCTACTGGATTCAGGTAGTATGCGTTCCTTCCTGAGCAAAGAAATCGCGGATAAATTGAAGCTTCCTGTTATTCGAACAGAGACTCTTTCGGTATTTACGTTTGGAAATAAAACACCCATTAAAAAAACATTTGACGTTGTTAAGATAAAATTACAGAGCAAGGAAACACCGAATTTGAAAATCGAAATTGAAGCTCTCGTGACTGAACAAATTTCAAGTTCTGATTTACCACCTCCTAATCTTGATAGACACATTTTAGGCAAACAGTTAAAAGGTTTACAACTCGCAGATTCTTGGGATTGCAAAGAAAAAATTACTATTTTGATAGGAGCTGATCATTATTATGATGTAGTAACTGGGAAACTTAAGCGTTTAGACAAACATTTAGTAGTTGCTGAAACGTTATTCGGTTGGTCTCTGCTAGGTTATACTAAAGGTACAGCATACACGTCCACAGCCTTTAATATCGTAGTTGAGGAAGATATAATATTTGATCAGATAAAGAAATTTTGGGAGCTTGAAAGTTTAGGTATAAAACCTGAAAATGAATTATCCCACCCATTAGACAATACCATAATGGAAAAATTCGAATCGGAAATTTTATACAGAAATTCTCGTTACAAGGTTAGGCTGCCATGGAAGTCTGATAGAAAATATGAGTTACATGACAATAAAAGCGATTGCGCTGAAACGATTTGGGAAACTTGTAAAGCGATTTCAGAATAACCCTGAACTCTTTTATTCGTACCAAACAGTTCTACAAGATTATTTACAACAAAACATCATTGAACCAGTTCCAGATACTGATGATAGTGAATCTCAAATCACATTTTATTTGCCTCACAGAGAAATCGTTCGTAGTGATCGAACTACTAGTAAACTACGTATCGTATTCGACGCGTCTTCACATGGACCTGGTGAAATTTCGTTAAATGACTGCTTGCATATTGTTCCAAATTTGTATCATGACATTCTTGAACTTCTGTTGGCCTTCAGGCTTCATCCTGTAGCATTTACAAGTGACATAAAGCAGGCGTTTCTTCAGATAGAAGTAGATGACAAGGACAGAGATGTAACGCGTTTTCTGTTTACTAAAAACCCATTCGATGATCCACAAAATTTTATAACTTATCGGTTCACACGTGTGTTATTTGGTGTAAATAGCAGTCCGTTTTTATTGGCTGCAACCATTAAACACCATTTGAAACAATATGAGAAAACCTACCCTGCCACTTGCGAATTTCTAAATGATCACATTTATGTAGATGACATCATTGGAGGACATCAAAACGTTGAACTTGCTTTCAATACTAGTTTAGAATGCGTCAACATTTTTAGAGATGCTAGTATGATTCTACATAAATGGCACACCAATTCTCAAGAACTGCACTGTTTTTCTCACGCTAGCAAAAAGGCGTATGGTACAGTAGCGTATCTGCATATAATTTCTAACAATGAACAAATATTTACAGTTTTTGTTGCCTCAAAGACTAGAGTAGCGCCTTTAAAACCGCTCACCTTACCTAGGTTGGAACTAATGGGAGCTCTTTTGTCAGCCAAATTAGGCACTAGCATCACTAAAGTTTTGAAGTTACAACTTTCTTGTTTTTTTCTGGACTGATTCAAAAATCACACTTTTCTGGATAAAAGACTGTGCAAAGAAATTTAAGCTTTTCGTTAAAAATCGTATTCAGGAAATACAAAATTTGACATCCCCAGAAAATTGGCATTATTCCCCCGGTAAATGTAATCCCGCTGATTTGGCTTCGAGAGGAGCTAAACTTCCAAATTTGAAAAACAATCCTATCTGGTTTGAAGGACCAGAATGGCTTAGAATGTCATCTGAATTGTGGCCTCGACAGAATGAAGAGAAACCTGTCACTGAAGAATTAGAATACCGCAAGAATATTAATGGTATTTATGAATTTGTGTGCACAGCAGTTGAAGAAAGGATTATAGACATCTCAAAATATAGTAATTTAAGAAAATTGTTAACTGATTGGATAAAGAGATTCATCGGTAAAATTAGGAAAACAAACCATTTGACAGGTCCATTAACGACTGAAGAAATAGTGGATGCCGAAAATTATTGGATTCGATCTGAACAAGAAAGTTTTTATCCCGAAGAAATTGAGTCTCTGAAGAAAGCGAATAAAGTCGAAAAGAAATTATCCTTATATCTTTTTAACCCATTTTTAGACCAGAACGGGATACTGAGAGCAGGTGGAAGATTAGAACATTCTAGTTTGTCACATGATGAAAAACATCCGGCAATTCTTTCAAGAGACTCCTGGCTAACAAATTTGATAGTAGAAAGTGCACATGTTAAAATGATGCATGGAGGAGTAGCAACGACCTTAGCTGAAATTCGAAGTCGCTTTTGGATCCCAAAAGGACGTCAATTTATCAAGAAAATAATAAACAAGTGTCTTATTTGTAAAAGATATTCATTGAAATCTGCTGACCAGACCACTTCTCAACTTCCAGAAGACAGAATCAATGAGACACCACCATTCTACGTGTCTGGCATCGATTTTGCTGGGCCGATTTACGTAAAAAACATCGAAGGAAGTCAAAAAGCCTATGTAACATTATTTACATGCGCTATCACTAGAGCCATACATCTGGAACTTGTACCGAATCTCTCTACAGATTCTTTCTTGATGGCATTCAAAAGATTCACATCTAGGAGAGGCAATTGTCAAGTAATTTATTCAGACAACGCAAAAACTTTTAAAAAGGGAAAAAAGGAACTCGAACATTTCTCTAAACTATTGTCGAATGAGAAATTCCAAGATTTTCTGTCGAATGAAAGAATCAGTTGGAAGTTTACAATAGAACGAGGGGCTTGATGGGGAGGCTTCTACGAGAGGTTAGTAAAATCAGTAAAAGAGTGCTTACGAAAAATTCTCAGTAAAGCTTCACTAACGTTTGAAGAATTGTCAACAGTTTTAGCACAAGTGGAAGCTGTTTTGAATTCTCGTCCTTTGACATGTATCTATACAATGAGCACAAGGAACCGTTGCCACTCAAGCCAGTCAATTTTTTGATTTTTGGAAACAAAGATTCTACATTACGTATTAACTTTAATTCCATTGTTAAAGATGGCTCTACCAAGTCCTCTCTGACTAAAAGAAAGATTTATCAAGATTTATTGGTTAGGCAATTGTGGACTAAATGGAAAAAATAATATTTGATGGATCTTCGGACAGCTCATCAATTAAAAAATTCTAACGTTTATAATGATCTAAAAGTTGATGATCTTGTATTAATTGAAAGCAACAATAAGTGCAAACTTTTGTGGAATTGTGATAGAGTGATAAACGTTTTCCGTGGTCGTGATAACAAAGTTCGTTCTTGTGAACTAAAAACTGCTGATGGAACAATAATAAAACGACCAGTTCAATTATTATATCCTTTGGAACTTGAAAAAACATTTTTTATTGTTTAATAATATGAATATGATTGAATATGTTTTATGCAATTGTTTATTTTACTAGTTTAATTTCATATGCTTAGATTAAGAATAGTTTAGATTTACTGAAGTAGTGTCAAATTGTATTTGATGATAACATACCTTTTTTAGAATTTAGTATAGTGATTATAGTTTGAATATATTTTCTATTCATTAATATACTTATCAATTGTTTTATAATTATATGTTAAATATTATTGGTATAAATTTGATTGTTGTTAGATTAATGTGAACTCTTGACAGAGTTCAGGTGGGGAGTGTATGGAAATTATTTTGATTAAATGATAGATGGCGCTAGCGTTGCATGTTAACGCGACGCGACGTGCCTTCTGAATTTCCATAGACTTTCCACCGGCAGCTCGATAGGTGGATGTCTGATGGTTCGCACACTATTTGATTAGGAACACTTCGGTTCCTATTTGATTACGATTTTTGATTATGAAAGCATATAGATTATTTTGTCAACTGAACCACGATGTTTGATTAATGATCTGTAAATATTGTACATATTAAAAATTACATTTTAAAAGTGATTGATGTCGATTTATAGATCTTAGAATATTTTGAAAGCCATAAAATGACTGTTTTCATTGGTATAATAATCGTAAGCAGAATTTTAACTTAAAAAGTAATTATCCCTAATTCAATTAACTTTAAGCGATTGCCTCAAATGGTTGCTTCATTTCCAGTTTTAATATTCATCCTGCAGCAGTGAGAAAGTTGATATCAGAGGTCGCAAATGGAAACGTCGAGATATGCATGGCACAGAAGGGGAAGTAAAGCTGGATATGCATGATGATGATTCGAAGAACAGGGTTTTTGTTGATAAAGATCATAGCTTGATCATCCGTGAAGTCAAAGAAGATGATGCCGCATATTACTTTTGCTATGACATAGAAGATGAAACAGGGAAGGCGAAAATGGACTTGCTGCTAGACGGTGAGTTTCATTGTTATGACTTTCCAAGCAACAGTATTATTTTAGTTTTATTAAAACATATAAATAGTTTAAACTTTTGAATTATGACATTGAAAATCAGTCATTGTATTCATCACAGATAAAAAAAAATTACATATGTTTATGTTACTGTAAAAGACCGATAGCAAATGTCGATATTCTCCAGTGAATGTCAACATTCCCTTATTCACTTGGCAAGTGCACAAAATATATGCTAAATATCATTATTTATCATTTGCCCCGGGAAATGTCGACATTTCAGCCTGCATTGTTGATTAATGTTGAATAAAAGTCTTTTTGTTACGTTAAGAGAAAAATAATGTAACCTTTTAAATCATACTTTATTATTAAAATATATTATGTTACATATCAACATAGGGAAAAGCTTAAGGAACAACACATGTTGAATCGAAAACAAACAATGCATTCTAAATCAGAAAAGCAAATAATACTAATAATGAACTACCACATAAATTATACGATCTTATTGATTGCAACAACTTAACTGTTGTGACATTTTGAATTGAACAAGAGTCCGTCTCTTGCTTTTACAACTGCATTTAGTAGTGGTGTAGAGACATTAGGTTAATTAAAAAGGCCGGAGAGATGAAAAATTAACAACGCCTTCGCCGGGAATCGAAACGCGGACCTCTGGAATACCGGTCCAGTGTGCAGACCACCACACCAGGAAGGCACGCCGAGAAGGTGGGAGAAATACCTTATACACTCTCCCTTTTAAAGGGCAACTGGGGTTTCTAGTGGACCCAATCGCCAAATACTGGGTGGGGAGAAATCATCATCCACCACCCTTTTAATTCGGGCGCCACTGTAGAGACATTATTGGAAAAGCCGGAGAAATGAAAAATTAACAACGCCTTCGCCGGAAATCGAACCACGGACCTCTGAAATACCGGCCCAGTGTGCAGACCACCACAACCCGAAGGCACGCCAAGAAGGAGTGAGAAATACCTTATAGTGGAATATTTATTCCTGCAATTACAGTGTGCGTAGCTGATCTCCAATTCTCAAATTAGTTGCAGCTTCTCTCAGCGACATTTCTAAAAAAAAAAAAAAAAAAAAAAGGTCATTTATGGTAAGTAAGTCTTCTTTACAAATTACGAACTGATTACGGGTATAAAGCTGCTTGAGGGTACTACTTTTTTTGCCAATTTGAATATGTCGGAGTATAGTTTTAATATTCCAATAACAACCATCGACACATTTCAGACATATTATATAAATCATACTCTCTTGGAAGTCTTTTTTGTGTGTGCAATGTAATTATAGCATAATAAATACGCACGGAAACCTTTATCACACATCCAATCTTTCCTGTGATTTGCCATAATACTTAAAGTTTAGTTCTTTTCCCCTTTTTTTTTATCTCTATCAGCGTTAATGTAACAGGGGGTTTATCATCCATGCAGTCAGGCGAATTGCGGTTCTTTGAGGGGTTGGCTTTTGGCGTGGTATGAAATCTTTAGTTTATCTTCTATCTTAAAATTATGTTTTACTTATGTAACAAAAGGAAGGAAATGAAAGAATACACTTACTTAATGATCTATATCTTTATTTTATTTTTCGGTAAAATCCCTAATTGATGTTCACTAGTACAAATTTTCATCTGTTGTGCTTTGCACAACAATATCTATCAGCTCTTGAGGCAACTGATCCCTCTCCTCGGTCAGTGCAAAGATGAGGGTGTTTGTTTTCGCTGGAGGATATTTTCGTCCAAAAAATTACCTCCCCAGAGCATCCCAAAATATTATTTTTATTTAATATTTTTATTATTTTATTTAGATTATGATTATGATTTAGATCTAGAGAAGGTGATGGTGTTACGAGGCAATGAATATTCTCGCTATCTTAGATAATCCTGAACAGCGAGCGTTCGATGACATGGTGCGTTGTCGTCCATCAAAAGAGATTTATCATCGAAAGCGCCATGGTAAAGTTGAACATGAGATATTAGAACTTCAACAATGTATCGTCAGCCGATCATAATCCCAGTTGCAAAAACATGTAAGGGCGTTCAGACATTTATCATGATGCCGGCCCATACCATGATACTGCATTTCGGATATCGGTCCTCTTCTTAGATATTTGCTGCTCAATAACCAGTTCCACTCATGTCAAATCAGTTGCCGTTTAAAGTTCGATGACATACTGAAATAGTCTTATTTTAGAAGAGTTAAGTTCAGTCCTTTACATTCCTATTACGATGCTCGAAAAGTTATTGAAAACTGTGTGTACGGTGGTGTCTCAAAAATGACACATATATATAGCAGTCTCCGAGTGCATAATCCCCTTTCTCCCAAACATCGGGCTACAGGATTTTTGGGAGATTCTCTGTCCTGTGGCAGCAAGAAGTTTGTTTGGTGCAAAATTCATTCTGCTGCTTTCTTTTTTGACAATAGATAATTAGTAGGAGTCGTACGTCTAATACCCGATCATCCCCATGACATTAAGTACAAGTTCTAATTGTTTTAAGTGCTTTCCACAACTGTGAAACGAAGCTGGAGGCAATGTTGAGCCTCTTGGTAACATCTTTTTTTTTCGCGTTCTTTTGATATTTTCAAAGATATGGCCATATGTCAAATCATCTAAATGATATCGAGAAGACACAGAGAAACTTTCAAGATCGTCAAATCTTTCCAGTAAAACTTTCATTTGGTACAACAACTACTCATACACGCTAAATCTTTTAATTATTTTATGAGAGCTTTCCATGAACGAGCGAGGAAATGAAAATTTGCATACCCGCAGTTCTTCTTAGTCTATGCTGCACTTATTCTGATTTTGCAAAGCTTGACTGCTATTATTTTGTGGTTGCTATGTGTGATAATGTTGTCCGACATTATCAAGCGTGCAGCCGTACATGTAATTCCTATGATTTATAAGAGGGCATTTTTTGCCTCCTTTCTGCATGCCGTAGTGGTGTAACGGTAGCATACACGGTGCGCATTCGAGAGGTCCAGCTTCGAGTCCCGACGAGGGCATTGCTCGTATTTCACGTCTCCAGCATTAAACTAGCCTAGTTTCTCTACAGCGGCTCCCGAACTAGAAACAAAAGGTGGTGGATGGTGATTCTTCACCACCAGTATTTGGTGATTAGGTCCCCTAATCCCCAGTCTCCTTTTAAAAAGGGGAGTATATAATGTATGTGGGAAATCATACCGTCCAATGCTGAATGAGAATTGCCCGTTATGACGTCATCAGTACAGCATCACCCAGCGCAGTAAGAATCATCCCAGACAGCGCTGAGACCTGGTCGAGAGTGGAGGGCAGACGTGAGCAGACGGCTCACACGTCTTCAAGAGTTTATAAAAGGACTGTTGGTGCATAATTATGTTAATCCTGCATACCGTTAACTTCATCTTTATATACTTTTTTTATTTACTTTTATTTCTTTCTATTAAATAAACCATTTAAATATTACTTCGTGATCTCATGCTGTGAATCAAGTCAAATTCTACAAAAAAATATGGCGACCAACCGTGCGGCCTCGAATTCCAAAATGTGCGAGTACTAAAACTGGGCTTTGAACTGTGAACTGAGTGAACTGTTGTCACAAGTTATTCGATTTATTGGATTACTCGTATAAAGTGTGGATTACCCAATTGACGACGATCATCTGTCGGGTGAGTACAAAACTTTCTTTCCAATATGAAGTTAGTAGAAATTCCAGAATTGGAAGCAGCTTTAAAGAACAGTAAAAGTTCTGAAATCAAAAGTTTGCATAAGCTTATTTTTAATACTGATGGAGACCGAAATAACCGGAAACGATTACGTGAATTTTCTGGCTTTATTTTTAAACCAGATTCCGAAGAATTTAATAAGAAAATAGATACAGTGCAGAATAGTTTTACTTTGAATGAGTTAATTAAAATTTGCAATGTACTGTGCATAAATTCAGAAGGTTTAAAGACGGAAGTCGTAACCCGAATTGTCTCTTACCTATGTGATTTATCTGTATTATTTGAAAATATTTTGCATGAAGAAAATAGTGATATTGAAGATGAAACTATTAATAAAATTTCTGAAGTAATGCTTGATGATAATCAAAGAGACAATCCTGGTTTTAATGAGTCTCAAGTAAACAACAGTATGCAGCTTCCAATTCAAGATCATTTTAAACCTCATCTTAGTTTTTCTGATATTGAAAGTATTGTTAATCCTTTTTCTGGTAATGCATATGAAAATGTTGATAAATGGATTGATGAATTTGAAGATGTTATAAATTCTTTAAAATTGAGTGATTTGCATAAATTAGTTTTTGCTAAAAGATCATTAAAAGGTAAAGCGAAACTATTTATTCAGAGTGAACCTAAAGTTAATGACTGGTGCAAGTTAAAAAAGCTTTTGAAATCTGAATATGGTAAAGCTTTTAATTCTGCTGAGTTGCATGAAATGTTATGTAAACGTAAATTAATGCCTAATGAATCTTTAGATGAGTATTTTTTGAAAATGAAAGAAATGTGTTCGCGAGGTAACATTGAAGATGCTTCATTAATTAAATATGTTATTGATGGTATTCCCGATTCTGTGGTTAGGAAAACTATACTATATGGTTGCGAAACAATATCTGAATTTAAACAAAGGCTTAAAATTTATGATAAAATGAGATCGGACAATGATAAGTTTAAAAATCCGAAACCGAAAGTAGACACTCAAGTTAAAGATAGAAGTAAGCTTTCGTCATCAAACCGAAATCAATCTAACGTTAATAAGGTCAAATGTTTTAATTGCCAGGAATTAGGGCATTATTCTAAGCATTGTGTAAACAAATCAAAGGGTGTAAAATGTATAAAATGTAAGAAGTTCGGGCATTATTCAACGAACTGTCCAGAGCAGACCCCCGAGACACATCAAGCAGCTTTATTACAACGAATTTGTGACAAGGATAGAATTATGAAGACTGTAGAGATAAATAATCATTTAGTTGATAGTTTAGTTGACACTGGTTCAGATGTAACGATATGCAGCGTAGAGCTATACAAGCAGATTGGTTCTCCTAATTTAAATTGTAGTGATATCACATTAAACGGAATTGAATCAAAACAAACGTACCCTATCGGCTTTTTTATTTCTGATATTTCAATTGATAGTTTTTCACTGCGTACGAAAATTTATGTTGTTAAGTCATTATGTAATCAAATTGTATTAGGTTTGGATGTATTGAGTCAGTTTAACTTCTCTTTTACTGAGAATGGCCTTCAAATAATTTCTCATCGGAATAAAAGTAATGTAAACTTGATAACTGCTGAGTCATATCGAAATTCTAACGTTCGTTGCGTTATGGGAAATTTGAATATTGCTATCTCATTGAAGAATGTTTATGATCCTTCGCGATCGTCTGGCGTCTCTGTTAACGTAAACAAAAGTCCCGAAAGCGGAAGTAGCTCGACGTTTAATTACCTTTCACATCTGGTGAATGCTATTTCTGTCAACGAGATTGATTTATCGCATATTTCGAATGCAGAACATAAAGAAAGACTGTGTAATTTAATTAATTCGTACCAACCACGGAAAAATAGACAATCTGACTTCAAGATGCAAATAAATTTATGCGATGATATTCCTGTCTGTCAAAATAGAAGATACATGTCTTTCGCGGAACAAAAAATTGTTGACGATCAAATTAAGGAATGGTTGAAAGAGGGCATAATAAAGCCTAGCAATTCTAATTATTCGGCGCCTATTATTTTGTGTAACAAGCGTAATAATTCGAAACGTTTATGTATAGATTATCGGAAATTGAATAAGAAGATTATTAAAGACAAATTTCCACTGCCTTTAATTCCGGAAGTACTTGATCGCTTAGAACAGTCCAAAGTCTTCACGACACTAGATTTGAAAAATGGCTTTTTCCATGTAGACATAGATGAAAATTGCACCAAGTATACCGCATTTGTAACACATAATGGTATCTACGAATTTCTTAAAGCTCCTTTTGGTTTATGTATTAGTCCAAATGTTTTTCAAAGGTATATTTATTCAGTATTTCGTGACTTGCTAAATGAAGGTGTACTAATTATTTATATAGATGATATAGTCATACCGGCTAATGATGAAGTTGAATGTTTAGACAAATTAGAAAGAGTATTCAGAACTGCTTCGGAGTATGGATTACAAATAAATTTCAAAAAGTGCCAATTCTTAAAACGTAAAATTGAATTTTTGGGACATGTAATTGAAAACGGAACTATTCGACCATCACCTTCCAAAACTGTTGCTGTTCGAAACTTTCCACAACCGCGTAACTGTAAACAACTACAAAGCTTTTTAGGACTAACGGGATATTTTCGTAAATTCATTCCTCAGTATGCTAAAATAGCTAAACCTCTTAGTGACTTACTTAGAAAAGGTATTGGTTTTAAGTTCGATTCCGAACAACAGGAAGCTTTTTGCAGATTAAAAGAAATTCTCTCTCAGGCATCTGTTCTACACATATTTAGGCAAGGATATCCATTAGAACTTCATACTGATGCTAGTAGTCAAGGCTTTGGTGCGGCATTACTCCAATTGTCTGATGATGGTAATTATCACCCAATCCAGTATATGAGTAAGAAGACTTCACCGCAGCAAGAGAAATTCTGTAGTTACGAATTAGAAGCCCTTGCAGTAATAGAAGCTCTGAAGAAATTTCGAAACTATTTGTTAGGGACTAAATTCAAAATTGTAACTGATTGTAGTGCTTTTCAGAAAACTTTAGATAAGAAAGATTTAACTCCTAAAATTGCGAGATGGGCAATGTTTATTGAAGAATTCGATTACGAAATTGTACATCGTTCAGGAAGCCAAATGAAACATGCTGATGCTTTAAGTAGAAATGCTTTAATTTTAACATCATACACATCCGATGTAACTGAGAAGATTCGGTTAGTACAACAACAGAATGAAGATGAACATGTGAAATTAATCAAGAATTTAGTTGAGAAGGGAGAAGAAAATGGATTCTTCGTGAGAAATGATATTTTGTACAAATTTGAAAATGGTAAAGATCTTCTAGTAGTGCCAGAATCCTTACAGAACGAAATCATACAGAAGGTACATAAAAAAGGTCACTTTGCTGTAGATAAAACTGTGAATGCTGTAGAGCAAGAATTCTATATTCCCAGACTGAAATGCAAAGTTGAAAAAGTAATTGCTAACTGTATAGAATGTATACTGTACAACAAGAAGCAAGGAAAATCAGAAGGATTTCTTCATCCTGTACCGAAAGAAAACGTTCCTTTGAGTACGTATCATATCGACTTTATTGGACCTCTTCCATCGACGAACAAGAGATACCAACACATTCTAACTGTTGTCGACGCTTTTACGAAATTTACTTGGTTCTATCCAGTGAAATCACCAACTACGCAAGAAGTTATTTCAAAATTGAAGCAACAACAGACTGTATTTGGAAATCCAGCCAGAATCATTTCAGATCGAGGTAGTGCCTTTACATCGAAAGAATTTTCAGCTTATTGTACTGAAGAAGGAATAGAACATGTCAAAATTACTACCGGTATTCCAAGAGGTAACGGACAAATTGAGCGAATTCATGGAATTTTGATTCCTGTTTTGTCAAAATTATCACATGAAGATTCAACGAAATGGTTTAAATACGTTCCAGATGTTCAGAGAATAATCAACAATACAACTACGAGAAGTACGAAATATTCACCGTTTGAACTTCTCATAGGCACGAAAATGAAGAATAAAGAAGATTTGAGAATTAGTGAGATATTGAATGAAGAATATCTAAAACAATTGATACAAGAACATGACGAAATGAGAGAAGATGCGAAAAACAACATTTTGAAGATACAAGAAGAGAATCGAAAACAATTCAACAAGAAACGTAAGAAACCGAAACTATACAAGATTGGCGACTTGGTAGCCATTCAGAGAACTCAATATGGGACTGGTTTGAAACTACGACCTAAATTTCATGGACCGTATAAAATCATAGCTGTTCGATCAAATGACAGATATGAAGTCGAGAAAGTAGGATGCCATGAAGGACCAAATTTGACATCTACTGCGGCTGACCATATGAAGCCATGGTCAAATTGATTTAATGCTTGTATCAGTTCAAAGCCTAAGGACCTGATACTCTTTTTTTCTTTTTTGTTTTTTTTTATTATCTTTGCAGGTACATGATAGTGATGTCCATTCAACAGACATCGAGGACGATGCCTCTTCAGGCTGGCCGAAGCTGTGGGAAATCATACCGTCCAATGCTGAATGAGAATTGCCCGTTATGACGTCATCAGTACAGCATCACCCAGCGCAGTAAGAATCATCCCAGACAGCGCTGAGACCTGGTCGAGAGTGGAGGGCAGACGTGAGCAGACGGCTCACACGTCTTCAAGAGTTTATAAAAGGACTGTTGGTGCATCATTATGTTAATCCTGCATACCGTTAACTTCATCTTTATATACTTTTTTTATTTACTTTTATTTCTTTCTATTAAATAAACCATTTAAATATTACTTCGTGATCTCATGCTGTGAATCAAGTCAAATTCTACATGTATTTTCCCCCTTCTTTCTGCATGCCTTCGTGGTGTAACGGTAGCACAAACGGCGCGTATTCCAGAGGTCCAGGTTCGAGTTCCGGCGAGAGTATTGCTCAATTTTCATATCACCTGCTTAAAAATAACCTCATGACTCTACGACCTGAGCTTTATGAATTTCATAAGCAACTACACCATTATTATAAGTTTCATAAACCTTTCTCATTTTTAAGTACACTGTTGGCCATTAAAATTGCAACACCTTGAAGGAAACCAAATACAAGAAAGATATTTATTGAACGTAAACAGTATGGCATGGAGACAAAATGATTAACTTTGTATGCAGTTTGGGTGTTTACAAATTAGTACAAACATCTGCTTACCCTGGCAGTTAAAACGGCCCTTACTCAGTTAGGCATATGGAGTCGAACTAGGTTTGGATGACAGAAAGGGGCAACTCATTCCATGCTGCTTCACGTCTATGCCACTCATCATCAAACGTATTAGCTGGAGAGGGGTAGCGGGCCAGTCTCTCAGCAACCCATGACCACATGTTTTCAATGGACGACAGGTCTGAAGATGGATGCAGGCCAGGGTAGCAGTCGAATACCCTGTGTACTGAGGAAGGTCAGAACACGACGTGCAACATGCGGTCTTGCATTATCTTGTTAAAAAATGGCTTTTGGTAGCCCTCAAAGATAGGGCACAAACACTGGGCATAAGATATCAGAAATGTACTGATCTGAGTTCAAATTACCGTCGATCCGAACTAGAGATTTGCATGTCGTGTACCCAATGGCTGCCTCATCTGAAAAGACGACATTGTGCCATTCCTGTACCTAGCTTTCCCGCTCGGCGCACCACAGTCCCCGTCTTTCTCTATGCTATTTTGTCAAGCCGAAGTAATAGTCTTCATGCTGATAGTAGTCCACACTGCTGCAAACGTCGACCCACCGTACGAGCGGATACTGGGCGTGCTACAAACATGCCCATTTCCTGACTAATGGTCCGTGATGTGAAGGGATGACCTCACTATATGTCTTTCCTCTCGGGGATTAATCATGGGAGGGCGTCGAGATCCTGCATGCCGTTCAGTATTACTCTGAGCAACCCATTGATTCCATATTAGCATGACAGTGGTTGGATGTCTACCAGTGCGACAGGCGATATCACGGAATGGTGATCCACACTCTCGATAGGCAACGATCCTGCTTCTATTGAATTCCGACATTTGCTGGTAAGCATTTCTTCTTATTATTTGAGGCATAACATGATATTCTGGGCAAACTTCGACCTTACAAAGCACTTTCCGAATGAGAAATCCACTACACAACTTTTCTTTTATGCAGTGCTTCACATGTCGTTTCTCCCTCCTACGTTGTCTAAATGTGCTGAGATATTAATCGTTTGCATATCCCAACCTCTTCTTCTTTGATGTAAGTTTGACTTTCGACATGTCATTCCTTCCTGGTTTTGCAATTTTAATGACCAGCAGTGTATTAAGGCTTTATATTAAGTACCTGAGTACAAACAAAGATTTGCGCGACGTTTAGCAACGTTCTATCTTTTTAACTACCACACAATTTCCAGTAGCCTGCAGTCTGCAGGCCATTAATGCTAACTACCAAGAGCTTCTAAAGTTATCTCTCTAATTTTTCTTAAAGAGTGTCAGCAGAAACCTCTACAGACACTCAAAATGCTTAGGGAAGAAATTTATCTGCGAAATTATAAATAATGAAAGTGCGACAATTCTCGTAAGAAATTATCATACCTTCATCTGCATGCTCTCTTAATGTAAGTAGTAGCGTAACCACCAACAAGTATAAGATCTATGGTTAAAATCCCGGACAGAATACATTTAATGTTTCACCTTTATTGCTTCAAAAATCCAAATGTATTTCAAGCTTGGCTTAAAGTGCTACGAATGATATCTAACTTAATCACAACCATTTGCATTTAGTCAATTAAGTCTTGTCTTCTCCTCAGTAGTTCTTCAAATAGCGGGAAATGTAAAAATTGACGTCTCTTCTCATATGCACTTTCATGATGTAATTGGTAGCACATCCAGTTAACAAAGGCAAAATTCGTCTTTTGAATCCTGTTGAGGGTAGCGAGCGTCAGTATGTGCTTTACTGAGGGTTAAAAGTACTTCAGACATATTATATGATACGTCATAGTGCAAGATTAGTTCTCAACAAATTCTTTAGATTCAGTCCTTTAGCTGCACCAAAAAGGTTGGGTTAGGTTTTACATTAATCAACATATTTAAAAAGAAAAGAAAAGCAACTTAGCATTCTTTGCAATTAGAATTACGTGATATATTAAATATCTTCAAGTTTATAAATTAATTGTGCTTTTTTTTTTGCAGTTGGTTATCGCACGCCTCTGGAACCGAACGTTCTAAGTAAGAAAACATTTCTTATCACGTTTGAACAACGAAACATTTCTCTTTAAATCAGTACACATGAGATCTACGTAATCAGTGGATAAACTTTTAAATTAGTAATTGCTTTTCTTTAAAGAACTAATAAATATTAATACGAATTTTTTATAATGTAACATGAACGGCTTCAAGAAATCCTAGGTTCTGCCAGAAAAATAAGATTATAGGGGCAAGTCTATTTAACATTGAGGTAAATGGCTACCTCGCTAAATTCGCAAGATATAGCTAAGTTGGCGATGATTTTTGGCAATTAATTTTTATCGCCGAAAGTCGACAAACTTGCGACATTTTGTTCCGGTCCCTATGTAACTGCAATTGTTACTGTAATTGATCCCTATATGTAACTGTAACCGTATCAGGTTATACATGTAACTTCCATCACATATGCGTTCTAGTTATTTCGAAAAATGGAGGGTACTCGGCGACAGAGGGCAGACTATATAAGCCAAAAGAAAGCATCAGTTCTTGGTTACTCAGTTTGGAGTTGACTTCGGAGTATTGAGAGATCTCCGTGCGACCTTCGCTCTTTAGATGCGATTTGTATTCCGTTGTGCTTAACGTTCTCAGTAGTTTGAACTGGTAGCTATTGACTGCGATCTGTTATACTGAGAACAGCTGTACGAGTACTTCTGTGGAAAGTTCCAGAACTGTAAAGTGCGTCTTTTGAAAAAATTAATTCTATCAATCTATCACCGGTTCTCTGTGCATTCAATCCATTACGAACCCAAACACACACAACAATATTTAGTTAATAAACAACAATAAATTAATATTTACTAGTATTTTAAAAAACAGAGGGAGCTTGTAAAACGCTGCATCTCAGCGGAAGTGCCTCTCCGTAAAAGAATGCTCAAAGTGAGATAAAACTTGGCATGCAGATATAGAAGTTGAAGAGCTATTAGGTAATTTTTTGAAGCAGGAAAGATGAAAAATTAACAATGCCTTCGCTGGGAATCGAACCACGGACCTCTGGAATACCGGCCCAGCGTGCAGAACCACTACACCAAGAAGGCACGCTAGGAAGGCGAGAGAAATACCTTATAAAGTAAATTGTAAAAAATTGATTTTAAGTTGAAGGAGATAGACATGCTGCAATGAATTATGGAAAACTTCATGTACATGCGTTTGCGACGTAGAGTACATCTTACTTGCATTTAGAAAATCCATAGTTTCATTCCCCTTGCATTTAGTAAATCCATAGTTTTATTCTTGCTCCAAAAGCTTACTAATCTGCATATAGCATTCAATTCAAACCTACAAGGTATTTATATCACCATTTTGGGTAAAACACACAATCGTTCGTTTGGCATACCATCATTTAAATGAGTGCCGTAATCCTAGAGTACTACAGAACCATATAATATTGACCAAAGTCCGCAGTTGATTGTCATTGCGAGGACATTGGAAAACATTCATTCGACGACCAATTCTTGAATGTATGAGATCACGCTTGACAATGTATTCTCTAAACTAGTCCCCAACGGGCTCAATGAAGTTTTATAAAAAGTCCTTGATAATCAGGAAATCGGCTAGGAGTCGATAGTCTAATATGCAGCTGCAATTCATCGGTATAATCAAGATCCCAATGATTATAAAAAATTTATTGCAAAAAAGAGATAATTGATTTTTTGTTGACGTAAAACTGCATCAAGTAAGAAGGAAGAAATCATATAAAATAAATGTAAAGGGAATAAATTAAAACTATTTAATATATTTAAAAAATCAATTTTTTAAATATATGCTTTTTATGCAATAAATGTAACATAAAAAAGTAAAATGCGAAAAAACTCAATAAAAAATACGAAGAACGCAAAACGAGAATGGAAAAAAAAAAAAAAAAAAAAAAAAAAAAACGGACTGAATGTTTTTGTGCAAGGAAATTTAAAACTTAAATTAAGCAGTTTTATGCCAAATATTTAAAACATTGCATCGATATGTCAGGCGTAGCCATCACATTAATTTTTTTCAATTAGAATCTGCGATTTGTTTCCTAAAGACCTGTTTATATTTGTAAAATTAAAAATAATAATAATGCAAAAAATAATGAAATATTTATAATAAACTATTTTTAAAACTTTTGTCCATATTTTTAATCTAATTGCAATAATATCTTTATACAATTTTTTGTATCATGATTGTGTTGTGTGCTGTATATTATTGAAAAAATGTAAAAGGGTCGATGAAGATAATCATTTCTTTAATAGGGGTTGATGGAAGAAAAAGGTTGAAAATCCCTAACCTAAATCATTGCAACGGTTGTCTGCTAATGTTAGTTGCTTGCGGCCGGGCGTTATGTTGAATATGCCGTTTAAAATGCTTAGAAAATTATCACATCAACTGTGGCCCGTATACATTTATCAAAAATAGTAATTGAAGAATGAGGCCGATTACCACGTGTTCCTCGTCCTAGTTTTGTCCTAGTTTGCTGAAATAGAATCGAGATCAACACTCAACCTTACGCTGCGCTGTTCTTTACATCAGGTAATTCTGATGTCACACTACAGCATTCAAAAGAGCGGTTTGTATTAATTAGCAATCTTTTGAAAAGAATGTTTTGACTGCATTGCTATTGTCTGCATCGATATCGGAACTTCTTTACTTTCTATATCTTACAAAACGTCGCCAGCTGCGAATTGCATGGTACCGAGATTCAGTTTAGCGCATTTAACCCAGCGTGATGATTCGAATTTTTTGACCAAAGGCTACTGCATCACAAAACGTTTCTATTGCAATGCAATCCAAAGCTAAACAGCCTGAATCCCTCTGATCAAATGTGATAAATACAACTGAACTACGGTAAGGGAAATATAGAAGACCAAAAGAAACAATTTTGAGTTATTTAAAATTCAATTTATCAATGCAATTAACATTAATTTCGAATTATATGTTTCGGCAAAGTGTTCTAGTTTTGAAAGTTTATACTACTTAAGTTCTGCTCCATATCAGTTTCATAAAAATATTCTGGATAAGGTCTCAAAGACATCCTCTTCATAACCCTGATACAAAAAACAGTATGAGGTGAGAAATTCTTCAATCATGACAAAATATCAAGATTAGTTCAAGGAGCAACATTACTATACTTAAAACTTACGTTCTATGAAAATCGGTTTTATGTGAAAAGTAGTGGCACATAATGTCGATTTTCAGAGAACGACTTCTTTTTATGACTACCTGTTAATTTCTGCGCATAAAGTGCACTGAAAAAAATTAAATATTCACCACCTGTGTCAAAACGTTCCATTATTGATGCAGCAAGACACAAAAGAACTGTGCCAGGGAATTTGCAGCAATTGCTGTCCTATAAACGAACAAGCACAAACGGCTTCATCTCATTTCTGAGAAGTAACAAAGAGAATTTGCTAAAATAACAACACGCGTTGCTGTCTTTTTTATAAAGGGCAATAGAGAGTCAGTATCATTCTCTGTTGGAAGCTAGGTAAAACAGCTACAAAAATATACCGCATTTCAAAAAAAAAAAAAAAAAAAAAAAAATTATGGAGACAAGCACTGTTTTGAAGACGGATTGGGTGGTGTAAACATTTTCCTGATGACAATGAGTCCCATCAGTGTGACGACTAAAAAGACCAACTGTTAGCAATTCTCACAAAGGAAATAGTATAAAAGCTTATAACCACTTACACGTTTATAATCACCAAATTACTATTTGGATACTGGCTGAAGCATTAATCATGCTTTAAGTCAATCTGTTAAGGCATTGTTGTTTCCTGTAATATCTTGATAAAAGAAAACTTAATGCCAGACTGATTCACTACATTTCAACAAATGAGCAAAAGGAGGATTTGCATATTATTTTGTTTGAATTTGCTGCTAGCTGACCATGTTATATACGTACTTACAACTGCTAGCAGAGCCGACGCTAGAATCGTTGCAACCTGTGCGGCTGCACTGCGGTACGGTGGGATTTAGGTGTGTTAGAATGTATTATATGCATCTGAAAGACTCAGGTTAAAGCCAGCTCGTTTCCCCTTTCTCAGCTTTCCCAGATGGCATTTTTATGTCTTTATTGGAACTCGACGGACACTTTATTTCTGCTAGAATTACCAGTTATCTCACTCTCCTTTTACTCAGAAATTATAATATAATAATTTTTTAAAAAAATTATATTTTACGTTAGTTACTCATGACAATATTTGAAACAACCTACATATTCGACAAGGGGTAGGGTCCTTGACCCAGGCACCCTGGTGCTACACCGCTTCCATGTGCGAATGTGAATTTATTGAATGTAGTTAGGCACTGGGCGGCATAATTTAAAAGCACGAATATTGCGCTGGAGGGCAAAATGTTTAGCCTCAGCCCTGACCACTAGCTAGCAGTGCTAACCAATTATGCAATGCAATATAGACTTGTAGAGACATTAGGAATTTTTGAAGCAGGAGAGGTGAAAAATGAGCAACGCCCTCACCGCGAATCGGACCACGGACCTCTGGAATACGCGCCGCCCAGCGTGCAGACCACTACACTACGAAGGCATGCTAAGAAGGCGGGAGAAATACCTTAGAGACCCAAAAAATTGTTGCTGAGAATAGTGCTTATAGCAGATCACAAATAAAGTAACAAACTGCTAACTAGAGAGATATATAATCCCCACACTCCATCAAAGCTACATACACTGACGAAAATAATGTTCGTAGCCCTCTTTGATAAAACAGGTACCGTCAACGAAGAATTCGTACCCATGAGTAAAACCTTAAATCTGGATTTCTACAAGCAAGTATTAGAATATTTACGACGCAATATTCGTCGTTTTCTGGAAAGTGGTCCTTGCATGGAAACGTGATACTCCACACCGCATTGTCAGTTCAACAGTTTCTGACACACCATCAGATACCTATGTTGCCCGTATTCTTCGGATCTATAATTTTGCAATTAATTCTTAATCCCACTATGAAATGAGCTATGGAAGAACAGCGTTATGCAGACATTTCAGATATCCAAATAGACGTGACAAAAGATTTCGCAAACATAACATTATTAGTTAATGGTAAATATATTATTCATTTTTCTTATTTTTATAGAAAAAGGTCCTATAATTTTTTAAAACAAGTTATACATGTTTTTTTTACTTCTAAAACTGGTAACATTTGATAACTTTTTAACTATTAATTACCATTCTTCCCCACGGAGAACATATCAAATAGCAGAGTCCACTAAATATTTCGGATCAGATTAACTGTGTTATTGCTGGTTTTCGAGTTTCAGTTTTCCATTTTCTAAGCTAGCTACTTACACTGCGAAAGAATGCGCCAGAGATTCTTTCGCAGTGCGATAATTTCTAATATTCTCTTCCTCTTAAAAGACGACAAGGGTGAGATTCGAGATCCAGTGGACTATATCCAGATGGTAACAATTTGTCGTCCGCCACATTTTAGGTCGAGCACTACTGTAGAGACTATTAGACACCTGGGTCAAGTAAAAGATCTTCTCAGAATTATATGTTATCTTTTAGAATACTCGAGGATTCAAAGTCCCTCCTTTTACTTCATTTAATGTAGCAGCCTGCTTAATTTTTATATAAACAGTTATAGAGATATCAAAAATAGGTAGGAGTGGATCGAAACCGGAAATCCTAAATATCGCATCCATGAGTAACGAATTGCGCCTTTGTATTCTGACAAGTGCGTTTTCCTGTTCTTCAACACTTTTATTAAATTTAACAATTGCATTTTGGATACTTTCTGCGATAGTGCAGATTTTAAGATCTTGGTATACTATATTGCACCAGTTTGAATTTGCTGTGGAGCCTATCTTGCTGTGTAAGATGTTTATTTTGAATTATTTGTATCTTCTGAAGATTGTATTTTGCTGCATGTTTGCAGATAAACGCTACATATGAAAAAATATCTGTCACTACACCAGGATTTGAATCATAGATCTTTTAATTTCTAGCTTGCCATATTAATCATTTACATGGCGATACCACGTACGAGTATTTCATATTGGGAATATTATTATCCATTGGAAATACCCGTATTAAATACATTTATGTAGTATTATGTGGGCGATACTGCACAATGGAATATTATTCCCCATGTAGGGGAATGCAGTTCCCGCAGAGCCAAGCTATTTCAAATTTTCGGAGTGTATTTGCTGCCTGTTATCCTGCTGTCAAGTCATTTCATTGACCAAGAACAGCAACAATTTGTATAATTTTAGTCTAAACATACCCTGAAATTTATATATTACTACCCGCAAAATTTCTTGTTTTTTTCTTCGAAGTAGTTTAATAAAAATTATTAGCAAGCGTTCGAAAATTAGATTTAGATTTTAATTAGGGTACTTAGCAATTAGCTATTAGGTAAGTTAGAGTACTTACCAATTAGCTGCTTGCCGGTTGTGGCCGGATTCCTTGGCCTGTATCTCGACAACATAAATCTGGCAAAGAGGCATCACAAAAGCTGATGCGTTTTCAATGTAATCGCAAGCATACTTAACTGCAGTCTCTCGCTTTATCTCCCCTTGATGAAAATCTTTTATTATCATTTGTCGTACAGAATATTATTCCACGTAAGAAAATCGAAATCGCTTTGTTTTGATAATGCCAAAGCTAAAGAAAATAATTAGAAGAAAATTTATTATTGTATATCTTTCAAATGTAGATATAACCATTAATGTTTACACTGCAGTTAAAAGACTTTATATCTATTTATACTTATTTAACTGAATAGTTCTTTTAATATTTAAATACTGAATGAGAAATAAAAGTATAATATGTTCAAAATGTTTTATAGAAAGCAATTTTCTTATAGCTATGCCAGTAGATTTGGAGAAAGAAGTTCCTAAACTGATGAAAGACTGCAGTAGGCTGAGTAAGTTAATATATGCTACGGCTACAACATATTTTATGATTCTCTTGAGTTTATTTATTTATTGAATCTGCGTATTAAACTGAGCAGTTTAAAAAGTTAAAGTTATAACAGTTTAAAAAGTTTAAAAATATAGATTAAATTCTTTCAGTTTGGGAAAGGAATTTGAAATACTATCTGACCAAAAATGGAAAGTTGCATACTACGAATTACAGCATGCGTATATGTCGTCTGATTGCTTATGCACAATTTCTACACATTTATTTTTGCTCAAAGTTACGTCAACAATTCTCCAATATTCTTGGTAGATGAAGGAAGAGTCCAATTAGTCCTGAGATCTTTCTGTGATATATCCTGCACATTTTCAACTGCATTGAAATCAGGAATTTTAGAACTATTCAGGTATAAGAATAATGTCTCTCCTCGAACCAAACTTTCAAAATTTGAAGTCTATTATCCTTGGAATACACCATTGTCTTAAGGGAAGAAAAAATTCAGTGATGGAAAGAACTGATCATTCAATATACTTAGTTATTTAGGTTACTCCATTTGTTTCAAAATACTTCATATCATTCATTGTTTCGAAATCTAGTCGTCCAACCAAACGAAAGCTATCTCGAACTACAACCTTTCTTCCTGAAGTCTGGCTGAAATGAATTTCTGCCCGAACATAATGAGTAAATAATGCACCAGGAGTGCGATATTTAAGTGTATTTCCTTTCTAGTCTTCTGACAGGTTCAAAAGCATAAATCTGGAATCATCAGCCCACATAATCAGCTTTTCTCCATTGCTTAAAAATCCGCCCTTTACATTACCCGCCAAATTGGAATTTTTTCAATTAATTTCTAAGAATGTAGAGTCATTACGTTATTTTGAAGCAGGGGTGCATGAAAAGTGATTAATGCCTTGGCCGGAACTCGAACAGGGACTTTTCGAATACGCCCATAGTATGCTACCGTTACGCCACGGAGGCACGCTGGAAGGAGTAAGAAAATATCTTATAGTATATGCCTCCTTTTAAAAGGTGACTGGAAATTAGGGGACACAATTGCCAAATCCTGGTGGTACTAATATGTTTAATCCGAGTACTGTGAGTTCTTGTCTAACAGCACTTCTGAAAATGGTCTTTTTTCTTGTAATCTAAATAATTTTAAATTTTAGAGTATTTTTGAATTTTAGTTTTACTAATCATTTTAGGGATCTTCGGTCAAAATCATTTAGGACAAATTTTTTACCATACATTTTCCGGAAGTCAACTGCTCACTGTTATACTTTCAAGAGTTGATAATACGCTATACATTTGATAGTAATTTCGGTTACTATTTTCCATATTCTTTTCTTTTGATGCAAGCCAATAATATGACATTTATAGACCTCTCTAATATCATTCATAGAAAGGCAAAATATTTGTACTTACTTTTGCTCAAGACTAAAGGACATTCAAAATACTTCAGAGGTTAGATTTATCTCAGTACTTTTTTTTTTTTCAAATTTATTTCTGAAATAAAGTTTGCATACACACATCAGGTTTAAAAAGCATTCTGATGCAGGTTTCTAAGATTCACAATTCTTAAATGATCAAATTTTCTACCCTGGGCTATGATTAATAGTACAGAACTAGTTAAGCAAAAAGAAAACACACTTCAAGGAAAACTCTAAACACCACCTTTCTAAACTGAGAAAATAATAATGTTTTAGAAAAAAAAAAAGTCTAACTCTAAAGAAAGTTGTTTCCGAGATACAATGGCAAGCATGACAACTTAATCTCTTTTTTATTTTTGCCTCAAGTAGAATGTTAAATCTATTATAGGTATTATAAAAAAGAAGAACTATTGTTCTTGTTTGGTAGCCTTGACATTCTACACGTGCATATACGTCAAATATAGATTTCCCTTACAAAAGAAATGAATTTCACATTCGTACGGAACCAGTTATTTATAATTTCAGTGTTTACTATCACTTCTCTTTTTCCATTTCCTCACCAGAAATGTAAATGAGTATAATAAGTCGAAGGTTTCGGACTGTAAGACAGAGCACGTTTCTGTCTCTCGAGGACACGTTACTAGGTTTTGCTAGCTCTGATAAGGTTGTAATTCTTCGGCATTGCGTTATCGCTGCCGACATTTAATAGTTACAGCAGTGAGAAGTTCTGAGTTAAATTAAAATTAAATTTTGTAGTTTTGACTACTAGGCTATGTTTTAAATTTTGAATTTGACTAATACTTTAAGTTACATCGCCACAAGTGACGGCTGATTTTGTAAGCTTGAGATGGATATTTTACTTTCAAGTTCCGATTTAATGGAAAGGTTATTTTAACCTCTTCAAGTCTCTGTCGTAACTTTAGACCCAGCGATAATTCACTTCAAGTCTGTTAGGAGTTTGATGCTAGTTTCTGCTACCAAAGGAGGTGAAACTCGATACATTTTATGAATAATGATCTGAAATCTCGCAATGATGTCTCATAATTGAGAGCAAAGTGCTTTGAATTTCAGAATATGTTAACAGTTTTATGAATCACATTATGAAGTTTTGATCTTTTTCGACATTTTTCGAGGGTGAAATTATTTGAAAATGAAACACAAAGCTTCCTAAATGTTTGAGAACTGAATAACCTGGAGTCTTTCTTCAAAGAGAAGAATACGACGTGCATATTTCTTGCCTAAAGCAGAATTTCATCTGAACTATGTAATTTGAATACGATACAATGGCCCTTGCTTTCTGCTATTTAACCTTTAGATTTATCGATGGTGATAGATCACTAGAGAATATGGTAAATTATCAAGGTGAATGACAGATAATTTTAGACAAATTTTAAACAGATATTGCAAACGGTATATTTCCACAAAGGTACACACATATCACGTTACCACACGCAGATACTGAGTATACTATTAGAGCCTATAGGGTTACACTTGATTGGGTAGTAATGCTAAATTCTAAAAGACTTGAACTAGTTATAGCTATGGCTGAGATAAACTACAAAGTCTTAATAACGCTAAAAACAACCTTCTTAATTAAACAAAACTTGGAACTTTGGAATATAAGGGTACGCTCTTGTATCACAATGATCAGAACTCATGGTGATACAAATAAAGAGAACAGTCAATTAAAATTAAGCTTTGAACAGTAGTCCAAGACTGCACGATTAAATACTAAGCTAGAATCTGGCCCAATAAATTTACCGGTGCGCCAGATTTAGAAAAAAAAAACAGCAGCAGATATTCAAAGCTGAATAATTTACAACTGCTAGAGCTAGTAGAAACTAACCACGTAGAACAAAAATGCCAGAAAAACTGTGTTTCAAATCCAAAAATCTGAGTTTAAATGGACACAATTTGCATTCCGGTGAGTTGCACGGAAGGTGAAGTATATAGTAAAGACTAAAGTCATACGAAGTGGTTAATTTAAAATTATAACTTCACAAGCCTTTTGATATAAATACGTGTTTGTCGCAATACTATGTAGATTATTTTGAATAATGTAACTAATGATACTAATTACAGATGCCGTCGGAGGAATCATTTTTTAAAAATTTATAAATAAAATATTACACAGTAAATACTACTCTATATATTTCCAAAATAAAAATAAACTAATCAAGAAGACTTCAAGTACTACTTGCTTTAAAACCTAATGAAAATTATTTTTTGTTCCTGGTAACATCTCTTTATTTAGAAAACATTCCAGCAGTGTCAATGTATGAATGCTATGCAGAGTGGACTCCTTGGAGCGTGTGTGACACTTGCGGCAAAATAGGGAAACGAAAAAGGGTAGGCGAATGTAGACTTCAGAAATTTGTGAAAGAAGAAGTAAAGGTAAGCATTTAATCTTTAAAAAAATTATTGCAAACTGTAATGTCGTATTCCTATGCAGAAAGATAAATGCTTATCTTTTAATTGCCTGCATGGTTGGTTTTTGTGGTTTTCCTCCTGTGAAATGTGAAAACGAGCCAGTGTCCTCTAGAAAGTCCTTCATAAAATCATCCCTTCCCTTAGACAGATAACCCGTGTGGGCTTCGCTGTATTCAAACAGGTTAGTTTAGAAATTTCAATAAACGAGATTATTAAAAAGGTTATTTAATAATCTTGTTTATTGAAATTTCTAAATGACTTCCCAAAATAATATAAGAATGGTAATTTACTGGTACCTGTAGCACTTATTTGTCCAAATATTTAACCACTTGCGCTAAAAAGACGTGCCACGCACGTCGAGATGCTTTTGTCTCAAATCGCGAGTGACGTGAACACCACGTCGATAGGCATTTATCGCAAAAATGAAAATAACGAGGTGCACACGTCGCCTAACAACGAGATTGTTTATTTCTCGAGTTACAGCTCTGGATTGCACTCGCAGACGCGGAGCGGTGTAAATGAGACACTTTACCGCTTGTTATATTGTAGCGCACGGCACCGCAACCGTGAAGTTTAGTCATAGCGCAAGTGGTTAAGTAATTGGTCCTAGAATTTACAAATATAACATTTACAAATAACAAATAGCAGTTACCCTTTCCAAACTAATATAGTTAACTTATCACAGATGTTCAATATTCTCGAATAACAGAAAAATATACTTCATAATTTTAAAATATCAGCAATTTGCGCTCTTTGAAATCTAAATTCAGTCTACATGTCACAATATAAAACACTACTAACTTTTTCTACGACCAATTACTTATAAATTTCAGAAAATAAAATCAAAATGAAAAACTAGATTTAAAATTTGAAACTGAAACTTTTATGAATGAATAAAGAAATATGTAAATATAAATATAATTATTAAACGGCATAAATATATGCCATTTAAAATAAGGAAACGGTAAGGAAATGAATCCACGCGAATTTTTAAATAAAGCGGTATGCTTTATTTAAAAAGTGCTAGTAAAAAGTTTTCAAATTACATCAAGTAATTCTTACAAATTCTCAAACGAGCATTACTCTAAATAGTTTCCCTGCACGAATAATTAGTTCTGAATTTTAAAAGAATAATTTTTATTGAAAATGTAAAATTCTACTTGTAAGGTCTCCTTTCACTCTCTATGATTCACAGGTATATTTCCATCATGCAGATCAAGCACGGTAATCGCACAGTTAAATTTCCTCGCCCAAATATTTTAATTGATTTTTTTGTATTACCACCCTTTTCATTTTCCTGACTATTTTTTTTTTTTTTTTCAATTATGGTTTTGTGATTTTTTGAAAACAACTATTCGTTTGTAAAAGAAAATGATGACTAAGAAACGAGATTATCCTTCTTAGCTACATTTGTTAGATTCCCTGTTGCTGAAAATTTTCAGTTCGTAGTGATCAGTTCATTTAAGAATTGTTAAAAATGTCCTTCACTTTGAGTTTAGAATACCACAAACAAGTCCACTAATTGCATACATTTATATCATTTTATATATTAATTATTATTAATATTTTTATAATTCGAAATTTTTTTTCAAGTATTCAGACACAAGAGGGGAAGATAGCTTAATTTAATCATTGGATGAACAGTTAACGGCACAAATTTACATAAAAGATTACAAAGAGATGATCTTTGGTGCGACGTTTACCTATCTTAATGCGCAATTTGGTTATGCCCATTTATATAGACAGTCATCTTAAGCTGGATGTTTGTCATGTAAGTTCAAAGGTAGAACACACGGACGTTCATTATTTGTAATTTTTTACAAATGAAATGGTTCCTAATATAGCTTTTTAATCTTTTCACAGACACCAGAGGGTAGAATCATCGAAGCAGACTTCCCAGTGGTTGGAGTCGGCTGTCACTCATTTTTACTCGATGCTATACCGGCAGCGAAAAAGATATTAAATGACATACCTAATGTAATTCTGGAGGAATATTGTGAAGTATCTTGCGGTGAGAATAACTATGATAAATTCTGTTTGTATTAGTATACTCATTTGTTAAAATTCCAAAGTATGCTAAAATAGCTATTAAAGTATAATTTAGCACTAATCAGAAAAGAAAATGTACAATCCATATCACTATTATATATATCCTGCATACTAAACGTGGGCAACTAATTCTCACTCAAAGAGAAATTCGCAAATTAATTAAATTAACGCATTATCGTTTAAACGAATGAAATAACGAAGCAATTTAACGACCATTCTAATTATATAACGTTGTTGATTAGTTAATACCTAGTGATAGTTCCTTTCTTTACTTTTATACACTTTAAGTTAACCTATATTTGAAGTTCATATTTTCTTCCAGCCCCATAAATTCCAACAACCAGAAGGCATATTTACAGCGAAGCATTGAAAAATATACGAGTTCTGAAATTTCGCATGAAACCAAAAATAAGTTTACATATTTTATAGTTTCTTCAACACAGTATAGTTCATTTGGATAAGATTATTTAAGTTATGGTCCGTTGTTAAGCTTCAGTGGATCAATAACATCCTTGAGTTTCTCTTATATGATGTGAAGAAAAATTGCGTTTTTTTAACTCATATGATTATAAGGTATTTTCTCCAACTTTTCCGCATGCCTTCGTGGTATAGGTAAAAGCACACTCAGTGCGTATTCGGGAGGTTCGAAGTTCGAATTTCGGCGAGGCCCCTTCACCTTTTCCCCGTTTCCAGCATAAAAAATTGCCTGATATACCTACAAGATATGTTTTCGTTAATAGATGCAGTTTTTATTTTATATCACTACATATTCAAGAATCTCATTATCTGTATGCTTTCATAGTGCATAATTTTTTAAGGACTAATAATTTTTGCCAGAGATAAATACTAAAGGTGCAGATCATGTTTCTGAATTTTCATTCTTCGATTAAAAAGCTATAGCCTTCATACGCGTTGCCATCAAATATTCGAATAATCTAACTTAAAGTTCTTTCACGCCGATTTCTCTTCTGTTTCTAAATCTGTAAATGTTTTTCCTAGATCATATATGAATAACCTATTAATAAAATCGTATCAAAACGAAACTTCTTTTCCTTTAATAAAATCGTATCAAAACGAAACTTCTTTTCCTTTATTATTATCCATATCATATAGTAGTTACAAAAGTACCATTTGAAATAACCTTGAATAAAACTTTTATCAGAAAATACTTCATTTCCATCATACATACTTTTGACTTGTACTGGAAATCTGTCTGAAAACTTCTTGCTTGAGGTATTCCGTAATTGATTATAGAACTGTTGTTCCTGAAATACTCTGCTAGCCATTATAATTGCTACAAAATGAGCAAAATGAACAGGAAATTTGCATGAAGGATAGAACACGCTGAGATATTCGCATATTATAGACAAGACAATGACATTTTGAAGCAATATAAAAACATAGACTGAAAATGTCGATTTTTTCATTGCGTATTCTCGTTGTTTTTAGTTTTGGAGGTAGTATTATCCTCCTGTAAGAAAAAATGACTCACACAACACCTTTCAAAATTCGATTGCAGTAAATTCGTAACCTACCAGGATTAAGAATATTACTCTTGGCCATTCGCTTTGATTGAGATCTGACTGTTATGAGAATTTGTAATTGATCAGTCCTGAAAGACTATGCAGAGTAAATCTCAACGGCACCCGCTCATCAGTGACCAAGACAAAGGAAAGCTTATTGGCACTGTTGTTAGAGATCGTACAGCCACATCATGTACTCTCGATCAGGAAATTGGGTGTGAACTAAGTATCCCCAAGTGCAGTGGCACGATGTCTGCAGCACCAAGAAACTATCAGTAAGGGCGACTATTGTTTTGCTTCCGTTGACGCTACAGCATAGAAATTAGCGGCTACAATGGTGCGTTCAGCGATGCATATGGATGCATTAATGTCATGACATTGTCTTTCCTTGTAAATCCTGCTTTTTCAGGTCCGGGTTAAGACTTTTACACGCCCTAAGCAATTAAAGATACGATTTTATTAATTGATTTATACAATTTAAATAAAAGATTTAGGTGACCCTGTATAATAGAAGAATAAATTCAATAGAAAGAAAATTTTATGGATTCAATTAAATTTCATCCAGAAGAAAATTCGAAATTTTGCATGCAGAAAAATTGCATTTTTAAAAGTTCTAAAACCTTTTTTTCCCTTTATTTTAATATATATATATATATATATTGAATTTAACAAATACGATATCATTATCTCATTCATATAAAGCTAATTCAAATTTTAAATTATGAAAATTGAATTGTAAACAAATAAAAGATTAATTATTGCTGCGAAATAATTTACAATATCATTCAAATTCTGAAAGCATATGTAAATTCAGTGCAAGCATCTAAATACGTGAAAAAATATTTAATAATCCAAAAATTAATTCTAAAAACTTTTTAAAAAAAAGAATTTTTCAAGACTAAATTAATTTGCATCAAATGAATAATTGTTAAATAGGCAGGAGACAGATCTTTTCAAGGGGAAATTGCTTCCAAACCTAACTCTACAATTACTCAGTTCAATTACTCATTTTAAAATTCTTTATTTTTCTTAGATATTTATATATATATACAGTGTTTCACAAAAGTGATGGGACACTTGTGCTTTACAAAAGGAAACTGTAGTAAAATAAATTAAAAAAACTTTCGCTGCGAATGAGATAATACTTAAGCAGAATAATTTTCAAAGCTTTCATATTCATCAGATGAACTTAGAATACCAATCAAGCTAGTTGATTCTAAGCTTCCAAGAAGTACTTTTATTTTATTGATTTAGGGCCCACCAACGACCGAGCGGTAAAAGTCGCCGAGCACTGGTTGTTCCGCCCTGTGCTCTGGCCCAGACAAAAGGGCTGGTTGCATGACGTTTTCGTGGTTTACCCCATGTTTAAGGCGTATAGGATCCAGTTTCCCTTAGAAAGCCCTGCACGAAGGCTTCCCGCCCCTTAGGCAGATAGCCTTAGTGTGTTTTTCTATAATCTATATAAACCAAATGAAATCACCTATTTCTTTGATTTCTTTCAAAGATATTTAAGAAAAAAAAGCTGCATTAATAAATTTATTCATATAACTTTCACTGGTGTGTATTTCATGTATACAAAAATTTATGAAAATAAGAGCTTAATTTTAAAAACTTTAGAAAAAAAAAAAAAAAAAAAAAACGCCCACAACAGCGGTCTTTTTACTTCCTTGTACGAAGTAAAAAGGAAGTATTGTAATCGCGAAAAGTTTCAGGCAACATATTTCAACGAAAATATCCATTTTGACCGCTATCGAATGCAATTTAACGATGCTTTTGCGTGACATCTGTACGTAAGGACAGAATAAAAGACTCTTTTCCTCCAAAAAAATTATAAAACTGCTTTAAAATGAATTCTGAAGAGAATTTTTCGGGGTGCTGTACGTAAGTACGTACGTATGTATCTCGCATAACTCAAAAACAAGCAGGCTCAGAATGTTGAAATTTTGTATATAGGACTGCTATAACATGTAGATATACTACTCGTATTTTGGTTGCAATCGGCCGCACCAAACGTATATAAATATATTTATATAAATATCCACTCTGTTACCCGGCTCATATTGATCTTAGGTTACTCTTACTATATAAGCCTAAAGGGGCAATTTGCCCAGAAGGGCTATTAATTTCCTTTTAGCATTTTGTGTTGGTTCACTATAAACGGCGTTTCACTTTCCAAATTGTTGCCACCAAATATTAGAGCCCTGCATTATATTTAAAGAAATTAAATAATGAAGAATCTGCAGGGATGTATGTATGTTTCTCGCATTGTGAAAAAACAACGGTATCTAGAGACATAAAATTTTGAATAACGTAGTCCTCCACTAAAATATGGGCATCCGGAAGCCCAAATTTGGAATTTGTTTTAATATCTATTTTATAATTTGTAAAAGTTTAGCTAATTTTTTATTAACAAAATCAAGGATTTCAAACCGAGCAATGGCAACAATATACGGGAAAAAATTTTATCTATAGCGAGAAAAACCATGTATCTGAAATTCTAAAGATATGCTCTTCTTAAATTACTTTGTGATATTGATGTTCAGTTTAATTTTATGGTTTAAGTGCGAAGAATATGATATTTAATAAATAAAGGTAACACACAAAATGTTAAAAAAAACGCTCCTTTGGACGTAATTTAAAATCTGAAACCCTTCAGATTTTCTTTTTTTATTGGTTACTTTTATTATTTTCATGCAATCAATCAGAAAAGAATTAAAACGTAGTAATTAACGTAGTATATAGCTATCGGTTCATCTATACTGAACAGCTGATACCACGTATACAGTGGTGGCCAAAATTGTGGACACTTTTGGAAATTTTTATGTTTATGAACTTTGTATGCTTATAGAAAACTTTACGTTTCACAAAATGCAAACTTGTATATATCATTTTAAAGAGAATTTATTACTGAATTCAATACAAAACACAAAATTCAATTATTTGCAATACAAAAAAAGTTAAACGATAATAGTTATCGATATACAGTAGATAGTGATGATTGCAGTGAGTTATCAGTACTTAGTAGGGTACCCTTTATTTTTGATTACAGATTCACATCGACGTTTCATTGAGTTGACAAGAATTTTAAGCTCTTCTTTCGTTATTACATGATGCCAGGAAACAATTATAGCCTCAATTAGTTCCCTTTTATTTGATGGGCGCCTCATTCGGACAAGAGTTTTCAAACGGTGCCACAAATTTTTGATAGGATTGAGGTCAGGACTGTTTCCTGGCCATGACAACAATTTAATGCTCTTTGTACGAAACCACTCTTTCGATATTTTGGCCGTGTGGCAAGGAGCAGAATCCTGCTGAAAAATAAACGAATTGTTGGGAAAGAGATCTCTGATGGAAGGTAGAAGTTTTGGTTCTAGAATAGTGTCAATGTATTTTCTGGCATTCAGTGTCCCATCGATGACATGAAGGCGACCAATACCATCTGCTGATATGCATGACCAAATCATAACACTAACTGGGTTCTTCACTGTTACTTGAATGCAGTCAGGATGTAGCTCTTCTCCTATTCTACGTCTTACATATTTTCGCCCATCACTACCGAATAACGATATCTTAGTCTCATCACTCCATATAACTTGTGACCACTGATCATCTGTCCAGTTAATGTAATCCTTTGCCCACTGTAGTCTTTTTTTTTTTTTTTTTTTTTTTTTTTTCGTAGCTGAAAATTAAGATAAGGCTTTTTTCGTGGAATTCTACCTCTCAGTCCAAAACATCTGTTAATCTTCTCCTGATTGTTCTTGAACTGACAGAAACACCAGCATCATTCAGATCACTTCTGATGGCTGCTGATGACATTTTTCTATCTTGGAGACATAGTCTTTTCACTCTTCTGTCATCAATAGATGTGGTGCACCTTTTTCTGCCTTTTCCTTCTTTTTTTTTTTTTTTTTTTATTGAATTTGTCTCCTGATATCGTAAACAAAACTTTCGGACTGCAGATGTAGTCACTGAACCACCCACCTGACTTGCAATTTCAGCATAGGAAAGACCACTTTCTTGTAACACAATAATATTACATCTCTTTCTAGGTGTCCAATCTACTCTTTTATTTGATGTCATTGCTTCTTGACTAAATATTAAAAATTTTTACAAAAATTCCTACTTGTAATTGCAGTGTATAAGAAACAGGTCCTCCTTCTACAGAACAAAACAAAATAATGAATTGTTTCAAGTGTAAACATGATGTCAACTTCTGCTGGCAGTTACTAACATTTGATTGGTTCTCAAAACAAGAACAGTGATTGGCCAGGAAAGCTAGACATTGCAAACCACTTCATAACTGTGTTTTTTATTTATATTAAAGTACATATAACTTGTTTTTGTATTGCAAATAATTGAATTTTGTGTTTTGTATTGAATTCAGTAATAAATTCTCTTTAAAATGATATATACAAGTTTGCATTTTGCGAAACGTAACATTTTCTATAAGCATACAAAGTTCAAAAACATAAAAATTTCCAAAAGTGTCCACAATTTTGGCCACCACTGTATATTATTATTTGAAATACATCAAATGTTTCTGTATGACATAATACTTTTACATATTTTGATTTTTTGTTATATAGAAGGCTATGTAGGAGACATCACGGAGATGAAGACATACATGAAAAGCTCTTTTTTGAAAAAAATAAAGATTCAGGCATCGAAGAAAAAGAAAGGAAGTAAGTAATGATGCTTAATAATATAAGTTCGTAATATTTGTTATTATAATGAACGTCAACTTAGCCGTGCTAATTAAAGCAAGTTTGTAAACGGAAAATTAGAGGACGGGGATATTGCAAAAGAAAAATTTGGGCGGGTTATAAGCAAATGATAGCCAGTATCCTACTTATATTGAAGTTTAATTAAAATAATAACAACTGCAAAGGTTTACAGTTTCTCCACTGGAAAAAGCCCATATGTTCCTCTGCTTGATATCCGCGATGACATTCTTTGGACAATACGGCATAGCTCCACAAAACTATATGACATCATCAAACTCGCACAGTCTTTTGACCTATCCAATCTAGTATCTTGTTTGAATATTACACTTCTCCATCAATCTCACTTTCAATCTGTTTATTTATTTATTTGCTCTTCCACTCATTCCTGTTGAACATTCCATCCGAGATGTCTTAGTCTGAACAAACGCATGGCCTTCCCCATGCCTGATTTCCTCCATCTATTCTTTCACTTACACTTTTCAATTTTCGAACACTACGAAATACCTGAAAAAGATCCAATAATGTCACGTCTTTATCAACAGAACTTTACTGCTTTACAATATTTAGAATAAATTTCTTCCAACATGTTATTTACCTTGTTTCAAACTTTAGTAACCAAATATGTCATATCAAAAATAAAAGTATTTAAAAAACTGAATGAAAAAATAAGCCAGTCTTTGCAACTTATTCAAATTTTCATATGCTCTTACATCCATCGAAGTTCATCTGTAACCGAATGGATAAAAACGTTAAATACTGGTATTTCGAATTGTGGCAGCAGGTTGATTTTATGGGCGATTTTCCATGTGTAAAATGAAAACAAATATGTTTTAAACAAGGCAAATATTCTGGTTTTAGAGCAAATTAAAAATTAAAAATTATGGATTCTAACTTTTAATGCATGGTTTCCTGTCCCATATAATTACATCAGTTTAAATACTTAATTCTGAAGAGGCTTCCAAAAATTTTGACTCCCATACGACATAAAATAACCGAAATATTTAATTTTAATGTTTGAGATACTGTTTTCTGAAAGTTCAGAGGTTGTGCATTAATGGAAGAGCAAAATATTTAAATTAGTATGTAATTAAAAATGTTTAGATCAGAAAGAAATTTTCTAATAGATTAAGTGCCGAGCACTGATATGAAGACTATCGTGCATGTGAATAATACTGACGCGTTTATAATATTTGGAAGCTTGTATGAAAATACTTTCAGATACCAAATGTAATAGAATTATACTTAAAAGAATATTACACACTAGTAAAATCACAAATGAATATTACTGAAGAACATTAAATGGGAAGGAAAATCCAACCTCGAATTATTACAATTTTTTTTTTTTTTTCTTTTTTTAAATCGACTCGACAAGGAAAACGATAGGTTCCGTAAAAACACCAAATTTGAAAACTAAATATTTCCGTCAATTTTTGTCATTACACTAGTAAAATGCTTTTATTTTGTAGAGTTTTATTTGTTTTTACTAATAGTTATTAGTCCAAAGGGATTTGAATCCCGAAGGACTATTAGTTTCGTTTTGGCATTTTGCGTCGGACGGATAAATGTCGGTTCACTTTTCAAACTGTTTCCATAAAATGTTAGAGTCCTGCATTATATTTGAAGAAATTAAATAATGAAAATCTGCGTAAATGTATGTATATTTCTCGTATTGTGATAAAACAACGGTACATAGAGTCATCGAATTTTGAATAACGTAATCCTCCAACGAATATGAGCATGTGGAAGACCAAATTTGAAATTTGTTTTATGATCGATTTCCTATTTTTTAAAACTTTGACGAATTTTTGATTAACAAACTCAAGGATTTCAAAGCGAGCAATGGCAACGTTGTGCAGAAAAAATATTTTTATCTCCAGCGCGTGAGTCTCTGTATCGGAAATTCTAAAGATATGCTCGTTTTAAAACTATTTTGCGATATTGCTGTTGCACTGGATCTTATGGTTTAAGTGTGAGGAACATGATATTTAATAAAGAAAGGTAACACACAAAATGTTAAAAAACGCCCCTTTGGACGTAATTTAAAATCTGAAACATTTCAGATTTTTTTTTTTTTTTTTTTTTTTTTTTTTTTTTTTTTAAATTTCGTCAGCCTTTCTGGCTTTCTCTTATCCCCCTCGCCAGGATGTAAATGAGTTAGGGTGAACGAAAGCATTTAAACTTAGAGCGTGATTTCGCTAGTGTGAGCGCATGCTGCTGTTTTCTTCCAGCTGCTAACCTTAATATCGGTTACGCATTCTTGTCGCCGAGTTATTCTCCCGGTGTAGGTTTCTGAGTCAATCTGTTAGCTTATTTTGAATTGTGTAGGCTTCCACTACTGTTTACCTGTAAATTTACTGTTAAGTTTTCGCCACAAGTGGTTGGTGTTTGTAAGCACGTAAGTTCTTGCCGTATGTTAATTACATTGCGTTCAATAAAAGGGTCTTTTACACTCTTCTCCTGGTTGCGCTCATTTTCAAGACTGTGCAAGGATTCGCAAGTATCAACACTTAGTTAGCTCTAGTCACATTTTATGATAACTAACGAACTAGATCTTAAAAATTTTTTTAGAATGATTATTATTTCTTGCTAAATATAACGATAGAAATTGTGAGACCGTATAAAAAAATTTGGCATAGCAATTTCTACAAAATTGATTTTTTAAACATAAAAATCCAAAAACGTGAATATCTGAGTCATTTAAAATAGTTTTGTAGTTGAAATTACAATACGCCCCGCTCAACGTGATCACGCTTGTCCACAGGCAGTTTCGATAAAATTAAAAGATGAGAAAAAAAATTCCTCATAAATAGCAAAGGAATTTAACTAATTTAATAAAGAATTAGTTAAATTCCTTTGCTTAAAATAAGTACTTTCACAGCATTTTAATTAGGAAGAGGCAAAAGTTTGTTTATGAACTGTTTATAATGTCTTTATTCAAAAGTTTACATATGAACGGTTTGTAACATTTCTGAAATTTGTATCCCTAATCTTAAGACGCGGAGAAGATCCTTCGTTGGAAAAGAATTTGGTAATGTAAAATATAAAATTAGGCAAATAAGTATTCTTAGTTTGGCGTAAATATTTTTACACCTGAAAAAGATGGACCTATGTTTGATCCCCGCAAAATAGACAAAGTTATTGAAAATGTACCTCAAACTACGTTTGCTTTTTGTCTCTCTTAGATGGTTCACTAAAACCGAAACCAAGATGTTTAGCAGCATTTCTTTGTAACATAGCGGTCTAAAAAGCATTTGATCAAAATGATTCGGTTAATATTGTAAGGATTTTAAGTTTTACTAACGTTTATTTTATTTTAAAATCCTCTCTTATTTTCCGCTAACGAGGTTGTAAACTGATTGGTATTTAGGAAATGGCTTTTAGCCGAGAGATCAGATAAACTTCTTGCTGCCTTACAACGCGCGTCCTTTTCAGTCAGTACATGTCAGCCTTTAAGGCCAGAACTTAGTTCTTGTTGATATACTAAGACGTATTAAAGTTTTCGCATTTCGCTCACTACACAGGTAGTGTCAAAAGGCCAATCTTCGCGTTACTAGTCTCTGTAAAGCATTTAAGTTTAGTTCTTATTTAGTTTATTTCTTATTTTCTACGTTTTAGACCAAAAGTGCTGGTCTCTGTATCGCAAAGTGCGGGAGCTGCTGTACGCTGTGAGAAATAAAGGGTAAAGTTAACCCTTCGTATTTGTGTCGTATCTCCTCCACACACACAGAGCACAGTTTGAGTAAGCTCCCTGCTCCCATTCAGGAATACTAAATGTTCCCAAAGGCGATTAGCAGGAATAGCAGTACTGACAATAAAATCAAAATTAGATTTGTATACGGCCTTTTGTACATGAAAAAAAATGTATTTCCCATGTTTTCGTATACAAAAGGGTGGAACTTAAGAAATTTGATAATAGTACCCAAATAGCATTAACCGCGATCGCATGAAGCGGCATTTGCTATACAGGGTGATTCTAAATTACTTTTACAAATTACAAATTTTACAAATTTACAAGAGCGGTGATAGTACTCATCCGGATGAGCAATCATTACCATAGAACATAGAGTCGCATATTCCACTCTGAGAGGCAGAAAAGAAGAATATTAGAATTCCAATTTGAACTTAAACAGTGTTGGGAGAGCGAATGAATGAGACCAAATGTTGCACAATCAGGTTAGTGACAAACTCACAAAGAGTACACAAAACGAATAAAACCGAAAACTTGGCTTTCAAGTGTTAATTCGAGCTTAGACTTTGATGGCAAACACTCAAATGCACACCTTTGATTGGCAAGGTTTCAACTTCGCAAACGATTGCAACAAGTTAATTATGTAATCAAGGGCTGAATATTATAAACTAACTACAACGTTTGCTGCATGCCGAGATTAGCATGAAAAGCTCATGCTGCGTTCCGGCTGTCAGAACTTTGTGTCCCATAGCAGGGCGCTTCAAGCAGAATGAGCGCAGCAGAGTAAGACCAGGAAGACAAGATAGAAGATAGCTAAGAGAAAAACAACTGCTACTTTGATACTTTATATCAAGGTAGTTCCTCCCTCCTTAATTTGTGAAAGTAATTTAAAATCACCCTGTATATGTCTATGACGAGTTGTTGCGAAAATAAAGGCCGCATGAGGACTTTTACGGACATGCGGTGAACATTTTTTGCTTCCGAGATAATTTTACTATTTGCTTTTCGTGTTAATTTATTAAGTCTGTTGCTTTTGAGTATTTGGTATTTTTTACATAGAGGCATTTGCTGATACACTTTTATTGGTTATTATCGCACTTTATATTAGTCTTTTGCTTTTTTCTTAAAGTTATCTCAATACAATTTGCAACATCCCACTTTACATTTTTTATTTTAATATATTTGAAGAGCCCATCAAGGTTAGGAAATTATGTGCTAACACCACGACTTCAAGGTCGCATTAGTACAAAACCCAGCCACCTTGAATACATACACAGAAGAGAAATATTAATAAGAACAAAAATACGTATAATGTCTGGTTGATATTAATTTCCGCATGAAAATATAATGTTACATGAAGGTACCAATAAATACGCATCGTGTTTTTTATATTTTACATATCATGTATGTAAAATATAAAAAACACGATGGCTTTGCTCTATGCGAAGAAGCAACCTCTAATTAACTTTCCGCAATTTCAGGATCTTACCCCTAGACCAGTACTTTCGAGTACATTCGAGGTCCATGCATTCGAGCTTATTACGTAACCGCTCCTATAAATAGAGAACTCGCGCCATTTTTGCGTAGGGAGACCGCTTTCTGCCTTTACTGCTGTTAGGATCTATGCTGCTCTCATCTGCCTTCCTTTGTTAGAATACTATGATGCAGTGAATTTAATCTTATTTAGTAACGAATGAAGATATGCTTTTGAATTGAATAAAGATATGGAGCTATAAATTTAAATCCTTCTTTTGGTGTATTTATTTTCTGAATAGTTATTAGCAAGCGCTGGGCTTCTAGAAGACCCTGATTGAGGGTTTCGACCATTGTAGCATCATTCAATTTCAAACTAGATTTATATTTTAATTTATTACGAAAATAGAGGTCAATATTATTAAATTTTTCGCATGTGACAGATACAAAGTCATTAAATGTCACTACCTCTGCACTGGAAAAGTATGCACTGAATTTTTCTTTTACTGCTTCCCAATCTTTTTCTAAACACTCGTGCTAGAAGTATGCAAGTGCTTCTCTTCTCAGGCACTCAGAAAATACTAGCGGTTTGTCCTCATCTTGAATATTTTTTGCGTTGCATTTTTGTTCAAATAGCAGAATGTAATTATCCACAGGAATATCACTTTTGGATCCATAAAAAATTGCAAATTGGAATTTTGTTATATCTATAGTGGTTATTTATTCTTGCGTATTTGTTGATATCGCAGCTTTAGCTCTTGTCTCCATTTTTGAAGCACCGATAATCAGTTTGCTCAAAACTCAGATTTGAAGCGCCACTTTTGATTACTGAATACAATTTCACATCACTAGACGAAAACGTGACGTCACACTTAAAGACACCTCATTTCATAGCCAACGAAAAGCAAAGTACAGGGAGATTCTGTCTGCAGATGATTGTGACACTATATGATGTCCTTGACCCGCTTTACGGTAGACGATGAATTTAGAAAATAAATTCAGAGGAGCTTTTTCCACGCAGAAAATATCCTACCGGCTAATTAATAAGCTGTAATATTTTGGCAGTGGGGCACATGAGTGAAGCTTGGCAATCCAATGACGACACAGAAGGATTTAATTTATAGCTCTATATCTTTATTCTGTAGGCAACAATTATTATTGGTCATAATAACTACAACTACTTCTACTAGATAATAACTACTACTTTCACTTCACCTTTAGTTTCAGTTTAGTTTCTAAGTTTTGTCATGCTTGAAATCAGCAGGGAGTTAGTGAGGGCGTAAAGAATAATAAAGATGTTATGTATGGAAAAAAATTGATTCTTGCTTTTGATTTTTGCTATTTAAATTATTATAAAAAGAACTTAGCAAGCAACTACATTCTTGGTGACCTCGGAATTATTGATAAAGATGTTAGAAAGTGAAGAATCGGCAATTAAAGAAGAAATAGCACGGGTAAGTGTTAAAATATCTCCTATTTGGGCTAAAAAGCCAGAGATATGGTTTTATCAAGTAGAAGTACAGTTTTCTATTTGTGGAATAACTGCCGAGGAAACTAAATTCATCTACTTAGTATCGCAATTGGAAGCAAAATTTGTTGAAAGTTTATGGGATATTATAAGTGACAATAGCAAAACCAAATATACTGCTGCTAAAGAACGTCTCTTGAACACTTTTAAAGAAAGTGAAAATAAACGTTTACAGAGACTGCTAACAGGCATAGACTTGGGAGATAGTAAACCTAGTCATCTTTTACAAAAAATGCGAAATCTTGCTACCGATGCCATTTCGGATAAAGTTCTTAAAACACTATTTCTGCAGAAAATGCCAGATTCTGTGCGCAATATTTTAATCGTTAGTGATGAAGATATCGAAAAACTGGCTCTAATGGCCGATCGTATAATCGAAATGCAACCGAAACAAGAACTATACTGTGCCAGCAATATTGTTTCTCTAGGAGCAGATGCTATTGCTGAATTACGACAACAAATTGCAGCTTTGGATAATAAACTCGAAAAACTAACTGTCACAAGGAATTCTCGTCCTTCGCTCAAGAAATAGCAGTCGATCATCTAATGATCGAAGTAAGTCTCGGAGCCGTTATGACCCTAATGGCAAGTACTGTTATTTCCACTTTCGTTTTCGAGAAAAGTGTTTTCCTGATAGATGCAAACCCCCCTGTGGATAGAAAAACAACTCCCCGGAAAACGAAAATCAGCAATAGAATTCGCGGCAGACTCTGCTGCTGTAAATAAAGAAAATTGCCGTAAATTCCGCTTATTTATCACGGACAAAAAAAAACATTTTTACATTTTCTGGTTGACAGTGGAGCAGATGTAAGCCTTATTCCTCGTACTTCTAAACACAAACTTATTAGTGACTATAAATTATATGCTGCAAATAATACAGAAATTGATACTTTTGGTACAGAAGTTTTAATTCTTGATCTTGGTTTACGCCGAGAATTTCAATTCCCATTTATTGTAGCAAAAATTAGTAAACCCATATTAGGTGCAGATTTTTTAAATAAGTTCAATTTTTTGATTGATATAAAGCATAAAAGGCTAATTGATGGTGTGACGAACCTTGCAGTTTATGGTGACATCGCACCCATCTCTATTAATGAAACTGTAAATACAACGGGCAGCTTATGTAAATATTCTGATTTATTTGCTATGTATCCTAGTATAACAAAACCAAATTTTCTTATTTCTACTGTAAAGCATAATGTGAAACATCATATTATAACTAAAGGACAACCTGTAAGTTGTAAAGCAAGACCATTAGACTCTAAACGGTTGGAAATAGCTAAAAGAGAATTCAAATATATGCTAGACAATAACATCATTAGTCCGTCCAGTTCAGAATAGGCAAGTCCCCTACACATAGTGACAAAGAAAGACGGTTTTTTCCGCCCATGTGGGGATTACAGAAGACTGAATGATTTAACTGTACCTGATCGTTATCCCATTCCTCGAATTCAAGATTTTCAACATATTTTAACTCATAAAACTATATTTTCTAAAATTGATCTCTTTAAAGCATATTTTCACATTCCAGTAGCAGATGAAGATAAAGAAAAACTGCCATCATCACACCTTTTGGTCTTTACCAATTCAATGTCATGAGTTTTGGTCTCAAAAATGCCCCCGCGACATTTAAGAGGTTCATCAATGAAGTTTTTTATGGCCTAGACTTCGTGTTTCCATATTTGGATGATGTTTTGATTGCCTCTTCTTGCGAGGAAGAACATTGTTTACATCTTAAAACAGTTTTCCAGCGTTTAGATAAATATGGTCTCCGAATTAATATTAGCAAATCAGTTTTGGGAGTACCTGTAATAGACTTTTTGGGCTATCAAATATCTGCTGAAGGTTCAAAATCTCTACCTCAAAAAATTAAAGCTATCATAGAATATCCGTTGCCGGAAACTATACACCAATTTCGTTCCTTCTTAGGAATGATCAATTTCTATCGTAATTATATAAAAAATGCCGCAGAAACTCAAGCTCCTCTTCATAAACTTCTGAAAGGATCTACAAAAAAGATCGACGTAAAATACTATGGACCAATGAAACCAGGAAAAGTTTTGAAAAATGTAAACAAGATATTGCTCAAGTAGCGTTGATGGCCTACCCCAATTCGGATTACCCTCTGGCACTTCTCACAGATGCATCCGATTTGGCTATTGGGTCAGTTATTCAACAAAAAGAACCAAATGGATGGAAGTCTATTGCATTTTTTTTTTTTTTTTCAAAAAAGCTTAATGATGCCCAGAAAAATTATAGCGCTTACGATCGCGAGCTTTTGGGTATATATTTATCCGTTAAACATTTTAAACATTTACTTGAAGGCCGTGATTTTACTATTTATACGGATCATAAGCCCTTAACATTTGCTTTTAAGCAAAATAATAACAAAGCCTCTCCCAGACAACTAAGACAGCTACAATATATCTCACAATTCTCTACTAACTTGCGCCATATAAGTGGTTAAAACAATGTGGTTGCAGACAGCCTATCTAGAATTGAGGACATCGATTCAGCTGTTGTTGATTTTGACCTGATAGCAGATGCACAAATTAATGATGATGAACTGCAACAGTTGAAATTACATTCCAAATCATTGCATATTAAACAGCACCAATTACCATCAGGAAAACTCTTATATTGCGATACCTCTACTTCTAATATCAGACCATTCATACCTAAAACTTTTCGGATGAAAATATTTAATGCAATTCATGGTTTAGTTCGCCCTGGAATCCGAAGTACTGTAAAAGAGATTACTAAAAGATTTATTTGGCCAGATATAAAAAAGATGTTAAACAGTGGGCCCAAACTTGTATCGATTGTCAGAAAAATAAACTAACTAAACATACAAAATCAGAATATTCTCAATATCAAGCACCAGACGAAAGATTTAGTGTCTTGCACATTGATTTAATTAGGCCTTATTCACCTTCTAATGGCTACACTTATTGTTTGACGTGTATTGATCGGTTTACCTCTTGGATGGAAGTGGTACCGTTATCAAATATCACAGCAGAAAATATAGCAAGAGCCTTTTATGAACATTGGACAACACGATTTGGTGTACCTTCTTGTGTTATTCCTGACAGAGGAACTCCATTCATTTCGGAACTGTTTCGAAATTTGGCTTTGCTATGTGGAGTAAAAGTAAACCATACAACTTCTTACCATCCTCAGAGTAATGGGAAAATTTAGCGTCTACACCGTACTTTAAAAACAGCTATTAGATGTCATAATTCTCTTCATTGAACAGAAACATTATCAACAGTTCTTATGGGTTTGCGAGCTGCTCTACATGAGGACTGTAAGTATACAATAGCTGAAACGGTTTATGGCAAAACTATTAAATTACCTGGCGAATTCTTTGAAGAATCAAACATGCCAATATCTAATGATAATTTTGTAAGTAATCTTCGAAATCAGATGGCCCTCTTAAAGCCCTATCAATCCAAATCCAAATGTAAACCAAAGATTTTCATCCCAAAAGATTTGTACACATGCTCGCATGTGTTTCTGCGGGTTGACAGAGTGAAAAAAACCTTTGGAGCCCCCATATGAAAGACCCTTTTTGGTACTGCAAAGAACCCCGAAATATTTTCTTCTCTCAATTAAAAATAAACAAGTTAGTATCTCTGTGGATAGGTTAAAACCAGCTTATGTGTTACAACCTCATGAACTTTTGTCTCCAACTTCAGAAAGTGATCATACATCTGTGCCATCTGTGTGTAATCATACATCGTGTAAGCAAACATCAGTGCCAAGTCAGCAACTAGAACAACCTAAAATATTAACACGATGTGGAAGACAAGTAAAACTTCCAGTTCGTTTCAATGACGTTATTGACTCTTCTTGAACTTATAACTCTTTCATATTAATTTAAAACTTAATTATGTTTTTCTTCGTGTACATTATAATTTCAATTTATATAATTGTATCAGTGTTATTTGTATAGATATTTGTATCTTCTCTCCCACGTAACTTTGTTTTAAGAGTAACGTAACTTTGTTACTGGTAGGGGAGTGATATAGGTAACAATTATTATTGGTCATAATAACTACAACTACTTCTACTAGATAATAACTACTACTTTCACTTCACCTTTAGTTTCAGTTTAGTTTCTAAGTGTTGTCATGCCTGAAATCAGTAGGGAGTTAGTGAGGGCTAAAAGAATAATAAAGATGTTATATATGGAAAAAAATTGATTCTTGCTTTTGATTTTTGCTATTTAAATTATTATAAAAAGAACTTAGCAAGCAACTACAATTCATTCAAAAGCCTATCATCATTCTTTACTAAATAAGATTAAATTCACTGCGTCATAGTATTCTAACAAAGGGAGGCACATGAGAGCCGCAGCATAGATCCTAACAGCAGTAGAGGCAGAAAGCGGTCTCCCTACGCAGAATGGCGCGAGTTCTCTATTTATAGGAGCGGGTACGTAATAGACTCGAATGTTCTCGAAAGTACTGGTCTAGGGGAAAGATCCTGAAATTGCGGAAAGTTAATTGAGGAGGTTGCTTGTTCGCATAGAGCAAAGCCATCGTGTTTTTTTTTTTTTTTTTTTTTTTTTTATATTTTAAATCTATCTGTATCTATCTATATATATGACACATTTGAACACTTTTTGAACACATGCTTAAATACAGAGTTCTGCTATTGGACACTTTAAACCTCACTCACATTCTTTTTCCAAGAATTACAATTTTTTGCATCTACAGAGCAGCTTTGAATTTTACTAAGAACACAGTTTGGCCGTCTGAAAAGTTAAGTATATTTGCGTTTAGAAGGTAATCCTAAGATTTCAGTAAGTTTGCGGGTTTTTTTTCCCCAATTTTTGTTTTCAATTGATTTCCAGTTTTTAGCTGATAAAGCTCAGATTAGATTTTATTATTTAAGGAATCTTTGTGAAAAGTTTTTCGTTTTCTAGGCATTAAAAGTTCAGTTCAGCATAATCGGGGACCACCTAATTTTTTAGTGTTGTTTCAATGACAATTCGGTTTAAATTATATTTGTTTTACTCTTTATATTTATTTTCTTTTGAATTTCGGATTTGCATATAATAATTTTAGACAAATTTGATTTTTTTGAATGGCCTTTTCATATAATGTAAAGTTTTGTGGGTTTTTTTTTAAGTAGTCAATTTTCACAATGTTATGTTTTATTCGTTTTACCAAGTGTTACGAAGGCGTCTAGGGAAAATCCTGGTACCTTTGAGATTCGAGTTTTTGGTTTTATATGAATTTTAGTGTCTTAAATGAAAATTTAATAGATTCTTTTTTTCAGTTTTTAATCTCAAATGAACCAGGAAAACGAAATACGTTTTCGAAACATATTAATCGACTTTTATTGAAGCTTTAATTCATTTTCCTCTGAGGAGTTCTGAATTGGAGTTTCAGTAAAAGGAGATTAATTTTCATTTTTATATTTTTATTATCTGGTAATTTTTTCCCCTTTTGCATTTTCATTTTTTATTTTTAGAGTTTGTTCTACTACAAATACTTAATTTTGATATGTTTGGATACTGTGTTAAACCACTTAACACGATTTCTATTATTAATATTGTTGAGGAATAACTTTGCTTTGACTCCAGTTTACTTTTAACTTTAATAAGTCTAAACATATATTTATCCTGAACAGTGCAACAAACACTAATACCTCAAACCAGAGAAGAAAATGAAGGAGCAACTATAACTCTGTTCTGCCCAAGGTAACTTATTAAAGATTCATTTCATTTCGTTACTTACTTTTAAGACTAAAGGTATACAAAAATAAAGCCTTTTTTAAACTGAAAGATTTCAGTGAATTAAAATAATTTGCATCAATAAATTTAAAAGAACAGTTGAACAAGTCATTTAAATAAAATGCAACAACAGGAAAAACATTTAATGAAACTTCTCATAGCAACCATTTGCTCTGAAAGTGAACAGTATTTCTGAGCTCACAGTTAGTTCACAGGAGAATCTGGAATTACATTATACAGAATCATATTCTAATGAATTTAAGTTCACTCCTTTTTTTTTTTTTTTTTTTTCTGTGAATAAGCAAATCTACATGCAGCAACAGTGCAAAAATGCAAGATGCAAATTTTATTAATCAAAGATGCAAATAAAGGGAAAATACATATTTAGTGCATGTCAATGAGCAAAATTTGGAATTTGAAAATTATGATGTGAAAACACTCCTTCTAATTTGAATGTATCTTTTAAATAGGTTAATTATATTCCGTGCAACAAGCAAGCTTACTTATGTTGCTAGAGAAAAGCGAGATATTATTAAAAGCAGTATTTATGGGAACTTTTCTTGCATCGAAAACTGAAAACATGTTAAAGAAAAATGAGCTAAAACATAACAAGAAATCAAACATTTCAATTATAGCATTTTTTGTTAACTGCTACTATTGTTATTAATCCATTGCATATACACAGGAGAATGAAATAACTGAATTAATGTAGGAATTAAATTTAGGTAAAACCTTACTTCAGGAATTTTTGTAAACAGTATATTTACTTTTTTTTTTTTTTTTTTTTGACACTCTTATGCCGGGCTGTCGCTGTAAAGCACGCGACGTTGCCGGCTCTATGATTAAGTACCCCAATAGGGCACAATACGTTGAACAGTCCGGACGGGTCGTGAGGAAGCGTCGGAAATGGGAAAAAGGGAAGTGACCAGCGTCACAAGAAGAAAGAAAACCAAGAAAGCCGCGTGCATGGAGAGGCTGAAGACGAGTGGGTGTCTGGTAGTGTTGTATCATGATAAGTAGGTGGTTAAGACATGAGAATAAGTTTGAGAAAAGTTTTATTATCTAAATCACATATCATAACATATACATTACGAATACAAAACACATAAATAAAAGATAACAAATGACAGAATAATAACATATATACAATATATACAAATTTACACTATATACAGGAAAATCCATGAAAGCGATCTAAGTAGTGAAATTATCGTCACGGGCCGCCTAAGGTCTGGTGCAACTATCTTCTCTCAAAGGTAGATAGTCAAAAACTTTAAAATGACGTAAAAAGTCGCATTGTATGGCTTTATGGAAAAAGTTTTTGTTCATTTTATGGAGGTATTTTTCAACGGTATCCAGTTTAAGGTCTCTGTGAAGAGTGTCGTTTGAGACATAAAAATGTGCGTTTGTGATAAGCCTCATAAACTTGTTTCGCAGTACCTGCAATTTATAAAGATCTTTAGTAGTAACTGTAGCCCAAGCAGGGGATGCGTAGGAAAAAATTGGCCTGATAATGGCCGTATAAATATGTTTTTTCCGAGAAAGGTCCAATTTAGAGTAATTACCCAGCAGGGGTGCAAGATTGTTCATTACCGTGTGAGATTTGTTTCTGACCTTAATAATATGGTCTTTCCATTTGAATTGCTTGTTCAGGACTACACCAAGGTAAGTAGCTTTCTTAACTTCAGGTACAGTAATACTGAAAATTTTAAGCTTTCTTCTAGCAGGAGTCATCATGAGTTTTTTGTTAATTAACAGAAGTTGTGATTTTTGAGCGTTGATGGAGATGTGCCATTGCTTGCACTAATTTTCAATATCAGGGACAAATCTTTGCATATTTTTAATAGCAGTATCGGCGTTAAAAGACTTAATGGCGACGGCCGTATCATCGGCGTAACAACCGAGGAAGGAATTTACATAAGAATTTATTTTAGGGAAGTCTGAGACGTAAAAAATATAGAAAACAGGTCCAAGAACAGAGCCTTGAGCCACTCCGGCTTTGAGCGTCTTACAATCAGAATTATCGTCATGAATGTTGACAATAAAACTTACATTTGTAATAAGAGTTGATGAGGAGAATGATGTCTCGACTAAAATTCAGAGTGATGAGCTTTTGAATAAGCCCTTCATGCCAGACGTGGTCGAAAGCTTTCGCCACGTCTAGCATGAGTAAGGCAACTTTCTGTTTATTGTGCAAAGCGGCTCCGACAAATTCGGCTAATCTAACACGCTGCTTGATAGTGCTTAACTTTTACAGGAAACCGAATTGCTCGGGTGGAATCTTGTAAAAATAAGGTTAAATTCTCTTTAAAATAATTCTCTCAAAAATTTTGCTAAAGCCAGGAAGCAAACTGATGGGTCTAAACCCATCTGGTTTAGTAATATCCTTGCCCGGTTTGGGCAGCAAGATAATTTTGGCTATCTTCCATTTTCTAGGAAAATAATTATTGGCAAGGCAAGCATTAAGAATGCTAGTGAGTTTCGAGATGACACTCAATGGGAGGTTTTTGATTGCAATGTTGGTAATCTGATCAAAGCCAGGTGCTTTCCTATTTTTCAGTCTTCTAATAATTTCTGAGATCTCTTTAGGAGAGGTGTAATCAGTATTATTTTTAATATTTATGCTATTTAGCTATTCATGAACAAATTTGTTGGTCTTATCAGGTTCAATGTTTCTTCTAACCTTCTTCGGAAACATACAATGACCTGACTAGAACAGAGAGCTTACTAAAGCTATGTTCACTAATTGTAGTAAGTAGACAGGATACAGACGAAGGGTATACAAAACCCTTTATTTTTTCTTTATATACAATGACTTCCGTACTTCGGAATACAATGACCCTCCACTCGGGGTCTAACTTAAAAGATATCAAAATAAAACTAAACTCTAATTTAACTTTAGAATAAGATTGGCCTTATAATAACAGGAAGCGTATGTAGCACAGAGACTGTGAACACTACAATACGTTTAATTTATCAAGAGGATTAAAACCTCTGGCCTGGAAGGCAAAGTAGCAACTGCGTAACTTCTAAGGTAAGCGGCCTGCGTCGAACTCACGGCTTCCTCTCTTCTGCTTGGCAAAAAGGCCACACTTAAATACTTGGCGTTCGCCAGACAACTTTGCATAAACTCCTTCACGCTTATAATTCTGGCCGGAAGTAGAAAATAAGAAGTGATAGTAAAGATTTAAAATAAAATAAACGTTAGTAAAACTTAAGATCCTTACATACTTCCCGCCAGAGTTAATTAATTTGAAACTGAGGTCTAAAACGACCTTGTTGAAAACTTTTAGCTCTAGAAACTAACGCGAGGCCAACCTTTTACAATCATAACTTAGCTAGAAACTAGAAAATTTTAAAAGAAAGAAATTTGTTACAATAGCAGCTCCCGGAATATACAACAATCTTTTTCTTTTTCATCTGTACTGCATCTAAACAGGAGCTTTATTCAATTCTGGTTCCTTCCAGAGATCTGGAAGGAAAACTAGTTTAATGAAATGTTACAGAATGACATTGTAAATAACATATAGAATATACTTTTCTTAACATTCTTATTTCATTCATGACTATTTTAATTATCTCTCCCCGTGCTCTCTGACATGTGTTGTAAAAACACCAAACACGAATGTGTTTCTGTCTATGTGTTCAACACTTCCTCCTACAATCAAAACACTAACGTGTTAAAATTCAACATACGAGACCTCTTAACACACCCTAATTTCAACTCTAGACCCTGAGGTACTATTCTGAAAGTGGCTAACTCTAAAGTGTAGCGTCAGAGAGCCTAACTACATCATTCAACCTTTAACACATATTCACCATGATTTAATCTTTACAGTCACACGAATAACAAATTTTTAACATTACTTTCACTTTTACCATATCACGGTATTTCTTAACATTCAAAATAACAGTTCACATGTATACAAGAACATATCAAGATGCCGTTAATTTTACACATTTGAAAACATACATTAGTAGTACATTGTTAACTTCTATTCTTTTCAAAGCAAGTGCCAATTCTTTCTACATTGAAATAATACTACATTTCAAAAAGTCTTTCAGACTAAAACTTCTTTCTTGTTAGAATGTTTTAAATAAAATTTATACAATAACTTTTTACAATATTTAAGTCTTTATACAACGCTATTATACATCAACTTTAGTTTTACGCGCGAGTAATTGAAAAACATAATAAGAAAATCGGTCACAACTCATTTCTCGCCCTTTTGGCGATAAAGGTAGACCTCGCATGAGGTAAAACTTCTTGAAATCTGCCACTTGCAGTAAGAATGAAAGATTAACTTAAGTTTGTAAAGTAACATAAAATTTTACTTATCTTTGTAATATTCAGACATCCTTTTCTGGGCCCAGTCTTTAAAGGTGCTGCAGACCGTAGCTTGGTTGATTCTCCTTCTTGTACGGGCTCGCCCTTCAGTGCTTTCCTCTGGAAGCTTCCGTTTTTCACCACTACGGCCACCTTTGAACATCTTCCTTTTGTGCTCTGCTTGTGGTCTTGGCCGTTTGAAGGCAGCTGGTCTTGGTGGAACCGGGAAACTTCTGTCGTGATCCTGCTTGGACCTCGTTGTTGGCCGTTCAAATTTTTCTTGTACTTTTTCCTCCGCCGCTGATGGCCCTTCCGCAGTTCGGCGACTTTTGCTGCGGAGAGTTCTGTCGGATGAGTCAATCTTCCGTTTCACAGCCGGGTTATAGTTGCCGTCCTTTCTCCCGGTCCTTTCCACATACGTCGTCCTTCTCCCTTCTTCATTCTGGGGGTGTTCGTGAACTCTGTTTTTTGGACGGTGGAACGGCTTCTTTTTCTTTGTACCTTCAATTTTTCCGCGGGGCAATTTTCTTTTCACTTGCTTCTGTCTCTCATTGGCTTGCCCTTGTACTTGTCGTTTTCCCACCTCTGGAACTTGTACCTGCGGTGTCTGCCGTACCGGATCCTGCAAAAGATCTGAAAAGATTTGCATTTTATTACGATCGAAGTAGGGCTTGATTTGATCCATATTTGCGGAACAGGTTTCACCATTTCTTGCCTTTAACACTACAACAGCGTGAGTTATTTTTTCGATAACATATGGTCCTTCAAAGCGTGGAAAAAATTTGGCAGTTTTATCTTCTGGTGCTGAAGAAAGTGAATGCTTAATTTTTAGTACTTCATCCCCTACTTTATAAGTTACTCCCCGTCGTTTCAAGTCATAATACAATTTTTGTTTTCTTTGTGCTACTTCCGTATTCTTTTTTGCTTCTTTTATTAGTTTTTCTATATCACCCATTTTAAATTCTGGGGCTCTTTGTTGCACATAAAATAGTTTATCTAACGGTGTTATAACCTTTCTGCCTAGAAATAACTCAGCAGGAGTTTTGCCCGTTGTATCATGTTTTGCGGTCCTAAGGGCGAAAGCAAATTCATTGACATAGTTATCCCAGCTTTTATGAAAATTTTTAACATAACTACGGATAATTTTCACTATATTTCTGTTGACCCGTTCCGCTATATTTGATTGCGGCCGATACGGGACCATTTTTAAATGACGTATGCCCAGTTTTTGGCACATGTCTTCAAATATATTACTTACAAATTGAGGACCATTATCCGATATAACTTTTAGGGGCGCCCCGTATTTTAAAATATATTTATTTAAAATAGAATCGGTAACTAATTTCGCGGAGGCTCGTTTTAAGGGAACAATTTCGGTCCATTTACTAAAATGATCAACTATAACAAGGAGATAGCGACTTCTGTTTAACTGACTTTTTGGGAAAGGGCCCAATAAATCGATGCCGATTATTTCATTTGGAAATTCGGATTTAATACTATTTAGAAACCCGGCCGGGCGGAAATTAATATAATTAACGGCTTGACATGTTGGGCAGGACTGGACATACGCCCTTGTTAACTTTTGCAGTTCAGGAAAGTAGACTGCCTCGCGTACGCGTTGAGTAGTTTTTCGAATACCAGCATGAGAAGCTAAAGGGCTGTCATGGAGCTCTTGCAGGATATTTAATCTAAGACTAGCTGGGATAACAGGTCGAAATTCGTTGTTGGAATTCGTAGTTTTTGTATAAAATAATAGACCATCTATTAGTTCGTAATGGGCCGCCCTATTTCTTATCGCCACAATATCTTGGTGGCTAAAATTTTCAGGATCCTTCAGATACTCATAAATACTTCCAAACTCAGGATCCTTACCCAGTTCGGTTATTACAGTTTCTCGGGAATTTATTGTACACGCTGTAAGCATTGCAACTTTTACGATATTACCCTGTTCGTCTAATTTAATTCGTGATAGGGCATCTGCTACGATATTTTCCTTTCCGGGGGTATGCTTGATTACCAGATTATATTCTTGCAGCTTGAGTGCCCATCTTATTAACCTTGGGGATAAATTTTTCCCAGAGTACAATCTAGTTACCGCCGCATGATCAGAATATACTGTTATCGGCGCCTTTCCAAAATAGACTCGGAACTTTTGCACTGCTAACAGAACTGCAAGTGCCTCTCTCTCGGTCGCGGAATAGTTTCTTTGTGTTTGATTTAAAGTTCGGCTAAAATATGCCACTGGCTGCTGATTTTGCGAAAGTACCGCTCCTACCGCATAATCCGAAGCATCCGCTGAAATTTCTAAATTTTCATCCTTTTCAGGAAATTTCAACACAGGGGCTTGCGTTAATGCTTGTTTTAATTTTTCGAAAGCACTATTGGCTTCGGCCGTCCACGAGAATCTTGCCTTTTTCCTTTTTAATTTTAACAATGGCTCAGCGATAGCCGCAAAATCTTTTATAAAGGACCTATAATATGAACAAAGTCCTAGAAAAGAAGAGAGCTTCTTTGCCGTGTTTGGAGTCGGATACTTTTGTACAGCGATTATTTTTGATTCATCTGTCTCGATCCCTTTTTGCGATATTTTGTAACCTAAATATTTTAATTCAGGGGCTGCAAATTTGCATTTTTCGACATTAACTTTTAGACCGGCCTCATTTAATAAAGAAAACACCTGTCTTAAATCCTGTACATGTTGGTCTAGATTATCACTAGTAATAATGATATCGTCTAAATAGATAAATGTGGACTTTCCGAGAACAGGTCTTAAAACAATGTCCATGCATCGCTGAAATGTTGCTGGGGCGCCTGAAAGGCCAAACGGCATTCGCAAAAATGCATAAGTGCCAAACTTGGTTATAAAAGCAGTCTTAGGCACGTCCTCAGGCCTGATCCCTATTTGAAAATAACCATTCGTTAAGTCTAAAGTCGTCATAAATTTGGTTGATTTTATGTTCCTTAAAATTTCTTCTATAATCGGTAACGGATATACCGGATATTTCGTTATGGAATTTAATTTACGGTAATCAATAGCGAATCTCCACCTTTTTGGATGCTCCAAAGGATAATCATTATTTTTCTTACATAAAACCACCGGACTAGCATAACTACTTGAGATAGGCGTTATGATCTTTTTACGTAGCATATCGGTAATATGCCATTCTATAATTTTTTCCTTATTCTTATCATACCGGTATGGTTTTTGACGAACCGGCAATGCATCTCCGGTGTCAATACTATGGTTAGTAACCTGGGTAAATCCTGGAATATCACTAAATAAGGAAGCAAATTCACTTACCACTTGTCGGATTCTATCTTGCTCGTCATTAGGCAGGTGGTCAAGATTTAACCTTGGCGGTTCAACCTTTTCTACACGCACTGGTTTCATCGTCAGCTTAAGAGACGCTTCATTAAAATCCAGTGTAGCTTGTGCGTCTGAAAGAAAGTCTATTCCTAGTATTAAGTGTGCTTGCAAATTCTTTACTATAAAAAACATCACCTTTACTTGTTCGTCCTTGATACGGATGTACAAAGGTACTTTACCTACGCACTTACATTGTTCTCCTTGCGCCGCTAATACTGTTGTATTATCCGCATTATATATGCGGTATTTGCGAAAATACTTTCTAAAAAAGACTTCTGCCACACAGGAACACTGCGCGCCGGTATCCAGGAGTGCGGTGGCCGGGATATTATTTACCAAGACTTCAATCTTCGGAAGAGTTAAATTTTTCACCATTACTGTATTTAACTTGTAGGAAGAGGGGTTTTCGTGGCCTTCGGATTTCCGCACCCTCTCGTCAGCAGAAATCCGTTTTAGTTTAAATTATTTTTCCTTTCGCTGCTTTCCTTCTTTCTCCACTGGCCTTGAGACTTTTTTCCTGGGTTGCTATTGAACTGTCGACGTTCGCCGGCTGTTTTTGAATGCTCGGGTTTCCTTGCCCACTGATTCGCTTTTTCTCCGTAGCCATGTGCTTGAGTTTGCTGTAGTCTTGGCGTACCAAATTGGTTTCGCTGTTGATATTGGCGTCTTCTTTCGACGTCCGCCGTTCTTCTACTTTCAAACTGGATTGCTAGCTCAAATAATTTTTCCAGTGTAGTCGGATTTCTCAATTCAATAAAGTCTTGCACTTGGGGTAGTAACCTCGGCAAAATCACTTGAATTATTTCAGGATCCGGACGGTTTTCATACAAGAGCTTGAAAACGTGAATTTTTCTTAAAATAAAACTCGAGAGGTTTTCCATTCTTTGTTGATATATACTGAAAAGTTCTGTTTCTAATTTGGCACGATCCCTTACAACAGGGAAGGCTTTTAGTAGGGCAGTCTTGAAATTTTCGTAAGTATAGGTGGGACTTCCTGCTTGACCCAAGAGACTTCTGCCGATACATTTGAACCAGTTAAGCGCTTGGCCCCTCAAAGCGCTGGTAGCTAAGGTAACTTTTTGAAACTCGTGCACGGGGTAGAGCATGAAGTGGTCATCCAATTTTTCCAAAAAACTGGTTACCTGTGAGTTTCCATTAAACGTTGCTTCTGGTTTCATCGAAGCGCGCATGGTCTGGACGATGTACCCAAATCCTTCCAGGGCGGCAGCTGGCATTTCTGGATTCTGAGCACAGGTTCTTCTTGAAACTCGGCCATGGTTATTCTTCGTCGGGTGCCACTATCAGGTTCAATGTTTCTTCTAACCTTCTTCGGAAACATACAATGACCTGACTAGAACAGAGAGCTTACTAAAGCTATGTTCACTAATTGTAGTAAGTAGACAGGATACAGACGAAGGGTATACAAAACCCTTTATTTTTTCTTTATATACAATGACTTCCGTACTTCGGAATACAATGACCCTCCACTCGGGGTCTAACGTAAAAGGTATAAAAATAAAACTAAACTCTAATTTAACTTTAGAATAAGATTGGCCTTATAATAACAGGAAGCGTATGTAGCACAGAGACTGTGAACACTACAATACGTTTAATTTATCAAGAGGATTAAAACCTCTGGCCTGGAAGGCAAAGTAGCAACTGCGTAACTTCTAAGGTAAGCGGCCTGCGTCGAACTCACGGCTTCCTCTCTTCTGCTTGGCAAAAAGGCCACACTTAAATACTTGGCGTTCGCCAGACAACTTTGCATAAACTCCTTCACGCTTATAATTCTGGCCGGAAGTAGAAAATAAGAAGTGATAGTAAAGATTTAAAATAAAATAAACGTTAGTAAAACTTAAGATCCTTACAGTCTCATTGACGAAATTATGATCGCAAGGGTCGAGATTAGGCGTAAATTGCTGTTCGAGATGTAATGCCATAATATCTGCTTTGTCTTTATTTGTAAAAGCAATTTTATTGTTGCCAATAAGAGGTTTGTTACATGTAGTCTGTCTCTTAAGATTTTTAGCCAAATTCCAAAAATCTTGGTTGGGTTCGTTGAAACTGCTGATTTTCTCGTTCCATCTTTCCGTCGTGTAGATACTGATATCTTTTTTAATTTCTTTATTAAGTTTGTTTAGTTTCTTTTTAATTCTAGGATCCCATGAAACATTATATCTCTTAAGTAAATTATTTCGCTTTTTTATTTTGTCCCGAATATGCTTGGGGAGTTTCTCTGAGTCGTAATCCCAAGGGATCTCTTTAGTGGCAGTGTTCAAGGCCTGTTGGATGCATTCGGGAAAATTGTCAATTGCGTTATCTATGTCATTCTTCGTTTTGAGACAAGTAATAATAGGGGGATCTTTAGTGATGATATCTTTGAAACACATAGTCCAATTCGTACTTTTCTTAGTCTTCTTATCACTACTTTTGTTTGTGCCTAAGGTGGCGATTACAGGAATATGGTCAGAATTTAAGTCAATTTTAGCCTCCAGATACATAGGGATGGAGGTCGTGGTCAGAAAAATGTCTAGGATATCTCCTCTATATGGGTTGCTTGGAAGATATGTATAGGAGGAGGGTGCGTAGAAATAGAGTAAAACCAAACAATATTGGTAATTCCCATCTGAAAAATAGTAATTTGAGTACGATATTGAAAAAGTTGTTTTTAAGAATTTCTTTATGCAGTGCTGCAAAACACTTGCTAGTTTTTCATGAGTGCGGACATAGGTGCAGTTAGTGTAGGAAAAAGGTTAAATTAGTATAGTCAGTGTCTCTAAAACATGAAAAAATAATAGTGTGAGCAGTGTAAATTCATTTGAAGTACTAAAATATGACATAGACTAAATATCAGAAGATGTAAGAAATATTTTGGTATGTGTGGATGAAACACTGAATGTGGTTGTAAAATTAGAAATGAAAATTATCAACACACTTAAAGGTAATCGGGATTTAAAACTAAACATGATGTTAGAAACTTTGAAGATCATAAAACTATATGAGAAAGAAATACATTTAGATATAAATGGTATTAAACTGTAAAGTTGTGAATGGAAATTTCTGAGTAAAACCTGTAGATGATCTATTATGATTGGAGAATAAAACAAGTATTTTAAAAATTGGAAGGAAATATTTGAATATGGAGTAAATGAAAACAATCCATATCGTTAAAATGAATAAAAAGGGATAAAATGTTGGAATTACGAGTGATGAGACAGAAAT